>NC_089505.1:352008022-353415522 GCF_036850995.1 Saccopteryx leptura
CAAATCTATATTAATATATATAATCTCAAACCACACCATTTCCATCACATTGGCAAGATGCTTCATTCTGTTTATAAAATTCCAAAAGTCATTTTAAGTATTTATACAATGAGACATAATGCAAATACAAAAAATAAAATCAGGAATGTAGCAATGATCATATCTAGTTTCTATTTGCTCCCTGTTTTATAACTGTTCTCCTTCATTAAACACTGAAAGACATTTATTCTTGCCCAAGTTCATTATTTATTATTTTCTTATCTCAATGTGATCCTTTCTAAAGAACCCCAGATATTGCTTACTACATCTTATAAGTCACTGAGTGTCACAGTCTCTACAAATCCTCCCATTTAAGTATTGAAGGAATCAGCAAGAATAAGAATAAGGAGGGGGAAATTTTCTAATAGATTCACCTATTAAGTTTACCCATCCTCTTTCTTTTCAGTTTTACTCTTCCTTATCCCAAATAAATTAATAGTTGAACACAATTGCTGTTTAAGATGCAATAATATACATTGCAGTCTTCTCAAACTGTGCGTAATTTCCATAGAAAAGGGTTAGGAGCAGCTCCTGCAGAGGACCGCCTGTCCCCTGTACAAACAGCCATCGTAACACTTATTCCATTGGATCGTCTATGTTGATGCTCTTTGCTTGTTTTGGTTTCTTATTTTCCTACTAGACCACAACTCCTTGAAGCAAAAACTATTCTATCAATCTTTGTATTTCAATGTCCACTGATTTATTAGCAGTGCCTGCTAATAAATATATATTAAATGACTGTTTAAGCTCTTAAAGAATATTGTCAAAAGATATGAGAAAACAAATTTTTGATAACAGCACTGATTTATGTGGAGTGAAAAACTTTGCTCAAGGGGATTAACAGGAACACTTTGTAGATATCTGGCATTGTTGGAGTGCATCCCTTCAGTAAGAGGGATGAGGCATTGTAAATGGTCTAAAACAACTTTTTAAAGACAAATGTTCATTCTTGTTTTAAATTGCAGCTTGTGAAATGATAAATTTTCCATAAGGCTTGAGTAGATTTAGTGAGATGAAGCCAATTCAGAGCCAGAGGGATTAGGAAATGCTCTGTGGAAGGAGAGGAAGTGGTTCCCAGGCTCCGGAAGCACAACCGAGAAGCTGATTATCCATCAGAGAATGGAAGGGACTCGGGATAAGGAGACTTCAAACCTCCTCAGTGCCTTCTCATTAGAAAGGAAGTCCACATTATTTGTGTTAGGAAAACATGGTGACTTTATAAGTGTGAGTACTAGACTCATTATTAGTACACTATTAAACATACCTCACTGTAATGATTTTATTATCCCTTAAACTTTATTATCCCTTTATGTGCATGATAAAGAAGTTCTCTCCTGGACTCTTATAAGAAACCTCCTGTTCACTATGTGATGGGACCTATTCACTCTGAGATGCCTCAAAACCTTTGATAGGACAGACGTATTCCTGTAACATGTAATGGCACAAGATATTTTTCCATGTGTTTGTTTTATTTCCGTTCTAGACATCTGTTATCTAAATAGTTGACATGATGTCTTGATTGGGGTATGGGTATGGATACATGGATTTGTCATCAAGGGTCTAGATTCCAGCTTTCAATATACAGCATATGAAATTAAAAAAATAAACAATACAAAGAAACTTAAATTAAAAAAAGATCGTTTTGTTTGTTTGGAGAGGTAGTAATGGCTTAAATAAAGAGAACCAGAAGACTGTAAAACAAGTGGTTTCATTTGGCAATAGCCATGTAAATAAGACCCTAATTATCTGTTTATTCTTATGATAGATGTTAATATTATTGACATTTTTGCCTTTATGGATAATTTGGTGTGGAGATATTCTTTTAGAAAGAACAGAAATATATATGAAATGTTTTCTTGAAAACTAAGTATTATACCTTGGTAGTAAGCTTGTGTGCCTCATTAAGAAATAGATTCTTATCATTATAATTACTGGTCATTAAAAAGTAATGATAAAAAAGCAATGATATAAAGGTGCCGTCCATGAGAATCAAATATGAATCTTTTAGAAAATAAAACAGATAATTTTAGTCTTGACTATTGCATTACAAAAGGATGCAGCTTCACCCACAAAGACGAATTCACTGTTGAGACCCCTTAAATAGTCCACTTAACAGAGTTCAAAAAATAGGTTTGGATTTATTTTCAAACCAATTAACTTTTAAGAACATATCTTTCTGTAAAGTAAGGCAAATCTGTAGAGTATATTTCCATACTTGACAACTTACCAAGCCATTCACTTTTACTCTGTTGGCCTTTTTAAGTTTAGGAAAAGTAAAATGATGACTAGTAATGCAGATTTTTGGTGAGGAGTAGGGTTTGAAAGAATGCATTTTTGTAAGGTCAAGTTTAGTGAATATGAAAGCCACCAGATCTTTAAAGACAATATCAAAACCATATCAAGACTTCAAGAAATTTCATCAAATCAAACATGAAAGTATATTATCTAGAAAAATTATTAGTTCTTGGTTAGTTGTGTATCACAAAGCAAGAGAGCAGTGAACAGCAAAGATAGTTTCCCCCTTTTTGACAGATAGGGAGACAGTAAAGAAAAATAAAAGACGGTTGCCCAAAGCAGCCCCAAAGCAATCATTTTTATGCTTCCCTTCATGCTTCTCAGGCAGCTGGATTAACTTATCTTATTAAACATACTACTCAATAAAAAAAAAATCCATGGCAGCAATTAAATAATATTGCTATTAGGAAATGAATACAAATTTCATCAAGATATTATTTCCTGTATCTCATTCCTTTGGAGAAAGGAAGGGTGAGGAAAGTGGGCATAAAAATGGGAGAAATAAAATGACCTATGATATCACAGTGATAGCACAGGTCCAGAGCCTGATCTAAATTGGTTAAAAAAAAAAACTACTTCAAAACCTCAAGGAAACACACAGGACTAATACTAGCAATTGTGCTCTCTGGTCAAATAAATGGTAGAATTTAGAGCTGTAGGAGTCTATGATTATGGCCTATAAATCTTTCTACAAAATATTGTAAGTCCATATACTTTTCCCCATCTCTACCACCACCATTTGGTTCAAGCCCTTGACATCCATCATGTAGATTATTTAGAGCCTGGTCTCCCTATAGCCACACTTGTCTCTACCTACTTTTTCTCCATATCAATTATATCCCTTCCCAATTCTTAACTCTTCAACAAATTCCTACTATCCAATGGCAGAACCCTAAACACACAATGTGGCCTATGAAGCCCTGCAAAGCAGGCTTCAGTCTGCCTCCCCTGATGGTCATTTTACCCTGGGTATAGGTATGTGCCGAGGAAGATCAACTTTTCCCACGTGTTCCTTTGATCAGTTATGAATGCTTCAGTATCAAATGACAGAAAGCCCTGCTCAAAATGGCTTAGGCAAATAATAATGCTGCTGATGATAAAGGAATTTATATTTAAGAAGGTATCTGCATGTTTAAATGTCTCTATCTCCCACAAATTTATATGTCAAAGCCCTAAGTAATGATATTCAAAGGTGGGACATTTCGGAAGTACTGAAGTCACAAGGGTGGAGCCCTTATGAATGAAATTAGTGCTATGATAGGAAAGAGCCCCCAAAACCCGTTCTGCCTAGAAAAGCGCCCTCACCAGACCGCATTGGCACCCTGATCTTAGACTTGCAACCTCCAGAATGGTGAGAAATAAATTTCTGTTATTTATAAGCCATTTTGTTATTAGTGGCTCAGTTGGATAAAGATAGATGCAGTTCTAAGAATAAAATGATATCATCATAACTTGGTCTTTTTCTATCTATCTCCTACATTTTTCTTACTTCATATTGGCCCCATTATCCATTTTCATGTGATGGCAAAATGGCACCAGCAATTTCAAGCCAACATTCTTACTGGCCCAAGTCAAAAGGAAAAAAAAAAAAAAAGGTTTTTTCCAAAGAAATGTCACAGAAGGTCTAAGATGAGCTTGTTATTAAACCGATCCTGAGAGGGGGGTCTATTCAAATTCATGGACAGAGAATGTGGATAGATTTTAAAGAAGACATTGAAGAATCTTAAAAAAAAATAAAATCAACAACAACGATTAAATATTGATAAGTCAAAATCAATAAAAATATCCTATTTTGGAAGGAGAGAAGCCTTGCCATAGAAACTAAATATGTGTTACAAAGATTTCTAACTAAAACAAATTCTTATAAATTGATAAAAAGATCCAAGGGTACCCAAAGGGAGAACTGGGGGATATCTTGAGAGTTGATAAATAGTTGCTATACTATGAGACTTAGCAAAATAGTTTCCACTATTACCAAAAATTAATTGCTTTTAAGACTTTTATAAAAATTCATCATATGTTGATGAGGATGTGGCACAGCAGGAGCTCTCATTCATTGTTGGTGGGGGTGCAAAATAGTACAACCACTTTGGAAAACTGTTTGATAGCTTCTGATGAAATTAAACATCCTCTTACCATATGATCCAGCATTCGTGCTCCTTAGTGTTTACCCAAAGGAGATAAAAACTTTGGTCACAAATAAACCTGCACATGGATGTTTATAGCACCTTTATTTATAACTGCCAAACTTGGAAGCAATCAAGATTTTCCCCACTAGGTGAATGGATAAATAAACTCAGGTGCTTTGAGATAATAGACTATTATTCTTCCCTAAAGAGAAATGAACAATCAAGTCATTAAAGACATGGAAGAAATTTAATGCATATTATTAAGTGGACGAAGCCAAACTGAAAATGCTGTGTACCGTATGATTTCAACTATATGACATTCTCTAAAAGGTACAAGTATAGAAGCAGTGAAAAAAATCTGTGCTGCCTAGCACTGTGGGGAGGGAAGAGGGAAGGGAAGAATAGATGGAGTGCAGAAGATTTTTAGGGCAATGAACAAAAATACTGTATATGATAGTATAATGATGGATACATGTCATCATACATTTGTCCAAACCCATAGAATGTAAAACACCAAGAGTGAACCCTAATGTGAACTGTGGACTCTGAGTGATAATGACGTGTCAAAGTAGGTTCTTCAAGTGTAACAAATGTCCCCCTCTGATGGGGAATGTTGATAATGGCAAAGCTACCAGAGCAGCGGGCAGGGGACTTATGGAAAATCTCTGTACCTTCCTTATAATTTTGCTGTGAACCTAAAATGCTCTAAAACAGTCTTTTAAAATTTCAATGGGAAAGCAAGTTTCACTTCTAAAATAAAACTTTCAGGTGTGCATCTCTTCTATAAATTGAGGAGTGATCTCTGTAAACCCTAATTTGTAGACACATTGGTTCTTGAATGTGCCAGATGCTGAACCTTTCACTGTGAAATAACTATTTTTATTATTGCTTTTCAAGACAATGACTATGTAAATAAATAAATTTAGCTAAATAAGACAAATAGAAATTATTCATAGGGAGAGGATAATAGTTTATTGTTTCCTAGGGCACTAGGAGATCAATGAATAATCACAGTTGACAAATGCATCAACATTCCCCATTTCAGTTAATTCAATAAAAAATGGCTTCATTAACATCAGCGTGTTTCCTTCAGAGTGGCAGTACCACCGTCCCAGTGAAGCTTTGGCTGCTTGGTGCATATGTGACACTGACAACTCACTGATCCAGGTTAGCTGCTTGATGACAGGCAATACTTCTAGTTTCATCATTCACTTTTTAGCTCTGAGTTGATTGATCTTTTCTAAAATACTTGATTGATGCTCTTAATCATGATTAGCCCTGATGCTTCTAAATCTTCAGGAATAATGATGACCAGTATAATAATATTAAGTGCATCCTTATATAGGGTATATCTCATCATGGAGTACTATGCAACCTTTAAATAAATGAGATATGTAGATGTATGCATACTCTTAGAGAAAAATTATCTCTAGTCTTATTAAATTTAAAAAAAAGCAAGTATAGGGTAATGTGCATAATAGTGTTATACTTGGGCTTCTGGATTTAATATCTGTAAAATAACACATAAGACATTGTTAACAATAATTACTTCAAGGGAGTATAACTGAAGGGAAATTAGAATGAAAAGGGGCAATTATATTTCAACTTATACCTTCCACACTATTTGAGTTATTTTATAACCATGAATATTTTACAATAAAAATCATAATTTAGAATAGTAAGGGCTGTTAACAGTGAATTCATTCAATGTGAGCCTAAAGACCCCAAATTGAATTTCTAGTGGAAAAGAAGGAAGGAAGGAAGGAAGGAAGGAAGGAAGGAAGGAAGGAAGGAAGGAAGGAAGGAAGGAAGGGAGGAAAGAAGGAAGGAAGGAAGGAAAGAGGGAAGGAAGGAAGGAAGGAAGGAAGGAAGGAAGGAAGGAAGGAAGGAAGGAAAGAGGGAAGGAAGGAAGGAAGGAAGAAAGGAAGGAAGGAAGGAAGGAAGGAAGGAAGGAAGGAAGGAGAGAGAAAAAGAAAGAAAGAAAGAGAGAGAGAATGAAAAGAAAAGAAAAGAAAAGAAAAGAAAGGAAGAAAGGAAGAAAGAAAGAAATGTGTCAACATGTTCCATTCTGCTTGAATTGTTGTTCATCTCTATAGTGGCAAGCCACCTGGAGATAATTGTTGCCTAGTGCTCTAGGCCAGTCTCATTTGTTTCATCCTACAGGCCTGTCCTCGTGTAAACAGCTCACTCTCATCCTTCTTTGTTAGGTTAGTAATTGAAATCTCTCTGGCCAGTACTTTTCCGAACTCACAGTCCATCATCAACAAACCATGCCAATCTTCTACTTATTTTATGAACATGAACTTCATCCTATTGCAGTAACTGAAAACTAGTTGTACATTGAAAATGTTCTTTTCACCACTTACCTGTTAATTAGAGCTTGATTATTGTTCCATATGTTAGATCCTTCAAGACCTCACGTGCATGAATCTCTTCTTTCCTCCATATCACTCTCCAATTCTCCTTGAGAAACTGTTGAAGTGTGTCACCATCCACTGCTTTGTGTCACCCTCATTCATTGATTAGTTTTATTGGCTCTAGCTCACCGATTTCCTCAGC
The DNA here is from genome assembly GCF_036850995.1 of Saccopteryx leptura. Classification (NCBI taxonomy): domain Eukaryota; kingdom Metazoa; phylum Chordata; class Mammalia; order Chiroptera; family Emballonuridae; genus Saccopteryx; species Saccopteryx leptura. Next base: position 352,015,045 of record NC_089505.1, read on the forward strand.
AGTGCCACCACTATTACCATAATTGTGATTTGAACCGGGTCACAGTTCCTGACACACCCATCTCACTGACCTCTTTAATTAGTGATCTTGTAGTTTCAATGACTTCAGCCACCCACTCAAGTTGCTCTGCCCTTTTCCCAACACCAAAAATTGGAGCAAATCCAACATCTCTGGGTCCAACACCCTATCCTCCTGGCTTTCACTGCTATGCTTTCCAGCACACTTTCTCTAGTCTTAAACCTCTCTCGGACCTCAAGTCTGTGGCATGTACTAGTTTTCACTTGGTGTCATTCGCCACATGTCCTTGTTCCCACTTATTGAGCCTATATTCTGTGATTCGCCATGTAACATCTCATTACAAATACCTCGATTTCCTTTAAACACTCTCCTCGACTCTTGTCTGGAAAACATCCAAACCTAACAATTTATGTGTTAAATCTAACTATTCATGTTCTGATTTCTGTACTAAAAAAATTAAATATTTGTGTAGGGGGGCAGGGATCATGTATCTGTATTGAGTGGGCTCAAATTGCACATTTCTGCACTGTCTGGAGATCTTATTGCATTTACCTCCCTTTACTTGGTTTTATATTACCATCTGAAATGATTATTTCATCCCCCCCTTTTTTTTTTGGTTAAAATCTCCAATTTCCCATTCCTGATTCACTCTCAGGTGATAACTTCATTGCATATTTTACAGAAGAAAATAGAACTAGTGTATCTTTCCACTATTGATTTTGCCATTGTTTTTCTTCAAATTCCATATAGTCTACATTCTTCTTGTTAAGATAAATGTCCTTTGTATTACTAAAAATCTTGACTTCCATCTTGCCTTCTTAAGGAATTTCTTCCAACAATGGTACACTTTCCACCCGGCATTAGCAATGTCTCTTTATGAACTGGGTTATTCTAACCGGCATACAAACTTGCCTTCATATTATACAGCTTAAAACAAAAACCTATCTTGACTCAATGTCTTTTTTGGCTGCTACCTGAATGTTCTGTATCTCCTCATAAACAGAAGTCCTTCAAATAGTTGCCTATATTAATTCTCTTTTTCTCCCCTTCCATTTTCTCTTTAACAAACACCAACCCGGTATATTTTTTTCCTACCACTTCACTGACTTTATTGTAGACATCAATGACCTATGTTGGTACCATCTAGAGATAACCCACAAGGTATTTGTTGTTTTTATTTGTTTTTACTATTAAAATCCCCAGAACTTCCTTTATCTGTACATTTCTTGGAACCTATTTATTTTAAATGCCCTCTATTTTGTGAGCTACTCAGAAAATCTTTGAATTAATTACCATTCTTGGCTATTGCTTGAAACCAGTGAACTCTAACTTACATGATCATATGCTAATTTCTACACCTAAGGGTCATATTTTGTATTAAAGCTAGTCTATTTCTTGGATTCAATTATCTACACTAAAAACCAATCTTACACAATTTGTATTATAATATTATATTTTGTGCTTTTGTTTGCTAGAAAAAATATTCCCATTTCTTCCTTAAAATTTTTTACATCTAAAATTATCTTTGTTCTTTTTGCACAGTCTTCCAGATAAATTTAAATTTTCAAGTTCCAAAATAATAATCTCATTGGCATACAACAAGGCATATAATGGGAACTGTTTTACAAAATAGAGAGAAGTTGGCTGAATGGCTGGAGAGCCTTGGATTAAAGAGAAGATAAGCCTGAAAAGGGGACTTTTGCCTGGACTTGCAAAAGAAACCTAAAGCTGAGTGGTGGAAGGACCTAGTCAAGCTCTTTGCCAGCATCTGGTGTACTGCATAGTTTATATTCTCTTCTCGTTGCCCCCAAAATGACTTATTATGATCAAGATTCCAAACTCCTACATATAAAAAATTGTCATATATTAAATGTTGAAGTTCATAATGAAACTTTAGTCAAGACAGATTGTCTTGTAGTTCCTGAATATATTGCAAGCCCATTGGTATAATTTTGCTGATTTACTACTCAGAGTATGACTGAAGATGTTATCTTTGAGTAATGAAGTGCTGTGTGATTTGGGTGTTTTAGAAATGGTTTTTCTTCCTCCCAGTTAGCTCATTTGGAGTGTTCTCGCTAATGGCTGCCAAAATGGGGTCATGTGAGATTATAGCCATTGAACTCAGCATCAGCAGCTTCCATCTATGGCTGTGTTTCCAGATGATGCTTTTCTTTCAGATATTACCTTTTTTCTTGGTGCAAAAGACTTGAATTTTATTACTTTCTTTTTTTCATTAGTCTTGGTGGCTAACTCGTCCATATTTTAATGAAATTTTTCTCACCTGATTCTGAATTTTTCCCATAATGTTCAAAGCATCTTGTCATCTCTCTCTCACCCTCTGGTAACCACTGACCAGACCAAAAATTCTTCAAGCATAGAGATCATATTCCATGCCACTTTATAGCCCCAGTGTCTAACACCATACCTGATACTCAAAAGGCATGCAAGGAATGAATGTAGAAAAAGGTATACTTCAAAATATAGTTTGTTAACAAGTTATATTATTTTTCAAGTATTCAGCTAATGTTTATCAGATGATTACCCTGTGTCAGAAATGATATGAGGTGCTGTGGATAGAGCAGTGAACAAGACAGACAAAACCCTGCCTTGATGTTGTACTCTAGTGAGAGCAGACAATAAATCCCTGAAAAATTGCACTAGTAAAATAATGTCAGAAAGAGGAGATAACTCCAGGCCAAGGGCCAAGTTCAGAGCCCCAGGTAAACGTAGAGCGATGAAAGAGGTTGGGGAGTGAGCATGGGAGGTGAGAAATGGCTGCAGCTGAAACAGGTGGCAATCTAGATGGCTGTGGTGATGTGGGAGACTACAGAAAATGATTTAAAGAGAGAGTGGTCAACTTTTCCCCATGCTACTGAGAGATCCGTTGAGAAAAGAAGAACGATCACTGATGTTGGCAAAATATAGATCATTGGTTCTATTTGCTGTCTTTTGTCATGTTGTGTCAGCTCCTCATGATTAAAATTCCAGATAGAGAGAATCAGACTGACCTGGATTAGGGGATTTGACCATCCCTCTTGCTGCAGCAGACTGACAGCCCCATAACAGCTCCGTGAAGGAAAGATTGACAGTACTTCCCAAGGAAGGTGGAAATATTGTTAGCAGAAGATGGTTTGATATCATCTTAACCAGGTAAAAAAACTGCTATCCAACACAATAATAAAGACATATTCAAATGGTAAAAGGATGGACAGCAACTGTTTTGGTACAAGTGGATGTTTTTACACAAAAAAGCTTAGTCTATACCTTATAGCACACAAAAAAATACATTAAGTATTTAAATAGTAAAACAATAATAACAACAATGACAAAACAAAGTTGAAAGCTTGAAAGAAAGTTAGAGAATGTTTGTATGATATTGCCGTGTTAAAGGCCTTGCTACTTAAGTGACAAAACAAACAAACAAACAAAAACTACTCAGGAAGATAGTGAAACATATAAATGGATAAAAATTTTTAATTCTATAAAATAGTAAGGATGACGTATTTGGCAAGGTGAAGTGATGAGGAGGTTTGATGCTGAATTCAACTGAATGGGGTGCATAATGATTTTTCACTTAGTCCATAAACATCTGCATATTTTTACAATAAAAATTATTGTAATATTATTAATATTATAAAAAAATAACTAAGGGCAACAGTTGATGGTGACAGATCTATATTTATATCATCTATACCTACCTATATCATCTATGCCAATAATTGCTGCCATTGGTATACTCTTCCCTCCAAGGTTACTTGCGAAGTGATGCCAGCTACCCACTTTCCCACTTCATTTGCTGCTCAGTTCCAGGAACATAATGAGTGCTCAACGAATGCTTTTTGTTTTAATCGGGGTGACATTGGTTAATGGCATTACATAGGTTTCAGGTGTGTCGCTCCATAATATAATACATCATCTGTACACTGCACCACGTGTTCCCCACTGGAAGTCAAGACTCCTTCCACCACTATTTCCCCCCTGTACTCTCTGCTATCTCCCCCCCTTCTCCCTCCCTGAATCACCACACTGTCGTCTGTTCCGAGGACCTTTTCTTCCCTTAATTCCTTTACCTTTTTTACTCAGAATGCTTTTTTTTAAGTTAAAAGTGTTGATTTTTTAATTTGGTTTTAATAATGTTCTTCTATAGATGAACATTGCATATAAATAGATGAAATATGAGTAAGAAACCTTTTATATATCCCAACAATACTGATACCAGACTTCTTTGGTAAGATTGTAGTTGGAAATAGAGTTGATTTCTGTCTTTCAATTTTATTGCCGAAGTTGATGCTCTCAAAACTCCCAGCCACTTCTGTATTTTTATCGGACACTGAATAAGAATTCTTTTGCCTCAAGTAGGAAATTTTTGCATCTCAATTCTTTAACTCGCTGATATCCCTTAAAGTAGCTATTTTTTATGTCCCCCTAACATCTCTTCCTACATTTCTTTGACATCTGTTATAGTAAACATAAAATTAATTTAATATAAAATGTAAAACGGAAACTAGAATTAATTTAGGTGTAACCAGTTTAGGCCCTTTTGAGATAGTTCCATATGTTTTAACTGCATGCTAATACCATATGTGAATTAATATGATTAACTATGGCTTATGTAAAAGCCCACTATGTAAGGCCCAATTACTGAGGTGTAATGGGTTTACTCCCTTTTCTGATAACTCCATCTGTCAACTTTATCAAGCCCATATGTGACTTATATTTGAAGTGTGATCATGTAACTCTGTGATGTGACGAGTGGCCAAACCAGATATAAGTAGCTGGGATGAAGATCAAGTCAGTCTCCTGAGACTCCAACGCAGACTCCATGTTGTCTACTGATACTCCTTGGCAACTACCACGAAGCACTCTGCCTCTCTAAGAAAGTTTGTTCCGGGCCCCATTGAAGCAAGGATCTAGGCTTATCTGGCCACTCATCTAAACTGTGAGTGAATTAAAGTCATTATTTAGCTTGCTATGAGTGTCTTTGCCTATTCAATTGACTTCTAATTACTTTCATTTTATGTCATGAACTACCTAACAAAATCAGTTATAACTTAATTATAACCGAGTAACTAGTTTAGCATGACCACATCAGATCCCCACATCCTTGGCCATAGAGAAAGCCTAGTACATTGTTATTGATCTAAGGTTTGGACTCCTTAACCAAACCGGTCAATCAGAGGCTATTTCTGGTATTTTCATATTTAGATGAGATAACCGGGAACAGAAGATGGCAGGAGCTGTGACATCTGATGGCAACATTTTATAAAGAAAGTCCACAGGTGCCTGTTGTTGAAATCCTGCTCTTCTCAAATCTTGGATATGGCGCTCCTCCTTCAATGAGTGAGTCCCATCAGTGTCCTCCTATTAAGTCACTTTTTCTTTCTCTACTTTATTACTTGATTATTTTACCACCCACCTTAGTCTCAGTACACTTTTATTTGTGTCATTGTGATTTCACTATTAGTCTGGCTATTCTTTCACCACCAGAACTATTTTGGAGCCTCTAATGTTTTTATTCTTCATTCCAGGTCAATTACTCATTTGCATGGTCATTACGATAGCTAAACTCTATCATCTCAAGTTCAAGTGTATGGCTTTCTAACCAGCAGCACCCTCTTTAAATTTTAGTTCCACCTACTGATAACTTGAATTCAACTTTCTGATCCACTGATTTAAGACTTTTTCATTGATATTCATTCCTTTCCTATTCTCCTTATATGGGTTAAATCTCCTGATCCAACTTTACAATTATTCCTTTGTTATATCCTTAACTTCTCAACCATCTTTTTGTCAAAACTTTTGGGAAAAACCCTCAAACCTAATTAAACCTAACTGTGTTCCTAATCAGTTCTTGTACCCAAATTGCAGAACATGACTGAGAAAACACAATCACACTATTATCACTTTAAATTTATGAATATTGGATGCGGAATTATTGATCTTTATTATATTGCTTAAGTGATTCCTTATGTTACCTGCAATCCTAATATACATTTCTCTAATCTAATCACTCTTCTGTTCACATGGCTATTTTTCCCCTTCTCTGTCTTCAATAACTTCCTTAACTTCTCCCCAGTTTTTATTATTAGCTGATGAATTTTTCATTATTAACTGATGCATTCTTATTCCATGAAGAATTATTTCAAGCATCTACATAATTCTCCAAGGGAAAAACTTAAAATATACCTATCTTTATCCAATGTTTTCTTTCTGAATCCTTTGTACTTCTAAGGCTAATTTCTCATCTTATGCCTTGAACCTCATCCTTCGTTTTTATTTATTTATTTATTTATTTATTTATTTATTTATTTATTTATTTTCATTTTTCTGAAGCTGGAAACAGGGAGAGACAGTCAGACAGACTCCCGCATGCGCCCGATCCACCCGGCATGCCCACCATGGGGCGACGCTCTGCCCACCAGGGGGCGATGCTCTGCCCATCCTAGGCATCGCCATGTTGCGACCAGAGCCACTCTAGCGCCTGAGGCAGAGGCCACAGAGCCATCCCCTGCGCCCGGGCCATCTTTGCTCCAATGGAGCCTTGGCTGCGGGAGGGGAAGAGAGAGACAGAGAGGAAAGCGCGGCGGAGGGGTGGAGAAGCAAATGGGCGCTTCTCCTGTGTGCCCTGGCCGGGAATCGAACCCGGGTCCTCCGCACGCTAGGCCGATGCTCTACTGCTGAGCCAACCGGCCAGGGCAAACCTCATCCTTTGTGATAAGGATTTTTTTCTTGAAATTATTATGTAATTAATGCCACATTGCTTATTTCTTTTGCTACAAAATACATGTTAGAATGACACAGCATGCATCTTTTTAAACTTCTCTCATAATTCTTCACCTCTACAGTTTTCTGGGGGGTTTTGTTTGTTTGTTTATTTTTCTCTAAATAAAATTACTTGAAAGAATTGTCTAAAGTCACTGTCACTTCACTATCTTCTCGGTCATGTTGTATTGAATTAAACCCAATGAGAATTTTATCCTAACAAGTAGTTTTTCTCAGGGTCACTAATGATAAGTTCAACACTTCTCATTCCTATCTTAATTGATTTCTCAGCAATAGTTGACAATTGATCCTTCTTCTTAAAACATTTTCTTCTTTTGAATTCTAGCATTTTCAGTTTTTATTAATCTTTTATTTTTTCTTTTCTAAATCTTTCTCATCTTTCCAACCTCTAAATGTTGGAGTATCTCAGCGTTTATTTCTTAGGTGTATTTTTTTCCTTTATCTACAATCAGTTACTAAGTGATTTTATGTAGTTATGTGGATTCAAATCCAAGAACTCTCAGATTAATTGCTATAGCTCTGCTTATTCCCTGAAGATCTACTTGTGTGTCCAACTATATACTTATTTTACATTTCTACTTGAATGTTGTATGGCCAGTTGCCATGGCTACCATCACAGCTGCTTGGCGATGGAGGTTCGCATTTGATTCGGACAGACAGTAATAAAACAACGGAACCAAGTACTGGTGGGCCATTACCTTTAATCCTATCTTTCACCCAGTGGGTGAGAAATACACACAGTAAGAAAGCACTTCCCTTTCCATTCAGGGCTCCCAAAGCCACTGACTTATCCAAGCTTTCCTAGAATCAAAGGTTTCTACCTCACCAACCTTATTCATTTCCATTCCCCATCTCCTTCTATCTGCACAAACTGGCTTCTCCTTCAGCACTCCACCATCTTGTCTGCTTCTCCTCTGCAATGCTAATTTCAGGAACCTAGAGATAGAGCCCTTGGTCTCTCTTATTTTATAGTGTAGAAATGAAAGCCTTTAAGCCTGTATACAAATAAGAAAGTCTCTGATACAAAGCCACTTATCCTCATAAGAGTGCACCACCCCACATCATGCAACAGTCAAGGGTATGGGGAAAAGCTTAGTGTTGAGAAGATCTTAGTATTAAAAGGGTAGGGAGGGCTCAGTCTTAAAACTAAACCTTAGGCTATAAGGATCTTGCCTACTTACAGCCTGTCTCCCACACCCGATGCAAACTACCAGTGAGCAAACATATATATCATATTTACAAACTTATTTGATCGACAAATGTCTAGTTGAGATCTTGACTTAATATGTACAAAAGCAAAGTCTTTCATTCTTATCTTATCTGGTTCCTACCATGTTGCTCTCCATCTCAGTAAATAGCAATTTTTTTCCAATATCTCAAACCACACATTATCTAATATTTTCCACATGTAAAGCCAGTAGCCGCGGCCACCATCAGAGCCGCCTGGCCCATGCAGGTTCACATTTGATTCAGACAGATGGTGATGAAACAACAGAGCCAAGAACTGGTGGTCCATTACCTTTAATTCTATCTCGTACCCAGTGGGCAAGAAATGTACATAGTGGGAAAACACTTCCCTTTTCATTCAGGGCTCCCAAAGCCACTGACTTATCCAAGTTTCCTAGAATCAAAGATTTCTACCTCACCAGCCTTATTCACCTCTATTCCCCATCTCCTTCTCTCTGTACAAACTCTGCACAAACTGGCTTCTCCCTCAGCACTTTGCCATCTTGGCTGCCTCTCCTCTCCTCCACGTGTCCTTTTTCTACCCTGCTCCTGCATGGGCTCCTCTGCCCCATTTTGTAGTGTAGAAATCAAAACCTTTAATCCAATATACAGACAAGGAAGTCTCTGATACAAAGCCACTTATTTGAGGCATAATGGGTGTAAAGCCAGTAGCCAGGGCCACCATCACAGCCGCCTGGCCCATGCAGGTTCGCATTGGATTCGGACAGGCGGTAAAAAAACAACGGAGCCAAGAACTGATGGGCCATCACCTTTAATCCTAGCTTGCACCCGGAGGGCAAGTAAAAACACACACTGGGCTCCAAAACCCAGTCACATTCAGTGCTCACAAAGCTACTGACTTATCTGAGTTTCCTAGAATCAAAGGTTTCTAGTTCACCAGACTTATTCACCTATGTTCCCCATCTCCTTCCTTCTTTCTCCCTGCACAAACTCCACACAAACTGGCTTCTCACTCAACACTCCGCCATCTTGGCTGCTTCTCCTGGCCTACTCCACATGGCCTCTCTCTGCTCTGCTCTCTAATGCTAATCTCAGGAACCAAGAGCGCAAGCTCCTCTTCTGCCCCTATTTTATAGTGTAGAAATCCAAACCTTTAATCCAATATACAAAATAGGGAAGTCTCTAATAAAAAGTCACTTATCTGGGGCATGATGGGATTGTACCACCCCACATCAAAAAGGGTGGGTGTTGGACAGATAAAATATATTATGCTCACTTTGTTAAAGATGTCGCTGCCCACATGGAGGCTGTTGCCCAGGTGATATTAATGTGTGTCTCTGTGGGCTGTGGGCAGGCAGAATCCTTGTAGCCTGGGGCTTGGTTTTGGGATTAAGCCTTTCCTACCCTTTTTGAGGTGGGGTGGTATAATCCCATCAAGCCCCAGATAAGTGACTTTGTATTAGAGACTTCTCTATTTTGTATATTAGATTAAAGGTTTGGATTTCTACACTACAAAATAGGGGCAGAATGGGAGCTTGCGCTTGGTTCCTGAGATTAGCATGAGAGAGCAGAGAGAGCAGAGCAGAGAGCAGAAAGAGGCCATGTGGCCAGGAGAAGCAGCCAAGATGGCGGAGTGTTGAGTGAGAAGCCAGTTTGTGCAGAGTTTGTGCAGGGAGAAGGAAAGAGATGGGGAACAGAGGTGAATAAAGTCTGGTGAACTAGAAATCTTTGATTCTAGGAAACTCGGATTAAGTCAGTAGCTTTGTGAGCACTGAATGTGAGTGGGTTTTGGAGCCCAGTGTGTGTTTTTACTTGCCCGCCGGGTGCAAGCTAGAATTAAAGATGTTGGCCCATCAGTTTTTGGCTGTGTTGTTTCTTTACCGACTGTCCAAATCCAATGTAAACCTGCATGGGCTGGGCTGCTGTGATGGTGGCCCTGGCTGCTGGCTTTACAGTGGGAAAGGCTTAATCCCAAAACCAAGCCCCAGGCTACAAGGATTCTGCCTGCCCACAGCCTACAGAGACACACATTAATATCACCTGGGCAACAGCCTCCACGTGGGCAGCGACATCTTTAACAAAGTGAGCATAATACATTTTATCTGCCCAACAATGGGATTCCTCATGAGAGTGTACCACGCCATATCATGCAACAGTCAAGAGTGTGGGGAAAAGCTTAGTCTTAAAACTAAACCTTAGGCTATAATGATCCTGCCTGCTTACAGTTTGTCTCCCACACCCAGTGCAAAATATAAGCGAGCAAACATATATATCATATTTACAAACTTATTTGACCAACACCACACATTCATGGAAACCTTACTATTTTTCAGACACTGGTCTGTGTGCTTGGAACACATTAGTGAACAAAACAATGGAAGATCTTTTCCTTTGCTGTATTTATATTTTAGTAATTATAAGCTTAATATTTGCCTTTCTCTTTTCTCCCCATATCTGACATCTAAATCCATCAGCAAATCTTGGCTTTCCCCTTCAAACATCATGCATATTTTAACTACTGTAGTCCAAGCTACCATTCCCCAGATGAACCAATCAGTAATCTAAGTGGTTACCTTGCTTTGACCCTTGTCTCTCTACAATGTTATTTCCCTACAGCAATGAGATAGACTCTTTGAAATAGAAGTTACAAACAATACTTTGCTATTCACAGCTCTCCAATAGCTTTTTATCTCACTCTGAGCAAATTTAAATTCTTATCTTGACTTACATGTTCAATGTGACCTGCCCTCTGCTATCTTTCTAAACTTGTTTCCTTCTTTTATCACCTGGTATATTCTTTTTTTCCTCATGATCTCCTTGCTCATCCTTGAATATGCCAAAGCATTCCTGTCCCAAGGACATTGCACTTGCTTTTATTACTCTTTTTTTTTTTTTTAAGTTATCTTCCCCGGAGTTTTATATTTTTCACTTTCTCAGTTTGTACAGGTCTCTGTTCAAATGTCCCCTATCAAAAATAACTTTTCTGAACCCCTATATAAAATAATGCCCACCTGTAAATCCAGTAGCCGCAGCCACCATCATAGCTGCCTGGCCCGTGCAGGTTCACGTTTGATTCTGACAGACGGTAATGAAACAATGGAGCCAAGAAATGGTGGGCCACCATCTTTATCCTAGCTTGCACCCGGTGGGCAAGAAATACACACAGTGGGAAAACACTTCCCTTTCCATTCAGGGGTCTCAAAGCCACTGACTTATCCAAGTTTCCTAGAACCAAAGTTGTCCACCTCACCAGCCTTATTCACCTCTGTTCCCCATCTCCTTCTCTCTGCACAAACTGGTTTCTCCTTTAGCACTCCACCATTTTGGCTGCTTCTCCTTTCCTCCACGTGGTCTTTCTCTGCTCTCTCCTCTAATGCTAATCTCAGGAACCGAGAGAGAGCAAGCTCCTGGTCTGCTCCATTTTATAGTGTAGAAATCAAAACCTTTAATCCAATATACAAGCAAGGAAGTCTCTGATACAAAGTCACTTAGGGTGGGAAAGGCTTAGTCTTAAAATTAAGCCTTAGGGTATAACAACCCTGCCTGCATACAGCCTGTCCCCCACACCCAATGCAAACTATAAACGAGCAAACCTATATATCATATTTACAAACTTATATGACCAACACCACCCTAGTCACTCTCTTTCTTATTCTACTTTACTTTTCTCCATACACTTTTTATCACCTGATATACAGTACAACTATATGTTTATTACATCCCTCTTCCTCTCTCCCCCTTAAAATATGAGCATCATTATAGTAAGACTCAGAGTACCCCAAGAGCCTGAAGTGGTACCTGCACATATTGGGTACTTAATAAATAATGTTAAAATATTTATTGACCAGCTAGTCAAAGTTGGTTTCTCTTGCTTACTTCCAAAAAAAGAAAACTAAAAGAAAATTCTATTGAATTTCCTCAGTCTTCACTTAAACATTTCCTTTGATTAAAAAAAATAGTCTAATCATTCTCAGTCTACTCTTTCTGTGAGCAGGTAAATTAACTTTTAATTATATATAATATATATATTTGGTTTGTTTTCCATAATGTTTCCACTTCCTTAGCTGCTGAATCTTGCACAGTATTGACCCTGACTCCAGTTCACTGAACTAATTCCTGTGTAACAAAAACACCATGAAATTCGCCAGTAGCGCTGGATGAATACCGCTGGTCTCCTCCATCTCTGGCTAGACATAATCCTTTTAATCCTTCCTTATGAAATTTTTAAAGCTTTTAAATTGCTTTTATTTTCTTTCCTGAATTCTCCCTCAAATTAGTGATAACCCCCTTTCTGCTCATTGTGGCTCTTAGCCCTCCTTCCTATTCTCAAGGAAAATGAGTACTTAGTTATAGGTATGTCTGGAGGAAATTAAAATAAGACTTTCTAAAGAAGACAAATATTAAAATTATTTTTTAAAAGTGGAATATTTATTCCCCTCTTGTCTGTCTGGGCTCTAATACTTTCTCTTCTTGCTGCCTTCCCTTTAAAGTTAGAGTCTTTTGTATATACAAGCTGATGGTTAAATATATACTAAAGAAAACAGAAGTGTGTGCCAGCTCAGTATAGCTGTGCTTTACACAAGTCTGCCAATAGATAACACTGTATTGGCATGCTGATTCAATTCCCTTCTTGCCCTACATATGTATTTATAGCAGTTTACTCATATCTTCATTCCTTCCATTCAATAAATATTCAGTCATATGTTCCATGGGTTAGTATGGGAGCCCGAGAACAGGATGAGATTTCACTATTTTATTCCATCCTTGAGGCTGCGATGCACAGTAGGTCCCTTACAATAGACTGATACCACCTTGATATCTTTCCAAAAAGGACGGGTAATACAGACTTGAAAATGAAAGCATTAGAGCTAGATGGAATCTCAAAGGTTATATAACTCTTATATAACCCAATACTTTTATTTACAGGTGATCGAAGTAAGTGCTAGACAGCTTAAGTTACTTGCTTCTGATCATATAGACATTTAGTGATGGAGCTGGTCCCTAACCCACGCTTCTTGCTTTTATATCAACTTTAAACTAGACATTATCATTCATCAAAGATCTGGAACTGATTCAGGAAATTGCTTAAAGAAATCATAATGCCTTAAAATAAGATTTTAAAATATTGCATTTCAATTTTGGGGGAGAAGTAAGATTATTTTGGTGCTTAGTAAAGTAGATGATGGTTCACTGAACAACTCAACTAGAACTAAAACTCACACCTCTAGTTTCTTATTAGGATCAACATGCCATGTTAACATCACTACAAATTGTATAGTGAAATGTATTTTAATCAAAGTTATTTTCTGTTAGCTTGGCTCTCTTGTAAAGAGTATTTTAGAATCTTTTTTTCATCGCCTCTTTAATAAGGATTGCCTAGAACTAGTGAAAAACTGGTTTAATTCCTTTTTCTAAAGGTCATGTAAACATGTATGATTAGTGAATTAGATGCAAATTTAATTCCCTGATCTCGATGCTTCCTAGTTAAGTTTCTTTCCTATTCTTCATATGTAAGCGCATATCTGACAGCAGAATATTGACTTTTGAGCTATGGTAAAAATCACAAATAAACAAAACACATTTGACATCTACTTCATAAAGCAGACTTACAGGGAACTGGATGGACAGAAGTACTCTTTATTAAAACATTTTTCAGTTCTATTATTTCTCTTTCTTTACAGGGTATTTGCATGACTTTTCTTTTTATTTTGGTTCTCCTTTTAGAAGAGAGAGCTAGTTTATCACTTAATATTGAATTAAATAAGCAGGTTTAGATGCTATACATTCATTAAAAATTGTGATGCTGTAAAAATTTACTGAAATGTATAAATTCATCATGTTTTATAAAGTAAAAAAAGATTTAAAAATCAATTTTGCACATTATTATTCCATTTTTGTTTGTGGATATATGATGAACATAGGTCAAGTATTAACAATGATCATCTTTGGCCAGTGGGAGGCTAAGGATTTTATTGTTTTTCTTCATGTGTTTTTCTGTTTTGTTATGTTTACTACAGTGAATATGTGTTACTCTTTGATCTTAAAAAAAAGAGATAATGAAAAAATAAAGTTTGTCCAACCTTAATATTATTGGAAAGCTGAAATAATATCTGACTACTATATTGTAAAATCAATCTTGTTTCATTTAAAAGCAGAACAATAATATTTATAACTTAAGCTCAAGAAATAGCAATTAATGTATTTTTAAACATTATGACGGTTCTGAAACCAAAGCATTATTTTAAGCTAAATTTTAACTAGTATAGTATTTTTGTTCATTCAACTTTTGAGCAAAATTTGCACAATACAAAAAGTGATGATCTTGATTATTTTTGACAGAGGAAAATGAAGAAACATGTCTAAAATAACTTACATTTTAAGAAAAGCTGATTCTTTTTAAAAATTCAAATGTAACACTAGAAAACAAAAAATTTAAAAGCATTTGAAATATTATTGCCATTAAAAATTAATTGTTCTAATTTGCACAATTAATTTTGTACAATTTTATCAATATGACATTTTCTGCCTTTGGATTATTTCTTTGAATTAAATTCCGGAAATACTAGCTTTACAAAAATAAATAGGTTTATAATTTTTGTAACATATAGTAACATTTTTTTCTGAAACTGCAGCTAGTTGAGAATGAATACACACTACTTGCAAACATACATTCACATGAGGTTATAATGTCCCTTTAAATTTTTACCAGTTTAATAATATAAAAGGGTAACTTGTTATTTTTTAAAATTTACTTTCTTGTAATAACCAGTCAGTTTGAGCATTTTCCCATATGTTTGTTTACTAATTATCAACTGTCTCCTCATCATTTTTACCATATTAGTGTCTTGATGCTTTCTTATGAATTTTTATGAGCAATTCCTGATGAATTAACCCTGTCTTACAAATATTTTATTGATGTACTTTTATTTTACATGATTTTTATAATATAAAAATTTAAACTTCCTACAATTTAATCTGTGAATATTATTTTTTTACATTTCTATTTTAAAGCATTGCCATACTTCCACACAACCACTAAAGATGTTTCTTAGATTGACCAGTGAAAGCACAGATATGGTGTGGTCAGTCTTGTCTTCTATAGTCTTGTCCTATACCCATCTTGGAAACATATTCATTTTATCCCTCAAAATATAGATTCAAATCCACAATATGCTCATGAGTAATACAGACTTTGCTAATGATTTCATGGGGGGATAAAAAGAAGTATTGCAGTATTCACAGTTTTTGCATGGTCAAACCTAATAAGTATTTCTAATAGGTATTCTGACACGCTCCCAAATTCCCTTTGTATATATCAAAAAAAAAAAAAAAAACACCTCTTCTTTTTTCTTCTTCTCTCTTATTTTTTCACAGTGTCTGAAATCTTTCCTAGTTTCTTAAACAATTCACTGTTTGCTCCAATTTTGCCCTCCTAATCTGAAAATGGATGACAAAAGCAGTACATGTAAATGAACCTGATTTCTTAAAACTTAATAAATAAGTGTTATTGCTCAAGCTTGCTTTTAGAGTTTTACATCTCACCCCATGCAGCTAATCAACAAAAAATGGTCATTTCTTAGGAACAAGTTCAACTGTCAAGAAAAACACATTTTTTTCCTGACCCTTTCATTGATATTTCATTACAATATTGTTTTAATCCAATCATTTCTTCCAACAGTAATTTACTTTTGTATAAATTGTGGAGCTAAATTATCTTTTAAAATGCTAACTAGTTAAGAAACATTTATTGAATACATATTCATTGGTTAGTTCATTCAAATTTATTGACTAGTTAGGCAAGGCACTTTAAGATCTCTGCTTTTAGAAAACTCACTGGGAAGAAAAGAGACTCAGAAATAACTCACTGTAATAAAATACAGCCAGTACTGTAACAGAGATACATATAACATGTTATAGGAGACCCTGAGGTTATTTAACAGAAACTGAAGGATAGGGGATAGCTTCATAAGGTGACAATCCGAAGGGCAAGTAGCAGTGGAACAAGAAGAGAACGTGGGTTAGACTTCAGACAAGACAGAAAAGAATAAAACTTGGAAAGAATAAATGAAACAACACGTGGACTCTCAGTATAGCCCCTTGTTTTTTAAAGAAAGCAAAAATTACCGCACGCATCAAGAAGAAAGCCAACTTAAAAGTATTTTCACTATTAGGATTGGCTCTCTTGAAACTCAGGCAAGGGTAATACTTTACTATATTAAAATGGGGTTAATAATACTAACATTTGATGAATACTATTCTGATGATGATGCTGGTGGCATAGAAGTAGTTTTGCTTGTCCCTCAAAGCAAAATCAACAAAGCAGAATCAGTGGTAAGGCATTTCTACAGATGACTTTTAGACAGATCAGTATAACTTAAAATTTTCCAACAGCAACTATAGGGTATAGATTTTGTATGGTTTTACTACAGTAATCTCATATCTTATTTTCAATTAAAAAATATAAATAACTAAAACATCACTAGGATTTATATGTCAAAGAATATATTATGAGTGTTTTTCTAAAAAACAATGTGGATCAATTGAAGACTTAAAAATTATGGCATATTCTATGATCAGAATTTTTTAAAAAAAAGCTGAAAAAATATATCATGTCCTGAAATATTCACAGAGGTCCACAGAATATTTTTTAGAACATATATGTTTCTCTAGCAAGCAAACACAAAGAGCCTACATTTTATTTGGAAACTGGCATAATGAGTAATAAATTACTTTTATTTTCAGAAGTTTATGTATATATCTGCATTTGTGATTATTTGGTGAATTTAAGAAAGTAAGTATATGGAATTTGAAAGTCATACAGTTTGTAGAATGGTTCAGCCTTATTCATAAAGACTTATTTCCCTGGACTATCTTTAAAAACACATGTGTATGAGTGTGTCTTTTCTCATACTTCATTTTTCTTATATATTGTGACACTGTAAGAGGCAATAAAAAAACCCCAAAGCTAAATGGTCTATCTATAAGGAGAAAAAAAATTAAAAAGAAACAATAATTTTTATTCATTTTTTCTAAAACAAGCAATTGATTTTAGTTGACATTTCTTTTCCTTCTCTCTTCTTTCCATTTCAACTCAAAACAGTTGAAGGAAGATAACGGCACCAGCAGAATAAAAATATAACTAGAGTACAAAAAGTAAAAGCTATTTTCCTGGTGAGTTTGAAAATACGAAAAACGGCCATCCTATTGGCCACGCATTCATTAGGTTGAGTTGTTTGCTGTAGGGAGAGGAAAAAAATAACTCGAGCAGAAACTTATCGGAAAGATCTAAAACTCAGTTTTGAAACTAGCCTGGGAGTGCAGTTCATTCTATGCAACCAAATACAAAGCAATTCATACATTTATAAATCCATGGACAGCTCAACAGGTCCAGAAGGCACCAGTTTCTCGTGGTGTCTAGACATGGAGAAACTATGACCTCAGTTAGAGCAACCCAATATTTACTTTTCCTTTCCAAAGAGCAGTGTACCTCATGATCTCAGTACGCAGGGCAGCTCAGAGAGGGGCGGAAAACAAATTCCAAACTCGGCGGCAATCTTCAAACACCGTGTGGGCACAGACACTACAGAATTGAGGAAAATTTTCATGAGGAGACCTACTTAGACTGCATAGAAAAATATTTCTGTTGGAAAGCCATCTTTTTTCTCTCTTCATTACGAGAACAAGGTGCCTATCAAAATCAATCCGCTCCTTCAGCAATTAACGAACTAATGGACATTCCATCCCGGCAAGCACGGAAAACATCTTGAAGCATGGCTTATGTTATGCCGCGGGTGCTGACTCGATTCCCTCGCAGTTAGCCTCCGAATTGCTTGTGCTACAGTTTCGTGCTCTCAGAAGATCAGGGCATTTTAGAGTTGATCTAAATTTGACGGGGTTTTTTTTTTTTTTGCGCCATCCAGCCAAGCAGGTAAGCACAGTTAATTACCTCCCCCTTCCCTTTCTGTTTTTCACATAAAGTCAGCACACTTGGGGCCATAGGGGTTCTGTAGAGATATGAATAGCCTCAGAAAGGAGTACCAGTTTTCTAAAATGCCATTTAAAGTGTCTTTACATCTTAGTAACACCTGAAGTGTGCCTCGTGTTGGCACAAAACACCGTAGCCTGGCCACCCTTTCTAGTGCTGTCAGGCACCGCAGGCCCTGTCACGCCAGGCTTCCTGGGCTTAGGCCTGGGGCATTTCGTGCCAGGACTTGACCTGCTCCATAACAAGGGGCTTCTTCCAAATGCTGTACTTCTCACCAGGCTTGTGAAAGTCTGTAAGCCATAAACATATACCCCATTGTGGTACTTAAAAGATATTAGAAAAAAATACAATACAAAACAGAATTAAAGAAATAACAAAATGACTCCTTTCCAATCACCAATCAACTCACCAAACAAAAAACCAGAAAAGGTCTTCGTGAGTTACCAACAAGGCGATTGACATATTTTGCTTCTTACAAACATCATGCACATAAAGGGGGCTACAGAGATGTGACCATTTCTCTTGTAAAATAAGAGAAGAGGCAACTGCCATGGTATTATGAAGTCCAGCAGTCAGGCAAGACAGTGATAGGGAGGAAATACTATAGCTCTTACCTCGGGCAGTGCTGAGGAAGGAAATAAAGAAGAAAACGGGAGCATTGAGGACTGGCTGTTTTCCCTGAGTATCAACTTATAGTTGAATGGACTTGAGCTTAGCTTTTTAATGATGGCAGTAACACAGCAAAATAATTTTGGGAGTGTTCATAGTCTTTGTTTGTTTGTTCTTTGGTCCATGACCTTCAAGGCCATTCTTGAATGAAAGGAGAGATGTCTCCCTCTACATTTTAATTTGGATGACCGGAGCTGTGTGGCCCAGGATTAGGTTTTGAAAAGCAAATGTGAACGGAAGCTGAAAGCACCACTGTGGGGCTGTGGGATGAGGGGGGCACACTCAGGATTTATAGCAGGGGTCGGGAACCAATGGCTCGCGAGCCAGATGTGGCTCTTTTGATGGCTGCATCTGGCTCGCAGACATATCTTTAATAAAAAAATAATAATAACTTAAAATATAAAACATTCTCATGTATTACAATCCATTCATTTCCTACTGCTCATGTTCATGGTTGCGGGTGGCTGGAGCCAATCACAGCTGTCCTCCGGGACAACACCAAATTTTTATTGGATAATGCGTGATATACACAGGTTGTTGTATGGCTTTCATGAAATTACATTTTAGAATATGTGGCGTTCATGGCTCTTTCAGCCAAAAAGGTTCCCGACCCCTGATTTATAGTTAACAACTGCAGGAAGTGTTACTGCTGCCTTCTCTTTCTTCACAACCGAAAAGGCCCATAGGAAAATTGTGGCCTTTCCACAACTAAACTTATGTCAAACAGGAGTAGAAAAAGAGGTGTGTCCAAAGTCACAAAACTTATGAAGAGTCGACAAGGACATAACACTTGACATTTTCTCTGTTTACCAGGTGAGAACAGCAAACAGATCATGACTGGCCATCAAATCACCACCTGTGGTCTTTTCTCATGGTGGGGAGCCTCTGCCATTGTAGTTCATTGAATTGGGGCTGGTTCGAGGATCTATAATTTACAGTAGAACAACCTGTTGGTGTTTCCAGTGACTGTACAACCTCCCAAAGGACAAGATTGGTGTCTTTGTGCTACTCCTTACCTCAACCATTATTTCTGGTTTTCCTAAGGGATATTTGAGTAATCTCCTGATATAGTTTATTTTCTTTTTTAGACAGGTATCTTTGTGTTCTTTAGATTTAGGGTAAAATGAAACCTTGATTTTATAAAGAGGTTTCAATCTATTTTTTTTTTTTTTTTTGCCAAGACAAAAATACTCATGTTATGTCATAATAAGTTCTACAACCAATAGGAATTAAGAACACAGTTTTGAGACCAGATTAATCATGGCTTGAATGTCAAGACTCTTCTATTAGGGAACTGACTACCTTCTAGAACCGCAGATTTCTCTTTTGTAAAATACACATTGATGTATATAAAAGCATAAAAGAGAGGAGATTTCAGATTATATTTTAAAACTTATTTTTAGGTTCACTCATTCTGATAGAAGTTCTGTGTGGTTAGCATGAGGCTGGTGTTTTTCAACTATGCGCTGAGAAAGATGGGGCTAAGGTGTGAGGCTTGGGAAACTGACAGTAGGTTCTGGAAAGTGTGGGACTGGTCCGACGAAGGCCGTTTCTATTTAGATTGGGCCAGTTATGTATCATATGCAGATATATATGCATTGTGTTACCAGGTTTATGATATTTATTGAGTGGATATTGTATTCATATTTTAGACAAGAACAAAAGCAACAAAATCCATGTGCTCCTCCCACCATTGGCTTTCACAGACAAGTATCAATACATTATGTTCCATACTAAAGGTTGTAAGTACTACAGAGGAAAACAAACCAGAGAAGAGTGATAGGGAACCTGTAGGGTGCAATTTTTGAATGGACAGTCAGGAGAACAGTACAGATAGGGTGATCTGTAAAGACTTGCGGAGTGAAGACAGAAAGGAGGTGAGGACAAGATCCTTATCAATACCTGCATGAAGAGTGCCCCTGGCTTCCAGTTAAAACAACAAAAAAAAGAAACCTATATTTTTAGGTGAAATTTTTTCATTACCAATTATTTTGAATATTAGATGGGCCAAAATAGACCACGTTTATATGTCAGATAGTCTGTTGGTGACTTCTGTAAAATCCAACTTTTCATTCATTTATTATTCATTTTCAGTGTAAAAATGTCAATTCTGCATTTGCTGGCTCCTTTAATCCCAATAGCCCACTTTCCATTTTCTTTTCTGTTGAACATTAGGTACGGCAGATTCTCATGCCTTCTTGCAAGGATCCTTATTGGACATGGTTATCTTTGCATATCTGAATGATGATCCTGTCTCTGTTGTGGCTGACATTTAGCTTTTCCATACTAGGACTTGGGCAATGTTTTGTGGGAGAGAGAAATGTGCGAGTGTGTTATGTATTTCCTCTTGGATTTTACTCTTCTGGAATTACGATGGGTATAATTTGCCTTGATTATTTATGCAATAAACTTTACTGATTCTTTTGATCATCCCTGACTATTACCAGTTGGAATTATTTAGTGAAAAAGGGACAAGCAATAGGCCTCTAGCTTGCTGGGATGTAGTTTTCTTTCCTTTTACATTATAGAATGTACTGAGGAGCCCAATTATTCCAATGCTATCAGTTCTTTATATTATGGATTTTGTTTATTGTTCCAAGACCTTCATGTTATATCAGCAGATTGTATCAAAACTCTACTGGTATATTATTGTCTCTGAATCAGCTGGTTAGTTATGCCATGGAAATTTACACCACTTATAAAAAGAAAAAGGGTCCATATGGTTTTTTCTAGCTCCACTAGCTTTAATTGAATCAAAAATGGAAATGTTTATCATGCTCATCTCGGAGAATGATTGATGGCACTCATGTTAATACAGGTTATATTCCATTACAGTGATTCTCTTGCCAAAGTAAATTTCTATATAAGAAAAATTATTTTCAGGCCTCAGCATACAAGTGTACTTTCAAGTAATATTTAATTTCTTCATCCATCAGGGGGGAAATCAAGGAAGATCTGACAGTTGAGTAAGACCTTAAAGAATTAGAGGACTGATAAAATTTGTGTTTTATGCTAGAAAGGGAGAATGGGTATTATAAGCTGAAGGGACAAATTGAGAAAAAAATTAACTACAAAAAATTTTACAATATTAAAAGATTTAGCAAAAAAAATATTTTGCTTGTTAGATTCCAGTCCCAGTAAAATCTTCTGTAGATGCTATCCATAAGATAATCCCTACTTCGAAGCAGAGTAATTAGCCTCCTTCTTCCCTTAGAGCAGGGGTCTCAAACTCGCGGCCCGCGGGCCGCATGCGGCCCGCCAAACAATTTTGTACGGCCTGCAGACTAATCCATGAAGTTCAAAATATTTTGGATAAAATTAAGTAAGCCTAGGGGCCTACTTGTATTTTTCATTTCTCTAGCATCCTAGCTAGATATTAGCTTAGTTAACAGCAGTTGTGATGCGAACTACAGTTTCTGGTCATTTTGTAACACTGAGTAAACTGCATGTACGATTGTGCTTGTTGTACTGATTTTTTTTTTCAACTGCAGTGAGAAAAGTGTTGCATAACAGTTGCCTTTTGTAGACCTAGTGTGGCCCGCCAAATGGCTGTGATCTTGCTCTGCGGCCCACATGCTGAGTTGAGTTTGAGACCTCTGCCTTAGAGCCTCTATCTCACTATCTTCTTCACATTGTACTTACATTGTCTTATAATTGATTCTACTACCTGACACATTACTTGAGGGTAAAACCCTTATACCCTAACCCTCAGTGCAAAAGTACCATTTCAAACATTCTTTGAATTTCTACTCCATGCTTAGCAGTTCACAAACATCTACATCAGATAATCTTTGCTGTGTTATGCTATGTTATGAAGAGCAGTATCACTTTCAACATTCTATGAATGAGGTAAATGAGTAGAAATAGGTTTGAGACACTTGCCCCAGGTTCCATTCGTGAGTGACAGAACCAGGAAGCAACGTAAGCAGGTGTGAGTATAAGCTGCTCCGCCATGATGCCTTGCTTCCTATTCCCTAACTCAGTGCTGGGTACATGCTAAGTGCTCAAGACCTGGGCATTGAAAAAGAAAGGAAGGTATAATGAAGAGTGTTTTTAGTAGATGATAGAGAGAAGTATGAAAAAACCTGTATGGCTTCCCTGTGGTTAAAAATATCTGTCTGTGCATCACGAAGAACCTTCATAGTGTTGGCAAAACAAACAGCCTCTTGGAGTTTTCAAAACGGGATTTGCCTTGCATGTGTTTAAAGTAGAAATCCTCAGGGCATTCTTGCAAAGGTGCATCCGCCCAGACTTGAAAGGCAAGTCCTTCCAATCCTTCTAATGATGGCAGGACCCAGACCTACTACAGAAGCACCATATCCAGCTTTCTAAACAGTCTTACCAGCATCATCCCGAGCCTTGTGTAATCTTAAAGAGTCAGAAGAGCCCTTACCCCCATTTCTGGAACAGAGCCCAGCTCCCACAGTGTCTGCTGCGACAGGTTCCCATGACTTGTGACATGTGCTTAGGATGGATGGAGGCAGGGTTCGCAAGCACTGCTCTAGGGGGAACTGAAGCAAGGAGAGCAGAGGCAGGGTGGGCTGAGGACGCATGTGAACAGTCGAGCTGGGGCCAAACACAGCGGAGCAGGACACAACCGGGACCCAGAGCAGCACCAGTGGCCACAACATTGGCGGCAGACTAATCTGTTGTCGGTTTTTCTGTCAAGAAGATTTGGCAGAACTTCCATAGCTAGAGGAGGGATTTCGGAGGCGGAGTCAGAAGAGTGGAGGTCACAGTGACCTGTTCCATGAAGACAACCCTGGCTGCTTCTGCATAGCTAGGCAACCTAGAAGTCAGCCCTGTTTGACAACTTTGAAGCATACTTACCACACCAACCTAGTATGTTTGGGTGCTCACTGCTTTTAAGAAGTGCATACAATACCTTTTATAATGCAACCATCAGGAATGGAAAAATGAGTCACTTACCGGTACTTCTTAAATTTATAATTTACCCATCAAAACTAACACGATGATTGGCAAAATTTATCTGAAGGCACAATCCAATGGTTTCTGCCTGTGTCATCTTCTATTTAAATATCTTTTTCTCCCATTGTATGTTTCTTACTATTGATAACTGTTGGGCAGATAAAATGTATTATGCTCACTTTGTTAAAGATGATGCTGCCCACATGGAGGCCGTTGCCCAGGTGATATTAATGTGTGTTGGGGGCAGGCTGTGGGCAGGCAGGATCCAGGATCGTTGTAGCCTGGGACTTGGTTTTGGGATTAAGCCTTTCCCACCCTTTTTGATGTGGGGTGGTATAATCCAATCATGCCTCAGAGAAGTGACTTTGTATTAGAGACTTCCCTATTTGTATATTGGATTAAAGGTTTTGAATCTACACTATAAAATGCGGGCAGAACAGGAACTTGCTCTCTCTTGGTTCCTGAGATTAATATTAGAGGAGAGAGCAGAGAGGAGAGCAGAAAGAGGTCATGAGGAGTAGGCCAGGAGAAGCAGCCAAGATGGCGGAGTGCTGAGTGAGAAGCCAGTTTGTGCAGCGTTTGTGAAGGGAGAAGGAAGGAGATGGGGAACAGAGGTGAATAAGTCTGGTGAGCTAGAAACCTTTGATTCTAGGAAACTCGGATAAGTCAGTAGCTTTGTGAGCACTGAATGTGAGTGGGTTTTGGAGCCCAGTGCATGTTTTTACTTGCCCGCCGGGTGCAAGCTAGGATTAAAAATGATGGCTCAGGCCCTGGCCGGTTGGCTCAGCGGTAGAGCGTCGGCCTGGCATGCGGGGGACCCGGGTTCTATTCCCAGCCAGGGCACATAGGAGAAGCGCCCATTTGCTTCTTCACCCCCCACCCCCTCCTTCCTCTCTGTCTCTCTCTTCCCATCCTGCAGCCAAGGCTCCATTGGAGCAAAGATGGCCCGGGCGCTGGGGATGGCTCCTTGGCCTCTGCTCCAGGTGCTAGAGTGGCACTGGTCACGGCAGAGCGACGCCCCGGAGGGGCAGAGCATCGCCCCCTGGTGGGCAGAGCATCGCCCCTGGTGGGTGTGCCGGGTGGATCCTGGTCGGGCGCATGCGGGAGTCTGTCTGACTGTCTCTCCCCGTTTCCAGCTTCCAAAAAAAAAAATGATGGCTCATCAGTTTTTGGCTCCATTGTTTCTTTACCGACTGTCCAAATTCAATATGAACCTGCATGGGCCAGGCTGCTGTGATGGTGGCCGTGGCTTCTGGCTTTACATTAACATCCAGTATATTGTCAAAGCATTCATTGTTTTATACTAAATCATTATACCTCAAGTAGCCCTGAATCAAATTTCCTCAGCATACATTATAAAGGAATCATATTATTCATTCAACTTATCACAAAGTATATGATGGCATTAAAATCATCCATTTTCTTACAATTCAATGACACAAAAACAACTTCACTAAAAAAATGGGCAAAAGACTTGAATAGCTATTTCTCCGAAGAAGATCTACAGAGGGCCAATTAACATATGAAAACATGCTCAGTATCACTAATCATTAGGGAAATATGAATCAAAACCACATAGAGATACCACGTCACATCCAGAAGGATAGCTATTACATATATTTTAAAAAAATATTAAAAAGCAAGTGTGAATAAAGATGTGGAGAAACTGGAAGTCCTGTGCAATGCTGGTAGGAGTGTAAAATGATGCAGAGTTGTAAAGCCAGTAGCCATGGCACCCTCACAGCCGCCTGGCCTGTGCAGGTTCGCATTTGATTCAGACAGACAGTAATGAAACAACGGAGCCAAGAACTGGTGGGCCATTACCTTTAATCCTTTAATCCTAGCTTGCACCCGGCGGGCAAGAAATACACACAGTGGGAAAACACTTCCTTTTCCATTCAGGTCTCTCAAAGCCACTGTGTAAAGCAGTAGCCAGGGCCACCATCACAGCAGCCTGGCCCATGCAGGTTCGCATTGGATTCAGACAGTCGGTAAAGAAACAACGGAGCTGGCCCTGGCCGGTTGGCTCAGTGGTAGAGCGTCGGCCTGGCGTGCGGGGGACCCGGGTTCGATTCCCGGCCAGGGCACATAGGAGAGGCGTCCATTTGCTTCTCCACCCCCCCTCCCCTCCTTCCTCTCTGTCTCTCTCTTCCCCTCCCGCAGCTGGGGCTCCATTGGAGCAGGGATGGCCCGGGCGCTGGGGATGGCTCCTTGGCCTCTGCCCCAGGCGCTAGAGTGGCTCTGGTCATGGCAGAGCGATGCCCCAGAGGGGCAGAGCGTCGCCCCCTGGTGGGCAGAGCATCGCCCCTGGTGGGCATGCCGGGTGGATCCCGGTCGGGCGCATGCGGGAGTCTGTCTGACTGTCTCTCCCCGTTTCCAGCTTCGGAAAGATACAAAAAAAAAAAAAAAAAAGAAACAACGGAGCCAAAAACTGATGGGCCATCATTTTTAATCCTAGCTTGCACCCGGTGGGCAAGTAAAAACACACACTGGACTCCAAAACCCAGTCACATTCAGTGCTCACAAAGCTACTGACTTATCTGAGTTTCCTAGAATCAAAGGTTTCTAGCTCACCAGACTTATTCACCTCTGTTCCCCATCTCCTTCCTTCTCCCTGCACAAACTCTGCACAAACTGGCTTCTCACTCAACACTCCGCCATCTTGGCTGCTTCTCCTCGCCTCTTCCACGTGGCTTTTCTCTGCTCTCTGCTCTCTAATGCTAATCTCAGGAACCAAGAGAACAAGCTCCCGTTCTGCCCCCATTTTATAATGTAGAAATCAAAACCTTTAATCCAATATACAAAACAGGGAAGTCTCTAATACAAAGAGACTTATCTGGGGCATGATGGGATTGCACCACCCCACATCAAAAAGGGTGGGAAAGGCTTTGTCCTAAAACCAAGCTCCAGGCTACAAGGATCTGGCCTGCCCCAGCCCACAGAGACACACATTAATATCACCTGGGCAACGGCCTCCACGTGGGCAGCACCATCTTTAACTGAGCATAATACATTTTATCTGCCCAACACACTGACTTATCCGAGTTTCCTAGAATCAAAGGTTTCTACCTCACCAGCCTTATTCACTTCTGTTCCCCATTTCCTCTCTGCACAAACTCTACACAAACTGGCTTCTCCTTCAGCACTCCACCATCTTGGCTGCTTCTCCTCTCCTCCACGTGGCCTTTCTCTGCTCTCCTCCAGCATGATCTTCTCTGCCCCATTTTATAGTGTAGAAATAAATCAAAACCTTTCATCTAATATACAAACAAGGAAGTCTCTGATACAAAGTCACTTAGGGTGTGAAAGGCTTAGTCTTAAAACTAAGCCTTAGGCTATAACGACCTTGCCTGCTTACAGCCTGTCCCCCACACTTAATGTAAACTATAAGCGAGCAAACATATACATCATATTTACAAACTTATTTGATCAACAGGAGTCTATGGAAGACAGAATGGCGGTCTCTTAATAACAAAAAATACAATTGCCATATGATCCAGTCATTTTATTTCTGGTATATACCCAAGAGAATTGGAAACAGGGACTCAAACAGATATTTGTGCAACCAGGTTTATACCAGAAAGACTCACCATAGCTAAAAGATAGAAGCAACCCAGGAGTCTATCAACAGATGAACCAATAACCAGAATGTGGAATATTATTCAGCCTTCAATAGGAAGGAAATTCTTACATACCCTACAATATGGTTGAATCCTGATGACATTATGCTAAGTGAAATAAGCTAGTTACAAACTGCACTGTATGATTCCATTTACATGGGCACATGGGATGATCGAATCCACAGAGACAGAAAATGGAACGGTAGTTGCCAGGAATAGTGTGTGTGTGTGGGGGGGGGAGGATGGGGAATTATTGTGAAAAGAATTCATACACAGTCGTAGTTTTGGAAAATAAAAAAAATTCTGGCAATGGATAAAGATGTTCTTTGCACCACAATGTGGATGTACTTAATGTCATTAAACTATATACACTTCAAAAATAGTCAAAAGGTAAAATTTATATATATAACCACAATGATAAAAATGAATTCATTATTAAGTACCATACTTTACATGTTACACATGTACACATATTGTATAAATTTATTTATATAAATGATCCACACTTTATGACACTTGAAGGGTAAATTAAGAAGTTTAAACTGGTAATTTTTTAATATGTAATTCCTGATTTTTACAAGTTGAATTTCTAACCTAACCATTGTGTAGGCTGCAACTCCACCGAATATGATCTTCAAGTTTTGAAAATATTAGTTATGGCAGAAAGGTGAAAATAAAGTACCCTAGATATGTTACTGAATAAAATATAGGGCACACTGTGATAGGTAATTGTCCAAATTCCCAAAAGTTTTTTCTCAATTCATTAGGTCCCTGAGCATCCAAATCCTAAATGACATCTCCAGTTCAATTTTGACTGAGTAGCCATGGATAGCTGGGTGCCTTTTGTTTGTAAGAGCCATCTGTCAAGACTTGAGGCAAAGACTTTTATTTTTTAGAAAAAAAATGCAAGGTAAGTAAACTTTATATGAGTTAATATTACTTTATGAATTTTTGCTGACAAAACACATCAAAATAGATTGCACATATAAATTTTTGGTGAGCATTATAACCAGCAGTTTAAAAGGAAAATGCATGAAAGCCATAATAAATTGGAAAATTTAGCTTTATTATTTTAAAACATTATGTCAATCATCTAATCATCTGTCAGCTTAGCCATCCTTTTGTAATATGTTGTTGAAAAGTCCACCATTGTCTACAGTCTCATTCCTAAAGCACCCACAAATTTTCCTGTTTTCAACATAAGGAATTCATTTGCTGCTCAGAGTACCTTTTGCTGCAATCACATCCAATTCTGTGAGTCTTGGTGACAAAGTCGCCCTGAGAAGTATTACTGGAAATAGAAATAGGAAACAGTGGGATCTCTGAGCCTATTCACTTCCCTTATTTCAGAATCTTAACAGGAGAGAGCAGAAGAGTCCCTGGGAAAGAAAAGACATGATGGGAAGTGGCTGAAACAACTTCTCAAGCATAATACCTCCTTTGCAGCCATGTGGAAGGGGCTAATCCCTTGTTCCAGGAAAAAATAGTAACACAATCTCAGAAAGGCTTATTTCTGGCCCCTTTTAGAGGCAATTAAATTTATTTCTCCCAACAATCTAGAACCAGAAGAAGATCTCCTGTGTAAAGAGACAAAGTATGGGCATCTTGTGTGACGTTAGTGGCAATGAGAAGTACTGGTGTTTAGTGCAGGAAACCTCATGACACATCAGGAACTCTATTGCCCAAAAAGGAAGGGCTTGTCTTGCCCGTCTTCTCGTGTCCTACCGAGAAATTCCTGGTGGTGAATGTGACCTAGCTCTAACCTGAGGCTTAATTATGTGATTGCTGTCTCTCTTATTCTGTGAAAGATAACCCCGGCAGGATATTGGAATGGTGTTTGGTTCTGTACTTAGAACTGAGATGTCAGTTGATAACATTATCAGAAAATCTGAAAATCATGCTCCCTGACCTACCTGGAAACTTAATTTTTCTTTTCTCTCTTTTCTTTGCCCACAGCGGTATACATCAAGGAGTAACCATTCTCTCTGAAAGCATTAGAGTTTCAACACGTTTAAAAAGAGAGGATAGGAAAATAATTGAATCTATAGCACAGCTATCTGTCCTACATTTTACTGTTAGTTTCTTCATACAAGTCATACAAGCTTAATATTCTTTTTTTTTTAAGACTTTATTCAATTTTCAGAGAGGAGAGAGAGGGAAATAAGGGGAGAGAGAGAGAAGGGGGAGGAGCAGGAAGCATCAACTCCCACATGTGCCTTGACCAGGTAAGTCTGGGGTTTCGAACCAGCGACCTCAGTGTTCCAAATCTATGCTTTATCCCACTGCGCCACCACAGGTCAGGCCCAAGTTTAATATTCTTAAACCTTCTCATATCCTCTTCATAAGATCTCTCTTATGGGTATAATTATGAAGACGCCTCTCTTCATGCAGTTGTCCAAACACCACAACACTTTCTACCCCAATGCAGCTCTTCACCAAATATCTTAGACACTGAGACTGTAATTCTTAAAAGGAGGGAGACTGTTTAGTTTACATTTACCCCCACGAGCCTTGTAGGTGGCTTTGCCATGGTGGGCACTCATTTATTGCTTATTAAACTTGAATCTTACTGCAAATTCTTTATTTTGGAAGCCATCTTCTTAGAGGATTTCATAGAAAAAGCTGCGTGATTCAAAACATGGTTCCAAGAGGTGTTTTTTTTTTTAAGAAAGTAACTTAAATCTTATGAAATTTAAGTCTTGGCCCTACATGTATCAACTTCAATAGCTATACATAATTATTTTTATTCTTAGGCGAAGACAATGTTTATTGGCTTGAACAAAGTCTGGAAATGTCACAGCTAGGAACATGGCCCATATTTCATAATGCCTAATCTCATGATTTATACAATACTTCTTCATATTTTAAAAGTTTTATTTTCTCATATTGAAGAAGAATTAATTTAGAGATATTCTGTGATTCATGGTACTGGACAAGGCTCTCTCTACTCAGCAATGCGGAGAGAAAATTCCCGTAATTCTAGCCATGAGTCAGATTCCAACAAGTCCCTACTGCTAATGTGTGGACAGGATGATTAACTCAGCCACTGCTGCAGACTTGGTGCTATACGAGAACTGCAAAAATGGAGTGCCCTGGTTCCTAATTCAATGGAGCATATAGATCTTGCTGGTGAGATCAAGAGAACAGACAGGGAACAAGAAGATACTAAGACTTAAACCATGAGGTGTTATCTATTTTACTGAGAGTTGGGCGAGGTGCATCAAAGAAGTGAGATTTAAAGAAGGCCTTGAAAGAAGACTGTCATTTGGAAATACCAAAGGAAACTCGCTCTAGGATATGGAGAATGAGTGTGTGAGAGTGAGAAAGAACATGGCAGGAGTGAGAACAAGGATGCTGACTTGACTAAGACAGAGGTGGAGAGGTTAGGGACTGATAGCAAATGAACTGGCATGTGTAGGCTAAACACACTGAGCTCCGTTCCATCCTTAGTCCCCTGAATGGTGCTTGCCGAACAGTCTGCCCTGAATTACTGAAACAAAGTAGAAAAAGCTTTTCAAAATCAAGCAGAGGAGTTCAGCTCTGATACGATAAATTAATGAAAATACCTCGATCATGAGACTGCTGTGGCAGAAAGAGTCATGCCTTCGGACACTGAGTGACGGAGTAGACAGTGCCTGTTTTCCAACCATGGGAAAATTGGTCAACTTTTCTGAATTTCATGTTCTGTGTAAAAAGGGAGATGTAGCAATCATCTTGCAGGGTCAATGTGAGGATTAAGCGATATAATACATGCCAGGTTTCCAGAGCAGAAGAGTCCTATAAATTTTAGCTATTTTTTACTAGTTGGATATTACTAGTAAATGGTTGAAAAGGAGAAGAGACAGTAAATAGGGAAGTGAAGACATCCCAGAACAGGATGAGGGTAGTATAGATACATAGAGAGTGTCAAAGAAAATAAAAAACAGGAATCAGAAAATGTATTTGCTGCAGGAAGCAAATGTACCAATATTTTGTATTCTGACGCAACTGAGGATGACTTATAGAACTAATTAAAATGTTCTGACTTTTAACTGAATAAAGAGTTATTCAGTTAAATAAATACTGAGAATATCTGACTTTTGGAAGGTACCTTTGTATCTTTAAATCTAATCACATCTTCTCAATTACTTTCCTAAATGTCCTTTCAAACATTTCTGAGTCTCTCTGCAAAGTCTTTATGAGGTTTTCTTAAAAATGAAGAAAAAAATATTTTCTGGGACAGAAAATAAATATAACTAAAGAGGTGATAGTCTTACTAAAAGGGCCCTTTGAAAGGTCAGTTGTTCATTTCAACCTCACAGACTAATTTACAAATTTAAAATGATACTGAGTTTTCTAGTTATTTAAAAGAGCACTGGTTTACTTTGGCAAATGATTATATTGTGGCTTGATCAGTGCAGCCTACTCTTCAGATCTAGAAATAAGTATATAGGAAAAAAGTTTATGAGTATTAATTTATATTAGCAACCAATGCTGCTCAGACTGGCGGTGAGAAGGAAAGAAATGCTAGTGTGTGCTATTAAAGGAACAGCAGGCTGGCTGCCAAAGTGGAAACATCTTTGCCTGAAGCCGTTTTAAGTATATGTCCCACCTTCACTTCCCAAAACAGGAAAAGAAATAGATAAAGATGAGTCATTATATTCACTCTGCTAAAGAAATGATGAACTTCATTAGAGAAGAAGCTTAAACCTAAAGTTTATTTTTCCTGAAAAATCATTTTGACTTTTGGATTTGCTTAGGCATCATGAGATATGAGATTTTGCCCTGAGTCACACAGACTCAAAGAAACGGGATTGGTCTTTGCTGCCAAAAAAAAGTCAAAGGTAAATGATCGATGAGGCTGAACAACAGTCTATGCTGAAAAATTGTAGCATAAATGTGAATCTTCCACAGTCATCCTTGAATAATTTCTGCGCAGCATTTTTTCTGTCTGATAATAAATGCTCCCGACATGATAACCATGTGTGAGTCTCCACCTCCTTGGTGAATGTGCTCTGAACAGGAGATACAAAAATATGCATGGACCTCTTAGAAGAATGAATGCCATCTCACAAAGTCTATGTCTTATCTCCAATACCGACAACATCCTGTCTTCAATCACATGAAGAAGAAAAGAGATCTGACTATGCCACTCCCTTCTTTAAAATTCTTCAATGGACCTCGAAGCTTTGAGGATAAAATCCAATTACTGGAGGATGGAAGGAATAGATTTGATCTCTATTGCATAGGATCAACTTTCCCTTTCCCCCCAGCAAGCAGCCCATACCTTAGTACTAATAATTAGCTTGAAGCTTTCTGATTTTTCCTTCTGGTCAGGTTTGGAACAGTTTTCCCTACGCCATTCACCCTAAAACTTTCAATGGTGGAGTCATGCTATTCAGAAAGTGATCTTTGACCATCTTCTTCAAACCCTGCTAGACTTAGATATTTTTATAGCACCTCTTCCCCATTACTTGTCATCTAATTACAAATGTTTTGTGTAATATTTTCCCTTAGCGTATAAACTTTGTAAGAAGAGACTGTGTTCTTGTATCCCTAGCAAACAGCACAGTTTGTGGCAACTAGTGGATACTGGGAAAAAAATGAGGTGACTGAAACTCAACTTGATATCAATTATGAATGGTTTAATCCAGGTTTCGGGAACATCTGAGGTGAATTACAGTCCCTGGGTATAACACTAAGTTTTCCAAAGATCACTGTGGCTGTTCAGTTTCTCAGTCTAGCTGCCTTGGAATATACACTCTTTTTTCCTTTTTATTTTTAAATCTTTCACTCTATACTTCAAATTCTTCTCCTATGCAAGAATCACCAAGTCACTTGGATTCTATACACAACAGGAATTTCATGGCAGATATATCGAGGTTCTTCTCTGGAAAAAGAAAACAACCATATTCTATGAATCTGATAGAAAACCATCTTTTACTTCTTCTTGCCAGAGGCTATTTAATGAATGTAGTATGGTTTTTCTAGAGAATTCAGAATGGTTGGTGAAAATAAAATATAAATACCACTGGGATGATACTCTCAGATTTATACTAGCAACATAAACGTGTATTCATACAGCCCTCACACTTTGATATGTAAATACAAAAATGAGATTTAAAATAAAATGTTGGCATGTCCCTGTTGTATGGGTTTGCTTTCAAACTCCTGAGATACAACTAGGAACAAGGAATTCCTTACTACTTCTTGGCTGAGTTGCACATAGATGTTCCTATTAATGACTTTAGGAAACATAATTTGACATAGAGCTATGTGTCTTCAGAGTACAAGTATTTCATAAATAAACTCATTATTTCGTTCCAAGATAGATTTGCTTTAACGATAGTACATTGCATAGGTAATATATGCACACACATATATGGTAATTATGTATGTGTTTGTGGTAGCTAAAAGTGGATGTGCGTCTGTGTGTATACAGTGAGTTTCCATGACTATAACCCAGGCTTGCTTCCAAGATTATCCAAAATACATCACACCATGTTGCCAGGGAGAATTCAACATTCTATAGTCACATTTTTTTTTCTGTTTGTACAGTTATACTATATGACAGTGATTGGAGTCTACACCTATCGTTTTCCTTCTAAAATAATTTTGTCAAAAGCCTAGGACTCTGTGTTCCTTCGTGTATTATTTTCTCTTAATAAAAAAGTGTTTATGTGTGCTATTAGAAGTTCCCCTTCAGTAGTGTTCAAAGAGACCACCTTTAATCAAAGTGAAAGGAAAAGTAACATGGAGTAAAACTGTGCTTGCTTTATTCTTTATATTGTAGCAAAACTCGACCAAGTATCTCTGTTATCAAAGCTTTCTTAATTTTTTTCCTTTGGTCACAGAGTGTAAATAGTAATTGAGGGCCATATCCCCCCGTGATCATTGCCTCCATAATTCTTAGCCTGAGATACGGACTCATAAACATGTAGTCAGAGAATGCCCCCTCCCCCCAAAAAAAAAGAACCATCAGATTATAGACTAGCCAATAGAGGAAAAGCACAATGAAAGAGCCAAATATCAGGCTCAAATGTCCAGCCTCTGCCATGTGAGTCTAATAGAAAGGGCTTGCTCCTATTGAGTAATGGAATAATTCATAAGGAGGCTCAAACAGCCCTGTTTCTTCCAAGAAGATAACTGAATTCTAGGCAGTTCCTCTGAAAAAATAGCCCTACATTGAAAGGGTGGGAAGAGACTCTAAGTTCTTTACCAAAACTCTGCCAACTTGAAAAATATGAAATCCTGCCTGGGAGATTTCATTGATTTTAAAAACACATTTGAATGACATTAAAAATCAAGTTCACACTTGTTGTGAAATGAACACAAGTGATTCTGAATATGTTTATGGCAACTGATTAAAAACAAATACAGAAAAAATAATTTGATGTTTGAGAACTAGGGTTGTGATCTTCTGAAACATAACACATAACTTTGACTGACATTTTCATACAGCTTCTTTCTTCTTCAATGCTTCGAAATAAACAACTACAGTGATGATAATGTCCTTCAATGCAAAGCAGCTTAAAGCTCTAAAGTAGTTCACAATACTTGTGTCAAATTATAAATGAATTGAAAATATTTATTAGACTACAACATTTTTTTTTTGCCAACATGCTTTTGTCTTTAGGATACAGGAGATAAAATTATTGATAATTTTCTAAACCAGAATAAAATTTTCTTTTGCTTCGCATGCATTCTAGCCAGATAAATGGGCAATTATTTTGAAGGTGGACAATTTGCTTCAAGTCTTCGAAAGCAAGCAAGTCTGTTTAAAAAGAAAAAATAAAAGAAAAAGAAGAAAAAGCTTGGTCAAGACAAATTTGAGATCCCATTTTAGAGTAATGGAAAGAACATGGACTTTAGTACCAAAAAGAAAAAAAGAGAAAAAGTCCTGGCTCTATTTATTAGTGTTGTAATCTTAAGCAAATTGTTGTTTTTGGCCCAGCCCCAGTACCTCCATTTTTAAAATGGTGGGGAAAACATCTCCCAGAGATGGCCTGGGAATAAATGAGTTCTTGTACATTAACCACCTAGCGTTGTGCCTGACACAGTTTGTGGGCTGTCAACCAACATTACTTCTCTCTCTCTCTTCTTCTCTCCACACTAATTCTTGCTTTCGGACTACACTGACTAACCACCACCGCCCGTTTTGTTCTCTGAAAAATGAAAGGCTACCCTGACTCCTAAAAGTTACGAAATCTGTGGTGCAACAGACACATCCTGTTTCTGTGGGGCACGAGTTATTCAGCATTGCTGCTTCCCAGTGCACGAGCATTCCCGAATGGTACCCAACAGAAGTGCTTCTAGGTAAATCCCAGATACCCCACCACAGAGTCATACGTTAACACTGAATTTTTTTGGCCCATTGGAGTCATCTCTCATTGAATTCCTCATAGCCTTTAATGAGAAGGATCTAAAATAGCTTGAAAATAGTCCATGCCAACAATTGCCCCAAAAGGCAAGCAGCAAAACCTTTAATGAGGTTTTTTCTGAAATGTGTCTTTCTATGTTACCAGATTTGACCATTTTTTTAGCATTGAAAGGGGGGGAACATAAGGAGAAGAAAGAACCCAGGAGAGAGAGAAGAAAGAGAAGAGGAGAGGAGGAGAGGAGGAGAGGGGAGGGAAGGGGAGGGGAGGGGAAGGAAGAAGAGAGGAGAGGAGAAGAGAGGGGAGGGAAGGGGAGGGGAGGGAAGAGGAGAGGAGAGGAGAGGAGAGGAGGAAAGGGGAGGGGAGGGGCAGAGAGAAGAGGAGAGGGGAGAGGAGGGGAGGGGAGGGGAGAGGAGGGGAGGAAAGGGGAGGGGAGGGGCAGAGGAGAGGAGAGGAGAGGAGAGGGGAGGAGAGGAGAAGAGAGGAGAGGGAGGAGAGGAGAAGAGAGGAGAGGAGAGGAGAAGAGAGGAGAGGGGAGGAGAGGAGAAGAGAGAAGAGGAGAGGAGAAGAGAGGAGAGGAGAGGGGAGGAGAGGGGAGGGGAGGAGAGGAGAGGGGAGGAAGGGAGGAGAATAAAAGAAAAAGATCTCAGCTTTGTCAATGTTATCAAATTGTTGACCAAGTCATTGGTGCAATTTTGCCACCGGATATCTCAAGATCTATGAGTAATAAAGTTGGGAGAAGTTTCATTTCCAACACTCAAAATTTTAAAAAATAAAAGAAATAAGTATTTATAGCAACATAGTCTCTACTTTTGTGACTGGGGCCTTTTAAAAACATTCTATTTTGTATTGATTTCAGGTGCACAGTTTAGTGGTTAGATAGTCATAGGCTTTACATGGTGTACTCAATCTGTCTCGTACCCCAGCAGGCACCATATATAGTTATCACTACATTACTGACTAAACTGTGCTTTACTTACGTCCCCATGACTATTTTGTAGATACCAACTTACACTTCTTAATCCCTCCACTTCCTCCACTCAGTTCTCCTACTCCCCTCCTCTCTGGCAATACCGGTTTGCTCTCTGTGTCTATGAGCCTATTTCACTTTTTCTGTTATTCATTTATTTTGTTCTTTAGATTTTACACGTAAGTGAAATCATATGGTATTTGTCTTTCTCTGACTGACTAATGTCACTGAGCATAATATTCTCTAGGTCTCTGTGCTGTCACAAATGCTAAGATTTCATTCTTTTTTATGGCTGAGTACTACTCTACTGTATATATGTACCACTTCTTTATCCAGTCCTCTATTGGTGAGCATGTGGGTGTTTCCATATCCTGGTTATTGTAAATAATGCTGCAATAAACACAGGGGTGTCTTTTGTCTTCCAAATTAGTGTTCCAAAACACTAAGTCTTCCAAATTAGTGTTTTGGGTTTCTTCAGATAAATCCCCAGAATAGAATTGCAGGGTCAAAAGGTAGCTCCATTTTCAATTATTTTAGTAAACTCCATACTTTTTTCTATAGTGGCTGCACCAACCTGCATTTCCACAAGCAGTGTACAAGGGTTCCCCTTTCTCCACATCCTCACCAACACGTCATTTGTGGGTTTATTGATGACAGCCATTCTGACAGATGTGAGGTGATATCTCACTGTGGTTTTAATTCACATTCCTCTGATGATTAGGGATGGTGAACATTTTTCCATACACCTATCGGCCATCTGTATGTCCTCTTTGGAGAAGTGTCTACTCAGGTCCTTTGGCCATTTTTCATTAAATTGTTTTTTTCTTTTGTTGTAGAGTAGTATGATTTCTTTATACTGGGGCTTTGAAGAACAAAAGACCACTTCTCAGAAAAAAGTGGGAAGATGAATTGTAACAGTATTTTCAATCCCAGATATCCCCTTCCTCACCCCTGCCTCCAGCACATCGAGTTTCCGAAACACCACACCTACCAAATATTTCTTCAGAAATGCCAGACAGATTGCTGGGGTTTTAAAAAGTTCTACTTTGTTTTCTTTTTCTTTTTGACATTTAGACAGATTGAGTTTGAGAGAGGAAGTGACTCTGAGTCCAGCCTGCCCCACACCACTGGCAGGGAAATAACTGAAGTAAAATGAAGTGATAATATACTGTAGGATATTTAACAGAGCGAGAGGCAGAGGGAAATGGCAATCTGAGAATACACCACTGATCCCCAAAATAGATTCCATCTCCAGCGCCAGAACAGATGCCAAGTGCCGTAGACCATAACATGGTAAAACTCCCTCTGCCCCGTGGGCTGTGTGCTGACACGGGGGATGGTTCCCCAATAGTCAGAACAGATGGGGATTTCTTCCCAGTTGTGCCTATCGTTTGTTATGGACCCAGCCAATTTTCCTTTCTAGTCCTTTCTGCATATTTGTCAGTGAGAGAGCTGGTAAGTAACCACTTTAATGACTGCTACATGTTGCGGTGGGATGAATGACAGATAAAATACAACTCTGGTCTCTTATGTCATGTTGTGAATGAAATCAGAGGGTTCTGTGGAGGATATTAGCAAAGCTCTTTCCATTTCGTAGAAGACTCAAGGTGACTAGGGACATTTGGATTTCTCTCCCAAGGGAAGGTATGATAAATTGAGTGGTGAAGGAACTATACAACCCCTTCTGTGTGCTTAATGAGAGAACCGCCACCTTCTGGGGAATGGGCTACGTAGTGTCTTAGCCTGATGCAAAAGTTGAAAAATTGGCACAACAAGCCATCATTTGCAAAAAGCCACAAGAGAGGAATGATGTTTCAAAGGGCAGGAATCTTTTCAAGGCACACTGCTACCTCATATTCCAGGTGGAACTGGGGAGACTTACATCTGAAGAGGGCCTGTTTGGTTTTTTGTTGTGTGGATATAAAGAGGTAGTCATTTTTTTCTCACCTCCCGGCAAATTTGCACTGAATCTTTGTACTGCGGCTTTCTAGTGTGCATGTGACCCTGCGCTGGCCGGCAGGAAGGCTGAGATAAGCACACACAGAAAGAAGTAAGAGAAGTGTTGGACCTAGATTGCTTTCATTTTTTAACCCTCTTTTTCCTTTCCTGCCTTTCTTTCTTCTGTCATTTCCTTCTATGTCTTTTATTTTTTAAACTCAAAGACAGTCAAATGTCTTCCACAAGGGAAAACAAAACAAAACAAAACAGGTGAAAGAGAAAGGAGTTTGGGTGGAAAAGTGAGTAGGGGAAAATGATAAAGAAGAGCCAGAAGGCACCTAGGCAGGGAGTTTCCCTGTGACCACTGCGTTTATGAGATGGTACACATTTAAGAGTACATACTATATACGCACTAAAGAACAGTTTCCTGCTTAAACAACAAAAACAAAAGATTACTCCTGATTCCTAAACATGGAAAAGTGAAGTGATTTTAAACCCTGGCTGAAGTGTTTCCAGGTGTGTGAATCTCTAAAAAGAGAGCTGCTGCTTTTGAAAAGTTTAAGTTGCTATGATTTGAGGCTGAAACCAGAATAGAAAGAATAATTTGCCCAGAATTTCTATGCAAAACTTGGGATTTTCAGGATAGGTACTTGTTCAGTCTTGGTGAAACGAAACTTCCCATTTCGATGAAGAAAAGTTATAAAAATCTAATAACATTTTTTAATCAATTAATTCTTATAAAATGTTAATTGATAAGTTGAAACTAGTGCTCCTTCAGATTCACAAGAATTACAAATGTGTTTAGGGAGACATTATCAGCAAATTAAGATGGACATTTTTGTAGTACAAAATGTTTAAAAAGTACTTCCATATTTTATTATATAGCCCATATATAGTTTGGATTATCTTTCCCTAGTAAAACAGATTGATAAGTTTAGTAGAGATGTTTATTGTAAAACCAAAATAACTTTTCATTAACAGTGAAAGTAAATCCATTTAAAAATTCAAAGAGGCCCTGGCTGTTTGACTCAGTGGTAGAGCATCGGCCTGGTGTGTAGAAGTCCCTGTTTCAATTCCTGGTCAGGGCACACAGGAGAAGCACCCATCTGCTTCTCCACCCTTTCTCTCTATCTCTCTCTTCCCTTCCTGCAGCCAAGGCTCCATTAGAGCAAAGTTGGCGGGGCACTGAGGATTGCTCCATGGCCTCTGCCCCAGGCACTGGAATGGCTCTGGTCGCATCTGAGCAAGGCCCCAGATGAGTAGAGTATCGCCCCCTGGTGGGCATGTCGGGTGGATCTCGGTCCGGCGTATGCGCGAGTCTGTCTGCCTCCTTGCTTCTCACTTCAGAAAAAAATAAACTAGAATCAAAGACTTTTGGGAAACTAAGACCAAAAAAGGCTTGTCTATCACATTAACACCACTGCTGTCTGCACTTCCATGGGAGCCCCTTTTGTTTTACCCTATGAATTTTTTTCTTCTAAATTTTTTTAGTTGTAATGATACTTGTGGAGGCAAAGAAATTCCCTTCTACCTTTCTAAATTCTTCTAGCTGAACTAATAAATTAATGTGAGACAGAGTAACAGGAGACAATGGACAAAATTATTACATATGCATATGGGGGCTACCATAAGAACAGGAGATCCAGGGACACATTGGGCAGTTGAGGCTTCTGTGCCATTTTGGTCTAAATAAAGGGAGGCGGGGGTCTGAGATTTTTGAAGGAAGGTCAACAGATCACAGAGAGATGACAAAGAGCAAACATGTGGTAAACAAATTCTTCCAGGGCCACCCAGAAACACTGGAATGCATAGGGCCATCTAACAAAGAGACTTGCTTAGAAATACTCCCTGTCTGTCACACTTAATTCAAATATGATATGCTACAGCTCCCTTCATGAAGTAGAGTTTTCTAAACAAATTCCTTTGGGCAGGTAAAAAACCAAAACTCTTTTTGGGCTCGTTGGGTTTTAGTTGTTTTTGGGTCCAAATAATCTGCAAGCCAGGGTGATACATTTGGGGAGACTTGTTCTAGATCACTATAATTGCTTGCACAATTTAGTAATAATAATAATAATAATAATAATAATAATAATAATAATGCTATTATGGTTATTAGTATCCACAATGTACCAGATATATTATCTACTTTATATTTAATTTCTAAATTAATCATCTTAAGTAGGAAGATGAATAAACTAAAATTCACACCTAAAAAAGATGACATAGCCAGTAAGTAGCATGGTTGAACTTGAACTCTCAAACTTTTTAAAGTTGGGGCACATTTAAAATCCTACAAATAATTGTAGGCACACTATACACAGATTTCTGAGAAATATGTTATAATAATTAAGTCAAATATTAAAGAAAAAATATAAAGTCCAAGCATGCTTTTATGGTAATTAAAAGAAATAAATACAACAAAATTAAATTTATTCTTACATTAAAAAAATTTTATGTTACATTTTTTTGAGTTATGCTTTTTAGAATTTGTAAAAAAGAGGAGTTAAAAAATTAAAAAATGACAAAAAGTTATCTTTTTATATATATAGATTCATTCTTAGTAAGATTTAGTAAATTCGGCAGGTCCCGGCGTGAATGTGTTGTTTTTTCATTCTTGTGTTTATGAGAAATATGAGCCTGATGTGTCCTAGAGATTTTTTCAATGTTTGGGCATATATTTGAAAGGCAAATTCTCATTTCCTCATCAATACATTGAAGAATTCCTCTCTTTTTATTCTTAATTGTGTTGAGTGCAAACCCCCCACCATACATATCATCTTAACTTTATACCAAACAAAGGATAGAAGAAACTTGCCTCCAGTCTTTCCGGGGAACATGGTGGGAAGTATAAACAATCCAGCACCACAGTTTAACAGCCTTTTGCAACCTAATCAGGTAAGTGAGGTGGGAGGTTGAACAGACTGTCAGTTTACAGCCAATTCCCCACACCTCTGTCCCCCAAAAATCTGAACTCCAAAAACCCTGTTGGTTTTCTGGACCCCAACAGGCACATATTTCTCTGGAATACCATAGAGTGCACCTGGAAATCTTCTAGGGTGCACACTTTGAGAACCACTGGTTTAATATGAGAATATTTAAGCATCAATATGGGGAATAAATGACATTGTATCTACAAACATTCTCTATTCTTTGTAAGTACAAATGCCCCAAAGATAAGTGTCCACACAAAATAGCATTGAAATAGTGGAGAGTGCACATTTGATAACAGTTTAAACAAACAAACAAAAAAAATCAAAGTTAACTTTTTTCATTGTTGTTAGCTAACAAAAAAGGGTTCTGGTTCACTCCAGAGTAATCACGGTGGTAAAACTAGACATTATTTACTTTCGGTACTCTACGTTTATTGCTAATTCTTTATCTTATGTATTGTTACGCTCTCAATTTTGATGACGCCGTAAGATCCCATCATGCTATTCCCATGTGCTGTGTTCCTGAATGTTAATTATAGGAAAGTAGAACAATTTTCTTACACAAAGAGAAAGGATGGGAAAATAGAGGCTGTCTGACAGTCTCAATTATTCATTTTGCCTATGATGCACGGGACACTATTTGAACCTGTAGCAATTTGCTGGCAGGGGGAGTCTGAAAAGCATATTCAATAGATGAGAGGAAGGCTAACAATTCCTTCTATTAGACTGGCAATTGACCATCTGTTTCAGAGGGTAGTGTATAACCGGCAGGTAATCATGGTGAAATAGCTGGGCGATGTGAGTCAGACTTTTTCTTCTCTCCTGGGTGGGGGTGGACTAGGATGGGAAGGGTTACAAGTAAGGACCATTGCTCTCGCATCCTATTAGAATCATGGGTGCATTCAGTACATTTTCGAGCACCTTCTCCCAAGATCATCCAGAAAAAAAGATACTGCAATCAATATTCAGTTAAATAAAATCAAATGTAAGCTCTGTTTCCCAATATTTCTTTAGCAGGTTAACTGCTAGCCTCAGATGAAATGTGTAGTTTGTTGCTGGTATTTTCCCATTCCTCTTAGAACCACCATCTGAGGACTAAGACTGTTATAGCCAAAGGATTTTATTTTGAAAATTTTAATTATATACTATTTCAGGGTTTTTGGAAGTTATTCAAAGCTTTTATTGGATGTAGTAAAATTCTATGTAGTTTTGTAAGAGAAGTTATCCTTTTATCAATTAGATTTTCATTTTCTTAAGTAGCTCAACATAAGGGGACATAATACAATTAGATAACACATTTCCAGGTGGCTGCAGCAACAGGAGTAAGTTATAGTCCAAGATAGTAAATGATCATGAAGTAATTTCTGTGTTTGAAGACTTCTTTGTGGTTAGTAATGGGAATTTCTTTCTTCGCAACCTGATTTTTGTTGCTGTTGTTGTTATTTATTTATTTATTTATTTATTTGCTGTCAAATAAAGAATTGGAGAAAGAGTGTACACCCAGCTAGAGCAAAATTTACTGACTAGCATTGCACAGACCTGTGCACTAACTTACAGCATCAGGAACGTCTAGTGCTTGGAAGTATAACAGTTCCCTCTTTTTTTTTTTTTCTTACGGGGAGAGAAGCAGATGATCATCTCTCCTGTGTACCCTGA
The DNA here is from genome assembly GCF_036850995.1 of Saccopteryx leptura. Lineage (NCBI taxonomy): Eukaryota > Metazoa > Chordata > Mammalia > Chiroptera > Emballonuridae > Saccopteryx > Saccopteryx leptura. The sequence continues at coordinate 352,058,088 of NC_089505.1, forward strand.
ACAGGCCCTCTTGCCTAGCAATTTCCAAACTCAGAGGAGTAGGGCATTTTAGAATCATTATTAGAGTTAAATTATTCATTATCAGAATTATTATTAAAATTCAATTATTCTATTTCCTTCAAGAGCCTCACCAAGTATTGCTACCAGCACAAATACCATGATGCCTGTTTTATAAAGCATTAATTAATAGCCATTTTCTCATTTATTTAGCAAATATTTTTGGGCAACCTTCTTTGTGCCAGATACTGTTCTGGGTTCTTGGGAATTCATTGTGAGTGATTAAAAAAAAAAAAGTAAAAAAAAAAATTCCCTGACTTGGTGAGACAGATACTAAATAGGTGATTAATGCCCAGAGTATAGCAGATAGTGATGAATGGTAAAATAATAATAATAATAATAAACCAGGACAACGGTTAGAAAATGTTGCAAAGGGGACTGCTGAACTTTTAGGTGCAGTGACATGAAAGACCCCAAAGGCGGAAAATAACAGAGCTGTTTAAGGCATAATGACGCTAAACCTGTGTTCTCCAAGTACAGACAACTCAGACGTCGAGCAGTCGAGCATTTCTGTCACTGCAGAAAGTTCTAGTGGACAGTGCTGCAGCCAACAGAAGGAACAGCCAACGAAGGCTCCGAAAGGGGGAAGCAACAAGAGAAGCAACAAGGAGGCCACAGTGGCTGGCGCTGAGTGAGGCAGGGGAGGGGCATAGGAGACTGGGCCAGAGACTTAAGGGGGGGGCCGCATGCGGAGACTCTCATGCATCCTGCGTGGACTTAAAGATAAACTCGGAACCAGATGGGCAGCCTCCAGAATGTGTTGATAGCAAGGAGGATGGGAATCTGATTTGTATTATGTCAGGGTGACTTTGGCTACTGTTTTGAAAATTAAGCAAAAGAGGCTAAGAACACAAGTTGGGAGACGATTACAGTCATCCAGGAAGAGTTGATGATGTTTGAAACAGAGGGCAGTTGTGAGGAAAAAATGCTGTTAGGTACAGTTTTCACATACATCAAGATGTAAAAGAAAAGGAAAAAGTAAATCTAATATTGCCTTTAGGATTATCCATATATAGGTGATGATCTGTGTGGGAACAAACTATAGTACTAGAAAGTGAACAGATACGAATAGGCAGAGAAAATGAAAATTAAGAATGGCTAAAATTTCCCTTTTAATCAAATTTCTCTAAAGGTTTATTATTAATGATTAATTCTTTTGTTTCAAACAACACTGTATATATATACCTCATGGAGAATAAACTAGTTAGTCACAGTTATTTCAATATTAATTAATTGATGAGGTCACTTCCCCCCTCCCGGCAGAAAAGTATTTGATATCAGAAATTTGAAAAGAAAGGAATGGAAACAAACAGTTTTATTATATTTTTAGAAACTAACTCAGAGAATGACAAGAATTTTCTTAACAGTTGTAATTTCTAGAAACCCAGGTTGTTTCACAGCATTTTCTGAAACACAAATGAGTTGAGTGGACTGTTTCACCAGTTCCTGTATCTCTCCTTGGAGTTGATCCGTAAGGCTAAGAGCATGGTGATCACTCAGGGGGCCAAAGGCATGGCTTTCCGAGGTGCTGAGGAAACACTTTCTAGCATTTGGCCTGATCATTTTATAGTGGGAATAAGGATGGCAGAGAAACTTCAGAGAGGCAGGGAAATGTAGGGTGTGAGGGCAGGGAAGCTTGGAGAATCCATCCTTCTAGTTTTGATTTTCTACCTCCTCTAATATTAACCTTTGTATCAGCCATCATTAATTTTTGTCCTGCCTGCCTATCTGTAATATCCATTCTTTTTTCAATGGTTTGTTTCCCTTAGAAAGTCTTCAGGAGTTGGATAATGGAAAAATATTTGAGGGCTTTCCCATATTTCAGAGTGATGGGAAACATTCCTTTCATATATATATATAAGTAATAGGAGAACTGATATTGGGTAGGACTTTGTATAGGAAGTCATACAAACAGTGAAAAAATGAGTATTTCTCTAGTGTTGAAATGGTAGTCATAGTGCAGTGGTAGCAAAGAGGATTTGCTGTACCAAATAGGAACTCTCACCAAGCATGTCAGCTATAAAATATCCTATCTTGTGTCTTAGGCTAAATTTTTTGTCATGAATTTGGCTTGTCCCATCAATTTTGATCTTTCAAGGATAAAATTATGTGCCTGTGTTAAAACAACAACAAAAACAGAATGTTACTGGAATGTTTTGAGCATCTTATATCTAACCCAAGAATAATGTATGTCCTACGTATTTCTCTATAAAGATATTTCATTAAAACTTTTTAAAGCAATAGTGTGAATGGAAGGAATCATTCCATTCCAGGTAATTCAAGTTCAAAACCACATTAGCTAAAATTTGGGGGCATTTTCTCTGGTAAGTACTTTATGTTTATTTTATTCATTTAACAAGTGCCTCAACATGAAAATACCCATTTATCTACTGAGGAAATTGAGGCCCATGGTCCCTCAACAAATAAGAAGCCAAGTCACTGTTGCAGACCTGATAACAGAATTAGGTTGCCTGGTTGGAAAGGATTGATAAAGGGCAGTCAAAAACTACCATCACAAACCTAGTTTGATAGCAGTCTGGGCATCCAATGACTCAGCCAGTTATGGCATGGAAACAACTTGCCATTTGAGTTCCGTCACTGGGCAAAAACTTGACCATTTGAGTTCTGTCACTCTTCAGGGCTCTCAGTGACATCCCTCCCCCACCTTCAACTTCCTCTGAAGACTCTCATCCTCTCTAGTCCCCTCCTGCTTGCTACTCTTGTCATAAATATCCTTCATCTAGAACCCATCATTGTGGGCCACCTTCCTCTGCTTCTGTTCCTCTGAAATTCTTAATTAATTAATTTTTAACAGTTTCTATTGTATCCTCCCAAATGTCCACAGAGGACTCTTTTCCTTTGTACTTAACTGGAACCTAGTTTCACCCTGAAAATATGGTCCCTGTGGTTTGTGTCGTTGAGGTTCCTCTTTCTGCTAGATCTGGGTCAAATGTGTGGTTTAGCACTGTTTTGGGTCCCTGTCACCAGGATGAGAGCTTATGCACCTCCCTTCGACGTTTATGTCACCCAGTTCTGTCTCACCTCCGGTCTTCATCATCACTGTCACCCAACACACACCTGGTCACTCCCCTTAACATCCATGCTTCTGAGACCAACATGCATAAAGGATTTAAAAAAAATAAATTTATTGATGTAAAAATAAGATAAAGTATCAATTTAAAGGATCAATAATATTTAAGGAGATAGAGAGTGATGACAAAAATGGTGAAGTCTGGGCACCCAGCCTTATAATTAAAAAAAAAAAAAATCCAAGCACATCAATAAGCTCTCAAGAGCCTACATCACTTGGTTAGTGCCTGTTGACCTCTTAAACCACATCCTTCACCTTTTTGTTCTTCTCTCATTGCACCTTAGTGGTTAGGAGAGCATTCCAGGCTCCTTCTTACCCCGCTTCAAGCTGTGTCCACGCTCCCTCTTCTATGCCATTCCAATCACAGATCATTTAGTTGGCTAATTCCTGGCTTTAAGACTCAGTTCAGTGATTATATTTTCCAAGACCCTTGACCCCATCAGGTTAGTGGTGGTGGTGGGAAGAGTGATTTAAAACATACCTCTCCCTGTCATGCACTTCTGTCATGGTTTTACAATCATCTGCGACAGGCTGGTCTCCCCCACTGGACTGTGGTTTTCTAAAGGGATGAACTGTGGAGTCGTTCTTCGCCCACCCCCCAGTACCCAGAGGAGTGCAGAACACAGAGAAAGCAGTGGGTGAATGTGGCATGAATGGGTATCACTCAAGTCTTTAGGGGGAAAGACTCACTTAAAAGTATCTTCCCTTTCATCATTCCCTTTAAATTCCTTCATCGTCAGCACAAGGTCCTAAATGTGATTTCAAAGTTGTAATTTTGCATTTCAGAGGCAGAACTGACATTGTGATTGATTTTTTCCAGAGGCATGACTGGCCACCTTTTACATTTAGAGACTGGCTGAGTGAGCACACACTTGAAAGCTTTGCTTGCACACTCATGACATTTAAAAGTGCCCCATTAGAAAAAAAAAATCAAACTCTCTTAAAATCCCTAGCTCTTTTCATTTTAAATACCATTCATGACAGGTGTCCCCTGAGTAAAACAAATGTAAAATCAGTGTGTATCAGAGGGATCACTTAAAATTTTTAATTGAACTGCTAACCTAATCAACTCCACCATCTGATATATGCCCTCTCCATTCTCATTTCCTGGAGCAAAGAGCAAGAATCACGCCTTGTTCCAAGATGTGCATTACGCGAGTGCCGCTTAATCAGCACATAGAGGGGTTGTCTTCCAATCTACTTTGCTTCATTCTCTTGACTCCACTCTGCCTTTATTTTCCTCATCATTTCCAGAATCCTTGTTAGGCTCCTACTGAGAACTCCAAACATAAAGGGGATATGTTCAGCCTTAAATAAGAAAAGGCCTGTGATCTCTGAGGCATTTGCCATATGGACTCTTATGGAGACAGACACTGGAATGCTTTCTTAGAAGACTCAGGAATGTTTTCAGAGACGCCAGCATGCAAATTAAAACTTCGGCAAGGGCAGGGCTTGATTTACTGTATGCATTTGCCAGAGGCTTTACCAGAATATTTTGCAGTATGAATTGTAAACTTTTTTTTTAAATGGCTAGAACAAGGAAGACATTATGCGCCTCATTATACAGACAAGAAAGGGTGGGCGGGGGAGGGAAATGGATATGCTTTTAACGTCTGTTCATGTATGCTCCGTGTGCCTCCTTTCATTGAGTTTAGTGTGAAATCTGGTTAGCAAAAAGAAGGGACAAGAAAAAGGTTTTCAATAAAAGAACACACTTTTGATGAGGAAGAGGAGAATGATAAAACATTTTGGGGAGGCGGTAGCCCTGCGGGGTGCTATAATTGGCATCATCGATGTAAAGAGAGTAGCCCTGCCCTCTGCTCACATTGCTACTTTAGAAGTTGGGTGTAGACTGTGCTTTCCACATGCTCTAAAAAGGTAGCATGGCATCACTGCCAACAGGCAGAGCTGGCATTTCAACTGGCAGAAGTTCTGCAGAAAGAGATTGAGAAACCAGCAAAGAAACTATTGGAGTTCAAGCAGGTGCTGCAGTTTTCATGTAACTTAAATTTCCAGAGCTACAGAGAAATGAATGAATTGTGGTTTTACAAAAAACAAATACATATGAATTATCGCTTGGCAGTTCTGAGAATAAAATTGGACAGTGACTTGATCAGCAAAGATTTCTTCCCTTTCTTACTTCCTGATGCTCCCCAAATGTTAATATGTTTTATCTAGAGCTATCATTTAAAGAATTGTTTTCAAAGAGGTCTTTAAAATTCAACCACATAATTTGTTTACTGAGTGAACTTCAATAGGCTATTCATGAAATAACTCTCCAATATTTATTGACTAGCAGTAATTTAAAGTGCACAAATTTTCATACTGAAAGATCAAATCAACAATTATTTTTTTTTAAAAATCCAGTGAATTGGAGAACCTGTGAGTAGATCACATTTTTAAAATCCAAAAGAGGATCATTTCAGAGTTGAAATTTATTCTTAGAAACAATGCTTTAATTACTTGATATTCTGGACCCAATTTCTTCAATTAAGTAGTTAGTACAGTGGAAATAATGCCCAACTAAAATTTAAATATGTCATAAAAGTATTTAATAATATTCAAAATTTGCTGAAGGAGATCTTTTCACTATCCTGAGGATACCATATTATTAATTTGGCTTTTATTGAAAATAATCAGAGCTTTTAAAGCTGTAGTTCTAAATTAATTTTCTGGGCAGATGAATGGGTAATTAATTAGTAAATAAAACTTTGAGAATAAAGTGGACCAGAAATTACTTCTCAAAAAGCACACTATTTCATAATTTAAAGGTAATGAGTAGTGTAATTTTTCCTTAAAAAATACAAAGAAATAAAATCTATGCATAGGCATTGCCAGTCTCCCACCAGGCGGGCATAGCATTTGTGAAAAGCACTATGTGAGACCTAGAAGTATGAATAAAACATGAAAGACCAAGAACCAACTCTTAATGCTAGTTACTCATATTTTTTTAATACTAGGAACTTCTTCCTATAAACATTTTACCACCTTATTCTACCTTAAATCAACTATTACTTTAAGTAATAATTCATCTTTCCAACACCTGTCAATTCATCTATTTCCTAAATCTCCATTATGCTTTAATTCTCAGCTTTTGGCCAATGTCCACCTACAGCTGTTGATCATTAAGGTTACAGCTGGCCTGTAATTGCGTAGTCTTTGCAAAAAGAGACATTATTTTTGTTTCTTCTCATGTTCCAGTGGACATTAGCTGAAGCAAGTCCGGAAGCAGATAACCAGTGCCGTGCAGGCAGTTAGATTAGCAACATTACACACTGGGCTGGGAGTCACTCTCCTGCAGCTAATATGAATTTACAAATATCAAATAGGGAACATCATATGTTGTCAACTAGATTTCAAGGGATTTACACATGCAACAGGACTATTTGTTCATATATATATATAATATATATATATATTTTATATATATATATACATATGTGTGTGTGTGTGTGTGTGTGTGTGTGTGTGTGTAAATCACATGCATTTGGAATAAGAACCTTTCAAAATTTAGCTATGTAGGTGGCAATAGTTCTGGTTGCCATAGGCTTCCTAGATTAACATCAAGGTGATTCTATGCACAACTGTTTGACAATAGGGTAAAAGGTTGTTAAATCAGTGAAGTAATCCAAAGTAGTAAATTGAAACAAAGAGGTCTTTTTTTTCTCTCTCTCTCAAATAAACTAGAGAATCACTGGAAGTCCTGAATCAGGGTAAGAAAAAAATTACATTTCTATCAAAAATTGCTTCCTAAAATGATGTCATGGTTTCTCAACGCATAAGTCTACGAAAGTCGAAGAACTTACAGTGCAACTGAAATAATTACTAACACCTGTAGTCGTGACCTGTCGTTGCACCAGGTAGCAGTCTGGCTTCATTTCATCCCTTCGGCAGCCTCGTTACCCAATAATTGTTGAAAGCAGGAGGGAGAGCAAATTAAAATGAATCTACTTCTTAGCATTTGCCAGATAAGCCACATGTTAAAAGGTCTCTTAAAAGAAAAAAAGCATTTCAAGTCTAAGAAGAAAAGAAAATCAATGCTGGTTGATGAATATTTCCACTTCAACTTACATGCTTGTCATAAAATCTTTTATTTGCCACCATGTAAACCCACAGCAAACGTTCCCTCGTGTTTGATTCACCGTGGGGGTTGCAATGGCATGGTGTAACTGTTAACACGGCCTTGTGACGGTAACACTCGAAAAGTAAACTGAGCAAAATCTAAAACAAGGCAATGATAAACAGTAAAACAGCTAACCCGCCTGTGAGAGAATGGGGAGAAACTAGAAAGATCTAAGGACAAATAATAATAATAATAATAATAATAACTTAAATCCAAAAATTTTTTGGAATGCAGATTCTCTAGGAGGAAATAAATGATGTTGTCTGCAGAGCAGAGCTAAGAGCCTGTGACAGCAACATACATCTTGGGCGGTGACATCAATATTCTTAGCGGAGCTGGCTGCTCAAGCCGTGATTGAAAAGCTCAGACGGCTGGACGAGGCAGGCATTCATCAATACAGTAATAAACTCTCAGCTTCACGTGCTCACGACTGTAAACCTACTTTTGCCTCACCTTGTATAGAAGCATCCGACTTAGACTGTGGTATTATTCAAAGTGTTTGAAAAGGCAAGTTTTTCTTTTTTCTTTTAATTCTTAATACTTATTATAGACACTAAGACATGTTTCTCGAGGGTAGGCATGTTAACTCTTAACATGCTGGATGAATTCCAGTCTGGGTACTGTATTTGAAAAGCAATAGAAAAATCTGGAACTCCATTTCATGTAAGAAAGCATATGGCTTGAAACTAAATATAGTTTAAACATATGAAGCATATTAAATTAATCATTATAATTTAAGTGATTTGAAAAATGTCTTCAGTTTTTATAACATATGCTTCTAATGATTCACATTACCTGCAGGTACTTCAAAAGCATGGGGACTCAGATTCTCTTCAGTAATTACGGGGGGTCAAATGATATCCTGGCTATATTAAACAAAAGATCCCTATGAAAGTGGGCCATGCACCAAAATAATACCCTTCAAGACAGATGGGAACCAAGCCTGAAAATGTTCAGCAATTGGACCATTTTTGAATACCACAGTTTAATGCTTTGAGGAAATATGAGGGCTGTATCAGAAGAGTTGGATACAAATTTGTACTTGAAGTTAAAAGGAAGAAAAAAAAAGCATGTCTTTGCCCAACGATTGTCCCTACTTTGAAAGCTGTCATTGTTACTTCTTAGACTGCTCTTCGTGGGAAGTGTTGTCATGTAGTACTACATCTGAGAGTCCTAATCTTAACCAGGTATCCTATTTGTTTGTTTGTTTATCTATTTACTTACTTGTTTACTTCTTCACTCATGCATTCATTCCACAGATATTTACTGAGCACCTATAATATATGTTTTAGGCACTGCTCTAGGTACTAAGGAGATGCGGTCAAGAAGAGAAGTAACATTATTGTCCTCTTGTTTTCTTGTGGGCAGACCAACAACAACAACAACAAAAAATTAATTTTTTTGTTGTAATTCCAAATGTAGAAAGAAGAATCAGGAATGGAAACTAACTGATAAAATAATCAGTAGAGGAGATCTGAATTTCTTTAGTTTGGCTCATTCACAGAAGCCACACAAATGTTAAGGTAACATTTGTTAAACTTAAGAGTGAAAAGGCAGTTAAACTTAAGAGTGAAAAGCAGGAAATAAACTGTTTAAAAAATAACAGGCCCTGGCCTGTGGCTCAGTGGATAGGGTGCTGGCCCAGCATGTGGACATCCCAGGTTCGATCCCCAGTCAGGGACACATCTGCAGCCAGTGGCTCAGTGGACTTGAGCATCCGGCCCGGATGGGGTTGCCGGGTGAATCCTGGTTGGGGCACATGCGGGAGTTTGTTTTTTGATCTCCTCTCCTCTCACTTAAATGAAAGAAAGAAAAAGCAGGAGAGTGGTGGCTGGAGCTGAGCATGTGAGGAGAGAAGAGTAGAAATGATGTTGGGTAGAAGTGAGATCACCTAGAGATGTTTGGCCCACAGTAGGGGATCTGTATTTCATTCCATCTAAAGTAACAGCAATAACCATCATAATGTGAATAGCAGAAAGGAAACCCCTGACTTCAAGCGATGCTAGGCACTACTTCAAGCACTACCCAAACCTCCTCTGCTCCTTATCACTACATTTCATAAATGGGAAAATGAAGCACAGAGAAACTTCCCCTAAGTCACCCCTCTCCTAAGAAACAAAGTTACTTGCCGATAAATACTAACCCTCTTAAATTTCAAATAACTTGCAAATACCCATGTGATAATTCTTAATCCTTCAAGCTATTTCATGCCCTCAAATATGCATTACACGCTTGCTCTCGGCAAGCCACTATATGCTGCACCCCCAGAATACTATCTTACTCTTCTTTATTTTCCTGGACTTACATCTTATAGGGGTACATCATGTGGTCAATGAAAAGGCCCCCTGTCTCAGGAATTAGTGTTCTAGTTTGACAGGCTTGGAGTAGAGTAGTGATTAAGAGCATTGCCTTGAAGTTAGAAAAGCCTGGTTTAGTGACTTCAGACAAATTTTTTATCACTCTAGGCACCATATTTACTTATGACTAAAATGTTGATGATAGTAATGCTGCTTATCTTGTACAAGTGTTTATTCTGTCATTCAACAAATATTTACTGAGTGTTGACCATGTGCCACAAACCATTCTTGTCTACCAAGTGAAACATTAATCTGAACCTTGCCCTTATGTAGTTTATTTTCTATTAGGATTGGCAGGACTTGGACATGATTAATAAATGTTAAAATGTACAGTAAAATATGCATTGTTTTAGGTTGTGTTAAGTGCTGTGGGAAAAAAAAAACTAAAGCATTAAGGGTGACAGAAGAATCAAGGTAGGGAAAATGGCTGCATTTTAGGTGGGGAGACCCACATAGGCATCACCAATGAGATGGCACCTGTGGGAAGAGCTATAAAAAAATAAGGAGAGAAGGTGAAAGGCAAGGACTGCGAGTGGAGAGGTGGCTCAGAGCACTGGAGAAGGCCAGTGAAATGGACGACTATGTAGGATTTAGTAAGTCAGAGAAATAGCGTGGGTTTCGAATGAAAGGGCCAGCCATTGGAGGGGACTGAGAAAGTGAGTGATACAATCCGGGCTGTGTTTTGACAAGGTCACTCTGGCTGCTGAGTTAGAAAAGACTGAAGTGGAGTAATTATAAGCAGGGAACTCCCTGAAAGAGCCATTGCAATATTCCAGATGAGCGCATGATGGTTTGAACCAAGGTGGCAGCAGAGGAGGTGGTAAGAAACAGGCAAATTCTGGACCTATTTTGAAAGTAGAACAGACAGGATTTGCTGAGGGATCAGATATGAGACGGAAATGAGAGGGGAACCTGCGAAATCTGGTTGTTGTGAGGAACGCATGTGATCCTGCACATAGAATATCAAACGCAATGCTTAGTTAGAACATGAGCTAGAAAACCGGTAGGTCTTATTCGACATTCAATATGTACGTCTGCATTTCTTCATCTAATAAAAATGGCCAGCGTGCAATCTATATAATATGTTTGTGGTCAGGAGCATGAATGCAAATTGCAAAGAGGTTTATACATGTAAATCCTTATAATAAGTGGTCAGTGAAGTTTGAGAGAAGTTTTACTCTTGGCCTCCATGAAAAATAGGCAGCTACTCACTATACTTAATACTTTAAAGAATCTTTTTTTTTTTTTTTAACAGAGACAGAGAGAGGGATAGATAGGGACAGACAGACAGGAACAGAGAGAGATGAGAAGATTAATCATCAGTTTTTCGTTGTGACACCTTAGTTGTTCATTGATTGCTTTCTCATATGTGCCTTGACCACGGTCCTTCAGCAGAGCGAGTAACCCCTTGCTCGAGCCAGCGACCTTGAGTCCAAGCTGGTGAGCTTTGCTCAAACCAGATGAGCCTGCGCTCAAGCTGGCAACCTCGGGGTCTCGAACCTGGGTCCTCTGCATCCTAGTCCAACGCTCTATCCACTGTGCCACCGCCTGCTCAGGCAATACTTAGAGAATCTTTATAGAAGTTCCCAAAACACTAAAATGAGAACTAGAAGCATTAGAAAGGGAAAGTATAAAAATAGTTCACTCAAGAGAAAGGTGAAGGCTTTGGGGAAGTTACTAAGTTAAAGGCAAACTTCCCTAAATCAAACCAAGGGAATGTTAAAGTGAATGAGCAAAACCCTCAAGGCTTATTTTTGGGTTAGGATAAACTAACATGGAATGGGAGACTTCTAATAAAAATGTCATTAGTTTAGAGACACAAGATTAAATATAAAAGAAACTTTTAGGGCCCTGGTCGAATGGCTTGGTTGGTTAAAGCATTGTTCCAAAGCACAGAAGTTGCTGGTTCGATCCCTTGTCAAGGCATGTAGAGGAATAACTCACTATTTCTGTGTGTCTCTCCCCCCTTCCTCTCTTGCTAAAATTAATAAAAATATTTTTTAAAGGAACTCTTAGGTAGGGAAGAGTATATTTTAAGCTATTCTTTGGTTTAGATCACATTTGAGATAAATGTGGACTAAATAAGGACACATTTTATTTCATCTTTTTCAAATGGTTTTATAATACAATAATAATGAAGAAAATAGCATTTTCTGCCATTTTACTATTTTTTGCCACCCTCAAGTGGAGATCTTAAATTGTCATATATACTAGATCGACTGAAGGGGTCGCTTTTAATAAAAATTGAACTATTTTATTATATTCCTATTATGATGAGTGCTGTTACACTGCTCTGAAACACACCCGTTTGTGTGAAGTGTCTTTTTCTACTTAAAGAAATACATGACTTCCACCTGCCCATCAGTTTCAGCCTTTCACAGAAACATATTCGAAAGGCCATTGATACTTGAAACTACTAACGAATTAAGGGAACAGAAATCATCAAAGAAGGCTCTGTTTTGCAGCGATCACAGTGGTTGCTACCAGAGTAAGTGAGTGATTATTCTAATAGGTTTATTTTAAATATTTAGTTAAATTATCAGCTTTCTAATGAAGCTATTGACAGGCAGGTGCTGTTATAATTTTGTACCTCTGCCTGCTAACAAATGGCACTCACGGTGATGAAAACTGCCTGACATTTTTAGAATCAGGTGCTCCGAGGCTTTCTTCTGAAAGGTATTCCTCCTTGAAACTCGCATTTTAATTACTGATTGTTCTTCTGCTTTATTTCTATGTAGTGATCAAGATGCTTGATTGAGCCTTATTTAAATAGGATGTGCATTGTTTCAAATGAGCTTTGCATAAAGTGTGGATAGGAATACAGCAAATATGTGCTTTATTTGAATCCCAAACACATGAGCAACCATTACCTTCTGTCTCATTGAGCCATCTCACAGTGATATTAAGGGGAATACTACAGGTGCCTGAATTACTGAAGATTATTTTTCAGCTCTGATTTTCGTATTCTTTGTTTAAAGCTAGCAATGTAAAATTGCCTTTAATGTTTACTGGTCAACCTAAATTTTTTTTTCTTTTTAATCAGAAAAAATCAAATTGGTGAAATACCGTTACAATTTTCTCCAACTACCTTACCTTTAGTTAACGCTGTCTTCTAGCTCTGTAATATCCTCTGTTATGGTGCTATGGAATTATGAAATGTTCAGTGTTTATGTTTCCAAAATCAACAGATTAGAGATTCATAGAAATACTACATAACATACATATTAAAACATTTCTAAACCCTAAATGAAGCTGTTATATGTTTAGAGTTTCAAAGAGCAATAATTCTGTGTTGAATTAAAGACCTTAAGAAAGTCTGACATTTTGAGGATGTATTTTTAAATTATTGGGGTGATATTTCAAATGTAAGTGGGTATGTCAATTCTGCTTTAAGGATCACAAAGATAGTTTTATAAATTTCTTCCTTAAATGTTTTTTAGACTACAAAAAGTTACTCTTGGTCTGAGATTAATGATGGAAAGTTACAGACTGAAAGGAAAATTATTCGGAAGGTTGCAAGCAATTAGAGTTATAAATGAGAATCTTTAGGTCAACTATGTAACATCCTCTTTCCCACATAGAAAAAGCTAGTATTTTTGTTTTTAAAGTCTAATCTTAATTTCAAGTTGTATTGAAATGAAGCACGTTTATTTTTTCCAGAACTAGCTTAATTTTACTATTTTTTATTAATTTGTCATTTAAGAAACCATTTTATGATTTGGAAACTATTGTAACTGACATCAGAAATCCCAGACTATTTTCCTATAAAATTTCAGAGCTATTTTTCTTTTTAGTGAAAAGCTTACACTAAGTCTTCAGCTTTTTCAATTTCATGGAATTTTTACCCGTTATAAAAAAGAAATCACATTTTATATCACAGGCTTATAAATTCTATCACTCTAATAGAGCAAAGTTAGTTTTTAAGAGTAAATATTTCCAGCATAATAGAATCAGATTTCAGCACAGTGATCGTGAGATCCTGAATATGTCTTTGATGTATGTTATTAGTCTAGAAATCCTAAATCCATCACTTAAGAAAAAAATCTTAATTAAGCATTTTTCTAAACTACACACACTACATTTTAGAGAGGACAGGAATGCAGGTATTATTATCCATACATTTAATTAAACAAAAAAAAAAGATGTGTACTCAGCACTTCTTTCACTGATAGAATTTTTGGCAATCGTATATTTGGCCCTTGGAAAAGTCTAACTTAAGCTGATTTTTAAGATTAATAAGAAAACTAAAGTACAAGCTGGAAGAGAAGTTTTTAATTATATCAGTGGCTATAAGAGAACCAAAACTGGGTCAGAAATGATCTCACATTATGAGTTTAGTTCTGCTTATTACTGATAGAAGTTGCAACAAATAACCTCGTTCTTTCACTGTAGAAACTGGAACACAAAGCTCACTTGCTGAAAGACAGGGAAGTTCACCTGAGATCAGAATCATCAACTCTGAGTTTTAGTCTGCATCTCATCTTTCTCCCAGGCACTGGCCAAGTGACTTAAACCTCAACTGGGTGATCTATACGTGGAGATTACAATAACCCCTTGCCCTGGGATGACGATAAACAGACAATAAAGCCTTGCTCTCAGCGCCTTTGGAAGTTCTTCAGCAAGCAGTAAGGCATTATTAGAACTTGTATACCCATTATCATCTGGGAGAAAGTAGCATCTGAGATAGTTCTATGGCCAAATGTGAAGTCTATTAGAAATTAGGTGCTTTTAACATACACAATATACAGCATACAACCTTTTTTCTGTCTACATCAAGGATTACTAAAAATAAAATAAAACTTAAGAAAGACATTATGCAAAATAAAAAATTCAAATTAAGAGTTGGAATGGATCTGAGAATAGATCGACATGAAAAAACTAGGGACCACGTTTTTGTGTCCCAGTAAGGACAATTTAATAGATTAAATACTTGAACAGCATGGAAGCAAGACCTTTAGAGAGGCAAGCACTGGGGGTCTGTGAGCACCTCCAGTGTAACTTTTAATTATGCAAACCCTTAGTCACACAGTTTCTAAAATTGGGAATATATAAAAGCCGAGAAACTCCTTCCAAAACCCGCTTACAGCATAAGTCATCAAACCATCGCTTTGAAAGGTAACAAGGACTTTCAGTAAATGCAATTTTCTGATGAACCAAGTTACAGTAAGATTACACTCTATCCAAACAACAGTAACTACAACTAGAATAATAGTAAAATATGCAGTGTCAGCTTGACTTCCATTTTTAAAAAGACTGTTATAAATTCTAGTCTGGTTCTCCACTCTCCTTTAGAAAACATTCCAAAGCAGGAAAAGGATTAAAACAAATTTTTTATGGTCTCTCCTATGAGAGGACTCTAACTTTCTTCCAGTTTTTGAAACTTTCAATACCTGTCTTAATGCAAGACATCCTAAGTGTTTTAAAAACAAATAGGAATAATTCAGACTAATGAATCAATTGATCCTTACAACTTAACAGGAAATAATATTCAAGAGTAATAAATATATATTTCTTCTTAATATCGTCACTACATCTATTTTTTCCTCCATTTGGCATGAGGAGTGCCAAATGCAGCATGGAGATTATTTTCATTTTCCAACGCAAAATTTTTCTCCAAGGAGAAGTGTGTGTTTTCTTAATACCTGATAGTAAAGGCATCTGTGCCCTTGTTGATCTTGCAAGTAAAGGGTGCAGAATTCTCACACACACACACATACACACACAAGCACACACATACATTTCTTTCCTCTCATATGTAAAAATCCCATTAGAATAATCATCTGGCACCCATCAAATTTAATGACAAGCTGACATTTTATTTTAAAAAATTAACCTTTCCATGGCCATCTTACACTATTAAACTTAAAAGATCCCAGCTGATGGGAGTGTGGGCAGAAGGACTGCCCAGAGCACATACATTAGTCAATAAGAAACACAGGGCTTTGATGTGCTTTGGCTGTCGTAAGCCAAGTTACTATTAATTATAGGTTGCTTTTCCTTTAGACACATAATTTACCTTTATTAAACGTCAAATATATTTTATATTGTTTATACCAGAGTCAGGCTAGCTGATGATTTTTTTTTCTGTTATAGATGACAATAACTGTTATTCAAAACCTAACATGTATTTGAGTGGGGATGATACCTAAAATATTGACATCTCAGAAACACGTTTAAGAGTAATCCACTGGAGGTGAAAATGAAACATTATAAGATCATTTCATTCAACCCTGTATAATTCTTTAGTTCATCCAAATTAGTTTGAGGTCAGTAGAGTTTTTGATTTCTGCTTTATAGAAAACCAAATACCCTAATCTAACCATTATTAATTATAATCATTAAAGTAAATTTGAACTTGGCATAGTGTGATTTTACTAACCAAAAAGAGGCAAATTAGTCTGGCAAATTAATTCCATCCTTATTTTTGAAGCTCTATGATACATAAAATTGGGGCAGAAATACCAGTTTGCAAAGCTTTGTACTTCTTTTTTTCTTTCAAGATTCATGGTAAGTACATGCAAACTTTGCATCTGCAAACAATCTGAAATTCCCTCCTGAGCTTTCCAAAAGAATCAGTCAGTGCAGAGTACAGATACAGCAAAGAAAAGTCCTCCCCGAATATATAATTCTAATATTAAAAATCAAATCTGTGAAATAAATAATCCTTTGTTTTTAGTTTACTTTAGTAGAGGCTGAAACATTATTTAACTCCCAATTAAACAGTTGACCTTTAAACTGAATAATTCAAGAAAAGAAAATGTTGGAACGGGTACATTTAAAAACCTCATTAAATTAATATTGAAATAGAAAGGACAACATTTTGTTTATGTTCATCTTTATTATGTGTGACCACTCAAATCATTGTGTGTGCTGTATAAAAGGAAAAACTAAGCTGTCCATCTGTGAAAAGTGTGTCTGTCATAAACACAGAAAAATTACCACTGGAAAAGCACAGCATTTTCCCACTTCCCACCCCCTTATTTTTATAACATAAATGGTTTTGCAGAGAACACGATCACTTTAAAGGACACACATTCTTCTATTAAAAAAGTTAATTTGATAGATGCCAATACTCATTTATCATGGATGGAATTCGAGTGCTGTAATTGTAATTAACTAACATAATGAAGGGTTGTACTTCAATTTCAAGAAAGCCAACCATGTTGAAATGTGTGTGTGTGTGTGTGTGTCTGTGTGTCTGTGTGTCAGTCTGTCTCACAGATTGGTGCTAGCCTCCAAATGCCGGCAGGTTATACAGTTCCCCGAAGCTGTCACATCTGTAGAATCAGTATTATTTGTGGCACTAACAGATAAAACCCAGATCACAGGACACATTTTGCTTCATGGAATTACAGAGGAGAACAGGACTGCCCCGATCTCTGGCATAGCTGCCCAGACTAAGGATTCAGGACAGCAGGCTGTGACCTGCCTTAGCAACAAACCATAATTTACATAGAAGATACAGCCTTTCTTTTGTTCAAACCATGTTCAGGCATGGTCCCTGCTGGGGACCTAATCAACAACTTCACAACCTCCTGCTTCTACAACTTAATTATTTAGGATCAAATAGACAACGAGGTACATTAACATGACCCTAGAAGCCAAACCTGTTACTCTCTTCAAATATTCAATTGACCTTGTAAAATAAATATTTCCCCCTGACCTTCTGCCACTCGTTTGTTTTCTCCTAAACTTGATTGCTAATGCTTTGAAAAGTCTCCTGATTTTTGCACGCAGCTTTAAAGTAAACAATCCTTGACCGGATAATTTTAGCCTTATTGACTGGTGCACGGATAGAAACCAAAGCACCCCAGGGGTCCGACAGGTTTAGCATTATGTGCGCTGACACGGCCCCTTTTGCTCAGAGGTATGTTAGAGATCTCTGCAGCAGGCTTAGAAACCTGCAGCTTCTGGGCTGGCAGAAAGCTGGCTTCGTTCTAGGCTAAGAGTACCTGCTTTGAAAGAATGAGACAGAGTGAGTAGGGGATATCAGTCCCCTTAGAAGAATAAGAATTCATCTGAAGCATGACAATACAATATAGGTCACAGCGATTTCCATGACAGAAGTGCACCGGTTCCATTACTGGCACCCAGAAAGTTTTGGAACAACTACGAGCGACAAGAAGTGCTTAAGCGAACAGCAAACACATCTTGTCCTTATTGATTTGCTCGTTTGTGATTGCATTTATTGGGGTGACATTGGTTAATAAAATGATACAGGTTTCAGGTGCACCATTCCACAGCACATCTTCTGTATGTTGTACTGTGTGTTCAGCACCCAAGTCAGGTCTCCTGCCCTCCCCGTATATCCACCCTTTACCCTCTTCTACCTCCTGTCCTAACAAGGTTCTTTGGGTTTCATTTACAATCTGTTCAGTTTAATATTACTCAACTCTATTGCTCGCCTTAAAATAATAACATAAATGAGTTAGAAGTTGAACAGTTAGTTGCTTTTTTTCTTTTTAAATTTAGGTGGCAGGGCACGGAGAAGGAAGAATGAATACTGAAAGCCAGCTGTATTAATTTAGTATGTAGGAAGAAAAAAAAGAGAACATAATTAAGTTTACAACATTAGTGGCCCATTCTGGAGGATGCCTTTTTGAAACAAACACAAACACACTCCGTGTAAAAAGCATTCCCTTTGCAATGAACTGAGATGGTGGGAACGGGGAGTAAAGCATCCACTGCTGTTGTAATAGACATTTTTCTACATGTGAGTATGTAACCCCCACTGACATTAATGGGAGTGACACGCGGGCAGTGATGAGAGAATGGCCCCGTTCCTTTGTTCTCACTCACATTACTCTAGAGTCCATTTTACAACTCCAACTTAAAACTGGTGGAAGACGCACCCTGCGGATTGATAATGGAAAAATGAGGTTAACCAAGTGAACAGCCTTCCTTCTTTCTGTGAGGTGGAAGCTAAACAATGCAATGGAAAAGGATCTTAATTTTACCTTTTCCTTTTATTCTTTCTTTTTCCTCCATTACCCGCTCTACTTACGAACCTCTTCATGCTTGTAAAATTCCCTTTCCTGGATCATGTTAAAGAGTAATAAAATCATTAGTTTTCCTTCGCCAAAAGGTTCTTTAGAGACTAATCTTAATTTAGATCCAGACACTGCAAAGTCAAATGTTTCAGGGTTGGGAAAATAAATTAGAAGCGAGGTCATTTTTCTTACTAATTTTTTAAAAAGGTGTTGCAGATCGAAAGTGCCTTAGAAATCATTCCCCAACACTATGGCTACATTACAAAATCATAATTCTTTCACTTTGACACGTGGGATTCTCAGTGGCTTATTTTAGGAATCCACATGAAGGATTAATTTTTTACTTACTGGTCCATACCAAAGCTGAAATTCATTTTACTGAAGTGAAACAAAAATCAAATTTTAAAATTCTATGCACTAAATATTTTCACCACACAGTAGGTAGAAATGGCCCCCCAAATAATAACTTACGCTTTAAAAAATATTTTTCAGAAATTTACACAGCAACACTATCCTCATAGACATAGCAATCTAAAATGAGTCTGCCAAGTTGTCTAAATTTTTACTGCTTTACATCTTTTCCCTTCAATGAAATGATATGTTTGTTTATGTTTTGATTCTAAGGGAAAAACTGATAAGATCTCAAATGACTACCCTTGGGCCATAGATGAAAAAGAAGACAAAACTTTCCTACCATCACTAAAAACCTGTTATTATGTAAACACAAAAATAATTGAATTTTATGAAAGAAAAATCCTTTTTTTTCAGTTTTTTAAAAGAATACACAATGAAGAGAAAGTTTCTCTTCTTCTTCTTCTTCTTCTTCTTCTTCTTCTTCTTCTTCTTCTTCTTCAATTTATTGATTTTATAAAAAGAGGAAGGGAGAGAGAAAGACAGGAACACCATCTGCTCCTGTATGTGCCCTGACAGGGGATCAAACCAGCAACCTCTGTGCTTAGGGACAATGATCTAACAAACTGAGTTATTGGGTCAGGGCATTTTTTTCATTTTTGTATACATAAAAATTCACAATAACTGAAAGGCCAACAGTCAAATTTGAGAAACAAAGAAAGTTTTTCTTAAGGGTTGAAAAGAAATATGATATAGTAAAATCAAGATATTGATTGGACCCATTAACTGAATCCACTGATATAGACCCAGGAATGTGTGCTGATGTTCTTCTTCCCAAATAACCTAAGTTTGAGCAATTCTTCTTTCTTTTCTGTTGTTTTTTTCCTCCTTCTCCTCCTCCTCACCTTCTTTTTCCTTCTCCTTGTCTTCTAGCGTTTTAAAAATCTATTATTATTATCCCCAGAGGAACCAGAGGGTGCTGGGGCGCATTGGTAATCCGGCAGCTGTGAGGAACTCTCAGAGCCATCCTACGCAGCAATGTGAAGATTCTTTGTTCATGAACAATTTATTTTATGGTATACATCAGGTCATCATTTTGAGGTACATGTCATCTCTCTGACTACATAATGTGAAAAGTTGCCAAGAGTTTTTCTCTGCTTTTCAGCTTCTCTAGTCATGAACAAAACATATAATTCAGTTCCATTTTCTCTAGAAGAAACTCTGGAAGGGCAGAAGTAAAAGAGTATCAGGTTTTAGTTATTCCTTGACTTTTTAATCCCTACCATCTAGAATTACATGAGCATAATGAATATGTAGATAAAATTGGGTACTGTCACATTTTAAAGGCACTATTTCACTCTTCAAAGGGGTATTATTAGTGTTTTTCTATGAAATGCAATAATGTAAACACATTTTCATGGACACACTATTATCCCTACAATTTATCAGATAATTTTCAGTTTTCATATTTTGCACATGGTTGTAGTAGGTTGCATTTTTCAAAGATGGCAGCAACAATATATCCCATCTATGTCCCCTTCTTACAATATGACTTTGACATTTCTCCCATCAGGATGTAGAATCAATCCTCTGCTCTTGAAACTGAGAGGGCTTCTGTGACTATTTTGACCAAAAGATTAGAGCAGATGCCACTCTATGTGATTTCTCAGGCTAAGTCATCACTGAAGTCTTCAACAGCAGTGTAAGCAATTCAACTATTCTCGGGCCTCCATGCTATAAGGAAGACCAAACTAGACATGCAAAGGGACTGCATACAAAGGCCTTGAAATTACAGGAAGAGAGAGAGAGATGCCAAGACAATTCCCAAATACACCCCCCACCCCACCCCCGCTGTCCTAGCTTCAGCCAAGGTCTTACTGTCACCACACAAGACACTTTAGCAAGAACTGGCCAGATGAAAGCCCTGATTGAATCTAGAGCCACAGAAACTATGAGAGATAATAAAACTATTGTTCTTTGAAGCCTCGAAGTTTTTGTGTGGTGAGTTATACAGAACTAGATAAATGAAACAGTGGTAGATAGTTTTAGAATTAGATCTTATAGTTTTAGAGCACTTTTAAGATCACGTAAAGGCAGAAAATAGTTTTGTTGGCTTTTTTGCTTTGTAAATTAGTCTTTATTTTAAAAACACTATTACAGTTGGGTAGACTTGCCCTAGGTAAATAAACCAACAGTTAGCAAATACTTACTGTACACCTGAGGCATCTTTCTGTCTCCCGCTTCACAAATGATAAGAGGGTCTCACCCAAGGTAAGTGACTCTATTAGTAATTGCTAAATTCAAGTAGTCTTTTCTACAGATAATTTTATTTTAAGTAACTATGGTAAAAAGACTTTTCTATGATACATTGTAACAATTATCGCATGGAAGCAAAGTAAACCAAACATAAATTTAATTCTGTTCTGGTGTTTTAGGGTCATATTCTGAAGGTTCCAGGAACTAGTTACTTCCACACTGAGCATCCCAATGTTGCTGGTACTAACAGTGAGATTGCCTACCATCACCTACTACTTTTCAACCAATAGCCCCAGTCAGTTCCCATTCTTCGTATAGTGTCTTCAACATCCAGGGAAGAAAATAAATCAAGATATAAAGTCTCTTTTAACAGGAACTGATTTAACAGGTTGTGGATATAGTCCAAAGATTTTCTGTGCATTGTTTACGTTTTTTAGGTTGTTTGAAACTGTTGAAAAATCACCTAATAAATAGAGGTCTATTGTCCTTCTACAAAATCCTCCAGCAAATACTTGTCAAGTTTCTGATTAAATATGTGCAATAATCCGTCCCTTGAGTTTAATAACTTAAGTACTTCCAAATCTTCCTCATATGGCATGTGCTAATTCTACTATTATCTTCATTAGTTACCAGGCTCAAGTCCAATTCTGCTGAACTCATGGAGACTCTGGTCTCCCCTAGAATTCCCAGAGGGACTTGGAAGTGCTAGAAATGAATATTCTAAAAGCCAATCTGACTGATGATAGGCAGAAGCTGGGAAGAAGCTGCCCCTTGCCTCTCTTGGGCTCATGATGTCATACATGGCTAGCTGTTGACCATGTTTTCCCTTGTGATACAATGTCCTAAAAAAATAAATAAATAAAGTATGAGAGTCCAGGAACCAAGTGGTAAAAATAGGAGATAATTAGCCCCTGTCACCATGACTTTCAAAGGCCCACCTGTATAACTGGTGTAGATGAGTCCACTTTCCATGGTGGATACTTCCACAAGGAGACAGAGTAGTGATTCTATTAATACAGAAGTTGACACTGCTTCATGGTGTCTTTTTACACTTCATACCAATGAACCCGTAGACAAAAATGGGAGATTCTGTATTGATTGGAATAATTAAGTTTCCTTATCAGGAAGAAATAGGTTTGCTACTATACAATGAAGGCAGAAAAAAATTTGTCTGGAACTTAGAATATTCACTAGGGGAACTCTTGTTTTCATGCCAGTAGTAACTGTGAATGGATCATTGGAACCCTCTGAAAAATGAAGTTTTGTGCCATTTTACCTGAAAAGCATTTAGGCCATCTAAACTACTGAACAAAGGCAAGGACATTTAGAAAGTATAATAAAGAGGGTGACAATAAACATTAGAGTCCCAGATGAAGCACCAGCAGTGAGCAGTTGTGGCTAGGTGAGCTCATCTTTGTTAAATCTTTTTAGGAGATTGACATTAGTCACTATCTTCCTAGAATGTTCTTGCAGCTTCTTTCTCAAGAAGAAGTGAGAGCATCTAGTTTTTATGTAAGCTATGAATATAATAATATGGTGAATGCATTTGACTGGCTCAAATAGTGAATTATATCCAATAGGGCTTTCACACTCTTCCTTAGCATAGCCTATTCCCTGGGTCTTAGACATTTGCTCAGTAGAGAGCCCCATAATTGTCACCATTGCCTTACATCCTAAGATTTCCAGCTGTCTTCTCTTCCCCAAGGTCTGGGCTTCAACAAGGGTTTCAGTGTACCAGTTACTGCAACAGGATTCCATAAGCTTCAGAGCCTAAAGTCAGTGTAACCAGATCTATGGAGTTTCTTCCTCAGTAGTTGCCCAGAGGGCTTGCTAAATTCCAGTTGGAAATGCAGGAGCTTGATGGTTTTGTAGAACCACTTTTAACCCAGTACAGACAAGAGATAGGCAGGAGTCCACAGATAAACTCAACTTTTTCTCCCATACTGATTATTCTAGAAGAAATCTCATATGACTGAGTGACTATGTTTTTATGAGGCTCTTGCAACTCTGTAAGCTTTTCCTCTTACCCTGTCTCATTTCTTAGTTTTCATCACTCTTGTTGCCCAAAGATTACATCACTCAATAAAATACTAACATGTTTTCTAGGGACTCATGCTAAGATAATTACTTGTCTTTAAATAAATTCTGGTCTGCCAATGTCCATGGTATGAGGTACAAAGAATAGATTCGCTATATCACCCCCCTTATTCTAGAGAATATACACCTAATAATAAAATCTCAAATCATAATGATTTTATAGTGTATGTCATAATGACCTCATATGAAGCTTAAGTAAAATCACTTACTAATTTTCATACATGCTAATATATTCCTGTTCTTCATAATTTACAAATTTATAACATTTGACTGTCATGTTAAGTTTTATCCACCATTTTAGTCTATTGAGTTTCTATAGAATTTTATCATCCAAAATTTTAGATGTTTCTTCCAAAATTATATCAACTACACATGTGAACAATATGCAAACACACAAGCCAATGCTCTTTACCAAATCATTAATTAAACTTTTGGACAAGACAGAACGGAAGACAGCCTCCTGAGACATGCCACGATAGATTACTTACTGAGTGATGTTGACTGTTGTTAAGCTGCACACACTGAATGCAATTGTTTAAGCATTTATGAATCTGCTTAGATGAACTATTACCTATTTTGTCTTTAAGGATTCTTACTGTATAATATCCTTCAATGTAATAGTCTGTGCCTTTAAAAATGTTTTTGCTAGCTTATTTTCCATTTATTATAGAGAAGCACTTGAGAATTTAATTATGACTGATAATATTCTTTTTAAAAAATAAATATTTTTGGAAAACTTGAAGAATAATAAAAATGATCCTGATCAATTTAATAGCACAAATCCAATACTGTAAGATGCACACAACTCTTGATTCAGTAACTCCTCTTCTAAAAATTTATCCTAAGGTGTGCAAAATATACCTATGCAGATTTTTGTAGAAGCAAAAATGAAAATAATTTCAATATCTAACAGTAGAGGGTAGCTAAATGAAGTAAGGCAAATTTGGAAGTTGGAATAAAATATACTCATTAAAAATACTTCTAAGGTTCTTCAGTAACACAGAAGAAACATTTGTATTAAGTGATCAAGCAGTTAGATTTCCTTCTGTTCATTACCCTCCCCCCACAAAATGTAACCAACTACTTTTCTGACTTCTAAGATCAAAGATTACTTTGAACTCTTTTGAACTTTATATATATATGAGACCATACAGCACAATTGGCCCTAAATTGAGATCTGCATCTGTGGATACAACCAAGGAAGTAGATTCAACCAACTAACCAAGTACTGAAAGAGTTGTAAAGAAAGATACTTTGTTGCTGATGTGTACTATGTAGCTAGGTTTATGATGGTTATATCTGAACATATATAATTTTTATTCTTCTTGTTATTCCCTAAACAATGCGATTTAATAACTGTTTACATAGCATTTGCATTATATTAGAAATTAAAAATAATCTAGAAATAATTAAAAATATATGGGAGAATGTGTGTGGGTTATATTCAAATACTCTGCCATTTTATATAAGTGGCTTGAGCATCTGTGGATTTTAGTATCTGTGGGTGTCCTTGAACCAATCCCCTGCTGACACCAAGGGATGACTATATATCCTCTTTTTGTGTCTAGCTTTGCTTATTCAACATTACATAATGAGATTCATCTATATGGTGTTGTAATTGTAGTTCATATGATTTCCACTGTGGAATAAACCACAATTTAACTATCCACTATTCCAGTGATATTCAAATAATTAAAACATGCAACATCTGACTATTTAGTCAAGGTCACTGATCTCTTTTCCCTTAAATTGTCAAATAAAAAAATCACAACAGCCTACACAACAGCCATCCAGGGTAAATGAATCAAAATTACATCTATTTTTTTTCACAAATCGGCAAAAAATGTAGTTTTTGGTGTGCCGCAGAATTTCAGTAGTAGTTTATGTGTGCCATGAGATGAAAAAGGTTGCAAAGTGCTACACTATCTATTAATAACTATTTAAATTGTTTTCATTTGGTGTAATTACAAACAGTGCTGTCTGAACATTTTAGTTCTGTGAGTATACGCAGATAGTTCTGTTGGCTGTACATCCACCAAGCAACTGTAGTATCAAACAATAGGCATATATTTACAGTAAATATTGAAATGGTAAAGTTGAAAAAATAGTTTTTGATGGTATATTTCCATTTTAATAAGGGTTAAGAAATTTTGAGGCTTAATAGTAAATCTCTAATTGTGAAATTAAACTGCCAGGGAGGCATGTTGAGTTTCAAGGAAACCTTCTAAATTACATGGGGACCGTGTAAAGCCAGCTCAGCTTTGCCTATACAGCAATGCACTGCATAACGATGGTTAGGCCAGTGACAAACTGTACATAGAGCAGTGGTCCCATAAGTTTATAACGGAGCCGAAAAATTCCTATTGCCTGGTGATGTCAAGCTGTCCTAATGTTGCAGCACAACACATTCCTTACATGTTTGCGGTGATGCTGGTGTAGATTATGATACTATGCCGCCTGTTGTATAAAAGTATAGCACATATAATTATGTACAGTACATAATACTTAATAATGATAGTATACAACTATGTTACTGCTTTATGTATTTACTATACTGTATTTTTAATCCTTGTTTTAGAGTGTACTCTTTCTACTTATGAAAAAAAAAGAAAGTTTGCTACAGAGCAGTAGGCCGGGTTGTGTTGGCAGCAGCCTCATACATCTTTTGTTTACTGTGTCTCTTGATTGTATCATTTTCTCCTGTGCTTGATTTAATCTCCTGCTGTTTTGTACCATAACATGCTATACAGGCTTGTAGCCCAGGAGCAATAGGCCATATACCATACAGCTGAGGTGTGTAGCAGGCTATGCCATCTAGGTTGAAGTGCACTCTATGATGTCTGCACAATCAAAATGACCTAAAGATGAATTTCTCGGAATGTAGCCCACCATTAAGTGATGCAAGACTGTAGTTGATTTTCATGTTGAGACACGGAGATAAAGAAATATTTTTGCTAGTGTATATTAATGAAAAATTGTTTCCCTTCTGAAACTAATTATACAATTCTTATAAGATCCTAACCAGATTTGTCACAAGTTTAACAGGGCAGACATTTTTGGTTAAATTGTTTGTTTGAAATCCATATATTTTTATGTTTTCATTTAAGACTTAGCTTTTGTTCAAAATTATAGAAAAGTATGTAAGTTCACATAATACTAAAGAAACATTTGTGCTTCAGAACCAGAGGTTTCGCTGAAGTGACAAAATATCTAGAAAAAAAAGTTTTGAATCATAGAAAAGTTCCAAAGTATCTTACAAGGGTGATAGGGAAACCCTTTACTCTTGAAGTGAAAAGTACAAAGGCATTTATGAAATGTAGGCCCTCATCTCGTTCAGGAAGCAGGTTTATTTAGTAGGAGTTTAAAAATCAAAAGAGAAGTGAAAAGTAGATATATACATATATGTATGTTTGTTTCTCAAAATTAGACACTTTGGTGTTAATTTCTTCATATCTATCTTATTGGAGGATTGTGTTCCTGTCTGATATTTTCAAAATATCCTCAATCTGCCTCTTGGAAAAGATTATGATCTCCTGAACAATAAAGATCTATTTTTTTTAATCCAAGGACTTAGCCCAATGACTGACCTAAACGAGGGCCTTACTATAGATTTGTTAAATTGAGTCTTTCTAGTAACCTACACATCAAAATCTCTGACAATACAGTCATTCATATGTGGAACATGTGTTATCTGTTTATGAGATGGAACAAGTCTGAACTTTGGTGCTGGATATGGATGTACATCCACCAATTCACGGGCATATAAATTCTCCAGACCTTGTGTTTTTTACATGAAATTAAAATAATGACCGTTATCTCAATGGTTGTGACAAGGTAATGTAACCATCTTAATAAAATGCTCAATGATAGAAGTACGGCTATCAGAAACTCACTTAAATATTCATTCTCTTCACCATACTGAATTGGAATTTTAGCAGATGGTTTTATCCTCCACCAAAAGAAGTTTATAATCAGTGACCTTGGAGTTCCACGAGAAAGAATCTAGAAGAGTTTCACTTCCCACAATTCTGATGTCTGCCTATCAAAGCTTTAGGACAACTGGAAAAGTAAAAGAAACAGGAAAGGGAAGTAAAATCAGGATACACAACAGGGGTGTCCACTATTACCACTCTTATTCAACATAGTACTAGAAGTCCTAGCCACAGCAAACAGGAAGAAGAAATAAAAAAAAAAAAAACAAAAAAAAAAAAACTAGAAAAAGAAGTGAAATGTCGCCCTGGCCGGTTGGCTCAGCGGTAGAGCGTCGGCCTAGCGTGCGGAGGACCCGGGTTCGATTCCCGGCCAGGGCACACAGGAGAAGCGCCCATTTGCTTCTCCACCCCTCCGCCGCGCTTTCCCTCTCTGTCTCTCTCTTCCCCTCCCGCAGCCAAGGCTCCATTGGAGCAAAGATGGCCCGGGCGCTGGGGATGGCTCTGTGGCCTCTGCCCCAGGCGCTAGAGTGGCTCTGGTCGCAACATGGCGACGCCCAGGATGGGCAGAGCATTGCCCCCTGGTGGGCAGAGCGTCGCCCCTGGTGGGCGTGCCGGGTGGATCCCGGTCGGGCGCATGCGGGAGTCTGTCTGACTGTCTCTCCCTGTTTCTAGCTTCAGAAAAATGGAAAAAAATAAAATAAAATAAAATAAAATAAAATAAAATAAAATAAAAAAAGAAGTGAAATGTCATTATTTGCAGAGCACATTATAGTATATATAGAAAACCCTAAAGATTCCACCAAAAAACTACTATATCTAAAAAAATGAATTCTACAAAGTAGCAGTGTACAAAAATAATATTCAGAAATCAGTGGCATATTTATTTATTTATTTGTGATAGGGACAGAGAGAGGGACAAATAGGGACAGACAGACAGCAGGAAGGGAGAGAGACGAGAAGCATCGATTTTTCATTGCAGCACCTTAGTTGTTCACTGATTGCTCTCTCATGTGCCTTGAATGGGGGGCTACAGCAGAGTGAGTGACCCTATGCTCAAGCCAGTGACCAAGGGGTCATGTCTATGATCCCACGCTCAAGCCAGCAATGCTGTGCTCAAGCCGGGTGAGCCCACACTCAAGCTGGCAACCTCAGGGTTTTGAACCTGGGTCCTCTGCATTCCAGTTTAATGCTCTGTCCACTGCACAACCACCTAGTCAGGCACAGTGGCATTTTTATACACCAATAATGAACTATCAGAAAGAGAAATTAGGAAACAGTTCCATATACTATTGCAACAACAACAAAAATTAAGTTACCTAGGAATAAATTTAACCAAGGAGGTATAAGACTTATTCTTGGAAAATTATAGCACATTGAAGAAAGAAATTGGAGGTATATAAATGGAAGTCATGAGTCCATAAAAATCCTTAAAGAAAACATAGGCAGTAAAATTTCTAACATCTCTCATAGCGACATTTTTGCTGATCTATCTCCTCAGGTAAGTAAAACATATATACAGTGGGTTACTACTCATTCATAAGATATGATGATATTCCCGACCTGTGGTGGTGCAGTGGATAAAGCGCCGACCTGGAACGCTGAGGTCGCTGGTTCAGAACCCTGCACTTGTCTGGTCAAGGCACATATGGGAGATGATGCTTCCTGCTCCTCCCCCCTTTCTCTCTCTCTCTCATACTCTCTACTCTCTCTCCTCTCTAAAATGAATAAATTAAAAAAAATTAAAAAGAAAAGATATGATGAGATATAGCCAGTTATGACAACATGATGGACCTTGAGCACATTATACTAAGTGAAATAAGTAAATCAGAAAAAGTTAAGAACCATATTATTTTGCATATATATGGCATATAAAACTGGGGGCAGTTTTTGTCTGTGGACCTAATTGTCACTAAGACCTAGAAAGGCCCTGCTTGTTTTGATCAGATGAGCCAATGAATCCTTATGCCTAAACTGGATCAAGTCGGGTTAACATCATTTGTTACGAAGAGTCATCAATAAATGTCCCAATTGCCAGCACATTCAGAAAGTTTTTTGTAGTCATTTTATAAGCAAAACTCAAATTTATTTTCAAGTTTCTATTCATGCTAGGTAAAATGTACAACAAAAGTAATTATAAATGCTCATCAATGTTTGAGGAAAAAAACAATTCAGAAGCCATTTGCTAATTTTTCTTTTTAGTATGAAAATGATTCATAAAGTAACTTGGAAGATTTAATCTGTTTTTTATTTTTCTGTTCCTCATCACTTCCAGTAAACTATGAAATTTTTAGAAACCCACTGTGATCAAAGATGTTGAAAGATACAATATAAACTGTCTAAAGACTCTTATTTATAAGATGTGATATGAGAAATACTTCTGTGGTCATTGGACACTTGACAAGTAGAAGTCTTTGGCTGGGCCATGCCTATGAAAGAGAAGGACCATAGGAAATTATAGGAAGCCTATCGTTTCATTTCTCATTCTTCATATTTCTTGAAGATGGTCATCTTGCTTTGGCATGAATTAAATTGGAAGAAATGAAATGGAGGGAAACTTTCCTAGAAAGATGACCTTCTAAATATATGTGCCTAAATACTTCACTGTAGTCTTTGATTAATCTAAACCTGCTAAAACATCCTGAAATTGGAATTTTGGATCTATGAATTATAGTAATTATAATTTTTAAATAAGGAATACATTAGGGCAGAAAAAAAGAGCAGCATATGAAAATTTGAAGTATTGTACCAACATTGTTCTTTATTAAAAATGCTCTTGACCTGGCCGATTGGCTCAGTGGTAGAGCGTTGGCCTGGCGTGTGGAAGTCCTGGGTTCAAATCCTGGCCAGGGCACACAGGAGAAGCGCC
This sequence comes from Saccopteryx leptura, assembly GCF_036850995.1. Taxonomy (NCBI): domain Eukaryota; kingdom Metazoa; phylum Chordata; class Mammalia; order Chiroptera; family Emballonuridae; genus Saccopteryx; species Saccopteryx leptura. The sequence goes on from NC_089505.1 coordinate 352,088,208, forward strand.
TATCTTCTTCTCCACCCCTCCCCCTCTCCTTTCTCTCTGTCTCTCTCTTCCCCTCCCACAGCCAAGGCTCCATTGGAGAAAAGTTTGCAGGGCACTGAGGATGGCTCTGTGGCCTCTGCCTCAGGCATTAGAATGGCTCCCGTTGCAAAAGAGCAGCACTCCAGATGGGCAAAGCATTGCCCCATGGTGGGCATGCCGGGTGGATCCCAATCAGGCGCATGCGGGACTCTATTTCTCTGTCTCCCTGCTTCTCACTTCAGAAAAATACAAAAACAAACAAACAAACAAAAAAAAACACCCAAACAAACAAAAAAAAACCCCTCTTGGTTATTGTAAGATGGATTTAGTTCAATTTATGCCTAATAGTCACAATATTTGAACTCTTCAATTCCTGGCATGGTTGTCAAAAATCACTTGGAAAAATACATTCTTACTGGTTGAAGTAATAATAACTTAAATAAAAAGAATGAAAAATTAGATTCAGAAACAATAATTCAAATTCTCATGTAAAACTTAAAATGTAAAAATCAACTATCAATTTCACAAAGCACCTTAATTTTAGTTACATTTATTCATATATTATTTAACCCTTCAGTCCTACTCAGCCTTCAGGAAGAGTTTGAAAAGCCCTACCTTAGATCATCACCCCTGGAACATACAAACTCATATTTGTTAAGAAACTAAACAAAGTTAAATAGGAAAATAAGACAATGCACCATTATTCTTGTTACCATAATTCCCTAGGACTCATCAAATAGAAAGCTCAGTTTTGACAGTTGTTTTAATAGTTCTTTAAATAGTTCTCCTCTTTTATATTGACCAGAGATCACTTTATACAACTATTAGTATCATCTGCAAAACTCTTGGCAAATTACAAACATTTCTAATAATATGATTTCTCCAGGATAAATTAAGAAATGTTTAGCAATCTGCTGCATGTTAGCATTTTGGCCGGAAATTACAACAGGAATAACTCTTCACATTTCACCCAGTGGAGTCTCAGAATTGACTAGGAATGACACTTAACAAAGAAATAGGTGATATATGCAAATGCATGGCACAAATATCTCTGGTCTTCTAGATTCCTCTAGCTTTATCTTCATCCTTAGGAAGCTACATGTCTCTTACACTAGATGAACCATGTTTTGTTTTGCATGGCTCTATGTACAAAGCAAATGGTTGGTTTGCTGAGTGGGAGAATAACACCACTAGCCAGGCTATCAAGGGCTGCAGTGGAGAATATGCTAATTTTCCCATGAGTTCACATTAGTTATATCTGAAGTATTTCAGAGGGGGAGGTAATACTTCATTACCTGATGTACACATCATTCAAGGGAAGATGGGGAGATATGAAGAAGCAGCTACAAAGACACAGCATTAAACATGAAATGAGTAGACAGTGGAAACACAGTTGGTCAAGACCCTTGGGGAGAATAGCGATTCTTCAAAAGGTCTCTGTTAGTGTGGGACTGAATTATAATTAGACTTTAGTAATAAAACAAAACAATAAAGAAAGAAATTTTTTAAAATGAGGCACATACAGAATTGATCAAAGAGGGATTATCAAGAGACTATTACCCAACTACTCATTTGCAACTGAGCATAATCTTACTCAATACTGTTTTCAGTTATAACTGAATGATGGTGCTAATTAAATAGTCCTTTGTGGTGTCCAAAGTTTAAGACAGCAAGCAGCTCTTTTGTATGGGTTCATAGGTTTTCCCAGAATAAATTTTAAAATACCCATTCTTTCCGTGAACAGAAGCAAGCTGGCCTACCCAGTCTCTGGCAAATTTATTAGGCAATACCAACTCCCCACTTAATACTTCGGTTTAAACAATATGCTGTTAACACAAATTAGTAAAGAAACAAACAGAGATATAGTTCAGTTGCTTAAAGAAAAATGTAAAAATAAAGTAAAATAAAATATGTTTGGAACATACTGAATGAGTCAGGGCTAAAGCCCAATATAAGTTAGGACACATAAAAACTCATCAATCTAGAAACATCCTTGGGTGTACAAGTAGTCTCTCCTGATCTCAGACTGTATTTATCTTCTAGATGGGGGGGCGGGGGAGGGAAAGCAATAAATCCCGCCATATCAAAGGCCTGTTTAGTCGAAATAAATTGAAAGTGTTTGTCCAATTAGAATGAACTAAATGTCTCCGAGGCAAACCTACTATTGGTACGTACTTTACCTTCCTGACGTCTTTAAAGGTAACCAAGGAAAGGCCTGCTAGCCAAAATGAAAAAAAAAATGATAATTCTAAAATTTGTTACTCTTTAAAATTTTTTAATTTTTTTGAAGTTAGAAGTGGGGAGACAGACTCCCACATGTGGCTGATCAGGCAAGCCCACCAGGGGGCAATGCTCTGCCCATCTGGGGCATTGGTTCGCTGCAACCAGAGACATTCTAGCACCTGAGGCGGAGGCTATGGAACCATCCTCAGCACCTGGGCCAACTTTGCTCCAAGGAGCCCGGCTGCAGGAGGGGAATAGAGAGATAGAGAGAAAGGAGAGGGAGAAGGGTGGAGAAGCAGATGGGCGCTTCTCCTGTGTGCCTTGGCCAGGAATCAAACACAGGACTTCCAACGCCAGGCTCAACGTTCTACCACTGAGCCAACCGGCCAGGTCCTAAAATTTGTTACCTTTTAGCTCCATCTTCCACAGCAAGATAAAGAGCTGTTTCTGCTCTACTGCATTTTGTTGAAACAAAAAAATAAATTGGAGAAATAGATATGCTGGAAACTACATAGGGACAGCATGGCACTGTTCAGACCGAAGAAAAATCAAGGAGCCAAGAGCCAGGCTCCTGCCCTAGGTCCACCAAGCACCGTGCGACAGGGCAGGTCCTTCCACTCTAAACTTCATATGCTACTGCTTGTAAATAGAAGAATAGCTATATATGTTAAAGTTTCTCTGAATCCAAAAATATCTGTGGCTTTAAAGGGAGAAGAAAAGATTTGTGTATAGCCTGTTTCAAAAGGGTCTGAACTACATAAAAGGGAAAATCCTAAAATGAGTTGCCAAGATAATCTCTAAAAAAGACCTTTCCATCATCAAAAGCCACCAAAAACCCAAGTAGTTAGACTTTTGTTGGAACACTTAGTAATAATATTGGCTAATATCTAGTGAATACTTACTGCTCAATCTTATTTAGTCCTCAATACAATCTTATAATATAAATATTGTTTTATACCCATTTTCTAGATAAGCAAACTAAGATAAGATTATAGAGTTGGAAAGTTCTAAAACACAGACCAGGATTTAACCTCAGACTTTTCTTACTCCAATGATCATGTGTTTAATCACCATAAAACTATAAGCATTCTCTCTAGAGCAGTGGTCCCCAACCTATTTTGGGCCATGGACCAGTTTCATGTCAGAAAATATTTTCACGGACTGGCCTTTAGAGTGGGACGGATAAATGTATCACGTGACCGAGACAAGAGTCAAGAGAGAGTCTTAGACGGATGTAACAGAGGGAATCTGGTCATTTTTAAAAAATAAAACATTGTTCAGACTTAAATATAAATAAAATGAAAATAATGTAAGTTATTTATTCTTTCTCTGCGGACTGGTACCAAATGGCCCATGGACCGGTATTGGTCCGCGGCCCAGGGTGTTGGGGACCACTGCTTTAGAGTACTAATTGTAGCGACAACACAGTAAAGCTAAATTTTCTATACATTTTCTACTCATGTTTCAAGCCAGTTGGCTCAGTGGTAGAGTGTCAACCTGGCGTGCAAAAGTCCCAGATTCAATTTTTGGTCAGGGCACACAGAAGAAACGACCATCTGCTTCTCCACCCTCTAGCACTCCTTTTCTCTCTCTCTCCCCCTCCTGCAGCCAAGGCTTAAATGGTTCAAGCAAGTTGTCCCCAAGAACTAAGGATGGCTCCATCTTGCCTCAGGTGCTAAATTAGCTCAGTTGCGGAGCAATGAGGTGCCCCAGATGGGCAGAGCATCACCCCATAGGGGGCTTGCTAGATGGATCCTGCTTGGGGGCACATGTGGGAGTCTGTCTCTTTGCCTCCCCACCTACCACTTAATAAAGATAAGTAAGTAAGTAGGTAAATAAATAAATAGAACATATATAGATAGTTAATACACAACAATGGAAAGTCTCTATACGTTTGTGTATCTTACATAACTTGTGAAACCAAAAAAATATATAATCCTGCCCTGGCCGGTTGGCTCAATGGTAGAGCGTCGGCCTGGTGTGCAGAAGTCCCGGGTTCGATTCCCGGCCAGGGCACACAGGAGAAGCACCCATCTGCTTCTCCACCCCTCCCCCTCTCCTTCCTCTCTGTCTCTCTCTTCCCTTCCTGCAGCCAAAGCTCCATTGGAGCAAAGATGGCCTGGGCGCTGGGGATGGCTCCTTGGCCTCTGCCCCAGGTGCTAGAGTGGCTCTGGTCGCAACAGAGCAACGCCCCGGAGGGGCAGAGCATCTGCCCCCTGGTGGGCAGAGCGTCGTCCCCTGGTGGGCATGCCGGGTGGATCCCAGTTGGGCGCATGCGGGAGTCTTTCTGACTGTCGCTCCCCGTTTCCAGCTTCAGAAAAATTTAAAAAAAAAAAAAAATATATATATATATATATATATATAATCCCACTCAAATATGTTAAAAGTAATGAACAAATATATATAATTTATATGTTGCTATTATACATATTTTATTCTCTTTTACCCAGATGCTATCTATAAAAAGTCCAGAAATGAATGGTAATTTAAACTATAAAACTATAGGCCTGATCTGAGGTGGCACAGTGGATGGAGCATCAACCTGGAATGCTGAGGTCGCTAGTTCAAAAACACCAGGGGCTTGCTTGGTCAAGGCACATATGAGAGTTGATGCTTCCTGCTCCTCCCCCCTTCTCTCTCTCTCTCTCTTCTCTAAAATAAATAAAATTATATAAAAAACTATAACACATTGCCAATAACTATTGTATATAATATTTTCCCCCTCTTCTTTTTTAAATTACTTTGTTCCTTGCTCTAAATCAGTGGTTTCCAACCTTTTTATACTTCTGCACCAGTGAAAATAGGAAAATTATTTTGGGGACCAATAAGGCAGAAATCACTCTGAACATAAGTGAATTCAACTAAGATCTTTGGGTCTAAAAACTCTCTACACTATCAGGGTGGTTACCTCTTTCACAGATCAGCATGAAATTTCTGGTTGACTGGAGGTTGAAAAACACTGCTCTAAATAAATATTTACCTGTTGTGTTCTCTTTATTCTCTTAGGTGAGAAAGACTATAAGAATGAAAGGCACTTAAATGGTCAAGATAACATGGCAAATACAGTAGACATCTCAGACCTGTTACATGAATATCTCTCTAGGTCAAGCATGTAATTTACTGTCCAAATAAAGACACTTTTGAAACTGAAAGGGGGCACTCTTAATAATTATACTATGAATATAGGGACAATTTTGGTCTCCCTTGGACATGTCAAGATATATGGTTGACATGTCATCCAAGTTGTGTTGATTCAACCTCACTATCCAAATATCCAAATATTTCTAACTATCCAAAATACAGTGTTTCCGTAAAGTCATGGTGCACTTTCGAGTGGTCACAGGAAAGCAACAAAAGATGATAGAAATGTGAAATCTGCACCAAATAAAAGGAAAACTCGCCCACTTTCATACCTATTGAGTGCAGTTCGATGTGGGCTCATGCACAGATTTTTTAGGGCTCCTTAGGTAGCTATCCCGTATAGCCTCTACAGACTCGTCACTGACTGATGGCCTACCAGAACGGGGTTTCTCCACCAAACTGCCGGTTTCCTTCAACTGCTAATCCCACCAAGTAACATTATTCCTATGTGGTGGTGCTTCATTATAAATGTGGCGATATTCACGTTGCACTTTGGTCACGGATTCAACTTTAGCGAGCGACAGAACATACTGAACTTTCCTCTGTACCGTCCACATCTTGACTGGCATGGCCGTGGGCTGCTCCGCTGTATACACGGTGTTATGTCATCATCTGCGCATGCGCACGTGCTGCCACATCATCCCTCAGAAACTGGGAGGATTTTTCTTTTATTTGGTGCAGATTTCACATTTCTATCATCTTTTGTTCCTGTGACCGGTCAAAAGTGCACCATGACTTTATGGACACACTGGATATACTGCATGCTACCCTCTCCACAGTCATTACTGAACTAACCTCAGGTCACTTTTTGTCCTGTGTATTACAGCACTAACCTAATAGTAGTTTCTTTGCTTATTATACACTTGTCCTTTCCTCAACCCCATATCTCTAAATATTTTTCAGGAAAAGATCAAAAGACATATAATTTTAAGACAATGGCTCTCAACTGGGAGAAATTTTGCTCATCTTGAGATATTTACAAAAAGTCAGGCAGAGAGTAATGGCGCGGTAGGAAGCGATACCAATAAATCTCCCCCAAAACTCAACAAGATCTTCAACCAGAAAGAGAGAAATCTATCCTTGGAGCCTCCAGATGTTTCGCAATACACCCGAAGGTATGGTCGAGCGAAAAATTGGCTAAATATATAATCAAACCCTGAAGGAAATAGGAAGTAAGAAATGCTCCGCCTTCTTCACTAACCTAAATAGGGCTGCTTTCACTGGGAACTGAGAATATAGAAACTGAGGCGGGCAAAGGGGGTGAATAGATCCAGGCCATGGCACAAACGGCCGAACCAGGCTGTGGCAGGGAGATCCAAGCCGAGGAAAAACTGTGCCTGTGGCAACCCAGTCAATACAAGCTAACACTCACGCCAAACCCAGACAAAGAGATATTTAGCATTCTCTAGAGACAATTCTGACTTTCACTAGTTGGGTGCTGCTACTGGCATCTAGTGGATAGAGACCAGGGAGGGTGTAAAGATACCATAGCCCCACATGCTAGCTCTTCACAACAAAGGGTTGTCTAGCTCCCAGTGCATAGAGCGCCACAGTTGAGAAGCTCTATTTTAAGTATAAATCAAGTCACATTACACTTCTGATTAACGCTCTTCAATATACGTAAAATAAAACCCAGTCACCATACCACCTCGAAGTTTCTCATATCCTTTAAACTCCACACTCTATCCTCTGTCTCCTAACTCCCTCCTGACTTCCCTTCTACATTGAGCAGGGCTTCTTTTCTCAAGTCTGGCTGAATCTCAATCAAGGCCTCTGCCTGAGAAATTATTTTTCCTAGGATTTTGCCTGGCTGTCTTCATCACGTCCTTCAGGAGTTGGTTCCAATGCTACCTTCTCCGCCAGTCCTCTGTGATCACCTTCAGCTGAGAAGCACAGCCTCCCCCATATGCTCCTCTCACTCTGTCACACCTCGTTTTCATTATTCCTCCAGCTATGTTCTCTTCAGAGCACTTTTCTGACTGAAAATTTCATTTATTTATCTATTTCTCTGTCTTTTATCCATCATTCCTCATTATAATAGAAGCTCTGAAAAGGCCAGAGCCCTGTCTGCTCTGCTCTTTACTAAATTCCCAATGCCAAGAGCTGAACAGGGCCTGAAAAAGAGGCAAGGAATTGATATTTGCCACTAGAATACCATCTATAGTAAATCACCGGATAGTTAAAATACAATAAAAAAGACACTGAAAATTGGATGTATATTCCCCTGGGAATTTGAATTTTCTATTGTAGTTTTAATGTTTAATAGCAATACTAAAATTAGGGACAGCAACTATCATTTACCAAGTTCACTTACCAGTTATCATAGGTCGGCACTATGCTAAACACTTTACATTAATTTTCTGTTACTCCTTACAACTGCCCAGCTTGCCATTTATACTCCAGCCTCACTCAGTGTTGCCATTCCTTGTCACGCAAAGCTCACTGTAATCTCTAGATCTTTGCTGCACATACTATGCTCTTCTCCTAGTCCGCTATCTTCCTCTTCTATCTCTATTGCTATACAAAGTTCATGTGTGACTGCCTATGACAAATTGAATTCCGCTTCTGTGTCCCCATAACACTTGACTTTATCTCCTTCAAAAACAAAAACTCTGAGGGCAGTGTTCCCCACTACTTGCCTCAGATTTACAGAATTTATGAATGTAGTAGAGATTATTTTCTGGGTTTACTAATGAACAAATTAAACTATACAGAGTTTAAATCTTCGAGACTCAAACAGTGTGTGTGTGACTGCTATTCAATTTCAAGCCCATCAGAACACAGAGTTTGAATTTTGATCACTCTTCCATATTATATATGTTGCTTTAGACCAGTACTTAACCTCCTGGAATCTTGTGTTGCTCATCTATAACATTCCCAGTGTGAGTGGGATAGGGAACTGGTGGTAGACCAGAGAAAATCTGCTCTCATTACAGCTCTAACATTTACTAGTTTAAGTGCCTACACAAAAGACATTTTGCAGGTAGAAAGTATTTGACAAATAGACAAATATTTATTGTTGAATTTTACGGAAGATACTTAACATAGAGCCTGTGGACATCTGAAACACTTTTCTACATTTAGCAATACCCCTTCTCCCTAGCCAATTGTGACAATGATCCTTTCATTTGCTTTATAAGAATTTTCACTCTTATTCTAATAGCAAAAACATGTAGGTCTGCTCTTTTTCTACAAGACACTCACTTCCTTGATTAAGTTAATCTTGTAGGCTTTCAATCTCCTTGTTTATCCACTCAGGAACCTAGTTTACTGCCTCACAAAACAGCACACCTATGCAATCAGCACTTAATTATAGACGAGTCAGTAGCTGAGCTATAGGCTAAGGTTGAATTAACTCAACTGAAAATATGTCTAGATTTTGCTTATTTCATATGAATTGCAAAGTGACAAAATTTTGCATATAAACCACTATAGAATTCACATAATTCTAAAAAAATACAAAACATTCATCCATTAATTTTTTTAATGTTAGTGTAAAAAAATTATTTGGAATTTAAATAATATCCATTCTTCTATGTAAAAAAAAAATTATTTATAAAAATTGGCTGGATACACTCAGACATGTTAAATGTAAGTATTGCTCTCTCTTGCCAATTGGAAAATCACTGTTAAAAAGTTTATGAAAATGGGGCCCTGGCTGATTGGCTCAGTGGTAGAGTGTCGGCCCAGCATGTGAATGTCCCAGGATCAATTCCTGGTCATTGCACACAACAGAGGCACCCATCTGCTCTCTACGTCTTCATCTCTTGCTTCTCTCTCTCTCTCTTCTCCTCCTGCAGCCATGGCTCAATTGGAGCAAGTTGGCCCTGGGCATTGAGGATGACTCCATGGCCTGTGTCTCAGGCACTAAAAGCTTGGTTGTTGAGCAATGGAGCAATGCCCCAGATGGGCAGACCAAGCCCCCTAGTGGGCTTGCTGGGTGAATTCCACTCGGGTCCTATGCAGGAGTCTGCCTTTCTACCTCCTCTCTTTTCACTGAGTTTAAGAAAAGAAAAGAAAAGAAATTTATGAAAATGGCTAACTGACTATGATAAAAATTTTAACAGACTTTTTGGAGTCATCTATTTATTTTAGTTTTCACCAACTGTATCCAAGACAAAATGATCATTTCAGATGGATATGAAAGGAATTTATTCCCTTTATCAGGTGCAGTTGCCAGCTTGTATCTGTCTTCTTGTGTGGCCCCCTTCCAAATCTGAGTGACCAATGGAACACAGAAGCAATGATGACACATTATGTCTAAGACTAGATCATAAAAGGCCCTAAATTTTCAGCTTGCTTTCTATTTTGCTCTGTTTCTTGTACAAGTTACTTTGGGGAAACCCAACCACTGTGTGTTGAAAAGAAGCCTCCAGTCAACTCTCATGTGAGTGATCCTAGAAGCAGATCCTATAGGTCTAGTCAAGTCCTTAGGTAACCACAGCCCAGGCCAATGTCCTCACTAAAAACCTTATGAGAACCACCCATCTAAGCTGTTTCTGAATTCCTGACCCATAGAAACTATGAGCTAATAAATATTTGTAGTTTTTAGCCGTTACATGTTTGGGTGATTTGTTATGCAGCAGCAAATAATTATAATTAGTCCTGCACAGAATGAAGACATTTCATCTTTCACGTATGCCTTATTCAACCTTTAATAAAGCCAGGAAAAGAGAGATGGAAACTTTAGTTGCTAGACCACACAGAATAATAATAATAATCACACATTATTATCTCAAAGAAATTTTAAAATATAAAATATAGTTTTTCAATTTGGCTTGTTTATGAGATTATTTGGGACCTTAGTGGAGCATTTGATTACTAAAATTTAAAAGGAATATAGAGAAAGAGGAGATGGTTCATAAAGAAATAAAAACTGGAGATTATATCCTGATGGAAAAGGCATACAGTCTAGTAATGGCAATCAGAGCAGTTGTTTTAAAGATTTTTATGTTTTAATTTTTGTGCTTGGGTTGAGGAAGTTTTTCTTCAAATAAATGCTTGTTAAGAACCATAAGCTAGAGTGATAGCCAGTACTGTATGACCCTTTAGTAGCCTTAGAAAAACTGGAAGAGAAACTGGAAAAAAGTGGGGAAAGGGAATTGAATGGGCTCTCCACTTGGAAGTCCAGTATACAATATTGGATAGAAACGATAATAGAAAATGTTCTTACCCACTTCCTAATATTAGGGAGAGCTTTTAATATTTTATTTGGTTGGCTAAGAATTCTTTTTATAAAAAAAGGTCTAGAGGCCTTTTTTGACAGCGTTGGCTCAGTCGACAGCATATCAGCCCGGTGTATGGACATCCTGGGATCAATTCCCAGTCAGGGCACACAGGAGAAGCTACCATCTGCTTCTCTTTCCCTCTCTCTCCCCCTCCCCCTTCTCTCCCTCTTTCCCTCCTGCAGCCAGTAGCTCAAATGTTTTGAACATGGCCCCAGGCACTAAGGATAGCTTGGTTTGTCCTAGAGTGTCAGCTTCAGGCACTAAAATTAATTAAAAATAATAAAAATAGATCTGAAGACCTAGTACTGCTCCTAGACATTGGCACAGAGGACTCCAGCTGTTTCTCTGTGCTTTATAGGGTTCACTGTGGGCTTCTCCAGCTGTATCCTAGCTTGTGGGTGACTATATTGGCCATATTCCAATTTAAACAATAGTATTTCACACCTTTATATTCTCTCTATATTTATAATTGGCATCAAAATATGAACATTATAACTGTATACCATAATAATGTGAGTCTTGTAAATTATATATTGGCACAAATTTATATGATTTTTAAAAATATATTATTAGTATCATATATGAAAAATACAACAGAAGTATAAATGCCAAAATTAAAATAAATAAAATAAATATAAAATAAATATTAAAATGTGGTCTTCATTTTTCTTTTGTAGACCAGCAGACAAATTTTGTTTATGCACATAGTGTTTCTTTAAAACCTGAATGTATTGCCAACATTTAAAAGTCAGAAAATTTCACATAAATTTTGGGGCTCTGTTAAAATATTTTCTATCACAGGGCTAAGTGCTTCAAATAAAAATGATTTGCTAGAGCCAGAAGCTAGTCTATGAAAAATTATTCCAAATATTACAATTTATATATTAAAAAAACTTAAAGAGTTTTTTTTTTAAGTTTAACATATATTCTAAAAGGTATTTGACATTAGGCAATATCAAGTAGTGGAGCTGAAACAAAATCTTTTAAACGATCAGCCATAGAAAACATCGGTCATGCCAGAAGAAAGATAAATAAATATATTTTGATTTACTACAGGAGACAAAAGCCTTCTAATAAAGAGGCAATCAAAGAGTGTACAGCCAAAGAGTAAAAAAAAAATGAATATAAACGTGTGTCAAGGAGTTAATTAACAATATACTTTGTTATTTTTCTGAATTTTATGATGTTTGAGACACACTATCTCTACATATGCAGGTCATATTTGGAGGAAGATAAATATGATTGTTGGTTACACTGCAGACTGTGGGTACAGCTTTGATCCCTGGGTATGTCCTCTGCAGCTTGGCCTTCACAGAACTAGCCCTCACTATACGCAGAATCCTTGTCATTTGGAGCAACCAATTTTTCGTTCATAGAAGAAATCAGGATCGTGAAAAACGTGTTCTTCTGTAGCACAGTAATTGAGCATGGGGCACAGTAGTCAGGCAGACATGAATCCAATTCGGCCTTCCCACTTACTAGCTGTTTAACTTGGATAAGTTCTTAGCTTCTGCAAGTCTGAGCTTGCTTATCTCTAAAATGTGGGCAATAATATATACTTCATAAGGGTACGGTAATAGGTGAGAGCCAGGGTCAAGTATGAATTCAATACCTGACATACAATAGCTGCTACTGACTCCTACAGAACTGCAATCAGTATCATGATAATGAGAAACAAAACAGACCTAGAGAACATACAACTGGTTTCAAAGAAAACACGGCTCTGATTTCACTCCAATAATAACTTGGAAACAGAGTCAATTGCCAAGGAAGACATGAAACGTGGCACAAAATTGTCAGACAATTTCTCCAATTGCATTTATGTGAATTCCAAGAACCCTTCCAACAGGAAAGAATGACAGAAGCAGAGACCTCCTTGAAAAGCTGTCGCCACTAGAAAGGAGGTGCCGAAGAATGTAGTTGTTTGTGATCCAGCATCACACTTGGGAATTCACACAAAGGAACTCTGTTCTTAAAAAAAAAAAAAAAAATACAAACTCCATCCCAGCTGTCCCAAAATCCAGCCATTCAAATTAGCTAGAGCAAATATCAGTTTGTTTTTTGATCACTGCCCAGCTTGTTGTTTTACTCATCACTACATCCACAACATAGGACTATTCTTCTAAGAAAATGGTTCTATTGTGGGTTTGGCAATGAGAGCTTCAGTTCAGTTCAGCCAAGCTTGTTTCTTTTGTTCAAAGGAGAGAGGCTGTTTACAAATGATCTGTGTATAATTAGTTACCTGGTTCTAAAACTGTTTTATTTTTATTTCCTCTCTTCCTTGAGAAGCCATCTGGGAAAGCTGATTACTCCTAAGTCATTATAAGCTAATATGCAGTCTAGCTAGGTAGGCTGGGTTTTGACTCTCTCTGTAAATGCTGGTTAAATACTTAAAACTAATTAGACCATTTTAATAGGTGCCATTTATTATATAATGCTTCTTAAGAGAGCACCTCATAGTTCACACTGATATATGCTACCAATTACCTACAGATTTATAAATCTTAATTTATGTGTTCAACTTCAGTTATGCAGGTATGTAAAGAAAAGGTAATTCCCAAATGAAAGAAAATTACGTCGATGCATATAACATTGTGACTAATGAAATAAAAGTTAGAAACTCTGTCAAGGCTCAAGATAAACCTTAAAACACTGAAAAGTGAAATGGTATTTGCCTCTATTTTTTTCTATGTGTTATTAAAAATCTTACTAGTGATTGGTCAGATATAATGTGATTCAGATAGCAAATTTAGTGGTGCAGAGTTTTCATAACTAGCTTAAATTTTGAACCAAAGGATCCATTCATTGCTCCTCCAAATCTCAGATGGACTAACCATCATTGACAGTTCAAGAGCTTCTAAGTAATCACTTGTTCTGAAGAGATGATTGATTGCAAAATGAATTTCCAGTTCTCTTTTCTGTTCAATAAATAAGAAATGTATATCTACTTAAAAAGGAACTTATGTAATGGTTATACATGCAGCCTCTTTCTCTCCTACAGAAGGAAATTTATGCTTGCTCAATTTTTTGTCTTTATTCTCAGCACCATAGTGTTTAGGTTCATTATATGAAATGCAGATAAGGATCTCTAGTCTCTTCTGAGAAGTTCTGTACATGCGAGAGATTTAAAAGAGAACTAAATGAATTAAGATTTCTTACTGATTCTAGCAAACACTCACATCCGCACATTAAAAATATATATATTGAAAAAACTAAAAAAAAATGTTACCAGCTTTCAGTTAACACATTAGAAATAGGACTTCTAATAATCAGACCCAGGTTCCTCCTGAATTTGCAAACGGTTCTGTGCAGAAGTGTCTTAAAATCTTATTAATGCATCTAATTAAAGTAATGACAGAGAACTTACACAGCATCTAATAAAAGAAAACAAAGATTAGATTTAAGTTGATCAGCTTTGAAATATAAACAAGCATGTTGAATCATTAAATGATTCCATTTCTTTTTAACAGGGTCTTAGAAGAGGGGTTAGCAAACATTCCACCATTTTTTTTACTTGGTTTGCCCCAAATGTTTATGAGCATCATTAATCTATTAGTAAAATTCCAAAGAGACACTTCATGCCTGGGTATAAACCCATTCCAAGGTTTTGATGAATGGAGACAAGTAGGTAGCCAAGATTTTTCATACAATAAATTCTAAAATATTTCATGGATGTTTCAAAAGTAGAGACTTTTCTAAATGATTAAAATAAAAATGAAAGCTGGCACAAATAATAAAGGTCATCACAGATCTGCCATCTCAAGATGTTAGCTCTCTGCTTTGAGAGGACAGCCTCACGAGTGTTCTGGTAAACATGTCAGCAGTGGGCTCAGAATCTGTTTCTAGCAACCGCATAGTCCAGAGCAGAGGGAAATGTTTTTACATTTTGCGAAGTTTGGAGATGAAAGAAGCAATTTCATGCTGATGAAGAAAGACATCACTCAGCAGGTGTTGAGCAGCCATAATTTAATAACTTTCCTCCACAGTTTTACCAGTAGCGGGAGTCAGAAGCCCAGAATCCTTTTGACATGAGGAAAGTCTATTGGACTCTCTGTATTCTTCCTCAAAGATCAATTTAGCTGGTTTGTTTTCCTCTGCAGTTAGGAGGGCTTTGTACTTCTAACTGAAGTACCTATATTATCCTATGTGAGGTAGATATACCGTGAATTTACCTCAGAATTCTCACCATTTTTCTTGCCGTGACCCAACAGGGAAGACCAATGTGTTTCCCAGCCAATTTCAGGGACTTTTATTATTTTTGGCATACCACCCCTCATTTCTCTTTGATTCAATAAAATATGTTAGAAAGCAAATGATTGAAAATAACTTTATTATTTAGGTAATCAAGAAACCCTTCTAATTTCTGAGATAGTAAGCTATTCCTGAATTCAGGAACACTGCCTGTTATAATTTATTCAACAATTACTTTTTTATTGGTATGAGCATTTAGCATGAGATCTACCCTCTTAACAAAATGTTAAGTGTACAGCACAGTATTATTATCTCTAAGTGCAATGTTGTACAGCAGCTCTCTAGAACTAATGCGTCTTACATAACTGAAACTTTATACCCATTGAACAACTTCTCATTTCCCCTTCTCAGTCCCTAGAAAGCACCATCCTATTTTCTGCTCCTATGAATGTGATTATTATAACTCTCTCATGTAAGTAGAACCATGCAAGTATTTGTTCTTCTGTGATTGGCTTATTTCACTTGGAATAATGTCCGCCAGTCATCCATGTTGTCACATGTGGCAGGACTTCGTGTGTGTGTGTGTGTGCGCGTGCGCGCACGCGCGCCATTTAGGACTTCCTTTTTTAAGGCTGGATAATATTCCACTGTATGTATATACATAACACATTTTCTCTATAGAGAAAATTCATGGATAGACATTTAGATTGTTTTCCAAATCTTGGCTATTGTGAATAGTGTTGCGATGAACACTGAAATGCAGATGTCTCTTTAAGATCCTGATTTCAAGTCGATTGAAAAAACACCTAGAAGAGCTCCTATTATGTGGCAGGCATAGTTGTAGGTGGGTGGGAATATATTAATTATAATGGAAAACATTACTTGTAAAACCCCTTAAGAGTGAGCTCATGCTACCAATCTGTTATAATACTGTGGTGGTTCAACTATCCATTCTCCTTATACCAGGCAGAGTCATATTTTTGGAAAACACAAATGCAGTCACATTTCTCTCTTGCTTCACATGGTTCAGTGGCATCCTTTGCCCTCAGGATAAAATCTTTCCCGTGGCCACGCAGCCCTGCACAGGCTGGCCCCGCCCTTCCCAAGCCCCGCCCTGCACCCTGCTCCCCCCTTTCTTTCCCATGCTGCACTTCTGCCATCTTGGCATCTTTTCGGCTCCACGAATGCAGAAATCCTCCCCTGATCTGTTCTTTGAGCTGAAACTTCTCTTCCATATTTTTAGTAAACCTGTCCAAATATTTTGTGCTTGAGATCCCAGTTTAAATACAGCTCCTCTAAGGAAATCTTTCCTGAGTCTCAGTCTAGGCTGGATGCCACTTCTGTTCATTCTTAACTGCACCCTGTACTTTTATATTGTCACACTGATCTCAGTTTTAACCAAACATATTTGCTTAATTATTTTTTTAAAGCCCATCACCCCTAAAGAACCACAATGGGGGGCCAGAAGCACAGAGACTACATTTCCCTGATTCCCTACTGCCCTGCTGCCTTCTTAGTGGGAAGAGTACTCTCTGTCACATAATAGGGACACAACAAATATTTGTTGAATTATTACACAAATAAACTGTGCAATGCCTCATAGGCCAATGGTTTTCAAGACTTTTTCAGTCATAGAATTTCTTGCATGAACTGATTGTTGGGGAAACAAGGACTAATTTATCCACCAAGCTTTACAGATTTTAAAGCACTGAAAAACATGGTTGTAAAATCTTTGCCATTAAAAATCATTCCATACAAGGAAATACTGTACATCAATAAAAAGACACAAGGAAGGACAGATGCTGCACCGTGAGTGAATCTCAAAATCATCGTTAAGTGAAAGAAGCCAGACACAAGGAAGCACAGTTTGTATGACTCCGTTCATATGACGCGTCAGGAAAAAGCAAGTTTCTAGATACAGAAGGATCAGGGGTTGCCTGGGGGTGGGAGTGGGAATTCAGTGTGAGAGCCCACGAGGGATCTTCTTGAGGGGACAAAAATGTTCTAAAATGGATTAATGGTGATGATATGAAAAAAATATACCTCAGTAAAGCTTTTTTTTTTTTTTTTAAAGGCATTATTATAAACGATAGCCAACATTCAGCTGACTTTTTCAACATAACTACTAGTATTATGCTTTGTTTCAGTTCTTCCAATTTGGCTTTTAAGAACACATTAAACTACTATTGTTTCTTAAGTATCATGGGGTTCATCTTGTCTAGGGATGGCTAACCTATGGCAACCATATAGTTCTAAAAGCACTATAAAT
This sequence comes from Saccopteryx leptura, assembly GCF_036850995.1. NCBI lineage: Eukaryota > Metazoa > Chordata > Mammalia > Chiroptera > Emballonuridae > Saccopteryx > Saccopteryx leptura. The sequence goes on from NC_089505.1 coordinate 352,105,278, forward strand.
AAATCTAGTAAGTAATTAGATACCAATGGCTGGCTGATGCCCCAGTCATGACATATTAGCCTTCCCTGAGAGGGACCCTCCGAAGTCTATGTTAGGAAAACTGTGGAAAAGATGAGTCTTGGAATAAAAAAGTACTGCCTCTGCGGATAAAATAGAAGAAACTTTGAAGAAACAAATGGAAAACATCACACTTTCAGGCAATTATAGACTCTTGGCTGAAATTCAGCTTCAGGCTTATCTTGTGGGGAGGAATTTTTAAACACTTCAAAGTCTTATCCAGTGTGATAGCTGTCACCTTAATCTGCCCCCAAAACATCCTCTTCAGAAAGGTAAAGTTTTAGAGCACTGTATACCACTGAAGTATTCTGTAATTAGAGTAAAATATAACCGCGCCTGCAGGGACTTCTTTTTTCTTTTGATATTATTGGTAAAGTCAAAGAGAAGTGACTGAAGCACAAGCATCTCTTTAAACCACATCGCAAAGCATAATGGTTCATTCCTGAGCAAGGGTGAGGTAACCCCCGAAATAAAAATAAAAGGTTATGTATCATTTCGATTTCCTCTCATCATCTATGTCAGTTAGGAACTTGGAACGACTTCCAGGAAGAGGGCAGAATAGAAGTAGGATGGACTTTAATCCAGGGATTCAAGAATTAGAGGCTTCACAAGAAATAAAACAGATCTAAGATTTCATTCTCTTTTTAGAATTATTTTCCATAGGTGATGGCTGTCTGATACTTTTGCTAATAGTTTCTTGGGCTCAAAAGTAAGTTCAAGAGAAAAATAAAGTGTATCACTAAAATTTTTAGCAGTAAAATATTATTATTAGAGTAATAGCCCTGTAAAATAGCAAAACTTTCATAGGTATAAGTTAACAAAGTAATTATATACATATATATACTCTCTCTATATATATGGTTTATTATTTTTATTTATTTTACTGATACTTCTATTAATGTTTTAACTTATACAATGATTTTTCTTTTCCCTCATGTTTTTCCACTTTGTGTCTGAATAAATGTAAATAAACGTAAATGACCACATTGTTTTCTCTTGCACAGCTAAGAACACATGGACAATGACAGTTCTGTGTTGAGCCTTCTTCGAGTTAGTCACATGACATGTTCTGATTAGGGTTTGAAACACAGAAACGAAATGCTGCATTTTAACTTTTCACCTGTTTCTTTTGGTATTGGGAGCAGAGGTAGGAACATATGAAAACCTTGTCATATATCTTTAATAATTTGGAGGGGCAAAATCAGTTACTCGTTCTTATTTTCCAACGTGTTCCAGTTTCCCCATAAATAGCAACTCAGTAGAATTCTAAAATGAACACAGCCTTTTCTAAATCATAATAAAACTAGAAAATAAAGTCTCCTTTTGCTGTAAAATAATTAAAATAAAATTTGGCCCTGGCTGGGTGGCTCAATTGGTTAGAGCACTATTCTCATAAGCCAAGGTTGCCGGTTCAATCCCCAGTCAGGGCACACACAAGCATCAACCAATGAATGCATAATAAGTGGAACAACAAATCAATGTCTGTCTGTCTGTCTGTCTCTCTCTCTCTCTCTCTCTTTCTCTCTTCCTCTCCCTCTAAAACCAATTAAAAAACTGTTTAAAAATAGATTTTAAAAATGTGTATTTCATAACATTTTTAAGTGTTTTATAATAGAGGGGTTTTCTATTAGCAGAAAAGGGGGCATTGTTTCTTCATTGCTTTTCTTATTCACTCTTAGCTTTCATGTGCAGAAAGTGATAAGGGATATGGTTTGGTTCAGAATTATCTTCCTATTTGAGAAATGCCATTTAGTGTCTTATATAAGGAAACTGGTTTGTTAAATTTCTACATTCTGCATGGTATTGAACATTCAGACTTAAAATTTCTTATTTATAAATAAGAGAATAAACAAAATGGTCTTTAAGACCTTTTACAGTTAAAGAAAAAAACAGTCATCCGGATTAAATGAATGCTCACAATCACACAGAGGATTAGCCATGGCTGTACCACACTTAATAGTGACAGTTAACCTGACCAGGCTGTGGCGCAGTGGATAGATCATCACACTGGAATGCAGAGGACCCAGGTTTGAAACTCCAAGGTCGCCAGCTTGAGTGCGGGCCCATCTGGTTTGAGCAAGGCTCACCAGCTTGAGTCCAAGGTCACTGGCTTGAGCACAGGGTTACTCAGTTTGCCATAGCCCCCCTGTCAAGGCACAAATGAGAAAGCAATCAATGAACAACTAAAGTGCCACAATGAAGAATTGATACTTCTCATCATTCTCTCTTTCTGTCTATCTGTCCCTATCTGTCCCTCTCTCTGTCTCTCTGTCTCTGTAACAAAAAAATAATAATAACAATAAAACAACAACAACAAAAAAAACAGTGATAGTCACAGGCCATTCCTAAGGGATGATAATGCGAATAATGAATAATCGAAGGTGAAAGTACATTGGCTAGTACAGATTTTACCAAAAAGTATGGCATTTCTGTGTCTCTGTTTTGTTGTTATTGTTAATTTTTTGTTTCATTGTTAAGTTTTAATGTTTTAAAATATGTGAGTTGGCATGTGTATTTGTGTTTGTGTACATGAGTGTATGTTATAATATAAGGAAATGTGTACAGGAGTACTATTAAAATATTTAATGGAAGACAGACTATGGAAGAGATACTTTCTAAGATCCACTGGTGTGTGTTTTGCTGTGTGTGTATAAAGTGTGTGTGTGTATGTGTATGTGTGTGTGTGTGTGTAATGAACGCATGGTTTTTGCCTGTCAGATGTCCATTTCTGTCTTTTTTTTTTTTAAACTTTTTTTTTTTGTGTATTTTTCTGAAGCTGGAAATGGGGAGAGACAGACAGACTCCCGCATGCGCCCGACCGGGATCCACCCGGCACGCCCACCAGGGGCGATGCTCTGCCCACCAGGGGGTGATGCTCTGCCCCTCCAGGGCGTTGCTCTGCTGCGACCAGAGCCACTCTAGTGCCTGGGGCATAGGCCAAGGAGCCATCCCCAGCACCCGGGCCATCTTTGCTTCAATGGAGCCTCAGCTGCGGGAGGGGAAGAGAGAGACAGAGAGGAAGGAGAGGGGGAGGGGTGGAGAAGCAGATGGGCGCTTCTCCTGTGTGCCCTGGCCGGGAATCTAACCCGGGACTTCTGCACGCCAGGCCGACGCTCTACCACTGAGCCAACCAGCCAGGGCTGTTCCATTCCTGTCTTGTTCTAGCATTAGCTCCTCCTCTCATTTCATTATTGACATAGCTCCCCAATCTTAGGCCATGTGTATTAATAGGTTTGACCTTGCCCTAGATTCCAGAGGTGGACAAATGACTCAAGACATCCAACAAAACAGTTCCTCTCTGAAAACACTGACTCATTAAGAAATGGGCATATTATGAGCCAGACCAATGTACCTTGATTCTAGGGCTTCATTGGTGTTTAGGAGGGTAGAGCTTTCTTATTGTACTAGAATTCGTGAGATCAGAATGAGAAAGGGTTATAAAAGGAGCTCTGCAAAGCTCCTTTCTATCTGCTACATTGGGTCTTGACCAATCTGAATAGAATTTTTGCACAAACATACTCTTAAAAATGTTTATATGCCTCAGTTTCTCTTTGAACAAAAGATTAGGGAATGAGTTATTGTCCAACCAAGTTGATTTTATCTACTCTGACAATGCATTCAAGAGTGAATTCTTTGAAACTACACATGCATGCTCATAATATCCATCATCTATCTAATCCAGAAGTTTCTATTCCCATAATAGGCTATTGAAGCACACGCGTTTCACAGGATGTATGTATTCCTTCAGAAGAGAACCAGGTTATTCTGTTAATCTTTGAAAACAAAACCTATGATAGAAAGTACAATTTAGATAACTTTTATATCATGAATGGTCTGATCATTTGACATGTGTTCTTCATATCAGTAGTAAATCCATTTTAACATCTTAAACTTTCACAATTTCATTATAAGTTTCCTAGACTAAGATAATCAATCAAAGTAACTAGTAAAATTATAGAAAATAAAAGAATTTGAAGAATCAAAGAATTAGAACATGTGTTAACAAAGCCCCAAGAATTTCTGATTTTTCCACACATTATACCTTGCCATTAGTAAAAATACAAAATGTAAACAGTTTTTTGACATTTCAACAGCATAAAACTTTTATCTGTTTTGTTGTGTGGAATATAGAATATAGTGTTGTGTGGTTGCTAACTTCAGAGAAATCGGAATAGAGACCACAGATGGCAAGAAATGTCACTGCTGCAGGAATCCTGCTGGCAGAACGTTCTCTGATTTTAGGGGAAATTTATTTTGAATGTTCACTTTCAATCCTGAATCAGGCCAACTCTAATTTCAAGTAAAAGATGTTTCAGATATTGATCAGGGTAGATAGAGCTAGCTACTTTCCCAACAAAACCAATATTATTGAAGTTAATTTATTGCTCATGTGAAGTCCAAATGTCTGTTCCTAATCAGCAGGTGGCTTGCCTCCAAGCCCTTATGGCTCTTGCATCTTCCACAGGAGGCTTCCAAGGTCATCACAATTATCTGCATTAAGCCAGAGTGAGGCAGTGAGGAGAGTGGAGAAGGCTCACCCACTGAAAGTGAGCCATAGGCATCTCTCTACTTTTATGTACTTGGTCTCACTAATGGAAATGCTAGGTAATTAATAGATGGTAGGGTGTGAAGTATGCAATTTGATGAACAAAATTCTTGATATTTCCTGGTCTTACCCCATCAACTCACTCCCTATTCATTTTCCTCCCATGACAACAATGAAATCTCTATTAATTTTCCAATCTTAGTATGAGTTTCAAAACCAAAATTTATATTAGATTTATGAGATATAGATAGATAGATGATAAGTAGATGACAGATAGATACATAGATAGATAAAAATACAGACATTCAAAAAGTTTACGGCATATACACCACCTAGATAATGTCGACACATAAGATTTTTTAAAATCTCTTTGATATAACCTTAATTGTCCCTTTTCACTTTGATAATAAGGCCAACTTACCTTTAAATGTTCCTAGTAATAATTTACCTGTCCTAGACACCTGAAAGGCAAACTTCTTTTTTAGTATTCACTCTTCTGGCTCCTATTTTTGAAAGACATGGTTGAACCTCTGTAGACCTAACTCCCCACAAGGTTGTCTCTTTACATTTGTCTCAAATGTAGTGTTAAACTGACTAGAGAAATCATTTTCTAAAAGAAACTAGAGCGCAGAGTCAAGTGCTACACTTGTTTATACTGACCATCTGGTTCTGGCTGTAGTAGTGCTTGTGCCCCATCAGAAGGGGGACCAGGGCTAAGACTTTCCTTTCCTCTCAGAAAGGACAAAGGACAATGACAGAACTGAAATGCCACCTCAGTGCCCAGGCTGAAAATCCTTCTATGACCCTCATCATCCATGCAAATGAATAAGTTTTCCAGATACTAGAACTAGGAAAAAATATCTGGTTTTATAACATGTCTTTCCTAGGGCACTGGCCCACCACTCAAAGGTCATCACAAAACCAGTTGGCCTGAAGAACCAAACCTGATTTGCAACGTCTATCTCAAAGCTAAACATTTCCAGTTTTGTAAAGTGCTCTTCTCACCTTAGCAGGTATCTGCTAGAAGTTATTTCATGTGAACATTGTAAAGAATTTTAATAAAATTGTGCGTTTTTTTAGGAGACTCTAGGAGGGCCTTCCTCTGCTCCTGTATCGGGGTACTCAGTAGGACGGATTGCTTAGCTCTCTTAGTTTTCCTGTGGGACATAAGTTGGCATCCTCAAATTTCCTGGCTTTTATTTTTTAGTACACTGATCAGATAGTCTTGGTCCCAAAATTTTTGTGAAGGGATGATGTTTAGGACAGAGAATGACAAGAGGAGTTATTTTGTGTAAACTTTTGGAAGGAGAAAAAGACTACTTCATCTATATTGAATGCTCTGAACTGAGATCAGGTATATTGTAAAATTACCAATTATCAGAGACATAGAGACTTGACTTGGGTGGGGGTGAACACACAATACAGTGTACCGAGATGTACTGTAGAACTGGGCACCTGAAACCAGCATGATTGTGTTAACCAGTTCACCCCAAGAAAATTAAAAAAAAAATTTTAACTTTGTATATTTAAAGTACATAGTATGATAATTTGATAAGCATATACATTGTGAAATAATTACCACAATCAAGTTTACACATCTATTTGCCTTTTTAAGGGTGTTAAAACAGTTATTATCTATCTATTCTTTTGGCAAATTTCGAGTATACAGTATGGTATTAACTACAGTCACCATGCTGTAAATTAGATCCTTAGAACTGACTCATCTTATAACTAAACATTTGTACACTTTGACCAATATCTCCCCACATCCCCCAATCCCCAGTCCTGACAGCTACTATTATACGTTCTGTTTCTGTGAGCTCAACGTTTTTGGGTTTTTTTTTTTTAGATTTCATATAGAAGTGACACCATACTCTTTGAAGCCTACACCTGTTTCTATTCTCTCCTGCATTCCAGGACCAGTCTCTCTTCTCTAAGCTCCTTTTGGTGCCCATAACTTTACTGGACAATTTGGTGGTTTGGCTTGGACTTGTTAGAAACATATATCAAAATGTTTAGTGGCAAAAAAAAAAAAAAAAATGTTTAGTGGTGCCTGACCAGACGGTGGCGCAGTGGATAGAGCATTGGACTGGGATGCCAAGGACCCAGGTTCGAGACCCCGAGGTTGCCAGCTTGAGCGCGGGCTCATCTGGTTTGAGCAAAAGCTCACCAGCTGGGACACAAGGTTGCTGGCTCGAGCAAGGGGTAACTCGGTCTGCTGAAGGCCCGTAGTCAAGGCACATATGAGAAAGCAATCAATGAACAACTATGGTGTCACAACGCGCAACGAAAAACTAATGATTGATGCTTCTCATCTCTCTGTCCCTGACTCTCTCTCTCTGTCTCTGTAAAAAAATAAAATAAATAAATAATGTTTAGTGGCTTCTACTTGCCATGGTTCCACAGTTTTCATTTTTAAATAGATTTTAATCTTGTTGAAATATTTTCTTTATTGTAGTGAGTTGCAGTATTTCCCTATTCTGCCAATGAGGTTCTGTGGTAAAACTAGTTCTGTCTTTTGAATGAAAATGGCTCTGGACATTTACTCATGGGTGCTGCTCTATCAATCACTCAATTTTTCATTCGCGTGGCATACAGATAAATATAAATACAACGAACAATTAGAAAACCTCAAAACTCTTATAGTTTATTGTAGATATATAGCCCAAAGTTATTAAAAAGGCTTTTGTATTGAAAAGTTCTCAACCTTTAGCTTTTTAAATGTATCCTTTCTCCTTCTTATCAATTTTTTAAATTATTCTCAATGAACAAATCCAGTAGGAGTCATTTTCTCCCTCTTCATCTACACGTTTCCTTCATAATGTCCAACTTTGCATTAATTTTGCTATCATAAACCTTCCCTACATCAGGGATTCCCAGATTTTGGATTTTACTGACAAATAAAATATCTCAATAAGTAAATAAATAAATAAATTGGGGATAAACATAGAATTATCAATCTTTTTTTTTTTTTACTTGTGAACTTAGGTATAAAAATTTTTTTAAACTAATTTTAATGTGGTGACATTGATAAATCAAGGTACATATGTTGAGAGAAAACATCTCCAGATTATTTTGACATTTGATTATGCTGTATACCCCTCACCCAAAGTCAAACTGTCTTCTGTCTCCTTCTATCTGGTTTTCTTTGTGCCCCTCCCCTCCCCCACCCCCTCTCTTCTTCCTCACCCCACCCCCCACTCCCACCCCCGTTACCATCACATTCTTGTTCATGTCTCTGAGTCTCATTTTTATGTTCCATCTATGTATGGATTCATATAGTTCTTAGTTTTTTCTGATTTACTTATTTCACTCTGTATAATGTTATCAAGGTCCATCCATGTTATTGTAAATGATCCTATGTCATCATTTCTTATGGCTGAGTAGTATTCCATAGTATATATGTACCAAAGCTTTTTAATCCACTTGTCCTCTGATGGACACTTGGGCTGTTTCCAGATCTTCGCTATTGTGAACAATGCCGCCACAAACATAGGGGTGCATTTCTCATTTTGGAGCAGTTCTATGGTGTTCTTGGGGTATATTCCTAAAAGTGGGATAGCTGGGTCAAAAGGCAGTTCTATTTTCAATTTTTTGAGGAATCTCCATACTGTTTTCCACAGTGGCTGCACCAGTCTGCATTCCCACCAGCAGTACAGGAGGGTTCCCTTTTCTCCACATTCTCGCCAGCACTTATTCTGTGTCGTTTTATTGATGAGCACCATTCTGACTGGTGTGAGGTGATATCTCATTGTGGTTTTAATTTGCATTTCTCTAATGATTAGTGATGTTGAGGATTTTTTCATATGCCTATTGTCCATCTGTATGTCCTCTTTGGAGAACTGTCTATTCATTTCTTTTTTCCATTTTTCGATTGGATTGTTTGTCTTCCTGGTGTTGAGATTTACAAGTTCTTTATAAATTTTGGATATTAACCCCTTATCAGACGTATTGTCAAATATGTTCTGCCATTGTGTAGTTTGTCTTTTTATTCTGCTCTTATTGTCTTTAGCTGTGCAAAAGCTTTTTAGTTTGAGATAGTCACATTTGTTTATCCTGTCTTTTATTTTACTTCCCTGTGGAGATAAATCAGCAAATATATTGCTGCGAGAGATGTCAGAGAGCTTACTGCCTATGTTTTCTTCTAAGATGCTTATGGTTTCACGGCTTACATTTAAGTCTTTTATCCATTTTGAGTTTATTTTTGTGAATGGTGTAAGCTGGTGGTCTAGTTTCGTTTTTTTGCAGGTAGCTGTCCAATTTTCCCAGCACCATTTATTGAAGAGGCTGTCTTTACTCCATTGTATTTCCTTACCTCCTTTGTCAAATATCAGTTGTCCATAGAGCTATGGGTTTATTTTTGGGTTCTCTGTTCTGTTCCATTGATCTATATGCCTGTTCTTATGCCAGTACCAGGCTGTTTTGAGTACAATGGCCTAGTAATATAACTTGATATCAGGAAGTGTGATACCTCCCCCTTTATTCTTCTTTTTTAAGATTGCTGAGGCTATTAGTGTTCTTTTTTGGTTCCATATAAATTTTTGGAATATGTGATCTATATCTTTGAAGTATGTCATTCGTATTTTAATTAGTATTGCATTGAATTTATAGGTTGCTTTGGGTAATATAGATATTTTAATTATATTTATTCTTCCTAACCATGGGCACGGTATATGCTTCCACTTATTTGTGTCTTCCTTGATTTCTTTTATCAATGCTTTATAATTTTCCGAGTACAAGTCTTTAGTCTCCTTGGTTAAATTTACTCCTAGGTTCTTTATTTTTTGTTGTTGTTGTAATAGTGAAGGGGATTGTTTCCTTAATTTCTCTTTCTGACTGTTCATTGTTGGTGTATAAAAATGCCTCTGATTTCTGAGTATTGATTTTATATCCTGCCACTTTGCTGAATTCATTTATCAGGTCCAGTAGTTTTTTGACTAAGACTTTAGGGTTTTCTATATACAATATCATATTATCTGCAAATAATGATAGCTTTACTTCTTCTTTTCCAACTTGAATGCCTTTTATTTCTTCTTCTTGTCTGATTGCTGTGGCTAAGACTTCCTGGACTATGTTGAATAGGAGTGGTGAAAGAGGGCACCCCTGCCTTGTTCCTGATCTTAAAAGGATTGTTTTTAATTTATGCCCATTGAGTATGATGTTGGCTGTGGGTTTGTCATAGATGGCTTTTATCATGTTGAGGTATGTTCCCTGTATTCCCACTTTGCTGAGAGTTTTGATCATGAACGGGTGCTGGATTTTATCAAATGCTTTTTCTGCATCTATTGAAATTATCATGTGGTTTTTCTTTTTCTTTTTGTTTATGTGATGAATCACATTGATTGATTTGCAAATATTGTACCAGCCTTGCCTCCCCAGAATAAACCCACTTGATCATGGTGTATGATTTTTTTCCATATATTGTTGGATCCGGTTTGCTAATATTTTGTTGAGGATTTTAGCATCTATATTCATCAGAGATATTGGCCTATAATTTTCTTTCTTTCTATTGTCTTTGCCTAGTTTTGGAATAAGAATTATGCTCGCCTCATAAAAGAAGCTTGGAAGTCTTCCTTCCTCTTAAATTTTTTGAAATAGCTTGAGAAGGATAGGAATTAGTTCTTCTTTGAATATTTCGTAGAATTCAGTTGTGAAGTCATCAGGCCCTGGATTTTTCTTTTTTGGGAGTTTTTTTGATAACTGTTTCGATCTCATTTGTTGTAATGGGTCTGTTTAGTTTTTATGATTCTTCTAGATTGATTTTTGGAAGATTGTATGTTTCAAGGAACTTGTCCATTTCATCTAGGTTGTCTAGTTTTTTGGCATACAGTTCTTCATAGTATTTTCTGACAATATTTTGTATTTCTGTTGTGTCAGTTGTTATTTCTCCACTCTCATTTCTAATTTTATTTATTTGAGTCTTCTCTCTCTTTTTCTTGGTGAGTCTAGTTAAAGGTTCATTGATCTTGTTTACCTTTTCAAAGAACCAGCTCCTAGTTTCATTGATCCTCTGTATTGTTTCTTTAGCCTCTATGTCATTTATTTCTTCTCTGATCTTTATTATTTCCTTCCTTCTACTACATTTGGGCTTTACTTGCTGTTCTTTTTCTAGTTCTTTTAGATGCAGGGTTAAGTTGTTTATTTGAGCTATTTCTAGTTTCTTAAGGTGTGCCTGTAGTGCTATGAAATTCCTTCTCAGTACTGCTTTTGCTGTGTCCCATAAATTTTGAGTTGTTGCATGCCATTGTCACTCATGTCTGGAGTTTTAAAATTTCTTCTTTGATCTCATTCTTAATGCATTCATTATTTAACAACCTGCTATTTAGTTTCCACGTGTTTGAGAATTTTTGAGCTTTTCTGTTGTGGTTCATTTCTAGTTTCATGCCATTGTGATCAGAGAAAGTGCCTGATATGATTTCAATCTTCTTAAATTTGTTGAGACCACTTTTGTGCCCTAACATGTGGTCTATCCTAGAGAATGTACCATGAACACTTGAAAAGAATGTGTATTCTGCTGCTTTAGGGTGAAAGGTTCTGAAGATATCTATTAAATCGAGTTGATCTAGTGTGTCCTTTAAGTCTGCTGTTTCTTTGTTAATTTTCTTTCTTGAGGATCTATCTAGTGATGTTAGTGGGGTATTGAAATCCCCTACTATTATAGTATTGCTGTTGATCTCGCCCTTTAAATCCATCAAAGTCTGCTTTATATATTTAAGTGCTCCTATATTAGGTGCATAGATATTTATAATAGTTATATCTTCCTGTTGGATTATTCCCTTTATCATTATGTAGTGGCCTTCTTTATCTCTTACTAAATCCTTTGTTTTAAACTCCATTTTGTCTGATATAAGTATTGCTACCACAGCTTTTTTTTTCATTTCCATTTGCATGAAATGTTTTTTTCCATCCTTTTACCTTCAATCTAAGTGCATCTTTTGTTTTAAGGTGTGTCTCTTGTAGACAGCATATGTACGGGTCCTGTTTTCTTATCCATGCAGCTACCCTATGTCTTTTGATTGGATCATTTAATCCATTTACATTTAAGGTTATTATTGATATGTAGTTGTTTATTGCCATTTTATTCTTTAAAGCTGTATTCTTTTCCCACTTTGATCTGTTTACAACAGGCCCCTTAACATTTCCTTCAGCATTGGTTTGGTTGTAATAAATTCCTTGAGTTGTTTTTTGTCTCGGAAGCTTTTTATTTCTCCTTTGATTTTAAATGATAGCCTTGCTGGATAAAGTAATCTTGGTTGTAGGTTCTTGTTCTGCATTACTTTGAATATTTCTTGCCATTCCCTTCTGGCCTCAAGTGTTTCTGTTGAGAAGTTGAATGTCATCCTTATGGGGGCTCCTTTGTAGGTGATAGCTTTTTTTTCTCGTGCAACTTTTAATATTTTCTCTTTATCACTTAGCTTTGGTATTTTAATTATGATGTGTCTTGGTGTAGGTCTCTTTGGGTTTCTCTTTAATGGAGTTCTCTGTGCTTCTTGAGCTTGTGAGAGTTTCTCCTGCATTAATTTAGGGAAGTTTTCAGCTATGATATGATTGAACAAAGTCTCAATCCCTTGTTCTTTCTCTTCTTCAAGAACCCCTATTATGTGGATGTTATTTCTCTTCACGTTGTCACAGAGCTAAGAGTTTCCTCAGACTTTTTGAGTCTCTTTTCTTTTTTCTTCTCTGCTTTCTTGCCTTCATTGAAGTTGTCCTCCAACTTGCTGATTCGATCCTCAGCTGTATCCATACTGTTTTTAATTCCTTCCATTGTGGTCTTTATTTCTGATATTGTATTTGTCATCTCCGACTGATTCTTTTTTAATATTTCAATATCCTTTTTTATACTCGTTATTTATTTATTTAGGTGTTCATAATGACCATCCATTGTTGTTTTAAGATCCCTAAGCATCCTTACAATCATTATTTTGAACTCTGCATCTGGAAGTTTGATTATTTCCATATCACTCAGTTCATCTCCTCAAGGTTTCTCTTGTGGTTTCATTTGGATTGCACTTCTTTGTCTTCTCATTATCTGTGTTTGGGAGTTTTGTTTGTAGAGTTGGTTGAGTCTAGGCTTGGTGTTGTCTGCCTCCAGTTTTCAATTGTGTTATTTCTAGGTCTTCTTGGGTTGGTATCAGCTATTATTTTTAATCCACTTTTGGATTTGGGCCCCTTTGAAGTCTTGATTTGTTTGTTTTCTTAATAGGTGATAGTCTTGTTTACTGATCTCAGCATGGGGCTTCCTTGAAACTGTATCCAGGAATGAGGTGGATGTAACCTGAGACTCTGAAGGCCTCTTCCACCAAGTAATCTCTCTGGGGGCAGAGTGTTTTCTCAGCTTCAGTAGGGGTTATTGTATCTCAGATCTCCATGGAGACCTGAGTTACTGCTCCTCCTCCCCACTTCTTGTTTTCAGCTGTCTTGTTGTGCTGATTGGAGCTGGAGAGATATCTGGAGATCTGTGATCTGGAAGCAATTCAGTTGTTTTGTGGAAGGATCAGTTCCTCCCCCAGCTATGGCTGCCTCCAGCATGGATGAGTCAGCTTTTTTAGGTCATCTCCTGCTTTCCTTTACCCCTCACAGTCTGTCTGTCTCTTTCTCCTTTCCACTTGGGAGATAAGCCGGTCCTTTCAACACACCTCGCTCCCTGGTCGCCAGGCAAGTGGCTGTGAGCAGTATTTTCTGCTCTTTTCCCTGGAGTGAGATCCCCTCTGTGCTCTCAGCCTCATCCCTGCCCCTTCGTTCCTGTAAGCAGGGGGGATTCAGGCATTCCCTACCAGGTTTGTTGTGGCTTCTTCTTTGCTCCTTGGTTTTTGAGAGCTGTTCTTGAAGTCCAGAGTTGGTTTTTCACACTGATTTTTCCTAAATTGATTTGTATTGCAGTTTGGTGGTGAGAGCTTGGTGTCTGTGCGTCTGCTTACTCTGCTGCCATCTTCAGGTCTCAGAATTATCCATCTTTTATTTTGTTAAATTCACATATTATAAAAATAACTACAGCCTGACTGGGCAGTGGCACATTCGATAGAGCATCGAACTGGGATGCAGAGGACCCAGGTTTGAGACCCCAAGGTCACCAGCTTGAGCACGGGCTCATCTGGTTTGAGCAAGGCTCACCAACTTGAACCCAAGGTCACTGGCTTGAGCAAGGGGTTACTCGGTCTGCTGAAGGTCCACGGTCAACGCACATATAAGAAAGCAATCAATGAACAACTAAGATATCACAATGAAAAACTAATAATCGATGCTTCTCATCTCTCTCTGGTCCTGTCTGTCTGTCCCTATCTATCCCTCTCTCTGACTCTTTCTCTCTGTCTCTTTAAAAAAAAATAAAGAAATAAAAAATAAATAAAATAAAAATAACTACAACTATTGTCCTAATCTTTTCACAAAACAAAAGATACTTTTACACCACAAATCAATCAATATTATTTTTTATGACTAGCTTGCTACATTGTCCTTACTTTTTACATTCAGTCATCCTTCATAGATCTGTACAAACCTACTTACTGGTCTATGAGAATCTCTCTCTTCTACTATATGATCATAGAATAATTCTTAGTGACTTTGTCAATGTCATATTATTCTGTATTTAACATACTTTTCAAGATAGTTGAAGTGGCCCTGTGTGTTTAAGGGCATTATTTTTCAGCAATGTCTGTCTAAATAAAGCAGTAGCTCCAACTGAAAAAAATAAATGGCAAAAATAGAGTTTCTCCAAATTCGCTATGCTTAAAAGAGAACAAAAAACAACAAGTGTTGGTGAGGATATGGAGAAAAGGGAACCCTAGTGCACTGTTGGTGGGAATGCAGAGTGGTGCAGCCACTTGGAAAAACAGTATGAAGATTCCTCAAAAAATTAAAAATACAACTACCATATGACCCAGAAATCCCACTTTTGATTATTTATCTGAATAAATTCAAAACACTAATTCAAACAGATACATGTACCCTTGTGTTTATTGCAGCATCATTTACAATAGCCAAGATATGGAAGCAACCTAAGTGCCTATCAATAGACAAATAGATGAAGAAGATGTGATACATACATACAATAAAATATTACTAGGCCATAAAAAATAATAAAATCTGACCATTTGTAACAACATGCATGGACCTTGTGAGTATTATGCTAAGTGAAATAAGTCAGGCAGAAAAAGACAAATACCATAAGATTCACTTATATGTGGAATCTAAACCAACAAAAAAGAAAAAACTTACAGATAAAAAAACAAACTAATTGTTGCCAGATGGGAGGAAGCTTGGGAGGGCTGGGTGAAAAAGATGAAGGAATTAAGAAATACAAATTGGTAGTTATAAAATAGTCACAGGGATATAAATTCCAGCACAGGGATACAGCCAACAATATTGTAATAAATATGTACAGTGCTAGGTGGGGACTAGATGTATGGGGATGATCACTTTATAAGGTACATAATGTCTCAACACTATGCCAGACACCTGAAATCAATATAACACCGCATGTCAACTGTAATTAAAAAATAAAAATGAAGAAAGAACATCTTTCCTCTCCTTCACCAGAAAGTTATTCTGACTACATAGTACTATACATGGTTATCAATTTGCTCAGCAATAAGCAAACTTCTTCATGAGTAAGTAGATAAGTAGAACTGCTAAGGTGGCAGTCTCTGTTTGAATTAGCTTCTTTCAATTGGGAGGACTGTACTCTTTCACCTGTACTCATTCAAGACGGTGGGGAGCTTCCTTAGATATACTTCAGAAATACAGTTAAGGCAGTGGTCAGCAAACTGTGGCTCATGAACCACATGCGGCTCTTTGGCCACTTGAGTGTGGCTCTTCCACAAAATACCACATGCAGGCTCTACCTCAGTTAGGAATGTACTTACCTATATAGTTTAAGTTTAAAAAATTGGCTCTCAAAAGAAATTTTAATCATTGTACTGTTGATATTTGGCTCTGTTGACTAATGGGTTTGCCGACCACTGATAAGGAATAGGCTCTTACTGTCATCCCCAGATGGAAGCCACAGGAAGATCCTTCTTCATGAGTGCAGGATATCAATCTTTGTTTCAGAACCCATGGGAGAAATAACACCCGGACTTTTAAGAGAGTGACCCACTATTTAATTAATATAACTTTCTACCTCATAGCTTGACTTTCCTCTCAATACCAGCTGGCATACATTTTTTTTCTTCACTGTGTATCATTTCTTAACTTCTGCTTATTCATTATTTCAGCTTACCATACATCGTGATAATGAAGTTCATGGGTTGTAAAGTGATATAGATCTGATATGAATACAAGCTCTGCAAATGGCTGACTACTCAGACAGACATAGGTAATATACTTCATCTCATTCAATCTTTGATTCTTTAATCTACAGGATAAAATAAAAATAGTAACAACTAATTAAATGTAATAAAATTAGATAATGCCAGAAAAATAGCTACACTCTTGGAAATGGTCAATATTGTCAACCATTATTTTATTAGTATATCTGAGAACAATCATGGTCTTGACTCATAGCCTAACCTAGAAGCTTTGGCTTCCATGCTAACATTTTCATCGACGCCATATTGCCTGACTGAAGTTCCCCAAAAAGGAAACTGTTGACTATCATCTTCCATAGTAGGACACTTCATAGATACATAGCTAACCTATAGATTGGCTGTTTTAGGATTGGTTACCCAGTCTTGTCCTAATGACTGTGGGAGAAAGGTAAAGGTGAGGATGCAATAACTGATGCAAAATAGAGCCTCATAAATTTCCCACTTCACTGGAAACCTCATACAGGGTTGTCTCACTCAAAAACAGCTGTGAGTATAACAGATTTTAATTGACAGGTTGAGTTCATTCATCAAGAAAGAATACAGAAGATACTCTTTTTTTTTTTTTTGAAGTACATGCTTCACTGACCTTATCCTATGATTATCTATTTGTGTAATATTGAGGTTGGAGAGATCCCAGTATCTTACTGGTATATTTCTGGTATATAAATATGGCCTGCTAAAACTAAGAAATGGAAACCAACCAAAGTGAACCAAATATACACATAGTTAAAGGGTTTTTGAACCTGTAGGCATGTTTAGCCCAGGTTCATTTTGACATATGGGCAGACAACTCAGTTAGTTTATTCTTGCTATATCCAAACCCATGATAATGTCCGCCTTTGAAAGACAGAGATATAGAAACAGTATAATTACTGATGGAAAACTAGTGCAGATAAAATAAGAATAACCTAAGCTTTAATTCAAACCTCAAACCATAAGCCCAACCCAAGACTTTTTTTAGATTCATATAGGTTCAGATAACTTTAGACTTTCAGAAAACATCATTTTTCTCAAAGTGACACTTCTTACTTTGTACCCTTAAGAATAAGCAGAGTAAATATAGAATATAAGGACAACTCCTGTTCAGAATTTGGGTGCCTGGCTGGGCTTTTGCAATTGCTTGCCAACTGATGAGCTAGAACAAAGAAAAGTACAAGAGATGTACATAGGTAATCCAATTTAAAACTCAATATTGACTCCTTGGAAGAGACCCTAATGCTATAAAATAACATGGAATTTAATCTTTAAAAAATAAAACTGATTATGTAATATCAAATCAACAATGGCAGGTGTAGATTAAAATTCCCATCTGTATACATCTATATCTTATTTCTTTTTTTTTTTTACTTTCTTCCCAATTTCAGTGGATTTATAAGACAACAGGATTTTTTTTAACCCTCTGTGTCTTTTTTCTTCTATATTTCTCTCTTATTTTCTCTTTTGTTCTTTCCCTTTTCTTCTCTTTCCTCTTTTTTTCTCTTCTTCCTTACATATTAAGTAATGGCTGAATGTACTCAGCTCGGGAAGTTAGGAGAGTATACAGACCCCTCCTTTGACCACAGGATGCAATAACTTGTTTTTGTTTTGTTTTGTTTTTAGCTATTGTTTTCTTCAACAAAGGGACTACAGGTGATAATAACAAAGACTTGTCCTCTATCTTTATAATTTCACTTTAGAATGACATCTTTCTTACTCCTTTCATTTTCCTGTCATTAGAAGTATCTACAAACTTTTATCACCTAAGCATACTTCCTGACAAGACTGTAATGAGATCTACTATTTGTCTGTCTAGACTCCTCTTTTCCTTAAAAAAAAACTTTCTTTCCACAAACTCAATGTAGTTTGATGAGAATTGCTACCTAGGCCACAGTTGATAGCTCCAGATGGAGGCCCAAGCAGAGATGGATAGGATTATGCCATGTTGTTTTGTTTTTTGTTTGTTCAAATGAACCTAAAGGAAGAAATGTAGCCAGCCCCCTTCTAGTGGCCATGTTCCTTGTAATATGAGGGGGAATAAAGAATGAAGTCAACTATTCACAGAAAAGGGGAGACTAAAATGGAGGAGACAGTCCTGGTGCTGTATGTGCCCCTGATTCTTGTTGTGCCGTGGGCAGAGAGTCAAAGCCCTAACATAGCACGCTTGACTATTGAGAGTATCAGACACTGATGGGAGAGTCAGCAATAATTCAAGTTGTGATAGAGAAAGCGTTTGAGCACTTTACATTTAACTCTTTTATCAGTTTGATTAGTTCAACAGAATTGTTCTCATGATAATGAAAGTGTCCTGAATAAAATAAAAATTAAAGAACAGGTAGTTCAATAGGGTGCTAAGTATAAGGGAAAGCTGTGACTTGTTGAGGTGAAGAGGATTTAATGGTCCCAAGAGGCATGCCTGTCACAGATTCTCAAAGAAAGAACAGGTCATTCTAACTACTGAATTGATCTAGTGTCAGACAGACTGGTCACGCTCCAATTTTGCCTTGTAGGCAAATTACTTGACCTCTGTATTTTTATTTTTTGATGTCCAAATGAGATGAAAATACTCCCCAACTCATAAAAATTGTTTTAGGGTTAAACATGCCATTTATAGACAGCCTTCAGGAGAGTGTGGCACACAGTAAATGCTAAATCCATGGCAGTCATTGTTATTGATTAACCTTTCTGAGAAAGCTATAGAAGAGCATGCTCCCAGTTTCACTCTCTGCAATGATGCAATATGCAGGTCTAGTTTAAGCCTGTGCATTCTCCCTCTGGCTGAAGGGAGGAGTACCTGCCAGTTAAACTTCATCTTTTAGGGGGAGTGCCACAACTCAAATCAACTAATGTTAGACTGCAGTGGGGTGGTGCTGAGAAATCATGGAGCCAAGAGGAAGGGAGGTGTTTGAAACTGATATGTCATCTCCTCTGGTTACTGGAGTTGGGGAAACTATGTTAGAGAGAAGCCTTAGCTATTAATATCCTTTGATTTATAAAGGAGCCCCACCTTCCTCATACCAAATGTCTGAAAGTTACCTCCTAGTTAAAGCTGCTTATTCATTCAACAAATATTCACTGATCCCCTGTTATAAGTCAGGTGTTATGCTGGGCACTATGACATAGAGAAGAATTATGATCTTCTTCCTTCATATAGCTTCTGATTGAGTCTGTTCTCTTGAACCTTCTTTATGATTGAGACTCATTTCTAGGGAGTCCCCATCTATAATTTCTATAACTATTTTATGATTAATTTTCCCCAAAGGACACAATGTGTATGTCATATATAGGTAATTGGGTACTGGCTGTATTTGTATCATCACAGGTTGAATCCAACTGAGAAATCATCACTTCTACTGTGAGTCATTTTTGCTCGGTGTTTTTCTTGACCAGCCTTAAAAAGTAACCTGAAAAATAACCTGGTACTTTTTATTATGATGTGATTTTTGATGTCTACTTTTGCTGTCAACTTTTTCAAACACCATCTGACATTGCCACTTATTATAAGTGGTTTCTGGCACTTAGCTTCAGGAATGATTAAATCAAAGTATAGCATCCTCCTAAATGCTGATTATATCGATATATTCCCTACCACCTACATACACAACTTCTGGCTATATATCAGCAGTACTTTCTGTCTTTTTATTATGTTTTCCCCTTTTTGAAAAAGATACATGTTCACCATATTTCTAGAATCACATATTGGGGAGAGTCAGTGAACAGAAAGAGAGAAAGACAGAAAGAGACTGGTAATTTTAACAGTACATTTGAGATACTCAATATGTTATTTTGAATTGGTATCAGGGGCTTTCCAAAGTACTTACAATATAATTAGAATTTATACATAAAAAATTGCTATAGGGAGAGCAACTATTCTGTGATTTCTTTTGAAGATAAGAAACTGACACACCCCTGTTACAGTTATATGATAAATCATCTGTGTTGTCAAGGAGAAATCTAGTCAAGATTTCCAGTCAGATGTGCCATCTACTTCATCATAATGAAATTGAAATATCTGAATATAATAATGTCAATTCAATGAATCACTTGCATCATTATCTTTGAGTTTTATCTCTTGTAGTCTACATAGGCTATTAAGCTGGGATTAAATAATGTCACCTACTGAACTTCAGAACAATTTATGCATAAAACAGACTGCTTTATCCCAAAATTAGCTTACCCATGGCCAGTAAAAAGATATATAGAGACAGTTGTCTGGACACATGCACACACACACATATACACACACACATGCAAAGATATACATGCACACATGAAGGAAGAGATAAAGTTGAGATGCAGCTGGCTAAAAGAAAAATGACCTTTCATGAGAGGTTGGTTCTCATGGTGAAAGAAATCTCTTTAATTTTCTGAGCATATTCAAATTTCATTAAAAAAAAGAAGAAAGAAAGAAAGAAAGAAAGAAAGAAAGAAAGAAAGAAAGAAAGAAAGAAAGAAAGAAAGAAAGAAAAAGTTTCAAGAGAGAAAAAGAAAGAACTGACATTGAAGCAACAACTATATTCCAGTATTTAAGTATTTAAGGTGGGCTTGTTATATGAGTCATTATATTTTAACCTCTCACTTTGTGGTAGCTTGTAGGTTCATAATGTACATAGGAGTTTACAAAGCTCAGAAAGGTTAGATGGTTGCTAAAATTCAAGCAGCTAGTGAGTAATAATCCAGAATGCACACCTCAGGTCTAATTGACTCCAAAGTCCATGCTTTCATTAGACCATATTGTGTAATGATGACCAACTGTTAGATAAAGTTGTAGGGTCTTGTTGTCATCATTGTTTCATAGATTGGAGTTGACTATCAGCTTAGAATCAAATGCTTTGGAAACATCTTATGTCTCTAATACTTTCCCTACCACATACTGCCATTTTAAAAAAATGTGAATTTTCTGGGGTTTTTATTATTTTAGTCTTCCCACTGTGGGGTAAATTGCAGGATTCTTTTTTTAAAAATATATTTTATTTTTCTGACCTGTGGTGGCGCAGTGGATAAAGCGTCGACCTGGAAATGCTGAGGTCGCCAGTTCGAAACCCTGGGCTTGCCTGGTCAAGGCACATATGGGAGTTGATGCTTCCAGCTCCTCCCCACCTTCTCTCTCTGTCTCTCCTCTCTTTCTCCCTCTCTGTCTCTCTCTCCTCTCTAAAATTAAAATTATATATATATATATATTTTTATTTTTAAAGTCTATGGTAGAATTTCCACTCATTGTTTAGCTTATTTTTTTTTTATGTTCTCTACTGAGACTTCAAAATACAATATATAATTATATATATAAAGTAATATAAAAATATAGAAGAATTTGGATGTTTTAATACATCTATTAGTGCCATTTCTTCTGATACCTCTGCTCATTTTGCCTGGTTTTCCTCCCATCAATCAAATGTGAGACTCTCTCACTCCGTATCTTAGGATATTTGAACAAATAAATTAGGAATATTAGGGTTGATTTCTACATGTGTAGTAAATGTAATGATTTAGGTTAGGATGGGCTAATTAGCTCAAGCTTTGCTTAAAGTAGCTAAAAATATTATAGGCACAATTCCATTTTGCTCATTTTTTTGCCCAGATGCTGCATAAGTGAGTATATTGATGTCACTTTGAAATCATCTCATGGTTTTACACGTCTTATTTTGGAAACTGTATTGACAAAAAAGAACATGATAGTACCATCTTAGCACGACTGGGTCAGAGCCAAATGGGTGATGAAAAGAGAGGAGGCTATGCAGGAACACTGCCTCCTGGCCACTTCAATTAGGTACAGGTTGAAATACCATCGTTTCAGGAAAGACTCTGCATGAGCAAGGCTGTGTGTATTTCAAGACTTCCCTTTCAACCCTTGCATTCTTTTCTACCATGTCTAGTGTACACTATGTTCTTCTATAATTATAAATGTATGTTTCCCATCACCACAAAGACTTCTCATTGCTTGAAGGAAATGCAGCTTCAAAGAGCTTAAATTGTGAAGGGCAGGCCCCCTTCTGTGTGCTACCATTGCTTGGGGGTGATTCCTCCTCTAACTCATCCACAGTAATACCACTGGCCAGCTTAGATGGCTGCAGTTTACCGTGCCTAGATTGGCCTGAGGCTTTGGTGGTTTTGGCTTTTGAAAAGAGCATTTTTGAATTTTTAATAATTTAAATCTTAATGTTGTCTTTTAAAGAATATTTCTGTAGCATGCTCCTGTACGAGCTAAAGGCCGAAAGGGTTACACAGTCTTTTGTGATTCCAAACCTCAAATACAAAGAAGGTTTGAAGAGAACTGGCATTTTGATTAAAGGGTAAACTTCACATGCACCGAGTTTCAGTTTTAAGTTGCTGAGAGTCAAAAAGTAAAGTGACATGCCACAAAAGAAAGGATGTAGAGATATAAGTTTAAAATGTGATGATGTGGCCCTGGCTGGTTGGCTCAGCGGTGGAGCATCGGCCTGGCGTGCGGGGGACTGGGGTTCGATTCCCGGCCAGGGCACATAGGAGACGCGCCCATTTGCTTCTCCACACCCCCCTCCTTCCTCTCTGTCTCTCTCTTCCCCTCCCGCAGCCGAGGCTCCATTGGAGCAAGGATGGCCCGGGCGCTGGGGATGGCTCCTTGGCCTCTGCCCCGGGGCGCTGGAGTGGCTCTGGTTGCGGCAGAGCGACGCCCAGGAGGGGCAGAGCATCGCCCCCTGGTGGGCAGAGCGTTGCCCCCTGGTGGGCGTGCTGGGTGGATCCCAGTCGGGCGCATGCAGGAGTCTGTCTGACTGTCTCTCCCCGTTTCCAGCTTCAGAAAAATACAAATAAAATAAAATAAAATAAAATGTGATGATGTAAAAAATATGTAACATACTTTATAACAGTAGCAGTTTGAGGAAAAATAAATGGGTTCTATTTTTACCCAACTTTTTAAAAACTCCAACAATTACACACTTTGTAAGCTTCTCCAAGAAAGCAGCTTCCAAGAACAAAGTCACGTCAGTCAATAATTATAACAGCTCACACAGCCGTGCCAGGCACTGTGCTAAGCAATTTCCAAAGTTATTTTATGTAATCCTTTCAATGAATCTATAAGATTACTAGTGTGATCCCATTTTACATGTGAAGAATTGGAGGTACAAAAAGATTGATAAACTTGTCCTGAATCACGCAGCTGGAATGCTATGGAGCTAGATTTGCAAACCAGATCATGGCTTATACCCATAATGTTTATGTGTTTTGAAAAGTACAGAGCACAAAAACCTGAATTTACCCCTACTAATTTTTGGTGGTGTCCAATTTTTAGAAAATGTCCCCACAAGTATGCTCTCACAGTGACATATCAGAACTGATTTACAATCCCACAAATAGAAAAAAAGTTTTCTTAAATGAGAATATCAATAAAAAGGTACCATTTAATGAACGCTTATCATATCGCAGGGTATATAAAAAGTGCTTTACAGAAACGTGCTCGTTTTTATCCTCTCACGACTCAGACAGGTATTATTATTTCCACTTTGAGTATGCAGTGATTGGAGCTTAAAGAAATTGTGTAACCTGCCCAGAGGCACATAGTAAGGGGTGGAGCAAAAACAGAGTCAACATCTGATTCCAAGTTTCATGTCCTTGAAGATAGCGCTGAACTACCTTCACATATAGACGGTCATAAGGGCTCTATTTATTGAGCACACACACACTGAGTGAGAGATTCCATCAGCAAGTTTTCATACGTAATTTCTTCACCTTACCTAAGCCCATTATCAGTTTTCACTGTATTTGTTTTTCAGATAAAGGGATATTCCCCAACCACTCTATTTTTTTTTCCCCACGTAAAGTTTGGACAAGAGAAGAGGTAAATTCCAAAGACCAGAGAGGAGACTTCAATGCTCGTCTGACCAGTGCCAGTTCTCTCTTACCCATTACCTAACAGTAGTAGAGCAGCTATGTCCTCTGCTGTCCCATATCCCTGAGCTACTAATCTAATAACACAATGGGGGAAAAGGATTTTACAACCTCCTATGATAATTCATAGAAATATTTATACACCTGTCTTCACTGTCAGAAAGGTTACACTGAAACTTTAATGTAAATAATGTACACTTCTCTCCTTAGACTTCTCATCACCATACTAACTCTCTCCCAATAGTCGGTAGTAGTTGTAATAATAATAAATAATAACATTTTTATCATGTTTTTACTGTACAAAATACCATTTTCACAGCACTGCTGAGAGTCAGTATGCTCTCTTCTGCTTCGGTAATGTGCTTGGTACTGAGCTGGTTTCAGCATAAACTGCTTTTATGACCTTATGCTATGGCATTGGTTAGGGATGAGAAAATCTTATTTGCCATGCCACCGAATCCACAATGCCCAGATAAACAGAATCATTTTTTATGGCATCAAATGGTTCTTAGACACTCTTCCTGATATGCTATTTCTGATAACTCTGTTCCCCCAAATACAAATGCAAGAAGAAACGGAGAAAGTTATGAAGTATTTTTCCAACTCTGTGTAGCTTCAGGAAAAAAATGGAAGCCATGCTGTGATTTACAGCAAAGGTATCTCTCAGAGTTTGAGAGATGGTTATCATCTCCCAAGAGCTAAAACCCACCACTGACTACAGTGACCTAAGCTTTGAGAAGGCAAAGGATTAAATGGGAGCATTGAAGATATAAAAAATCAATCAAGGAAGGCCAATAAAATCTGGGAAATCAAGTACAGCCCCAACATGACAGGTGCCTCCACATCAAATGCAAGAACTAAAAAAATCCAAGCTCCCACACGTGGGCGTGTTGTTTGAACCAGCCATCAATGTCAAACCAAGTATCCTGAGTCATTTTATCTCTGTGATTCACAAGCAGGTCTGGGCCATTCCAGTGAGACTTTGCCTGTGCAGAAAACAAGATAATAAACCTCAAAGCAGCCTGAGATCTAGTTTTGGCTTTACTTTAATCCTGGCTTAGATTCTGGCCTCATATGTGATAACTTGCCCATCCTGATGACGAGGCATGCGCCGCCAAGCTCAGCTTGGATATTCAACTGTTTGACCACCATCTGCAGGCTGAAATGGACTCTTCACCCCATCCACCTCTGGGCCAATGTTTACCCTGCACAGGTTGAAATTAAGAAACACCATTCTAACAGCCTCAAACTTAGCCTCAAGTTACTTTTCCTGAAAGTTTAGCCTTGACCTGAGGACGGAAACTTCTCCTTTAGCTCTGAGTCTCAGTCTCCATCTTGTCATTCAATTCAGGTAATTAGATATGTGTATTTTCTGTATCCGAGTCTCATTTAGCAATCATTCTAATTCTCCAAGTTTATAAAACTAGAGATTCCTTTAAATTTTCTAACACTAATGTTATGATCATAGATACCACAAGAGACTATGGGCTTATTGTCTTTTAAATCATTTATCAACATTTCCCATCTGCCTAACTAGAGGTGCAAGCCCCCTCACTCTACTATCCTCCATAGCCTCCAACAGGTGCCTTGGGCAGCTTAGTTTCCTTTATTGACTCAGTGTATTTTGCCAAAAAAATGGGGGGTGGAAGCAATAAAAATTGCGTCTATCTCATAAAGTGATGTGATTAATTTAGTGAATATAGCCAAAGCAAATATATTATTCAATATATACTCAATAAATGGTGGCACTTTATTGCTTTTTAGAAATTATGTTATAAACAGATTTAAAATTTTATTTGTATTTAAGTAATAATTTTTCCTGTTGTTATTTTCCCTCATGTGCCACGTTCTCTTTCTAAATTTTACTTTCTTCTAGAATGACCTTTATATTGAATAGATTTAGGCCAGGTTCCAGGTTCTTCCTCTCTGTCTGTCTCATTCTGCTGTAAGTAATGTGGACTTGCCCAGCAAGAGCTTAAGAATTGAAGAGATTAGGCCTAGGAATGAAAGAAGGAGGCTATCCCAGGATTGACAACTGAAACTAACTCTAGACTTGTAGGATTCTAGAATGGAGAAATGGTGGTAATGATGAGCTAAAGATATATTTTGCCAAAGTTGAAAATAATACGCTCTTCTAATTACCATTCAGTTCAGTGTGTTGCCTAGTGCTATTGGAACCAGGGCAAAGAGAAGAGTCATGTACCATTTCTTCACATTTCATCAGAAAATTTGATCTCCAGGCACGCTTGCCACCTTCAGGTTCACCCAAAAGTAGCAGATATACTGGCTAGATCATGATTCTTGTCCATCAACCAGAAAGAGGTTACTGCCTTATTTCCTAGGCACTGAATTTTCAGTTACAATATACTAATTCTGATAGATTTTGTGGAACAGGAAATGATATTTTTTTCATGCTGTTTTTTTTTTATGCCAAAGAAGTTGCCATCTTTACCTGCTGACATAGGAATAAATCTCTAGAAGCAAAGTCAAGAAAACTGATGAGCAATTTCCATTAATAGGATCTGTAAGGCAGGGAAAGGAGAAACAAAGCCAAGAAGAGCCATCAATACATTTTTCAGTGTTGCTGAGTCAGGAGTTGGTAGTCTGAAGTGTTTACTTAGCTCATTTCTGATTAGGGATTATAGCAATGTGGTTCAATTAAATAAATCTTAAAAGATTTCCTTTAATACTAATTTAGATTTCCTTTTTTTTTTCTTTTTATGGTCCTGGTCTTATACTCTCTGCTTAGTTATTTTCTTTTGTTTCCCCTTTCTTTCTTTGTTTTATTTTTATTAAGTGAGAAGCAAGGAGTCAAAGAGACAGGCTCTTGCATGCACTCTAACAGGGGTCCACCCAGCAAGCCCCTTACAGGGTGATGCTCTGGCCATCTGGGGCAGCTGCTTCATTGCTTTGCAACCAAGCTATTTTAGAGCCTGAGGCAAGGCCACGGAGCCATCCTCAGCACCCAGGGCCAACTTGCTCAAACCATTCAAGCCATGGCTGCAGGAGAAGAAGAGAAAAAGAGAAAGAGAGAGAGAGAGAGGAGAGAGAGAAGGGGAGGCAGAGGGGTAAAGAAACAGATGGTCACTTCTCCTGTGTGCCCTGTCTGGGAATCAAACCCAGGACTTCCACATGTCAGGCCAATGCTCTACTGCTGAGCCAACTGGCCAGAGCCTACTTATTTTCTTTAATATTCAAATATTCTTCCTGCCAACAACAAAGCTATCCCTGATGGGAGCTTGGTTTATCAGTTTATGGGTTTGTGAAGGTTCCTTCTCCTGAACATGAGATATGGGTTGTGTACATATTTACTACTTTTATTCTATTGAAAGCATATAATGGGCCCTGGTCGGCTGGCTCAGTCGTAGAGCATCAGCCCAGCATGTAGATGTCCCAGGTTCAAATACTGGCTGGGCACACAGGAGAAGTGACCATTTGCTTCTCTATCCCTCCCCCTCTCTGTTCTCTCTCTCTCTTCCCCTCCCACAGGAGCAAGTTGACTGATGATGGCTCCATGGCACCTCGATGCTAAAACAGCTCAGTTGCTGAGCAATGGAGCAACAACCCAAGTTGGGCAGAGCATCGCCCAGTAGGGGGCTTGCCAGGTGGATCCTCATTGGGGCACATGTGGGAGTCTATCTCTCTGCCTCCCCACTTCCTACTTAGGGGGAAAAAAAGCATATTATGAATGACACTTGAATATATTCCCTCCACTTTAGTAAACTTCAGTGGTGGGCAAACCCTATAGGCTTTTGGCAGCCAGAAGTTTATTATAGTCTGGTTCATGAGAACAGGCATTGTCAAAAGACTAAGAAAACAAAAGAAATGAAAGCTCTAAGAACATTTTTAAAAATTGAGATTGCTTACTTGTAGAGAAAGGAGAAAAAAATGTTAACAATGTTTAAATATATCAGATTGAAGATAATAATTTGTTCTTCCCAGCAAAAACAAAACATGAAAGAATGTTTAGATTTCAAGAAGCATGTGTGTTGACATACAAAAGAATTTCTTGACCTCAGAGAAACTGAACTCTAACTCTTGGTCATAGACTTTGATTTCTAAAGATGTTGAAACAACTTTCTACACTGTATATTATATTCATAAGATTGTATGAAGGCAAGAGATTACATCATGTATTCACTTCATGTTCCTCTAATTCTGTAGTGAAAGTCACAGCCACAATGTATTGAGCCCTTTCTAGCTTCCAAGCCCTTTATATTCATTATCTCAACCAATTCTCACCACAACCTTAGGAAGTTAGTATCCCTAACTTTACTTCTAAAACAAGGAAATAGGTTGAGAATTTGAATAACTTGCTTAAGTTGTCAAGGGGCAAAGCTGAGACTTAAACATGGGTCAGACTGGCTTCCACATTAAATTTTTAATCATCAAGTATACATGACTGTCACTATAACATTGACCTTTGTATTAATAAATGTCAGGGTTTAATTTTAAAACATAACCTTGAAAAACTGTACCACCGGCATGTCTTTTTATACCCAGCAGTCATGCTTAGCTTTAACTTACAGGGTGGGGCAAAACTAGGTTTATAGTTGTTTGTTTGGGAAATAATAGAATAATTAATAAATAATACTACAAGAATAAACTATGTTTTGTGTACTTACAACTGTAAACCTACTTCTTCCCCAAACTGTATGATTCCAGTTGCTTTTACAATGTCTAATGTTTATCTTTTAATTCCCCATCTCATGCCCTCATGATAGGACATGGTCAATGAATCAACTGTTTCAGTCCTCTCAACATTATATATTTGAAATTTAACAGCTAGATAATGAAAGAACAAACACATCACGGCCGGTTCAATCTCTAGAACACAGAAAAAGTAGGAATAAAGCTCAAAGCCTTTGGTTAAGAATAATCAGCTCATTCCTAATAGCAACTCCCCAGGTTTTTCTGTCTACTTCTCTTACCTCCCTGCAGAGCATGCCTAATCCACAGCAACTCAGATTATACACATTTTTCAGGCAAGTGTCTGTGAGATGCATAAGCAGGGCTGGCCTGAGAAAAATCATAAAGTAGGTCAAGTTCATGTGTGATCCCCACCCATGCTCTCAGCATCATTGTCCACGGTTCATTACAGGATTCTGTCTCCTTCCTTCCCAACCCAGTGACCAATGCCTGATGCTGGAGGTGTTGATACAACCTCACCTTTCCTCTCCTTCCACCCCGTATCTTACAGGAGAGATTTAACTGTTAAGGAACGCACTCGAATATCTACCTCATTCATTTTAACATTAATGTGCTTGTGGGCTCTCTTTTTCATGTTGGCTTCACTCTCAAGGAAAGAGGGTTTTGAATAGGAAATTTCACCACCAGTAGGATCAGACTAACGTTGTACCTACAGCCTACTCCCCCAGAAGAAGAGAAATGCTATTTCAATAAAACTCCTCTCAAATTAACCCAATGTCTGTAACATACCCATCTCCAATTCAATTCCACAGGTCGGGGGATCTGAGGACCCTGGTTGATCAACCCTAAGTAATGTGCCAATCTCCCAGCAGGAGTGTGGAGAAAATAGTGTTATACTTATCTGAAGTACATAAAATAGTTTTTGTAATGAAAATAGGTTTCCATTACAAAAATAAGAGGTATATGCTACCATAAAGAAAATAAGCTTATCAATCCTATTTTGAGCATTCTTGGTTTTCTTACTTGCTTTTTGGGAACTTTTATGTCTTATTTTTCTCTTCTTTGTAGAGTCATTTATTGAACACAAGTTTTTGATTGAGGATGGGTCAGCTATAATAAAAACGAGAGAACAATCTCCTGTTTTAGTATACCATATAACCTTCCTTTCATTTGGGTAATGGGCTTTTTTTTTTTTAGATAAGTCATTTCAGGTTGTATCTTTATTTCATTCTATTGATAAAACATTTTATTTTATTCATGAAAATTCAAATTTCAAGTATATAACTACTTATATTAAATCATTTAGAAGGCAAAACTGATCATTTTTGTTTAAAACCTGTAAATAATAGATTGAACCAATTGAAGGTGCTGATACTTGACTGTTTTTGACCTACATATATGGCCATTTCATAGGGTCTGATGTGACACATATTTACCATTTGGCTAGGTATACAGGTATAGTATTTTTATGTGCTCCATGTTTTATGAAGTTGTGTTCTTTATATGTGTGACAGTTGTCTGGTGTAAAGAATAAGTTAATCAGATTAAAGTGATTTTATGATGAGTCACTTGTTAATCAATTCAATGATTACTTCAAATTAAATGATGAGTAATAGAACAACTCATGGAATAAGTGCTAGCGCTATTTGATCATTGCAAATAATCAAAAGAGGATTTTGCATCAAAGGCTTCTTTCTCTCTCTCTTTCACCTCCTTAACAGCATGATGAGAGTAATCATTTAATAATTTAATCTAGTGCTTGGAACTTTATTACTGCAATAATAAGAAATAATTTGGGGCCTGGCTGGTTGCCTCAGCATTAGAGCATCAATCTGACATGTAGAATTCCCGGGTTCAATTCCCGGGCAGGGCACACAGGAGAAGTGACCGTCTGCTTTTCCACTCCTCCTCCCCTACCCCCTCCCACAGTCATGGCTCAAATAAATAAGTTGGCCCTGGTGCTGAGGATGGTCCATGGCCTCACCTCAGGCACTAAAATAGCGGGGTTGCCAAGCAATGGAGCAGAGGCCCCAGATGGGCAGAACATCAACCCCAGAGGGGGGTTGCCAGGTAGATCCTCATCAGGGTGCATGTGGGAATCTGTCTCTCTACCTCCCTTCATCTTACTTGATAAAAAAGACAGAAAGAAAGAAAGAAAGAAAGAAAGAAAGAAAGAAAGAAAGAAAGAAAGAAAGAAAGAAAGAAACGAAGGAAGAAAGAAAGGATTCTATGTACTACAAAGCAAGCAAAATAAGTGGATTCCTGGAATTTAGACACAGCTCTGTAACTCTTGTAATGTATCTTTTTTTTTATCCAAATCCAAGTTAGACATTTTTTAGGGCACCTTGGCAAAAACAAATATTCTCAATCCCGAATGCTCTCAGCTATGGGTTTGTGCTGATGTGAGTGTTTAACTGACAAGCAGTGGCATATGCATCTACATTACATAATAGTGTAGTTAAAAAAAGAGACAAAACACTAAAATGTTTTAAATAATACATTATTTCATGAGGTTTCCTTCAATGACATTAGTGAATTCAAGCTTTCACCACCATCATTCAACAGCATTTGAAACTGCCTTAATGTTCTCTGAATATCTCAGGAGCTAGATTTTACGTATTTTTCAACATGCAATGCACATTAAAGGTTAGAGGCATTTTAATATACAAAGTATCCATAAGTCTCCAACTATGGAACAATAGATCACTTAATAAACCATAATGTTTTCTGAGCTGATATAGACTTCTGTTTGACATGAGAAAGAGAAATAATTGTTTGAATGAAAATTTCAGCAATAGTACAAGCAAAGGAACCCTACTAAATTTCAAAAGGAAATAGCATTTATATTTTGGCCATATCGCACCTTGTATAGCATTCAAAATATTTTTACAGATAGAAGTTGTTTCAATTTTACCATGTTGAAAAAAAAGATATTTAAAAAGATTTGTTCTATTATATTAGTCAGTGGTTTCATTTTTATGTAAAATCTGAGATACTCATATCTTGATAAACTACAAATGATTCACACCTGCCTCTTTTGAAAACTTCCCACTCTCTGCTGAAGTCCTTGTTCGCACTGTGCTTACCCAGGGCATGTAGGTCAAAAAGTGCTGCCACGAAAGAAGAAAGAGGAAACTTTCTACTCTTTAATGCCTGTCAACATACACAAATGGGATATATTCTGGGTTTTTAACAGAAAAAGCCTTGTAGGTCAACTCAAGCTTTGGCATATGATTATGTTGCTCCTGCCAAATAAGACAACTAATTTATTTGAGTGGAATTCATCAACTCGGCTAAAGAAAAGTACTTTTATTAGATGTGGTGATATTTATTTTTCTGTTATAAACACTTACATCACACTTAACGAGGTACCAGGCATTGTTCTTCAAATAATGATTCACTCAATACTCCATAACCATTCTATGCAGTAGGTATTATTTTCATCTCCATTTTCTAAGTGGAAGAACTAAGACATGAAAGGGTAAGTCACCTGACCAAAGTGATACTATCAGCAATGACATCTGCTTTGGAAAATACTGCCGAAGTACTACCTTGGCCAAATCCAGTGGAACTCAGCTTTAATTACTTTCTACTGTCTTGGTCCTTACCTTGAACTTTGGTTCTAACAGCTAGCTTTTGGTTTAATGTCCTCATATACTATATGAACCACTAACACTTGGTTGTTCTTGGGCTGAAATATTTTCTCACATGGCCCATTGCCACCAACCATAAAACTAGATTTCTCCTCCTGATCTGCACTCTTCTGATGGCCAAGTATCTGGCAGATGAGCTGTTTGGTTATTCCAACCTGTCCCGTGAACTGGTAAGCACTACGTTTTTCTGGGGAATTTGAATCATTAACTTCGTATTAGACTTCCATTTTGATGGCTCATCTGAACTCCCAACTATTTACTTTCTTTCTTTCTTTAGTTATTTAATTATTAAGAATTACAATTACTTGGGATAACCTATTTTCAAAGAGTTGCTATCAAGAACATATTTGAATTTTAAAAAATAATAACCTCCTATATACTTGCATATCTGTAAGATTTTTCATGTGGTCAATTGTCTACAATTTTGATTTTGTGCCCTCCAAAGAATTTTTAATCCCTCTGAATCTCTTACACATTTTAAAAAACTGAACCCGACTTTATTCAGATTTTACCTATTTTTTGTTACTGTCATTTTGTGTGTGTGTGTGCATGTGTGTGTGTACATGCATGTGCATGCATGCATGTGTAAGAATCCAATCCAGGTTTCCACATTACATTTAACTCTCATGTCTCCTTAACCTCCTCTGATCTATGACAAAATTCTGTCTTTCCTATTTTTTCACCTGGATAATAGAAATACTGGCCAGGTATCCTGAAAAACTCTCATTTTTTAAAATGTTTTTCTCATGATTAGTTTGCATTTATGGGTTTTAAAAAGGCTGCCACATATGTCATATGCCCTTCTCATCATATCAAATTGCAAGTACATGAATATCCATATGATATCACTAGTAATGTTCATCATTGGTTAAGATAGTGTTTGCCAGTTATTTCTATGGTAAACTTATTTTTCCCTTTCAATACTTTATTCTTTGAAGCAAGTACTAAGCAAGCTCACCTTCAATGGGGCCAAGGGGAATTTAGCTCCACCTACTGTATGAAACATTTACATATATTAAATGGAACTCTTCCTCTATGGCTTAAAATTATCATCTAAAATTGTTTATCTTCAGTTTAAATAGTTACAGAAGTTAAAGTTTTCACAATATCATAAGATTAATAAACTTAAATAAAATAACTATATCGTGTCTTAAAAAATACCCAATAAAATCTAAATACCATGGTCATTTGATACCCACTGTAAATGCTTTCTTAAATTCTATATTAAAAACTGTTTTTTAACAGTCATATATTTTATATTGTTTTTTTCTTTGAATTCATATTCCCATTCCAATATCCTTAGAGAAAATTTTAATTAATCTAATTATTGAAGTCTTTATTGATGTACTTTCAATTTTAAATATACATTTAATTTTAAAAGTATTGTGTGTGTGTGTGTGTTTACATATTTTTTTGGTATTTTTTCAAAGTTAGAAGCAGGGAGGCAGTCAGACTCCTGCATGTGCCCAACAGGGATCCACCCAGCATGCCCACCAGGGGGTGATGCTCTGCCCATCTGGGCTGTTGCTCAGCTGCTGCCAGAGCCATTCTAGCGCCTGAGGCAGAGGACATGGAGTCATCCTCAGCACCCGGGCCAACGTTGCTCCAATGGAGCCCTGGCTGCTGGAGGGGAAGAGAGAGATAGAGAGAAGTGAGAGGAGGAGGGGTTGAGAAGCAGATGGGCGCTTCTCCTGCATGCCCTGACCAGGAATCAAACCCAGGACATCCACACACCAGGCTGACACTCTACCACTAAGCAAATCAGCTAGGGCCAAATTAGTCACATTTTCAATAATATTTCCTAAAAATTAGACTTGTTTCTACTTCTAAGGATTTCAAACATTTGAAAATGCCAAAAAACTGTCCTTCCTGGGGTTGAAAGATGAAATCATTTTCACAGATTTTACCCTTAAAATTTTTTTAGTCTGTACATCTATCAGTTATAATTTCTTAAAGAAATTCTATTCTGAAACAGAATATTCAATTTAGTGTTTCTATTCAGGCTCAAATTCCATTATCACATGCACTGTAAAAAAAAATAATTTCATCTGCTAACCATGATGTTCTAAAAGATGTAAAATATTCTGGTTAGTGTTAGGTTAAATATATTCTTTGCCTCACTTTTGGCTATTGGATATGGGTTAATTTGTGGAAAAATGAATTAAAAATAAATTAGGAATTAATTTCAAGAAATGTTGGTCCTGGCCAGTTGGCTCAGTGGTAGAGCATCATCAGCCAGTGTGTGGAAGTCCTGGGTTTGATTCTTGGTCAGGGCACAAAGGAGAAGTGACCATCTGCTTCTCCACACCTCCCCTTCCCTCCTCTCTTATTCTTCATCTCCCACAGCCATGGCTTGAATGGTTCTAGCAAGTTGGCCCCGGGCACATAGGATGGCTCCCTGGTTCAACCTCAGGCACTAAGAAGAGCTCAGTGGCTGAGCAGTGGAGCAACAGCTCAGATGGACAGAGTGTAGCCCTGTGGGGGGGTTTGCTGGGGGGATCTCAGTGGGGGCACATGCAGGAGTCTGTCTCTCTGCCTCCCCCTCTTCCTTAATTAAAAAAAAAAGTCTCTGAGAGTTTTAAGTCTCTTATGTGATAATTTCCTGACTATTTTATACTGCCTTTTGGCTGCTTTAAAGCAGTCTAAATTTTTGCCAAGTTTATTATCAGGGAACATCCTTACAATCTCTGAGGTCACTAACGGCAGCGTTGTCAGGATTAAATATTTCCTAGAAGACCTTGAAAAGTCCTCTCACAGAGGGAACACAAAGGAGCAAGGTGGCTCCAGGTACTGTCGCCTTGGAAATATAAATATTTTTACGGGATTCTTTGGTGGCTGCTCAGGCAGACTATTGAGGGATTCTTTGTCCCCGGGGGGAAAAACCCCAGGGTTTGCTGAAATTGCTCACACCTTTCACTTTGCAATTTTATTTTATTTATTGATTTTTTTATACCACCAAGGTTTAAAGAGCATTTAAAATAATTTTAAAATAACATGAAAACATTTAGGAAAGCATCTTCTTGGTGGTACAGTGGAATATATAAAATCTCTCCCAAATTTAGTTTCTTATCTGAGTGCCAAAACGATGGTTAATTGCCAACTCTGGGAAGATGATTTGGATAGACCCTCTGATTACTCTATTGGCCCCATTTATTTGGATGAGCTCTTATACTACTTAAGTATGAAGTCCATAATGGCCAAATGCCATGTGCCTTATAGTCATCATGGGTGGTCCTATGACATTTCAGGAAGAAAAGCAGAAGTATCCTACTTCAAATAACCCAGTCTCCACTGAGGTCATCCCAGGTCCTTAGCTGTACCTAAAATCTACGTAAAACTACTATCCCATATGTGATAAGAAAATTAATACTGTCCCCAGGATCTCAAAGAAATCCTGGGGACTAATGTGACCCAGAGTTCCTATTTCCTGCCCCTGTTAAACTCTTTCACTCTGACATATCTTAACTTTTGCTACTGAAATCTTCAATCAGCTGGGCATTCAAAAAGGATCTGTGATAGGAGCAGGGTGCATCCCAGTTGTTACAGAAAGTTAAGATGTTACTTAGTACATCCCTATTAATTGGGTTTTGGCCAGTGCTCCTGGGAATTTCTTCCTGGCCTTTTTTTCTTTTTCTTTTTACAGGGCCCGCTCACTGCCATATTCTTTGGCCTTTTCTATCTTCAACAATCTTTTCTTTTCAAAATGTCAACTTTCATGATCAAATCTATTCCTTTTCTATGTAGTTTAATTATTTCTTTGTTGTTTTTGGAATCCAGGCAGTCTCACAAGTGCCACTCACATCATCTAAAAGGAACATCACCTTAAAAAAAAAAAAAAAAAAAAAAAAAAAAAAGATGTCTTATCTTTCTTGGGGAGGGGGGGGAGAATAATTTTCCTAAACCTAATGTACATTTTTTATGACTCATTGAAAGAGAAGCTTAGCCTTTAATCCTGCAAAGGTTATGCAATCTCAATAAAGTACAGTTCAAACAGGCTTTCCTATAACATCTAAGAACTTGGTGCAAAAAGCTTTCAAAGTATGCTGGTAAAAGTAAGGTGATCTAACCTGTTTCAGCCCCTGAATACAGAAGTATTCTGTGATTTATCAAACTTTCAAACTTCTGCTCGCCACATCTAATTATTTGTTTCATTCTTAAGCATCAATCATAGAGTGAACTCGTTAACTTATCATAAATTTACAATTATTTACTGTTGTAGACTGGAATTGTTCCATTAACTCCAAGTAGCAGATTCAACTGTGGGTTCTCAAAGAATCAAAAGATAAGGTCCTCATGATTTCTAGGCTCTCATCAACTGCCCGTAGTTCTTTCCAAATAAGCGAAGGTTCTGTTCTCTTGGTTCATCTCAGACACACATTTTTGGAGTAAAATACTTAAGGAAAACTTAGTCCTTAACTCCTTCCCACTCACATGCCAGATTCCTTGAGCCAAAACTCATCAAAGGACCCTGAGCTTTTCTGAAAGACACAGAATGTTGGTGGGGAGGTGGGGAGCAATTTTATTTGTTTCTCGGCTCAGAATCTCTGTGCAAAAGTCAGGTTTGACAGATATTTATATTAGCCAATTATCTCACTTTTGCCCACTTTTTCCATTTTTAATTTATATACTTGCCCCAAGTGTAAAACACGTGTTATTTTTGGCCGCCAAAGTCCCTCTCTTATTCCTGCACACTAATTTCTGCGTTTGCCCCACCTTTAGAGTCTAATGTTGAACCAACAGCAACTCCCAGGGAGACAAAGCCACCTCTGCACTTTCGCTGTCAGCAGAGGTTGAAGAACATAGTAATGGCAGCACGCTGTGAGCAGAGGTTGAAGAACACAGTAATGGCAGCACGCTGTGAGCAGAGGTTGAAGAACGTAGTAATGGCAGCACGCTGTGAGCAGAGGTTGAAGAACGTAGTAATGGCAGCACGCTGTGAGCAGAGGTTGAAGAACGTAGTAATGGCAGCACGCTGTGGTGCAGGACGCTGAGTTGGAGGACAAAACCTCATTGAGGATGCCTGCTCCCCTCTCCCGAGAGTAACCCGCACTCCCCAATTCTGTGCATTCCTCACTTGAGAAGGCAAAACCTTAATAGTCCAGTGAAATTTTTGTCTTGTCACTCTGGATTTCTCTCCAACGGGGTCCGTGTCTTGTTTTCCCTAGCCTGATCATTAATAGTGTTGACGTCACAGAGCAAAATTCAATATTCAGAGTTTAATAAAATCAAGGTCCCAGAGTACTCAGGGGTGAAAGTGAAGTTATCCTTTGATATTTTGGCACCTACAGAAAAGCACACGCCACGGGCTTGTCACCCAGTGTGCACTGTTTGTTTTAGCAGCTATCCAAGCTACATCTGCCTGGGAAGAGAAGAAACTACAGTCCCTTAAATTTCATATAAAACACTAAAAAAAAGCACACAAGTCTTCTCTTTTCTGTCCCAATCAGGCACGAAAGAAACAGCGAGTGGAATATTTTTAAATCATTTAAAAATTAAGTTCCATTTCCTTTAACTATCTGACTTTCACCTGCCCCCAAGATAGCTCAGTTGCAACACACTTTGGGGAGTTTGCTTTATTTTTACATAAAACATACCTTGAGTCAGATCTAAACTCTTCCTCTGGCCTGTGATAAGTGAAGTCATACAGAACCTTCCACGGGAGGAAGTACTGTCAGGGAGGAGAGTATTGTCAGGGAGGAAGAAAGTTGGGGAAGGGCGCATTAATCTCTCACTCAGGCTAGACCCATACATGATGTTCCAGTACCCCTTATTTAATTTTATTCAGTACCATTTTTCTTACTCTTGCTACCCTTGTGTTGTCAGAAACTTATCTTAGGCCCTTATTTTTCCTCTTTTATGATGCAATTTCCTGCCATACTTGATTCTGTTATCATTTTAGAGTATTCAACACGAATTTTAATTGGTAGTCACAACCTTTCTGAGGAATAAAAAGGTCATTGGGAAAAGCGAACCACAGCATTAGCAAGTCAGGGAAAGGGTATCATGTAAGTATTCACTTTATAGCATAAAAATAATTGTTTCTTCATGGAAATGATGAGTTTATTCCCTGTGTCTCAGAAAGTCAATGTTAGCAAAGAGGCTCGAAGTGCATTTACCACCAACTCTCACCATGGAGATTCTGTATAGCCAGTATTTTCCTTGACAAATTGGCGCTAAAGATATTTAAATTCTGCAATACAGATTCTCTGGCCACTTGTCCTCTAAGTATCTGAAATGTATGTAATCAAATTGGGGTCACAAAAAATAGTTCTTGGGGAATCTGGAAGTACATATAGTGACTGAATCAGTTTCAGATCCAAGCTGATGGATCTTTGATTCAACAACTATTCATTGAGAACTTACTATATATATAAAGACCTTTGCTGTTTGAAATATATTACAATAAAAATAAACATATTACATTTTCTGCTCTAACAAAGGCAAATGACTTTTTAGGACAATTAAGACATACACAAAATTATCTATAATAAAAATAAGTATTTTAAGTCCCTAGCATTTATGAAAAATATACTACAGGCTTCTGAGGAAAAAAGATAATTTCAAGCACTTGTAGAAAGGGCAAATCTTAAAGAGTAACATTTACACCGAGGTTTCACGGTTGTCAAGATTTCAGGGAATGTCTATATTAGGGTAAGGAGACGGGGATTTCACGGGACAACCAGAATTACAATATTTCAGAATTGGGAAGTCATTAAAAAGCAATGTTGTAGAATTGAAAATACCACAGTACAGTTAAAGTTTGCTATATTTATAAGCAAATAATGGCATAAAATGATCTATGTTGAGTTAACCAAAAAGAGACTTCTGTTCTATGATGGCTGCTCTGTTTTCCTTAGAAACTCCTTATGGATATTATCCTTGTCAATGAGTTCAGTTTATTCAAATATCAATTTTATGTGTATTATACAACATCTCCCCTCATGCCCTTATGATTTGAAGCACATTGGGTAATGGCCTTCCACCCATTCAGACTGTTAACTCCTTGTCATTCTACTATGAAACAATGGCAGATTGAGCAAGATGACACTATTTTTGACTTGCAGCACAGCCTATCCGGGATATTTTTCTCCTAACTTATAATTGAAGCTGTGGTCTGTGATTAAAGTTTTTGTTTGGCCTGCTCACCATGCAGGAAGAGAGTAATCCTCTGAGGTTCAGTAATTCTCTTCCACATTTTGGCACTACGGCCAACACGTGCATTGAGGTCCCCTATGACCATCAGGTTGTCAGATGGTAGAGCAGCTGTGATGAGTTTATCCAGATCTCTGTAGAATTTCCCCCCTCGTTGGAATGTATGACAGTCAGGATGTTTGCATTGACCAAAAAAATAAAATAAAAAATGGCCATTTGGTAAGTCCATACACTGACCAGGCAAATTGGAGACAAGTAACCACTTAAATACCCAATGCCTAAAAATCTTTCCTCCCAAAGTCTCGTTCCTCCTCATGATATGTCTATAATCACCAGGGAGAAATACTCAAAAACTATTTTCCTAATATGATGCCGTAACAGGAGTTGCTCCTCATGTTTTTTCAATTAACCAAAAAGACCAACAGAGAGCCATCTTTTCATGATCAGCCTCCCAGCGTCTGAAAGGACCCCACCCTAGCTTCACTGCCATCTTAGAGTGCTTTACTATTAGCTCCAAAGGGGAAAATAAACTCACACTTCAGAAATACACTTATAATTTCCAATTGCAACTTATCGGGGGCCTGTAGCAATTTAGCAACAAGCCAGACTGAATACTTCTGCAGATCACATTGGGTGGAGAAGTGAGGCAGGCATTTGCTCTCTAGGGAGGATCTTCGAACCCTCTGGTCCGTGTTATGTCCGTAAGATAGGCTCAGAGTCTCAGGAGATTTGGTATTGCGTTCATTAAGGTGTTTATTTTATTTTCTGTCTCTTGGACTGAGAAACAGGACGAAAAACATATGTTAGGGAAATGGAAGACATTTCATAGTTTACAATATTAGGATTAAAAATTATAATATTTATTGCAAAAAAGGCTCCAATTACCATTTTACTGGGCAGAATCTTTACAAGATGTATGCAAACTAGAAACGGAATTTCATCTTTAACTCATTACATTTCCATAAGAAGCCACATGGCTAGACTTTAAAACACAGTTCTATCCTTTAGTACAATATAAGCCTTTATTTTCTTATTTTTGAATTTGAACAGTGACTTCATTCTATATAGTAAATTTTGTAATATATAAATAGATTTCAAATTTCAGGTTTTTAATGAAAAGATTCAATACTAATTGAGGGTGGTAGAAAATTAGAAGCTAAAATCAATTTTTAAAATAAATAAGCTTTTGATTTCAAACCCTCCTGTTAAGTGAATTTTCTTCACTTTTCTCACTGAGAATATCCCAGACGCTTTTTTGTGTCTAAAAAGAGATGACTTGGAAAATGAAAGACAAGGTCTTGATTTGCTGATGGCTGCTGATCGTCAAGATTTTCCCATATAATCCCTTCCTATGAAGCAAACTTAGTGGGGAGAGAGAGAGAGCAAAGCTTCCCCTGAGTTCTAAATTAATGCTTTGTGGTTTGAGTAGAAGAGCTGGTCATTTCTTGCTTGTACATACAGACAGGGAGTTCTTCAATCCTAGTGCTCTGAATAGAACCCAAGTCTTTGAGAAATCCACCTGTGCAAATGGCCCTCACGTGCTGTGTGGGGAGTCTCTTGTTGCCCCTGATTTGTAGAGCCTTCATCACTCCCCAAGCTGCTGCGTTCGCTGAATTCTCCTTTTCCACGTGGCTATTGAGCAGATGACGGACTCTGTATTGCAGTGGTGGGCCAACGCTTTCTGTAAAGGACTAGATAATAAATGTTTTGGCATTGCGGGCCATCTAATCTCTGTCACAACTCTTTCGCTCTGTCCTTGTGGCATGAAAGCAGCCATGGACACCAGGTAAATAAAAGAGCATGGCTGTGTCCTAATAAAAATTTAGAGAAACAGACAGTGGGTCATATTTGGGTCACATTGTGCCAGGCCCTGGTTTAGTCCAAGAAAACATACTCCTCTCATGCTCTGTTTCCTCTCAGCCCCCCAGCACCTACATAAACACATACTCGGAGACACACACACATACCCAACCTCACAAAGCTGTGAACTGCCCAAGTCAATCCAGAAAACTCTTTCAGGAAGTCAGTTTCCACCCCAAGGTTACAAACTAGTTGAGCTGCAGCATCTAGAGTCATACAGTTTCTAAACTATGGGGTCCTTTCTGGGCACTAAGATAGGAAGAAGTAAAATGGGCTATGTGGAAGTAGAAGAGAGGAAAAAGAATTTTCCCCCTTGTGCCCAAGAGAATTGGCACCATTATTTGTTTCTCTTTTAAAATGTCAATATGATTTACAAATGCATGTTTAATCAGGAAATTAAGTTATCTTAAAGAGGAATGGCTAATGGAGGTTCTGTCAGAATCCTTTCTGCCGTTATTAAATGGGATAGAACTGCTCTCTTCAGCATTTTTCAGACCCTCATTAGTCT
Organism: Saccopteryx leptura; assembly: GCF_036850995.1. NCBI lineage: Eukaryota > Metazoa > Chordata > Mammalia > Chiroptera > Emballonuridae > Saccopteryx > Saccopteryx leptura. Next base: position 352,146,849 of record NC_089505.1, read on the forward strand.
CATCCACTAAATCTTAACAGAAAGAAATCCTGCTAAATCTTCAAGTGAGGTAACCAAGGTAAATCTTCTATCTTGGCATCTACCTGATGTTCCCTTCTAATGTTATTCCTTTTGGGTAAAAGATAATGGAATTCTGTTCTTGGCAGCTTTTTTGGCTGCAAACATGAAAGAAGTGATGTATTTAATGGTCGTCAAAAAATAATAATAAAAAATAAATAAATAAAACAAGCATATTCTGATTCTATGGCAAAAAAAAGTCAACCAAGCAAACACCAACAACAACAAAAACGTAGAAGATGTAACATGGGAACATGAGATAGGAAGGAAGTGTAAGGAAGGTGGGCTAGAAACCACTCTTCCGCCATTACAAAGGACCAGGCCTGGGCGGTCTCCTGTCTCTGCTCCTAGTCACAGCTCTTGCTGGGTTCTTGGGGATTCCAGAGGCATCTGTCCACAAGAGGGGTTTCATATCACCCCTACTAAAAACTCAGTTATGCTTTGACTATTCTTTCTAGACTCTAATTGGGAAATAATTTTAAGAGCTGAAAAAAGTTCATATTTTCTCTAATTCAGGGGTCGTCAGAACTGGTGGCGCATTGATAACACTAGATATCCGTGTTAAAAATGAAAGTGTTCAAGCCCTGAAGAGATTCTGAGTAAGCAAGTCTAGACAAGGCAGGGGAATCTTGATTTTAAACCTGGTCCCTGTGTGAATCTGATATCTCCGCTAGGATGGGCCAGGATTGGGAAATCACTGCTTTCTCTGCCTTTTTACTCTAGAAGTGAGAAAACATATTTTGAGGGGTTGACTTGGCAAAGTTCATACAACCAGTAAATGGCAGATCTGGGCTCTGAGTCAGTGAATATTAGTGGAACTGTAGCTACTTCTAACTGCTGGGTCCATGACCACTTCCCTTACTGGGAATAGAGCTCTTTAACCTGCACTTAACACACCTGGTCAGCACAGCACTCCAGGTGGGCAGTGTTGACACAGTGAGTTGTCAGGTAAGAAGAAACTTGTTATTCCAAGACAGAGCACAGAGTTGCCAAATACCCATTTTTGAAACAGGTGCTGGTATTTTATATTTCTATCAGATAAAAAGAAGGAAATGAAAATTATATTTTGATACTTTTTAATTGTCTTGGCTATAAATTATGACCCTTTGAGAAGGGACTGCAATGTTTCTGAATCATCAGTGATTGACTGGAGGTCAATAGAATTATAAAGGGATACATTTGTTTGTGGTGTTTAGGGGTAAAAGGAGGAAGTTCTTTGGGGTACAGAGTATTTGGGGAGAAATCATGTCTGAAAATACTCCAGTTGGTGAACAAATAGATTAAATTTTTCTGATGGTCCTTGGAGGGTAACACCAGACTTTGATCTAAGGATACAAACTCAAATCCTTTAGGCTGGGTTATAAAGTATCTTGTTTAGTAATAGAGACTGCTATCTTACAGCAAGAGGGTGGGTACATTTTTATAGTTACCTAACAACTAGTTAGTCTACACAGAAGACATGAACAAAGTATCTGCAAACTGCATGAAGTATATACCAGAATAATACATCTCGTGACTCGGGGAGAGACTGTCCCAAATGAGTAGAGGAGAATTTCAAGTTTATGAACTATGTCTTATAAAATATAACAGCTTTTAAAAAGGACCAAAATATTTAAAATTAAAATTAACCATTTATTTTTATTTTTTATTTTTTAATTCATTTTAGAGAGGGGAGGGAGAGACAGAGAGAGAGAGAGAGAGAGAGAGAGAGAGAGAGGAGTGGGGGAGGATCTAGAAGCATCAACTCCCATATGTGCCTTGACCAGGCAAGCCCAGGGTTTCGAACCAGCGACCTCAGCATTTCCAGGTCGACACTTTATCCACTGCGCCACCACAGGTCAGGAAAAAAGGACCAAAATATTTAAATGAAAGCTGTCCCATGGTCTACCCCAGCCTCAAAGCTGTTACTGATGGTAACATGGCCTCAGGGCCATGTATGTATGTATGTGTATACACACACACACATACACACACACACACACACACACCCTTAAGTCATTACAAATGAAAACCCAATGCCTTTTCATAAATCTACCCTAGGTTGTGTGTTCCTTAAGGAAAGACACTGTCCTCTTCACCATTATCATCAGTAATACTACCTGTGCATGGCATACACTGGAATTTGTTTTGTTTGTTGAATGAATAAATATTTGTAGATTGAAGAGGTGGCTTTCCATTATTGATTTTGTTTTCAAATAATACAGCTATTGCTCTTTCTGCCAACAGCTTCTGCTTTTTCTTCCCAGTTCCACCTCCAGTTGCCCAACATCCTTTACTCAGATAGTGACTTAGCCGTGCCAGGTGGGCCCTATGCATACCAAGGGGCTAGTGTTGTTGTAGGCCTTCCGTTGGGTCCCCATTAGAAAGCATACTTATCCTCTGGATAGACACAATTCCTCTGGGTTTCTCTTTGTCTCCTGCACGTTTATTAGTCTAATAGTAAGGAAGATAGTTTCTTAGTCTAATAGAAGGGAGATATGAGGGCGATAAGCTAGTATGCTCAAGGCTGTGGTCATTTCTAAATATTAAGTTGCATTTGCTATTGATTGCCAAATCCTCCCTGGCCTCGGTCGTGTCCTTGAAGAGTCTTCCTGTCCTTCTTAACAACTGTCTTTCTCTGTCTTACAGCAACTGATTTTTATCTGTGGGTCACCGATATTGTCTGGCTGCCAGGTCCGGTACGGCTGAATTCGTTTTATCATTTGTTAAGGAGCCATGCTGTTCCTGACTGTATATTTAGCAGATTTATTGGATTAATGTTTAGGATAAGGCACCAGAACAAATAAATGAGTATCTCATCTCATACTCAGGGGAAATGCACACAATACACAGTAGGTCAAGAGCTGTGGGAAAATGCAGGTGCTGGGAGCCTGGAAGAGGAAGACACTTTGACCTAGAAACAGAGAATGAATGCTCCTGATATATAAACTTCAGGAAAAACATTAAGTTCATGCTAGAAGTAGAATTCTTCTGAATAATAAGACTGAGTCTGAAAACACAATTGTACAAGGACAGGGGTGAGCCAAATAGGTTTACAGTTGGGAGTACATGGAACATAGAGTTTAGTCTTGTATTCTTATTATTAATGGTTGCATTATTTAGTTGTATTACAACTGCTAACCTACTTTTGCCCACTCCTGTATATCTTTATGCCCATCATTGGTTACATTTTTCTTTCCTTCCTCCCTTTCCTTCTAAAAAATAAAAAAAATATTTGTATTTATTTCCCTAAACATGACTACTCATGGCAGTTTCTACTTGTCTGTGGTTCCTTTGAGGATGAGTGGACTGCAGTATTTAATTTTTTTAATTGCATGTCCATCATTTGATGTTAAATGTAGCATATAGTATCACATGTGAACTGTCTAGCTTCTATCAGCGATATTCAGGGCAGGTCAAGAGTTGGCACCTGTCACTAGCTTGTCTAAGTGTTTTCAGTAATTAAAGGAGTATGACTTTTAATACAGTGCAACCTATCTAAATTACCTGGATTGTATTAACCAATAACTATTAAACACCTTCCCATCTACTAGCATGATTGGGGGTATATGGGAAGAGTCATCGGTCTTGAGTGGAGGGCTGAAGATAGAATGCAATGGTAAGTATGAGATTTATGCCTGTGATCCTATTCATTGACCTGTCCCAGGGGGAAGTCCTGATTGTAGTGTCTGTTTCTACATTGTTATTCACTGGGACAGCACCATATAATCCCCATCGCATCATAGGTCCTGGAAAAAGAATGTTTTGGCTCTGGCTGGTTGACTCAGCCGTACAGCATTGGCCGCATGAGTAGAAGTCTCAGGTTCGATTGCTGGTCAGGACACACAGGAGAAGCAACCATCTGCTTCTACACCCCCTCTCCCTCCCCCTTCTCTCTCTCTCTCCCCTTCCCCCCACAGTCATGGCTTGAATGGTTTGAGCAAGTTGGCTCTGGGTGTTAAAGATGGCTCCATGTCCTTGGGTTAGGCACTGAAATAGCTCGGTTGCCAAGCAATGGAGTAGTGGTCTTAGATGGGCAGAGCATCACCCTGTGGGGGGCTTGCCAGGTGGATCCCAGGTGGGGCACATGTGGGAGTCTGTTTCTCTGCATCCCTGTCTCCCCACTTCTCACTTAGTAAAAAAAAAAAATAGAAAAAAGAGAAAGTTTTGAAGTTTAAAGGTTTAAAGGGCTCCTCCTTCCCTTGTTCAAAGTCTTCATGCACAAAAACATAAAAAACCAAATTCATAAATGTATTCAGTCTCTTATCAAACATTTATTAAGGGCATGCTGTGTTCTAGGTACTTGGGATACATGAGAATACAAAAGAGACAAAAATAGCCACTCTGGGGCCTTGTACATTTAAAAAGTTCTGTATAGCCACTGACTGATGTTTCCCAGGAGGACCAAAGTTTCCCCACACCAACATGTGCCTTTGGGTTATCAATTTTAAGCTGGTTATTAAGAAACGAAAATCACAAAAGGAACTTATGTCCTTCCCCCTTATTTGCCTAAGAAATTCAGAATTAAAAAACCTGCCTAAAGGAAGGAAATATTACCTGAGTGTGGGAACAGAAACTAAATGTGGCAGACAGGGAGAAATCTAACAGGGCCCGCTTGTCAGACTTCCCTCTGTGTCCTCTTGTTTCTAAAGTGCCCAGCAAGACTTTGCTTACATGTTGGTTCTTTCCAATCTACCCGTGAGTTGCCTACTTTTCCTTTTCCCAAACCCTGCCCCCTTCTCCTTTGTCCAAAATGGTATATAGTCCTCAACTGCCCAATGCACCCTTGGACTTCATATCTTATGACACCCCCAAATGCATATTCCTAATAAACTGTGGACATTTTCTCCTGTTAATCTATCTTATATTAATTTGATTATTAGACCAGCCAGAAGGACTTAGAAGGTAAAGGGAAGGTTATTTTTGCACCCTCACATTGCATTTCTTGTTCAGTAAATCCTGTTATTTCTTGGTTACATGTTTATGTAATGAGCAGTAAGTGTAGTTATGAAGCCCAGAATTTTCAAAATTATTGCTAAGAAAAATCTCCGTAGTTTCTCACAACAATGCCTAAAAATCACATTTCTATTAAGTAAGCCTAATTTGAATTATCAACTTGATTTAATCCGTCAGGACCCCGTGGTACGATGTAAATAAGTCTAGGAGGAATAGCTTCTTCAGATCCCAAAGAGAACCCTCCTTAGTGCTGGGGATGAAAGTTCGAGAAGACCAAGCTGCAGACCAGATAGAGCAGGAAGGGCTTCCAGGAAAAGAAAAAACAGTGCCCAAAGCCAACTTGCATTTTACTCAATTATTGTCTAGAACTAGACCAGATTTGCAATATTCATTTTCAGCTAGTACCTCCAAGCAGATTTGTGTTAAAAAAGTATGTCCTGGAGACACTTTCAGGGAATCTTCTTCATTCCTCTTACGTTTCTTTTTTTTTAAAATGATTTTAACTTATTTTACATAGATTCTAGTGTTGCCCCGAATGCATCCTCCCTCCCACGTATTCCCCTCAACATCTCCCTTGTCCCCCTCCCCATTACACCCTCCCCCCTTCCCTTCAGGTTTATCCCATCTTTTGAGCAGATAAAATATATTATGCTCACTTTGTTAAAGATGGCACTGCCCACGTGGAAGCCTGTCGCCCAGGTGATGATATTAGTTGCCCTTCTTGCTTGGGATGGGCATGATTATGTTAATATGTGTTGGGAGAGGGCTTTCACGCCAAAAGGTTTTAAAAGGAAGAGAGATCACGCTGTTCTGGGGGAAGAGTGATTACATTCTAGAAGGAGCCCATGCTGTAGGAGAGCAGAGAGGCCACGTGGAGGAGGCCAGGAGAAGCAGCCAAGATGGTGAAGTGCTGAAGGAGAAGTCAGTTTGTGCAGAGTTTGTGCAGAGAGAAGGAGATGGGAAACAGAGGTAAATAAGGCTGGTGAGGTAGAAGACTTTGATTCTAGGAAACTTGGATAAGTCAGTAGCTTTGTGAGCACTGAATGAGTGGGTTTTGGAGCCCAGTGTGTGTTTTTACTTGCCCGCCGGATGCAAGCTAGGATTAAAGGTAATGGCCCACCAGTTTTTGGCTCCATTGTTTCATTCCCATCTGTCTGAATCAAATGCAAACCTGCACTGGCCAGGTGGCTGTGATGGTGGCCGTGGCTACTGGCCTTACACCATCCCCTTTCCCTCTGTCCTCTTTTCCTCTGGTCCCTTTGATCCCTTCTCTGTCTCAATTCTGTTCCTCTTATGTTTCTTTATACATGGAAAGGTCAGTAGGATCCAAGAGAGCAGGTAGCTGTGGAGAAGAAATCTTATAAATTTTGCAATTACATAGATACACAAGACAAGCTAGGAAGGTATGTGAACACCGCATGCAAATCACACATTGACTTTTTTTTTTTTTTTTCTGAAGTTGGAAACGGGGAGAGACAGACAGACTCCCGCATGCACCCGACAGACTGGGATCCACCCGGCACGCCCACCAGGGGGCGACGCTCTGCCCACTAGGGGGCGATGCTCTGCCCCTCCGGGGCGTCACTCTGTTGCGACCAGAGCCACTCTAGCACCTGGGGCAGAGGCCAAGGAGCCATCCCCAGCGCCCGGGCCATCTTTGCTCCAATGGAGCCTCAGCTGCGGGAGGGGAAGAGAGAGACAGAGAGGAAGGAGAGAGGGAGGGGTGGAGAAGCAGATGGGCGCTTCTCCTGTGTGCCCTGGCTGGGAATCGAACCCGGGACTTCTGCACGCCAGGCCGACGCTCTACCACTGAGCCAACCGGCCAGGGCCACACATTGACTTTTATATTCCTCTAACTTTTCTTCATGCCTGACTTGGTCACCAAGTACATCCTACCTAGAGACTCACTTGAAAAATCCCTTGACTCTGTAGCTTTGCTAATTTAAAATTTCAATACTGAGAGATTTATCTAAAATAAACTTGTTAAAAAAAAAGTTTGATGTGATCAACAGAAATGCACCCCCCCCCCCCCCCACACACACACACACACTTTTCATTTCTGGAACAGGAAGGTTGGTTCTTGGGTGATTTTATACTTAAATATAATAAATGAGTTTACAGATATATCCAAATAGACCTAAAGGCATTTGGGGTAGAAAATTAAAAACAAAGAGCAAATCACCCTAATCTCTTTTGTCTTTTAAATAGACCCTTGGCATTGAAGATTGCCATGTTTGAGGTAGAGATGGGAGAAAATGGTGTCTCTCATTAAGGATTTATCTTTGAAGACTGCATTTGGAATGTGATTAAGAAGAAATGTGTCTATCTTTCCCACATCTTCTAGGGCTGTGTGTTGGCTTCAGCGAGGGACATGTCAGTAATCTGTCCCTGATCTGTGACTACATTGAATTGAATCTCATTGCTTTTGTTTACCTCCACCTCATTATTTTTGGAGATTAAAAAAAAAGTTAAGCTTTAATTTTTAAATTCAGTGATAGCCTAGAATTACAATGGAGTGATTTTCTATTTCTTTTAATGGATGTCTCATTTACATAATGATTTTCTCTACATTAGTTTTTACTGAGCCCCCCCACCCCACACACACAGACACACAATGTGTGTCTAAAGGAAAAAAATACTTATTTCAAGTCACTATGGATTTGTAAATAAATCATGATTTATTTTAGGAGCTTGGATTTTTCCTATAAATAGTGATTATATAAAATGTGTGTTGTATGGGGTCCAGGACAAGTCTATCCATGGTCTGCCACCCTGATATGCAGATTATTCTGATCTGGAAACAAAGCCCAACAAGCTCAAGCAGAGCTTTTACCCTTTGTCCCCCTTATCTCTCTGAAAAAATTCATCTAGAAAAATCTGCTTTTCAAAGGAAGGCTTAGCATACTCATAAGGTGACCAATCGTCCTCCTTTAGGGAGGACAGTCCTTCTTTTGTAAGTTCCGTCCTCCTTTGAAAAGTGTCCTCCTACATGTCCTCCTTTTTGATATTGGAAGACTAATCTGTAAATGTCCATATTCTATTGATGCAGAGTCGATCCCTAGCATGTGATGTGATGTATTTGTATTTGACATGACGATGTGTCAAGGATCTGTACGGTGCAGGGAGACACGATTATGAGACGCACACGCTCCGCACAGGAGACCTTGAGAGAGTGCGCGATATACTGAGCACACAAATGGCTTTGTGTACTTCTTACTGAAACATGACACAGCACATATGACATTGTAGACTCATGATTATTTCTTTCTCAGTGAATATTTAATCATAGACAGGTAAGCACAATTCATGTTTTATTAATTCATTATCTATTTAATAATTTCCAAATAAGTATAATTTATTTACAAGTATTTTCCCAAAATTTGAGTTTTAAAGTAGAAATCTAACCTCAAACCATATTATTAATAACACATTTTGATTAAATAGTTGCATACAACAGACATTTTTTAATTATAAAATGATAAATACACCCGAATATCACTCCAAATTAGTGGTTTTGTTTGATAGTTTTACTAAATGAGTACTTTTTTCTTACAATTATTATTAAAACTTAATAGGCATGTAAGCATAATTACAATATAAAATATTACAAATGTTTTTATTATGCATTAATCATATTATAGTGTATTATTGTTGCAGTGAATAAAATGTTTCTTTTATTTATGATATTGTTGTCTTCAATTTATTTTTGTCCTCCTTTTCATTGTAAAAAAGTCGATCACCTTAATATCCGCCTTAGCATATGGAAGTGAAGGGTGGCAGACGGAGAGGGTCCGAGCTTCAATCTGGGCTGAGATTCCCCTCCGGGTCCCGTTGTTTCTGGTGACCTTGAAAGAATTTAGTTACCAAATGTTTATTCTTCCTCCTCCACCTGTGAACTGCCCCTCTGTCCCTCCTCAGTCCAGAATGACATATAGACCTCATTTTGGCTCACTGTATTTAGAGTTTTCATGTTTATGTGTATTCCCCTGATGTACTCTTTAAACCTTGATTTTCTTCGGTTAATCTGTTGTATGTCATTTGAACTATTCCACCAGCCAGAAGAATGAAGAGAGTAAGGAGAAAGTTTCCCTGGCTCCCACATTATAAAGTGCAATTGTCTCCCAGTCTCAAAGTATCAGAGAATAAATTCTTGAAAAGAAATTACCTTGGCGATCAAATCAAAGGGAATTGGGAAGGCCTAAGAATGCATAATTTGGGCAACAGAACAGGCCAATAAATTACCTCTGTCATAATATCCTTTGAGTTCAGAATCTCTTACACAACATACTGGTTTCCATGCCTTTGGCTGCAAATATCAGCGACCCTAATTCAAAATACTAAACCTTAAACAATAAACACATAAAAGGCTCTGAGGTGGACGTTTAGGGTGACATACAACCAACAGCTTCTAATAATTAGAAATAACTTAAGGTTTTTTTTATTTTATTATCCCTGGTTTCTCCCCTAAGAGCTGCCATCACTATATATGAATCATCATTACAATACAAGTACCGTATAGTAGATCAATTGGAACTCAACATGGAATTAGACAGATCTGACTCTCAGCGTCTACTAGCTGTTTCAAATTTAGGCAAGTTTCTTAATTATGCATAGCCTCAGTTTTTATCATCTTGATAGGTTTAAGAGGTTATGATTAAAATAATCAGAAAGAATACATATACAATGTCTGAGTTATATATATTAACACAATAGTAGCTGTTATTTCTGTTACTAGCTCAGGAAACGCATTACCGAAACTGGATGGTGAACTAACTTGCTCCCATTAAGCGATGTGTTAACAAACCATCACTTACAGTGGGTCACTGCTGAGGGTTGTTAGTTATATCAATTTTATGCTTCTGTTTTCAGCTTTAGTTTTCGACCCTCTCCCAGCCAGGTTTCAATCAGGAGCACAAGGCCTTCTCAAAGGCCTGGAAGGGAGGTGCCAGAGAACCAGAGAAGTGCCATGAACCATGCTACCCGAGCACTGTGTGGAGTTGCGGGAAAACCCAAGAAAGCAAACACAAGTGGCCACTGCAATGGAGCCAGCTTGAGGAGGAAGATGGAGACGTCTACCGAAACTGCAGCCTCCGGGGCAGCAGGTCCTGCTGTGTATCTGCGGCCTTCTGGGGTCTGAAACCAGTTACCTGATGCTGTCAGAGGAGGCCATTTGTCGGCGGAATCATCAGTCAGGGAACCGAGCTGGGCTGAGAGTGGAGGTGAACACCCGCTGGGCACCCTGCGTCGGTCCGTCACCAGGTCTGTGGGCTCAGCCTTCAGCAGTGGCTTCTGCCTCCCACGTCTCCCACACGCTCCCCTGTGAGCCGCCTCTCTCCCAAACCCATGCAGAGAGGGGCACTCTGGAATAAACCCACAACCCAGGAACCAGCTCCAGCAGCAGGAGGGGGACAGATGTTTCTCTTCGCCTTACCATACGCATTGGCACCTTTTCTCTTGCCCCTACCTAGGACACTTTGAAAAACAGCATCGAAATCATTGCCTATGGAGCCTGCTTTTTGAGGCTGTAACTCATTTTTGCCTTAGTTTTTGAAAAAAGTAATTTAAATCGCCACTAGGTTTATATATATTTTAATATCATTTAGTGCGAACGAGACCTTCTCCATTACTCCTACTTTTTTTTATTTTTTACGTGTAATTAGTTCTCTTGGTTTTCCGACATTTTCTCAGCTCAGCCACGTGGTGGCGTGGAGACACCCTCATCCTGGTGCACCAGGAGGGGGGCTCTTGTCCTGCTTGTGCAGCACACCTGCCACAGGAGCTGGGGACCTTGCATGCTCCACGTAAGTGGATCATAATCTTTTTGAGGGAGAGATAATAGCTAAGAAACAATCAGTTTTCAAATAAAGGTAGTAATACTCTTTATAAGTATTGATTAAGAGATTTCATAACCACTAAAATCTAATACAGGTCCAGGATTTATTAGATAAATTTATTTTTCAGATAAAGTATTCCAAAAGTGTATCCATGCATTTGGGGGTAATAAAAAAATTTTAAGTACATAATAACATGCAAAATTCCAAAAGTATCTCCATCTATTTAGGAGTTTTAAAAAGGTACATAGGTACATAAAATATGCTAAACAATTAATTTCATCTATACTTTCCTTGTGAATATAAATTCAAAGCTTTTTTCTTCAAGATACATAAGCCACTCATAGGGGAGCACTGCCTAGAAGTTCTCATTGTTTCTTTCAGCTGCAGGAAGAGTTGGAAATGCTTTTCCTGTTGGGGAGACTACGTTTCTCTAGCTGACAAATCCCTGTTCAATTGTCACCTGCCATATATAGCTGCCACCACCCCAGGCCTTCTGCGACTCATTCCTGTCCACATCCTTGGGTATAAAATATAGCCTAGCCAATCCTGCTTTCTTCCTCCTATCAGAAACACAAGGGGAAAACATTTTCAGATTCTTTATGTGCCCAGATCAAAAAGGGTCAGTTTTTGAGCCTAACCTGAGAGGTAAAATAGAGTGCTAGGGACATATTCAGACACAACAGAGAAGGGATCTGGGACTTGGAAACACACACAACTTCTGTTTCAGGTCATTTAGAAAGATTTTTGGATTATAACAGTTGATGGTGGACAGATGTGTTCCTATAGTTCTGAACCTTTAAAGGAACCTTGAAACATCTGATGAGAGTTCAGGGAATCTCCATCCATCATTTTTCAAATGGCTTTGAGGGAGACATTTTTTTTTTTTTTTTCTCAAGAGCAAGGGAGTGGATGAACAGAAAAGCACTTATTAGGTGCTTTGGAATAAAGGTGCTGCCCAACACACATACTTCATCAGGTTTTAAAACACAACACTGCAGCTTTAAAAAAATATGTAATAGCAACTGCCCATTCAGGACCATACTAGCTTAACTAAGACAATGAGTGATGCAGTGGGTGTATCTTTAGAAGCATATAAATACAGTAAATCCTCACTTGACATGTTGAAGAGGTTCTTGGAAACTGCAACTTCAAGCAAAACAATATATAAGGACTAATATACAAAACAATATATAAGGCCATGGGCTAATTGATAAAAGCAAGAATTCATTTCCTATAGTTTATTTCTGGTCAACAAATATCATCAAACTTCTAAAGAGCCAACACACTTCTAATATTAAACATTAAAATAACTGTGAGCTACACAGATATTTTTAAAAGATGGGGGGAAAAAACCAGCAAAAAGTAAGATCATGATATTTTAACCTGCTTATTCCAGTTCAGGACCAGGGCTGGCTGGGCCCCTCCTGGCAGCTCAGGGCACAAGGCGGCACCAGCCTGGACAGGACGCCCCGCCCTCAAAGCGTGCCTCGCATCTGTGTTCTATATCCGCACTCCCTCAGAGCAGGACAGTGCAGACACACCAATTCACCTCACGTGCACATCTTCAGGGGCGGGCGGGACCCAGAGAAGAACAGTAAATCCACGCAGATGAGGAGAACATGCAAACTCCACGCAGACAGGGGCCCTGGCCAGGAATCATTTCTTTTTTCTCATCAATGTTATAATGAGACAACATTGAACAAAGCACTATTATTCAGGGACCTGCTATAGTTTCAATTAAAAGATTGTTTTGTTTTGTTTGTTTGTTTTTTGGTTTAATTTCCTTGCCAGAGTTACCCAAATAAAAAGACAGAAAGGCTTCTATACACTTTCCTCTACCCAAATCCAAGACAGTATATTGGGAGATTTTGCATACAGGTATATAATTGTATCAGCGATAAATTTATAAAACTCCAGTCACACAGAATCTGAATGGGCAGCATCAAGTTCTTAGTAAAAACTTGCCCAATTTTTTCAGCCACATGAGATTGGATTTATCTCTGAGCTTTACTTCTCCCATTTTTAAAGCCCCTAGTCTGTCTATATACTTTACAAACCCACTGTGAAGGTCTCGTAGGTGATGAAACTGTGCTCTAAGAGCTGAGAAAAGCTATATCAATACAAGATGCTATATGGACAGGATTGTTTTTATTGGCTGTCTCTTATGGGGCAGCCCAGGGAATCAGCAATGTTGCAAGAGATTAAGATCTCAACTTTGCTCATTGAAAAAAACCACACTTCTAGGACTGCAAGGACCTCCTTCTAACATCTCTCCTTAGTGGGAGTTGGAGGGGAATTCCTTCTGCTTAATCATCAACATCACCACTTTCTCCACCGAGAGCCATATCTGATGATGGATCACCCTAGAAGTGATCTAACCTCACCCCTTGCTAGGCTTGGGAAGCCTAAGAGAGTCACAGCATTCATTCATCTTTGGATGGGAGAAAAACAACAATCAAGGTTCATTTAAAAATGAAATTTGTCAATATATATTTGAATACTTCATTTTCATTTTCCCTATCCAAAGTTGCTCACCCTGTGTTATAACCATAATCTTTCTTATTTATCTTCTTTCCTTCTATGTAGTAATGAAGAACTATCATTTCTTCATCTCTTATTTATTTCACAAATGTTTGATGGAGACCAGCCCTGTGGTAAGCACTGAGTTAGGTCTTAGTGCACATGACAAACATGACTTCTGTCCTCACGAATATATAGTCTAAAGTCACATATAAGCATATAATGTATGATTGAAAGAGGTAGAAGGTACCCCAGCATATGAGGACCCAGTCATTGGACCCAAGAAAGAGAATATTTGGAAAATAAAACTAATACCCTACAACTAATCTTTGTTCACCCCACTACCAGGCTGAGAGCACCTAATCCAGTTTCAAGAGATAGACACAGGCTCCTTAGAGGTAGTCATATCTAAACTGAGGAGTGAAGCAGCCAGTAGAATTGAGCTTGGTGACTCCATATTCATATTCCTTGTATTCCTGTATCTCCCATCTCACCTGTTTTTTTTTGTTTGTTTGTTTGTTTGTTTGTTTTTTACAGAGAGAGAGTCAGAGTGAGGGATAGACAGGGACAGACAGACAGGAATGGAGAGATGAGAAGCATCAATCATTAGATTTTCATTGTGCATTGCGATACCTTAGTTGTTCATTGATTGCTTTCTCATATGTGCCTTGACCGCAGACCTTCAGCAGACCGAGTAACCCCTTGCTTGAGCCAGTGACCTTGGGTCCAAGCTGGTGAATTTTTGCTCAAACCAGATGAGCCCACACTCAAGCTGGTGACCTCAGGGTCTCGAACCTGGGTCTTCCACATCCCAGTCCGACGCTCTATCCACTGCGCCACCGCCTGGTCAGGCCTCACCTGTTTTTGACTGGGCTTCCTCCTCTTTACTCATTAGCCCTATGGCCTAGTACTCCATTAACCCAACTCATTATCTTTCCTGGCTATAGACAACGCCATTCTAGACCACCACAATAATCATCATTTTAAGAGTTACTTTTTTTTTCCCAGTAGCCATCAGTTATAAGCCTGAATTAAAATGGTTTGGTTGTATCTGAGTTATTAGAGGAGAAAATTAATAATGTTGATGACATTGAGAAAGCTCTGCAATAAGTGACTATAATACTACTTTGTTGCTTTTTTATATTCTTAATAAAACATTTCTGAATAACTCGTCTTAGGAGTCCCTGCGCCACCACATTCCAACTGTACCCTGTTATTGACTCTCAAGAGGCCCTTTGCAATGTTCCAAAAATTCTAGTTTGAACTTAATTAAGAATATAGTAACTGCCTTAAGACATGCAATAAAAACTGTATCCATTTTTTAACATGTTGATGTCTACTGCCACGCCAATTCATGCAACCAGATGAAATTTTCTTTGTGCTAACTTTGGAGAGATGTTTATTCCGGTAATCCTGCAAAGATGTTTAAAGTTTGTTGCCATTGTAACTCTTTACACATATAAATTAGGATTTGTTCAATTCGGTAGAAATAAGACCAAAATGTATAAAGAAAACTGAATGCAGAAATCTATTTGACTTTCATTTGTGACACTCATTTTCAGAATTTTCATCTATCTGAATGACCTCTATTTTAAATGACTTTGTAATACCTAAATATTATAAATTGGAACCCATAAATAGAAACATTTTCATACATTGGGGTTCTTGCTCTAGAACTGGATCCTGAAAACTGTTGATCTAAGCTTTGTCCCACTTTATTTCTCTTACACAGTTATGATATCTTAACAGGGTTTGAAGCTTCATCTTATGAAGACAATTCAAAGAAGAATGAGCTGCTTTTATTAAATCACATGGAGTGATTTTACCGCCTAGTACTTCACACAGAAGCAGCAATACTGTTACTTTTAAGAGTGATGTTAATTCCACTGCCTGGTCTTTTCGCTTTATTTAAAAATTATTTTTCTGTGCATATAAGTAATATATATTTATGCTAATTATAATAAATATATCAATAAATAATAAGTGCATGTGATATGTACCTTGCTGGTCTATATGATTGGAAAAATGTAACAGTGTCATAATGCTAATGTTAGCTAGAATATTAAAACCTCTCCATTTTTAGACTCATCTGTTCCAATCTGGATGCATATCTTTCAGAATTTACTGAAAAAAATTATACCATCAAGCAATTTAGGAGGTCAGCATTATCACTGGCAATAAAGAAAGTTTAAAGACGGTACAGGAAGAAAAGGTGTTAGGACCTCTGATAGAAAACCACAGAAACAAGATTCTGTCTCTATGGAATAAAGACTGGAAAGCTAAGAGATGAAGAAGAAAATAATTATTTGGTGTCAAGAAGTTTGTTACATCACAGTAAAAGACACACTGCATAATTATTCAGGGAAGCTACTTGTTTCACAAGTAAACTATGTTTTTCCTTTCTTTTTTCTACCTGCTATCCCATGCTCCTCTATTTTTATGTTTTAGTCCTGTCTGGTACCCGGATCTACTACAACTTAAGTTTACTCTTTCACACATCGGTTCAACTCACTCTCGTCAAAACCAAACCTATTCTGTGCTCAAGTCTCCCAGGACTAATACTAATTTTGCTCTTTCATAATTGATAAATACTTTCCTTTTATATTAAAAAAAAACATATTTTTAACATAAAGGTCAAAACTCATGTGCTAGTCTTTTTTTTTTTTTTGCATTGATTTTAGAGGTAGAGGGGGAGAGAAGCATCAACTCATTTCTCTTAGATGTTCCATTTAGTTGTGTATTCATTGACTGCTTTTCCTACATGCCCTGACCGAGGGTCAAACCTACAACCTCTGGTGTGCCTGGATCGATGTTTTATCCACTGACCTACCAGGCCAGGACACGCTGTGCTAATCTTGACTTTCATTTTCTTTAACTTCAAAATCAAAGTCACTGACTGCCAACATAACAACTGATCGGTGGAGGGATGCTTCCACATTATAGCCAGCCAGGTGGGACTGTTCTTACATAGATTAGTGCCACTTTTTTTCACAATATATTTTAAAACTACTTGCTGTTTCTAAATTCTCATATATAGGTACAAGTTAAAAAAATTCTGCTGTACCCCATTACTAGTAACTGGGATCACTCCAATTTTGTTTAATAAGCAGAGAAATTTTTGATAGTGATGAATGTCAGTATTTATTGACAGATAAAACTATTATCAGAGAGGAATCAGAGATCAAAGTTTATTTCAAACAACACTCTCTTGATACTCATTAATCATGAAGTTGCCATTGAAACATTTTGTGAATAGTCTAACTGTTGGAATATTTTAATTATATGTATCCATACATTTTTCATTCTGTCCCTAAATCTCGTAAGTTAAAATGTTATTTCTAAACTGCAATTTAAGCATGTCTGCAAATTGGAGGTCTATTAAATGTACTTTGCCCCTCGATATAGCATGGAGCAAGGGTGTTTTTTGTTATCACAGTGTCTCATCAGAAAAAATAAATATGTTTTTGATAGTTCAGCTGTAAACAATAAACATGCAGATACCTGTGCCTACCATCAGATTGTTAACTCTCCTCCTGATGGAAACACTATTGATGGAGGAGATTTTTCTACTTGTTATGAAAAAATTCCAGCTATCTGAGGCAGGGATCCTTTCTACTTGATCAAAGTGGGGATTAATTAAATCTCCAAACTCCCTTTCTTCGAAATTAGTGAAATTTAATTGTGCTTAGCTACCGAGAGAATTCCTACAGTGAACGATATACCAAGTGAACAGAATATCCAAACAAGAACATTTAATTCTGTTGGAGGGTTACACCATCGATAAGGGATCTATTTTTCTGATGAAAACTAATTTTTCAAGGAACACATTCACTTTAGGAAACACTGACACAGTGTGTTCTATAGCACACCTAAGAGAAATTGAATCTGCCAATTTTCGGTCTGAATGTTAAGCTGATAGGCCGTCAGAGCTCTCCCGTGGCTGCCACATGGTGATTGACTAAATGAAATTTACTCAACATTAGGGAAGTAGCTGCCACTGGTCTTTCCTGTGACTCTGGCTTTTTTAGCCATGTTGCCCGGCAGTAACCTGTTGATGTACAAAACTCAATCTCTGTGTGTAAAAAAGTTGCTAAGAACACCTGGCAATGTTCCACCCAACTGCACATGCCATAGATCTTTGGCTCACAGCTTCCGCCCGTCCCTCCACATGGGATGGCTTTATGTCAGGGAACTTTAGTTTACTTGCGATAGAGTAAACTAGCCATTCATACTGTTATAAAACAGTCTGACCCTGCAATGACTGTTAGGAAAGTTAATCAAGGGAACAGGGACTTAGAATGTTCTCCCCAAGTGACAGGGTATTCCAACAGAAGGGTATTTCAGTGTCCACCAATCCATCAGCCTCGTGCAGGAAGTTGATCTCCTTGCTGAAGGTGTTGCTGAAATATCAAATGAAAAACTTTGCAAAGGAAAGACGACTCCTCCCAATAGGAAGAAGTTTAGAAACACAGGCTCAGACATCTGTGGTGAAGTGACTGAAATGTGTTCCCAACCACTCTGTCTTATATAAATGCCCCCCTCCAAAACCATTTTATACATAAGAATGAAATTGCTCATAGATTCTTCTAGAATATTTGAACCTAACTTATTTGAAACAAGTCCCCTGAAAGGAAATGGGAAAACTGCATTCCAATATCAATATATGAGCCCTCAGAGGACAATTCAAATATAAGAAATATTGTGTTGGGGGAGTTAAATATCATTTTTTTTATTAAAAACTGCTCGAATTCAAAAATGAATAGGAAAAGAAACAAGGTAGATAAAAAGTGTTAGCCTTTATATTAAAAAAAAATAAAGCAAAAACCCAAGTCAGGATTATTTTACTATGTCCAATTATTTTATCATGTGCACTAGGCTGTGTAACATAAAAATTCAAAAACAAATTATTTTCTGGACTTGTAATAAATTCTGCAGTATGTTTAATATTTACTAGAGACTACTCTGAAAAAAAATGAAATTCACCAAAATCTCAAGTCAGGATAAAAATGAGCTGCTTAAAGAAATTACTCCTGGGGAAGTAGAAGGGGCAACATATTTCATAAATGATGGTAAAACTTGAGGTTTGGATAATTTTCTTGTCCTAAGTGAAATAACTTTTTTACCTGTAGTCTTGAAAATCTCATGCAGTTCTGGGGAGAAATAGCTCCCTCCTATTGAAGAAAGAATAGCCAGCATCAGGATGCTCTTTGATTCAACTAAGTTTTCCACATTCTTTCCCACATTTCTCCCACTCCATCACCAAGTCACACAAAAGATATTCTTAGTGAACAGCCCTGTCTCTGCCATCTGTATGATTTCTCAGAGGAGACAGGCATGGGTCTAAGTGCGGTTAACAGGCTTAGAGGCTAGAGTTTAGGGTGAGATTGTCTAACAGTTTAAGTAAAATGATGGGTCCAATAACAACCTGAATATATGGAACTACATCAAATGGTCCTTTTGAGAAGCATAACTTGAGCACCAGTCCCTGTAACTTTGACCTTAATCCCCCTAATCTCTTTTGTTCTCTGAGAGCGACAGTTAGCTCTTGTTTGCTCTTCAGTTTGGGCTTGAGCTGAACCAGGAACCTCAGAGAGGCCAGAAGGGTCTATGTGATGTATCCTTGCCTCTTCTCCTTCACGTTTTTTTTTTTTAAACAAATTTTTTAAGCCTTTAAAAAAATCCTTTCTATTCAGCTCGTTGGTTAAATACCTACTCGGGGGCCGAAGCACCTGCTGACTGATTTCTCTAATTCACATTGCAGCACTGGAGCAATTCTGCAGACTTTCCACCTGCCCTTCAAGTCCTGCTCCAGGTTATGTGCTCTGGCTTTGTTTTCTCAGCATGCTTAATAGGACATGCACAGATGCTATCAATGGCCTTATTTAATCCTTTGCTGGTGCTGTGTAATTCCAAAAAAAAAAAAATATTGTACACAACTTGAAACCAAATTAAATTTGCCCTTCAGTTTGCCAAGGCTCTGAAGATTCAGATGCGGAAAGCTGAGGCCATGGTGAGCGTCTCTCCCTGTGTGCAGCACATTATAGTCCCTCGAGGAAGGCAAGGCAAGGCTATCCGGTCTTTCCAGAACCGGTAGGAGAAGACTGTTTCTGACTCAAGACCCATTTTCTCCACTGCGTCGGCCCTCAGCCTCCTGAGAAGAGAAGAGAAGAGAAGAGAAGAGAAGAGAAGAGAAGAGAAGAGAAGAGAAGAGAAGAGAAGCAAGTAGAAAAGGCTGGCAGTCTGGTCACTTGTGTGTGGACCTGAGGGGATTTTCTGAGAATAAGATGCTGTTAGTTCCTCAGAGGAGGGACTGGTGAAGTATGTAGGAAGGCTCCTTTTTCCTTGCCAGAATGATCTTTTTATTTTTTTTTCCTTTTGCACCAGCTTCCCTGACAAAAATAGACACCTCTAGTTGAAAAAGAAAATTACCCATGAACACTTATATATCCTTAACCTAGATTTACCAATTAACATTTTGCCAATTTGTTCCTGGTCTCTTTCTTTCTTTCTTTCTTTCTTTCTTTCTTTCTTTCTTTCTTTCTTTCTTTCTTTCTTTCTTTCTTTCTCTCTCTCTCTCTCTCTCTCTCTCTCTCTCTCTCTTCTCTCTCTCTCTTTCTCTTTCTCCAACTATTTATCTCACACATTATTTTTCTGAGTAATTTAAGAATGTTATGAACATTTTGAACTTGATCTAAGAACATTCTGGTATGTATCACCTAAGAACAAGGACATTCTACTGTATAACCATATACTCTTGCACCTCCCCCCACATTTTAAATAGATACACTAATATTATTTAATATACATATCCCATATTCAAATTTTTACAACTGTCTTGATTTTTTTCTGATTCAGGATCCAGTTAAGGATTATGGATTTCATTTGGTTGCATATCTTCCTCATCTATTTTTACCCCTAATAATACTGCAAAGCCCCAAGAATTCTGGCAAGTTAAATTTGGCAGATTAAAAAAAACCTTACAATCTATCTAGTTGTATCCTCAAGATTAGAGTGACAATTTTTCCATGGATACTCTATAAATAAGGTGTATTTCTCATCATGTCCTCTTAGGGAGCACATGTTTTCAGTTGCCCCATCTTTGATATTATTAACTTTTGGTGATTTGGTTGAGGCCATGTCTACCAGATCTTTCTGTTGTGGAAGAATCTTTCTTTCTTTTTCTGTAATTAGTAACTACTCTGTGCGGTGATACTGTGAGACCACGTGAACACTGTTTCCTAGCTACAATGTGCTCAATAGTTTTGCCATCCATTGAGCTTTGCCTCTGTGAATTACTAAATTAAGATGGTTATTTTCCAATTTTGTCATTCCTCCTACATTCATAAGCTGGTACTTTGCTGTAAAACATGCTGTTTTTTCTCCAGTCTTTTTTCTTTAGTAGCACTAAAGATGCAAGACTCTATCTTTAATAAGTAATATTATATATATATATAAATATATATACACACATATATATGTGACTATATAAAAAGATGAATTTTATATGTTAAAATTATCAATTCTGAAACCCGTACCAAAAAAATTAATTTTATATATAAAAATGATTATTTCTGAAACTCACACCCAGGTTTTTTAAAATCCTAAAATTATTGGTTACATCCAGTATAGAACTCATGAAATATTTATTTCATACTTCTATAGTTGCAAGGTTTTCAAAACACACAAAGAGAAATGAGGTTTTTGTTTCCTGGAACTGAATAAACTAATCAGATGGCCAGTTGGTTGTGGGAATTTTCACTTATGGAGAAAACAGAACAGAGCATAGAATTTGGCAATTTGGACCATGAAAGTTCTCTGTATTTTCAAGAAAACAAGTCTTTCATATTGAGAAATTGAGTTCTCTGGAAGATCAAAATAAGAAACTGATTAACTGAAATGAAGACAAAAAAAAAAAAAAAAATCCAAAAAACCAGCCAACACACTAATAAAAGAAACCCAGAAGTAATCAAAATACATAATTTGACTTGTATAGGCTTGTAAGAGTGCTGATGGTGAATGGTGCATTTTTAATAAGAAAACCAGATGTGACATACATATTATCCAAGACTTCCTTCTCTTTCTGGGCCTGCCACAGTTGCATAGTTTCAAAACCAAACTGCTCTATCCATGTGGCAGTCTTCCTCCATATAATTTTCGGCAGCTCCTAAAGGCATGAGTTCTCTTCATTAGAGAATTTAGAAATTTTTCACAAAAAGGTTTATCTACTTTTACGGTTCACATTACCAAAAGAATGTTTCTCTCTTAAAAGGATTACAAAAGTTCAAAAGTAATATCCTTAATTATTTTTTTTTTGCTTCAACTTTCATTTCAGAGATTGTATCATTTTTCACTATGAAATAGTATATGAAGCATAAGTGTAAAAAGTTGTTTAAAAGTTAATGCCAAAAAAAAAAAAAAAAAAAAAGACAAGAAGAAGGGAGGAAAAAGAAAAGAAAGAACCGAAGAAAAGAAGAAAAATGAAAATAAAAACATTTTGTCTTAAGATACATAGAAGTCGAGATAAACTGATGAAGTCAAACAACTCACTGGGCGGATTCAAGTCACAGTGGCATACACTGCAATGCAGGCGTGATTGCGGCCATACTGGAGAAATGACAACAGTTTATGAGACTTGCAGGGAAGGAAGAAGACGAAGTAAGCAAGAGAACTTGGCTGGCAGAGATGGAAGAGGTCAAGAGCAGCGAATGAGTCAAATCTGGAGAACAAAACAAGTAAGAGGTTATGAAAGAAAAAAAAAAACTAACAAGGTTCTAAATCTCTAAGAATTGAAAGAAAAATAACTTGAGGCAATAATAACAAAAGATGGAGTTTATTGGGTCCAGACCGTGTGCCAGAACTTCCCTTAGTTTTCTCATTTAATCCTTTATAGCAGCTTTACAAAATAGGTGTTATCCCTCTTACCTTGCAAATTGGGAAACTGAGGTTCAAAGAGATTCTCTTATTTGCCCAACTTTCTAGATGAGGCACGTGCGGCGGCTCACAGTGGGTGATGGTGAATGCTGGGGCTGGGGGGCTGATTCCAGCACATCTTGTCCAAACTCAGCTGCATCCACCATGACTGGTTAGTGGGCTTCCTAAAGATAAGGCTAAGGAGAAGAGAATTTCAAAGCATCCACAGTCGAGCTGCAGAGAGTGGGACAAGCATCACATGGCTACAGTGTGCTCAGTTGACCTCCTGAGAGAAATCAAGCTATTATATCCAGAAATGAGGTCCAAAACACAATCTTTAAAAAAAATGCATAATATAGGTATACCACCTTATAAACGAGTAAACTGGTGCAATATTATGCAGTCCGAATTAAATTACTACTTACTACAAATTGTGTGTGACGAGGTCGCCTCTGGAAGATGCTTTGACATCGCTCATTCTGATGACTGGTTCCTTTCCTGGGCTATTACTGCAGTGTCCTTGTTTAAACAAATAGCAGTGAATGCCATGCATTCAAAGAAATGTTTGCAGTGAATTAGGGTTTCAGATTGTTCTTTGCATTGGTCCCATTCCAGGAAGCAACTGACTCGTTTCATAATGGAGCCCTCCTAAAAAGATAAATCAGGGTGACCCACTTGGAGGCTTTCGAAAACAATGGCTACATCTGCATTTCTAAAAAGGAAAACAACTCAGGACCATCCCAAATCAGAACCATGCCCAGAAACAAAAATATCCGCCTCAGAAAAAAAAAAAAAAAAAGGGTGAGTCCTGGGAGGTATTTTAGTAGCCTGTCACGTCAAGCTGATGATAATTAGTTTGAACTGGCAGTGCCACCAAAGCCATATCATTCATTACCTTGTCAGAATAAATCTACCTGCCGTGTCACAGGCTGATTAAGAAGCCCTTACCCTTGTGTAAGTGCATGTTGATCTGAATTTGTGTACACTCCTTCCTCCAAAATGGATGTTTTCAGGTTACATATTGCCAGGATAGGTTGTTCTGATTGTAAACAGCCATCTAAGGGCACTCCGGCTAACACTAGGACCAGTCTTTTCTCTTCTGTTCCCTATAGATAGCTTCAAATTAATCCCAGGGGGTTTAGTATCATCCCCCACAGCAGGGAGAAGTCACCTAGGATTGCTGGCACAGTGATCCTGACGGTTTTAGTCATGTCCTGCTGCTGGGATGCCAGATTTCTTAAAATTTAGTATTTTCCCCCCGTTGGCTCTTTAAGACATCAGACTGTCATAGGAAGGCTTCATTTCAGTGTGCTTTGCTCCACATGGCAATGGAAGTGTTTACTGAGTTCGAGTTGTTTGTGCCCATAAGTGCAGCAGAAATCTGAACTCTGTCTCATTTCCAGAGCATGGCTACCACTGGCCTCCGCGAGAGCCCATGCGGTTGGAAACAAACACTGAAGTGATTTGGACTTGAAAGCTCCTGGAAAGGGTTTAAACTACTCCAGAGGGTGGGTGGGTGGTTTGGCAGATAAAGCCACTGGATAAGAGGCTCTCTGATGAAACTCTGTCTGCACCAAGAGGTGAGGAGAGAACTAACAGTTAGCGAGGGCACACTGTCTGCCAGGCACGTCCGTAATAATTACCAACGACAGTTACCATCTCCTGACACATGCTGCGTGCCATGTGCCTTATAGTCATCCAATACATTTCTACAACCGAGATAGGCACAAGGATTCCCGTTTTCTCCAGTGCAGGAGCTGAAGCAGAGAGGGTTAGGTAAGTTATCTAAGACTGCAAAGCTAATGAATCGGAAAAGGGCTTCCAATTCAGTTACATCTGCATGCAAATGTTCTTTGTAATTCTTTCTCTAAACTGCCACCTGACTGAGTCATTCTATGACCCTTCAGGGCTAGAAGGGACCTGATGGGGGAAGGCAATACTAGTACAGAGATGAGCTTTAAAGACATAGTGGCTTAGTGCGGCAGGACCCGGAGGTGTAGCAGATGGTCGCCCTGTCACAGGGGCCAGCTCAGACTTTCTCCTGTAGATACTACGGAATCACTGCCATGCTTTAAGCACTCTCGGTCCGAGTTCGAATAGAGAATGGCTCTGAGCGTGAATGAACATGGTGACTTTGTAGCCGTTGGTCAAGCGGGACAGACCCAATTAAAGATACTGGTACAGCCCAGGCCAGAGGGCTCAGTTGGTTAGAGCCGTGGTCGGCAAACTCATTAGTCAACAGAGCCAAATATCAACAGTACAACGATTGAAATTTCTTTTGAGAGCCAAATTTTTTAAACTTAAACTATATAGGTAGGTACATTCCTTATCGAAGTAACACCCACACGTGGTATTTTGTGGAAGAGCCACACTCAAGGGGCCAAAGAGCCACAGTTTGCCGACCAGGGCATTATCTGGAAGCACAGAGGTTGCAGATGGCTGGTTCGATCCCTGGTCAGGGCACATACAAAAACAAATTGGTGTTCCTGTGTGTCTCTCACTTCCTTGCTCTCTAAAATCAATAAAATAAACAATTAAAAAAAATGCTGGTAGAAGTGGCAGGTGGGGAAGAGTTGAGAAATGTCTGTCATGAAGTTGGGTGTTAATGCAACACCTAAACTAGGAAGCCTGTCTTGACCTGTGAACATGCTGGCCCAACATTCACAAGAAAAAAAGGAGATAAAACCTGATCACTTAGTTTGAAATTTTCATAAGGATGCTGCTTCTTATATTCCATATTTTAGATGAGAACATCTTATTCTCCAACAAATAACATAGGCCAGAAAGTTACTTTTCAAATTAGTGGAAACATTTTTGGAATAAAAGCTAACTATCTCCAGCCAGTCAACAAGAATAGCATATTTATTTAATAAAGAATGATTGACCTGTGCTTTCACCTTGAAGTAAATGGGAACAATTTAGACAGCCAAATCTTTTACTCAAACAAAGTTCTGCTTTGTTTAGAATTCATCATTCTTTTTTTATTTTTAAATTTTTGATTGATTGAATTTTAGAGAGAGAGGAAGGGAGAGACAGAGAAACAGACAGAGAGAGGAACATCAATTTGTCATTCCACTTATTCATGCCATCATTAGTTGATTCTTGTATGTGCCCTGACCGGGGATCAAACCCACAACCTTGGAATGTCAGGACGACACTCTAACCAACCAAGCTACCCAGCCAGGGCCAGAATTCATCATTCTTTAGACAGCTTCTGAACTTTATTTCTCTCTTTTACTAAATACCACGATTGAGTACCAACACAGAGTTTTTCTTTATTTGTTGGTTATATCATTCAAGTTCCATGTGAAAATGCTTTAGCAACATGTATAATAAATACTGGACTTATTAACTTAGAAAGATAGCATTTGGGTTAAAACTTGAGAAACATATTGATCATTTCAAGTTATGAAGTAATAGCCTAAAAAAGCAAATAAAGTTTAGACAAGAATACAAGTAGTTATTTTCCTAAGTAGAATTTTTTGATTCAAAAAGACTGATTGATCACTTGCTAACTGTCACACCTAGCACGAGGAACTAGAAATACAGTGGTGAGCAAATCAAAGACCCACCCTCACGGAGACTGCCTGCTAAGGTGGGAGACAGTGGGCAGGACATAAAAGAAAAAAGAATAAAACAACTCTAAGTGACAGGTTCTGAAGAAAAATAGACCGGAATAAGGGGAAAGATGCTGACGGTTATCAGATAGGCTTCTTTAAAGAAAGCGCCTAAATGTACTGAGGATACCGCCAGCCTCACAGACATCTGGGGAGGAGAAGTTCCAGGAGATGAACCAAGACAAAGGTCCTGGGGTGAGTGTAATTTTGTAGGGGATGAAGTAAGGGAGAAGAAAGTAGTAAAAAAATAAAGGCAGAGAGGCTCCTCAGGAATTGGATGTTTGTTCTGGATGCGATAGGTAATTAGTTGTAGGAGGGTTTTGAGCTGGGGAGTGACATAATCGAAATTGCATTTCAGAGGAGTCACTCGAGCTGTTCTGTGGACAACAGATTTTAGTGACATAAGAGTTGGGATACTGATGAGGAGAGAGCGGGAGAGGGAGGAGCAGAGGGAGGGACAGTGACATGAGAGATGAAAAGTTACCAGACTTGTGAGGCATTCAGAGAATGGAACTGAGATAAAGTCTTTTCCTTCCAGAACTTTCGTAATTCTTTTATGTCATAGGAGTAAATGAAAAAGAG
Source organism: Saccopteryx leptura (assembly GCF_036850995.1). NCBI lineage: Eukaryota > Metazoa > Chordata > Mammalia > Chiroptera > Emballonuridae > Saccopteryx > Saccopteryx leptura. Next base: position 352,173,304 of record NC_089505.1, read on the forward strand.
AGAGATAATACATAGAAGTCTAAGTTGTTTATTTCTTAAACAGTAATTGTTCTCTTCCTATAAGACAAGATCTTACAATGAGAAAAATTAAATCAGTTTTTAACTCTTTTCTGAGGCTGATGCTCCACTAGTTTGTCTAGTGCTATACTTATTTTTAGTAAAAAATATGCTTGAATAAGAGTGAATAATGATAATGCCAGATTGCATTATTGAGCACTTATTATGTACTGGGCACCATGCTAATAGATTTCCTGATTCTATTCACTCTTCACAAGAACCCAAAAAGAAACCTACAATTATCTGTACTTATCTCCATATTAGAGATGAGTAAACTGAAGTCCAGAGAGGTTAAATATTTGCCAAGACCACACAACTAGAGAGTGATACACCTAGGAATCAAAGGCAAGTCTGTCTGACACTGAACCTAGCTCTCAACAACTAAGCTGTTGTGTATACACATGTATTAAAACAGTGGGTCCCCAGCCCCCGGGCTGTGGACCGGTACCGGTCTGTGGGCCATTTGGTACCAGTCCGCAGAGAAAGAATAAATAACTTACATTATTTCCATTTTATTTATATTTAAGTCTGAACGATGTTTTATTTTTTAAAAATGACCAGGTTCCCTCTGTTACATCAGTCTAAGACTCACTCTTGACGCTTGTCTCAGTCATGTGATACATTTATCCATCCCACCCTAAAGGCCATTTCATGAAAATATTTTCTGACATTAAACCAGTCTGTGGCCCAATAAAGGTTGAGGACCACTATATTAAAACACACACAACAACAGCAATGACTAAAAATCCTGAACTGTTCAGGTATTCTTCCAAAGAACATTTTTAGCTGACATACACAATTTTTTTTGACCATGTGTCAGCATACAAACATAGCCATCTTGGACTACAATAGTTTGTGCTCATTGGATATCAATTGGGGAATGTTGATTTTTCCATAGAAAAGAAATCAACTCCTAAGACATTTTTATGGTGATTGCTTTTTTAGTTGGTTATATTTAGCACTTAATTGATTTTTTCCTTCATTAATAAAGTAATGATAAGGGTAGGCTTCTTTTATTAAGAACACATAGAAGCTATCTTTTGAACTGTATCTTACAGTTGACAACAGGGAACAAAAATAATATACCTTAGAGAAAGCAAAGCAAAAATAGACAAATACATAAATAAGTTAACAAGCAGAACCTTTTACACAACTCTAAAAGAAAGGTGAATAATGAGGACCTTGGGTTACATTGAAAATCTCAAAATCAAGTGTTCCATTTGTCTCTTTCAAATAATTTTCCAGGGAAATACGTTATATAAAGAGTTCAATTTGTTATGATAGGGCACTACATAGTCTAGTATTCAGTTATAATAACTTTTTAAAAACTTCGTCATTAGGGCAGTCCAACTTCCAAGGGAAGTTAAGGAGGTAAGAGCAATAGGTCAGGGGGACTGAAATGTCAGTGCTCCCTATTCTTTCCCTGCTGTTTATGAACTTGGCAATGGCTGATCTCCCCCACCCCCCCTATAACCATAGGTCTCTCTGAGCTTAGGTAACTCTGCTTCCTGTCCTCGTTTCTCCGTGCTAAAGACTGGTATAGACTTCCACATGTCACTCTCCTTGCTGGTATTCTTCAAGTTGCCGACACCTTGGGAAATCAGACCTTCATTAAACTCCCTTGAATTCAACCACTGGAATGAGCTGTCTCCTTCCCTGACTCACACTGGTCTATTTACTCATATGTCAGCCTTGTCTCCTACAAACTCAACCCATTGTTCCCAAGGTCTAGCCACACTCTCCTTCTTACCACCCTCTGGATGCATCACCACTTCCATTACTCAGTGCCCTTGTGTGCTCTCTCCTCCCCCTTCATTGCTCTGTTCTGACCAGTCAAACTTCTATTCATCCTACAAGAGGTATTTAAATATCCTTTTCTCTATAAAGCCTTTCAGAATCTGCCAAGACCAATCTGTTATTCTTTCAGAGGGTGTTGTTTATATTTCTATTACAGTGTGCCACATACCTCAGTCATTCCAAGTCCACTTTATAATTTTTAGCATATCCTTCTACCACTATGCATAGCTTGGTCAGCATAAGCCCCTTTATGCTGCAATAACCAAAATGTAAAATCTCAATGGCTTAAGAACGGTATGCTTTAGTTTGGCTTCACAAATTCCTCTATGGGTCCTGACAGGTTTCCAGGGAAGGACAGAAAACAGAGGAAAGAGAACACTGAAGGACCCACCCTGGCAATTAGATAATTAGATGCATCACCTGGGGCATGTCACATGTCACCAGGGAAGTAATGTCCTTCCAATTGGCAGCAAGGAAAAGAGACTGGGCTAGAAATGAGCATTAGGAGTACTTACCATTTATCTATACTAGACTTTGCAAACCTTTATTTTTCTTTAAATCAACTCACTATTTTTTTACCTAAATATATTTTAAAAGGAAACTGCATCTGTTAACAAAAAACTTCTATTATATAATACATTAATTTGCATTGTTTCTAGTTGCAGTGAAACAAAATCATAATAAATATAAGACTAATAGTCTTATATCACTTAAACAACATTCCATGGACTGTCCTTTGGGAAGCGATGTTCTAATGCTAAGATAGCTGATATTCACGGAGCGCCTGGCACATGTCAGCAAGTGTTCTAAGCATTTCATGGGTATTGAGTCACTTAATTCTCCTAACAACACACAAGTAATAGTGTTCCTCAGTCTTCCCGTTGTACAGATGAAGCATGAGAGGTCAAGTAACATCCCCAATGTCATACTGGTAATAAATAGCAGGGGTAGGACCTGAACCCTGGCAGCCTGAGGCCAGGGAATTCATTTTTACTCAATCTCCTCAATTTGTATGCTCAACAGTGGGGCAGTAGCTCTCTTTGTGTTCCGTCATGACCCCACTGCCTGGTATGTATTATGAGCTGAATTCATCTTTGCTCACTTACTGAATAGATCAAGACTCTTAAGGCCAAGAGAGTGGCACAAGAGTATCACTAATTTTTAAAGGGATGGAGGAGGCACTTCATGTAATGATCAAAAATTTCTAAGTAAAAATGTAAGATTAGTTAAATTCAAAATTTTGCTTTCCTTTCTAACTCCATGTAATATAAGGAGCTTGTTCAGGCCTATCAATATATGCCCTGGGCCTCCAGCTCTGGATGCCGTATGGCCTGACACTACTCTCACATCCTCGGATGCCCGGTCGTTGTGCTTCCAGGCCTCGTGGGTGACTTAGACCTGCAACACTACTCACTGCTGCTGTTGACATTTCCATTCCATAGCTGTGATTCTCAGCTGCTCCTTAAAAAAGTTACCTGGACTTTGTTAACATGACAAGTGATATGGGAAGAACAGGCTACTAACTATGTACTTGCTCTGTCTAGGCAACACCAATGTCCAATCTGATGGTCTTTTTAGTTTGTATAAGTGAAGAATAAACAGAAGCAAATATTAATCATTTAGCTTTTCATTAATTAGTCTGAGGATAGTAATTATTTGACATGAATTTTTTTTTCTCTTGAGTTACCACAAAGAAAACCATTATTATATGATTTGGGGGGGAGAAGAGGTCAGGTTGGGAAATAAGAGGGCATTTAATATTATGCTAGGAACATTAAATGTCATCTCACTTAATTTCCTCAACTACTGCGAGAAGTAGATTGTATGATACTACCCCTATTTCAACAGAGCAAATTGAGCCTCAAAGAGGTTAAGTAACTTGTTCAGGGTCAGAAAGATAACAAGATCAGAGTTCAGTTTTATAGATATTCTTTCTCACTTTCTGAGGAAAATACACTATCATTTTGGTCTTTATTGCTAGTAACAAGAAAGAACAAAAACAAAAGTGAAAGTAAGATGAAATAAAACAAACTTACAACGTTTCCAAAGATTCCACCCAAAGTGTTCTCATTAGCAACAAACCATAAATATTATTATTTCTTTGATTTCTTCCCAATTCTACCATCACAGTTTCTATTTGGGAATCCTGAAAGATCCTTCTGTATACTTGAACACAACAGCCAAAGCTATCTTTCTTTGTACCTTGAAGTTTTTTCCCCCTTCACTTAGGAATTTTAGACAAAAGCAAAGGACATGTGGAAATAATAATAATAAAAATAATGGCCAACATTTATTAAGTGCTTACTATGTGACACAGAATTGGTCACTTAAGTCTCTAGTCAGCCTTAATAAGATGCCTTGACATTTCAAAAACAGTCATCTTTCTTTTTTCCCCACACACAAAAGAAGATTCTATGAAGCATTTTAGCTGAAGAAAAGAAAATAGGGTAATACAGAGAAATGAGATGAAAAGCAGCTAGGAATGGTGTCCCCTGCTTGGACTGGAAGCCATTAAGAAAGGGTATGATTAGATGTCTATTGTAGAGGTAGGGGGTATGGATGACCTAGCCTCAACCCACAGGATAAGGTGAGACATAACTTAGGAATCGGGCCTGAAGAGGAATTGGATTTTTAAGCAGAAAGGGGAAAGGTAGAATAATAATGAGGAGGAAATCCCAAGGTCTCAACTGAATAATATTTAAAAGAGTCTCATGGTAGCCACTAGCAAGTGAGTGATACACAATAAACCTTTCTTTTATCTTAAATAGCAGGATTTGGTTCTTGATATGTTTTTTATGGCTTCTGATAAGAAAGATTATGTTTTCATGTAAGCATGTCATAAAGAATTTTAAATGTGCAGGTTTTAACAAGGTGCTCAAAACTGAAAACTAGTTTTTATAGGTGTTTCGCAAGTAAGACGCTGCAATCCTGCATCAGAGGGCTGGAGACTGCATGTGAAAATACAAGGTTTCTGAATGTGAGCCTTGTCTTCAGGGAACCAGCCAGTGACTGATAACTGTGCACACTCTTTAGCTAGCAGACTCAGTATAAATTTTAATAAATTTAAAAACGGAGAGCTCCAAGTTATAAAATTATGTTCGGTAAAATGAAATCCTTTAAGAACTAAGCCAAGTTTTGACTTGCATAGTATTAAAAACACTTATACTGCTGGTATAGTAGATCATTATCCATTTAAAGTATTTGATAAAGCTAATCTTTAAGGCCTACATTGGAGCCTATTCAAATGTACACAATTACAGTTGTGCCTCAAATTATTGAAACTACATGCCATGTGTATAATAACTGACATATTTCTCAAGTAAAAAAAAATGGTATAAGAGTGTGGTGGTTACGGGGGGGAGGGGGGAATGGGAGAGGGATAGGGAGTGGGGAGGGGCACAAAGAAAACAAGATAGAAGGTGACAGAGGACAATCTGACTTTGGGTGGTGGGTATGCAACATAATTGAATGACAAGATAACCTGGACTTGTTATCTTTGAATATATGTATCCTGATTTATTGATGTCACCCCATTAAAAAAAATAAAATTATATATAAAAAAAAAAATGGTAAAATGAAAACAATTAAATCAAAACAAACAAACAAAAAACACGGAAACTCAGAGAATCATCAAATTAAAAGTACAATCACAATTATACACAACGGAGTCCAAAAGTGTTTTAGAAGAGACAAAGTTTCATCCTGATAAGACAGCCAAATCAAATTCCTGGTAACAGTAGGAGACACTCTTTTCCCCGTTATTCCATGTTTGAAAAGTGTTAGAAGTGGGGTGCTTCCTGGTGGTAAATAATCTGAAGGGATCAGGCGTTATAAAGCAGGTATTTATGATGGGTAGCACGAAAATCTGGTTCTTTCATAACTTAGTTATGGCCCATGTATGGAAAGCATTGGTTCAACAGAAAAACTACATTTCAGATTCTACTCAAGAAATCAGAATTGCCTCCTGTAACTCATTTGAAGGGAGCTCATGTATGGAATTTGCTGGAACAGTGATGGAAGAGTTCACACACAGAGCTCAATGAGGCAATGCTGAGATTAACAAGAGAAGAAGAGCCCAGAGGGGATGAGAGGGTTCCAAGGAGGACACGGTGTGACCAAAGCCAGAAGTCAGGCTGCCTGGTCCTGGCTTGAACCCTGGAAGAGAAATAACCATCATCACTAGAGATGATGTCGTAAGAAGAGAAAGGGTGGCAATATCTTTTTCCTCCCCACCTCCAACCCTTCTGTCTCCCACTAGTGATTTATCTTGACAAAACCTAACCTAGCCCTGGTCGGCTGGCTTAGCAGTCGAGTGTCAGCCCACTGTGTGGAAGTCCTGAGTTTGATTCCCGGCCAGGTTACACAGGAGAAATGCCCATCTGCTTCTCCACCCCTCCCCCTCTCTATCTCTCTCTTCCCTTCTAGCAGCCAAGGCTCCATTGGAGCAAACTTGGCTCGGGTGCTGAGGATGGCTCCATGGCCTTCACTTCAGGTGCTAGAATGGCTCCAGTTGCAAGGTAGCAACACCCCAGATGGGCAGAGCATTGCCCCCTAGTGGGCATGTTGGGTGGACCTGGTCAGGCACATGCGGGAGTCTGTCTCTGCCTCCCCGCTTCTAACTTCAGAAAAAACAAACAAACAAACAAAAAACGTAACCTAAAGCAGGTGGGCAAGGTAGCCTGGGAAATACAGCTTTTAGAGGTCACATCTTATGAGGAAGGACATGTCAAAGGAAGGGATAATGGCCAATGACAGATATCCTCTTCTCCAAAAGTGTGTTTGTGTTTCTACATATATTCTGACTATCTACAAAATGTTTTTTAAACCAAAGTTTTAATGACAGAGACCTCATGTGGGGATAACTTCAATAATGATATGCAGATAAAGTGAGAATTCTACTGCTCCCAGAAGTAAAATGCAAACCATCAAATATATTTAAAAACTTTTTTTAAACACTAAACATGGAGGATAATCAATTAGTATTTTAATACAAAAAATAAAACTTGCTAAGGATTAAGGCTAAGCGGAGAAATTAATAGCATTTATGTTTCCAAGAATTTACGTAAGCTTTTTCATTCTACTATATTTTCAGAGTTGTAGTAGATGTGTGAAAATAACGTTCCATGACTAAGTTTTTTTTTAAATGTCATTTTAGAAAATAAGAGTGAGCATTTATAATACATCAGGCATGTAAAACAAGTCTGTAAATATTAGTTCATTTACCTGTAAGTTTTGAAAATTTACTTACAATAAATTTGGTGAAAAAGCATTCACAGCCCACTTTACAGATGGTAAAATTAAGTCTGGGAGCTCTAAGTATCTTGCCTAAGATCGTATATCTGGTTAATGCTAAAGTCAGAGTACAAATCAAAGTCTCAAAGGCTAAAAACTTTATATTGTCAACACTTAGCTCTAGTGAACAGGCCAACAGATAAAAAGAGGATGGATACAATATTTTTTTAAAGTGGATGTAACATATGTGAAGAGAGGTATCAGGCTTGTATTTTCGGCTTTATAACAGCCTCAGATTCCTTATCTTTTCACCAAGACAGTGACTTTTATAATCACAGATGCAGGACTTTGTGGGAAGACCCTCAAATTTTATATTTAAGATTATATTAGAAAAATAACTTATTCCCCCTAGCAACCAGAAATATGTTTAGTAGAGCCAACAGACTTCTTGCAAGGATCCAGTTACCTGCATTAGAGCCTCGATATAAATCAATGGCAGTATTCGAATGTGTGCAATCAGCTTTCAATAAGAAAACTGCTCTCTTATTTAATACCTAATGAAAGCTAGTTAAGTACAGGTTCCATGGATGTAGTAAAAGTAACTACTTCACTAAAAAAAAAAAAAAAAAGTTGGCTAAAAACTAAGAAAAAAATGAAGCATTATTTTCTTCATACATTGTATTTGTTGAAAACAATATTCTCATATACTTCAGGGAAATGAGTCAAAATATTATAAGTTGTAAAGGTAAAATCGATATTTCCCAATGGTAGTCTTTCTTAAAGTAGTTCTTTTTAATGATGGTTTTCAGTTGAGTATAGGTATTGCAAAATATTTCAATGTTCCAAATGGTATCTATGCTAACAATGATATATAAAGGCGACTTCCTGTCTCCGTTAAAATTTCTTTTAGTAATCAAGTATTTGAAATGTCTAATTCTTCTCTGGCTATTCAGTTTTTATTACTATTTTTCTCTTATTCTTTCGCAGGTTTCAATAAACTTGTAACGTTCTCCACTGTGACATACACTAGAAAAGCAACTGGCCTTTCATTTTGTCTGTCCCACCTTTCTAACCATAGTTCTATGATCACATAGTATTTTTAACTATCATTAACTTGTGTTTTGAATGTACAAACTGATATTTTGCTTACTCCTTCCCCAGGGTTTTTCATCTACATTAAACATCTAAATACTTTTAAAACGAACCTAATCATAAAATCTTAAGGAAATCAAATTGGAACCAATACAGACAAATCGCTAGGAAAATTATGTAGGTGTGGTTCATGTCTAACCTACAGTCATTATGTTAAATCATGATGTCTGGGGCAGCTGGTTGAATTTATATATTAAACATAAATTTTCTAAGTGACACTTTTTCTAATACACAATGATTTTACTTTTCTGAACTTCACGTCTTATTTCATTAGAATGACTCAAATAACTACGCTAGAAACTCACAAAAATTTTCATCAAATTTTAGATTTATGGAACATGTCACCTAAAAGATGTAAAAGCCGCATTGTGCTCATTCCTTTTTTTATGCCTGCTATTGAAAATCAAAAGACTTGTATTTGATAAAAATGGAGAGCAAAAGACTGGATGTGAACATATTATAAATCCAAACATGAGCACAAAGTGACTTTGTATTCCACTCAAGTGACTAGATCACGTCCTATTAAACTATTATTGAAAGAGATCAATTTATTTCAGGATGTGAACAATCTTTCTGTGAATACAGAATATAGAGTAATTTATGTATTTTCTCTTTGAAATAATATTAATTCAGAGGTTCGATTACCTGTATTATTTTCCATGTAATGCTTTCTCCGAGTGATTGAAATTCAATAGGAAAATGCAATATTGAAGTTGGAAAGCAATGCTACGGGGTTGGGTGGGGCGGGAGCTGGGGAAACGTGGGAATATATAAATACATAGCAGAGCGGTCATTATTGATGCTGTAGTTATTTTACTTGTTATTAGCATTATTGTTCTTATTGTTATCCCGACTGCCGGATGAGGGTGATGCTTTTAAGTGAAGGGCACTTATTACGCTAAGCAACTTACTGCGTTTGGTTGTATAATCCTGAAGCTAAGAGTCAGAAGAGATCAATTGGTCTGCACAGTACAGGGAAAATGAGGTGAAGAGAAGAGAATGACCTACTTAGTGTAAAATGTGACTGCTTCTTATGACTCCAAATAGACCGTAAATTCTACTGAACTCATGAAAACTTCTTAGGGACGAATCTCCTGCAGAGACAGCTGAGGGCACCGAGCTCTGTGTCTGGACTAAGTGTCGGATATAGAGACAGAGGAGCTGCAGAAACAAAATTTCCTGCTAATAAGATGCATCATGGAAAATGCCTTGAAGTAGCAAGGATTATAGTTTTGGAGGTTTTTAAAGTCATAATTTTTCTAGAGTGCTTCAAGGAAGGGGATCATAGCTGATATCTCAGGAATTTCTAAGAAACCTGGAGCTTTCTCTAGCTTGTCAACATAGTATCCTTGTGCCTCCTGAGTTGTAAATAATCAATATATATTTGTTAAATAAATATTTCTCCTTTTGTTCAAACTGTACACTTATGCTAATAAGTTTTCAAAGTAAAGAGTAACAGTATCTTCCTTCTCCTTTTTTGCTATCGACCTTTGGTATTTCTTCCTTTGTCAAAGCACGTAACAACATTGTGCCAAGTTATCTGGATGGAAAATAAAAAGTTCAGTCAACCATAGGTTTACTATATTATAAATTAAAATAATAGGAATGCAGCGGGTTGAAAGTATAAAGTGCTATTATTAATCAATCACCAACATAGTTCTTGTACAACAAGATCTATTTTTAATAATTGCTTCTCAGTGCTTTTTCAGTCCTTTGTCTCTTCTCCTGATGTCAGTACTAAAAGGATCAGTCAGGCTGATCAAATCAATGGAGATTTAAAGCCACATAGAAGTAATAAAACCATGAAAAGGAAACTAAAAACTCCACACCCGCCCACATGGGTTTCAGCTGCAAAGCTTCCAAGAAGAAACCCAAGGAAAAAAAAGGAGAAAGAGACAAATAGAAAAAGGAAGGAAGACAGTCTAATGAATTATCTCTTGAATCAGAAATGAAGTATCACCTTGACTCTATCAAAGTTATGCTACCAAATTATATTGATCCCTGGTTGTTCAGTTTACTTCAATAAATCAGAATATATAATACTAAATGAAATCACACTGGAAAAAAAGTCCAAGAATTAAAAACGTTATCATCTCCCTAGAAAACCACTGGCTATCAACATCAAGCTATTGGTAACTTCTACCAAGGTAAAGATTGCTTAACACATTCTGTCTGTCAAATCAGTGGACTTTCTAGTCTGTTAGAACATATACCTCTTCAACGTAAAATATAATGAAATAATACCAAGGGAAAGAATATTAACATTTCAGCAATGCAATTTCTTGGTCCAGATGGGAAACCACTTGAGCTTAAAATGTAATGAAGAAGGACCAAAAAAAAGATTTAAACTTCTACATTTTATTCAATTCATAACCCACATTTCCTGATGTCTGCTTTCTTAGAATGTTTCCAAGTCCTGGGGTTTGCTGAAAAGATGTGTTTTAGTAGTACCATGTGGGTGTTCATTAATCTACTTGCAAATACACGGGCCATATAACAGTGTGAAGTTATTTCGTAAATCTTCTATGTGGAAGAAACAGAACAGGCAGAGCACTATTATCTATCCTGAAGAGCAAAGCCTCAGTCCTCCAACACAACTGATTATGGAGCTTGTCATTCAAGTTCTTCAAGAATGGTGGTTTCACAAGCTCTTGATCATTTCTCTGGTGTTCGTTTGGCCTTGCTGTCCAGAACTCTTTCCTAATACACTTTAAATGATCAGATTGGGTTATTACCCTGATGCCATTCCACAGGTGGAGGAAATGCAAAAGACTGTCTTCCTAGATTTATAAATTGTCTACTCATATCCATATCTGCTTTCTCCAAGTGAACGTTAACTTGAAAAATACTACTTTAGGGAGATAATGAAATAACTTTAGACTTAACAGAGAGTTGCTGAAATAGTATGGAAAGTTTCCATATACACTTCACCTAACTGTCCTTGTGTTACTGCCTTATATAACCACAGAATATTAATACAAACTAAGACATTAACTTTGGTACTAATATAATAACTAAAGGACAGAATTTGCTGGGGTTTCACCACATTTTTCATTTATGTTCCCTTTTGTTTCTATAATTCAAGATTCCACATTTCATTTAGGTGTCATGTTTTCTTAAATGCCTCCATTCTGTGACAGAATTTTAGTCCTTTCATAATCTTAATACATTTGTACTGGTCAGTTATTTTGTAGAAAGCCTCTCAGTTTGGGTTGGTCTGAGATGGTTTTATCAGGATTATATTGTATGTATGCTCAGGGCGCCATATCAAGGGGCCAATGTCATTATATACAACTGGAAATATCAACCTTGATCACTTGCTTCAGGGGATTGTAGCTGTGATTTTCTACTGTAAAGTTACTGTTTCCCCCTTGGTTACTACTCAATGCTTTGGCGTAGGTAATTTGAGACTGCAAATATTCTGTTTCAGAGTAAATTTTAGCCCACTATTTTAGCGTTCATCAGTGGATCTTAACTTATTCTTTGGATGTTTTATTAGTGGTTGTCTCATTCCCTCATCCTTTCCATGTCATTAATTCAAATTCTTCTATAAGAAAGCATATACTCTTATTTGTCTGTTTATGTATTTACTTCAGTAGGACTCTTTGTTTTATTCTTTGTAATTAGTTAACATTATAATTATTTATATTTTTGCTAAAGTGTGTCTATTGGAGGCTCTTTCAGGTGGTCCTCTATACCCTTTTAAAACATCTCCATCCTTTTATTCCTTCCTTCCCAGCTCTTATTCCCTCTATTCCCTTTCTTCTTTTACTCTTCCCTCTCATATCCCTCCTTCCTTTCCTCTTTTCTCTTTTCTTCCTTCCCTCCTTCCTTCCTTCCTTCCTTCCTTCCTTCCTTCCTTCCTTCCTTCCTTCCTTCCTCCCTCCTTCCCTTCCTTCCTTCCTTCCTCCCTTCCTCTCTCCCTCACTTTCTTTTCCTTTTTTTTTGCATTTTCATCATTTCTGGCACCACAAGATGCTCCAGATTTGGGGGATCAACCAGTTCCCCAACAAGCCCTGATTCCTTTTATTTGAGAATGTTAGTTACACACCAAGACCTGGATACTAGGTATAACTCATCACCATTCCTGCGGGGGGGGGGGGGGGTGTCTCTTCTTCTAGTCCTTCTTAATGGACAGAGGAAAGATAATACATTTTATTAGAATTAAATCCAAACTATTAAAACAAATTCATGACTCTATATTGATACCTTTGTTCCCTGGTCATCAAACCACGGTTTGTGAGCCACGTGTGGCTCTTTGGCCCCTTGAGTGTGGCTCTTCCACAAAATACCACGTGCGAGCACTATCTTGATAAGAAATGTACCTACTTATATAGTTTAAGTTTAAAAAATTTGGCTCTCAAAAGAAATTTCAATCGTTGTAATGTTGATATTTGGCTCTGTTGACTAATGAGTTTGCCGACCATGGCCTTAGTTTTAATCCAGAAACACAGGAATCTTCTAGACTTCTTCTTTTCTAATGTAACTTCTTTTTCCAAAAGTGAGTAATCTGGTTTTTATTATCAACAATACATATATTTATGACATGTTAACCCCTGGTATACATATAAAATAACTTCAGAATTGTTAGTTCATACTTTTGTAAGGAACAAATTTACCAACTATAAGATAAGATTTGTGGGCCCTGGCCTATTGGCTCAATGGTAGAGCATTCAGCTGGTGTGTGGATGTCCCAGGTTCAATTCCCAGTCAAAGCAGGCAGGAGAAGCTATCACCTGCTTCTCTACCCTCCCCTCCCCTTTCTCTCTCTCTCTCTCTCTCTCTCTCTCTCTCTCTCTCTTTTCCCCTCCCACAGCCATGGCTCAATTGGTTCAAGCATATTGGCCCCAGGTGCTGAGGATGACTTCATGGAGCCTCCACCTCAGGTGCTAAAAATAGCTTGGTTGTAAGCATGGCCCTAGATAGGCAGAGCATCAGCCTCAGAGAGGGTTTGCTGGGTGGCTCTCTGTCAGGGCACATGCAGGAGGGAGTCTGTCTCTCTATCTCCCCTCCTCTCACTTGGAAAAGAAAAAAGAAAGAAAAAAAAAGATAAGATTTGTGTACATTTCCTTTGGTCTGTAGCTTTATATTATCTTTATTTTTCTAAAGTAATTTTGGTGAGTTCCATTCTTCCCCATCCCTTAAGGTGGCTATAACTTTGTTTTTAATACAATTAGGTTCATTTGTCAGTCTGTGTTTATCATTCTGCCTATATCTATAAATTAACCTATATGGTTAATTTTTACTTGCATAAAGTAGAATCCTTCTCTGTGTTATAGAATTATATGGTATTATGGGCTGAATTGTATCCCTCCCCACCAAATTCATATACTGAAGTTCTAAGAGATAGTATCTAAAAATGTAATTATATTTGGAGCTAGGGCCCTTAAAGATGTAACTAAATTAAATAAGGTGATTTAGGTGGGGCTTAATTCAATATGACTGGTGTCTTTATAAGAAAAGGAAATAAGGATACAAGGAGAGATACCGGGGTGTATGCACACAGAGGAAAGACCACGTGGGAACACAGGGGTAAGGTGGAAATCTGCAAACTAAAGAAAGAGGCCTCAGAAAAAAACAAATCTTCCAACACCTTGATCTTGGGCTTCTGGCCTCCAGAATTGTGAGAAATAAATATCTATTGTTCAAGCCACCCAGTCTGTGGTATTCTGTTATGGCAGCCCTGGTAGACATACATACGGGTTTTGATAAATGCATGGATCCATGTAACCAACACCACAGTTCCATACAAAACGGTTCCATGACCTCAAATTTCTTTCATGCTGACCATTTATGGTTAACACTTCCTTGCAACCCCAAACCCTTGACAACAACCTATCTGCTTCCATCCCCATAATTTTTTGTTGTTGTTCTAAAGTGTGGTAGAAGCCGAGTCACATATTATGCAATCTTCTGGGTCTGACTTTTTTCACTTATGCAAATGAATTTGAAATTCTTCCATATTCCTGCATGAACCAATAGTTTTTTTTTTCCTTTTTATTGCAGAATAGTGCTCCATTTTGCAAATGTATGCCATTTTTTAAAATCCACTTACTAGTTAAAAGACATCATGATTTTTCCCAATTAAAGACTAAATGAAGCTGCTATACCCATTCACATACATATTTTTCTGAACCTAAGTTTTTATTTCCTTTGAGTAAATACTTTCAATTAGTGGGTTATATGATGAATAAGTATTTAACTTTTAAATAAATTGCTAAATTATTTCTCAAAGTGCCTGTACTATTTTGTATTCCTGCTAGTAATGTATAAAATTGCCACTTGACCCACGTCTTTGTCAGCACTTACTGTTAACAACATTTTAATTTTGGTGCTATTCTACTAGAGATGTTGTATTCTTTAATATCCTTTTAATATCTATGGTTACATCCCCTCTTTTGGCCCTGATATTGTTCATTTGTGCCTTGTCCCTTTTTTTCTTTGTGGGTATTGGCTAGAAAATTTAAAATTTTATTTATCTTTTCAAAGAATCAGATTTCAGTTTTACTCTTTTTTTTTCCTGTTACTGTTCTGTCTTAATTTCATTGATTCCTACTCTTCTCGATGTCACTTCCTTCTGCTTGTGCTGGGTTTAGTTTGCTCTTCTTTCGTATGAGTCTGAATGCAAAAGCTTACATTAATATTTGAGATCTTTTTCCTTCTCTACCACATGTTGTAAGTCTCCTTCTAGCTTTAGCTACTGTCTACAAATTTTATGTTGTGCTTTCATTTTTGTTTAGTTCAATATAGTTTTTAATTTCCTTTGAAACATTCTCTTTAACCCATAACTTATTTAAGTCTGCTGTTTAATTTTAAAACATTTGAGGATTTACCAACTATCTTTATGCTACTGGTTTCTAGTTAAATTCCATTATGATCCAAAAAACTGACTTCTTATATTTTCTCTTCTTTTAACTTTGTTGTTTATTTTATGGCCCAGAAAATGCCCTCCCTTGACATGTTTCATTGAAAAGAATCTGGAATATGTAATTCTGGGTGAAGTGTTCTATAAATGTCAGTTGCATTTAGTTACTTTATAATTTTGTCTAGGTCTTCTAGATCCTTATTGATTTACTGTCAAATTATTACATTGATTACTAAGAAGGGAGTTGAAATAGCTATTATTGTAGCATTCTCTACTTCTCCTTTCAGCTTTATGATTGTTTTGTTTCATGCATTTGCATGTTCTATTGGTTGTTGATTACACATTGAGGCTGTCATGTATTATTGGAGAATTGACTTCTTTACATCACGAAGCATCTCTCTTTGTGACAATATCCCTTCTTCTAAGGATTGCATTGTTTCATTAATATAGATACACCAAATTGTTTTGCTTCTTGTATATATGGTATACCCTTGCACATCTTTTTAGTTCAGTCGATCTCTGATGGGACCAAAAAAGAGTGTGAATTTGAAGTTAATCTGGCTCTTACTCATTGTAAAGTAGGCAGGGCCAGTGTTCCAGCTTATTGCTTCCTGGAGCAGAACTGCTCTTTTTATTCATTACACAATAATATACTTCTTCAATTGATTTTTCTTTAATGAAAAAAATAATTTCCAATTACTTTAAAATAGAAAATACATACTGATTTTCTTTAAAAAAAAAAAGAAAGAAATTTTCAGATGCTAAAGCTCAGTAATTCTGTACATGTGGGAGAAAAGCACCAATTTATTTTGCCTTAATCTAGACTTAAATATCATTTAAGAATAAGGGAGAGTGAGAGAAACACTTACCATGGTAAAACAAGAGTCGTGAGTGAGATAAGGCTGATTTTAGAATTAGAGTAAGAGGATGCTACTCTGTCACATGAGGCTAAGACTGAACTCCCGGTAGCTTCTCAATCTCTATTATATTGTCCTTATTAAACTTAATGGTTTGTATAGGTAAAAATAAATTTATCATTCTCAACTATCCTCTCTTTTCTCTTTAGGGGAGTAAACCTTGTCCAGATCATGTATTCATTTATTTTTTTTCAAAGAATATATGTTTTCTAGCTAATGGCATGCACTATATTTAGTGTTGGGACCACATAGTAAATACAACTTCCTAAAGCAGCTCAGAGAATAGAATTCAGGAAGCATACATATAATTTATGTAATAAGTGATGTAATAGAGTGTGTACAACAAGGTTTAATAAGGTCAAAGAGAAGTGCCATGCGTTTAAGTGAGTGGATGCTGCAGTTGGCTCAGTCGGTTTGACTTTCTAGCTCCATCATTTACTAATTGTGTGCCCTCCTTGGTGTTCTCCACTTAAAATGGGAATAATAATAAAATCACCCAACAGAAATGTGAAAGCTCATTGTGCTAATATTAGATTGAACAATATGAAATCACCTCGTGCCTTGTAACTCCTTAGCACAATACTAAAAGGTTGTATAGTGCTCTGGTTGTACTCCCCCACCCCCATTCCTCCAAAATATTTTATATATTCAAATGCTAAGCCCTGGTGCCTGTGGATAAGATATTATTTGAAAATAGGCTCTTTACAGATATAATGAATCAGAGGAGATCACACTGAAGTAGCATGGACCCTACAAGCAATGCCTGTCATCTTTATGAGCACATGGAGGAATATATGTATGGACACTGAAACACAGGTGAGACTCACAGGGAGGCAGACTTTGTGAAAATGGAGGCAGAGATTGAAGTGATGTATCCATAAGTCTAGGGATGCCAAGGATTGCCAGCAACCACCAGGCGCTATAAAGAAGCAAGGAAGGTTTCTCTAGAGCCTTCACAAAGAATGTGGTCCTGCTCACACCTTATTTCAAACTTTTAGACTCTAGAAGTATGAGAAAATAAATTTCTGTTGTTTTAAGCCATTAAGTTTGTTGTAAGTGGTTACATCAGCCCTGGGAAATTAATACAGGTAGCAATTAATTAGTAAATTTTACCTATAGGTTGTGGGGTTTTTTTTTTAAAGGAGATTTAGCATTTTTATTTAAGGATAATTGACATACAATGTTATATTAGTTTCAGATGTGCAACATTGTGATTTATTTATATACCTTATGATGTGATCACCATGATAATTCTAATAATCATCTCACCAAAGTTATTACAGTATTATTAATGACATTCCCTGTGATGTACATTATATTAGATCACATAATTCTCATAATATAAAAAATGACTCTAAAACTTTATTGTCAATAGACAATAAAGACCATCAAAGACCATTTATGTTTAGAATTGCCTTTCTCTATTCTTCTTACCCATTCTAATCAAATCAGTAGAAGTAGGTATTTATTTCTTGATACACTTGTTTATGACATTTCCTTGACTTGTTCACTTTATAACTGGAAGTCTGTATCTCTTATTCCCCTTTTAGGTTTTTCATCTATCTACCCACCATCCTCACCCCTCTGGCAACCATCAGTGTGTTCTCTGTATCTATGAGTCTGTTTATACTTTGTTTTGCTTATTTGTCTTACATTTTTCTAGGCTTCACAAATAAGTAAAATCATACAATATTTGTCTTTGTCTGACTTATTTCAGTTAGCATAAAACTCTGTATTTTCATTAATGTTGACCCAAATGGCAAGATTTCATTTTTTATGACTGAGTAATATTCCCTTGAGTATATATACCACTTCTTGTTCATCAATTCATCTATACATGAACACTTAGTTTGCTTCCATATATTGGCTATTGTTAATGATGTTGCAATGAACATAGGGGTGCATATATCTTTTCAAATTAGTTTTTTCATTTTCTTCAGATAAATACCCAGAAATGGAATTGCTAGATCATATGGCACTTTTATTTTTAATTTTTTGAGGAATCTCCATGCTGTTTTCCATAGTGGCTGCACCAATGGACAATCCCACAAACAGTGCACAAGGGCTTCTCCACGTCCTCACCAGCACTTATTATTCTTGAATTTTTGTTAATAGTCAGCCATCTGACAGGTATGTGGTAATATCTCACTGTGGGGTTTTTTTTAATTTGCATTTCCTTGATGATTAGTGCTATCTGTTGGCCATCTTTATGTCTTCTTTGGAGAAATATCTATTCGGGTCATCTAATGGGCAGAGGTGCCCATTTTTTAATGAGATTATTTGTTTGTCTTGTTATATTGAGTTGTAGGAGTTCTTTATACTAACCCCTAATCAGATGTGCCATTTGCAAATATCTCCTCCCTCAGTAGATTGTCTTTTCATTCTGTTGATGGCTTCCTTTGTTGCGCAAAATTTTTTAGTTTGGTTTATGCTTATCATTGAAACAGGAAATAATTCACTGTGTCAGAGCAGGAGCTGCTAAAAAAAGGCTTCACTGGTGACCATTTAGGAAGGAGGAGGAAATTGCATTCCAGATAAGAAAATACAAGTAATTGTATCAAGAAATGAATATCTACTACTATAAATTTGGTTGGAATGGGTCAGAAGAATAGAGAAAAGCAATTTTAGACATGAAAGATTTTTGTTGGACTTCTTATGCTATGTTTTTGGCAATAAAGGTATACAGTCATTTTTTAAAAAATGAGAATTTTGCGATCTCAGTAATATTTTATAAATATCACTCTGGCAGCACTCTGTGCATTAGATAGGGGAGGGAGGGACTTCAGAAGGCTATTGAAATTGTCATGGCTTAGGATCATGGAGTCACAGAAGGAGAACAGGCAAAAAAGAAGAAAATAGAACAATTTCAGGTGTAGAATTTATATAATTACAGACTATTTGGAAAAACTTAGAGAAATAAAACTACAATTATTTCCAGATTTCTAGTTCAGGGTATGGATAGATTGAAGTAACACTTACAAAGAGATTGAAGTCAAGAGAAAGAATTTCTTTAGTGAGAATATTAGAAAAAAGTTGAAGTTGATAAAAAAGTTCAGATAAAAATATCTATAGAATCTGGACATGTGAATCTGAATAATTAAAGAGAGGTCTTTATTAAAGTTACAGACTTTATTAGGTTTTAAATAAAAGTTGAAGAACTGATACACTTACTAACCTCAGGTGATTGTACAGAAAATAAAAAAGAAAAGAAGATTGTATAAAAAGAAGAAATTACCTATTGTGAAGATTAAAATGTTGAAATATAAAAATTATAGCTTAAGGTAGGAAGATCATAGTAAAACCTAAATATACAAGGTAATACCTCATTGTATTTGTTTGGTTGATTTTGTTTTGTTTTGTTTTTCTCCCTGCATTTCCCTGTTGATTAGTAATGTTGAACATTTTTCCATGTCTGTTGGCCACCTGTATATCTTCTTGGGTGAAATATCTACTGAGGTCATCTAATGGGCAGAGGATCCCATTTTTTAATTGGATGTTTTTTTATGTTGAATTGTATGAATTCTTTATATGTTTTGGATATTAACCCCTTATCAGGCATGAAGGTATGTAATTTGCAAATATCTTCTCCCCTAAAGGAGGAATTTCAAGGAGAGGGTTATGTAAAATTCTACAAAGTTGTAGTATCAGCCAGGATGGGCTGAATTATGGTTGTGGTGACAAACAAATCTGAACTCTTATTGGCTTAACACAGCAAAGATTCATTTCTTTTTCATGTACAACACAGATCACTGGGAGGATAGAGAGCATCAGAGTCTCTCAGGAACTAGGCTTATGAAGGCTCCATTTTAACACAAATGATCTCTAAAAGCAAGGGGAATGAAATATGGGAACCATGCAGTGACTTTTAAAACTTCCATATGTATAGTGACACCTTCCTTCCATTCACATATCATTAACCAACCAAATCACAGCTCAATGTCTTACATGGCAATCACAAACTTACCAAGATGATGGTAAAGATCAATTTTAACATTTTCCCAGAGAAATAAATAAGTATTTGTGGAAAAGTTCTAAGGAAGGGAACTTGAAGAGAAGACGAAAAAAGATTTGGAAGGATTACCCTAGGAAATAAGAGACATTGGTAATGGGCTGCAATTAGTTCATTGTACAAATGCATTAAACATTGTAAAACTCATTGAACAAATATGTATTAATTATTCACTTAATAATGTGTATTTGGAGAACGCCTAGTTCACATTCTACTTAATCTGGAATTGGGTAAGCTAGCAAGTACAACAGCTTTGCCTTTTGTTATTGCAGACCCAGCTGAGAAACTGAACCCTGCAATCTCTGATCATATCCAGTGTGGTGAGTAGTCCTTTTGTTTTATTTGCAGAACCCCTATTACTCTTAAGACTCAAAAGTTCAAATATGGTGGATGTTCACCAATATTGGCAATTTAGTTTCCCTTTGCCTGTGTTCAATCTAGAGTTGAGTATGTGGCCCAGTTCATCTAGAAAAAAAAATCTAGATTAATAGAAAAAGCCAATGAGAATCGGGCTTCCTGTCCCTTTTCTTCTTAGCCACGGTTTTGTTGTGTGAGAGCATGTTAGAGACACTGTATACAAATCATTTTGAAGTCTTAAGGAAGAAGTTTTATAAAGTTCCAATTGACCTTTCTGATATTACTGACTGGTTGGACTAAACATGTACATCCGGAGTACACATAACATGAAATAATTATACGTCTTTGGTATTTACATCATTACAAATTAGATAGTTTGATGTAGCATATACTCAAACACATGTAAAATAATCTATTCAGTGAGAATAACTCCTTCCTCTGTATTTCTTCAGTGTCTTATAATTTATCTAGCTATTTCTTAGCTTGCCTTTAACATCATGCATGTAGATGTGTGTGTCCTTTGCTAACTAGACTACAAACTTTCTTTTAACCATTTCTTGCTTTTCCACAACAAAAGCAGTTTTTCTCTCAGTCAGGAGTCTGTCCTATCTCATAGAATGACGACTCATTCAGTCATATCTATAACTCTAAAATATTGGAATCATTCTGGATTACTATTTTCCTCCCATCCACATCCAATTCATCAACAAGACCTGTCAGTTCTACCTCTAAAATGTGTCTAAACTCTATTTCCACTGTCCTCCAGCCCAAACCATCATCATCTCCAGCCTTGATCATGCACAATCGACTCCTAATGACCATTAGGTCTTAACAACCTGCACTTTGAATCTTTCTGAGGGCAGTCAGAATGACTTATGAAATTGTAAATTAAATCTCTTATACCCACCTCCTTCTAAAATCTTTGTGATCGATTCCCATTGTATGAACATGAATCGCAAATTCTTGCCTCGGGCACAGGCTCTAATATTCTGGTCCCTGACTCCCTCCCTCCCTCACTTACCACATTTCATATCCTTTAGCCACGCCAGCCTCTTTTTTGTTCCTCAAACCACAGAACTTTTTCCCTGTCACAGTGAGTTTGAACTTGCTCTTTCTGCTGTTTGAACCACTTTCCCCAATGGCTCCTCGAATAGCTGTCTCCTCATTACAGAGGTCTCACCTCAACTGACACCTTTTTAGAAAGCTGCTCAATCAATCCGTGAATAGGAATTCCATATTCCTGACCTCCCTCACCACCACTTCACCTTGTTGATTTCCTGTGTCGATCTACAAGCAGATGGTCTAATAAAATATCAGCTTACTTGTTTTGTTTTGCTTTTTTTTTATTTGTTTATCTGTCTCACCCAAGTAGAACATAAGCTACAGGAGATCAGGGACCTTTCCTATCTGGTTCATAATACTATATCCCAGCATTTAAAACAGTGCATAATAACTGCTTACCAAATATCGGCTGAATGAATAAAATGTTGTGTGCTCTTTCTCCTCCTTATTCCAGTGCTTAACAGAGACACATTTCATGGCACCTCAATAAATAACTATTTGTTCAAGATATATTTGTTGAAAAGCTTCATGGAAGCCCCTGAGGATATACTGGTAAAGAAGAGAGAGAAATAAAATGTTCTATTTCCTCCAGTTGCAATGTAACATATTCACAAAAACTTTTTGCCTACCCTCTCTGAGCTGAAGGATCTTCTTGATTTCTGCTGATTTAGAAGATGTGACGATAGTTCAAGCATTAATTTTTATGCTTAAAATGCATGTTCTTTCTTTTTATCAATGTCAAAGGAATCACTACGTTTTCAACACTTGATGATCTTTATTATCATGAAATATTCTGAATTAACAAAAATATTTAGACAACAATCATTTGTAGAATCATAATATAAAATAGTTTCTGTTTTGAAATGAAATATTGCCTTAGGCTAGTTCTTACCAGGAGTTCTGGCTTCCACATTACATATGCATTAATAGTTTGTCTGAACCCGACAACCATTTTTAATTTTTCCCTGGCAGTGCAAGCGTTGCTCTTACATTCATGAATCTCAATGATCTTTCCTGGTTGCTGATCTCGTCAACAGCTCCTCGTCTCTTTTTAACACGGTTTTCTGTCACAACTCGTTAACTCCTTACTTCCAAGAGAGTAGTTTCTTTCAGCTAACTGTGCTTTCTTTTCATTACATTTCTTGGGGTGATATTGATTAGTAAGATTACATAGGTTTCAAGTGTACAACTCCGTGGTACATCACTTATATATTGCCTTGTGTGCCCACCACCCCAAATCTAATCTTTTTCCCTCAGCATATATTTGACTCCCTTTTTTTAAAATAAAGAATACTTTTCTTACAGAAAATCAGAAACTGGGTATGGGATAATACCCAGCTGATTTGCTATCAAATACTTTAATGATTTGTATATGACTAGAAATAGTAAGAAAAGAAACGACAAGAAAAAGGAAGGGATCTCATGATATAATTTTTATCCTTCAGATTTAGTGGATCTACAGTTTAGTATATAGAAGAAAAGTTGATTGCATGAGACAAAAGTTTTAGCTATAAGTCAATACAGAGGACTGTTGAAGAGACAATATGATTTATATTAAAGGGTGGAGAGATATTTGGGGTTATGCACAACTAAAATAAAGAAATATAATTATTTATAATATAAAAAGCCAAAAGATAGCATATTTATAAAGGTGATGAGCAATGAAAGCATGGAAGATGTATCACATAAAAAAAATCATCACAGCTTTCCAAAAAGAAAGCAGATATTGGGGACACTTGTTCTGAAGATTTGCAAACTGTGGGAGAAAAAGTTGAAAAGCTACAGACGAGGCATAAGTTACATCAGTCCCAAAGGCAAGATCATTTCACAGACTGATGTTAAAAAGCTTCAAAACACCAGAGGAGTATTGATCAAGCTTGGCTGGAGCTTGACCAATACCAGAGGTTAGGTGAGTTTGATAACAACACTGAAAATAAACAAGTTTCAGATAGTTGTTTGGGTGTAGTTTGGGGGAAAAAAATAAAGCAGTTACACATTTTTCAAACTAAATGTCTTAAAATTGTAGAAAAGTCAATAGAGTAAGATGTTAGATTTAGAGTTGATCTGGAGTAAACTCCTATTCATCTTTCAAGATCCAGCTCACATATGTCAAGTTTCCTTGCAAATCTTTTCTGATAGATTGGACTGTTGCTCCTGACTCTTAACCGTACATCTATTATAGAATACGCATCACTGGACTCCCCCTATGACTTTGCAGTACTTTTCACTAGGGTGGAGGGGACATATTTTCTTGCCCCATCAACATTGACCTTGGCCATTAGACTTCATTTGGTCGATGGAATGTTAGGCTGGATGAACATGAGCAGCATATTTAAACATGCTTGGGCAATGTGGGTTGGTCTCTTGCATGGCTCTTATTTGCCATGAGAAACGCAAACCAAAATGATTACTCCCCTTCAGCCAGGCCCAAGAATGAAACACAGAGGGCAGCCCTGATTCTGATAGAAAGCTGGGAGTTCTGTCTGGCGCAGCCGGAGCCGCCGAACTCGGCTGAAGCACAGCGGAACTATGAGCGTGGGAGTGAACGGTCGCTGCTGTAAACCAAGAAAATGTTCAAATTGGCTGTTCCACAACAAAATTGATGACTTCAACGTTCTCAATGCTCTCACCTACAGAACTTTTTGTTCTCTGCAATGGATTCATGTGGTACTCTGAATCTATATCTGTTACAGTGTCTTCTAACTGGTAAACCCCTGTTCAAATGTCTGACTCTCTTCAAATACTGTAAGGCAGTGTTTTTCAACCAGCAGTCTGTGACAGGCCTACTAGAAATTTTCTGCTGGTCTGCAAAAGAGTTAAACACCCTGATGCTGTATGAAGATTACAGACCCAATCATCTTAGTAAGTGTTTTACAACTTTCGGTCCACCAGAAATTTCATGCCGGTCCACAAAAGAGTTAACCACCTTGATGTTATACAAAGATTATAGACCCACTGATCTTAGTCAAAATTGCTTATGCTCAGAGTGATTTCTGCCCTAGTGGTCCCCAAAATAATTCTCCTATTTTCACTGGTCTCCAGGTATAAAAAAAGTTGAAAACCACTGCTGTTAGCAACTTTACTGTACAGACATATTTTATTGATGTTTTATTTCACTGCCCTCAAACTGGCTCAAAGCAGACAACTATGTGTTGGTGATAGAGCTGCTTTCTATATGCAAATGTTCAAAGGAAAGGGTATTAGACATATTTGTAAGACAATCCAGTCTAAGGCATTTTGAAGGTTTCATAACTTCTCCATCACATATTGCTTTATTTTAGGCTTTTTAATAATCTTTGCTTTAAAGACAGAAAGAAAACTTATGGAGAAGAGTTTAATAAACTATGTGGTATCACAAAACATATTTGCATGGTATTCATAAAGTTAGTACCATCAGTTTAAACGCTAAGTCAATTCTAAGTCATTCTCATTTATTGTCACCTATTAAAAACTAATGGTGGCCCTGGCCAGTTGGCTCAGTGGTAGAGCGTAGGCCTAGTGTGCAGGAGTCCCAGGTTCGATTCCTGGCCAGGGCACACAGGAGAAGCGCCCATCTGCTTCTCCACCCCTCCCCCTCTCCTTCCTCTCTGTCTCTCTCTTCCCCTCTCGCAGTCGAGGCTCCATTGGAACAAAGATGGCCCGGGTGCTGGGGATGGCTCCATGGCCTCTGCCTCAGGCGCTAGAGTGGCTCTGGTTGCAACAGAGCGATGCCCCAGATGGGCAGAGCATCGCCCCCTGGTGGGCGTGCCAGGTGGATCCTGGTCGGGCATATGCAGGAGTCTGTCTGACTGCCTCCCCGTTTCCAGCTTCAGAAAAATACAAAAACAAATAAATACAAAAATACATAAATAAATAAATAAATAAATAAATAAATAAATAAATAAAAAAAAATAATTTAAAAAAAACTAATGGTTACTTTTTCTAGCTCTATTTTTTGCATAGCATATTTTTATGTTGCTGAGTAAATTCTATTTAGACATTAGCTGTTGCTCATATAAAACTATTTTTGAATAGATAAAAAGCAATGAAAGCAGTTCCCAACTCAGAAGCTTAAATTACTACACAACTAAATAGCTGTGGCTATAAATACATGTTCGGATGAAAATGTGGAATTTGTCTGTGCCATTTAGGAAATCAATTTCATACTTAGTCCTGAATGTATGGTGTAAAAATATAATAAAATTTGATTTATAACTAAGTGAATAAATTGTAAGTCATAAAACTCTTAAGCCCCAAATTGTCAAACAGAATAATTTCCAGTTTTAAACATGAGTCCATTTGGCTATTGGATACAAGTCCTGTTTTCTTAGCATTATAAGACAAAATAATGTTTATTTACATAGGGCAGTTCAAATACACTATTCATTGAGTTATGCTTACTTTTCTGTCAATGGTAGTAGACACTCACTGAACCACACTGCCCTGATGGACCCTGGAGGACCCTGGGAGTTGTCCTTAACTGAAGAGGACCTCCTTGTTTAAGATTGCACCCCCTTCCCCTGTGGCAGTCTGTACCCAATGACTGGATGATGCTGGGATATAAAACTAGACCCCGAGCCTCAAACTGAGGCAAGTCTAAAGGGCCAGCTCAGCTTTCTGTGGGGTCAGCTGGAGACCTCCACTGAGAATGCATCAGAGGTCAGCATCACCCTCTGCCCAGCGGTGCTCTCTTCACTCCACAACAGAGCCCGGTTCCAAGAACACTTCCTAATACACTCCCTTCACACTAATCTCTCTCTCAGTGTCTCTCTACAGGGAACCTGGCCGACAACACGAACAGTATCTAATAAATGCAGCTTGGTAACATTAATTAAGTTGAGTCTACCTTAGTTGAACTAGGAGTTAGGAGAAACAGTGATAAAATGGTGGGGTCTTGCCTGCCAGGGGCGCGTAGATCTAATGAAGAGACAGAGATGTAAACACGTAACTATCATATAATGAGGCAAGAGCTGGAAAAGAGATTAACCAATCTCTTAATTTTTAATTGTTTCCTGTGGAAGTGCTATTGACTGCTTTATATATTCCCTAGAGCCCTTACAGTTAGTCAGAGCTGTATTACAAATTCTGACTAATGGCCTGAGAGCAGACATGACATATTCCAGGTCTGGGTAGAAGCATTTTTGAGTTGGAGGTCTATTCCTCACCTCTCCCGTTTCCTGTTATGGCAAACTGGAAGCCTCACGTTGAGATGTCAGTGTAATGCGATAGAAGTCGTCTCATCATTGGAGCTATCAGACCTGCTTCATAGTGGCCTTTGCATAGAAGGAAAAATAAAAACCCTCTGATGTATCAAGTCTCAAGGTCAGGGCTATGATAGTAAAACATAACCTTGTCCATTCTGAATAACATAGGGCTGTTAACCTATATTCATTTTGGCAAAGAAACTAAGAATATAGGAAATTTCTCAGAACTATGATATTTAAACTAAGCAATTTGTGACTGGTAATTAGTGCCTCTTTTCAGAGAAGAGAATTGGTCTTATTTTAAGGAAGAGAGAATATACCAAAGACCTAATCAGACTTGATGGGTCAGGAAAGCAGTAAATTGTCATGTGTTATTTAAAGTTGGAACTCTTAACCCAGGTTATAGGGTTTTCATCTGTCAAAGTAGTGAATCTGTCTGCAGTTTTTGTCTGTGGACACACTTTTGTGGGAAGAGTGTCCCAAAAATGTTTAGAGAACAGTTTAGGTGAGGTGCAAAGGTGAGAGATGGAGGCAAGGAGAGGAAGGAGAAGACTGGGTTCTAACGAGGCCACAGAGCTGGAGTCTATAAGGGACTTCCCCAGTCCCCTAAAGGAGTGTATGTAGATTTATTTCAGCCTAGGCAGTTTATTAAAGTAAAGGTAGTATTATGCCATTTCTTCTCGCCCAGTTCATTTCCTTAACTTACTGATCAGTCCAAAGTAGGAAAAATATCTCCTATGACTCTTAGGATAAAGTCTAATCTCTTTAACTTGGACCTCTAGAATCTGGGTCTTGCTAAGCTCTCCAACTACAGTAGTTGCTATCTGAGCTTGAAAAGGGACTATGTGAATTTGAATCTTTGCTCTACCATTAGTTAGCTGTGAGTCACTGTCATCATATATAAAGTAAAAATAACCCTACTTATTCAGAAAGTTTGTCAGAAGGATTACCTGAATAAATAAGTTTAAACTATTTATATTTTTATAGTTCTTGACACACAGTACAAACTCAAAAATCTTGAATGTTTTGTATGCCTTCTCCCAGACTCTGGAATAATGTCTGTTCAAACTTCAATTCACAGAGTGGAAGTTACGTTAGTGTGTGTGTGTGTATGTGTGTGTGTGTGTGTGTGTGTGTGTGTGTGTGTGTGTGTGTGTGTGTGTGTGTGTGTGTATTTTTTAAGTGAGAAGAGTGGGGATTGAGAGACAGACTCCTGCATGCACCCTAACTGGGGATTCACCTGGCAACCCCCATCTTGGGCTGGTCCTCAGATCAACTGAGCTATTCTCAGCACCCAGGGTTGATGTTCAGACCCACTGAGCTATCCTCACCTCCTGGAGTCGTCACTTGAACCAATTGAGCCACTGGCTGCAGGAGGGAAAGAGGAGAGAAGAGGTAGAGGGAGAGACAGAGAAGTAGATGGTCGCTTCTCATGAGAGCCCTGACCAGAGATGGAACCCAAAACTTTTGTGTGTCAGTCAGATGCTCTATCCACTGAGCAAACCAGCCAGGGCCAGAAGGTAATTTTTATCTAAGAAGGATAGAGTGGTTCTCCTAAACTCAATTAAGTTATTGCCCATGACATTCCACAATATCTAGACTTTTGAATAGACTGTCCTAAAATGGAATCACATCTTTACTTATGTATATCTGCACATAAACTCCTGCTAATATTGTGAAAAGCAGAATGTTATTGAAAATTTTTTAGTGATGACATGATATACATGTGTCTAAAGAATCACTCTAGCTGCTGTGTTGCGAATAGATTCCACAGGAGCAAGTCCCCAGACCTGACACAAAATCTTAGAAAGCAATGGCAGAGGATGAGGTGAGAGATGGTGGAGACTTGGATTGGGTAGCTTCAGTGTAACTGTGACATATGAATTTTGTGGATGTTGGATTTTGAATATATTCTGAACATGAAGCCACAGTTTTCTGGTGAATTGAATATGGTATGACAGAAATACAAGAGTCAAAACTGATCCAATTTTTCATTTGGGGCATCACAGAGAGTTGCCATCTACTGAGAAATGGAAGATTGTGGTAGAACAGCTTTTAGGGAAAGAAAATAAAATGAAATTAAGTAAAAAGACTTGTGTTCAGCTATAGAATCATTGATTTGGGACATCTATCAGACTTCCATTTAGAGACAATGGGTAGGCAATTTGCTATGTGAGAATGGATTTCAATAGACAAGTAGCTGGAAGATGTAAAGTTGAAAGTCGTCATGATATAGATGATCTTTCAAGTGTTAAGACCAGATGAGAGTTCCAGGGCAGCGACTATAGGAAAGGAGAGGCCCAAGGCCTGACCCATGTGGATCTCTGACAGTTCAGGGGTCAGGGAGTCAGAAACTGACCTAGCAAAAGAGACAGTATTCTACCAGTAATCAAGGGGGAAAGAAAACTGAGAGGTTATGGTGATCTGAAAATCAAGTAAAGAGAGAATTTTGAGGAAGGATCTTTTTAATTTCATTTTTTAAGATGAAAGAGTAAACAGTATGTGTGTATGCTATTGGGAATCGCCCGGAAGAAAATAAAAATTAAAGATGCCAGAAAGGAAGATAAGAATGCTTCAGTGCCTGCTATGAGTAGGGATGAGGAGAGAGGACTTAATCTGACACACAAATGAAATAAGTAGGTTTAGGTAGGAGTCTGAATAGTTCACCTCTGGGTATTCTTAGGAAGACCAAATCTGGGGACATAAGACTGGTAGGTGAGAAATGTGTTGGAGGAATTTGTGAAAATTTCCCGCCTTACTTCTTTTAGTTTTTCAATAGAAATAGGAACCAAGGTCATCAGCTGAGCCTCAGTTTCCTCGTGTATAAAACTAAAATATTTTATTTAGGATATTTCTACGATTCTGTCAGTGAGTAT
The DNA here is from genome assembly GCF_036850995.1 of Saccopteryx leptura. Classification (NCBI taxonomy): domain Eukaryota; kingdom Metazoa; phylum Chordata; class Mammalia; order Chiroptera; family Emballonuridae; genus Saccopteryx; species Saccopteryx leptura. The sequence goes on from NC_089505.1 coordinate 352,202,811, forward strand.
TAATTTCAAAAGCACACACTCAAAAAGACTCAAGGGCTGACTATCCACTCTGCCTATTTGGTAAGTAGGAGAGAGCTTACAGGGCACAGTTATTACTTTTATTATATTATCAGAAAATAAGCAAAAAACATATTTTGCTTGCATGACATCCTCATGGTTTCTGGCAAATGATCTCTCTAGGAACAAGTGCAGACACTGTCTTGGAGATTGACTTAGCTCATCTGCTTAAAATAGCTTATGTTATAAAATGCCATATTTTCTCCTAACATCCTCTCACAGATTAAAAAGTCCATATTAAGGAATGATTTTTGAAGCATTCACCTATGTCGGACCATGAGAAGTATTCTTGAAACAAAATTAGAAAGTTAGTTAGTTCCAATTTTCTCCCCTTAATGTAGGATCATTAGTGCTTAACTAATGGTGCATACCTATTTTGCCTTTTATAATGAGCTAAAAAGTTAATTTACAGTATCACAGGGAAATAAAACAGAATACAACTTCTGCTCCAAGGCAACATGCCTTCCATTTCAAAATGCTGTTTTTCCAGACAGAGGTTCCTATTGTGGACTGAAGCATTTAGAAACAGATATAAAGGCTTTTAGAGAATCATTATACAGGTACAATGCCTGAGGGAAAAAAGGCTGCTTTAAAATGTATTAGGTTTTAATCATTTAAATTTTGATATTTAATGTTTTTAATCTTTCAGGTGAAAGAGTCTAGCAACTTTTATGCAGATGAACCATGTGCATTTCAATGTAAAGTAATGGTGTGAGCAATTCCATTCCATTACTCCCAACTCCAATAGATACATAGTGTTATGTTAATGATACCAATAAAAACAAACAAAGAACAAAAAAAAAAACAGGAAAAGAACAAAGGCTTCTCATTTGTATAATGGGCTTGAATAAGATGGCAGCTTTCACCTCATGGATTAATATACTAAGGGATTTAAAAAGTTGATAGAACCCAGAAACATACAGTATGTCAGTATCACATGCCATTCCCATATACCAAAGAGAAGCAAAATCCTTTTCATTATCCAGAGTATCTTATCAATATGCAATTACTAAGAAAACTCATTCACATTGCATATTTGCTATATCGGTAGGTCACCTTATTTTATGTTACTGAGTCTAAGTGTCTTTTCATATGAATATAAGAAAGCAGACACAGTAAAGTTGGGATTTCCAATCTTTCATAATCAATTTTTGATACTTCTATAGATAATATCATTCAAATCTGCTCAGGTTAAATGCTACAATAAGATATGTAAAAAGAGCTAAGTCGATTGAATGCCCGCATTTGGATAAAGTAGTATATATAGATTCATACATTTTTTAAAATACTAAGGCATTACTAAGGCAATCTACTAAGGCATTTTTAAAAATACGTGTTGGGTGGAGTTTTCAGTTACTCTAAAGCTTAATACAAACATGTATTCTGGAAGATAAGTAAAACAGATAGATGAGTGCCCATATTATCTCTCAATCTCATTGTGCATTTTTTTTTTCATGAAAACCAGTCAGCTATTTGAATTCATAGCACATTTGCCCTTGTTCCTTTTTTATCAAAAATGTGTTCCCCCACAAGATTTGGAATTTGAAGCATGTATTGTATATTACTTATACAGAAATATTCAAGGTTTGCTGCAAATAATTTCAGTTTCCACATAAAACATTGCAAGTTTATCTGAGTACTACAAGAACAACAAAACAATGACCCTTACTAGAAAGCTAGTCCAGGAAAATATTTTTTTCAATGACCTCCACATTAACTAGATCATGTTTTTGAATATTTTCTTTGTTTGATACAGTTAATATATGTGGCAAATATTTTTCACACCATACTAAATAAGGTATTTTTGAACACACACACAGATATAAAAAGGAAGTTCTGTTTAATTTTATAGCTTTAAATTGCATGGTTACATTAGATTCCTTTGGGCATGCTTATCCTAAACCAGTACTGTCTCTTAAATCCTTCAAGATAGCATTTGCTTTATTTGGAAATAGGTAATCTTATAAATTGCTAGCAGGGGTATTTCCATATGATACCAAGTCATCTGTATATAAGTGAAAAATGTAGTCAATATGTCAACTATTCCTACAATTAATTCACATCATCACTATTTCATTTTCAGATTCATTTATTCAACTAACATTTACCGAATGATTATCATTCTACTATATTTGGTCGAAGATAGAGAGTGGAACAAAACAGATAAATCTGACCTCATGGAACTGATATGAAGGAAGTCTGTATGAAGACAGAACCAAGTTTAAATATCAAAGTGATTTATGATTACAACTTACATTTAGTCAAAATACCAAATTAATATATACAGCAAAGGGTAAGGAAGACAACCGGCAAAGTCACGGATCATTCCTCTGTGTATACCAATGCAGAAAGCTGATGATTTGGTTGATCGGTATGTTTTACTTTACTAGCACCTGGGTATATTTTCTGAGTCAGGCTTCCTTTTTAAATATGGTATATGTAGCATTTTTACAACTAAAAGATACAAAGAACTTCTACAACTCAACAACAAGTGAATATATAGCCCAGAGTAAAAAATGGACAATATATTTGAACAGACATTTCACCAGAAAAGATGGCAAATCAGAATACAAAAGATGTTTAATATGTTTGTCTTTGGAAATGCAAACGTATAAACAGCAATGAGATGAGATACCACTACACTCCTATTAGAATGGCTAACATCTAAGAAGTGACGGTACCACTTGCTGGTGAGGGAATAGAGCAACAAAAACTCTCATTCATTGTTGAGAATGCAAAATATTACAGCCACTTTCGAAGACAGGCAGTTTCATATGAAACTGAACATAGTCTTACTGCATAACCCAAGCAAATCTCAATTTGAAAACTTACATTCACACAGAGACCTGCATGTGACTATTTAGAAAAGCCTTATTTATAATCACCAAAACCTGGAAATAACCAAGATGTTCTTGAATAGATGAATGAATAAACACATATCCTGGCAATGAAATAATCTTTCTGTGATAAAGGAATAAGCTATTGAATCATTAAAAATATGGATAAATCTTCAATGACAGTAGATACCTCGGATATGATCTGATGAAAATGACCCCTGTGATTTTTCTCTGCAAATCCCATAACTCCAGTTTGATTGTAAAGAAAACATTAGACCACTTCGAACAGAGAGTTGCCTAACAAAATACCTAAGCAGAACTCCTCCAAACTGTCGTGGTCATCAAAAACAAAGAAAGTCTGAGTGGTCATCAAAAACAAAGAAAGTCTGAGTCACTGTCGTAGCCAAGAGGGGCCTAAGGATACACAACAAATAAATGTGATATAATCTTCTGGGTAGCATCCTGGCACAGAAAAAGGATGTCAGGTAAAAACTAAGGAAATCAGAGTAAAGAATGGTCTTTAGTTAACAATAATGAAAAAAGTTTTTTCTACTTAATTTTCAACAGACTCCACTCCACCCTTCTCAGTCTCATCACTCTTACGTTCAGGGAATACAAATAGCCATATAGTCACAGATATCAGAACTCCTAGGGAATTCAGATTTCTCAGGAAATTGATTATTCTTCAGAGGATGAAATCTTAATAAAAATAAGATCCCCTGTCTATTCAAACAGCACATATTTAACCTGACTTACTCTCTTTCTTGATGACTCAGGATCTCCAGGAATAACAATTTTTGGATGATTTACAGAAATTTTTTAAGGGTCCATTGTCCTAATTCCAAGTATTGATATTTTGAAGATAAAGATAGCATCTCTTTTTTAAAAATAGATTTTTAAAGTACCATTAAATAAAATACCAATATTTTTGGTATTTTTAAGTACCAAAAATAAAGTACCATTTTTATTTATTAATAGGGGCAAATTATTATTCTTTTGTGCACATTGAATTTGGTGTGTCATTAGCATGCCCTGCTCTCTGCTGGATTTGGTTCTGTAGTATGATTCCCTCTAAGTCTCTGTCTGGCTCTGTATGTAAGTAACTGGCCCGACCTTGGAATTCCTATGATGCTGCATCCTGTAACCGCTCCTCACCTCTGCATCTTGCAATCATGGCAAGGGACAGACCTTTGGGATACAACTATGGGAGCTTTGGTGACACCTTGCCCCCTTTTATCATGAGAAAGGCATCGCTGATAACTTTGCATGGGCTGCTTTCATTTTCCAAAAGGATCTCCCTTAAAATAACCAGACAACATGGTCCCTGCTCAAATACTTCTTATGAGTAAGGCATTTATTGGTAATTTTTGATAAAATGACATCTCCCAGTGACTAACACTTTTCCCTGATTAATTTTACAGCATTTATTACCACTGAAATATATGTTTATTTATTCACTTGCTTGTTGTCTGTCTTTCCCGTTAATAAACCTCAGCAAAAGCAGGCACCATGCCTTTCTTGTTTCCTGCTGTAAACCCCATGCTTCCAACACTGCCCGATCACTGAACATTTGTTAAATATATAAAGATTAAGCTTTCTAGGGTCAAGATGTTCTGGTGTATTTCCGAAAAAAACTTTGGAAGTCTCTTTGCCTTGTCTAATCAACCTCCTCTGCTCTCACAGTAGTTACAACAGCTTTTGATGAATTAGACTTAAATAAACCCTGATTGAGTGTCTGTGATGATCTCAGAGAAGGAAGTATCTGAACTGTGTGCGTGGTACTTTATGACATCAATGTTGGCCACTCAGAGACCTTAAATATTTCTTAGCCACATTCAGGAGGTTTTATGTGAAGCTTCCAAATTGTTATGCTCTGACTAGAAAAATAGTTAACTGTTACTGTAATTTATTCTTGAACAAAACATGCATGATACAGAAGTATGTATGAAAGAAAAAAAACATAATACATTGAAAAGCCAAATAAATATGTCATTTTAAAAATGTAAGTGTTCCTTTAAAAAATTACATATCTATGTTTTTCTTCTTTAGAGAGTATAATTAAGAGAGGATTAGATTTCCCAAAAACATCTTCAAATCATGAGTACTAAGCTCACGACCAACATAGGAACCTGAGAGTAAGAGCTTTTTCTTGAGGCCACACTGCTCCTATATAACAATAATATTAACAGGCTAAACTTTCACTCAATTTTGAGTAGTGCAAAATGCATTTCCCTTTGGCAATAAGCAATGTTTTTTTCTGTTAATAGTCAAGACCGATCATTGTAAAATTCCTTTATCTTTTTATACAGTACTGTGCAGCTCAAGGTAGTATCACAAGGTCAGAATAAATATAAAAACCCATCTTTATTCAAAACACATTAACAAAAACAGAAGGAACATTTTCTACATAGCCCAACAAAGAAATACAGCAAATTGTCAGAATTGCATTAAATATGTGAAAGTCCCAATTGTTCTTCACACAAATCAGATGTATAACAAAAGAAATAAAATTATTTTTAGCTTCTTCACCCACCTATGTATCTCATAAAATTTTAATCTTCAGGGTGATTGAACTCCTAGTTTTATATCCCTCTTTTCCTTGGCACTCTAGGTTTAAAGACTATATTTATCGCCTTTTTTTTTTTTTTTAAGAAAGGCCCTCTTTTGGCCATTCTCATGAATGCTACTCTATTTTCACAAAAGTGGGTCATATAAACACTAAATGTTTCTCAAGCTGAATTCCTTCTGGTTCTATTGTCTCTTTCTATTTATAATGGAAAGACAACAATAGAAAAGCGACTGTCCCCAGGCATACTCTTTCAGTACTGTGGGGATGAAGTACCTGCACGGCAGTGCATGTGTAAGTTAGTTAATTACTCACGGGGGTCATCTTCACATTGTCCAACTGAGAATGCCGGTTTGATGAAGTCAAAGGATATTTCTAAGCAGGTCGCCATTGTAAATTCCGCTCATGCACCTGAGGAAGGTAGAAAATGAGAAGTGGCCATACAGAAATATGTATCAGCACAAAAAGCGGAAATTCACATAACTCAGGTTAATATCTGAAGCAGAATAACACTTCAAAGCATGTACTTTTCTATGGGGTATGTGGGCCACTGTCACAGAAGTGGTTTACTAGACACATAAACTTAGGCTATGCTGCCATGTTATGGAAAAAAGCTGCCCAGACAGGGACTCTAATTTGCAGGCCTCCCCCCCCCCCACTTGTGTCTAGGTGTGGTCACATCACCATTTCTTAACAATGGCAGTGCTCAGAAGTAATATGGATCTCTTTCTAGTCAGGAGTTTCAAGAAGAGGATGGGCCTTCCATTCCGTGGCTATATATAAGAGATGATAAAGTCCTAAGAGATGATGGAATTATAATACAGATGGCCCCAGAACCCCCTGAACTACCATGTCAAGAACTAACAGCCAGCTAGGAATGCCTTCAGTGGATTGATACTTGAAGACAAAATATACTTCTATTATTATACGCCATTGTAATTTAGTGGTCTGTTTCGTACAGCTGCTAGTGGTAACCTAATGCACCCCCTTGCCATGTAGTTTAGAACTTTCTCCCTGGTTCAGATTTCACTTTGTGTTACACCATGTTCAAGTCTCAGTTTTTCAAAGCAGAATCATCTGACGTTCCAAGCTCTACTAATTTTTTCTCTCTCTGATTTCCCATGTGTTGTCTACAGTGCGTACCAGCGGTTTCCAAACCTGGAAAGATATCGACATAGCCTTGAGGAATTCCTATAGAAACATGTAATCCCTACTAGAATTTATGGTTTAGATTCCCTGATGGTAAAGCTTGAAAATACGCATTTTTAAAAAGCTCTCTGGATAATGCTGATATACCCAGATTTCGAAACTTTAGGCATACAAGAAATTTAAAAGTGCTAATATTGCCTTGTTTATGTTTTTCCTAATATTGCTTGGGAGAGTCAATAATTTCAAATGAATAAATCTCTCTTATTCACCCTTGTGCCCATGTGTGAAGCAGCTTCATCTCAAATCAATATTGCAACCCCCCTGGATGCCCACCTTCCTCTGCAAGGCACCTCCCTGGGACTCCCAAGGTGCACACATACTTCACATCGAGTCACATCATCTTATACATACCTTCACATTTGGTGATTAATAGCAAACATCTAGAATTAATGTATTAACAAAAAAAAAATGGATTAAACTTATTCTCAAGTGATTAATCTCCCTAAAGACAGCATTCTATCTTAAGCTTTCAAATTTAATTTGTGTCTCTCTACACTTCCCAAGTTTATGGGAACTAAAGAAGCCATGTTACTTCTTTCCTCATCTCACTTGCTAGTGTAAAGAATCCAGCCTCATGCAAAATCTAACTCATTCATTTCTGGGAGTCCCTAGGGAGTCTGCCTTGTTGTGTTTTCTGTTTTTTTGAGAACTTGGCATACCAAGGTACTTAACAGTGGAAAGAGGAAATCTCATCTTTACGCAAGTGGCATTATTATTCACTCCTGTAATGGAAGCTCTTTCTCTTCCCATAAATTGAGACTAAAAGTCCTACAGGTAGATGAGAAAACCAAAATTTGAGACCTTACATTCCTCCATTTTCCTCTTCACAGTCAATGAACAACCTCCTTCCAGACCTTTTTGCTTCTACTTGCCAAAGGCATACATGCAAATAAACTCCTCTTTGGCTGCGTAACTACAGAAAGAGATCTAAGGGACACTATTTAATGTTACACAGATTGAATGCTAATAAATAGTTATGTTTACATTTTACATTTACATTGTCAATGCTAGTGATTTTAGTATCATTATGACTCTAAGTTATTCACATCATGAACTATTTTTTTAATTGCACAAGAGATTTTATAATGTAAATATAAACTTATTTTAACATGTCTGCCAGATGTTTATAATATAGATATAGGTCACATTTTATAAATGATTACATTTCTCTATTAAATATGATAGACTACTATTTACAAATCTAAACTCTGAGTTTCTCCATTAGCCAAAAACAACATTTATGTACACTCTTAGGGACAGCCATGATAAAGTTATATTTATTTTTATTACTGTCAAGTGGGCTATGCCTTTAAAATTATCCTTAAAATATTAATAATTTGATCTTTTAATATCCAAGCTTCAATTTTTATTTGCTCTATGTCCAAGTGTATTTCTTTCCATAAAAATTTCTTTGAAGTATTTCATATGCCCACTAGACTGGTCTTTATTTTTGTCAGCTTTAGAAAGCTTGCGCTATTCAGTGACTGGACTGTAGTTTACAGTTGAGTGAATTGGTTTTTCGTCAGTCCTATGTTCTCCCAAAGACAAATGATAGAGAGGTTGCTTCCTTTTTCTAAGCTGAAATGCCTGCCAGAAATTTAATAAGTTTTTTTCATAAATAACCCCTCTTTTTGCAAAAAGATTCCTGTTTCATCAGGTAGAAGAAGGCCAAGACAACCACAACCATAGTTTCTGCCCCAGATCATGAAAAAATATGCTAATTTCTAGGCTTTTGTTTACTAGACCCTTGTCACACCCTTTTAGTAAGTATGTTATATAGGTGTTAACATAAATATCACAATTGTTTGCTTTTATTTAAATGGTCAAGTAAAGGAGTCTCCCTTGACCAGAAACACCATTTTACCAAATAGGTTAAATACCATTGGCTCCTTATGCCCCTTGTTTGGCATGTGGCTGCACATTTTTTTCCCTCACCTCTTACATTTACTACTGTTGTCATAACTTTAAATGAAAGCACCTGTCACACTGTTAGGTTACAAGGTTCTCAATACATAGTTATTATCTCCTGTCTTCACAGTCTAATAAGGTAACTACACAATTTTAAAACTAAATGTCCAGATTTTATAACTGAATCTCAGACCCATTAAAATAGATATTATTTAAGGAACTACACCTGTTGAATTTAATATTTTTTATCACATTTTCTACCAGCCTATGTAATTATCACTCTGCAACTAACTGCTTTCAGACCAGACAGTAGAATAGATAGGTCTTTCATTCTATGTTAAACCTGCAGAGAACTCTCATTTGTGGTTTAAGACCAGCCTGACATGCTGGCTGTCTTTGAAAGTTCATGTTCGTTGCTATCTGCCCCAAAGAGAGAACAACAGAAGCTGTATCTCACAAGTCTAGTAAAGCTATTGATAGCCACACATTTTAGTGGAAGTGAAAAATGATTAAAATTATCATAAAAAATGGAGAACCTTATTCCAAGCATGATGCAGTTGATGTGCATAAAATCAAAGAATCAATTTCTTCTCAGAAACCTTAAGAAAATATTCAAATGTATAGAGAAAAATATAAAGCTACGAAGGCATGTTATGAGTCCTGTGGATACTGTTAACTCAGGATGAGCGTGAAGGGCTAGGGAAAACATTTATAAAACTTCAGCATCTTGTATGGCCTGAATCAAAACTTATCTATCATGTGGGGCTATAGTGATGCTCGCATGAGCCAATGCATGTAGAAGTTCTTTGCAAAGTGAAAAGTGATTTACCTATGACTAATTGTTTATAGAATATAGAAAATTGAAACTTGCATAACAAGACTTTGTGACATTAAAAATCTATAAAACACCCTGCTGCTTGACTCAGTGGATAGAGTGTCAGCCCAGTGTATGTACGTCCTGGGTTCGATCCCCAGTCAGGGCACACAGAAGAAGCAACCATCTGCTTCTTTTCCCCTCCCTCTTCCTCTTCTCCCTCTTCTCCTCCCACAGCTAGTAGTTCAATTGGTTCAAGTGTTGGCCCTGGGGGCTGAGGACAGCTTGGTTGATTCAAGCATCTGCCCCAGGCAGAGGTTGCCAAGTACATCCTGGTTGGGTGCATGAGGGAGTCTGTCTCTCTATCTCCCCTCCTCTCGCTTAAAAAGAATCTGTATAACTTTTAATAAACACATAAAACTTCTTGATTAATGATTCTAAACAAGTCTCAAATCCCATTCAGAATTCTTAAAAATCAGTTTTAATCCCAAAGAATAATCTCAAAGTAACATATCCTTCTCTCCTCTGTGGTTAGCACACTCACAGGCTGATGCAAAGTCAAAGTCATTATGATATTTTTTCACGCAGTCCTTTGGAGTAGGGTCAATAACTACACTCCCATTTCTTGTCCCTCTCTTTAAAATTCTTCTGGCAGCCAACTGCTGCTCCAATCAAAGCAATGGGACAGTTCAAGTGTTTGCAACAGTGCAGCATTTTGTTATGCAATTAAAAGATAAATAGAACTTTATCTTTCCAACTATCCAGCTTTATTTCTGCCAAAGACTGGTAAAAGTGAAAAGGAAAATATTTGTGGGAAAATGGGCGAAACATAATGAGAAATGTAGTAGATACAGATGTCATTGCCCAAGTTAGAGATTTCTAATTTGGAAATTTTATTAACATAGGTTGGCTGGCCACTTCGGCGCTACCTTAGAGAGTGGTAGATTTATAAGTTTCACAGCCCCAGAAATGCGATTTTGTTAATGCCACTCTAAAGAAAAGGCTTCTAAAAATTGATTCATGCTAAGCACAGCCACAAGATTCTGTCTGACTAGAATGTCACAGAATTCCTAACAAAGAGTGGTATGAGTATTCAGGTCTGCTTCGCAGTTACGCCAGCAGCTCCCCTCAAGAAGAGAATCTTTAAGCTCAGTTATAGTAGAAGACTACGTAGTAAACATGAAGTTGGTTCCTATACAGCTCGATTCTAGCTCCTACTATATTCCAGATATTGCTGAGCACTGGGCATACGAAGATGAATAAGACAAGAGTCTCTATCTAAAAGTTCAGTCAATGAAGTGGGGAAGCAAAACACAAACATATTATTTTGTATCAGCTATGGTTCTTAGCTGCAAATGTCTCAAACCAGCTGTAACATTTCAATGCAGAATGGTTATTAAAACAATGAACTAGTTGCTCACAAAAATACTAGAAAATGAGGCTAGAGCCAATTAAAAAGATATAACGCCCAAGATCACACAGGAGAACCAGTATGGTGAGGACACCACCGCCAACATCTCCAATCAGAGAACGTTACATCTTGCCTTCTCTAGACTAACTGCCACTGTGCCATGACCACCACACCTCTGCCAATGTGACCCCTGGAGTTTGAGATGCTTTCTTATAGCAGTGCTGACATCATCCAGTCTTTGCAACTATTGCACTGGTACAACTAACTGGTGGACCTAGGACACATGCTTGTACATCATCTCCAAGGGAGTCTGAGTAAGCTAACATGTGGCACTTTTGACTTCCATAGGACATTAAGCACTGGTTCCCTCAATATATATACATATATATATATATATATATATATATATATATATATATATATATATATATATATTTCTAAGTGGAAGAAAAAGTAAAATCCAACACAACCATTAATGGCCAATGATCTTCTACAATTGCAATATAGCAAGTGAAGTATAACAGTAAATGTATTTTTGGTTGCTATATAAAGACAGAGGATACTCATCAAGGAATTAGCAAAATTATTTATATAGTTATAGCTAGAGTTATGATAATCCTCTATATTTATCTTCATTAAAGTCAAGACAAAGAGGCAACAATGAGAACTGACATTAATCTAGTACACATGTAGTTCAAGATATCCTTACAAGGAATAAATTGCTTTCTGTTTTGCAGACGTAACGGCCAAAATTTGGTCTGATTAAGTACCTGTGGCCAGCTTCCCAACTGATAACAATAGAAAAAAGTAGCAAGCTAGGTATGTCTGACTGCAATAAATTTGCTTTTTTAGGATGTATTTGGTCTTGGTTATTAGAGAATTGACCAGTGTCAGAGGAGCTGTTTAATAATAACACATGTGAGCTTGATTGACAATCTTGAATGCAAATATTGCAGATCAAGTACTTAATCAGTATGCCCTCTTCTCTGGATAGTGTTGAAAGGCCACTGAACAAATCTTATAATTCTTATTTTCTGGACATCGTGTCGATAACCCTGTCTTGACAGCATATTCTTTATTTGTGCACATAAATAGTGGCTAGGTGGGTATTTTCTTTCGAAGCCCATCACATTTCAGTCAGAAGATATAACGCTGGCACCTTAATTAACCTGGGTTGTTTGTCCCAATTTTCCCCTGACCTATATTTACAAAGCTTATCATAGGGAAGGTATAACTCTTAGACATGGCTAATCTTTTCCATTGCAAATTGATTCCTAATAGCCTTTGTTTCAGAAAATAAATTCATTTTTAATTCCTACAAGTGCCTCCCTATAGTTGCAACCTCCAATATTTAGAAAATACTCTGTATATAAACTTGAGACCTGAACATTTGCATAAATGTTGATAAAACTATACTCCAGAATAAAACCACATCCACTCTGCCAACACCCAACAAAATTATCTGCTTGTTGAATCTCAAATCCTCCCTGTTCCTCCCTCCACTTCTTTTCTGTGCCAGAGGTGGCCGACCCGCTGTACATTACATTCCCAGGCTCCCACTCCCAGCGGCTTCTGATGATGGTAGATACTGACAAAAATTTGGAAGTCACGAAAAAAGAAAGAGACAGAATATTTCTTCTCTGATTCTCTTTTGGATTTGCATCTGTTGATCCCAGATTCTACCAAGACTCTGATAATACCTCTCTTCCATTTATTGTCTCGCTCAAGAAATTTTAGAGGCTCTTGGATGTTGTTAATCTTTGCTCCTATTTGCCCTACTGACCATCCATCATTTTTGTAACTAATTTCCATATTATAGTCTCTCAGTTCAGCTACTTGGTGTGGGTGCTATTTTCCTGATGAATCTCTGACTGATACTTCTCTCAGCAGTATTTAAATGCAAGTGAAAAATAGATATAAATGTTAAAATAAAAATAAACAAAAAATTAAAACAATTATGAAATAACAATTGTTGGAAATTTTAATAAGAAAAAAGGATAATGACAAAATAAATCACTTAAGCCTTAAAAAGTCCTGGTTCCGTTCAACTGACATTAATAGGTTCACATTGAGGAAAAGTAATAGAAAACATAGGGTGAGGGGGGGAGACTGCTTGATTCGTTAAAGATTGGCATCAATTAATCCAGGTATGTAGGTACATAGGTGTTTGAGACCATGAAGCCTGAAAGAGGAAGAAGCACTTCTGGTCGACCTATCAACCAGGAGCTTTGCTTCAAACCTCAGGCTCAAGGCCCATGCAAAGCCACAATCATCAACATGAGCCGCAGAGCCTCCAGAGAGGACACTGCAGTAACTGGAGATCTGAGGCACTGCCAGAGGCCACCAAGGAGAAAAGAGATGTGCAATGTACAATGCTCTGGGTGGAGAAGGGTGCCTCATAATCTGATAATCTGTGTATTAGCAAAGCAGAGAAGGATACCCTTAGTTTTAAAGATTTAATAGATTAAAACTCATCTCCAACTTTTATGGAAATGGCTCCAGGAGTTGACTGTAAGATTGATCCTCTTGGCAACATTGGTTTGATAAGGAAAAGGACTCAGTAAGAAGTATTCTTAAGGTCCATCACTCTTTTTTAGGAAAGCCACAATGACAAAATAGCCAACAATAAAAAATAAACATTCACTTTAAATACTTTGAGCCTTTCAAAAGCAGTAAGCTGTTGGCATTCTGTGGACTTAATGTTTATGTTAGTTATTACTTAAAAGCAATTTAGCAGTTCAACAAAAAAAACTGAGAAATCTTGTGAATGATATTAGCTCAAAACGTACCTTCAATTGCAAATCGGTAATTCCCTTCCTATTTCTTTGAATAAAATATCCCTGCAGTAATAGTTTAAAAAACAAACAAAATCCAGCCACAGAAAAGGTAAAATTTTACTTAGAGTTTTTAACGTTACAAGTGGTATGAGGATACACACAGGAAACATGTGGCTTCTCCAGATGTGATTTAAGAGAAAGCCAAAAACCTCTCCAAATAGTTCTAGAATATTAAAGTTCAAGAATGTATTAGGGTGGTGGGACAATAAAAAACTGGATTTGGATGTTTTCTTCACCAACATCAGAGACTTAAAGAAATTCCTTTTGATGCAATTAGGAAAAAGAATAGCAATTAAAATAAACCCTAGATATAAAAAATCTGCTAATTGAAATTCTCCTACTATACAGGAATGGCTTCTTTTTATTTTTATTTTTTTAATTTTTCCTATTTTTCCAAAGTGAGAAGCAGAGGGCGGCAGACAGACAGTCTCACATGTGCCCAACCGGGATCCACCCGGCATGTCCACCAGGGGGCGATGCTCATCCCATCTGGGGTGCTGCTCCACTGCAACTGGAGCCATTCTAGTGCCTGAGGTGGAGGCCGTGGAGCCATCCTCAGCGCCAGGGCCAACTTTGCTCCAATGGAGCCTTGGCTGTGAGAGGGGAAGAGAGAGACAGGAAGGAGAGGGGGAGGGGTGGAGAAGCAAATGGGCACTTCTCCTGTGTGCCCTGGACAGACATCAAACCCGGGACTTCCACACATCAGGCTGATGCTCTACTGTTGAGCCAACTGGCCAGGGCTGGGATGGCTTCTTTTTAAATTAAATTTATTGGAGTGGCATTGGTTAATAATATATGTTTCAAGTGTACAATTCTGTAATACATTATCTGTATATTGAATTTTGCGCTCATCACCCAGAATCTAGTCTCCCTCCATCACCGTAGATTTGACCCCCTTTACTGTCTTCGTCCTCCCTCACACCTCGCTTACCCTCTGGCAACCACCATACTGATGTCTGTGTATAAGTTTGTTCATTTGTTGCTTTCTGTTTTATATCCCACATGTGAGTAAAATCATATGGTTCTTGTCCTCTTCCTTCTGACTCTTTCTCTTAGCATGATACTGTCAAGATCCATCCAGCTTGTCTTGGTGACAGTATTTCATCCTTTCTTATGGCTGAGTAGTACTCTATTGTATCATAGGTACCACATCTTCTTTATCCAATCATCCCAGAGATGGCTTCTTAATCCCAAGATATTTACTCTATATCAGGGGTCCCCAAACTTTTTACACAGGGGGCCAGTTCACTGTCCCTCAGACCGTTGGAGGGCCGAACTATAAAAAAAACTATGAACAAATCCCTATGCATACTGCACATATCTTATTTTAAAGTAAAAAAAAAAAAAAAAAAAAAAACAAAAAACAACAAAAAAAAAAAAAACAGGAACAAATACAATATTTAAAATAAAGAACAAGTAAATTTAAATCAATAAACTGACCAGTATTTCAATGGAAACTATGGACCTGCTTTTGGCTAATGAGATGGTCAATGTGCTCCTCTCACTGACCACCAATGAAAGAGGTGCCCCTTCCGGAAGTGTGGCCGGGGGCCAGATAAATGGCCTCAGGGGGCCGCATGTGGCCCATGGACTGTAGTTTGGGGACCCCTGCTCTATATCCTTGATTCATTCAACTCATTTTTTCCCATTAGCTACGCAAAGGCAGTGTCTTAATACATGTATTAAAAAAATGATTGTTCAGCTTTGGCTGAATCTAACTTTAAAACTTATGAAAATAATGCAACAGAATCTGTCATATGTCAATAGACAAACTGAAGGCTTTCAAAACAAAAATAAAGTTATATCTCTCACTTCTTTCCTAAAAACTCATTGCTCAACCAACAATGTATAGTTTTTAAGATGTAGTTCCAGTATAAGCAGCACAGTCTCATAAAAAGCAGTACTTCTCCACTGTATAAAGGGCATCAGAGCATTATACACAGTGAACGCAATTGAAGAGGGTAATTACCTTTGGGACTGAAACTATTTTGACACTACCTATGTCAGGCAAGAACGCCGCTGTTACAACCACATACCGAAGCTATTGTTAGAAATTCTGACTGTCTGCATTTAGCAACTGGGAATATGAAAACAAACATCGTTCCAACTCAAACAATAGTCAAAGTAACCTTCTCAATTGAATTGTTGCTCACAATAATGAAATCATAGTACATACCACTTGGTGTATTTGCACTCACTTCAGCTTGCGTTTTTCTCACTGAAGACACGTTATACATTTTTAATAAAAGATCTTTTTTTAATTTTTTTAAAAATCAGACTACTTGGCAGTCTTCACAGTTTCCTGAGCACTCTACTGATTTTGAAGGCCATATCTATAATTGACACGAGAAGGCAGAACTAGGAGAATATTACTAAGAGGACCAGAAGGTAGAGGAATCATACCGGCTCATGGGTTCAGGTGCAGGACTCTCTCTCCAGTGTGATATTCCTTTGAAGCACTGGCTACACCTGAGTGAAACACTCTGGATAACTGTCAAAATTCACCGTGATATCCCTATGTTTCCAAGCCAATCTTTCACGAAGACTTGGGTGGTGAGCTTCACAGCAAACCTGGCTTAGGTTTGCTGGCACTTGCTATTTTGAGAAAATACCCAAAGGTCCTTCCTGTCATAAAACACTGGATAGAGGAAAGCTAGGAAAAGCCCAACTTTAATTTCATGAATTTGCACTTGCAAAAACACATATCTTCACCAAAATTAAGAAGACTTGAGAATTTGGCTGCAAGCAAAATTCCACTCCTGGGACAGCAGGATTGAATGCAGATTTCAGCTGTGGGCAAAACCTCACTATTATTTCTAGACAATGGGGCTTTCTGTAGTGGAAATGGCGGCGCTCTGCACTCAGCATGGCCACATGCCAGTTCCCAGTTTTCTCTAGTGGATTTGCCAGATTGGCTACAGGAGAGAATATTTTCACACAGACTGGTAATATGTCTAATGAAACTTGGGGGAAATTAATCTAGTTAATTTTTTTTAAAGTGACTGTCTGAAAACTCAGAGAAAATATATTAAATTACTTCCAAGGGGGTAGGGTAGAGACCCATCTGGAGCGGAACTACCCTCAAGTAAGCTCTGCATTTGTTTAGTGTCCTCAGCGTGACAAGGATCAGTGAGTGCTTCTCTCCCTTTACTGTTCATAGGAATCACCCAAGCGTCTTGTTCGACTGCTGACTCTAATGCTGGAGATCTGGAGTGAGACACAAGAGTCCACATTTCTACAAGCCCCACTGATATTGAGGCTGCTGATCTGCCTACCAAACTTTGAATGACAATGATTTAGATAATCATGTGATAATTCACCTAAGCAACTGGTCCACAAACGCTCAATGCTTTTAGTTAGTTAAAGAGTACAGAGGACTGAAGGGCAATGTAACTGCACCGCGTACCTAACGTACCATGGAACACTACTCAGCAATGAGAAGAGACGAACCACTGAGGCACACGAGTGGGATGGATCTCTAGGGAATTATGCTGAATGAAAAAAGGCAACCCTCAAAAAGGTTACATACCGTGATTCCATTTATATAACATTTTAAAATAATACAATTTTGGAAATGGAGCACTAATTAGTGGTTATCAGCAGTTAAGGATAGGGTCGGGGAGTGGAAGAAAGGTAGGTGTGATTATATGCAGGTATTGAATTAGAAGCTAACGGTATACAAATGAGCAAGGAGATCATGTCCCAGACTTAGAGATGACAAAACTACAGTTCAGACTCTTGCCCCTGTTAAACAACTAAGTTTTCCCTGAGTAAGACCCGTTAACTCTATTTTTAATTCAGTCTCTTTACCAGTTAACCCAATTCATATGATTGGGGTCTATGGCAAATCAAAACATTTTCAAATTTTACTATGTTTATTTAAGGCAAACCAATATATACTCATCTAAAATGTAATTCAACTCTCTGTATCTAGCAGTTATTTAAATTTATAAAGGTATATCCTGACCAAGAAATAATTAGGTTTATAATCTCACCTAAAATCCTCCTTAGACAATTGTCAAGTAATAGTCACTAGCTCTCATCTAAGAAAGTAATGTGATAAATTCCCATCTTAAATATATCTCCCAACTGTCACAAGGGTGAATATAGCAGACAGTAATGTTTGTCTGAACGACTGGTATTTTTCTTCTTCTTTCTTGTAGCATGTCAATCTGTTGTGTAGCAAAGTGTCCATCTCCAGAAGATTAACCCAGGCCAGGCAAGCTGTACTGGAGAGCTGCCATCTACCTGTCCAAATTGATTCTTCCCACTTTCTCAAACTGTTTTCTATCCCACAAGGTTAGACAGTAACAATGGACTCCTTTGTCACCTGGTTTTGAGTTAGATTCAGCCAATGAGCTAACTAATGGTCAGACAAAGGAAAATGAGTAAGGCTGGAGTATTTCTTTTTTTCTTTGCTAGTTCCTTCCTTGTGGAGTCACTGTGCTTTGGCCATATCATGTGATCAAAGGCTGCAACTCCATCACTTGGTCTTTTCCATATAACTCTCTTTGGCTCCAGTTTCAATAACCACTTCCTCCATTGTCCCTTCAGGGCAATGTGGTTATACCCCACACACACCCTTTCTACAGCCCTTAGTGACTGTGCACTATCTCTAGGGTTTCCTACTCAACTATCTCTTTGTAAATAGTCCCTTTGTGCAAGTCTCTTTAAATTACCAATTTTGAGTGCGTCAGTTTTTCTGACTAATACATAGAGGTTAAGCTGTTTATTTTGTCATTGTTGGGTATTTGTTTTCTCAGCCTCCCGTTTGTCTAGTAGTGGTTAGGTGATTCAGTTCTATCCAATGTGATATAAGGGATCATCAAATACAGACTTGGGAATGGCTTTACCATGTGATAGCAGCTTGTCCCTTTCACTCCCTTGTTAAAGTAGATGCCTGGGGCACATACATGCTGAGTGGAGTGACCAATCTGTGACCATAAAGCATCAATCTAAGGATAAGAGCTGGCACACAAATGAACATAAAGGGCACAAGGATGTCAAGAGCATGGGTCTGAGAACTTTTATAAACTGTTTAAAAAACAAAAAAAGCCAACACATCAGGGACCTAAGTTCTGAGAACAAATGTAAAAGTGAGATATAGTGGGTCTCAGTGACAGCAGGGAAATTTCCAAGCAGGCGCGGACAGAATGGGAAGGAGTGGGTGGTCAGAGATGGTTTCTCTTGCTGGCTTGTTCCGTCTCACTCATTTTCATCTTCTACATCTGCAGCCTGATTATTGACTGTCTTATATTGACTACACTTAGACTTCTTGTTAGGGACATGATGTGTGCCCTTAGGTTTAAACTTCTATTAATGAAGTTTTGTTCATCTGTAACCAGCTCATTTTTAGCTCAAGGAGTAATCTCTCTTTATTGCAAGTATGATCTCGCCATATTTCTGCTCAACAAATTCTAGTAGTTCAGTGTCATCTACAGAGTCATGCCCCAGCTTAATGTGCAACATCCGCATGCTTCTACCCTTGACTTCATCTCCACTTTGGCATCCTTCTCCTCACATGGAGACACCTCACCTTACACCACTGCCAGCTAATGACAGTGGGATTTTGGTGTTACTGTTGCTTTTTTCTCATTCCAGACCTTACTTTCTACTAACTTCCAGTTTAACTTGAGGAAGGCCTCAAATTAAAACTGTACCAAGAAATTCGCCTACTATAAGAATAGGGTTCCGATAATGAGTTACCAAAAAGTATTACATATATTCAGTATAATTTCAATAGAATTTAAAAAGTCCAGTAATGGATGTGTAAATGGGTTCAACTAGAATACAGAATATGGTTACATTCACACTGGTGCTGTACAATAGAAATGAATAGTGAGCAATATGTGTAATTTTTATTTTCTAGTAGCTACATTTAAAAGTGCACAGAAGCATTTAAAATTCATTTTAATAACATATTTAATTTCCTACCATGAAATATAATTTTAATATTTAACCAATATAAAATGATTAATGAGATATTCTTGAATTATTTTTCAGTGTTAAGGTTTGCAATTTGATGTGTCCTTTACTCTTTCAGATAATCCCAATGTGGCTATTACCCACATTTCAAGGGCTCAATAGCCACATGTGGCTAGTTACTATCATCTTGGATAGTGCAGATCTAAACAAACAGGGCAATTAGGAGGACAACAGTGCCCAGTACATAACTGTGAATTATTTATATTTGATTTCAGAATGCCAGCCAGACCTTGCAAAGTATTGTGTTGCCCTCCTTAGAAAGCCATCCAACAGGATGTACTTAGCACTCTGCTCTGAGCTACTGGAGGTGAAGAAGACCTAAAGTGCCTGATCAGACGGTGGCACAGTGGATAGAACGTCAGACTGGGATGTGGAGGAGCGCAGGCTCATCTGGCTTGAGCAAAAAGCTCACCAGCTTAGACCCAAGGTCTTTGGCTCGAGCAAGGGGTTACTCGGTCTGCTGAATGCCCGCGGTCAAGGCACATATGAGAAAGCAGTCAATGAACAACTAAGGTGTCACAACGAAAAACTGATGATTGATGCTTCTCATCTCTCTCCGTTCCTGTCTGTCTGTCCCTATTTATCCTTCTCTCTGACACTCTGTTTCTGTAAAAAAAAAAAAAAAGAAGAAAAAAAGAAAGACCTAAAGTGAGGGTAACCAAGCTGGGGAACAAGTGAAGGTTTTTTGGTAGCTTTGTCCTTTACATTGTTGACTTACAGGTGCCTGGGCGACAACTGACCAGTGTGGTCAGAATGGTAAATTTAAGATTAGATGGTGCTCGTTTGCATTTAGGTTGAGGCCATGGGAGTGGATGAGATCTACTAAGGAAAGAGTGCAGAGGCACAAAAGAAGAAGGTCGATGGTGAGTCTCCGGGGCACATAACCACTTAACATTAGAGAATGAGAGGACTATGAGAATAGTGCTCATGACGATAGAAAGAACCAGGAAAAACTAGCTTCTCAGAAGCCAAGAGTCTCAGTTGCAAAATTACTTTCTTCTTGGAAAGCCGAATTAATTTGGAGTCATTTCTCAATTCATGTACATAGGTTCCACCAAAAATTCACCCTTTCAAAACATTTTATTTAGGAACTTACAATGACCTATTTGTTCTCAGGTTCCCATTTCACACAGAACCCCTTCTGAATCTTTATCACTGTCTTTTAGCCTCCTACCTACTACTTTTATGTTGTCCTATCACTGGCTGATCTTTCCTCCCACTTCAAAAAAAAAAGGACAGAAACCTTCAGGCTGGAAGCCCACTCCTTCCTCAACATCTTCCCACACACAAATGACTTCCATCCATCTTCATCCTTCCTTTGTTGGAGTTTGGAAGTGCCTAATAAATAACACCACTGTTCTCCCATTGCCTGCACCCCACCACAATTTGAAACTAATTGAGATAAATACAGAAGTCAGGCCGAGTACAAAAATCATCTCAATTCGTGGTTAAACTGTTGGGGACTGTGGCTTAGGACTGTGGCCAACTGGGCTTGAAGCCCCCATCTAACTATCATATTTTCTTTTTCATTTGTCGTCAGGTTTCTAAAAATCATCTTTACTTCCTCAGCCCCCACACACTTCTCAATTTAAGGCCATGTGGTCTCTGATCCAATGATTCTGGTGACCCTCTGTTTACAGATGTTCCCAATTCTGTTCCTGGTGCTAAACCCCGGGGACATTTGCTAGCCCTCATCTCACATGACCACTGAAGGTTTCATTCTCCTGGCCACTCCCTCTCTTCATGCAAACCTCTTCTAATTTCTCCTTCAAACTCTCTTGGATGTTTTTTATCAGGCTACTTTCTCTCTCCCTCCCTTCGTCCCTCCCTCCCTCCCTCCCTCCCTCCTTCCCTCCCTCCTTCCTTCCCTCCCTCCTTCTCTTATTCCTTTCCTTCCTCTAACAATCTGGTAAATATTTGCATTTCTTGGGGATTCATCTTCTGCTCGCTTTTATTCTATTGTATTCACTTCTTTCTTCACATACGCTCCTTGAGTCATCACCTCTAACCTGGAGGTTTTGATCACATGACACCCTACTTCCCAGACTTCAGTATTACCTATCCTAAATACATTCTCCAGAGTGATCTTTCTGAAAACCAGTTGTGATTGTGCTTAAAAGTTTTGGTTTTTTTTGGCCTGACCAGGTGTTGGCGCAGTGGATAGAGCATCGGACTGGGATGTGGAGGACCCAAGTTCAAGACGCTGAGGTCGCCAGCTTGAGCGTGGGTTCATCTGGTGGAGCAAAGCTCACCAACTTGGACCCAAGGTCTCTGGCTTGAGCAAGGGGTTACTTGGTCTGCTGAAAGCCCACGGTCAAAGCACATATGAAAAAGCAATCAATGAACAACTAAGGTGTTGCAACAAAAAACTGATGATTGATGCTTCTCATCTCTCTCCATTCCTGTCTGCTGTCTGTCCCTATCCATCCCTCTCTCTGACTCTTGCTCTGTCTCTGTAAAAAAAAAAAAAAAAAAAGTTTCCTTTGGCTCCTGCTGCAAATACTTATGCCCTACTCTGCCCCTCCTGGTTTTTTTGTTTCTTAATGTGGTAGAATGCAAACTAGCACAACACAGTGGCTAATCTCTAATTCTCTCTCACCTATTACTAAGAGAAGAGGAGTGGTTTATTTACCTCTCTGCTGAATTTTGGCAAAGGAACAGTTTTGAAAGAATCAGAACCTTCTGAATCCTCACCTGACTTTGAAGCAGGTACATTGCAAGCTGCTATCCTACCAATAGTAAGGCACTGCCCTGCGGGAGAGTCCGCCATTTTGGAAGAAGCTTGGTGCAGGAGAGTACTGTGAGACCATAGATCTAGGTCATGTTCTGAAGACCTAGCTTTGGTCAGTAATAAAAATAACAATTTCATTGCCATTTTCCCCACTCCTTTTTTTTTTTTTTTTCCTGAAGCTGGAAACGGGGAGGCAGTCAGACAGACTCCTGCATGCGCCCGACCAGGATCCACCCGGCACGCCCACCAGGGGGTGATGCTCTGCCCATCTGGGGCATCGCTCTGTCGTGACCAGAGCCATTCTAGCGCCTGGGGCAAAGGCCAAGGAGCCATCCCCAGCGCCCCGGCCATCCTTTTGCTCCAATGGAGCTTTGGCTGCGGGAGGGGAAGAGAGAGACAGAGAGGAAGGAGGGGGGGGTGGAGAAGCAGATGGGCGCTTCTCCTGTGTGCCCTGGCCAGGAATCGAACCCGGGACTCCCGCACGCCAGGCCGATGCTCTACCACTGAGCCAACCAGCCAGGGCCTCCATTTTCCCCACTCCTAACTCTTAATAGGTTGATTACTTTGATAGGTAAGCTTTACCTCTATCTGTAGGAAATAAAAACAAATAGAGAACACTGAGGGAAATTCTTATTTCCCATTACTCGGGTGTCCAAGGGGAGAAACTTCCTTTACACATGACTTTCAGTGTTCCTCATTGTCCACGGAAGGAATGTTAATTTACTTACCCATCAGATGAGTTTGATAGGACAGACATGACCTAGACAATATTGCCCCTTCTAAGTCTTCAGGATCCACCTACCTGCAGAGAAGGAAACTTCTGGTCTGCTGACCTTCACACAGACAGAAGACTGTCCCTATGCAAATGGACTGCAGTTTGGGGTGTGTGCTTACCTCAGTAGAGTGTTAGTAAATCAACTTAGCCACACAAGTAAGTTTTTTATATAATTTCTCAATAATAAAACTGATATTTTGATTTTTCACTAATATCCATATATCTGTTTCAGATTCCAAGTTGATACAGAAAAGGAATGTTACTTATTGGGACTTTTCCAATACCTGAAATTTCCCACACCTTTACATTTCTTAACATAAAGTATGAGACCATCTTCTTTCCCCCTCATGATCTAAGACATAGGCTAATACACAGTTCAATATTTATTGGGCTCCTATTGGTTTACCACTGTGCTTGGTGTTAGAGAATGAAAATGAATGAGATGTGATCCAGGTTCTCTAGTTCACAGCTCCACAGTACAAGTCTGTCTTTCCAGTAATGGATACGGATATAGTTCTACAGAGCATTTCTTAAAAGACAACTGAAACTATAAAAAGGAACTCATCAAAAGCAGGACTCATTTAATTGTCATTGCCATGGCACCTACCTTGGTAAGGATGTGAGGGCAAGCACTGGTGTGAGCTGCAGAGTCACACAGCCAGGAAGAGGGGAGAAATGAGACAGAGAAAATGAGAATAAGATCTCCTTGGTAGAGCATGTCATAGTGTAGTTAATGTCAGAAATAAGATGATAAAAATGCATAGCCACTTGCTAGTGAGTCCCGCTAAGAAATATGTAGGCATTTATATTCAGTGCATGCCCATAACATAATCATCAGAACCATAGCAAGCTGCACACATCTTGTGGACTGACAGGATGAGACCATATTGATTATTTTAGCTATGGACCTAGAGCTACTTTATAGGACACAGAAAGATCCATGTCATCATTCTACAAGAAAAAGATGTTGGGAAAAGTGGAGAAAGAAACAAGTTCTGGTAATATAACCTAAAATTTCATCCTACCATTAAAACTGGGCCTCAAATAATATGGTGTTCCTAAAATCTAACAGATCTTTGTCTCAATGTTGTTCACTTAAAACCAGCGTGACACAGTTGGCGTGATATGGCTCAAACTCATCTTCAGGCTTTAAAACCAAAGACATTTTAAGAAGGAGAGAAGAACCCTGGGAAAAATGTACAAGGACTATTGCATTAAGTTAGATGGAGTTAATTCTCTTAATTCTCTTTGTACCTAATTTGCACAAATTCTAATTCACTCAATGAATTAAAGTAAATATAATCAAGACAGGTGATACAATTTTTTCTATGTTTTAAATTTTTAAAGTCCCATCTGTCACTAATTACACATTTATTTCATTATGCAGCACTACAAAAATAATTACTTGAAGTTTTTTGTTGACAATTTAGAGGTTTAAGTAAATACTAATTATTTTTATTATAACTGTGTATAAAATTAAATTATTCACCATTAGACATTTTTGGGGCTTCAAATAATTTTGTTAAGACCACATAAGGTAGCAATTATGTAATTAATCTCCAATCTAATAAGTCCATCTTATAAAATCTGAAGACTTTTTTTCCCTTTTCCTTTCTCCTTTTGTAGAAGCAAAGATTAAAAACTTTATGTGCATATTTCAGCTTTTTATAACAACATATCTGGCCTGTCCAGCCAACTTGTCTGCTCAGTCATCCTATCCATGTACCAATTAATTAACTCTCACAACTCTTATGGCCTTGACTTTAAAAAGATGTATCTAGATAACTGCAGTAATATCTACTTTAAGTAAATTATTTTAAAAATTATAAATCTCTTCCCCAAACTGCAACCAGAAGTTGCTGTGAGTTCCATTTGGAACTTGTGCTAATAATAATATTTTCTGGAATAATAACAACAGGTTTGGATTTAATTAAATATCTTGCTCACTGAAGCATCTGTTTTAAACATTAATGAATGGCAGCTCCTATGGGATATCCAAATGGAAGTGTTTTCACTCTGTAACACTATCCTAAAGTATGTTTTGGAATTTTCAAATAATTAGTTGGTCTTTGTTTTGAAAGACTTACCCAGAATAAAAAAGCAATTTTTTTCTTCAAATCATATTGATAGATGGAAGCCATTTAGGGAGAGACAATTAATCACAAAAGCAGTCTCTGAAAAGCTGTTATGCAATCCACAGTATTAAGAGTCAAGTTTTTCTTCATGTTCACACATAACTCCTATTATCGTTCATGAGAGTTATTCTCTTATCAAGGAAAGAACACATCCCTTCCTCATTAGGCTAAGCTGTTTTGGGCAGAAAGCCATTAAAAATAGTTGACATGTAGCTCCAAAGACTACAATGAACCTTGTAAGAATTGGAAGCCACCTTTGAAATAACTATTATTAACTTGGTTTGATTGGAAACATTATGTAAAGAGAAATTTTTTGAGTTCTCAGCTGCTCACTATTCAAAGGAAATCATATGAGTAAGACTTATTTGTAAAACAGCACAATTCTTATAAGACTTTATTAAAAATAAATTGCTAGGCTTAAGTTCCACAAGGACAATGATTAAGTGTTTCTTATAAATCAGTGTATCCTCCCACATAGACCAGTACCAGGTATAATAAGTATATACTAATATTTGTTGAACAAATGATTGAATAAGACTAGCATATTCTTTTCAATTCAGCAAGCATATATTAGATCATACTTAATGCTAGATCCCATTATCCCATTCGGGACATGAGATACAAAGCATATAGAGAGAGGAGAGGGGGAGAGATGTATTATGCTTCAAAGGGTTCACAATATTTCATACAACACTAACATACAACAAATTATTTATTATTTTGTTTCAATGCAATGATAAATTCATAGGGTACTATGGGAACACAGAACTTAGGGGAGATCATAGAAGGTGTGGTATATGATGTTTGAAACAATGTATTTGCAAGAAAATACTAAGCTTTTGTTGAAATTTATATTATTCAAACCAATTAAATTTATCTGTAACATAAAATGTTCTTAAGTATGATCCTCAGAATTAGCACCTTGATTTTGAAACATATATTTTCCAAAGAATGAATGAAGACTTCTTACAACTAACCAAAAAACAATTAAACAATGATGAACACTTTCAGAGCATGATAGGCTGATATCTTGGAGATAAAATGAAGAATATTATGCTATAATGCATATGCACTAAACTGAGGGTAGTCATAATGTTACGTATGGATTTCTTTAGTCAGACTTGGGAAATGTTTATGATTTATAATATCCTCTCACAGAAAAGACAATAATACATCAAATTTGATGTCACAGTTTTGAAAGCATTGGATGCTATCCTGATGTTCACAATTTTAAACAGTGGCAAGATTACCAATGTTGAACTCTCTGGCAAATACATTTTGAATAAGGTACCATGCTTTGAACTCTGACAGATTCTCATGGGGAGACTCAGGGGATTGCTTCCAAACTAATCCGAGTTCCTCATATACTGCTGGATTCACTGTGGTCAAGTGGTTCAGTGAGTTCCTTGAGGGAATGACTGATGTGTACATAAACCCTGTTTCATTATCTAGACAATAAAAGAATTGGATATGATCATCTGTAACATCACTACATGTTCATTGCTTTTCCCTTTCTTTTCTCCCAAATTTGAACTGGTAAGCAAGTTGGGTTCATTGAGTCTACCTCCCACATGCTCCAAAATTTCTTCTTTTCTTACTATACCCCATTAATCTTTGTATTTCCATGGCTAGTAACAGATTCAGACACATAATAGATGCCCAGTTCTGCCTGAATGAAGGAATAAACTTTATGTAGATGTAACTTATACATAAAAAAAAAACTTCATGAGTTTCTTTGAGTAATTCCATCTCTCATCACCAAGGATCATCTGCTCCACTTAAGAGAAAATTTTTTACATATAGCAATAAAGAATATGAACTTGATCATTTCATCCTCACAAGAACTAGGATACTATAAAAACGATAACAGTAGCATCTGACATTTATTGAGGGCTTGTTATAAGTCCAGTATCTTAATTAGATCATTTTATTTAATCCTCA
Organism: Saccopteryx leptura; assembly: GCF_036850995.1. Lineage (NCBI taxonomy): Eukaryota > Metazoa > Chordata > Mammalia > Chiroptera > Emballonuridae > Saccopteryx > Saccopteryx leptura. Next base: position 352,230,017 of record NC_089505.1, read on the forward strand.
AAATAATTATGATATAGAACTAAAGTTATCTCCATTTTATAAATGCAGAAACATAGACCTAGCGTCATTAAGTAACTTTCCCTAAGTCTCATAGCTGCCCCAAGATTTGAATACAGGGTGTTTGATTTCAGAACCAATACTTTTAGTAATAAAGAGAGTCTGTTTTGCTTGAGGTGTTAAATACACACACACATAAACACACACACACACACACACACACACACACATAGTCCCTATTGGGTAAGCTCCCTCACTCCCTCAGTGGCCATGTTTTGTAATTCATAGCACTTCCCTGTATGCCAAGATTATTGCACCAGAGGTTGATGCCTGGTCCAAGAGCAGCTAATATAGTCTGGCCAGAATCTACTAAAATTGCATAGTACTGGAGTTCTGACCTCCACGGCCAATACTGATTGATTGAATCAATAAATTTCTCTCATTTGGTGATAGTCGTATGGATAGAGATAGAGCTGTTGGCAAAGAAGGGCAAAAGTTGAAACCACACCGAGAAAGCAGACAGCAAAAAGGCCTGTTGCCAATCCAATCAATGAGCAAGCAGAGGAAAGGGTGGGGTAGCCAGTTGGCACTGGAACTAGAGCTGGAAAGATGTAGAGAGAAAAGCAGAAACACAGAAGGGCTGACTCATGGTGTTGATAAACTGTAAGAGAAAATATCAACAACATCCTTCTATAGGGGAGGCTATAGACAAGCAGAAACCTGGAGCAAAGATGGATCTCAAAGGATCTTTTAGTTGCTGAAGAAAGGGTTCCACGTTCAAGCCACAGGGAGACTGGTTTTCCTGTGTGGCTGGGCCGTATCACTGCTCTTTATGCCTGGATGGATGGCTTAGATACCTGTGGTCTTATAATTACCTCTATCCATTTCCAATTGTCACTGTTAACAAACTACTGCCAACTTAGTGACTTAAAACATAAATTTATTATCTTACAGGTCTGGAGGTCAGAAGGTCAAAGTAGACTTCAGTGGACTAAAATCAAGATGTCAGCAAGGCCATGTTCCTTCCACAGGCTCTAAGGAAGAATTTGTTTCTTGACCTTTCCAACTTCTAGAGACAATTCACATCATTGGCTCATAGCCTCTTCCTACTTCTTCAAAGCCAGAAATGTAGACTCTTCAAATCTCTCTGACTCTAATCCTAACTCTTCTGCCTCTCTCTTTTACCCTGTGATTAGATTGAACCTATGCTAAAAAATTAGAACAATCTCTCCAGCTCACGGTCAACTGATTAGCTTCCTTACTCTATTAAATTTCTTTTAATCTCCCTAATTAGGAGGTGGCCTTAATTTCCATTTGCTATGTAATATCACATAATCACAGTTTCTGCGGTTTAGAAAATGAACATTTTAGGGTGGAGGTGGCCATCATTGTGTCTATGCACCACCTGCATTCTTAACATAATCTTCATAATACGTGCTTGTGAAAACTTGAGATAGCTTCTGCTTTTTGCAACCAGAAGATATTTTGTTAGTTTGAGAGTTCGAGTAAGACTCCTATTGCAACTTAAAAAAGTCTTGAGATACAGGGTTCCAATTCCACATAGTTACTCATATTATTCTCCTACCTGGTTTGCTTTTTCTTCCTTCTGCCTTTCTCCTTGCCTTTTCCTAATCCTCTATTGTGAAAACCCAACTCACTCAGGACAAATACTATTATATAAGGCAGCATGAAATAGGTGGTAAGTAAGATGGGCAACAGAAGCAATGTGCCACGGAAACGCAGATTGGTTATATAGGACGCTCTTGGTCTATTTCACAAAGAAGAGGTAGAATTTAAGCTAGTTGCTGGTGGGACATTCATATGGAAAAGACCCATATCAGACAGATGGTTAACGGTAAAGCCAGAAGTTACATCTAGGTCTTCTGATTTCTATTCCATTTTTTTTACTAAGTGTTCCCATAATTATGATGGTTTGGATATACCAGGTGGCATCAGTGCATATTTGTTGAATGAAAAGAGTAAAAAAAACAACAGAATTAAACAAATGGATGAGTGAATAAACAGAAGACTATGACAGAAAGCTCAAACTACATGTAAAATATGGATTAAAGCAGGTACACTCTAATAAAAAGTGAGTGTGAGAGCTGGATTTGCATATAACATTTTTGTCTAGAAATAAGTTATCTAAACATAGGTATTTATTTCTTGTACCTCATCTTTTACCTATAAAATGGGGATAATAATTATTACCTAATTATTTTCTAACATTATTTCAAGTACAAAATAACATACCGTATGAAAGTACTTTTAAAGATGGAAAAAAAAAACCCATGTTATAAAGACAGATAGAACCTGACCAGTGGTGTTGCACTGGATAGAGCATTGACTTGAGATCAATGGCTCAAACTGGCTGAGAACCCAGGTTTGAAACCCCAAGGTCACCAGCTTGAGCACGGACTAATCCAGCTTGAGTATGGGATCATAGACATAGTCCCATGGTTGCTGGCTTGAACCCAAAGGTCACTGACTTGAAGCCCAAGGTTTCTGGCTTGAGCCCAAGGTCACTGACTTCAGCAAGGGTTCACTGGCTTGCCTGGAGCCCCCACTCAAAGCATATATGAGGAAGCTGTCAGTGAAAAACTAAAGTGATCCAACTATAACTTAATGTTTCTCATCGCTTTCCTTTTCTGTCTCTCTCTCAAAAATAAAATAAAATAGAATAACATAACATAAAATAAAATAAAATAGACAGGTGGGTAAGTATGTAAATAGATTATAGATAGATGATAGATAATACATTTTAAAATGTTCCATCATAATTATTAACATTAATTACATTTCATATTTATGTTGTCTCTTATGACATTAAAAGTACTTTCACAGTCCTGGCTGGTTGGCTCAGCAGCAGAGCATCAGCCCAGTGTGTGGAAGTCCTGGGTATAATTTCCCATTAGACCACACAGCAGAAGCGACCATCTGCTTCTCTACCCTTCCCGCCGACCCCATCCTCCTCCCACAGCAATGGCTCAAATGGTTCTGGTTCTAGCAAAGCTGGCTCCAGTACTGAGGATGGCTCTATGTCCTCGGCTGCAGGTGCTAAAATATCTAGCGTGGTTGCTGAGGAACAGAGCTACAACCCTCTTGGGCAGAGTTAGCGCCTAGTAGGGGCTTGCTGGGTGGATCCTGGTTGGGCACATGCAGGAGTCTGTCTTTGCCTCCCTGCCTCTCACTTAATTAAAAATTAAAAAGTACTTTCACATGTATTTCTTAATATAAATTCATTAAAGATAAATAAAAACAAATGTGAAAACTAAAAAACATGAAAATAAAGTTAGTTATTGGTTATTGTCACGAAAACTGATAGAGACTCACCAAGATTAGTGAGCTATATTTAAGAGGTCAGTCGAAGATCTTTTTAAGGAAATTTACCATCTGCATTAACAGAGCTTTTTAGAGGACTTAATCTTTTCCGTTAAGATTCATAACATTATTATACCCACTCTAATATCACAATAAATACCAATAACAGTATTTATTGATTACTTTCTAAATGCCAGACACAATGTTAATCACCGTATATTAATTCACATAATCTTTACAATAATCCTGTGAAGTAGGGACTATAATTACCACTTTACAGATGCTCTACTAAGTGGCCAAAATGAGTTGTGAATAAAAGCCTTTCTAGAGTACATGCTCTTTACCATTTTTCTATTAAGATATAATAATAATTAGTGCTATTGTTATCATGTTATCATTGTCATCATCATTATCAGTGTCACAAAAATAAGAATTAATTATAATTATATTGTCACTCATTATACACATGTTTTCTTTAATCCTACCAGGTATCTGCTGGAGTCATCTTATTTTATAAACAATTTAGTAGAGGTTCAAATAGGTTAAGAAGCTGTCCTAAGTCTCACAGCCAACAATTAATAGATTCAGGGGACAACTCAGTTCTGTCACTTCACCAGGCCAAGATACTTCTCAAAGTCCCACATCGCTTTCTTAGTTTCAGCGAATTTGTTTATTAGTTTTACCAAAGAGATGAATGTCAAATCTGTTGACCAGAGATTTGTCAATCTGGCTTTATGACTCTATTCCAGTGAATATTGAAATGTTTATTTTCTGAAATATTTCACAATTACACTGAAAATACTTAGAGCTTTATTAAGTGACAGATTAAAATTAATAGCTGGTATATTATCTTAAAGCATAATTTTGAGGGCTGATCTAATCAAGGGCAGCCAAGATAATTCTTTGATTTTCTATTTCTTTCACTAGGTATAACAGGTTCTGAAACTAGCATTAATCAAGTTTTCTTTATTTCTTGAAATAGTTATTGGTGGTCTTTCCTGCCCAGAATTAACACGAAAATCCTGTTTTGTCATGAAATAAATTATTTCTTTTTCCATAAATTAGTTACCACATTTATCTTCATAATCTGTGAACTAAAGTGGCATAGGTAACACATTACCTTTTTTGTAGTGTGACACTGATAATAGCTTAATTATAAAATGGATTGGTTTTGGTGTCAACTGAATTTGAATGAGAATTCTGTTCCATCATTCACTAGCCTCACACAAGTTATTTTATCTCTCTAAGCCCTGATGTTCCCTTTTATAAAGTAAACATCATCATGCTCACAGGATTATTGACATCATTGAAAATCATGATGGCTGTAAAATGCTCAGTACAGTCCATGACAAGTGCTAGACAGCCTGATCACTAAAATCTTATATGTAAATTCATTTCTTGAACTTTAATTTTATTAAGTTATTCTCCATATTCCTTGGTATTAAACTATTCTTCCTTTGTTCTTCCCATCTAATTAAATGACATCATCACCCAATTAAATGTTATCTAGAATTTAAGCTCTCTCAATCGCCTCCTTCTAGATATAATCCATCACAAACTGTAATTCTGCATTTAAAATGTAACTGATTCCGTTTACATGACTTTATCTCCATTGCTGTCACCAAACAAAACAACAATAAACTATCTAGATAACAATTTTAAATTCATAATATAAAAATTACACAGTGTGCCTAATATGTATTTTTTTCTAAGTAGTCAGAGATCTGAGAGCAATCTTTTATAGTTGCAACGTAAGTGTTTCAAAATTCAAACTTTAAAAGATATATATATATGTAAAACTAAATCTCTGATTTATATTATACATCAAACATTAGACATCTAGAATCCTGATTATAATCTATTTTATCTCATTTGAATGAAACTATATATACTATATTAATTTTAAACCCTTGACCTTAAATAAAGCAAGAACATTCAGTTGTATTGTTCTCAGTAGCCATGCCTTTTGTCTTTGAGCATCTATCAAGAGTACACTTAATTACTACAACATGGGCTGTACATATAAAGATTCAAAATGACTTACAGGTTTCTGAATAGAAAATCCAAATTCTACAATCAAAGGAAGCCAGCCTCAAACAATGGTTCATCCTTAATCTCAATCCCCAATTTTACAACTTCTTTATTTCCAGTAAAATTATGGGAGCTTCAGCTAAGGCAGACATGGTGTTTTTTTTACTGCTTTTCCTTGTTTTTGAATTCTCACAGATGCTCTGATTACCTTCAGCTTATTTACAGATATGAAAATCAAATTTAAATACATTTAAACAATTGTGAAACTCTTGTGAACACAAAATTTATAGCACCTTAAAATTTCTGACACTGTTCTTTCTGGAAGTTATAAGCCTAGAATAGTTAAAGTGGTAATGATATGAAAAATGTTCTATAACTAGAATAAAGTGATTATACAGATTATATAACATATTTTTAGGTAAAGCTTTATTACATAGAACTAGTCTTAGTAATAAAAGAGTTATGGTTTTTTATCAAATATCCCCACAAACTTCAAAGAAGTCTGTGTTGACTTTGTACAACATACCCTCATTTGTGGAATAATCTAGTACAACAAAAGCCTTAAACTAACCCAGTCACCAGAGTGTTTAAGCATCTGGAGGAGACAAAATTATACTTCATTTGAATCTTAACGGTTGCTTGCTGAAACTTGGATGGAAAGTCTAAAGATCTGGACTGAGCTTGTTTTGATCAAACAAGTTAGTTTATAAATTCGGTGGGAAATGATACAGGACAGAGAGCAGGAGGAGGAACTGAAGGAGAAAGTTCTGAAGGAGGTGTTTTCTGAAAGTTGCGAGTAGACATGGCTACAGATGTCATCTTCCTTGTTCCTTGTTTCTTTGCCATCAACCTCCACACCCTCTTGCTTTCTCCATGTCATTCCCTCTTGATTTTCATGCCTCTTTCTTTTCATATTTAGATTATTTTTCTTGAATCTTACCAGTTTTCTGATACTCTTAGGTTGGCTATTCTTTATTCCCTTAGTTAATTCATTTGTTTCTCTCTTTTAAATGCACCTGATTCACATGTGTTAAAAAGAAAGCTTTATCATCTTTGTTTTCTGGTAGAAAATTACATAAGAATTTTTTCTAGTTTTTGTTGTTGTTCTTCAAAATTAAAATCAAATGACGGCTTTGCAGATGCCGCCGCCAGAGCAGCCCTAGACAAGCCATGTTCAGCCCGACATATATTTTGCCGTAGCTGTCCACTGCAAGCCGCTGGGCTGCATCTCTTTCAGCTACTTGCAGACAAAGTTACAAAGACAGCAGAAAACTGTTGTACTCTGAGCACTGGGGAGGAAGGATTTGATTATAAAGGATCTTACTTTCACAGAATTATTCCAGGATTTATGTGCCACAGTGGTGACTTCACAAGCCCTAACGGCACGAATGGAAAGTCCATCTCTGGAGAGAATTTTGATGATGAGAATTTCATCCTGAAATATGTGGGTCCTGGAATCTTGTCCACAGCAAATGCTGGACCCAACAGAAACGGTTTCTAGTTTTTCATCTGCCCTACAAAGCTTGTGATTGGGTGGCAGGCATGTGATCTTCGGCCAGGTGAAAAATGGCACGGGTATTGTGGTAGCCATGGTGATTTGGATCCAGGAATGACAAAAGCAGGAAGAAGATCACCACTGCTGATTGTGGACAACTCTAATAATTTCATTTGTGTTTTATCTTAGCCATCAGACCATTCCTTCTGTGACTCAGGAGAACACCCCTTCACCCCCATCTGCTTGAAATGTTCTATAATCTCTGGGCTCTCGCCACATTTCATTGGGTTCCATATTCTCCTTAACCCCTCCAAGTCTAACTGGACTGCAGAGTTAAGTTGATGATTATGAAATAAAAACTAAACAAAAAAATCAGATGATATTTCTTACATACAGTCCTCCCCAGTTTTTCTCTGCATAAAATATGTGGTGTTCCTCCATAAAAATACAATCTTTGCACAAAATCTCCGGTTTCCATTTAAATTATTTTTCATGTTAAGTTGATGACCCCACCTTATTACGCTCCTCCAAAATTTTTAAAAAGCCACTTGGTTTAATTATAGTATTTGGGGCAGTAATTTTATGTAATAGGTAATATACCCTTGGTAAAAACAATATAACTGGAGGGGGGTAAATTATTAGCTTTTATTTTCATTTCTGACATTTATGGTCTTTGTTTTAGACCTTTTAAATGGTACTGCTGAATAACATATTTGTGAATGATTAAATAAATATACAAATGAAGGCAAGGATTCCAGTATGAACACAGTAAACATAACCCTTCATGGAGATTCTCTCAGCACATTAAAAATTGTATAAGTGTATTTTTCCTATAGATTCTACAAAGTAATACAAAGCAGATAATTCTACAGTGTGTGTGTGTGTTTATACAGTGGCCATAAAAGAATATGCATTATCAAGAGTGGTACTCAATTTAGTTTGGCTAAGAGAATGGTGTTTGCAGTTATAAAAATTACTTGGGAAGTTTTCCAAACATTCTTATCTTCCAGATATTAAAAGATACCCTCTGAGGATCATGTAGGACTGCTGGTAAGGGTAGAGGGGGGGAAAAATAGGAAAATGGACATGTATAAGTTCAGAAAATTCCATGTTATTTTTGTAACTTCAGTTTGAGACTACTGATAAATATTGTTATCAACACCCACTAATCAATCAAACAACCCAGGGCCTCTCAAATATCATACAACCATACAAAGTTGAAGGATATTTGATTATAAAACTCTGACTATATGATCTTACCATTTAGATATAGCACACATGCCCAGTTTATGGGTGTAATCTAGTTCTAAGAAAAACAAATACAATGCTTGATTTAATATATCTTATCTAAAGAATTTTAAAATTCATAAGTATCACTTAGGCTGAATCAATTTTAGTAAGGTCTATGGATTTTAGCTTCCCGATTTATGACCATAGGTCCAATTAGCTCAAAGTGATGTACACCTTTTCAATCATTTACCTGTCCATGTTGTAAGGCAAGTCTTAGCAATTATATATTGTGTGAATATCTTAGGCATCTAAGTCTGCTGGATCATTAACTCAACAATCATTTATGAGCAGGTGATCAGTCCAGTTATAATTGTGATAATACAGGTGAAACATGGCAATGGCATGGACAAAGATGTCGTAAGAGGAGGGGAACAGAAACACTCAAATATACGGAAGACAGAGACAACAGGATGTGCTGATGGTTCAGATGTGGTACGTGAGAGAAAAGATTTAAGGATAACTCCAAAAAAATTTAAAAAGAAAGAGCTGGTTTTAGGAATTCAGGTGAATCAAGGCTCAATCTTAAACAAATTTATTTTATTAGACATAAAAGTTAGAAATGTCAGGCAGATAGCTTGGTATAAACATCTGGAGTGAAGAGAGATCTAAACTAGATATATTTATTTGGAACTCATAGATACAGGCTGTTACTTAAAACTTTAAAACTGGATAATGGAGGTTTGATTCTGCTATAGCAGCATAAATCTACTACAATTCAACCTTTCTTCTGATTATAACTAAAATCTCTAGAAAAAGAAATGCTATACACACAACCTGAGGACAATGACGAGCACACAAAAGCTGGCAGAATATGAAAATAATTTCAAAGTTGGAAAAGGAAATGTATGGAGGTAAACAAATTTAAATAGAGCCTCTGGGATTTGTGTGACAATATTTATCAGTCTAACATGTGTGATATAGTTCTATAAAGAAAAGAGAAAGAGATGAAGAAAAAATGTTTAAGAAATAATGACTGAAAACTCCCCAAGTTTAATAAAACATATAAATTTACAAATTTAAAAGCTTATCAAATCTCAAGCAGTCTAATGTTTCATATTGAGGATCAATTGATACAATTTACCATATTAATAGATGAAAGAGCAAATAATATCTTTTCAATAGATGTAGAAGAAGCAGTTGACAAAATTTAACATCTATCCATAAATAAACTCTAGGCAAATTAGGTATGCCAAAAGACTTTTCTAATTAAAGAGAAGCTACAAAGAACTTACAGCTAATGCCATAGCTCAGGGGTCCCCAAACTTTTTTACACGGGGGGGCCAGTTCACTGTTCCTCAGACCGTTGGAGGGCCAGACTATAAAAAAAAACTATGAACAAATCCCTATGCACACTGTACATACCTTATTTTAAAGTAAAAAAAAACAAAAAACAAAAAAAAACGGAAACAAATACAATATTTAAAATAAAGAACAAGTAAATTTAAATCAACAAACTGACCAGTATTTCAATGAGAACTATGGGCCTGCTTTTGGCTAATGAGATGGTCAATGTGCTCCTCTCACTGACCACCAATGAAAGAGGTGCCCCTTCCGGAATTGCGGCGGGGCGGGATATATGGCCTCAGGGGGCCACATGTGGCCCGCGGGCCGTAGTTTGGGGACCCCTGCCATAGGTAATGGTAAAGAGTTGAATATTTTCCCCTGATATCAAGAATATGGATGCTTACATCACCATTTCTATTAAATACTGTACTTGCATTCCAGCCATTGCAAAAAAAAAAACAACAAGAAAAGGAAACTGAAACCATAAAAGTCATTTATTAATAAGTATAACTTGATCTACAGATGATATTTTTTTAAATAAAAAATCCCAAGGAATTTTCAAAACAAAAACTAGAACTAGTAAGTGAAAAAAGTTCATAAGATACAAAGTTAATATGCAAAAATATGGTATATTCTTACATAGCAGCAAAAAATAGGAAAAATGGAATTTCAAAAATAATACAATTTAAATAATGCCAAAAAATATACTCTTATGCTGACTACTTAGAAATGAGTACAGGGTTCCTTGGGTTATGACACAGTACCATTCCTATGACAGTGACATAACATGAATTTTGGTGTAAGTTGAAATGCACCCTAGCCTAAGTCATTGACCTATCCTAACACAGTTGTAAAATCATAACCTAGAACATAAAAACACAGGTAAGCCTCAGGAAAAGGAAAAGGACGTAGACCTATTGTCCTGTATGTACACTGTAGTGCATGTTCTACTGCGCACAACCAAACAAGTTTGCCCACGCAGTCCGTAAGTACAATGCTGATGGTGTAAGCCAAAACACTCTCATCTTGATGTCTTAAATTTTTTATAGAAGTGAGCATTGTAAACTTGAAACGCCGTATGTCAAGACTGTTGTAACCTGAGGAACCCTGTATAATAAAAAACATCTATGGTCTCTATATTAAAAAATCAAAAACATTGCTGGGTGAAATTAAAAAGGGCCTCAACAAATTGAAACATATACCATCTTTATGAATTAGAAAATTCAAAGTTGTTACCATGGCAATTCTCTCAAAATTAAATGAGGGATCAACAGAATCAGAATTCCAGCATGATTTGTTTGTAAAAAAAAAAAATTTTTTTAAGGCAAAATAATCCAAAACATATATGAAAATCCAGAGGACATAGAACAGTAAAGCAATTTTAGAAAAAGATATCCCACTAGATTTCAAGAGTTAGTATAAAGCTACCATAATCAGATACTTTGGTAATGACCAAGAATAGAGATATATATCAATAGAATGAAATAGAGTCCAGAAAAACACTTACACATATGTCTATTAAGTTTTGACAGAGTTGCTAAATCAGTTCATTTGAGGGAAAAAACAAAACCAAAAAATTTTCAAATATCTTGCTTTATCAACTAGATATCCACATAGAAAAAAGCAAGTGTTGACCTTCACGTTCTGTCATATGCAAAAATTTACTCCAAATGAACATTAGTCTTAGAGTAAAGCCTAAAGAAATTAAATAAATAGAAGGAAACATGAATATAATCTTTGTAATCTTAGCATAGTCCAAGTTCTTTTAGATGGAAAAATCAATTAACCATAAAAAAAGGTGATAAATTGGACTGCTTTAATATTAATATTCCTCAATATTCTTTTATCTTATAAAAAGTTATTAAAAAATTAAAATAAATTCATATTACATATATCATAGAAAAGTCTTGCTTCAAGAGTTCACAAGAAACTCTTATGCTTCAATAAGAAATAAACAAACTATGAATAAAACAAGGAAACAAATAAAAATGCAAATGGAAAAAATTTGAACAGAGATTTTACAAAAGAAAATAAGTGAATGGCAAGTAATCACATGAAAAGATGTTCGATCTCATCAGTCATCAGGGAAATACAAATTAAAACTACAATTAAATACTACTATAACTGGTTTAAATTGTTAAAATTAAAAAGAAAAGACCATATAAAGCAGAGGTCAACCAACTTTTTTTTGTATAAAGAACCCAGATATTTTATGCTTCACTGGCCATATGGTCTTTGTCAAAACTGTTTAATTCGGCAGTCAGAGCAAGAAAACAACCATAGACAATAAATAAATTAATGGGTATGACACTATTATTTACACAAACAAGTGGCAAGCCAAGTTTACATCTCAGGGCAGAGTTACCTTACTATAAAGTCTTCGCATGGACACGAGTACCTGGAATTCTTATACACTGCCGATGGGAATATGAAATGGCGCTATCACTTGGGGAAATAGTTGGGCAATTTTTTAACAAGTTACACATCCACCTAATATAATATTCTATTATTGTACTTCTAGGAATGAATTTAGAAAAATGAGAACACATATTCAAACAAAGACTTATACACAAATGTTTGTATCATCTTCTTTGTAATAGCCAAACCCAGAAGCAATCCAAAGGCCCAACAACAGTTAAGTGGATACACTATAGCATATCCATGCAATGGAATGTTACTCAACAATAAATGACAACAGACTATTGATGCATACAACAATATGGGAAAAATCCAAAATCATTAGGCTGAATGAAAGAAGCCACCCCACACACACATAAAAAGGGGAGTACCAACAATATGATTCTATTTATATAAAAGTCTCAACAAAGAAATTAATGTCTAGTGACAGAAATCAGATCAATGGTTGGCTGTGGACAGGAGTAAAAGATTTACAAGAAAATTGTTGAGGAGGGATGGGAGTGTTTGCTATCTAGATTGCAGTGGTGATCATTTCACAGTTGTATACATATGTCAACTCTGCTCAAATTGTACACTTTAAATATGTGCATTTTCGTTTACTTTAATTGAACTCTAATAAAGTTAAAGAAAAAACTGGACAAGGAGTAAGGGTACAAAAAAATGAGCGGAAGCCCAAGACTGGTGTCTCTGTACTTCAATGCTTAGAGACAAGAGGAGGAGGAACACTGAGCCAAAGGGCCCGAAAAGAAGCAACCAATAAGGTGAAAGGACATCAAGAAATGCATGAGAGGTGATAACCCAAGGTGGTTAACAAGTATATTAAGGCAAAAAGCGTGATCAACTGAATTATAATATATATAACTCAGATTAAGTCAAGTAAGACATTGACTGGAAGTTATGATAGAGTTTAGCAACACAGAATTAGACAAGGAAAAGAATAATTCTCATGTGGGGGTGTGGAGGAGTATTATAGTAAAAGGGGAACAGGAAAATAGAGGTGAAAGCTGGGTGTTGGGCAAATAAGTTTGTAAAATGTTATTTTCATGCTCACTTTGTTAAAAATGGTGCTGCTCACAGGAATGATGCTGCCAGGTGATACTGCTAATTACCTTCCTGATCGGGAAGGGGATTTGTTATGCTAATGTGTGCTGGGGGAGGGGTTTTCGCACCAAAAGGTTTTAAGAAGAGAAGAAGGAGAAAGGAGAAGGAAGAAGGCAGCCAAGAAGGCAGGGTGCTGAAGTAAAAGCCAGTTTGTGCAGAGAGAAGGGGAACTAGAGGTGACTGAGCTAGTGGGGGCCTTTGATTCTAGGAAACCCAGATGTGTCAGTAGTTTTATGAGTGCTGAATGAGTGGGTTTTGCAGCCCTCTGTGTGTTTGTGTTTACTCGCTGGCTGGGTGCCAGATTAAAAGGAATGGCCCACCATTCTCCATCTCCACTGTTTCTCTACCGTCTGACCGAATCTAATGGGAACTTGCATATGTCTGGCCATGATGGCAGCAGCCCCTGGCCATACACTGGGAATGTAGGTGTCGAGAGGTTAAGTCAGTTCATTTATTAGTTTTCCAAATAGGAGAAGCCACAGCGTAGTTGTATGTTGATAAGAATGAGGGAAGATGGAGAGATCTTGAGGGGGTCTCCACGAGTAGATGAGAGGGGATGAATCTGCGCACAGCGGAAGGGATGAGGTAAACTATGAGCACAGAGTGCATCCAAAGGGAAGGCACAGGACATGAGAATCGATACAGTGGGTAGATAACATGGCGATGGGGATTTGTAAGGCTGTGGTTCTCATCATTGTATATACTGCAGTCTACCATATAATATTCTAAAATAGTAATGCCTCAGTTTCCCCCAAGTGAACACCCTAGTTTCTTATTTAATTGCTTTTGGCCCCAGACTGTGTATCGTTTCTTTGTTACTTTTGTTTGTTTGCTTTACTATGCAGAAGCTTCTAGGGTGTGTGGCTGAGAGCCACCAGTAACATAGGAATCCTCTGATAATTGTTCCAATGTTTTTCAACGAATTAGAAAGCCAAGTTCTCAGCTAGGAGGATGGAGAAGAAAGTCTTGGGCTTTCAGGTGATATACTAAAGACACAAATCCAATTTCAACCAGGCAACTAAAAGTGACACGAGGTCCCTGATGTAATGAGAGAAAGAAAGATTGAGGCGGAATTGAATCAGCGCAAGGCTTTGGAAAAGGAAAAGGGGACAGGAAAGAAAAAGGTCAATGCGGCATCCATTAGAGAAGCACAGCGAGGGGTAGAGACCCGAGGGGTGTTTGGCAAAGCGCACCTGCAGTTCCTGTGAAGGGCTTGGCAGGGACGTGCGCAGGGAAAGGACTCGAAAACAGATTATCACCCTGGCTGCGTCGCTTGAGCACTTTCTTGCTAGAGATTAATTTCTTATATGTAGAATAAGAGTTGTATTTAAAATACATACCATCTAATGTAATATCCAACGCAGAAGACTAGACTGGAAAGTTCTAAAACAGTTGTTTGTTTGTTTGTTTGTTTGTTTTTGAACTCACAATTTTTACACTCCAGCCCAGGACAATCGGTGTTTTCTTTTTAGGAAGTAAGCCGAGCCGTTGCGGGGATTTGAGACACTTGACATGATCAAAATGATAGTTTAAGAGGATCCATCTGGAGGTGGCACGAAGGGAAAGACTGGGGTAAGGAAGGAAGTGATTGTTTATGTAAAAGTGAGGCAATGAGTCTGCAGTGACGCGGGGGCAGTCGGGATGGAAAGGAAATGATGAATACAAGATAAATTTTAGAGAAAAAATCCGCTAATTGGATGACTAATTGGATGGAGAGAGCAAGGAGTCAAGAATGACTCAGTTCCATGCTTAGTTGACTGGGCACATGGCGGCAGAATGAATAAATATCAGGAATCAGGATAGAAGTGAGGAGGAGGAACTGAATTTAGGCAGGAAGATGATGAATTTGTTTTTTTGACACAGTTGTGTTTTCATTAGCTAGGAACATGCCAATGAAACGCCCACCAGGCAGGCACTTAGATGTTTGGAACTGAGCTCTAGAAGCTCAGAGGACATAACCAGAAGAGGGGAGTTGATGATTCACTACCAAAGATTTGATTGTGATGGCCATAAGAATAAAATCTCTTAAGAGGGCACAGAGTGATAAAAAGCAAAGGTCCAGAGGGGGCCGCTGTGCCTGGCATTAACCCTGTGTGGGTGGGTTGTAGGGAGGAGGGAGGCCTGGGGGTTCAGTGGAAGCCTTGTGTGAAAAGAGGGCACTCAATGGATTCCAGGAAGTGGCTCCTTAGCAACTTGGTTGGAAGTATATTGCTATGTTAACTTCTTTAGCTATCTCCAAGAACGGTACTGGTCTATACCAGGGAAAGAAGGAGCGGGCTTCCTCCTTGGGGTTTCTATCATTAAGAGGCCAAGCAGCTGCTATGTACCTATAAGGCAGTACCAGAGTGCTGTGAGCATCAAAAATGTTTATTTCTGATAAGTATCCCCAGATAATTCTGAAGCAGAGCAGCCTATTAGCAAAGACTGGGAAAGTTAGCTTTTACCTGGAAGAGCAATGCAAAATGAGGCTCCAATCTCCAATGCCAAAGAAACAAGATGTGAATTCAGGTCCACTCCCAAGGAGTATTTACTTCTACACCACCAGCTCCGGTGTCTGGGTCTACCGTACTAGGATCGCAAAAGGCATGCATGAGTTTCACAGTCAATATATTTGATTGGCGGGACCTGGGGAGCCTATTTTGGTGAGATACACATTATGAGCTGTTGCAAATACCAGCCAGGGAAATAGCAATAGATCAGGCTGCCTTTGTTTCCAGGTTAATCTTTTTACCAGTTGGATCCATTAAATTTCCCATAGGCCATTCTTGTTCCTGTGGGTGGTGCAGGGATGGAGACCCTTCTGGACACAGAGGCCATGCTCACACATGGTATAATTAAAATGCAAATTAAACGCAGGTCCTAAAAAAATAGAAAAAAAATACTCTTTATATCAAAAGTGTGCAGATGTCCTGTAGCTTTCTGCAGTGTGAGTCAACTTCAATGGAAATAAAAACACTTAGAGTGTCATAGAAATAACATCTGCTAAGGGAAAGTTGAGCTGGCAGGACTGATCTAATTCTGATAAATATATATATATATATATATTGGTTTAAATTTACAGGCTAAGATGGTTATAAACCACTCTGTGATCTGCCTAAGTTTTGCCTAAGTGGTAGTTTTCTAACTTCGAGGAGATTCAATCCTGTGACTGAACAAATAGTCTGAATCACTTAGCAGGTCAAGGCTAAGCTGTGTTGGCAGGAATTCTGCCCTGGGATACACGGGCTGTGTCTGTGTTGCACACTCACTAGCATGACCTGAGAATTTAACAACAGCACATCCCACAATGTGTCTGGAAATGCCGAGAAAGCCCACTAGAATCACTCGATACCACCTAAAAGGGAGGCCACACTTCTAAAGGAATCAGGGTTTCCAGACTGCTGTTCCCAAGGTGCCAATAGTTTATTGGCTCCATCTGAATTAAGCAAGATTGCCAACCTGCCTGTTGACCTTAGTACTGTTTCCAATCTGCCTTAGATATGAGTGTGCTATGCAGTATTGGAAACATAAACCTCTCCCAGAGCACACAACCAATGGCCTAATCATTTGTTTCTGTTATGAGAATTAAAAGTATAGAAAACCTTCCCCCTCTCCTCAATCCTAACATCTTGCTCCATTTGACAGCTGACAAAAATCAGTTTTGTTCATTCTAGCGAAAACAAAGAAAATTGAAAAAATGCATTTTGAGAAAGTGTGTTTCAACAGACTTGGACAAGTACCCTGGAACCTTGGAATTATGCTGAAATAGGGTGGAGGCCTGGGACTGTGTTATAGGTGAGAGAGTGTTGTATTAATATTCTCCTGGAACCGAGAGCACAAAAGGGAATCACACATGTCCTCGCATACTCTAGTTGAACGCAGGTTTCTATAGAAGAGAGGGGTTATTACAAAGATTTCGTCTGGCAATATGTGAGTATAACAAACTCTTACAGGGAAAAGGAAATAGAATGAACTCCTGTATGAACCCTTAGGATCAACATGCATCTATAAAGGATGGTATTCATTCAATCCGATGAGAAACTATCCTAAGAATGGCAAAGTCTGGATAGTATACACCCAGCAAGGTGGGAAAGTGTTCCAGGCACAGCAAATACTGGTCCTGCAGGCCACCCTTGCCCCAACAGCAGACTTTGATTATGGGACTATTTCCTGCTGAGTTTGGATGAGCTACAGAATTCTTCTCAACAGAGTGTCCAAGAAAGTCACTATTAATCAGTCAGGTTTGGTAACTGAGATGAAACCCATGTTTTATCTTCAACCTAGCATATGCTGTAAACAACTTTTGGGGAAGACACTTTCCTAGCATCGTCTCACAATTCTTTTCCATCCGGGTCTCACTAGTACAAAAGATTTCTAACAGGTACTTCATTCACTCATTCAGTCATTTAACCTATATTTACCGAGTACCTGTATTGTGCTAGGCACTGTTCAGTTCTGAAGTCAAGATGTGGCAGGTGCAAAGCAGACAAATATCCCTGCTCTGTGGGAGCTTATATTTGTAATGCTTATAAAGTTAGGCACACTGAGCCAATTAATATTCAAGTTTGGATTAGACTCTTCTAATTTATCAAAGTGGCCACTCATTAACAGATCTACTCAAATGAGGAACTACCAAGTCAGGGCACACATGAAAAAATTTTATTTTATATCCTAGTATAACCCAAAAACAGTTAATCTGACACAGGGTTAGTGAACCCTCAGGATTATACAGAATAATAATAAAGGATATCCAACTAGCCATTCACCTATTTGACTATGGTCAGTATTACATATGTAGCAAACCTAAGCCCCTTTTGTGGCCAGTTTTTGGGGAGTAGGAATAGGGGCTGTTGAGTAAGGAGGAAGGAATACAGAACAAAGACAGAATAAGTTATAAATTGAATTATTCAGATAATTTATAACCTGAGCTCCATAACCAGGAAATATATTTAGGAAATTTATTAATATTTGTATCTTTTGATATAGCATAATTTTTATTATTATCACATTAGAACATGGTTTTTGTTCAAGGTTTTTGCAGTCTCTGTGAGCTTGCATTTGTGTATCTCAGAGCATCACACTGCTTTGCTGAAAAGCCAGCCTTCCAGACTTCACTCTGTGTCACTGTGCAACCTAGCACAAGAGGCTAAAAGGAATAGTCCTACTGGTATACCAGCTAGACAGATTAAAGACCATGTAATGGTGCCGAGTATTTTCATTTCTGCATAGTAACATTGCCTTTTGTCAGGCTTTCATTTTTCCCATGTATCACATTGCTGTTTTAAAGTAAGAAATATTTGACAGCTTTATCAAAAAAAAGGCTAACAGTCCTAAACCAAGAATTTTGAATTTTAATGTAGTTCCAAATTCCTTTGGGGGGTAAAAGGAATTCATTTTTTTTCTGGCATAAGATAAATTCACACAGAAAATGCTACTTGGTCAGTTCATATAGTCAAAATTGCTCCTTTGAAGACTTAAATGTGTACGCAAAAGGAATCCCATATAAAGAGAAGTGGTTACTTTTAGAAAATTATCCATCTTGTGAGCTGAATGCTTTAAGTCTGGCTAACTTGAAGAAACTTCTTTTGATTGGAGAAATTTAGATCTGAGTATTTTTCCCACGAGGTAAACAATCTCCTTCTAAATTGTCTTTATATGTATTGTCTAAGATGGGATAGCTCTGTGTTTCAGGGTAATTACATCCTTACAGAGTAAAAATATTTTTGTTTTTAAGCAAAAACATGCTACTTCATATTTGTTGAAATGGTTCTAACATTTCATTTAAAATGCATTATGGGAGGATTTATTTTCTTTGGTTACACCTAACTTGTGGAACTTTGAATGAAACAAGTTGTGTGTTCCGCTAGCATGAAATAAATCTGTGTCCTTAAAAATACATCTTTCCTGTTTGAAAACAAAACATGAAATTTTGAAAACCGTAATTAAAAGCTGCATGATCTAATGTCAACCATGATATCATCGGTAGAGTGCCATCCATAAAATTCCATTCTGGAGATGGGAATTTAAAATCTTAATATATTATTTTATTATTTTACTAATTGCATACTTCATGGTTTCTATATCCGGTTTTAGAAACTTATTCTAAAAACATGTGGCTCTGTTTGCAAAGATACAGCTTGAGTGTGCTGGGGAAAAGGTTAGAGGAGAGAGGGTGAGATACAGACAAAGTGTGGTAGAAACACAGCTAACGGCCCCTGAAATCTGGGTGATCTTCACTGGTCCTCCAGGGAACGCTGCCAGTCCAGGGGAAGGGGCAACCCCCTGGCCCTCCCATGGGGACTCCTCCCAGGGCACAGATCCCCCTTCCATCCAGGAGCTCCTGCCTGCACGTGCCCCACAGGCCTCGCGCCCTGCTGCGGCTGAGTAAGCATTTGACAAATGGCAGCTATTTTAATTGCATGATCTCTCCGTATTTATAAAACCAAAAAGGATAATAATGGAAGAAAGAAAACTTATGGTACCAGCCATTTATCTCTGTCACAGCATTTCGCCCCTCAGCTCTCTCCCTGCCCAGCCCTTTGTGGGACAACATCGCACTGTGGCCTAGGCAGCAGGAACCCAGGGGGCGGAAATTAACTGCTTGGAGTCAGGCTGCCCCTGGCACAGATACAAGGTCGCCCTTGGTGACTGCGCTCACCATTCCAAACCAGTTGGAGTTTCCCAGCAGCCATATGAGCTATATCATCCCTAATACCAACAAATCTCGTTTTTATTTTAACTACAATAACTTGGGGCTCTTTCCTTAGCTACAGAAAGAGTGCTAACACAACCATAATTTTTGGCCTTGGTTTTATTTTTGTTGTTTGCTTGTAAAGCAGCCAGAATTCTTAAAATGCAATTATTGCTTTGGGAGATAATAATTATCTGTTGATAAATGTAAATGTCATGGTTTTACTTTTTTATTTTTTTTTATTTTGTTATTGTTGTTGTTTGATAAAGACTGAAGCCCAGACTAGACAAATAAATGAATAAGAAAAAATAATACAATGGGTCAGGTTATGATAAATCTAGAAGTGGATTACTTTATAAAGGAATAGATAACACATAATTAAAATAATAAAAAGTGGTTGTTTCATTTATTTCATATACCTCCAACCAGAATATGGTTTCTAGCTATAGGATTCTATAATATGTGAGTATTGTTAACTATGAAAGGTGAGTTTTCTAGGAGAAAATCTGGAGGAAGCATAGTAATCACTCATATCAATATAATTACATCAGAATAGGCACAAGGTTGATTAAATTTCATGACTGGTGTGTGTGTAGACGCATGTATAAAGTGTTTATGTAGAACAACTCCTTTTTATCTAGTATTTTTTATCCAAGAACTATATCTCCCTACCCCCTTTCAAAGGCAATCATATGTGAGTAATTCTGAACATTACACATATCTCCCTTTCTGAATAATATAGGTCTTCTATGGAAGTGCAGCATAAGGAAGCTTCTAGTTTTGAATGATATAGAGAATATGGTCACCATATATGTGTGTTTGTGTGTATGTGTGTGTGTGTGTGTGTCTGTACACACACATATGTGGATTTCCATTACAGATTTAGGTCATCGGCATCCATCTGTTTGTTTTTGTTTTTGATTTCATTTTTCCATCTGTGTCACAAAGTTTACAGAGTTAACGAATTTTGTTAATGTATATGGATACGCAACAATATTGTGAAGAAAGTCGAATTTAAGAAAATGTGTAAATGTTTTGAAAATGACCACAGAGAAAAACAATGATAGCCCGAAAGAAAATAAAGTACAAGGAGAACTCCAGTTATACTCCACTACCTTACTATAGTTTTTTGTTTGTTTGTTTCAAGTAACAAAATGTCAATCCAGAATAGCCTTAGCAAAAAAAAAAGGTATTAGATACTTTTTTCATAGAGAAGGATACTGAGAGAACCTAAAAGGAGCTGATGATTAACCAACCCTGATGAAGGGTGGTCCCAGGGTCGCTTCCATGGTGTTCATAAGATATGTCTTTAATAATAATAATGGCTGTCATGATAATCTTCAGAGCTCACATCTATTGAATATACAATATGTCACACTTTAAATGAATTCTCTTATCTACATTTTAGAGCTGTTGTAAAAAAAGTTCACATTTTTTCTTGGTTCCCAAATATAAAAAACTAAGGACAAAAAGGTTAAATAAATTTCCCAAGCCTACTTGCTAGTCAGTGGCAGAGCAAGATACTGAGTGCAGTCAAACTGGTATGAGAACCCAGGGACTCAAACCACAGGATCACATGGCTCCCTTTCAAACAACCCCAACTTCTGCTGTGCAGTTAAAAATCACAAAATTTGGAGGAAGGGATGCCATGGACCTCGCTCGGATCAAGTATCCACCTTTGAATCAACAAAGACAAAGGACTAGGGTTACTATGGCGGCACATTTGGTTTGGGGGAGTTGTGGATAGTTTGGCCCCTCCAGTATAACCTACTACGTTCACCCTCTCTCCCCAATCAGATGTGACTGCTTCCAAGCACCTTTTCCTTCCCTACAGCCCTTGAAGAACTTCGCTTTGTATTACAGTGACAGGTTTGTATTTCATCACTTCTAGAAAAGCTCTAGAATGCAGGAAATTTTACCTTCCTTTATCCCTTGATGAATCTACCAGGTCCTGGCATGAAAAGACTAGTCACTGAATTAATAAAATGACTATGACTGATAAATAAAGCTGAAAAAGACCATACCCTCTCCAATCAAAGACAAAGACAAAGGAGCCACATAGGCAAAAGCAAAGGCAAAGTGAGGGAAAAATATATACATGTGAGTAGGGAGTAAAATACGATCTATGCATCCCTTTAAAAATCAGCACATGAAAATAACATTTTTAGCTTCAGTTTCGTGATTCAGCCTTTCCAGTGTAAATAATTTATAAGAAAAGTGAGACAAATATCAAGTTTGTGGGAAATATGAATTACTTGGAATCCAAAATTAGCAGAACCCTTCCCATGGACAAATGACAAGGGGAGGAAAGGGCAAAAAGAATTTGATGCCCACCCAGTGGGGAGACCACAGAACACAGAGCCTAGCAGGCTGATAAAGAATATAGAAAAGTCGAGAGTTGAGGGTGGCCAGAGGGTCACACTGAAAGACAAATACCATAGAGAAGAAGACGGATATCAGAGGACATAAAATTGACAAAATATTGGCTGTGCAGACTCAACTTGAGGCAAAGTGGGAAACAGACAGGATTGCACCCGGGCATCCAAACCTTCCACTTTGTGCCCCTTGGACTTTCTGACACTTCCTCGACCCTCACTGCCCAGTGGCCTCTGTCCCCCCATTTTCCTCTGTTCTCAATGGGAGATAAGAGAACGCACCTCTCATTTAAATGCTAATGTAAATGACTCAGGCTGAATGTTACCACTTATTTACTTTTGAAAGTGAAAGTTTGATTTCTGTTAAATAAATTTCCAATAGCAACAGGTAGACTAGATAGATTTAGAAGGGGCAGAATTCCTGACTCAGACATCACACAAAATGAATTCTCTGCTGAAGATAATTTAATGTAGAGAAGTGGCATATTCTCTGCTAAATTCTCCTTAGCTCAGAAAAAATATAGTCTCACAGAGTACAGATATTTGGGTCCTAAATACTTTGTGACCTTGGGTAAATCACTCAACCCCTCTGGGTCTGACTTTTTTTCTTTTTAAGCTTTGTTTTCTTCCTCTGTAAAATGCAATAATAAAACTACTGCCTGGGGCTATTGTAAGAATTTAACATATGTGATTATTTCACTCAGAGCTCAGCACTTAGTAAGTACTCATTTAACAATAGCTATACTTTTTCTATACACTACTACTGATGTCACTACTTTTGTTACTTTTGGTGGGGAGTCTCCAAAGTGGGATGACCACAACTCAGAGTACGTATGTTATTCACTGTTGAGTGGCGGGATGAAAACATATGAACTTATATTAACATATTGTATGTATACATAAAACCTAAAAAAATAAATTAAGCTTTACTAGTATGTAAAGTATGGATTGACACTCATCTTTGTTCTGTCTCTTAGGACAAAGTGGAGTATCCACAGTGTGGAAGGGTTGATAAGGCACCTCCCTTGTTTGCTTAATTCTTTATGAATTATTTGATCACAAACAAGTGGCCTGAGAGAATTTCTGCAAAGAAACTATGAATTGAATTTGGTATTAAGAATGCACAAGTTTAAGAAAACAGCAACACTGGCACATCCCCTATTTTTTTATATGAACTCCTTGTCTGCCACATGATGTCACTCAAACAATAAGAGCTGATAAGAAGGCAGAGGCAAAAGAAACTGTCTATTGGAAATTGGCTTGACCATCATGAACAACTGCACATGAATTAAAATAAACAAATTTATCTTAAAAATCTTTTTACTTATTCTCTTGTTCTGATTGCACATTATTTATTTATAAATAAATATTCAAAAGTTTAGGGTGTATTCTTGAAAAAATTTTTCCCCGGATGCAGCACTTAATGAAAAATGTTTGGAAAACACTCCATGAAGTGCATGAGTCTCTTGAATTTCTAGGCTCTCTCGGTAAATGACAGGAAGAGGAAAACAATTTCAGTTGGACCTGGGAAAAATTTTTTATGTGGATATTCTATTCCCAGGTAAAAGAAAGGGAGTAATATTTCATTTTATTGTATTCAATTCATTATTATGTACTTCACAGTCAGACACAGTAAACATGCAGAAAGTGAATGTTATTTACCTCCCTTATCTTCTGGAATTAATCTTTTAAGTCTAGTTCCCAAAGGTGTCACAAGATCATTTACTCACTTGCCACTTCATGCCAGCACGATGGGAAACTGTCCAGAGCCCAGTGGGATTCAAGATCACGAAGCCTGAACTTATCTTTAGAAAACTAAGAAAACGGCACTGAAAATAAAATAAATTAAATTATCTTTATAAAATTGTACCAGGACAGTGGATTAATGGGTTTCTCAACATTTAGAAACTTCTTTGTTTGTTTGTTTTTTAGAAACATATGTATCTACCGATTTCCAGATGGATTGAATAATCTATCTAGAGAGAGGGGTCCTATCCCTACTCCTTTCAAATCACCCTTTAGAATAACTTATTTATTTTTGCTTTAAGAAAGCTGACAGGCTTTGCTCAGTAGTATATATTTTGTGTCCTTGGCTAATGGGAATGAAATGATTCAATAAAAATAAGATACATTGACATTTGTATTCTGTGCTATCACTTTTCCCAGTTGAAACTTCAAAATTCACTCAAGCCAAACTAGATTCTTGAAACCATCAGGAACTCACTGTAACTGGGCAGATTTCTGAAGCAAGTGTGACCTTCTAATCCTGTCCTGTGGTTGATGGACCCTGATACGGGATTGTGTGCACTGTAACCTCTCGCTGGGAGCCTGAGAGGTTCCACCAGTAAAGCAACATTTCATCATGTTGAAATGCTCTGGCGTGTTTCTGAGAGACGCCCAGCGCCACTGAACACTTGCCTGGTGCTACAGAATCCTTGGGTGAAAGGCAGACAGGACACGCTGTGAATATTACTCTCGGTGCCAATTTCCAGATGGAACTCTGGAGCTCTACCGAGTTCACTCCTTTTCAAAATCTGTTCAGAAAAGGGCTCCCAGGGCTGGTATGGGCTATGGGGCTCGTTTGTTTGTCCTCATCACCATGGAGCTGCTAGTTTCAATCACAGAGCCACTGGGAAAGAAGTGTGAGTGCCAGAACCCACTGGCGGTCTTTGGAGAAGCTGAAGGGTAAGTAGCAGGAAGCAGTAAACCAAAACCATCGCTGCCAATAAATGACCTCGACGCTGTTTTCTTGGCATTCCTGTTTGAGCTCTTCATGGCCAAGCAAATCGAGACAAATCAGGGCGGGGGGTTGGCGGAGGACAAAGTTTTCTCAAGGATCCAACCAGGTGAATCTCTGAGCTGAAATGTGAGTGCAACTCTTCTGTAAGAAGCTCAGATCTGGCAGAAGAGCAGAGATGGATCAGTTTGATTTCTGAATCATTTAAGCTGGGCAAGTTGCTCAAACTTTGCCAACCTCAGTTTCTGATCTATAAAGGGGGTGTAATCATATCTATCAAGCGAATTGTTTAATAAGGCATATAAAGCACAGAGCACAGTGCTAGGCACCTGGGAAGCTGCAGCCTGGATGGCAGCTTCTGTTAGTCTAACCTTTGTAAAGGAGAGTATTCAACATGTAAATAAAAATTCATCTAGGATGATAATTTCATGCTGAGTCCTAAAGCTTTTCTGTGTTTCACTCCACAGTTGAGAAGCCATGACATTTTATGAGAAAAGCTGTATGATATTTAAAAGTATTCAAATTTCCAAGGCTTGAAACTCTCCAGTGCTATCTAATCTTAGTGGTTGCTAAGTTTTCTACATCTTGCTTTGCTTGGTTAGCAATCAAATGCTTTTCCTTGACAATAATCGTTTTCACACACTGTATGAAAGGGGATACGTGCGCGTTTTCAGGGAATCACTTTAAAAGCATGATTTATTTAACTCCCACTGTGTTCCCAAATAGAGCCCGCCCCACCCTCCACTGGATGGCCAGGCTAGAATTAATGACAGAAAATCTCCTGAACAATATATCAAAATGCATAAAGCTGCAGGAGAGAAGAGGCGCCGCAGTAATTGAACCTCTGGAAACTCTGAGCCAGAACGTTTGCTGGCTAGTCTCGTCTCCTGGAGGAACAGCTAGGCTTCTTCGTGGTCATGTGCTTTATTGTTCGTGAGGCTCTCCCCAGCTCACCCGGAGCTGCTATCAGTAGGTTGCATTCCCGTCCTCCCTCTTGGAAACTTTGTTTCAGTGGAACTGGAAGATCATTTCCCTGCTATTTGAAGTCCCTGTGTGTCACTGAGGTATGCTGGCCCAGGGACATGAAAGCAGATCCTTTCTTTATCATGGTTAAATGCTTGATAAGCAGAGAAAGGATTTGACATACAAACTGGCCCATTCTGGAACCTTTTAAAGAAAATGCTCCCTCCAGTCTTTTAATAAAACTCAAACAAACAAAAAAAAAAATTCTGGATTTAATAATATGAAACAAAAATTATTCCCTTCACCCAGAAATATTTGGCTGCCTTGCTCAGATAGCAGTTGGATGGCAGGGGCGGGGGGGGGGGGCTGAGGGAGGGGGGGGTTCAGCCTGTTAGATCTCCTGAAACCCAGGCACCTCCTCTGACTCCGACACTTCAACAGAAGACTAGGAGGGAGCGCCGCAAGGACACTTCTTGGATCTGTCTATGGCATATAGACATACACTGTTTTCCCATACAGAACACAACTTCCTAGGCCACTGGGATTCAGTGAATCTAAGGAGGCATGTCTCCTCGTGAATTTTGTTCTATTGTTTGTGTTGGTCTGTCTGTCTGTCTCCCCTCCCATTCCCCCTTTTATCTGCGGGTGGGGAGCAGAGAACATAGACCCGCACACTGAGATGTGGCGAAGGGGAGGACAATGGGGCGGCTGATGTCTGACACATCATTTCAATTCACTCTTTTATCGCCCAAGAACAGAATTCAAAATTTCTCATGGCCAGTGGTTATTCTTTTTCTTACTTAATTAACTAAAGAGCCTTTTACTGGAAACCAAACACTTATTGTGTTTCAATCAACTGAAAATCGACTGAAATCAATGTGGAGAGAAAACGTTCATAGACTATAGCCACCCAAATTTCATATAAAAACAGCCCTCCTTGAAGGCACTAGGGCTGTGTAGAATCTCTGCTTCACTGCTAAACTTAAAGGGGAATAGGAACCAAGGTAACATTTCTAAGCTCCAAAATGTTATTGCTAGAAGACTTAGAAATAGTAATAGCCATAACAGAAGGACTCAGGGCGTTAGATGGTTTATAACTGTGATACTGCCATCCACACGTGTACAACGGCCAGCATTTCTTGCTAGTTCGGACTGCTGTTCTGTTTCTAAGGCCCACTTATTCCTGTATCTCCCTCTGTGGCCAAATAACTATCACTTGCAGATCTCTCCTGGGTTTTATTTCTAGCATTTCAATTTCTCTCAGGTTGCCCAATACACAAACTGAAGAAGTGGGTGTTTAGATGGACACAGCTTAATTATAATCCGCTTTCTGCTTCTTGCTTATTTTCTTTTTCACTTGTTCTAACAAACTGAGACCATTGGGCACTGACTGCTGTGTGTATGTATAGTCTAGTCATTGATTTTTTTTTTTTTTTTTTAGTATAGATACACGGCTTGACTGTGCCCATATTAAAAGCAAAGGAGAAAGTCCTTTGGGGTTCATTTTAAATTATGTGATTAAAATGAGCTTACCCGCATCTTTTTCTCTCTACCCTATACTCTTGTTTCATTGTGAAGACTACAATAAAATAAAAACACAAATGTAAAGAATTATTGGTTTAGATGTTTTGGGGTCTTTCTTTCAAGCTATCTTTTGATGTCTGCCTCCAGATCTCGACGTTGCCGCCACCACCACGGCTTGAAGTATTTCCCCCACTGCTTGTGCCATTTCAAACATTCTCTTAGTATTAACACAAATCAGAATCAGGAGGTATCTAATTGTGCTGGTTTTGATTTTGTTAATACAAAGTGAAAGATTAAAATGGAGCAGTAACAGCAAAAACAATTCTTAAAGCGGCAGCCACAACTAACCAGCAAAGAAGCTGAAAAGCCAAAGCCTTGAAACTTTAAAAAAACAAACCAAAAAAAAAATTTTTTTTTTTTCAGGAAAGTACAATCATTACAGAAGTTGCTTCATAACCTCTTAATAAAAATGTTACTGTTTGGCAAAAGGCAGTACTGTGAAGATTTTCAAATAAATCGTAAGTGTTTCCCCTGTAACATGTACAAGTTCATGTACTCGTCACTTTTGGTGGCAGTTGGCGACTTCGGTAGTGGCCTGAGTGCTTCCTGAGCAAGCCTCTTCCTTCTTGTCCTCTGCGCCCTTTGCAAGCTCTTTGGAGCCCCCATCACCCAGAGCTGTATTCCAGGGTTCCCTTCGTAGTCCATCTGCCAGACAGCAGTCTCCGGTGCCCCCGCCACCCAGAGCTGTATTCCAGGGTTCCCTTCGTAGTCCGTCTGCCAGACAGCAGTCCCCGGTGCCCCCGTCACCCAGAGCTGTATTCCAGGGTTCCCTTCGTAGTCCGTCTGCCAGACAGCAGTCCCCGGTGCCCCCGTCACCCAGAGCTATATTCCAGGGTTCCCTTCGTAGTCTGTCTGCCAGACAGCAGTCCCCGGTGCCCCGCCACCCCGAGACTCCTAATAGGTTTCAAACCCACATCCATTTGACTAAGGGGATCTCGAGCCACTCTGATTTTGCTCTTTTAAGCTACATGGCACTTCTCTTCTGGTCATGGTGACTCTTAGTCCACATTTCATGTATACAGTTGTGAGGGTGCTGATATGAACAGGTAAAATTTTCCTTGTTCACTGCTTGCCAAATAAGTCATCAGTAGAAAGTGTAGTAAAGTCTCCTCGTTCCCTGGCAATCCCAACTACAGATGTGAGGGTGGCATTCTGCATCCCCATTCTCACTTCCCTCCAGACCTGGGGGATGATGAGGACTTGCAAATGCACCGGCAACGCTTTCTGATACTCTCTGAGCCCATGGATTTTACCCTTTGGCAGAAAGAGGAAAGGGGTGAGTACTCCTCAGTATACTTTTGCTTAAATTAATTTTAAAGGGGTGATATTGATAAATCAGGGTACATATGTTCAGAGAAAACATCTCTAGGTTATTTTGACATTTGATTATGCTGCATACCCCTCACTCAAAGTCCAATTGTCTTCCATCACCTTCTAACTGGTTTTCTTTGTGCCTCTCCCCTCCCTCCACCCCCTTCCTCTCCTCCCCCACAAACCTGTAACCCCCACACTCTTGTCCATGTCTCTGAGTCTCATTTTTATGTTCCATCTATGTATGGAATCATATAGTTCTTAGTTTTTTCTGATTTACTTATTTCGCTCAGTATAATGTTATCAAGGTCCATCCATGTTGTTGTAAATGATCCGATGTCATCATTTCTTATGGCTGAGTAGTATTCCATAGTATATATGTACCAAAGCTTTTTAATCCACTTGTCCTCTGATGGACACTTGGGCTGTTTCCAGATCTTCACTATTGTGAACAAAGCTGCCATAAACATGGGAGTGCATTTCTTCATTTGAAACAGTGCTATATGGTGTTCTTGGGGTATATTCCTAACAGTAAGATAGCTGGGTCAAAAGGCAGTTTGATTTTTAATTTTTTGAGGAATCTCCATACTGTTTTCCACAGTGGCTGCACCAGTCTGCATTCCCACCAGCAGTGCAGGAGGGTTCCCTTCTCTCCACATCCTCGCCAGCACTTATTCTGTGTTGTTTTGTTGATGAGCACCATTCTGACTGGTGTGGTTTTAATTTGCATTTCTCTAATGATTAGTGATGTTGAGCATTAATTCATATGCCTATTGGCCATCTGTATGTCTTCTTTGGAGAAGTGTCTATTATTACTTTCGCCCATTTTTTGATTGGATTGTTTGTCTTCCTGGTGTTGAGTTTTACAAGTTCTTTATAAATTTTGGTTATTAACTCCTTATCAGACATATTGTCAAATATGTTCTCCCATTGTGTAGTTTGTCTTTTTATTCTGTTCTTATTGATTTAGCTGTGCGAAACCTTTTTAGTTTGATATATTCCCACTTGTTTATCCTGTCTTTTATTTCACTTGCCCGTGGAGATAAATCAGCAAATATATTGCTGCAAGAGATGTCGGAGAGCTTACTGCCTATGTTTTCTTCTAAGATGCTTATGGTTTCATGGCTTACATTTAAGTCTTTTATCCATTTTGAGTTTATTTTTGTGAATAGTGTAAGTTGGTAGTCTAGTTTCATTTATTTGCAGGTAGCTGTCCAATTTTCCCAACACCATTTGTAAAAGAGGCAGTCTTTACTCCGTTGTATGCTCTTACCTCCTTTGTCAAATATCAGTTGTCCATAAAGGTGTGGGTTTATTTTTGGGTTCTCTGTTCTGTTCCATTGATCTATATGCCTGTTCTCATGCCAGTACCAGTCTGTATTGAGTATAATGCCCTTGTAGTATAACTTGATATCTGGATGTGTGATATCTCCCACTTTATTCTTCCTTTTCAAGATTGCTGAGACTATTTGTGTTCTCTTTTGGTTCCATATAAATTTTTGGAATTTGTGTTCTATATCTTTGAAGTAAGTCATTGGTATTTTAATCGGTATTGCATTGAATTTATAAATTGCTTTGGGTAATATAGACATTTTAATGATGTTTATTCTTCTCAACCATGATCACGGTATATGCTTCCACTTGTTTGTAAATTCCCTGATTTCTCTTATCAATGTTTTATACTTTTCCAAGTACAAGTCTTTAATCTCCCTGGTTAAATTTATTCCTAGGTACTTAATTTTTTTGGTTGCAATGGTGAAGGGGATTGTTTCCTTAATTTCTCTTTCTGACAGTTCATTGTTAGTGTATAAAAATGCCTCCGATTTCTGAGTATTAATTTTATATCCTGCCACCTTGCCGAATTCATTTATCAGGTCTAGTAGTTTTTTGACTAAGACTTTAGGGTTTTCTATATACAATATCATATCATCTGCAAATAATAATAGTTTTACCTCTTCTTTTCCAATTTGGATGCCTTTTATTTCTTTTTCTTGTCTGATTGTTGTGGCTAGGACTTCCAGAACTATGTTGAATAAGAGTGGTGAAAGGGGGCACCCCTGCCTTGTTCCTGATCTTAAAGGTATTGCTTTTAATTTTTGCCCATTGAGTATGATGTTGGCTGTGGGTTTGTCATAGATGGTCTTTATCATGTTGAGGTATGTTCCCTGTATCCCACTTTGCTAAGAGTTTTGATCATGAATGGGTGTTGGATTTTATCAAATGCTTTTTCTGCATCTATTGAAATTATCATGTGGTTTTTCTCCTTCCTTTTGTTTATGTGATGAATCACATTGATTGATTTGCGAATATTGTACCAGCTTGCCTCCCAAGAATAAATCCCACTTGATCATGATGTATGATTTTTTTCATATATTGCTGGATCCAGTTTGCTAATATTTTGTTGAGGATTTTAGCATCTAAATTCATCAGGGATATTGGCCTATAATTTTCTTTCTTTGTGTTGTCTTTGCCTGGTTTTGGAATCAGAATTATGCTTGCCTCATAAAAGGAGCTTGGAAGTCTTCCTTCCTCTTGAATTTTTTGAAATAGCTTGAGAAGGATAGGAGTTAGTTCTTCTTTGAATATTTGGTAGAATTCACTTGTGAAGCCATCAGGCCCAGGACTTTTCTTTGTTGGGAGTTTTTTGATAACTGTTTCGATCTCATTTGTTGTAATTGGTCTGTTTAGGTTGTCTGATTCTTCCAGATTACTTTTTGGAAGATTATATGTTTCAAGGAATTTGTCCATTTCATCTAGGTTGTCTAGTTTTTTGGCATACAGTTCTTCATAGTATTTTCTTACAATATTTTGTATTTCTGTTGTGTCAGTTGTTATTTCTCCACTTTCATTTCTAATTTTATTTATTTGAGTCCTTTCTCTTTTTTTCTTGGTGAGTCTGGTTAAAGGTTCATTGATCTTGTTTACCTTTTCAAAGAACCAGCTCCTGGTTTCATTGATCTGCTGTACTGTTTCTTTAGCCTCTATGTCATTTATTTCCGCTCTGATCTTTATTATTTCCTTCCTTCTACTAGCTCTGGGCTTTACTTGCTGTTCTTTTTCTAGCTCTTTTAGATGCAGGGTTAAGTTGTTTATTTGAGCTTTTTATAACTTCTTAAGGTATGCTTCTAGTGCTATGAACTTCCCTTTCACGACTGCTTTTGCTGTGTCCCACAAATTTTGAGTTGATGTATGCTCAATATAATTTGTTTCTAGGAATTTTTTTATTTCTTTTTGATCTCATTGTTAACCCATTTGTTATTTAATAACATGCTATTTAGTTTCCATGTGTTTGAGGATATTTGAGCTTTTCTGTTGTGGTTGATTTCTAGTTTCATGCCATTGTGATCAGAGAAAGTGCTTGATATGATTTCAATCTTCTTAAATTTGTTGAGACCACTTTTTTGCCCTAACATGTGGTCTCTGCTAGAGAATGTACCATGAGCACTTGAAAAGAATGTATATTCTGCTGCTTTAGGGTGAAAGGTTCTGAAGATATCTATTAAATCGAGTTGATCTAGTGTGTCCTTTAAGTCTGCTGTTTCTTTATTAATTTTCTTTCTTGAGGATCTATCTAGTGATGTTAGTGGGGTATTGAAATCCTCTACTATTATAGTATTGCTGTTGATCTCGCCTTTATATCCATCAAAGTCTGCTTTATATATTTAGGTGCTCCTATATTAGGTGCATAGATATTTATAACGGTTATATCTACCAGTTGGATTGCTCCCTTTATCATTATGAAGTGACCTTCTTTATCTCTTAGTATAGCCTTTGTTTTAAAGTCCATTTTGTCTGATATAAGTATTGCTACCCCAGCTTTTTTTTCATTTCAATTTGCGTGAGATTTTTTTTTCATCCTTTTATCTTCAGTCTATGTGCATCTTTTGTTTTAAGGTGTGGCTCTTGTAGACAACATATGTATGTGTCCTGTTTTCTTATCCACACAGCTATCCTGTGTCTTTTGATTGGATCATTTAATCTATTTACATTTAAGGTTATTATTGATATGTAGTTGTTTATTGCCATTTTATTCTTTAAAACTGTATTCCTCTTTTGCTATATTCTTTTTCTCCTTTGATCTGTTTACAACAGGCCCCTTAGCATTTCTTGCAGCATTGGTTTGGTTGTACTGAATTCCTTGAGGTTTTTTTTAGTCTGGAAAGCTTTTTATTTCTCCTTCAATTTTAAATGATAGCCTTGCTGAATAAAGTAGTCTTGGTTGTAGGCTCTTGTTCTGCATTACTTTAAATATTTCTTGCCATTCCCTTCTGACCTCAAGTGTTTCTGTTGAAAAGTCGGAAGTCATCCTTATGGGGGCTCCTTTGTAGGTTATAGCCTTTTTTCCTCTAGCAACTTTTATTATTTTCTCTTTATCACTAAGCTTCAGTATTTTAATTATGATGTGTCTTGGTGTAGATTTCTTTGGGTCTCTCTTTAATGGAGTTCTCTGTGCTTCTTGAACATATGAGATGTTTTCCTGCCTTAATTTAGGGAAGTTTTCAGCTATGATATGTTTGAACAAAGTCTCTATCCTTATCCTTTGTTCTTTCTCTTCTTCTTCAAGAACCCGTATGATGTTGATGTTATTTCTCTTCATGTTGTCACAGAGCTCTCTTATAGTTTCCTCAGACTTTTTGTGTCTCTTTTCTTTTTTCTACTCTGTTTCCGTGCCTTCATTTATCTTGTCCTCTATCTCCCTGATTTGATTCTCAGCTTCATCCATCCTTTTTTTTTTTTTTTTTTTTTTTTTTTTTTTACAGAGACAGAAAGAGAGTCAGAGAGAGGGATAGGTAGGGACAGACAGACAGGAATGAAGAGAGATGAGAAGCATCAATTATCAGTTTTTCATTGTGACACCTTACTTGTTAATTGATTGCTTTCTCATATGTGCCTTGACCAGGGGGCTACAACAGACCGAGTGACCTCTTGCTCAAGCCAGTGACGTTGGGCTCAAGTTGGCGAGCCTTGCTCATACCAGATGAGCCCAGCTCAAGCTGGTGACCTTGGGGATTCAAACCTGGGTCCTCCACATCCCAGTCCAAAGCTCTATCCACTGCACCACTGCCTGGTCAGGCCCATCCTGCTTTTAATTCCTTCCATTGTGTTCTTCATTTCTGATGTTGTATTTGTCATTTATGACTGATTCTTTTTTATTATTTCAATGTCCTTTTTAACATTTGTTATCTCTTTATTTAGTGTTCATAATGACCGTCTATTGTTGTTCTAAAATCTTTGAGCATCCTAACAATCATTATTTTAAACTGTGCATCTGGTAATTTGGTTATATCTGACTCATTCAGGTCCTTTTCTGGGGATTTGTCTTGATTTGTTTGTCTTGCACTTCTTTGCCTTCTCATTTTGTCTGTGTAAAAGAAGGTTTTGGCCACTGGATTCCACTGGGTGTGGCCTCTGTGTTCCCTAGGTGTGGTCTGTCTGCAGGCCTGCCACCCCCTCTGCTGTTCCTGCCTAGGGTGTTTGAGTATGGGTGTTGCCAGTGCCTGCCCACTGGGGCTGTTGCTGTGGTTTCCACCTCTCCTTCACAGGAGTGGCTGTGATCATGTGCTCAGGTGTACAAGCCTTGGTGGTCTCGGCCTTCGCCCTGCCCCCACAGGAGGCATTATGCTCGGACCTGAGGGCAGCGGTGAGCACTTTTGCTCAGCTGTGGGTCTCCGCCTGATTCCAGGCTTTCACCCCACCCCTGCAGGAGGAGCCCACTCATGGGATGGCTGCAAGCCTTGGCTCCACAGGCCAGGCAGGACTGTGTGCCCAGGCTCAGTAGCAGGACTCCACCTGTTCTGGGCTTTTGGTTCCACCCCCGTGGGAGGAGCCAGCTTCCAAGTCAGGCCACAAGCCTCGGTTCCGTGGGTGGGGCAAGGCTGTGCTCCTGTGTCCTTGCTCAAGGGCAGGTCTCTGCTCCTTTCAGGGCTCCTGCCCTTCCCCCACAAGCTGGATTGCAGGCGGCCCACAGCTGGGCTTGACCACTTTCTCACGTCCCCTCCTCCCCAGCCAGGCAAGACTGAGCTCATACCTTGGCCTCAGTTGGCCAGCCGGTTTCTACCCTTGCTGACAGAACCACACTTCCGCGTCCCACTGCCACCCACCCTCGGGCGAGCCCTCAGCCATGTGGTTGGGGGCACTGCAGCTCAGACCCTAAGACTCACTACTATAGTCCCGAAAGCTCCGTCCTTTTAAGCGACTCTGCTCTAAGTGTGCAGGAGAGCTTGTTTGGCTAGTGTCCTGCTTCCCTTTGCTGATATTGCTGTTTCCAGGGGAAATATTCACTTCAGATTTGGGGAGTGACTCAGTCCAGGGGTTAGGGTGGCTGTCACTCAAACTGTTTTTCCCTGTGCCTCCTAGATTACACTCTCTTCCCACTGCTACTCTGGTACTCTCCTCTCTCCCCGTCCCCCGGACCCCCAGGTGAGTGGTTGTGAGAGAGGTTTTCTGTGCAGTCCCTTTAAGAAGAATCCTGAGTCTGAGAAATCAGTCTCTTTCTCACAAACAGTATCCTGTCTTGTTTCCAGTTAAATACTGTCCATACGCCTCTTCTAGGCTCTGGGATTGCAGGCTGGGGCTTTGCTCTTGGGACTCAAGACCCTCCCCTCTCTGCTAAACTTACTTCCCGCCACACAATTCTCCCAGCTGCCTTTCACTTCGGGGAGCTGGGCAGCCCTCTCTGCATTTCCGCTTTTCCTACCAGTCTCGGTGTGGCTTCTTCGGTGTTCCTTGGTTGAAGAGTCCTCTTAGTTTAGTGCAAAGTTGGTTTTTCCAGATGATGGTTCTTATAATTAGGTTGTAATCCACTTTGGTTCTGGGAGGTAGAAGTTGGTATGTCCGCCTACTCCGTCGCCATCTTGTCTCTCCTCTCAGTATACTTTTATGCTTGCTTTTCAAACTCCTTTGAGAAAATGTAAATGACCCCTTATACACTGAAGTCTGACTCACACCCTGACATGAAACAATTGCCTACCATTTTCTGAGACACATTTTTCAACCCCAAATTGGTCAACATGGTTTGACTACAGAGAATTGAGCCTTTGGACTACTTGCCATAATTAACACCTATTGTGTGTTCAATCATAACTGCATTCACCTAACTCACAGGAGGAGTAACGCTTGAACTGAGACAGGGATGGTGGACAAGAGTTGGCCAGACTGGCAAGTGAAGAACAGTACCCTGAGAAAAAGGTACTAAAGTATGAAGACACAGGTGTACGAGTGTGTGCTGCTTTGGGAGGAACTATAGGGCATTCAGGAGAAGAAACAAGGTATGTAAGTGAGGTACAGACCATCAAAGGCTTGGTGATGAGCCAATGAATAAAACATTTGCACCACTAGCAGAGCAGAGGAAGGATTTGGAGGAGGGCAGTGAGATGTTCAGATCGGCATGTGGGAGCACGGGAAATATGGGTTGGAGGGGCAAAGCTGGAAATGGGAGCAATGGGAAACCATTGCAAAAGGCAAGGTGACGGATTACATACAAGTGCCCCAACTAAGGCTGTGACAGTAAGGGTGCAGAGAAATGGTGGGCAGTTTGGAAAAATACAAGAAGGAGACTTGGAGGGACTGAGGAACTAACAAATGTGAGGGATGACAGAAGAATCTTGGGTTCTCTGGAGGTATTTCATGATTAATGGAGGAAACACTGACCCTCTAACATAGAGCCTCCTCTCCACATGTAAATCAAATCTCTCTCATACTGAAGGGTTTTACTGCACTGAGTTACATCCCCTGTCTCTCTCACTCTTTACTGAATCATTCTTGTCAGGAAACAAACATGCTACAATAGCTCTTATTTTTTTAAAAATAAATAAAAATCAAATAGCCCTTTGATTCTACTTTTCTCCCAGGCATTGTTGGATATCTCGGCTCCCTTTCATAGCCAGATGTCTCGGTGTGAGTTGTACTAAACTACTTCTTATACTCTCACCAACTAATTTCTCTCAAACACACTCCAGGCAAGCTTTTGTCCCCAACACTCCACTCACATTTTTCCTGCCAAGTATTCAGGACAAAATGACTTTGACAGCATTGACACACTTCAGTGTAGCCATGCTCAGGGATCTGTAGAATTTCTACCCTGGCCCATGAGGCCCTTCTAGGATTTGGATGGGGGAGGCAGATTCAATTTCTAGGCACTCCTGGCTCTCTGTGTAAGATGGCAAGTATCTATTAGTAAGCAGAAAACAAGTTTCCTGAGAACATATGTAGTATGATCTTGTTTCCAGTTTTTTCAAAGTATATATGTATTTGTATGTGTATGAGAAGAGTCTAGAAGGATGGCTTCTACAATGTTATGAGGGGCTGACTGTGAGAAGTGAGGTTGGGGTTAAACAGTTTTGAGTCACCTGAAGTCAGGGCCTTGCTCATTCATAGAGGGAATTCGAGATCAGACTATGCAGCATTGGAGGGGAACAGCCCTCAAGGGGCATCCAGTCCGGGAATCTGTGAAGCGTGTTGGGTAGGTCGATCAAGACTTTCACCAGAAACCCAGGGCATCTTGTCACCAATAGTGAAATTCAAGACACCTGCCTCGGGAGCCTGAAGATTCCCATTTAGTACATTAGAGATTCTGAGAAGTCCTGCAGCAAAGAGAGATGCCCCATCAAGAACACTCACTCTGGAATATTTATTAGTGAGAAATACATTGGATGGTGGTAAATCATTGAGAATTGGGTATTTATTTGTTACAGCACCTAGCATTATCCTAAGTAAGCAGGCTCAAAGGTGCAGAGCCAAATGCCACAGACAAAGCAGAGAGAAGCTGGAGGGGTGGACATGGTAGGATCAAAACACCCTGCTAAGAAAAAGACAAGTAAAGTGTATAGATGCTAACTACTGGTAAAGGCAACCCAGCCCTTCCGGATAGCATAAAAACATCCTCTGTCTGACTCGAAGGACCAAACTCAATTTTTGCAGAGAAAAACATATTCTTAGATTTGCAATCTAAGAAAACCTGAGTGTGGACTCCACTGTTTACATGGCAGCGGGTAAAAGTACAAGCTGTAAAAAGTCCTAATGGCTGCATCATTTTCACGCACATACACTCAACATCCCTGCCAAGTATGTGGGCTGCTGCTCGCTTCTATTCTAGAGCCTGCCCCACTCGGCCCAGTTGAATGGGCATTGCTTATTTAATTCCTCAACTAGAAATCTCTGCTGCCCATAGGCTGGCTATCTCCAGAGGAGAATGCTTCAAGCTTCAGATCACCACCAAGTCCTTCTACTACAAGTTACCTACTACATTACTAAACACAAAAATTCTGTTTAGCAAGCCATGGAAAAAAAAAGGTTTAGCTTTGGGATAGGTAAAATGAACTCTGTCTACAGGAAAACAAGTTCTTCAGCTTTGGTGGTGATAGATATTCTTAGTGATGGGATGTTTGATTCGTATTTTATGTAGACATTATCTTCTAAGACATCGTCAGCCACTTATTACCAAGGATGTATTAGAGCCCAAGATCATCCTAAGGCAAATTATGGTTAAGCATTATGCTCCTTTTACTTCATAGTTTGAGCTCTTGTAAATGAAGTGGTCATTGTTTAAAGGGAATTGTGAATGGATAAAGAGTGTCTTGCAACTGGTATGGACAAAATGTTATTTCTTGCAATTATCTGCATTTGGTAGAACATGTCCAATTATTCACAGATTTAGAACAGCTCCTCCCCCCTCCCCACCCTCTTCCACCGCCCACCATCATTATACAGAAGATTCAACTCCAGAGAAAACCCGCTTGCCTTACACAGGTCTTTAGGAATAATATGATATGGAGGGACAGCTCTGGGTCAGACTAAGTCCAAATACCAGCCCTGCTAGTTGCTAGCTATGTGCTTATAACAAAGTACTTGATCCTAGAGAAACGAAAATTTATGTTCACACAAAATCCTGTATATAAAAGTTCACAGCAGCTTTTCAGAACAGTCTCAAACTAGAAACAACACAAATGTCTCTCAGTGATAGTTAAACTGTGGTACATTCATAACCATGGAATCTTACTCAGCAAAACAAAGGAAGAAATTAGTAACACACACAACTTGGATAGAGCTCCAGGAAAGTATGCTACATAAAAAAGGTCAGCCTCAAAAGGTTACATGCTGTATGATTTTTATAACATATTTGAAATAACACAGTTACAGAGATGGAGGACAAGTTAGTTATTGTGAAGAGATAGGGGTGAGGCCAGTGAAAGGGATGGGTATAGCTAGAGTTTTGTATTTTAATTGTGATGGTTGTCACATGAATCTATACATGTGATCCAGTCCCATAGAACTATACATACCTCACACAGACCACATACATACACACAAGTACATGAAAGACTGGTAAAAATCTTAACAAGCTCTGAACTCTACGAATGTCGATTTCCTAGCTTTGATCCTCTGTTCTAGTTTTTCATGACATTACCAGTGGGAAACACTGAAAGAAGTACATACAGAACTTTTCTGGACACTTTTTTTGGTAACTTCCTGTGAAATTATAATTAGTTCAAAATAGAAGTGTAAAAAACTGATTGGATTTTCATAAAATGTATCAAAGGATTAGACTTGAGGCAAGAAAACTTCATTGGTTCTCTATGGGAAATTATTTGAGGAGTCCAAGGGTTGTCCCGCAGAGAATAAAAATGGCTGAAGCTTCATTGGAGAACCTGTCCTTGGACTTAAGTTACTGTTTCTACTTAAGTGCCAATCCACTGAATAGGTTTAATTGTTAGCATCTCAGTGTGAATTTGTTTATCAGATCTTTTCCGAAAGTCAACTTTGATTCCCCCCCACCCTGTTTTCCTCGTGTATGTATAGTTTTGTTTTGGTTTTTTGTTTTGTTCTTTTTGTTTTATAGAAGGAAATGAAAATAACAAGTTGAAAATGTATTTAGTGTTTCCTATATGTCAGGCACTGTTCAGATCCCTTACATCTCTTACTACATCTCATTTCATCTTCTGAATAACCATGTCAATTAGGTGCAATTATTAAACATTTATTTCATTGCTGTGAAAATTAAGCCTTAGAGAGGTTACATGAAACCGAGATTTCCAATCTGGACAGCGAATCCGCAGAGACTGGCGCTTACTGGCTACATGCTACTTCTTAGCCACAGGAAATAGGGAAATAAAAATAGTTGCCTGACTATTCTCCAGGGATGGAGGTCGCTCTCATTCTCACTTTCTGCCTTTCCTTTCTGCTCCAGGTCCCTTCCAGCCCCGCCTCCTCCCCCGCCCTCTCCAGGTGACTGCTTCCGGGTCCCATCTTTCTCACACCTTTCCAGACTCCTTCTGAGATGTGCCACCATTTCGTTGAATTGAGAGATTTTTTTCCCCCCTCTTTTGGGTTTTCTTTAATATGTATCTTCAAACATATCTTAATCTATTAAACAAAGACTCTCTCTGTGAATGACTGTTTAACCAAGTGATTAAAAATAAGCTGACACACGGAAAGAAGATACTTATTGACAAAGGCAGGAAGTTTGCTACTGTCTCATTAATATTTATCATTTTATCACTTACATTTCATGAAAACTATGCCTCTCCTAGAAAAACTAAGGTAATCTGCATTTCATTCTCTTAAATATAAAAGAACTAAATACCTTAATTGAACGTCTTTTCCCTAACACTTTACTTATTGTCAAGTTATGATAAACAGCCTTCTAAATCTGCCCCAGAAAACAAGGGCCAGATTTATTGAAAGCCAATGTAAACAGGTGTGTCTACCATGTCATATTTTTTAAAAATTAATAATCACACCTTATCTAGCTATGGAATGTCTACATCACTGTTTAATCCTTCTATTCACACTAATTTATAATGCTTGGTTTCCTCATCCACTAGGAGGACTGGGTGTCCATGATGAATGGCTGCCTCTTGATTTAAAGAAATATTCCCACTCACACATCTCCCTGAGACTCTCAGATGGCACTGATATTCCTGCTTAACAGGTCTGCAGCACCTGTCTTGGTAGTTTATTATGTGTCCAAGTCCTCCAGGCTTTGGCCATTCATCTTCCAGGCCAAATCTTTGTTGGCGTTCAAAACAAAATTATCTCTTAAGCTCAGCTTCAGAAATGAAGAACACTTGATTTATCTCTTCTAAGCATTTAAAAACCAAACAAAACCCAGGATAGCCTGATGCAATATTAACAGCAAGTGCTCACTTAAAAAGAGACGAACTGGTAGAGTTGCTAGGAAGGAAACTGAAGACGAAGAAGGGGACTCCAAGCCTAGACCCTTTCCCAGGTGGAGTTACCCTTAGCTACAGTGCAGCAATGCAGGGACCCAGCAACTTAGGATGCTGTGTGGGGTTTGACTGAGCTGGGAATGCCAGCTGAGAGCTTCCAGGGCACTGGAGGCCAAGTTGCTGGGTAGCAGAGGGCTGCAGAATGGAAAACTCCAGAGAGACATAGAACAGGAGTCATAAATTGTCCTCATGTTACCTGCAGGGCCAATGCAGTCGGCAGGAAGTGTTGGCTGGCGGCAAGGAGCAATTGCCCTACATTAATCATGCCAAGAGAACAGACCTGCGCCCTCAGCAGCAGGAGCAGTTAGGACAGGGCAGATTCTCAAAGACCAAGTCAGAAGAGAATGTGGAGAACTGGAGGGCATCATGAGCCCCACATGGCGTGCCGTACGTAACCTCACCGGAACCAGATGTGCTTTGGAATAAAGGCTGGGAGAAGAAAGAGGAGAGCAAAACACTGAGAAGCTACTTGCCCCTGAAAGACAGGGTTAGCCTTAAAGTGACAGAGTGATACCAGAAGTGATTGCATTATCCCAGAATAGAATTGAAAGTCCATGAACCAGGTGTTATACTTGTACCTACTAAAGTTGTAACAATAATTTTAAAGCTTTACAACCTCTTGGTGGGATTTGGGACCTTAGTAACCAGTAACTAAATTTATTTTCAATTGAATTATAGTGGATATATCTTATTACATTAGTTTCAGGTATACAACATACTGATTTAATTTGTTATATATATATTTTTACATTATGAAATGATCGCCATAAGTCTAGTTACCATCTGTCACCATATAAACCTACTGTGATATTATTGACTGTATTCCCTATGCTGTACGTTACGTCTCTGTGACTTATTTTATACTGGAAATTTCACCTCTTAATGCCCTTTACCTATTTTTCCCATTCCTGTCCCCCTCTAATAACCACCAATTTGTTTATTTATCTGTGAATTGTTTTCTCTTTTGTTTTGTTTTTTAGATTCCACACAAAAGTAAAATCATATGGTATTTGTCTTTCTTTGTCTGACTTATTTCACTCAGCATAATACCCTGTAGGTCCATTCATGCTGTCGTAAATGTTAAGATTTCATTCTGTTTTATGACTGAGTGATATTACATTGTGCCTATTGTCACCTCTTCCTCACCCATTCATTTATAAATCGGCACTTAGGTTGCTTCCATAACTTGGCTATTATAAGGAATGTTGCAATGGACATAAGGGTGCATGCATCTTTTAAAATTAGTATTTTTTTATTTTGGGGGTAAATAATCAGGAGTAGTAAGATTGTTGGATCATATGGTATTTCTATTTTTAATTTTTTGAGGAATTTCTCAATGTTTCCCACAGTGATTGTAACCAGTTTACAGTCCCACCAACAGTGTATGAGGGTTCTCTTTTCTTCATATTCTTACTAACACTTGCTAATTTTTGTCTTTTTGATAATAGCCATTTTAACAAGTATGGGGTGACATATCATTGTGGTTTGAATTTGCAGTTCCCTGATCGTAAATGATATTGAACATTTTTTCTATGTGCCTGTTGGCCATCTGCATATCCTTTTTGGAAAAATGTCTATTCAGATATCCTGCCCAATTTTTAATTGGGTTGTTTGTTTTTGTTGTTGTTGTTGAATTGTACGGGTTCTTTATATATTTTGGATATTAACCCCTTACTGAATGTATGATTTGTAAATATCTTCTCTTATTCAGGGGGTTTCCTGATAAAGAATAAATCTTTAAAAAGTAGCCAAAAAAGTAGAATGGGAGATATCATTTTATATAAAGGAAACACCAATAAAAAAGACAGATAACTTCTCACCAGATACAATAAAAAGCAGAATATATAATGGGATGGCAACTTTAAAATGA
Source organism: Saccopteryx leptura (assembly GCF_036850995.1). Classification (NCBI taxonomy): domain Eukaryota; kingdom Metazoa; phylum Chordata; class Mammalia; order Chiroptera; family Emballonuridae; genus Saccopteryx; species Saccopteryx leptura. Next base: position 352,272,691 of record NC_089505.1, read on the forward strand.
AGATAAAATAAAACAATTCTGTAAAACAAGAATCCTAAATCAACAAAAAATATCTTTTAAACTTGAAGTTGAAATAAGGATATTTTGAGGAAAACAATGCTGAGATATAGTTGCTAGCATATCTTCATTATTACAAATAATAAAGAAAGTTCTTTATGATAAAAGATAAAAATATGATGGAAATTCAGACTTAATGGAAAATAAACAGAACACTGAAAGTGGTTAAACATAATAGAATAATATGTGGTTAAATATAAAAGACTATTTTTCTTTCTTTTCTTAATTAGGTTAATGTCAGCTCATTATTTAAAGAAAAAACTAAAATGTACTTGAGAGAGTATAACATTTAGAAGTAAAATATTAAAACAGTAGCTCTGCGTATGGTGGTGGTTGTGAATAAAATTATATAGTTGTAAGGTTCTTATAATTAACTGATATAGTATTGATACAAGGTAGATTGTGATAACAAAAAATGCATATTTTACTTACCAGTCCACAACTAAGAATGTAAGAAATATAGGTAGAATCCAATAGAAAAGATGGAACAAAATACTAAAATATTATTGATTAATCCAAAATAAGAAGGCAAAGTGAACAATGGAAAAATAACTTATGTCACAAAAATAATTTAAGATGATAGACAAAAATTCTATCAATATCTAGATTAAATTTATATGGGCTAACGATGCCAATTAAAAGGCAAATATTGTCACATCTGCTCAAATTCACCAAGACCAATTAATTATACAATGTTTGGAAAAGGTACACTTTAAGTATACAAATAGGTTGGAAGTGCTGGTATAAAATAGTATGCTATGTACATAATAAGCATAAAAAGCTTGTGTGGCTATATTGATAACAGAAGAGTAGCTAAAATAAAAAGATAAATAATTTTATAATAACAAAAGATAATTTATCAAGAAGATACTACAATTCTAAATATGTATACATCTGATAGCAGAGTTTTAACATACATGGAGTACAAACTGACATAACAAAACAAACTGACATAACAAAAGAGAAAATTATACAAATCCACAATTCTGGTTGAAGATTTTAATACTCCTTGTTCAGTAAATTATAGAAGTAGACAGAAAAAAAAGATATAGAAGATTTGAACAACACTGTCAACCAATTTGAGATAATAGGTAACTAGCAGAATACAGTAAAACATACATGGATGCATGAATTAGTCACCAGGAAAAAATTACAATGGGTCATAAAACAGGTCTTAATCAAGTTTAAAAGATTGGAATCTGACAGTATATATTCTATGACCAAAATTAAAAAATTTAAAATCAATAATAATAGGATAGCAAGCTATTTCACAAATACTTATAATAAACAATACACAACTAATTGACCTATAGTCTAAGGAGAAATCACAAAAAAATTAAGACTATCTTGAGCTAAATAATAATAAAAACATGTGAAAATTTGTGGAATTAAGCTAAGCAATCTATAGGACAACCATTTATAATACAGACTTAGCAATTAAGCAGCCATTTATAATACAGACTTAGCAATTAAAAATAAAAGGGAAAATCCTCAATTTAGAGTATTTTTAAAAACCTAGAGTTAACATTATCTTAATGATGAAATATTAAATGTGTTCCTCCTAAGACTGTGAACAAGGCAAAGACATCTGCTTTTTGTCCTTATATTTGACATTGTACAGGAAGCCCTAATCAGTGCAAATAGGCACAAACAAAAGGGGCATCCACATTAAAAAAGAAAGAAGTATTTCTTTAATTTGTGGAATATGCAGTTATTTACATAGAAAATCCTAAGGAATCAGCAGAACTAATTATAAACTTAGCAAGTTCACAGATATAAGGTCTGATTATAAGAGTTACCATATAACTACAGTAGTCAGGAAGTGACATCAAGAGAGACAAACACATGAAATAAAACAGAAAATTTAGAAATAGATCCATACTTATATGATCAATTGATATTTGATAAAAGCACAAAGGTAATTCAATGGAGAAAGAGTAGACTTGTCAACATTAACTAAAAAGAAAATCTAATTTGAGATAAGTGAGAAAATTAAATATTAAAGCTAAAATACATAATAGAATATCTTTTCCATAATAGAGGTAAGCAAAAAAAAAAAAAATCAGAGAATAATAAAAACAGCAAATATAAGATAAAAACTATAAAATTTTAAAAATGAATCTATCTGAAGTGCACACAAGTTGCTATTATCCTCTGAAAATAAGTAATTGGTTTCATTAAATGCTTGATTTATACATAGAAATTTGTATAAATGAATGTTGACTATGACTTTCTGTATTGCTAGGAATTGTTAAATATTATAGCTAAAATAAACAAGTAAGCAAACAAACAAACAGCTCTAAGTACACCACATTCTAAGGTCAGAGAGCTAGTTAGGACCACTGACTTCTGAGGACCTTCCTAACCTACCCAAGTCAATGTAACATAAATACTGGGAGAACTGGAAAAAGGGTGACCGTTATGGTGGCCAACTGAGAGAAGCGCCAAAGAGTCACTCAGAGACTAGAAGGTCCTGCATGGAAGGGACCGGCATGCTCTTCCCTGGCTGAGAAGCCTGGCTCCTCTGTGACACATCAGGGGGAGCGCACAGAGACAGTCCTTGGAAGAGCTCTCTGAGAAATTAAGAGTACAGCACATCCTTGTTCACAAAACTCCCATCCCACAACAGACAATCGAGAGATACTTCATATGGGTCTGTTGAATTTGAGAGGCACATTTAAAAATAAAAAATTCCTACCTATCTCTTGCCTAGGCCACTGGCTAGCTCCTTCCAGCTAAGTTTGAAATAATTGTCTCATAGCCTTAGATTAAAAATAGAGCAAATTGCACAGGATCTCAGCACTCTGTGGATCTCAGAGGAAACAAGGCGATATACCACAGTGATTTCAGTGAACCACCTGAAAACATATTTGAAAGGGAAGTCGCTATGGGATGCTCCAGGCCCAGCGGTTACTGGAATGTCCAACATGAAGGAAATATGGGGACTCTACCTCTGGAGCAGCTAGAGGAACAGACAGCTGTCCCTCTGAGGAGGAAGTTGGGAGGGACTAAATTGAGCAAACAAGAAAGCCACAAACATATGCAGACTCCATGGAGAACATCTCCATGCCAGAGGCCAAGAGTTACAGAAAAATGGACACTTCCCCACCACTAATATAGGGACATTCATATGCAAGACGTGGGCCATGCTTCTCCTTTCTTCCTGCCACCAAGAGAGGGGAAGCTACCTTTTCTTCTAAGAGGGAGAAAGGAGAAGGTGTAAGACCAACACATTCCCTCCTGCCCTTTAAGTACCCACACTATGGAGAAGCAGATGAGATTATTCCAAGAGCTCATTATCGAGAAGGATACGGGAGAGAAATTAAACCATTTCATATTTATATGCCAGTGAGTAGATGCCTCAATAAACCTGCTACACACTTTATTGTCATTTCATAGTAGAATATGTGGACCTTAATGTCAAACTGTAATAAACAAAATACGATATTATTTAAATTACGAGTTAAGAGCTGTAGGCTCACACTCTTTTGGCTCATATTAAATGAGAGTCTTCTGAAACCATCATTGGCTAGCAATGTGAGTTATACAAAAAATTGTTTTTCTCGTGAGAGATTTTTAACAGCAAATTCTAAGAGTTAACTGAAAAATTTAGAATGGTGAGCTCTATTCATGTGTGTATCTCTCAATAAAATGCTAAGAAAGTAATTTTTAAAAGATATGCATTTGTAATAATTATACTTGAGTTCTCCATAAGGAATAATTTAGTTCCATGAGGTTGGCTTTTTTGATCACTTTCAAATGGAACCTTTGATTTAAACTCAAATCAATCAAACTCATCATAAATATTGAGATTGATTTTTGAGACCACAAACCTAAATAGCAATCCAGCTACAGTTCTTGAAGAGTTGAAATATACTTTGCAATTCAATATTTAAACTCACTGTGCATATAAAACTTAAATCATAACCACCAAAGGAAAACTGAAATATTTCATTGTTTGTACAATACATTTCACAATTAAATCTAAAGTTAAAAAAGCTACCAAATCCTAAGTGTTATGGACACACTTGAGAAAGTAAGATTAACTGGACATTGAGAAAGATGAGTAAGTAAACTCTTCAATTGAGAATAAAAAGTTGATGTGTCTAGTCTCACTGTCAAGTGTGAAATGATCAACAGCTGTAAATTAGCACAGGAACCTATGTGTTGTATACATGGTGAAATTAGGAGATCTAGACTCTGTCTGTTCCTATATGTTTGGCAAAATATGTTTATGAAATCATATTAACAAAATCTTCCCATGAGCCTACTGCCAGGAATTAGTTTCCTTCATGGACAGAGACCCAAATGCACCCTCTTCTTGAAGCTCTCATTTGTATTTGTGGAGAAGGTATGACTAGTAATTATCTTTCACTAAATGGTTTTATCATTGCTTTTCAGTGGCATATGGTAACATAATTTATATCAAGGAGACACCAAAACTGAAAGAAAAATGAAATAATCAAGTCAGTCATCTGGATGGTAAGTGTTAGTGTCACAAGCACAGAAAATGAAGCCTCTTAAGTGAGAAAGCGAAGTCCAACCTAACTCCAGAGTAAACAACTATGTAATTATTTATTTTTGAAGAATGTACATTTTCATAACACATGCAGTTCCTCGTGTGTTTGTCTGTCTCCTGCCTCCTTCCTGTTTGTTACGGCATGTTAGGAGTTTTCATGCCACAGTCCATCCTGTAATTGTGGTCTTGATTTCTTTCCTGAATACACAGGGGGAAAGTGTGCATCACTGTACAGTACACTGAGCTAGTGAGACAACTGGGTTTGGTCCAACTCTAAGTGTTGAAATACTAACAAGGGGAGGAAAAAACTTCCCATTATCTGGAGGGGTAATATATCAGAAATCACTGTTTTTACTTGGTCTCTCAGCTATAACACTATTTTCTTTTCTTTTTTTATTGATTTAATTTATTGTGTTTACATAGATTCTAGTGTTGCCCCGAATGCATCCCCCCCATATTCCCCTCAACATCTCCCTTACCCCCTCCCCATAGTGCCCTCCCCCTTCCCTTCAGGTTTATGCCCTCCTATCATCCCCTTTCCCTCTGTCCTCTTTTCCTCTGGTCCCTTTGATCCCTCCTCTGTCTCAATTCCGTTCTTCAGTTCACATTGTTCATTAGATTCCTCAAATGAGTGAGGTCATATGATATTTTTCTTTCTCTGCCTGGCTTATTTCACTTAACATAGTAGTTTCCATGTCCATCCATGTTGTCACAAAAGGTAAGATTTCCTTCTTTTTCATGGCTCCATAGTATTCCATTGTATATATGTACCATTGCTTTTTAATCCACTCGTCCACTGACGGACACTTAGGCTGTTTCTAGATCTTCACTATTGTGAACAATGCTGCCATAAACATGGGGGTGCATTTCTCCTTTTGAAACAGTGCTATGGTGTCCTTGGGGTATATTCCTAAAAGTGAAATAGCTGGGTCAAAAGGCAGATCGATTTTTAATTTTGTGAGGAATCTCCATACTGTTTTCCACAGTGGCTGCACCAGTCTGCATTCCCACCAGCAGTGCAGGAGGGTTCCCTTTTCTCCACATCCTCGCCAGCACTTATTCTGTGTTGTTTTGTTGATGAGCGCCATTCTGACTGGTGTGAGGTGATATCTCATTGTGGTTTTAATTTGCATTTCCCTAATGATTAGTGATAGGAAGCATATACCGTGCTCATGGTTGGAAGAATAAAAATCATTAAAATGTCTATACTACCAAAAGCAATTTATAAATTCAATGCAATACCAATTAAAATGCCAATGACATACTTCAAAGATATAGATCACATATTCCAAAAATTTATATGAAACCAAAAAAGAACACAAATACCCTCAGAAATCTTGAAAAGGAAGAATAAAGTAGGAGGCATCACACTTCCTGATATCAAGTTATACTACGAGGCTACTTTACTCAAAACAGCCTGGTACTGGCATAAGAACAGGCATATAGATCAATGGAACAGAACAGAGAACCCAGAAATAAACCCACACCTTTATGGACAACTGATATTTGACAAAGGAGGTAAGAGCATACAATGGAGTAAAGACAGCCTCTTCAACAAATGGTGTTGGGAAAATTGGACAGCTACCTGCAAAAAAATGAAACTAGACCACCAACTTACACCATTCACAAAAATAAACTCAAAATGGATAAAAGACTTAAATGTAAGCCATGAAACCATAAGCATCTTAGAAGAAAACATAGGCAGTAAGCTCTCTGACATTTGTCGCAGCAATATAATTGCTGATTTATCTCCACAGGCAAGTGAAATAAAAGACAAGATAAACAAAATGGGAGTATATCAAACTAAAAAGGTTTTGCCCAGCTAAATCAATAAGAACAGAATAAAAAGACAAACTACACAATGGGAGAACATATTCGACAATAAGGGGTTAATAACCAAAATTTATGGCCCTGGCCGGTTGGCTCAGCGGTAGAGCGTCGGCCTAGCGTGCGGAGGACCCGGGTTCGATTCCCGGCCAGGGCACACAGGAGAAGCGCCCATTTGCTTCTCCACCCCTCCGCCGCGCTTTCCCTCTCTGTCTCTCTCTTCCCCTCCCGCAGCCGAGGCTCCATTGGAGCAAAGATGGCCCGGGCGCTGGGGATGGCTCTGTGGCCTCTGCCCCAGGCGCTAGAGTGGCTCTGGTTGCAACATGGCGATGCCCAGGATGGGCAGAGCATCACCCCCTGGTGGGCAGAGCGTTGCCCCTGGTGGGCGTGCCGGGTGGATCCTGGTCGGGCGCATGCGGGAGTCTGTCTGACTGTCTCTCCCTGTTTCCAGCTTCAGGAAAAAATAAAAAAATAATAATAATAAAAAAAAAAAATAACCAAAATTTATAAAGAACTTGTAAAACTCAACACCAGGAAGATAAACAATCCAATCAAAAAATGGGCAAAAGAAATGAATAGACACTTCTCCAAAGAGGACATACAGATGGCCAATAGGTATATAACCCTATTTTCTACATAAGAAACTCAGAACGGAGAAAAGGGAGTCCATTTTAATCCCAAATCTAAACTTTTCCAAGAGGATGCCTCAACAAAAGTGTAGAGTCCTATACCCTGTTAGTAATGTTCCCTAATTTGGTACCTTGGAATTAAATTTTTTTTCCTTTCTCTAATAAGGCTGTTGTGGAATCAGTCTCCAAAGCAACAAGCCTAGAAATGTAAGTGGAGGATATGGGCATCTGTTAGACATTCATGGAAGCCAGATTGATCCTGGATATCAAAGAGTCACCAGATATACCCCCATCAACACCCTCACATCCCAATGAAACATGAAATCTAAAATAGGCCTACACCCCAGCAAAGCCAGGCTAAAGACCAATATTTTGTAGTACTTCAAATGTTAGGTGAATTTCAAGCTTGGTTATTATTCATATCTTGTATAGCATAATATTTGATCCTCAAATTACTGTAGAGTTTTTAACAGTCTCCTCTTTTGTGTGGGCTTACGGTTTGTTTCATCAGTAACACTGTATCTTATTCCCTCAGCACTTTCTAAGAAAATAGTAGGTCCTTCGTTAGCTTCTTTTATTTTTAAGTTGAATCTCCAGGTTTGAAACAGAATGAAGTAAATAGTGAGGTGTTGATTTCTAAAGTTTCAATAGGTCAGTCGTCATCATAGTATAGCAGTTGTCCAAAGGGAGGAGATAAACAAATAAATATAACGTGTTGCCATTTTTTTCTTTCTTTCTTTACAATCTTACTGTAATAATTAGCACACATGGCTCATTTTTAAGTACACACTACAGGGTGCCATCACCCAGATAAAGTTTGGGATTCCTGAACCACTATATTAGTTGCTGTGTAGATCCGAGAGTCAAGAATGGCCCCTTTGATGAAACTCTGTGCAAACTTAGATTTCTACCCCAAATTTGTATAGAATATATTAACTTATTCAGTTGGGGAAAACCAATCACTGGAAAGTTGCATTCTTTTTAGGATTTATTAAATCATAACAATTTGCTAAGTGATGTGGTTTCAAAACAATAGTTGTGGCAGACCCACAAATGTCCAAGTTGATACATTTTTCCAGTAAGGCTTTCACAAAGAAGATGTTGCCTTTCACCTTCTCCAACTAGACTGAAAGGAAGGAGGACTAGCAGGGAAAACAAAGTTGACTCATTTATAAATCGGGCTTTAATATATTTCCTTTGTTTTGAGTAAACTTGCTAATCCCTATCATGATGGATATTACCAAACCTGGTGAATCATCATTACAAAGTAACCTCGCCTTAGAGGTCAGAAAGTGACAGCTTAAACGATAAACCACATTCTGCAAAGCACTTAAAAAAAACAAAAAACAAACAAAAAAAAAAACAGTTTCCTTCAGAAAAGCAACATTGACTTATTTTTCTTCTTGCAAAAAATTGGGAAAAGAGAATCCCATTTCAACAAAGATCTATTTCAACAGGAAAGGTCCTGCCCTGAGGTCTGGTTTAAAAATACAAATGAAAATATTCTCAAGATATCCAGAGCAAACCTGTTTTATTAGTAGACCAGCGGCTAAGAATGAAACACTGATCATTCTCCTGTTAACATCTTATTTTAAAATTTGTTTGAGTGGTGTTTTTTTTTTTCCTTTGTAATAATGTGTAGTAATTAAAGCCAGCAAGTCTCCAATTAGTATGAAAATGTTACTCTGTGATTAAATTAAGAGTAATGATGCCTTTGTGCACAGAGCAGGCTAAAACCTAAAGGAATCTTAAGAGATTTCCTGTAAGACAAGGACTTCATCATCACGTGGACTGGGTAAGGGATGCTAAGAACAGTGGACATTTCGAATTGGCAAGGACAGCTTGCTTACTTGAAAATTGTCAGGTCACAATTCACTCAGAAAAAAATAAAAATTGGCAGATCTAGCAATAACATCTATCAGTCTCAGGATCTGCCTGGCAAGGAAGTTATTCAACCCCATGGTATTTAATGATTAAACTAAATATATCCAGTCCATTTCTGGCCCAAGGCTCTCAGCCATTGTCTTAACCTCTCCCACTGCCATATTACTTATTCTTGTTACCCTCTGAAACCATTTAGGAACGAATATACCCAGGGGTCTAGAACCATTGGAAATCTGTTTAATCTAATGGTCTATCCTTTAGTCGTGTACTGACGACGTTTAAAACTGCCACCAATCAAATACTTAAGGGCAAGTCACTAGGTTAGCAAGAAATTGTACACATTTTCCCTTGGCATACTTCAGTCATTTCCACTATCACACTTTCAATGCATCACATACCTTTCCTTTGAGCTCATTTAATAGTTATAATTTTACATAAATTGTATAGTTCTTTCACAGTTGCGTAGCACACATAATATAATCGCAATGCATAGCACAGTATCTGGCACATTATGGGTATATAACACTCTGTTGAATAAATAAGTGAATGGATGAACAAGTATTATTTTTAGTACAGAAATATCTTCTATCAAACTTTAAGGCATAGGAAATTTGAGGACATTCATTTTATCAAGAATAGTATAAGATTTCACCAGCCCAGAAAATATTTGGGATCTCTGCACATCCATGAGGCTCGCATTTCTCTTTGCATTGTCCTTGACCTAAAAGTTTGCTAAGAAAATTGAGTATGTGAGCAAGTTTCCAGGAAATATAAACAATATTTCAGAGAATGTTCAACTTACTAAGGTCAAAATCTTTTCAAATTACTTGGAAGCCATCAAATTGAATTTAAATACTATGTTATTCATTGCACTTTAATCTAATTCACAAATCTGCAGGTTACTTCCAGATAAACCTTCCATGGCAGTTGCCTCCGGTCATTTGGTGGGGTACGTTACATGTATTTCAAGGAGCACCTTCCACTGAATTCAGAGGGCCTGTTCTCCAGTTGGTCTGAGTTAGGCAAGTTTTAATGCCTAACTTTAGCTACGCGAAAATAAGTCAAAGGATGAGAGAAATGAACAAATAATCATGGTCAGCTGATATAGACAGTCTGGGTCAAATGAATCCAAGTCCTACATGTTGGCCCTTTGAGGGGAAAAATTAAACAATGGGAGCAAACAAATGATTAGGTTCTGCCTGTCTAGGTCTTAGAAAGAATTGGTTCAGGGAACTGCAGGGTCATTTGAAAATTTAAAGTGGGTGGAGCAAACCTGTAGCCTCATATTTAGCAACCCGGGATGCAGCCCCCACAACAAAGGATCCCATTCTTGTGACAGGGTGGAACGGAGGGCAGCTGTGTGCATGTGGCTCGAGTAGGTGGATTCGAAGCCTGCGGAAAGTCGTCTTGAGAGCTTACAGAGTAGGATCATCCCCGTGTGCTTTCATTTTTTTCTTGCCTGTCTTGTGTTGTACTCTGCCTTCGATTTAAGAAAAAAATAAATAAAAAGAGGACTGTAATTGAATTAAGAACAGCGAGTCCCAAACTGCACAGTTCTGCAAGTGAGACCAAAGAAGATTTGGTTTTGATCTTAGAGTAACCAGATGCCTCATTTTTAACAGATCCCCTGACTCAACATACACATAGCGCTCGCATAACAAAAAGAAAAGTCCTATGTAACAAAATTAAGGGGGAGGGAATGGGTAGAAACAACAAATACTATCCTTTTCCAAATGAGGAAACAGAAATACTCCCTTCTGTAGTTTAAATATAAGTTTGCTTGCATGGATTTGTGGTGGAGAGAGCAGAAAAGTCAGAACACCGAAAATGAGGCCAGAAAGAATAAAATAAGTAAACTTTGCACAGGTTCGGGCATATATCAGTTTCTATTATTGTGTAAAGCTGAAAATTAATTCTGTCAATTACCAGAATGTTGAGAAATATAGGAACATCTTATGTTAGATGATTAGACGCATCCTTTGTCAGGCTTTAATTACAGAGGCCTTGCCTTCACAGTGTACGATTATTGGGTAATTATTTACTACGGAGACCTTAGTTCTTGAGAATGTTTATGCAAATGCAGTATTACAAACATTATTTTATCTTTTGTCTAGGTGTCCCTAACTTCAAATTTCTTATTTAACCACGGATCACTTATCACAAGTTGCTCTTAAAAAATTCCAAACAATAAGTCACTCCTAAAATACTTTTTTTTAATGGGCCTTCCAGCCTGACCAGGGGCTCGGTGGGTAGAGCACCTTCCCAGTGCCCGAGGCCAGGGTTCGATTGTCTGTCAGGGCACAGATGAGAGGCAATCAATGAGTGCACAACTGAAAATGGAGCAGCGAAGTGGAAAGTGAGTTGATGCTTCTCTCTCTCTCCCCTCCCTGCTCCTTCTCTCTCAGATCAATGGAGAAAACTTTTTTAAATGGACCTTCCCACTAACAGTTATTCTTCTTCTTTCTCTCCCTCTCTCTGTCTGCCAAGGTAATAAACAAAAGTCTCCCGCGGTAAGAGGCTTTTGTACATTTCCAAGAATACACACACACACACACACTCTCTCTCTCTCTCTCTCTCTCTCTGAGATGTGCCCAGAGCTCTACACACACACACACACACACACACACACACACACACACACACACACACACACACACACACACAGATGTGCCCAGAGCTCTGCAGAAACAGAAGCAGACAACTCAAAATGTATCCCCACTGGTTCTTTGTACTCTAAAAGTTTTTTCAGTAAACATGCAACAAGCCAGGGGGTCACAGGTTCCTTTATTAGCAACTGCCAAAAACTTATCTCAAAGGCACAGCTGAGCTCTCGTGGTTGCGCATGGTTTCAGAACCGGTTTCAGAACCTATGTCATGGGTGTGAAATCAGATGAAACATGTTTATGAGGTGTTGACCCAAATCTTCCCTTCTAAATTTTGCCAAGACATTGTATGCTTGGATCTTTTACCATATTTGCTTAAATAAATAAACAAGGTTAAGAGCAGACTTGATTCTGACTATGCTATATTTGTACTCGTCAAAATATCACACGTGAAACTCAGTTGTGTATGTGCATGTATATATGTGTGGTATTTTCTATATTTAGGTTCATTTGTAAGTTTTTTGGAATCAAGCGTATGTAACTTGAAGTGGGATAAAGTAGTTTCCATTATATAGTGAATTTCATCTGATATACCAAATTTCATGACCAAGATTCACACATAAGCATAAACAATACAAGCTACTGTCAGTGATTAGGCACCTTAAAAGAACATTCCAGGCCCCGGCCAGTTGCTCGGTGGTAGAGCATCGGCCTGGTGTGCAGGAGTCCCGGGTTCGATTCCCGGCCAGGGCACACAGGAGAAGCGCCTGTCTGCTTCTCCACCCCTCCTCCTCTCCTTCCTCTCTGTCTCTCTCTTCCCCTCCCACAGCCAAGGCTCCACTGGAGTAAAGTTTGCCCGGGCGCTGAGGATGGCTCTGTGGCCTCTGCCTCAGGTGCTAGAATGGCTCTGATTGCGGCAGAGCGACGCCCCAAGATGGGCAGACATCGCCCCCTAGTGGGCATGCCGGGTGGATCCCGGTGGGCACATGCGGGAGTCTGACTGCCTCCCCGTTTCCAGCTTCGGGGAAAAAAAAAATTAAAAAAAAAAAAAAGAATGTTCCAATATTAAATCTCTTTGACAAAAGCTACCATTACAATTCATAGCCTCAACATTGTGTTTATGTGACTTCTACACAAACACTTCTAATAGTTGTTAAAAATTTCATTAGTAGCTTCAACTGTGTTTTCTTCCTATTTTTTGGCCATACCATCTATTCCATATTATCTTTCAGGTACATTCAATGGGATGTCTGTAGTCTCTTCTTTTTATATTTTTGTAGCCTCATAGGCATTTGTACATGAGACTAAATAGTGAATTAGCATATGATGGTCAAATGTTAAGTGTGCAATACACCACGTTTATAGATTAAAGTTGAATGCTTAGAACTGCTTTAAACTCAATGTTAATTTGCCAAACCTCATAAAACCCTAGATTGGGAAGTATCATTAGTTTCCTTAAACTGATGCAAATTTGGCCAAGATATTTGGTATATGTCTTTAATAAACTGTGACAGAACAAAATTTCCACAAGTCAAGTATAGACAGATTTCAACTCTTAATTCAGTGACTATGAAAAAAACTACTCTTGTTACATAGAGAACATAAAGCTGGGCAAAGACTGAATCATAGATTAATACTCTGCTCATGTAGACTGTTATCAGCACCGAAGGGCCTTTGGGCAAACCACTTCCTCTCTTCTCTGTCTTTATAGAATAGAATAATTAATTACTTGCTTACTTTCCATTTCATGTTGTGCTGTATAAATCTAGCCTAACCATGTCACATCTTGTGAATATGAATGCAAGTGGAAAAGTTACCAGGGAAACAAAAATCAGTCCTTCGTTCTATTCTGAGCTCTACTTTTATGTGAACCTGGCTCCTACAGCCTCACCGTGAGTCTGACTTCTCTGCAATCACTCAAGCAAATCTGAATAATATTTTTAGATAACTAGTGCAGGTTCATCCCTGGAACGACTAAAACATACACACACATATAAGTAAATAAGTAACTAAGTAAATAAGTAGAACATGAACTGCATCAACAAGCAATAAAGAACTGAATATTCTCAACTGACATATATCATTTCAGAAATTTTCTGTCAAGCAATATCATTTTTATATAGTTGCAAATGTTCCACTGTATAAATGTGTCAAGGTTTAGTGTACTAATCTTCTATTTTAACATTTAGGTTATTTGTACTTTTCACTTTTAAAGTCAACATGGAAAGAACAACTTTATAACTGTTGTGGACATTTTTAATTACTAGTTAAGATAAAAATCAGCAAAAAGGAAATGCATTGGCATATTGAATCTTCTTCCAAAAAGTTTGTACCGATTCACCATCCAACAGTGGTGTCTGGGGGTGTTCACTTTCTGGCCCCCTTGTCAACACTAATTAGTAGCATTAAAAAATAAAAACAAGAAAATAAACAAACACCCATAGTCTTAGACCATTTCTTTCACTCACAAGAAAATTACGTGAGACATATTTCAGGTTGGCCAGGTTCCGAGGACTAAGGATCAAGTTGTGGAAGCAGCCGTTCTCATTAGCTGGGGGAATCGGGATCATGGGAGGTTAGAGTCTAGGACAGGGAGAATGTACAGGCTCTGTTTGGGTCCAAATAGGAAGACTACCTGGAGTCAGCATGGGAAGGGCCGCCTCCAACAGACACAATGGCCTCAGCACTGAAGAAAATCGCTTTTTTCAAAGGTTACTAATAAGCATGTGAAAAACTGAATCTTCCACAAGCCCCCCCCCCTCCTTCAAACATCAACTAATGATACTGATAGCTAATGAAATGCAGCACATGAGTCGCTGGACGGATACAAGCCAAATGTATGCCCCTTGTGTATCCCCACACCCTCTATCCTTGGGGGACACTATTTTCTTTGCTCTTCAAACAGCCAGACTTGTGTTCCCATCTTGTGCATTGTAAAAATCCCAGGGATTTTTTTTAGGAGATCCCTGTCGTCTACTCTTTTTTAAAAACGTTCGCCCTTTGTCTCCGGGGCCTGCGACTTCTGACAGGGTTCGGTGCCATGTCACCCCATTCATCTCTTTTACAGGAAGCTTGGTGTAAAAAGAGAATCAAGTGCAGCTTGAATATGAGCAACAGGCAATGTTAATATCTTCACTGACCTAAATATTAATCCACTAACCTGTACAGGTGATACTAAGATAGGCCTTGAGTTAGACATTTGGTAAAATGGAATCCTAGTTAGAGGTGTTTCAGACCAAAGAGGCCACAGCACGGCAGAAGAGACAATGGTAGGAGCCAGGCTTGTGGGCAGGGGTACAGATGGGGCTAGAGTATCGGTAAGGAAAGCACACGAAAAACTGTGCCACGCCAAGTATTTGGAATGGAAAGTGCGGCCACCAGAATCTAGCTAGAAGCAAGATGACTCAAGTCATGGCTACACTCCCAGCAAGAAGTCCCCAGACCCTAAACTAGGACTCCAACAACAGGGATGTGGAGGACAGCTCCAGAGGTATTTGAGACGATGACTTGATGGGCCCTGACCCTGTCATAAGGCAAATTGAAACATTATAAAAAATTGTTGTTTGAAATTTAGGCTCCATGCATTCAGAAATAGCTAGCAATTTTCAAGTTCCTTGAATAAGATAGATTTTTGCATTTAAAAACATTTATATAGGAAAGTGATCAAGAAACTGGACTCTTCTTCCTAGATGTCTGTTGATATGATGAAGTTTGAGAGAATCAAAATAATTCCTTCTGTCTTTTCCCCCCCACTTTGGTAGTCTGTGTCTTTTAAACTGAATCCAGATCTAACTATTTCAGGCTTATGTAAGACGGAAAGCATAAAAGCATTTTGCCAAAACCACCCAAAGTATACATCTTTGGGGAGATCTACCACTAAAGCAGGCAACGGAGAAAATCAGAGAGCTATGCTTCTAAGAAGATGAGAGACAAGAAGCAGATCAAACATTCTGGGCTGAGGTTAGTGCTGTCAGCTCCTCCAAATACCCGGCTTGCATTAGAAAGATCTGTAGTACAGACTGGAAGGCAGAACCAGGTTCTAAATTTGGAACCCTTGCAGGAAATTATTATAGTTCTGTGATTAATTTATGCAAAAGTGGAATCATACCAACTCATAGCATGGACTGGAAACTGAGTCCCTTTGTAAGCCTTCGAAATTTCTAACATTAGTTTGCAAGTTATCCGACCCCATCCTCTGGTGAGTGTGCGGACCGAAGTCCGGCATCACCTTTACATAGACCTTGCCCATGAATTGCTTCTTTTTTTCAGCTGGTATGTGGTCTCTTGCCCTTTAATGTTTCCAAGGTATTGTTTCCAAATAGATGAGACAATTTCCTGAGCTTGAATGTGACAAAATTGAAACTGCGCTGACTAGTTCTATCAGCTCTAGCTGGGAGCCTTAAACACTTATAATCTTGATCTTGGCCATCATTGTATTAAATTAGTGTGTGTGATAAGCAACCTGAGATCATTGTTGCATCTTGGCTGTCCTTTGAATCCCAGTGTAAATCTGTCTTTAGAGCTCACAGATTTCAGGCTTTTGATGCAGGGACAAAAACACCCAAAAGCTTCTAACAGCTAGTGGAGAAGTGGCGTGGTGGATCCCAGCCGTGGTTCCTTCGCGTTTCTGCCACAGTCATGTGCTCCACATTGATCTTTCAGTTCTTGGGCTCCGAGGCTTATTCGCAGTGCTCCAGAAAGAACATCTTGCTGTTCAGCTCTGTTATCGGAGTTTTGTACTGTACACAAGCATTCTGAGGACAATCTTCTATATTTGTGCAGCATGCAAATATCTTAAGTTGTTCAGAATATTTTTCTTTCGCAAGCTTTTTACATGTTGTGTTCACTCTATGTGTTTTTCCATTTCCCATCCTAAGGATATTCTTTGAACCCATTAAAAGAGTTTTAGTATCTGGGCGCTTGAAAAACACACAACTAGAGTTTTACTGAAAAGAAACATTGTAATTAGATTGCCATATAAACTCAGCTAAACCACTCACTACCCTTTTGAAACAAGACGGTATTGCTGTTATAATATTTTTTATGGATACATAAATAAAGGTAGATGGGCTACGTTGCACATGCTTGCACTCACCTGGTATTTGCCCACACAGCCTGGAATCCAATGACCTGGTCTGAACCTGAGGCTTGGGGGAAGTCTGGGACAGTGGCAGTGGTGGTGGCGGCCATGTTCAAACCCTCTTTCTTCTTTTTTTCTTCTCTTTCAGTCTTCTGTCTTCCCATCTCCTGACAGACTCTTGAATATTCCATTCAGGTTGAGAAACTAGATAGTGAGGGTACCACTAAAGGTATTCCAGTAATTGCTTATTTTCTCCATCTCTAGTTTGGGCAGCTTTCTGCAGCACCTTAGCACGGCTTGACAGATGCCAAACACATGCATAGAACCGTTCTTATGTTTGTGTCCACGGAAGAGTTGCTGAATCTTCAGATCCTTGAAATTCAGTTTCTGAACTATTTAATTTTAAAAGTAAAGTTAATAAATACTAACTCTGAGTCAGATTTTGTGGTAAGTAGGTGCTGAAGAGATATTAAACAAGATATAAATCCTCATTTTGACTTTCCTCAACAAACATATACTACCGATCTGATGGGCTCTCAGATTTGTGGAATAGAAACGAAAAAAAGGAGAACTACCGCAGTTTAATATCCCAGCTTTGACTTCAAAGAAGAAGAAGCATTGCTTGTTCCTTAGAATAAAAGGTAGAAAAACAGAACTGGAAAAGGCAGGAAGTCCTGAACTATCTGCATGAGAAGAAGCAGAGAGCATTTTGAAAAGAAACAAATTGATGGTTGGCTCAGCGGTAGAGCGTGGAAGTCCTGAGTTTGATTCCTGGTCAGGGCACACAGGAGAAACAACCATCTGTTTCTCTAACCCTCCCTCTCCCTCCCTCTCCCTCCCTCTCTCTCCCTCTCTCTCTCTCTTTCTCTTTCTCTTCTCCTCCCACAGCCATGGCTCAAATGTTTCGAGCAAGTTGCCCCTGGGTACTGAGAATGGCTCCATGCCCTCACCTCAGGTGCTAAAATAGCTCAGATGCCCAAGCAATGGGCATGGAGCTGTGGCGCCAGATGGGTAGATCATACCCTCCGTAGAGGGCTTGCTGGGTGGACTCTGGTCGGGGCACATGCAGGAGTTTGTCTGTCTGCCTCCTTGCCTCTCACTTAATTAAAAAAAATTTTTTTAAGTGGCCAACTATATAGGATTTGTCCTTGATTCTGCATTGCATTTGAATTGTTTGCTAATGATTTTGAGTGGATCTGCTTATTTTTTTATAAGTAAAGTTTTAATTACTCAATTGTGCAACTCCCTTTCTAACTTCTGACACAGTGCCTGGCCCACTGTGGTTATCCATATGTCCAGCCCACCATTACTTCTCAATTCCTTTTCCTTTGGTAGTTCTATCCTACTTTTCCTTTGAGGATGTTTTCTTTTATGCTCAGTGTTGTCTGGGTGGGAATATAAATGAAGTTGCCTTATCGCACTGTCCCTTTCCAAGGCAGGCTGTAGATGGCCTTTCCACTGGTGACTGAGACCACATTTCTCTTTCCCTTTTCTTAGAGCGTTGTCCTGATAAAGCCTGTAATTCTGTTATTTCTCTGCTTCTTTGAGACAGAAATCCTTTTTAAAGCTTCTTACCAATTTACAACCTAAAACTGTGTTTCTTGAGGATCTGAGAACTAGCCCTGTGAACTGTAATTATCAAGGAAGATATTGTCCCTACCCTCCAATCTCCCGCTGTGGATGGGTAGGAAACTAACTTTGGGGGGAACCTTGCTCCAATCTATAAAATTACCTCGTGTCATAGAGAAGAGAAAGTTTACTTTTTGAGAAGGGAGACGGTCAAAGTCAATTAGTGAGCACAGATGGCTCAGGATCTCCTCCTCACTCACCTCTTAAACACCCGACTGCCTTGTTTCAGCAGAGTTAAGTTCTGCCTGGGTTCTGGTCTCACTTTCCTATTGCAATAGCCTTGAATAAAGCCTTCCTTAATGGTTTGATTTTGCCCAGTGCAATTTTTACTGTGAGACTGGGCTCATCAGATACTTCATTCCCTTTAGGAATTTGAATCCTGAATAGAGTAATGCAAAGGCACCAGTCACGGAGAAATGAGATGTCCCAGTGGTAGCAAGTTGAAGACATAACTTTTTGGTTCGTTCTCCTTAGCTCTCTAGACTTGCCCTCACGCACTTCCCTTTTAACCCTGTGAGTTGCCCCATGTTCCTTCAATGAGTTCCTTTCTCTCTGCCCAGAAATTGCTTAGAAAATATGCTCATCGATACAGGTGGGTTATATCCTCATAAAACTCCCTAGTACCTAAGGAGTATGAGCCTAATATTAAAAATAAAGAAATCTGGGGTTCTTAGAAGTTCTTTTTTTTTTTAAGGTTGTTCATTAGTATTAGCAGAATTCTAAAAAACACACTCTTTTCAAAAATAGTCATTGAATTAAAACTCACATAGACCACATAAATTACAAAGAACAAATTCATCCCAAGTGCAAAGTTTTGCTTTGTTTTAATATATGTCTCCCCTCTCCCCTCCCTCCCCTCCTTCGAATGACTTTTCTGAAAGGTTACTCTCAGATACCTCTTAGTTTGTCAATAGGGCACATTCTCCATCCAAAAGTTCTAACATAAGCAGAAATGCTTGAGGGAGAGGGAAAGGGAGAGATGTAGCTCTAATGATTCCGCATTGGTCAATATCAATTTTTGTTTATTTTCTGAGGGAAAAGAATTATGACTCAACCCCATACTAGTCTCTGGTTTCCATAAGCTCATCTCTTTCCAAATTCATTTTTCTCACCTCCTAATCAAGAACCTTCAGAGTCTTCCTTTTCTTCTAAACTTTCTTGTCTGTCTTCCAAGCCCTATTATGGCCCAGTTCCATGCTCTATGTTAAAGAGGACTAGGACTTTAACAGACATGGCCTCTATTCTGTCAGCTAGCTCTCTTCCTTTCCTCCACCTGCCTTCCCCCATGGCCAGTGTTCCATCTCTCATCTATTATTTTCATTTTTGCTAATTCTGTTCCTTTTATTTAAAAGTCTTTTTCAATAATCTCTATGTTGCATTAAGTTTTCCAGCAAATAGATCACTCTTTTTTTTTTTTTTTTTTTTTTTTTTTTTTTTTTTTTTTTTGTATTTTTCTGAAGCTGGAAACGGGGAGAGACAGTCAGACAGACTCCCGCATGCGCCCGACCAGGATCCACCCGGCACGCCCACCAGGGGCGACGCTCTGCCCACCAGGGGGCGATGCTCTGCCCCTCTGGGGCGTTGCTCTGCCGCGACCAGAGCCACTCTAGAGCCTGGGGCAGAGGCCAAGGAGCCATCCCCAGCGCCCGGGCCATCTTTGCTCCAATGGAACCTTGGCTGCGGGAGGGGAAGAGAGAGACAGAGAGGAAGGAGGGGGGGTGGAGAAGCAAATGGGCGCTTCTCCTATGTGCCCTGGCCAGGAATCGAACCCGTGTCCCCCGCAAGCCAGGCCGACGCTCTACCACTGAGCCAACTGGCCAGGGCCAATTAGATCATTCTTTACATATCTATCTCTTTCTTGAACTTTAACTGTATCCCTGGTCAGCACAATTTATTCATCAATTCTTCTCTAATTGGTACAAGTTTATTAATCTTGTCTCTTCCAGAATTCTGCCATAATGTAGTATCTACATAGTGAACTGATGAATAAAAAGACAGATAAGCAGCCCTTACTCAATAACTTTTTTTAAAGACATGACAGGTAATAAGCTATGAAGAAATTATTAAATGGATAAATTCTACCCCCTTCACTTGAAAAGAATAAAGGATATCTAAACATTCTATAACCAAAATATGCTTTTGAGAGGTGTTTTTGTTTGTTTGTTTGGTTGGTTGGTTTGGGGGGGTTGTTTGTCTGTTTTGTTTTTTTAGTCAGGCTTAATAGGATGGCAAACTAAACAAGATAATTCTCTCTTATGGATTAAAAGCTACTAAATTTTGTGAGGCTTAGATCATCTTCATGACAACCATAAGTAGGAGTGATTATTAACTCAGTTTTGTCATCCAGATAACTCATGGAAGCTAAGTAACTCACCCAAGATCAAATAGGTGATACAGAGTGGAAACTAACGTATGTCTATTTTTTAATACTTCCTGTTGGGAAGATAAAATATATTATGCTCACTTTGTTAAAGATGGCGTTGCTCACATGGAAGCCCATTGTCCAGGTGATATTAATGTGTGTTGGGGGTGGGCTGTGGGTAGGCAGGATCCTTGTAGCCTGCGGCTTGGTTTTAGAACTAAGCTTTTCCCACCCTTTTTGATGTGGGGTGGTGCAATCCCATCATGCCTCAGATAAGTGACTTTGTACTAGAGACTTCCCTATTTTGTATATTGGATTAAAGGTTTTGATTTCTGCACTATAAATGGGGCAGACCGGGAGCTTGCTCTCTCAATTCCTGAGATTAGCATTAGAGAAGAGAGCAGAGAGCAAAGAGCAGAGAAAGGCCACATGGAGGAGGCCAGGAGAGGCAAGCCAAGATGGCAGAGTGCTGAGAGAGAAGCCAGTTAGTGCAGAGTTTGTGTAGAGGGAAGGAGATGGGAAACAGAGGTGAATAAAGCTAGTGAGCTAGAAACCTTTGATTCTAGGAAACTCGGATAAGTCAGTAGCTTTGTGAGCACTGAATGAGTGGGTTTTAGAGCCCAGTTTAAAACTTGCCCGCCGGGTGCAAGCTAGGATTAAAGATGATGGCCCACCAGTTTTTGGCTCCATTTGTTTCTTTACCGACTGTCCGAATCCAATGCGAACCTGCATGTGAATGGCCACAATGGCGGCTCCTGGCTCCACACTTCCATATTCTTGCTACTACCTGTGGTGGGCAGAATATTGCCCCTCTAGAGATGCCTATGTTCCAATTCCCAGTACTTATAAACATGTTATTTTATACCAAAAAGGGAAATTAACATAGCAGATTAAATTAAATCCTCTAATCAGCCAACCTTAAACTAGGGAAATTATTTTGGATTATCGAGGCAGGCCTAATATAATCACAAGGGTCCTTAAATGTGGAAGAGGAAGACAGAGAGTGTCAAAAAGATACAATCTGAGAACTATGCCCCTGGCCATTTTTGGCTTTAAATATGGAAGGGGGCCCTAGGGTAAGGAATGTGGGTCAATAAATAAAGCAAGAAAATGGATTTTCCCCTAGAGCCTTCAGAATTCAACACAGCTCTGCATAACCTTAATTTTTAGTTCAATGAGATCCATTTTGGACTTCTGCTATCCAGAACTGCTATAAAAAATTTTGTTGTTGTTTTAAGCCACTAGATTTGTGAAAATTGGTTAAATCAGCAATAAAAAATTAATATACAACCCAAACTAAAATTTAAAACATTGAAATGGTTTAAGAATTGTTAAATAATCAGGAAGATATATGCTCTTGATCCCAAAAGATTTGGACAGGTAGTTTAACCAAAGGGAGGTTATATTTAGGATGTTTATTATCTCTCTTGGGAAGAAATTCACCTTATGTTACATAATACTTCACTTCTTCAAGAATGTTAAATAATTAAAGCAAAGTAAAATATCATTCTGAGTCAATAAGGACATTTTTAGTATGCAATATAGCTCATACTAATGGACTTCCTTTTATTCAACAATATCAGTTTGTAAGTTTAGCAGTCCCTATTAATTAAAGATAGGATTGTCTTTTAATATAAAAACACTGTCTTCCAGAAAGTTTCTAAAGTCACCAATTTATACTAATATAATAAGGGAAGACATATAAACGTATATAAACAGGTTCTCTGAGTTATACAGTAATTACATAGACTAGGCAAGTAAAAATATAAATATATCAGCTAAAGACTTACCAGTATACTTCAAATTGTAAGTTATACAGAAACCCTAAGTCCCTTTTTTAATTAATTTATAAGTACTCACTGAATACTCACTGTGCTCCGGACACTATTCTAGGTGGTTGAGATATATCAGAGACTCACTACATTTTCTAGAAAATTTATTTTTCTTGAGAATTTAAAAAACGATCTTGTTTACTCTTAACTTCAGACCCACATAATATTCCAAGCTTCATAATCCCAACAGTTCTAAATTCTATTTCACTCACTATATTGAATGCCTGGTGCAGTGATTAAAAAACTGGATTCTAGAGTCAGACAAATTTAGGTCCTGGACACCATCACTTACTGGCTGGGATATTAAGTAAGGTGTTAAAAATGTTTTAATTTTCTTTTCTGTAAAACAGAATAAAGAATCTTTATTCCACAGAATTTTTAGAAGTTGTAAGTATAGTTAATACATTATGCATAGAGTATTTGACACTGTGCTTGGTATATATCAAGTATTCATATTGATCCTTGCTGCTATTATACCTATTTTGTTGTTATTATTTGCCTACTACTATAGGTCTTAGAAACAAAAGACACATCTGTCCTGTCAGAGAGTGATATAATTCTGCCATGATATTCTCCTTGCTGATTTGTAGCTTATCTGCACCTAGAATTATTACATTCCAATTGATTTTCAATGATTCTTTCTAGTTCGTTTTTTACTCTAAATCTAAGTAGCATGATCATCCCATTTACCGAAAGAGTGTCCACAGGCAAAGAGGGGCGGGGTGGATGAAAGAGAGACCTCTTTAGACACCTCTAGCAAGAAAGCTATTTCTAGCCATTCCAAACAAAGACCTGTCATGGTAACACCTAACTTTGCCATAGGTTAAGACCAGGCAGTTACAAATCCAGGTAAAGAGCACCAGTTTTGCAACAAACTCAGTAATATAGGATATAACCTGATCATCTAGGCTGTTTTCTATAGTTAAAAAGTAAAGCTGCCCTGGGCAGTGGCTCAGCAGTCCAGCGTCAGCCTGGAATGTGGAAGTCCCAGGTTCAATTCTTGGTCAGGGAACACAATAGAACTGACCATCTGCTTCTCCACCCCTTCCCTTACCCTTCTCTCTCTCCTTCTCTCTCTTCTCCTTCACAGCCATGGCTCAATTGATTCAAGCGCATTGACCCCTGGCACTAAGGATGGCTCTGTAGAGCCTCTACTGAAGGCCCTAAAAATAGCTCCGTGCTAGCATGGCCCCACAGAGCATCAACCCTAGACAGGGGTGGCTGGGTGGATCCCAGTTGGGAGGCATGCAGAGTTTGTCTCTCTATCTCCCTTCCAATCACTTGAATTTAAAATAAAATTTTTTTTAATTTAAAAAAAGAAAGAAAAGCTGCAGCTATTTTAGGGAGAATGTTCTGAGATCACCTTTCTAAGCAACCAGAAAGAGAAAACTTAAGTATTTGACACCTAAATGTTATTAATTAAATGTAATTAGTAAATAAGACAATATAATTATGTAACTGAAACATAAATACTTTATTTTCTTTCTTTCTTTCCTTCTCTCTCTCTCTCTCTCTCTTTCTTTCTTTCTCTTTTTCTTTCTTTCTACCACCATGATTCCTTCTACTGATTTTAAAAGAACATTTTTTTTGCGATATGGAAATAAGACAGCTCTGTTTCCATGAATATATATTTTATTAAACCAATAATTATGAGAAATGTTTTATTTTCATTGGCATGTTTAAGTAGGCCTTTTTTTTTTTTACATTTTAAAAAATAGCCACAGGAATACAAACATATTTAGCATCCTATAGCTAGGATGATAGCTCCCCACTGGGACCCAATAAATAGCCTCTAATGTTTATTTGATCAATAAACAATTAAATTGGGATCCAAAGGTCAACAAACATGGTCAGAATCCAAGAGTGTCTTAGAACCCACCACTTAGCCTTGATGTACATACTTCCCAGCTGAAAGCAGGCACTTTACACACAAGCCACATACTGTGTTGATCTGAGTCCCAATTGACAAAGCACACCTGCAGAAGTTCAGCCTTTCAACACATCCCCTGACACTAAGCAGGTAAGGAAATGGGAAGGGTGGGAGGTGAGCCTCTGGTCCCATGAGTGTATCTCCACCTTAACAGCATGTGAATGATTTAACACAAATCCACTCAGCATTTTGGAATAAATCATTTCCATTTCCCACATTACCACTACCAAGCCAAAAATGTAGTGTTTGACCGTTTTGGACATATATTGAAGGCACTGATATTTCCAAACAAAAGTTCCTGAGTAAAACATATAAGATTGACAAAGACTGTTTTCATTCAAAGTCATTCTTTTTCCCCCCTTCTTTCCTTCCGTAAGTAAGGGAGACTTTACATTATTCTATCCAACAGAACTTCTGCAATGACGGGAATGTTCCATATTTGAGCTGTTCATTACAGTAAGCACTATCCATGTGTGATTAATAAAGATGAGGCAACTGTGACGGAAGAACTACATTTTAATTCATTTACATTTAAATAGTCTTATAGTTAGTGGTAGTCACCTTAGATAGCACAGCTCTAGATATTCAAGAGAATATTTCACATTTTGAAATTTGGTATTAATGAGAATCAACAAAATAAATATGCTGGAAAAAATAGGATAAGAACTTGATAATAGAAAAGAGAAAGGCAAAAGATCATTATTTTAGCTGTAATTTTCAGTGTAGTTCGAAGTCTAAGTGCTTCTTAGATACAAACTACAGTGTGTCCGTAAAGTCATGGTGTACTTTTGACTGGTCACAGGAAAGCAACAAAAGACGATAGAAATGTGAAATCTGCACCAAATAGAAGGAAAACTCTCCCAGTTTCATACCTATTTAGTGTAGTTCGATGTGGGCTCATGCACAGATTTTTTAGGGCTCCTTAGGTAGCTATCCCATATAGCCTCTACAGACTCGTCACTGACTGATGGCCTACCAGAACGGGGTTTCTCCACCAAACTGCCAGTTTCCTTCAACTGCTTATCCCACCGAGTAATGTTATTCCTATGTGGTGGCACTTTGTTATAAATGCGCCAAAATTCACGTTGCACTTTGGTCACGGATTCAAACTTAGCGAGCCACAGAACACACTGAACTTTCCTCTGTACCGTCCACATCTCATTGGCATGGCCGTGGGCTGCTCCACTATACACACGATGTTATGTCATCATCTACACATGCGCACATGCTGCCACATCATCCTACAGAAACTGGGAGGGTTTTCCTTTTATTTGGTGCAGATTTCACATTTCTGTCATCTTTTGTTGCTTTCCTGTGACCGGTCAAAAGTACACCATGACTTTACAGACACACTGTATTTCTCGAGCAGAAGTGAATATTTTGTTCTGGTCACTTGACTATTTTTAAGTAGCCAGAAGTTACTGTATATAATGGATTTTTGTTTTCAAATGATGCTACCCCAAAATATAGAGTGCTCACAAAAATATACTCTAAAAGTAAGTAAATGAAGATCCATCTAAATCTAGCCACTCAGTCCATCAAACAAGAGGATAAAAATGATGATTGCAAATGTGCAAGTAATCAAAAAGTTTTCCTGACGTGAACATTCTTGGGAAGCAACTGGAGAATTTTTCCCTCTTTTTTTTTTTTTTTTTTGTATTTTTCTGAAGCTGGAAACGGGGAGAGACAGTCAGACAGACTCCCGCAAGCGCCCGACCGGGATCCACCTGGCACGCCCACCAGGGGGTGACGCTCTGCCCACCAGGGGGCGATGCTCTGCCCCTCCGGGGCATCGCTCCGCCGCGACCAGAGCCACTCTAGCGCCTGGGGCAGAGGCCAAGGAGCCATCCCCAGCACCCGGGCCATCTTTGCTCCAATGGAGCCTTGGCTGCGGGAGGGGAAGAGAGAGACAGAGAGGAAGGAGGGGGGGTGGAGAAGCAGATGGGCGCCTCTCCTGTGTGCCCTGGCCAGGAATCGAACCCGGGACTTCTGCACGCCAGGTTGACGCTCTACCATTAAGCCAACCAGCCAGGGCCAAATTTTTCCCTCTTAAATGAGAGGGTTATCCAGGAAAGAGAAGGACATGGGTCCCGGAAACAGTCACCCCAACCCAGGAGAGTGAACATGTTGATTCCCAAGATAACATCAGAAGTAAGTCCTATGGAATGAGCTGTGCCACTGGTCTAGAGTATAACCATTTCTATTAGGGAAGAAGTTTCAAGGGCAGAAATCAAGGTTAGTTTGTCCAAGACAGATTCTTGCAGGATGGTGTCTCAGAGAGAAAGTTGGCATTCTGCAGAACAGGACGATTGGCTACCTATACTTGCTCCATAAAAACTGACTATGACCAAGCACAAGCCTAGTGGATTACGGAAATGGCAGATGACAGCTAAAAACAACTGCTCTGCCTTGTCATATAACCACAACCTCAAGGCTGAGACCATCACATCTGAGTACAGCAGAGAAGGGCTGTTTCTCTTATTCATGTTGCTTCTAAGTGCAACAGCTCAAAGGCCAGTTCCCCTCTCCAGAAGCGTGACTTCTAGCTTAGATCCTGGTGTACATCTCAGACGGCGATGGCCAATAGGGGAGCCACAACCTGCTTCTGCCTCTGCTCCTGACTATAACTTTTCTCCCAATAAACACTGTCCCAGACGTGGTGTGTACTCTTTCTGGTCACTCACCATTATTTGTCCAGCACTAGGCCTGCAAAAATCCTATTTCCAAGGAACAATAAAAAATGTGTAAACTGTGAAAACTTGTACTGAGAGGCATTTTTACAACTCTATTGGAGTACAAAGAAAGATTTTGTCGATGTTCAAAGAGTTTTAAAAGTAAAAGAGAAGAAGCATTTAATAATTCCATTTAAAATAAAACGTGTAATCATGGCACATCATCTGGCTTAATGCTGAATACTATGTAGCCTGCATACACTGAACATGTATCAATGCACAACTCTTCTATAATGGGAGAATGGGGTAGATCGGGCAAGAGTGGTTGATGTCAGCAGAGTAGAATCTTCATGACAGTGAGTGAAAAATTATTAGTGACTGAAATTGATTAATCAAGAAATAGTTCATAGATATTATTTAGAAATATGAAGATAGTATCAGGAGAAATAACTCAAAGAGTTGAAAAATACTGAACTGAGCACTTACATGAGATGGGAGGAAAGGAGGCAATAAATATTTATTTGTATTAAAAGCCTTTTGACACTAGGTGACTCTTAAATATTTGGGGGGTATGATACTTTATAAAATTTTTAAAGCATTTAAAACATAAATATGTAACATTTCCTAAATGCAAACAGACCTCCTTCTAAGAGATGGTTGGTAAATATGTTGCTCTAGAGAACTTGGAAACACTCAGATTGTCTGCAAATTGCAATCTGGCATATCAGTTTTCTATTGCTGTATAACAAACCAACCCAAACTTGTGACTTAAAACAAGAACAACAAGACAGATATATTTGTTTTGCTCCTGACTCTACAATTTGGGCAGAGCTCAGTGAAAGCAACCTGTTTTTGTCCCATGACATCAGCTGGGAAGGCAGGACAGGGGCCTATGGACTACACGGGTTTCGGCACAGCGCTGTGGCTCTGTCCAAGAAAGAGCATCTGAGAACGCACCGCCTAAAATAAGATTTGTTCCTGATGTGTTATTCTATTTGTATAAAAACCTACATAAAAAAGCTAAATGTATATATTTGTTGAAATGAATTTGTTGAAAAGAACAAAATGACATGGAATTATATGTAATTCAGTATGGAGGACTGCCATATTTAGCAAAAACAAATACAGAACACTCAGTTGAATTTGAATTTCAAATAAAACATAAATAATTTTTAGTATAAAAGAATTGGGGGACATACGTATACTAAAATTTAGTCATGGTTCATCTGAAATTTAAATTTAGTTGGGCATTTTGCATTTTATTTGGCAACCCTAAAAGCAAAAAAACAAAGACCTGAAGGTAGAGAGCTTTTCTGCTTTTGAGTTGCTATAAAACTGGCAGCATGTAGATTACGTAGATTAAAATTAGGGTAACACAATGAAAGGACAGCTGTCTGAATCAACAACATTATGTGCAAGGCAGATTTATCGAGAAAACAACAAATGTACAGAAATCATTCTGTAGATCTTTTTTTAATCCATAGCGAAAATTAATAATAAGTTCTAGATTCACCCGGCAACAATTAACAATAAATGCAATTCCAGGCATGAAGATTATTTGCATTGTCTCCCAACATCTGTCTCTGTTTTCTTCTGTAGCTTCAAACAGACCATTGGGATCATCGGACTGTTCCTCTCTAAAACAAATAAATACTCATCATTGCCTAATTAGTCTTCTGAACTCATACAGTTGGTCAATACACTAAGTGACAAAATTGAAAAAAAAAGTCCGTAGGTTAGAAATGTGACCGAAAGGATATGAAATCAAGCATAGCCAGATTTTCTCTCCTGTAATCAGAAATACTTCAGACTCAGGAAACTGTCCTATGTCTCTGCATAAATTAAAGCATTGACAATTTTCAGCAAATAGTAATTTTCTGAATTTACTACAGGGCAGGAATATTAGGTGACTGGTTAAAGAACGCAAGGCACAGAGAATTAATAAAAAGCTCTCTGTAGGCCTGCTCATCACAGAAATATGAAGAATGGCGGCCCCATCGTAATTTCTTTAAGCCTTCTCCATCGGAAAACTAGAACATCTGATCAGAGTCATTGACAACCTGACAACCATCTGAGACGAGGTGCGAGTCATTTCCCTACATGGAAAATGGAGGCAGATCTTTCTTCTGAGGTATAATGACAGGTGTTAATTCTTACTTGAGCTTTTTTAGTTCCTTTTGAATTAAAAATAACATTTAATTTCTAAAACAACGTAGTGGTCCTAAGTGATTGCATCTAAGATGAGGACTCAACAAGGAGCCAATAAATGAGCAAACAGATGAATAAATAAAGGAGGTTAGTGTGCCCTCGTGTCACTCAGCCTTTCAACCCTTGGTCACATGATGCTTGACAGCAACTGTGCCTCCTACAAGGGCAAATCTTCCCAAGTGACCGGGCCCACCCAACTGGAAGGGAGTGATGGTTATCAACAATACCACACATACTTACTGGAAAACGAGTATCGATAAATGAGAGCAAGAGAGGGAGAGAGAGACACAAAGAGAGAAGGCACAGAAAGAAAGCTTGTAAATGTTTGAGCCTCTTCACCTTATTTCAGTATTTTTCTCTCCGGTTCTACATAATAAATGGAGAGGGAAAGAGAAAGCTTAGTTTCACCTACTTTAGAAGTGCTGGGTCAGAAAACACTAGATTGAACAAGTTGGAAGGAGGGGGAACAAGAAAGAAAAGCCTGGCCTGTGGTGGTGCAGTGGGTAAAGAGTCCACCTGGGATGCTGAGGTCGCTGGTTCAAAACCCCGGGCTTGCCTGGTCAAGGCACATATGGGAGTTGATGCTTTCTTCTTCTTCTCTCTCTCTTTCTCTGCCCCCCCTTTCTAAAATGAATAAATAAAATCTAAAAAAAAAAAAAAAAAAGATAAAAAAATTTTTTAAAAAAAGGAAGAAAAGCAGAATCTCAGAGATATTTGGGGGAGTTTAGCAAAGGTGAGATCAAAAAGGAGGTACAATTGCTAGGCTACCCAGAGTGAACTGTCCATGGAGAAATGGGAAAAGATAGTTTGCTCAGTGTCCTGCAAGGGGTTACTCATTTTCCATGTTTTAAGACAGTTTCCCCCTTGTTACCAAAAGCTATAAACAGATTCCATACAGATGTTTGGAAGAGGGCAAGGAGAAAGTGGCACAGATTATAAAGTCCAATAAGACAGTGTCACAATATCAAAGTTGTGGGAAATCAAGACTTCTAACAAGTTTTTTTTTATACTAAATATGAGACCCACCGGATCAGATCCAGTAAAACCAAGGTAGAAAGAAGCCAGAAAGGAATACACAGACATTAAACCCCTGAAGAAGCTGAGCACTTGTTACTTTTCTCTTCTTTTGGAATAATTGTCTTAATGTGTAAGTATTATTATTCAACCTTTTTGTTAAATCTCCTTCCAATCCTCCAC
Organism: Saccopteryx leptura; assembly: GCF_036850995.1. Lineage (NCBI taxonomy): Eukaryota > Metazoa > Chordata > Mammalia > Chiroptera > Emballonuridae > Saccopteryx > Saccopteryx leptura. The sequence goes on from NC_089505.1 coordinate 352,303,120, forward strand.
ATTGTTTATAGAATAAAGTTACATTTTTTTTAGCATGGTATTCCAAGTCTTCTATAATAATCTGGTCCCAATTTCTCTTTCCAGATTTTTATCCTATTGTATCTACGCAAGACCATATTGGTAGACTTCTTATCTTATCATCTGCCTTTCTGTTATTTCTTCTTCTTGCAATATCCTTCCCTAAGGGAATGGGTTCCAATCTGGGCTCCATTACTTTCTAGCTGGGAGGGCTTAGACATTACTTCATGTCTCAAGACCTCCGGGGTGAAACAGAGCTAATAATAATGTCTACAACATAAAAAACTGTGAATATTAAATAAAGCAATGTATGTGAAAAACTTAGCATAAGGCATAGCATATACTAGTTACTTAATAGCTCCTAGCGATACATTATTTTCTTTTTCCATTTCAAATTATATGCAGCTTTGATTCAGCTTCATGGACTCTTCCCCAACCTGCACCTTACCTCCCATTAAAATTACTATTTTCATCCTTCATGCCACCATAATACTTTGCATATGGCTCTTTATACACTTTCTGCATTCAATCTTGCTTTATAATAAATTGGAGCATATTTGTTATTCCCACTAAAATTGCGAACTTAATTTTTGTTGAGGCTACACCATGTCCATCACAGTGCCTCCATATGTTCTGTTATATATGTTAAGCTCAACACAATGCCCGCTTCCGGGGTAGGGGTGAGGGGAGGTCAGTTAGACCTCATTCTTGCCCTAAAGAAGCTTCTAATCTAATAGATAAATTCAGCTTTTTATACTGCCCGCCATCAATGTTTGTTAAATTAAATTAAATCTGCTGTTTAGTTTTTAAAGAAGTGATATGATTCCAAAGTTTCAACATGTTTTATGAAGGAGCAGAGCCTGAGATGAGAGTTGTGTGTAAATGTCTTTTAATGGAAGTGTGTTTTCAGCAGAAACCTGTACAGAAGTAAAAAGTGGATAGATGCTGAATGAACCTAGGCAGAGAGGTTACAGGGGAAATCTAATTTCAGTCTGATCCCACAGGCATCTCTGGAGCAAAAATGTACTGCAGAGGTGATCTTGCCAGGATGCCAGAGAGCCGGAATATTGTCGCCCTGGCAACCCCCTTCTATCTGATGGAACTGATGTGGTAGAGTTGGGAAGACAGGTCCTCAACCTTGTGCACACAGCTCTCACCAACCAAGTTCAATCCTCCAGAGAAGGGTGCAGGGATGAGCAAAGCAAGCCAAAAAATCAAAAATAGAAGAAAGAAAAATGCAGGGAAGGAACAAGGGGTTGCAGGTTGGAAATGCACATAATTCTTGGGTTCGGCTACTTTTATCAATGATCTGGACATTTGGAAGAAAGATGTGGTTTTTGCCATCGTCCAACGGAGAAAGAAATGTTTCTAGGAAACAGAGCTTTGGCAGTACAAGTAGGTGGAAGTTGTCAAGCATTTGGGAGCAAAAGGTAATTTATGTGCTAATAGAGGAAAGAGAAAGCTGTTGAACATGTGCTAATTAGCCTACAGAAGAGGAAGCACAGGAAACTTCATAGTTTAAATTTGTCCTCATCTCCTAGGTCCCCTACTAACTACACAAAGGCAGGAAGTTTCAGGGGTGGAAAAGCAGCGTTCTAGCAGGAGGCCTCAATTACTGAAGATTTAGGTTACTTTCTCTCCTCATCTTCACATTTTAGGATGGCTAAAGGTGAAGTGCAGCTCCTCCCAGCAAGAGGCTTTAGGCGATTTCCCTTCTGTTTGTTTGTTGTTATGCTTTTAATATCCATAGGTTTGGGGGTTTATTGAGTGAACTTCTATTGCAATTCACTAGAGTCATTCCAGATTCTCAGCACCTAGAGCAGCCAAGAATCTTGTGGTTTTGTTCTGTTATCCCATCATGCAATTCTGGGGGGCAACAAGATAAAGAGCAAAGAGGCATAAAGGAAAAATTTTACCTGTAGTTTAAACAAACAAACAAACAAACAAAGAACAGAATGAGAAATACATGGCTTTACTGAATTTCCCAGGGAAAAATATAAGGCCTAGGCCTAGGGCTAGACTACAAGTTCAATAAAGGCTGAGAGTAGTAAGCTACTGTTTAGAGGATAATGCAAATTTGGACTGCAGGGACAGAAACACCATTTCTAAAGCAAGACAAGTATAGCCTCATCAGGCCAGATCTGGCTGGTTGCATTCTCAGGAGGAAAGAGGATATCCAGAGGAGAAAAGCCAGGATGGTGAGACATCTGGAAACTCAGTCAAATGACTATCGGCTAAAAGAACCAGAGGTTTTTGCCCAGTAGGGAGGGGTGGGGAGAGGGGGAGATGAGAAAAGACAAAGTAGTCCTCTAATAATTTGAGAGTTGCACTGGGAAAAATCAAGGTTTATTTTATTTTGTTTAATCTAATATAAAACATCTTTTTTTTTTTTTTTGCTGAGAAAAGGAGGATAGTGAGGCAGACTCCTGCATGTACGCCAACCGGGATCCACCCAACAACCCCTTTTGGGGCTGATGCTTGAGTACTGAGCTATTTATAGCTCCTGAGGCTGATGCTCTCCAACAGAGCTTTCCTTAGTGCCTGGGGCCATGCTTGAACCAACTGAGCCACTGGTTGCAGGAGGGGAAGAGAGGGAGAAAGGGGAGAGGGAGGAAGGAGAAGCAGATGGTCTCTTCTTCTGTGTGCCCTGACTGGTAATCAAATCCAGGACGTCCATATTCCAGGCCAATGCTCTATCCACTGAGCCACCTGCCAGGGCCAAACATCATCCTTCAGAATAAGGGGAAATTGGACAATGTTATGGAAAAGATTAAGGCTTATTATCAGAAAAAACTGTTTGACAATTGTAAATACCTAATAATGGGCGGTGTTCAAATAAAAGTTGAATGTTAGTACGACAGGGTCAAAACATGGCAGGGAGGTTTTATAGAAGTTTTCTCCACTGGGGATTAGATTCTGAGATTGGACTCAGAATCTATAAGAAATCTTCGAGCAATTACTTTCCATGATTTCAACTCTGAGATAAAGATTTAATATCTGAGTGTGATGGGGGTGAAGTGGCGAGACAGACCATCTTTGATATCTTACAATTTGGATTTAGTGTGTATTACATATTAAAGGAAGTCTAAGAGTAATAAAGAAAAAATTAGTCTTTGATCTACCAAGTATTGTTTAATATTTCTTGACTTTCTCTTCCAAGATATTTTTAAAAGCTTTTTCTAGATATTTTTATTTTCATTGACTTATAAAGAACCTGACATTACCATAAAACTGTGAATTTTAGAAGTCATGTTTATGTCCCAAATTTTATTACCCAATATAATTTTTCTGCCAAATAAATGTTTAAATTCCCTTTTAAAATCACAATACGTGAAGGTCATGGCATTGTTTAAACAACTGATTTCATCACCATGGTTGGGTTGATCAGTACTGTCAGATCAACAGTTGGTGTAACCAATCTAACTGAACTTCTTAAACAATCAAAACATCAAATATTTATTTCTTACTATGAGCAAGAAACTTTTGGGAGACCAAGCTACTGATCATGTGCTGGGATAAATACTACAACACAAAAAAAACATGCAAAAAATAAATTCATACAGAAAAAAATCATCAAGATTAACAAATCGAATTGTATGCCCAGAAATTTCATGACCACCTTTAGATTAGAGTGGTTAGATTAGACTTTAAAAAGAAAATGAACCCTGTCTGGTTAGCAAAGTTGGTTAGAGCATCGTCTCGAAGTAACAAAGTTACGGGTTCAATTCCCTGGTCAGGGAACACATAGAAAGCATCCAACAAATGCATGATTGAGTGGACCAACAAATGAATGCCTACCTTCCCCCTCCCATCTTTCTCCCTTATTCTCTCTGTCTCTCTAAAAAAAAAAAAAAAAAAAGTCAAACAATAAATAAAAAATTAAGCACTGGCCAGAAATCTTGGCTGGCTGGAACATCTTCCTAAAGCATAGAGGTTGCAGTTCCATCTCCAGTTAGGGCACATACAGGAGCATAGAGGTTGCAGTGCCATCTCCAGTCAGGGCGCATACAAGAGCATAGAGGTTGCAGTGCCATCTCCAGTCAGGGCACATACAGGAGCATAGAGGTTGCAGTTCCATCTCCAGTCAGAGCACATACAGAAGCAGCTTGAGTTTCTGTCCCTCTCCCTGCCTCTTTCTAAAACTAAAAATTTAAAACTAAGAAAAAAAATGGGGTTTGTGTTAGACTTTCATAAATAGATGCCATTTCATTGGGCAAAAGGAATGATATTATAGGAGTCAATGGTGTGGGAAAGGAGGACAATGGCAAAAACTAGAAGGCATACTTAAGAAAATATACTGAAATAATTTAGTTGAGGGCAAAGGTTTGTGAGAGGTATTACAAAATGTGGTTACAAACACAGCTTTAGGTTAAGCCCTGGATATAAATTTTATCTCAACTGTCCGTGTAACCGTGTGTGAACTATTCAAATATACCTGTTTCTACTTCCTTGAATGAAAAATAGACATAAATAATATCTACTTCCTAGTTATTACAAGGATTAAAATAGATTATAGAGCTAAAGTAATGAGCTCAGTAGTAGCAGATTGAAAAGACTCAAAAGTGTTTCCTATAAATATTAGTGCTATGCTATGGTTTGGTTATTTCTGTCTTCCAAAATTCACATGTTGAAATCCTAACCCCTAAAGTGATGGTATTAGAGGGTGGGACATTTAGGAGGTGATCAGGTCATTATGACAGAGCCCTCATGAACGGGATTAGTGCCCTTGTAATAGAAACCCTAGAAAGCTTCTTGCCCTTTCTGCCACATGAGGTTAAGAATTAAGAAGAACACCTAGATTCTAGAACATACATCCTCACCACACACTGAATCTGCTGTGTCATGATCTTGGACTCACCAGCTTCCAAAATTTAGTAAATGTTTCATGTTTATAAGCCACCCATTTTGTGGTATTTTTATTGTAGTCACACAAATAGGTTGAAATAATTAGTGTTAGTATTACTTAAGAAAGTAGACTATAAAATAAAGTCTAAAGAGGAACCTGGCCAAAATAGGCTTGAAGCTGAAATGATTACAGATGGGTTTGGAAGAGGAGAAGCAAGCCAGCAGTACTTTAGAAAGTGGAAGTGCATAGCTCTGCAAGCACTTGACTGGTGGAATGGACTGAGACGGGGTGAAAATAAATTCAATGCAGAGCAAGCAGATAGAAAGATACTGATAAGGTACTTATTTGATCTATAAGTGCCTAACACTTGGTGTATGGAGTTAGGAAGCTCAGTGAGAAAACAATCAAAAGGTATAGAGAGACTACCTACACCTGGGAAGAATCTGACTCAAAAATCAAAGTTTATCACCAAGTTTATAGTCTAGAAACGGAAAATGTTGATGCTAGCAGTAGAAACTGTGAAGTCAGGATAAGAGCAAGATCGGGAAGACAAGAAATGGAGATTTCAGTTTCATGGCTACAAAGCGAGAAGGTGACATCAAAATGCACATAGAGAAATGACCTTTACAAACCCAGAGGAGTTTTTTTTGTTTTGTTTCTTTCCATACTTGCCTTAGAATTCAGGGAAACTGCAGAACCAGTTTATATGCTCCTTTATACACGAGTACCCTTGCTTTATTGTTTTGATCTAAATGGAGCCGGGGGGACACGTTGTGGAAGAGACACGCTGCAGATTAAACATGAAGCGACCTCGGCGACAGCTGGGAAGGCTGAGTGTTTCCGTGAAAGGCTACAGATTGGGAGATGTGAAGAGTCACACAAGATATCCAACTCCATCTACTTGGTGAAAAAGAAAAAAGCACAAACGTTTTCATGCAATTATTAATACAGGTCATATTGAAAATAGAGGCCTTTCAGTTGTCCAGTTGAAAGAGAAAGAGAGGTGATGGAAAGTTTTCTCTGTGATGGAAGATTAAAAAAAAAGGAAAGACTTTTTAAAAGAAAGGCTTCAGTGTATATGCTTCTAATTACAATATTATGAACAAATGTTTTATAAATAAAAACAGAAGTTTTTAAAAATGACCCAAATACTAAGGATGTATATAATGCATGGTAAATGTGGAATTTTTTTTTAATACAGAAAAATTTAACCAGGACATTAATATCTAAGAACAAGTTATTTAGTTCAAATAATTACTTGGAGAATTTACTTACAGCACAAATAGAAAACATGCAAAGTGTTATTTATGGATATTATTATACATTTATTGTTGAAGTTAAGAGATGTATATTCTTTCTCTGATGGATCAAAGTTTAACATCTACAAACCAAGAAAAAAAATATATAAAATCCTCTTTTAAAACATGCTACATGGGAGAGATTATAGTCTAATATTTTAAAATTTTATGTTTGATTTGATTGATAACATATGAAGGAGTCACAAAAAGAAAGACATTTTTAAAGAGTGTTTCACAGCCTCTTTTTTAACCAAGCAGATGAATTATAAAACTTGGTTTAAAGACTGCTTTACTGATATAGTAAAATGAAAAATTATTATCTATATAGGCAAAAATGGAAAAGTTCCTGTTAGTTTGATAATTATTACTTTTTCTTTTTTTAGTGAAAGAGACAGAAACAGAGAAACGGACAGATAAGGACAGACAGACAGGAAGTAAGAGAGATAAGAAGCATCAATTCTTCATTGCAGCACCTTAGTTGTTCACTGATTGCTTTCTCATATATGCCTTGACCAGGGGGCTGCAGCTGAGCCAGTGACCCCTTGCTCATGCCAGCAACTTTGGGCTCAAGCCAGTGACCATGGGGTCATGTCTATTATCCCTTGCTCAAGGCAGCAACCCCGCGCTCAAGCTGGTGAGCCTGTGTTCAAGCCGGTGACCTCGGGATTTTGAACCTGGGTCCTCTGTATCCCAGGCCAATGCTCTATCCACTGTGCCACTGCCTGAACAGGGGGCAATTATTACTTTTAATACTTGAAGTTTGTCTTTGTTGGCAGATGGGAAATGATGAAATGACTGGGGAGGGAATAATTTAGACCAGCGGTCCCCAACATTTTTTGGGCCACGGACCAGTTTAATGTCAGAAAATATTTTCACGGACCGGTCTTTAGGGTGGGACGGATAAATGTATCACGTGACCGAGACAAGCATCAACAGTGAGTCTTAGACGGATGTAACAGAGGGAATCTGGTCATTTTTTAAAAATAAAACATCGTTCAGACTTACATATAAATAAAACGGAAATAATGTAAGTTATTTATTCTTTCTCTGTGGACCGGTACCAAATGGCCCACGGACCTGTACCGGTCCACAGCCCAGGGGCTGGGGACCACTGACTTAGATGACCTGAACGGTAGAACACTACTGTACTGAATCACAATTAGCCTACAATAGGCAGTCTTGGTCACCCTCTCCCCCCTGCTTTTGCCTCCTGGGCAGTACTGCGAGGAAAGCAAAGTCCCTGGTGACTCCATTTAGGAGTCTAGTATCACCCTCGTGTTTCATCAAGTTTCCATGGATGGCAGAGAATAAAAAAGGAACAGTAAACAAAATAAGGCAAGGCATGTTTTTCAAAATGAAACAATCCTTTCTTTGCTTGTGTAATTTTTCGAAGAGAAGAAAAGGGATGATTTTTCAAGCACATTTTCCAGCAGCGTAATGCAGATTGGAAGAACGTTTTTTAATTAAAACCAAACAAAGTAAACAAATAAATTAAATGCAAAGCTAGGAGTGTGTAATCTCACAAAACATGACAGCGGGTCATTAATGTTTTCAAAGTGATACAGCACAATGTGACTTGAGCAGCTTTCCAGACAGAAACTCTGAAGCTACGGGGAGGTAGGAGAGTTCCTCAAATAGGGTAAATCCCTTCTGAAATTCCAGTTAAGTCTCAGTGTGAATTCAGGTGTGTGGGTTTCCTTCTCCTTGCTGTGGCCCTTCTTCACCCAGCTCACTCTAGTTGACATGGAAAAATCTTAGCAAAGACAAAGTGTGTTCCGAATTTTATGTAGCAGGCCTAAGAGTGGCTTTCCGACGACATTGCCAGTGTTCTCATTCACAAGCTCTCAAATACCTGGAAGGTGACGGGGAAGGCGGGATCAGGAAGGGGGCGCTTCTCGTGGCACTGAACCCATTCTCCCTTGACCGGCAGCCAACTGTGCTGTCAGCATAGCTTGGGGTGTTGCTCAGGAAAATTAGAAGAGCTTGCTGGGTGAAGGAAGACATGAAGGAAGCTAGAAAATATTTAAGAAGTGTTGGAAATCCAGTTCTTTCTTCAGAACAGTGTAAAGAGCTTCTACCAACCCTGGAGAAACATACTGGCTTTTTAAGGTTCTGGTGCTGGTGCTGGAGCATGGCGGGTTTTAAATCTGTAAATGTCATGAGAATTGCCATGCACTGTTTTTGTGCACCTCAGATCCTACCTATTTAGAAGACTCCTCCCTACTGATGTCACTATTAACGTAGGATAGGAGGCTCATGAATAGAAAGAACATTTTGGAAGATTACTCACCAATCTGGTGGCAAAATGGTATATTTCAAAAAAGTAAGGAGAGCATGTGTGCCAGGCATGAAGTCAGGCAGAGGTGTGCAGGGCACAAATTAGAACCTGCATCAATTAACCTGTTCTTGTGACGCATTATTTCTACCTTTTACTATAATAATCTCTGTACATCTATTTTTTTATCATCCTAATAGGCAATGTAGCATAACAGAAATCATTCAGTTATATACATATATACATATATATTTAGAGAGAGAAAGATATTATATAGTACTACACTACTATACTACTACTGTACTCATAACTAAGTTTGTTCAATTGCTTACAACCCACTTTCTCACCCAAGTTGGAGTTTCCCAGACTGAGAAGATCCTAACTGATGGGCACCACATAGTGTTGCATCTCAAAGCTCCTTTCCTTCCCCTGCTGAAGTGATATGAAACCCAGGCACCCACACCAAAAACAGTAGTTACTGCTTATTGATTATGGCACTCTTTCCTACTGGGGCTTCCGAGAGCCTCTGAATCCTCCTTAACACAAGTTCAGGAAGTAACAGCCAATTAATTATTTTTGATATGTGACCTGAAATATACGTACTTGCAGAAGCATATTTTCTTTTACACCCAGAATGAATTTCTCGCCATATAAGGTTATAAGCACCATGGTTGAAGACAGCCTTTGTCCTCATTGTTCAAGAGGCTTCATTCTAGGAAGTATTGGTCAGTCTGACTGTATTTCTTCCAGGAGGCCCTTTAGGCTTGCATGAATACACAACTTTTGGCAGTCTGCTCTGGCATGACCAAACTCCACACACCTATTCGTTAGGACATCATCTTGGACTTGAACTAAGTAAGAAATCCTAAATATTAACATTCCTGCCAAACATAGGTTGAAAAAGTCACTTGCTGACCCTTGGCTAATGATTAAATATATTTTGTTGGCTCAAAAGAAGTGAAGTTTTGGGGTTTTTTTCTACCAGGATCCTGTTCCATTTACTGGCCATTTTGAAATGAATTTCAGATGCTACTTGTAGTTCAGAAGCAAGACTCAAAAGTAGAGTTGACCTTTCTGACCACGTGATTTGAAAGTTAAACATGATCAATGAATTTCTAGGTGTATATGCCAAACTTTTATAGCTTAGTCAGAGATAGGGATATCACAAAGCACACGTGGCTTCCATAAACACTCTGCAGGCTTACTGTGCTTTGCTCTTCTAAAAAGAAAGAGAACAAGATTAAGAGAGGGAGAGAGAGAGGGAGGGAGGGAGGGAAGGAGGAAGGGAGAAAGGGAGACAGAGAAATAAGAAAGGAACACATGAAAAAAATAGAAAGCTAATAATGAGATAGATACTACTGAATGTTTCCCCCCCCCCCCATTTTTTAGTTTTGAAGCTCATTCTCTAAATCTTTAGTGCACAGATTTAGTCACCCATTTTTATTATTTTATCATTCTCCCTTGTTACTTGTGAATATTGCACAATTAGCATATTTCTGAACGCCCCGATGGCCATGTCCTCAAGCTTCCTCCCCAGTTCCTGGAATTTACACTGTAGGACCTCAGCCCTATTTCTGTCTGTGGTTTTGATTCCAGCTCAGATTCTGACTACAGAGAAGTCCCCTCTCTTTGGCGAATACCCTTTTTCTCCTTGTGGTGATGTTTCCAGTCCAGCTTGAGGAGTCATAAAGTGCTATTAAAACAGTCATCCCTCTTAGTCTGTCCTCTGTAGTCATCACACAGTATTGCTATTGTCCAGGGCTGGAGGCTGAGGCTGAGGCTGAACTGGAAAGTTGGTTTTAGTATCCCAGCAGGGCCAGGGAAAATAAATCCCCAAGCGAGAATATGGCTCGGTGTCAAGCAGCTGGAGAACCAGCCCGTGAACAGGGTCCAGAGGCAGATTATTTGGGTGAGTGTGCATGGCTACCAGACATCAGTTTCATTTGACTAATGTGTTCTTTTCCATCCAATTGAATGGATTACCACAGTGTCAAATAAATAATGTGTTGCCACATTTGGACCAACACGAAAAATACTGGGTATCAATAAGCAAGTGTAAGACCACATGAAAGCCCGACTGTGTTTGAGAAAAACAGGAATAAGCCATCAGGTATCTTGAAACGCAGACATTTTTCTTGTCAAAATGTTTCAGGAGCCAACTTTGTGGAGTCCCTGCTGCTGTGACAACACTCTGGTCTCTGAAGCTCATCCAGCACGGCCACAGACCCAAATTAAACCCGAGGTATTTGTGAAGGCAGCCACAAAGGTGGAACAATGGCACATTACTCAATTCACAGTGTAGTTAGTCAATGCTGATTGAGTGCTTGCTGGTTGCCAGGCACAGGGGTGGCCTCTGGGGGGTGGGGGAGATAGTGGGGGGTGAGGAGAAATGAAAAGTGAACAAGGCACAAACTCCTGGCTCACATTCGAATGGAAGACACAAACACATACCCAGATGATTTTTATATTATATAGCAAAGAGCTGTAATAGAAATATAAGCAAAGTGCTAAGAAAGCATGAGGTAAGAATTGGTAGGATGCCTGACAAGGTGGTGGCGCAGTGGATAATGTCAGACGGGGATGTGGAGGACCCGGGTTCGAGACCCTGAGGTCTCCTGCTTGAGCATGGTCTCATCTGGTTTGAGCAAGGCTCACCAGCTTGAGCCCAAGGTCACTGACTTGAGCAAGGGGTCACTCTCTCTGCTGTAGCCCCCCATCAAGGCACATATGAGAAAGCAATCAATGAACAACTAAGGTGCAGCGACAAAGATGCTTCTCATCTCTCTCCCTTCCTCTCTTTCTGTCACTATCTATCCCTCTCTCTGTCTCTCTTTGTCTCTGTCACAAAATAAAAAATTGTTAAAAAAGTGTCAATGGGCCTATGGGAAGCCAGACACCATGGGGCACATCTTCACAAAGTGATGACATTTGGGCTCTTCCTTAATATGTTGTTCTAATGCAGTATTTTCAGGATGTATAAAATGTACATTATAAACTATAATACACCCCTCCCAAATCTTTCCTAGTCTTTAACACAAATTAGCAACAATGGCATTTTATAATTGAATTAAAGCAATAATAAGGCAAATAACACAGAAACAATAAACATTGTCCAGAGTATCTTACACATACTGGTTAATTCTCGTGCTCTTTCTATGGCTGGATGTACATTTATTACTTTATAAAAGTGGAAGTAAGACACAGAGAAGTTAGACAAATTGCCCAAGTTCACATGGCAAGATCAAACACTGAGCTGAGTGCTTCCGAGCGTGTTCTCGCTTTATTCTCTCAACAACCTTTGCTCTGAACTATGTATAATTATTTCAGGTCTTGAGAGGGTTAAGGACCTGAAGCTTAGAGAGATTTAGTCTCTTCTCAGACAGATCTCTCAGATAGAAGACCAGTTATGAATGTTGGCCCAGGTGCATGAAAATATTTGCATGGTGTTATTAAGAGAAGGCAAATAGAAATATTGTACATACCGAGGGGTTGAGATTCGTTCTCTAGAAATGGAGAACCATTCATGAGAATACCACTGTGGGAGTTTTATGGATTTGTGTAAATGCTCCAGTGGCACTTTGACTGAAATGGAGGGGAGAAGGGTATTGAGAAGACTGCTTGAGGGCTGATGAAATTATCTCAATCAGAGCAACGGCCACTGCTGGAGGGGCATGCATCTGGAAGCTATTCTGGATGTAGAATCAAGAAGATCCGATGACGGATCAGCTGAGAGAAATGAACGTCTCAGAAATGAAACCCTAAGATTTCTCTCTTTGACCAATATGCTGATATATGCTGGTGCCACCGACCAGGAGAGCCAAAGCAGAAGAAGGTAGGTTTGAGGGAAAACAGTTGGTTTGGGTACATCCAGTATAGGTGGGCTATTGAGGCTGAAATAGTTGTTGGGTAGCCGAATCTACCCCATACCCTAATTTTTTCTCATGTGAAAACAAGGTATTGCCTAGTGATTGGGGGCATTCCTTGCTGGCACAATAATATCATAGCTGAAATATCTTCCTAGGGCTGACTTGATTTTTGTATTATAACTATCGTCTAACAATCACATAACTAGTCTTTACAACATCCCTAAAATGAAAAATACTCTGTTCTCTCCCTTAAACAGATGAGGAAATTGTACCATAAAAAGTGTAAGTCATTTTTCCAAAGCAGTACAGCCAGAGGGTTGCCTAACCCTAACCCATACTCATGACTTCCCATGATACATGACTTCAGGCTCCTGTGGCTGAAACTCCCTTCCACGACGTTTTTCCACCTATTCTGGGAGCTGGGGAAGAGAAATGTGGAGATGCAGGTGTAGGTGAAGGCCAGTTACAGTGTGTAATTCCCACCCCTCTGGCCTATATAAAATTAGTCTTCTTGATCTCAGCCTGAAGATTCTGCCAGACAATTACTCTCCCTGTGCCTCAGTTTTTTCTCTATAGTACGGGATGATATAGTACTTGATTCCTAAGGTGATTGAGAGAATTAAGTTCATACTTCTAAATTGCTTCTGCCTTGCTCACGAACATGTTCCAGAAAGGGGAACTAAGATGACAACAATGAGGATGACAGTGCTGATGACTACCTATTTATCTCGACTCTATGTTTTCCTCTGTGGCTTAGAGAAGAAATACCAGGTCAAGCCCTGCCCTCCTAAACTACAATCAAAATGAGAGCAAAATATTGCCTGTTGTCAAGATTTAGAATTTCAAGGTCTCTATGCATATTGGGCAGGTAGGGGAGGCAGTATTGTGGCAAACTGAGAAGCAAGAGTAAAGGACCTTTTGTCAGGGTCCAGACAGTCAGAAAAGCTCATTATCCCTCAGACAGCCTCCAATTGCTCTAACAAAGATAAAGTGAGTGAGACCTCGTGAGAGGGTTAAAGGACACAGAAGCTCAGTGCTGAGGACTGCAGGTGAGCCTGTTCATGTACCAGCAAGAGACTGGCCTGAGTCTTTTTAAGAGGAGAGATTCTAGGGAATCAACCCAAGTGCAGGGCAGCCTTTGTTTGGACTTTTAAGACCAACGAGAGGGAATGCTTGAAACATAAAAGACCAACTTGGACCATCTGGTTCTGTAACTGTCCCCCATCAACACGTCCTCACTTGATGAGACCAATATAATAAATGAGGATAGATGTGTTTCGCTCTTGTCAACAGCCATGCGAGAGGAAAGATAAGAGAAGCTTTTGAAATTGTAGAAATCTTTTGGCTTAGCTATTCCAGAGGCAATTAGTTCCATATGGGAAGCAAATCCATGCGGATAGATTTAACTATCAATTCTGTAGCTGCTTATCAAGCGGCAGTATATTCTGTAATGCACACATAAAAGCCGGATCCTGTTACTGCGACACCTGCTTCCACCTAGGCTACTCAGCGATGAGTTAGCACGGGGCGCTGATACTGCACGTGCCAGCTCACTGCAGAGAAATCAATTACGTATCCTGAGAATCAATACTAATACTGATAAATTGGTTTTTAAAATAAGCTGAATCGGAGTGACTCTCCTTCCAACAATTTTAAAATGCATAAAACCCAACAAAAGGAGGCCCAGCATTTCCCCCTTTGCCATGATAAAGCTAAGCCATCTACTGAGGAAGTCTTTCAAACTTTTCTGTTCTCTGTTGGAACTTACAGTGGGTAATTCTGGGGGGGGGGGGGGGGAAGCATGATTGAAAATTAAAAAACAAACAAACAGATAATTCAGCCATTCACCCTCCCACAAACTCTCCCTTATATGTACACCGTTTTTATTCCTTCTTCTCCCTGAAAAAAAAAAATGTAGGGAGAAAGGAAAACGCATAACAAAATAAGGAAGAAATGATAGACAAAAAAAGTTAAAAGGAAGAGCTGGAGGAGAAAAAGAGAAAAACAGAGAAGAAACAGAGAGAGGAAAATCCGACCACATCCACCCCCTGCCCCCCATTTCTTCCATTCCACTGAACTTGATGTTTCTCTTGAAATGCTGGTGAGCACGGTGAGCACCGGGAACAGGAGCCGTTGCAGCAGAAGTTGGTCTTGACAGGTAGCACAACTCCCAAAGCCCAGGAGCCTCAAGACCCACAGGGTTTGTGAGAATACCCACAGGACAAACCCGTGGCCTTCAGGATTTGGCCCAAAACTCAACCCATTAGTCAACGTTTTGTGCTTTTGTCAGGCAGATCTCGCTTCATTTCCAAACCCATGCGTATTTCCCAGGGAATGCCATCCATATGTTTCTAATTCATTTACATTTAAATCATCATAGTGCTGTTCTGCTGAGCTATTTGATGTCCAAGAAGCCTCTGAGGCCTTTTACAAGCCCTTCTAAAGGCTTTCTCCTTTGAACCTGCAAGTCATGGTTTTCCTGTACAGAATGTGAATTAAAATAAAGAAAGGTTATAGTTTCCCTTCAAACTAAATTCCTCTGCCTTTAAATGGATAATAATAATGACAACCATTAAAATAATGTAATCTCAGAGGCAACCTCACATATAAATTTAGAAAAATCTATCAGTTGGAAAGGAAAAAAAACACATTCCAGCTTTTCCAATGCAATAGCCATGAATAGCAATGGTCGGACTCTACTCCGCTTACAGATTAAGTTTAAAATATTATTTGCTTTTTTAACCTCGTAATTTTTTTAAACCTACTGTAATTTTTTTTCAGACTTGAAGTACATTCATGGATACTAAATGTAGCTATCTTCTGACTTTTTCTACAGAAAGTTTTGAATATCTGTGCCAAAAATGCCTAAGTCCTCGATAAATTTGTAAAGCACTAGAATATTGGCTTTGTTAAAAAAAAAAAAAAAAATCACAATATTATCTATCATGTATTTCGCACATTAATATGGGCTGGCACCATTCTAGATGTTTTACATATACTGCTAAATTTAATATTTGCAACAACTATTCAAGTTTGTCATGACTGCTGCCCATTTCACAGAAACCAAGGCACAAACTATAGGCAAGTTACTTGATTTCAGGAAACTCATTCAAATTCACACAGTCGGCAAGCAAGTTGAGGAACAGACCTATAGAACACTGAGCAGGGGTCAAGGGTTAACAACTACTCCTTCTGAGGCTTCCAGAGGGGCCATTCTTAACACTGAGGAGTCTGTAAAACACAGAATAAACTTCTTTTGTTTACCAAGCTCCTGCTATCTCCCAGCCATTGTGCTCAGGAGGGTGGAAAACAAAAACATGCAAAACAACATCCTTTCCTTAAAGAGCTCTGAGACTAGTGGTCTGGAAAGACTAGTGGTCTGTGGATGCAAGGTGATCCAGTGGTGTAATTAGAGACTGCAGGTTAGGGTATGCAGAATAGTGTTAGGAAAAGGGGGTCAGGTTCATTGTGGAGGACCAAGAACACACAATAACCATTTGTGACTAAGCCTATCTCACATTCTATACTTAATAGACATTACCTCTCATCTTTTTCTAAGATGTTTGGGATTTATCTTGAAGGCAAGGACCAGGTGTTCTGCTTTTTAGAAGACAACCTTTAAGGCAGGGCAAGGAATGAACTTAGACTTAGAGACACCTAAGGCAAGGAAGCCAGCAAGAAGGCTGTATCCAATGATCGAGTGGTGGGTAGAAGGCAGTGGGCTAGGGAGAAGAATTATTTATAGAAAACATTACATTTCACATTTCTAAATCACTTTACAACACTGGCGTTTTTAACAACAAAAAAAGCCCATTTTGCAGTATTTGCTGAAAATTCACATTTCTCATTTCCCAGTTGTAATGTCTATGCACCAGCAAACATACATATCTGGTCATCTATAATAAACACTAAGTTAATGGTCATGTAAGCAGAAACGCTTTTTTCTCGATAACCATTTCAACACAAGAAGGATGTTATACTGGGCTTTGTCTTTCTCCATTGTTATTGAGAAATTTATCTAATGTAATGACTTAAAACAAACAAGTGAGAGACTTCCCAAATAGAAAATGGCCAAAATAATTTACATAAAATAAAGTTACTTTTCCTCATTTTATCAATGAAACACTGTCAGCAATGCTAATATTATATATTGAGTATGCAGTCATCGATTTGACAATTCCCAGAAATATCTGCCCATCCAAGTATCTCCCCTCACTTGCTACTTGAAATTATCCTTGAAAGTCTTGGTTTACTTTATTTTTAAAAAGATATTTAGGTCTCTTATAATTTGGGGCTTGGGGTTTGAATGTACTAAATAGTCTTCAAAGAGTTGCTCATTAATCTTAATCTTGATCAGCACTGTGACAAATGAGATCATTGCATTAACTAGATATAGACCAATATCTTAAATACTTTGAAACCACTGCATTTACTACGTTTGCATCTGTTTGTGTCTGTGGTCATCTGTACCATCACCCTCCCACCTGGACCCTGCCTCTCAGCATCCATTTTTTCTTGCTATAATCCCTTCTCCACACAGCAGCCAGAGCAATCATTTACAAAAATAAATGAAAGGTTGTCACTTGCCTATTACAAAACCTTTCAACAGCATAGCATGCGTCCTCATTATACTTAGAGTAAAAGTGAATCTTTGTGATCTGGTTTTAACCAAGTCCCCACCGTCGCTTTTCTGGCTTCTCTGCTTGTCAATATGCTCCAGCCACACTGACAATCCTGCTCTGGTTTCCTCCAAACTTAGATTTCATCTCAGATGTCATCTCTCACCCTTGCAGATATAGCATGGTATATGATGATCCTAACAGGAGGAAAATCGATTAATGGTCATAACCAGACTGTAAACACACACACATGGACAGACACACGAGAGAAGAGGAAAAAAAAGAGAGAATTTAACGACGCTTTTGCTTCAGTGAACTATCAGAGTGCAACTGGACTGGAATAAAAAATGCATGACTTAGGGGTCACAGTCAAAGCAGTGACTAAGGTCACAACCCCTTATAACCACGCCCATGATATCCATCTCATTGCCTTGTTTATTGCCCGTTTATGTGTTACCTTGTTTGTTTGTTTTCAAAATGTAAACACCTTAAAAGTGGGGCTTTCTCTCTTATACATGTTCCTATTGTCTGCATCTAAAACAGTACTTGATAGAGATCAAATTCAAAGAATACTGAAAATATACAGTGGATAATTTTATGTGTCAACTTGACCAGGTCACAGTACCCAGATATGTACCTAAACACCAGTCTAGATGTGGCACTAGAGGTATTAATAGATGAGATTAACAATTAAATAAGTAGATTTTTAGTAAAATAGGTTACTCTCCATAATATGGGTGAGCCTCAATCAGCCGAAAGCCTTAAGAGAAAAAGACTAAGGTCCCTCAAGGAAGAGGAAATTCTGAGTCTAGACGGGTAAGTACACCATTAGCTCTTTCCCAAGGCTCCAGTCTGCCAGCCCACCCTGAAGATTTCAGACTTGACAACCCCAACAATTATGTGTTGATTCCATAAGATAAATTTCTTTCTTACACACACACACACACACACACACACACACACACACACACACACACACACCCCGCTAACATCTTATGGGTTCTGTTACTCTGGAGAACACTGACTAAGCAGATGTCCTGTACACTCATAGCATCGCCAAGTTTAGTATCATTCACCTTGAGACGTTTTTCCTTTGCCCATAGCTCCCAGTCAAGGCAGAAGCTAAAACTAACTCTTCCTTTCTTCATATCTCAAAACTCACTCTCCCATCTTCCTCCTCTCTTCATTTTCTTCTCCTCCCCGTAACGTTAGCACTTGACTTGCTGATCAAACTGCCATAATTTTTTCTCTCATCCTCCAAGCTTTCCACGCCACCCCAAGAAGGGCCTGCAACTGTAGGATCCCTTTGTTGCCTTGATAAATACAATTATTCTACTGTTTGACTTCTTTTCTCCTGCAGTGCTTCTGGTGGATGAACTGGTCCATGATGTTTCATATACATGCTCAATTGGGAATAAAATCAGAAGACTACGAGATAATCACAAAATGGGTTTGTGCAACTCTGTAGTGTCAAGCATCGCACAATGAGAATCTTAATTAAAAAGAAGTTATAAAAAATATGATTTTTAAAAGAATTTGAGACAGAATAGAACTTAAACATAAACTAGTGTGGTCATCAATACCATTTAAATTGGAACCACTCTGCATGCAACTTGAATGTCTACATGTGACTTCAATGTCACCAACATGGCTTTATGTCCCTTTTGAACAGAGACAGTGTCTTATACAGCAATGCACAAAGAGGGCTTTCCAGTCTGCGAGACCTGGGTTAGAAACATATCTGTCACTTCTAGCTGTATGTCCCAATTACATGATTGAATGTCACTGGTTCTCAGCTGCTTAAAGTAGAAAGATAAGACATTTATGTGATACACCTAGCAGTGCCTGGTTGGTTCCGAGTAGATGGTCAATTATTGCTAGTGGCTATCCTTGAAATTATATTTTAATTTCCACAGCACCTAAATAAATAATAATATAAAATAATTATATATAAAATGAAACAGTGAAATTAAACAGATGTGTTTGGGGGGAGCGCTTTCCTTTCTCTATAATTTTAAGCTACACTGATACACATCAGTGCTTAGAAGTTTCCAAATCTCTATGTTCATGTTTTAATATTAGATATGTCTACCCTACATATGCAACACTTTTTTTCTAGCATTTCTTTAAATTATATATATATATTTGTCAGCATTTCTTAAAACATATATTTTATTAAGTTTATTACTTTATTCTTAACATTAGATTCATCTATTGCCTTTATTTTGAATTCATGATCTGTCATAAAAATGTCAGATTTCAGAACTTTGTGCAGATCTGATTCCTTTTAAATAGAGACTTAGAGTGTCATTTTTCTTTAAAACTTTAGTTTCAAAATTCACCAGAGCCAGATTTGATAAGGGTAACCACTTTAAATGCAAAAGAAAAACCCAAAAAACAAAAACACCCACAGAAAACAATTAGAACAAGAACTATTACCTAACCAAAAAAAGTTATTGTAAAAAATGCAGTAATGAAAATGTTCTAGTCTATGAACAAGAGGCTTATCAATAAGGTAAAACTAAAGTTAATAATGTCTACCCTAAGAGAGTTTTTAAAAATTCTGATTTATTGAGATAATATCCATCTTATTAGAGGCAAATAGAAGTTTGAGATTGGTTTGACCTTGTTATAGAAAAAAATTTCTGTATTTAGTAAAAAACCCTGGAGACTCTTCCAACTCTAAGATTTTTATGGTTCTGTGATTTAGATAATACAGGAATTTTTAAGTGTTCTTCCTAATATTTTATATGTCCCCATTTTTGCTTGATGTTATACAACTTTGGCCTCAGTACTGAAGATCCAGTAGGATTTCTTTGTTTTGTTTTGTGGTTTTGTTTCTCTTTTTGTTTTTGAGAGAGGCAGGGAGAAAGGAAGGAACATTGAGCTATTCCTGTATGTGCCCTGACCAAGGAATCGAACCAGCAACGTCCACACTCAGGGATGACACTGTTTTTGTTTTTGTTTTTAGTCTACTCAAAGGTCCTATCTTTTAAAAAGCTAGAAGAAAAAAAAAAAACAGAAAGAAAATAATTGCACAAATGTTTCTGAAATGTTGCAGGCTAATTCCGTTTAACTCTAGAGTTATACAAATATATAATAGAATTATGCAAATATACAAAACATCTGCGTACATCACCACAGTTACATAATGACTTTTGTATGATTTTCCAAAACCATTTCAGAATAAGGCTAAAGTGTTAAAATTTAAAGTATGTCCTAAATGATTTTTTATTAGATGTTCAAGTATAAGAAATTTGAAAAACAAGTCTGGAAGTTTATAAATGTTACACATGTAAAATCTCTGTTATTCATGCTTGCTTTAACTACTTGATTAAGCATCCATATGTCAATCTAATTCTGTGGAAGGTCAGAATAAATCAAGTGTTTCCAAAGTTAAGTGCTCAAAAATGAGGTTACTTACTGATTCCTCTGGTGTTAGAGAATATTATTTATTAAGCTAATGGCACCTGATGTTCTTGAAAAATTCAGACCTGTCGCTAGATATAAATTGCTTTAAATGAATAAGAAGATCTTATAACTAGATCCCAAATTCCACAGATATAAAAATTTCTTTTGTATTTTAATTTTCTAAAAATCTGACAAGTTGTTTTTTTTTTTTTTGAGGAGGTGGAGGCATCAGTAAAATAAGCAGATGATGTTAGAAACTGAAAATGGATTCATTTTTTCCTAGGAAAAAGAATAAGACACCTACATTTGAAGGGTGGTCAATAAATTTGTATTAATTCTATAATATAATAGTGTAACTGGATGAACACATTTAGCATTCCGTATAAACCCCTGAGATTAGAGTCAGATTTTCCTGAAAAGCACCTTAACATGTGTCTAGTGGCTGCTCTTAACAACATTGTCTAACCTAGAAGCTCAGCCTGATGGCTTAGCATAAGGGGAATTAAGGTGGCTGATAAAATGAATAAGAAGATCTTATAACTAGATCCCAAACAGAAGTTTTCCCTGTGTAACAGTGTTCCCCAAAGGGATCCTAATTAGCATGTGTCTGAGGAATCATGAAATATCTAAATAGTCCACCATCATATGTCCTATTCCAAGGAGAATCTAGTTGTCTTCATAGAAGAACCAGTGAACAAGAATTTAGGGGCCGGATGGCTCAATGGATAGAGCATTGACATCGACCTGGAGTATGGATGTCCTGGGTTTGATCCCTGGGCTGGGCACACAAGAGAAGTGACCATCTGCTTCTCACTCCCGCCCTCTCCCCCTTCTCTCCTTCCCTTACCACAGCCAGTGGATCAATTAGTTCAAGCATTGGCCTGGGTGCTAAGGATGGCCTGGTTGGTACCAGCACATCAGCCTCAGTCACTAAAAATAGCTCAGCTGATTTGAGCATCTGCCACAGATGGGCATTGCCAGGTGGATCCTCGCGGGGCATATGTGTGAGTACATCTCACTATCTCCCTTCCTCTCATTTAAAAGAAAAAAAAAAAAAAATTAGGAACTGATGGGCAGTTTCCTGGATAACTGACTATAATAATCTGGAGTACAAGAGGCAGTTAAAGATAAACATTTTGGGGCTGAAAACTCACCTAAAGTTAAAAGAGAATGAAGTTATTCCTTGGGCTCTATAATGGGAAACTGGCTCAGTATTTTTATTTAGGAAGAAATCACAATGAATATTAAAATTGAAATGTTCTCTTTGATATAATAAGGAATACATCTGGTCTTTGTCCTTGGTTCTTGGCACAGAGCTTTAAAACCCTTGGAATATCCTGAGTGATAGGAGTCTTTGTTATGCTAATGAGGTGATTCATGGTGAGGCCCCTAAATAACTTTAGAATGGGGGCTGCTTACCAGAAAGACCCACCATGTGATTAGAGGTTGGAACTTTGGGCCCCACTAATCTCTGTTCTCTGAGGAAGTGAGAAGGGCTGGAAATTGATTTCCATCATATGGCCAAAGATTTGATCAATCATGCCTATGTAACACAAGCCCAATAAAAACTGTGGACAGTGAGACTCAAAAGAGCTTCCTGGTTGGTGAACACACTGACGTGCTGAAAGGGTAACACATTCTGACTCTACAGGGAGAGAGTGTGGATGCTCTGAACCCTTCTAGACCTCGTCCTGTGGGTACTCTTTATAACACCACTGCAATTATGAGTATGGTGCTCTCAGTGAATCCTTTGAGTCTAGAGTTGTCAACCCTGATGGGATCATGGGACACCCTGCATTTATAGCCAGTGAATCAGAAATATAAGTCATCCCCAAACTTATAGCTGGCATCTAAGGGAGGGTTGTTTTGTAGATGACTGGGCCCTTTAATCTCTACAGTCTGATGGTAATTCAGTCATCTGTGCCAGAATTATACTGAAGTATGCTCACTTGGGTTAGGAAAGAGCATCTCTAATTTGAGAATTAGCCCAAAAAGGACAATGATACAAACCCCAAGGGCCAGGCTTTCTTTCCTATCTTCATGAAATTGATGCTGTTTCTGCTGTGATTCTGGGGTGGTGTCACATAAAAAAGCATTTTATAAGACCTGCCTTTGGAGAAGCTTAGGCTTTTGCAGTAAGATTTATCTGGGGTCGAAATAGCAGGCTGCTCGCAGGTATTCAATGTCTCATTTCCATCTGTCTTGCCAAGGAAAAAGGTCCAGTCTTGTATTCATTAAAGTTGGTATAAAGACCAAAGTCCAGATATTCTATGCCATGGTTTATTTCTTATCAAAGCTTAGCCCAGTATAATTGTTGCTTAAAACCTGTGCTTGGGAGACTGTCTAGCTCCAGCCCACACAGCATGGCTGCAAATGAGGCTATCTGTGTCTCCAAGCTGGAAGGCAAAGAGAATGAAAAAGGACAAAAAGACAAAAAAGGGTCAGATCTCTGTTCAATCTCTGTTTATATTTTTGGCCTGGGAAGAACTAGCTTTCCTTTAAGGCAATCAATTAGTTTCTTTAAAATTTTGTCAGCTTGTGTGGCTTCCTCCCACTAACCAATCAGATCCTTCTTCTAAGCTAGACAAGCCTCTATGATCCCCATCCTGGCTTCCATCACACATGTCTTCAAGTGGAAGCACAGAAGCACTCCACTCTCCCCTCCCCCATCTGCCAGCATGGCACAGGCAGTGCCTTGGGGTGATTCTTCCCAAACCTGAATCCAGAGGGCTAAGGGCACAATAGACTCTGAGGGCACAATGAACTAATTAGCCTGTGAACATGATTGTCCTTTAGCAAATTAAGCTAAATGGAATGTTGAAACTTCTTACTGAAGCAGGCGTCCAAGTTTTATAAAATACAACATCCAACTCCCTTTGCTCTGTTTCCCCATCAGCATCTAGCTACCTGCCTATGTTAACAAAATCAGAGGTAGAAGTCAACATCATCCCCGAGAATATGGGAATATATCTAACCCCGGTGCTGGCCTTGACGGAGAGACAACCAGGTGCTTGTTGAAGAAAGGCATAGCAGGAGTGCAGGGGAAACACCAGGGCTGCAGCAGTCAGGGGCATATATCTGCAATGACAGAAGACGTTTACATATAGGGAAAACAAAGGAGACGATCCTAACCAAAATATTAGGAGATAGGTAGGTTATAGTAAAAAATGGACTCACACTTAAGTTCAAGCTATACTGCTGTCAAGTGGTGAGTAGCTCTAATAGCAGATAAGGGAAATGAAAAGTAAAGACTCCAGCCTTGAGGTGTCCAGATAAAGAACACAGCCTAAGGGAATGGCCAGGAGATCTTATTGATTCCCCATCTGTCAACAGAATAAAGAATATGCAAGCACCAAGAAACCCAGATAACAGAAAGTCAAGAAAAGATTGGGGCAAGCGATAGAGAAAGAGGATGAAAT
Source organism: Saccopteryx leptura (assembly GCF_036850995.1). Classification (NCBI taxonomy): domain Eukaryota; kingdom Metazoa; phylum Chordata; class Mammalia; order Chiroptera; family Emballonuridae; genus Saccopteryx; species Saccopteryx leptura. Next base: position 352,326,872 of record NC_089505.1, read on the forward strand.
AATGCTGTCAGAATGCCAAAGGTGGCCCTGGCCGGTTGCTCAGTAGATAGAGTGCCGGCCTGGTGTATGGACGTCCTGGGTTCAATTCTTGGTCAGGGAACACGGAGAAACAACCATCTGCTTCTCCCCTCACCTCTCTCCCCTTCTCTCCCTCTTCCCCTTCTACAGTACATGGTTCAACTGGTTTCAGCATGGACCAGAGACAATGAGAATAGCTCAGTTAGTCTGAGCACATCAGCCTCAGACACTAAAAATAGCTTGGTTGAGCATCAGCCCCAGATGGGGTTGCCGGAGTGGATCCTGGTTGGGGCACATGTGGAAATCTGCTTCACTATATCTACCCCTCTCACCTAAAAAAAAAAAAAAAAAAAAAAAAAAAAAACAAGCCAAAGGCTCAATTTCTGTGAGGACTCAACTGCAGTGTCTAAATCATCTAACATCTGCTTTGAACATTACTGTCTGGGGTAAAAATAACATCAACAATAACAAGCATAATAATGACATTTTGCTAAGCATTTTGCATGCATTTTCTTAGTTAATTCTCCCCACAGCAGCATGAGGTAGCTATATTGTCCCCATTTTACATAGCAGAAAATTCAGGCAAGAAAATAGTACCTAGGAGTCTGAAAGTCTGGGGGAAGCTGGGACCAGCAACGCATGAGTGGTCTTGCAGCTGGAATAATGTTGCTCGTGTTCAGCTGAGAAAGAGTTAGGACCAGGTCAGGAAATATCCGCAGTGGCAAATGCAGTTGCCATTTTTTTTCCCATTATCCTGTAAAGCCAGTAGCCAAGGCCACCATCACAGCCGCCTGGCCCATGCAGGTTTGCACTGGATTCGGACAGTCAGTAAAGAAACAACGGAGCCAAGAACTGGTGGGCCATCATCTTTAATCTTAGCTTGTACCCAGCGGGCAAGTAAAACACACACTGGGCTCCAAAACCCACTCACATTCAGTGCTCACAAAGCTACTGACTTATCCGAGTTTCCTAGAATCAAAGAATTCTAGCTCACCAGCCTTATTCACCTCTGTTCCCCATCTCCTTCCTTCTCCCTGCACAAACTCTGCACAATCTGGCTTCTCACTCAGCACCCCGCCATCTTGGCTGCCTCTTCTCTCCTCCATGTGGCCTTTCTCTGCTCTCTGCTCTCTTTTCTAATACTAATCTCAGGAACTAAAAGAGCAAGCTTCCTTCCATTCTGCCCCATTTTATAGTGTAAAAATCCAAACCTTTAATCCAATATACAAAACAAGGAAGTCTCTAATACAAAGTCACTTATCTGAGGCATGATGAGACTGCACCACCCCACATCAAAAAGGGTGGGAAAGGCTTAGTCCTAAAACCAAGCCCCAGGCTACAAGGATCCTGCCTGCCCACAGCCTGCCCCCAACACACACTAATATCACCTGGGCCACGGGTTTCCATGTGGGCAGCACCATCTTTAACAAAATGAGCATAATATATTTTATCTGCCCAACAATCCCAATTAAAAAAGGAGATATGGCTAATCAGATAGGGTATGGAGCCAACAGAAACCAGTCATGATAAATTTAAGAATGAAATAATGATTTTTTTTTTCAATATGAAGGTTTTCTTTGCAAGGACACAATCTAGATACTTTCCCAAAGGGAAAATTCAACAAAAACTGCCTATGACCTTGAGTGTACCGTTTCAATCAAAGACTCATCTAGACTTCTTGGAGACCGAGAACAACCTGAGGAGGAAATTCAAGAGTGACACAATCCCATTTAAGGGCCTTGCCTAAGTGCTGTTATTTTTCATTCCTTCTGAAGATTCCCACACCTTGTGGACATATGAAAGAGCTTAGTATTTGGGAGATTTTATTACCAAATCATAAATATTTTATTTACCCAAACCAGTAAGGGAGGAAGAAATGAGGGGGAATCTGGGCAGCTTTCTGGAGAAATCTTTGCCAAGGCCTTATTTGCATTGACTTTGCACAGCACTCAAAAGCACTTTTGTTTGGTGTTAAATATTTTATTTTGTTGGAATACAGCCATCAGGTACACAGTACAGATAAACGCATCTGCCAATATCCGGGTTTAAATCTGAAAAATAAATATGTCGATGAACTTGATTGAGGTAACAGATTTCACACTAGCAGCATCTGCTCTGCTCTTTCCAAACATAACTGAGCAATAGAATCAATATTAATGTTGTCCTTTATGCAGGTAAATCTACTGACCTCCCTCCCATCCCCCTCTTGGGTGACTGCTTTGAGTTTTCTCAGTATTTGAGAAATCTGGTCCTCACCCCGCTGTTGATGAAACCCCAGGTGTGTCTATGGAAAAAGCTTTCCAGAGTGAGATGTGCAGGCCATGACTGGCAAACAGCAATGTAACTGGTTTGTGTAGGGATAGAATCCTTGACTTTCTTGAACCTCAAGATGGTTCTCACTGATGCCATTGACTCGATTTTCACCATTCCCATCACTCAAGTTCCTGTTGTTAGTCTCTGTTCTTTTCCATCTGTCCTCTGCACATCCTCCAGATTTGCTTTTCTGAAATTAAAACCCATCTTCTTTTTTTTTTTTTTGTATTTTTCCGAAGCTAGAAACGGGGAGAGACAGTCAGACAGACTCCCGCATCCGCCCGACCGGGATCCACCCAGCACGCCCACCAGGGGCGACGCTCTGCCCACCAGGGGGCCATGCTCTGCCCCTCCGGGGCGTCGCTCTGTTGCGACCAGAGCCACTCTAGCGCCTGGGGCAGAGGCCAAGGAGCCATCCCCAGCGCCCGGGCCATCTCTGCTCCAATGGAGCCTCGGCTGCAGGAGGGGAAGAGAGAGACAGAGAGGAAGGAGAGGGGGAGGGGTGGAGAAGCAGATGGGCGCCTCTCCTGTGTGCCCTGGCCGGGAATCGAACCTGGGACTTCTGCACGCCAGGCTGACGCTCTACCACTGAGCCAACCGGCCAGGGCCAAAACCCATCTTCTTGTTGCTCTCTTAAAAACCTTGAATGATTCCTTGTCACCTCCAGCAAGGGCAGATAGGAATTTAGGGTATAGGTAATTATTGCTATTTATAACACTGAAAAATCAGGATTTATCTGATTTTTATTTACCTCAATATATATGAATTTTTGTTTGTTTATAAAATTGAGATGTCTAGAAATAGCGGGGCCCTTTCCTGACATAGCCGGAGCTGAGTGGCCACTATCCTCTAAGACAGGGCATTCATACTGCAGTTTGTCACGGTCCCTATGGTCTCCCCATATTTGCAGTTGTCAGTTGGCACTTACTGGGTTGTTTTTTTACTTTAGAAAGGTAGAGAAGTATTCCTCTGTACTGTCATCAAAGGGGAAAACAGTGGTGTGCTGGTAAAGAGACAAAACAAGCACAAAACAACAAAAAAGAAAATACTCTGATTTGTCACATTTGCCAATTTCCGTGGTATAAATACTACCACCTTGCCAAATTTGAAGCTACCCACATGAACTCACTGAATTTGAGGTTCAAAAGAGAGGCTTCTAATTGGTTTCCACATCTTCAGCACATTACCTTAATAATATCCAGAAAGACAAATAAATGTGATGATATACGTCCTAATATGAAAAACTTTCTTTCACTGCATTGTTTTCCTTCACAGTGGCCTTCAAATCATAGGGGTAGTGATTCCATGTAATTTCCTCTTTGTTGATTGCATGCTACAGAATTTCTGAATCAGTACCCACCCTCAATTGGAAAAATCAAACTCATTTCTAACCCATTGTTTCAAAGGAGCATTTTTTTTTTTTTTTTTTTTTTTTGTATTTTTCTGAAGCTGGAAACGGGGAGAGACAGTCAGACAGACTCTCACATGCGCCCAACCGGGATCCACCCAGCACGCCCACCAGGGGCCCAGGGGCGACGCTCTGCCCACCAGGGGGCGATGCTCTGCCCCTCCCGGGCCCTGCTCTGTTGCGACCAGAGCCACTCTAGCGCCTGGGGCAGAGGCCAAGGAGACGTCCCCAGCGCCCGGGCCATCTTTGCTCCAATGGAGCCTTGGCTGCGAGAGGGGAAGAGAGAGACAGAGAGGAAGGAGGGGGGGGTGGAGAAGCAAATGGGCGCTTCTCCTATGTGCCCTGGCCGGGAATCGAACCCGGATCCCCCGCACGCCAGGCCGACACTCTACCACTGAGCCAACTGGCCAGGGCTCAAAGGAGCATTTTTTTCTCTTCCACAAAGAGGACTTGTGTTTTCACAACTGGATCATAATGTAGTATAGAGTCAGTTGTTCCCATAGTCAGCTTCTCTTAGTGTTGAAGGAATAACCTCTATGTTTAAAATTACAAATAAAAACAAATGGAGGAAACTTATATCCTATTCTATTATCACTTTATTTGCCTGGTTCACGGAGACCCTTGTGTGTGCAATTCTTGTAATGGTTAAAATTCACACTACTTAAAATGGCTTACAAACTTCCTCACAATCTGATCCCAACCTAAATTTCTAACCTACTTTCTTCTGTTACTCACAGAGCCTAATAATAGAGGCTCTTGCTGCACTTTGTACATACCAAGAGTTTTATTTTAATTTAAGGCCTCTGTCTTTATGCCTGATAGTCCTTATATTTAAATGAGTATATTCCACACCTCCTAAAATAAAGTTTCTCTGTGAAGCTTTCTTCAGCGATGGTAAAGACTCTCATCTCTGTTACATCCTAGGAGACAGGCCACAGCAGACCCAAAGTGAATTTTATAAGTTTTATTGCAGACCTGCACAGGGACTGCAGGCAACCCATGCAAGGGAGCACTGCAGCCCCCCAAACCTGCGCAGGGACTGCAGGCAACCCACGCCTCCAAAGAGACTGGAGCACTGCAGTCAACCAAACCTGCGCAGCCAACAAACTGCACAGGGACTGCAGCTTCGAGCTTCTAAAATGGCTCCTTTTTATAGGATGGCTATCTAGGATGAGCAAGCATCATACAGAAGCTGATGTGGCTGTTAGTCATTGGCTAGGGAGGTCGTGCGCAGTTACGGGGCGGGGGGGTATTACTCAGTGGAGAATTTCAAACATAAACTTCTGATAAGGGTCTCTAACTCAATGCAGGATGTTGCTGAACTCTTTGTTCTCAGCGTCACAGGGACCTTGTACACTCTTGGCAGCCCCAGCATGTCAGTACTCCCTGAATCTAACAATCTCCACTTCTACATCACTTGGCATTTGAAAACCGTGAGCTGAGAGACCAGATCGCAGTTTTCCATGTCTTCAGAATGCTTAGCATATACACTAGACCTCTGAGAAATGCTTGTTGAAAGCAAAATATGACTGAGCCATTAAATGAAATATTTAAGTTTCATTTACAAAATATATTTTAAAAACCGAATGTTTATCAGTAAAAATATATAACTCCATTGTTAGGACTCAATTTTTTTCTCCTTTCTTTGGAAATCATCCGTTTCAAACTCTAAAATCATGTTACATAAATATACATCACTAAATGGTAATCTATATATTTCCTTGGACTCTCTGCTAGTTTCCGATCGGTGTGCATGCTAAAGAAGCATATGTCTTACCACCTCTAACAAGCCAATTGTCATCACTACCAAGTAGTATATTCTCATACCTGCAAGAGTGGGCACTTCACACTCAGTGCTTGAAAGATACAAATCAACTTAACCATCTGCTTCTCTTCCTTACCCTCTCCCTTTCTCTCTCTCTTCCCCTCCCACACCCAGTGGCTCAACTTGTTCAGGCATGGCGCTGAGTGCTAAGGATAGCTCAGTTTGTGGAGCATCTGCCCCAGAGGGGGGGTGCCAAGTGGATCCTGGTCAGGCACATGCAGGAGTGTGTCTCTTTATCTCCCTTCCTCTCACTTAAAAACAACAACAGAAACAAACTGGCTTAACCCATTACAAGGCCAGCACTTGGGTTTTTATAGAACCCTGATTCTAAAGCATGAAATACAAATAGAATTTAGCTACAATATAGTCAGATTTAAATAATGAAGGATAAACTGAATGAATAGATTTAGGAAGATTTCTCCCTCTCTCAGCTCCTATATTGAAAAACAGTATGAAGAAACCTAGGTAATAATTATATCTTGCTCATTTTGTATTTTTATTTTTTACCAATATGTTGCCTAGTACAGAGGTTCTCAAAGTATTTAATTTCAGACCTGCTTTACACATTCTAAATTATTGAATAACTGCAATGAGAATTTATGTGAGCTATAGTTATTAATGTTTACTTACTGTACTCAAAAATAAGACAGAAAATTATAAACACAAGAATCCACATGCATGCATATCATTAGCATCAGAAAGATGATGCTATTAAATTGTATGTAGCCTCGGGAAACTCCCCTATACACTTGGGGTGAATGAGAGTGAAAAATGAGCATCATTGTTAGTGTTATTATGAAGATAGTCTTGACCTTGCAGATTCCCTAAAAGAATCTTGGGAACCATGTGGGGCCAATGAACCATTCTTTGGATACGCTGGCCTAGCTCATTAGGTGCAAATAAACATGTTTTAGAAAAAATTAATTAGTAGTAACTTAACTTTATGACCAATATTTACTACCAGTGTTACATTTCCACAACTCTTTAATGAACAATTATCAGAGTCTGCTGACTTTTACACTTTTATGGCCGTGTCAATCAATCAACTTCAGTTACTAGCCGATAGAATAGAAAACCCTAAGACAACAAGAAAAATGTTATAAAAGGACAGTTACCTACCTTGTTTAAAAAAAATTTTAATGATTGTTGGGCAGATAAAATATATTATGCTCACTTTGTTAAAGATGGCGCTGCCCACGTGGAAGCCTGTCGCCCAGGTGATATTAATGTGTGTTGGGGGCGGGCTGTGGGCAAGCAGGATCCTTGTAGCCTGGGGCTTGGTTTTAGGACTAAACCTTTCCCATCCTTTTTGATGTGGGGTGGTACAATCCCATCATGCCCCAGATAAGTGACTTTGTATTAGAGACTTCCCTATTTTGTATATTGGATTAAAGGTTTGGATTTCTACACTATAAAATGGGGGCAGAATGGGAGCTTGTTCTTTTAGTTCCTGAGATTAGTATTAGAAGAGACAGCAGAGAGCAGAGCAGAGAGCAGAGCAGAGAGCAGAGAAGGGCCACGAGGAGGAGGCCAGGAGAAGCAGCCAAGATGGCGGAGTGTTGAGTGAGAAGCCAGTTTGTGCAGGGAGAAGGAAGGAGATGGGGAACAGATGTGAATAAGTCTGGTGAGCTAGAAACCTTTGATTCCAGGAAACTCGGATAAGTCAGTAGCTTTGTGAGCACTGAATGAGTGGGTTTTGGAGCCCAGTGTGTGTTTTACTTGCCCGCTGGGTACAAGCTAGGATTAAAGGTAATGGCCCACCAGTTCGTGGCTCCATTGTTTCTTTACAGACTGTCCGAATCCAATGCAAACCTGCATGGGCCAGGTGGCTGTGATGATGGCCTTGGCTACTGGCTTCATAATGATATAAAAGAAGAAAGGTAGAAAGTAAGGGGGAAAGGGACACATTTGATCTATTTAGTGAAGGCTGAAAATACGTATCTTAATAACCACTAAATCAATGATTCTATCACTTATTTCATATTATTATGAAATGTCACCTAAGCACAGAAATAGGTCTAAACTGGTCTAATTATAGAATTTATTGTTAAGTCTACAAAGGCTGCATTTGACATAGTCTTTTAGGTACACATAGAATTGATTGCCTTTGTTTGTCTCATTTTTCCATGGTTCAGGTCCATGTCTCTTTCATCTCAAGTCCATTTCAATTTAATAAATGTGCAAATAAAGGCATAAATAAATGATAATGATGTCTTAAATTACTAAAGATTTCTCTTATATGTTATTTAACCTGAGATTCAGAATAGAGGGAAATAAAATTTTCTTTAGCAAACTGTAAATTTCATCAGAACAAGAATTTAAATCAATGCACTTAAATAAAATAGCCATTGCTTTCTCGCTTCTGCTTTGCGTGTTCTTTATAATTTCAACCTGTTGCCCATTTCAAGTAGATTAGAGAGTCAAATAAATCATTCCACTAGAGGACAATCTGAAAATGAAATGTCTATTGGGGAAATAGCTTTTCCATTTATTAATATTAATTTTTAACTTTACCATATGTTCAGTTGTTTTCCACCTCTGAATGTCAGAGCTGATGGTGTGCATGTGTTTTCTGAATAGCTGAAAAATTGATGTTACCCACCCAGTGGTCAGTTTATAGCCTCCCCACTCTCAGTTCTTCATCCTGAGTATAGCTCAGTCCCAGGTACGGCCACGTTCTGGTAAATCCCTTAAGCAAGAAACACCGCAGCCAATTTAAACAAAAGAAAGCAGGGAGAGCACTGCTGTGGACGACAGCGATGCCAATGGGAAAAACGAAATCAACTGTTTGCCAACACTCTGTGGCCTGAGGGTTAACATAGTGTCCAAATGGAACTCAAAAAATGAGCCTTAAAATGGAAGCATTACAGAGTAGGGAAAGGAAACCACCAACTTAAGGTGATGGAATTCTTTCTTTTAATTTCAGCAATGGGTTGATTCTTCAGAACAATATTAGAAATACGTCTCTTATTGATGATCTTTTTAAGACAAGATTGATATTTAGTATTAGCATTAGATATAATTTCTTTATAGATGGAATTATATTTTTAGTAAATAAACCTAGTAAGATAACATTGCACGTTCAGACCTGTTTATGCCAGTTGATGAACGTCAAGTTAAAATAAGGAAATGATCAACTTGTCAAATTAGGGAGAGGGCAGCTATCAATTAAGTTTTCATAAAGAACTCTGTTATATAATCTTTTGGTTTAGGCATAAAAAAGGACGAAAAATATTTTAAGACAGAGATTATTCTGGCATTGGCCCGCCTCATCTCCATTCTGCCCTCCTCCTTCCTCCAAAGGGAATTTCCGTACAAGTCAGAAGTAGGAAAATAGACACTTCAAAAGAAGAAAGAAAAGAAAACAGTACTAAAAATAGGGGGGAAATAAACATTTCTACTAACTAGAACAACTGCTGGGGATCATAGGTTTTGTCAGTGTGACATTAAAATAGCTTGTTTAAAAGCAGAGGCATACAAAAACTGCTGCGTGAAGTTAGATATTTCATATATACTGCATCAGTCCCTTGAGTGTTTTACAGGCTGTTTTTTACTAACAAAATAATATTAGCAGTCATTTATTTTTGTCTGTACTTGATAGCGTTTACTTTCACACTAGTCCTACAAGATATGTGGTTGGAATTTGAACCCAGATCTTCCTCCCTCCCTTTATTCTTCCCTATAAACTACAATAATGTCTAAGCCATGGCCAACTGGGTAAGACGGTGTGCCTTGTTGTCCCCAAGCCTTTCCTGTTAGAATTAATGAGACTCGGCCCCTGAAGAAGGTTGGGAAACAGGAAGAACAGAGGGAGGAGACTGAACTGTGGCTACCTGTATAAGATGGATTCTGATGATAACCAAGTAACTTTTAATTTCTCAGGCAATAAAGCCAACAGTGAACAAACCAACCCTGACTTTCTCTCTGCTGTAGACACCAAACATGCTGCTGCCATTGTTGCCACTATGGCCATTATGTTGGGTTTTCTTATAAGTGAACTAAGCAAAGAAAAACAGGATCAGAAGGAGTCAACATTGCACACATGGTAACTGTAGAAACTGTGGCTTTTACAACTGATGAGCAATGGTGGTTCTCCATTTTCTGACAAAACAAACAAAAAACAAACAAACAAACTAAAAATCCTACCAAAATATCACATGAAAAGCTGAGAGATATGCTAATATCATATCTACAACAGGGAGAAAATCTCATCTAAAAGATCCCCTACTTTGTGCCCAGTGTAAAGCTATTATTACCGCTCATACTTAGTCATCATTTGTCACTTGGTTACCAATCTATCAACAACACTTAGTAGTCAAATTGAAAGCCTGCTAGGACTAACTATCCTATCTTAACCCACTGAGATGTTAATAAATCTGTAGAGAGATTCACTTGTGTCATTTTTACCTTGTTGTATTTGAAGGTATGAAGTAATTCTCATTTGTCTTCTGTGTGAAGGATAAACAGCCCATGTGAAGAGGTCTCTGTAAAGTTTTCGTTCAGGTAGTCAAAAACATTCAGAGCTTTTCAAAGGTAGAACAATAAAACTTGTTCATTTTCAATCTTTCAAATCATAAAACTTATGTTACAATTAAATTTGCTTACTGAGGCCCAATATAGAAAAGAAAATGTGGAACTTCTCCGGTGAATCTGACTGAGGAGAGCTGGAGGCCCCTCAATACCAGTCTCCCATCCCTATCGCTGCCCATTCTTGAGAATAATGCTTGATGGAAGGGACCCTGATGACTTCATGGAGCTCAGTTCTCTAATATGAACAATTACAGGATTGATTGATTTTTTTTTCTTGAAATTGGAATTCAACTATTATGTGAGCTGTAACTTTAGAGTGATTTGTTAAAAAGAAAAAAAAAAAAAAAAAGAATATCATGATTCATGCAATCCCATGATTGCTGCCCACTTCAGGGTAGCCCAATTTGGAAAGTACGAACTTACTTCACTTATGATGGCATTGCTCAATAGAGCTATGGAATGTTTATCTTAGTATTACTTTTCCTTACATATTCTCCTATAGGCTCTTAATATTAGCAATCCTTTGTTTCTTGAAATTGAATTTTATCTTTTAGAATGATCAAAATCATTCATAACAAGGATGATCAATGGCAGTAAATGCTTTGTAAGAATAAAGCTGGTATTTGTTTGTTTTAATAAACTTGACATATAAACATAGAACATTAATTTTTTTTTCTGAGAAGAAAAAATCTAAAGCAATCTAAAAGAAATGTTGCTTAGAATAGGATAGAATTTTATATAGCAACTACTTTGAAGATGAAATTTTTCTGTAAATAGTATATATTCTTGCTGAATAGTTTCACTTTTAAATAAGCATTTTACATACAGGAGCACTCTACAATTACAAATCTTAACAGCTCAGTGTTTCCTATTACAAATCAAGGGAAATTCTACTAGCTCCTTATTTATTATGAAAGGTTATGGTAAAACTTAATTGGATACTTTCTGCATGGAACATTTATGGCCTTGAAAATTTGTCATTTTAAAAAAATGACATTTCATTGGGTAAAAAAACAATTAAGAGTTATAAGGAGATGAGAAAGAATTTCAGCAAAACCAACTCCGGATTGACTTTTAAAACATTTTTACTTATGTTACTTAAAATTATTATTTAATGAGGGTTATTTTAAGATGATGGTTTTTGAAAGGAAATAACATAAAATTTCAGAAGATGATAGAATACAGAAAAGTCAGCCTGGAAAAGTCTGACTGGCAGGTCACTTACTATTCAGACTCAGTTAAATGTTCAAAGGTGTCTGCTGCACTCCAACACACACAGCTCTAATTTAATCAGAAAGACAGTGTTAGGAGGCACATAGTATCATCTCCATATTAGAATTAAAAAAAAAAAGGACTCAGAGAGGTAAAATAACTTTTCCACAGTCAAATACTGGCAAAATTGTCTTCTGCCTCTAAACCAAATACTCCTTCCATGACACCATTCAACTTTGTGGCTGAAAAGACCAATATGCTAAGTATCAGCAATAAAGGAAAATCAGGACACATCCAAATTCTAGCAGGTGGTCATGGTCTTCATCATTGCTGATGGCTACTCAGAGAACAACATTTTTTGTGGACGCAATGCAAAGATCATTTGCCTGGCCTGGCCATTAGACAAGGAGTCCTCTGTCTCTGGTGGCATGGACATGATGATATATGTCTGAGACTAGGGTCAAGATCCCAGAGACACACGAACTCCACTATGTCAGCAGCCTGGCCTGGCTGGACAAGCACACACTGCTCCCCATCTCCCATGCTGCCTTTGTCAAAGAGTGGACAATCACCTACCGAGGATGCTGCCTTTGGCAGACCAAATCAGGGACTAGAATTTAATTGCAGCAGAACGTGTCACTTCTCTAAATATTTCTGTAACATCCCCATGCTCCTGCCCCACTGGGGAGCAGCCCTAACTCCCAATGACCCTCATCTCTCTGCAGGGTGTTTGTATCTATACATGTCCTCCTGAAAGCTTTAAGTAGTGATAGCTTGCACATGAAAAATAAAGTGAGCACTTTAAAAGAAAAAAAGAATTCTGACTGGTTAGAGTTCAAGATAATTAAGGAACCAGTCCCTTGGACAGGAAAGGCTGATGGACAAGTGACTTTGTTGGCTTCAGTAAAAAGTAGTCAACATATACAAAAGGCAAATCCAATAATAGAGATAGGTCTCATGTTAGGTGAACAAGAGCTCTAGTAAGACCCTTATGATCTTGTTCTTCATAAGAATACTCTCGAAGTCCCTAATTTTCTTTCTGTAGAAGCCTGTTTTCTCTTGGGGAGAAAGGCAAAGGATTGAATCAATTATAACTGTTTCCTTATGCCCTGAGGACATTTGAGAGTAGAGCAAGGACATTAATCAGGGCCACTAGTCTTCCTCAACCTGCCTTCCCTAACTGTCTTCACGTCCATCTTTGCACTCACTTTTATTCTTAAAATCTTGCCTAGCAGAAGCAAGCCACACCTGGTAATGATTTTGTGCAACTCATTATTAGTCTCAACGCAGTTCAGCTAATGACTTGGTGAAAAATAGATAAGTTAATGAATGTTAAGTTCTTAATGGATTATTATAAAACAAATATTTTGTGGGGAAATGCCTTATCCTTTGACCTTTAAATCATTGAAATGCAGGAAAAACTAAGTTTTGTTATGCATTTGTCATTTAATCATTGTAATAACCAATGATTAATACTTTTATAGATGGGGAATCAATGGGAAAAATATCTTGTCCAGATTCACAGAGCCAGTAGTGCTGTCAGGTTCCTATACTCTTGCTCACTAGACTCCTCTACTTCAGACAAAAAAAAAAATGTTTCAATATAAACACACACACACACACACACACACACATCTTGGCTGCCAATATCAGGGGACAAACCACAGAACTGCATAAACCATGGGTCTTCTACCTTAAAACAATTTTAAATTCTTAGTTATACTTGCAAATTCACAGTAAGGTACAGTATGTATAATATTTTGGAGTTGGTTTAAATATACATACAGTACGAGTACTATCGAGAAATTTCTGCAATAGCGTTTTCACTAAATGTAGTTGCATATTATATTGCTATATCTAAAGATATTTCACCATACTTTATACATTCCACTCATATCAAAATCCAAATAAAAAGACCTCTCCAAAATAGACCAAGGGTATCATTCTGAGTTTCTAAGAAAAATTTACAATAAATTCATCATTATAGTTTGTTGTTGTTTTTTTTTTTTTTACCTACTTGCACCAATTAAAAATACTACCATAAGAGAAAGAAACTCCATCATTATACTGTTACATTCTCTACTTGATTTTTATGTTTGGGAAGTCTGGTTCTGAATCAATGAGGAGAGTCCAAGGTGACATTCTTCTACCCAACAGTGAATCTCTTTGGATTTCTTATTCTCTCTCTTCCTTGATCTCCTCCTCCATGTTATACAGGGTAGGGCAAGAACAGGTTTATGCTTGTCAGTATGCAAAACACAGTTGATTCTTGTGTTGTTATTTATTAATTTTTGTATCATTTTCCTTACAAACAACTGTAAACCTACCTTTGCCCCAAACCCTATATGTGATTCCCGTTATGATGCAATGTGCAATTTTCTTTCACAGGTTTATAATGTTATTTCTAACTGTAAGTGTTTGATTAATACCATTCTCTTCTACCTGACTGTCAATTCCAGAATAGTATTGAATGTGTACCTCTAGCACCTTTGTGTTCAGTGGCTTAAAATGTCAATGTTTGTTGCTAAATAAATAAATAAATAAATCTATTCTACTAGTTTATTGTGTGTTGGGGGGGGGGGGGAGAGATGCTAATGTGAAAGTTCTTTGTAAACCGGAAAAATAATACTTTATAAATGTAAGTTCTCCTTGATCTATTGCCCTTATCTTTTTAATCAATATTTAAATTAGGGGAAAGTGATACTATATCTACTGTCAGACTGGCAAGTTCCCCAAACTTTCTGGGCTTATTAGAGTTGGCAGTTGGCAAGTGCTTCATCATCTCTGTGGGGGAGAGGAGTGATTCACCTCTCATGCTATGCCTGGGGGACAAGCAATTCATATAATTGCTCCTGTAGGAGGGGAGAGAAAGAGAAAAAAATTCCAACGACATGAGACCAGTCACACAGTATCAACTTTGGGGGATTCCCACAACTACTGCTGTTTTTAGGGGTGGCACCCATGAGCTGTAATATACAAATTCACTGAGGATGTCACACTAGAAAGCAAAACTTCTATAGTTCTAAGATTTAAAAAAAAATCCATCTATCTGAGCACCCTTGAAAAGAAATAACTTAACTCCATTCTTGAAGTTAATCTAACTACAAAAGTCACAAAGAAGGGCAATAATAGCCTTAATCATTCCAGCTAGCAGTGTTACAAAGCAGGGCACAGAGAGCTGCAAGCAAATGCATGGTCCTCAGTCAGTCAGAGCTGGGAGAAACTACTGTCCACGTGGGGTACGTCAGGACTGGACTGAAAACCGCGGGAGCAGCACCGTGAAGGTTGCACCTCCCGGGTTCTCACCTCAGCCTAACAGCATCAACACGCCCAGGTCAGCACGGGCTGTTAATTCTGATTAGGGCTCCTATTCCCAGTCGAGCGAGGGCACAGAAGAATGGGAGAGGTTAGTTAGACGAAGTCAACTCCTGATCTGTTTGCACTGGCAGAGAGGAAGGGTCGTGATTTTAGAGCCAAGTGGGAGATACCTTTGCGGTCTCCTTGGTGAGGGAAATTCCCAGGAAAAGGCAGTTCTGAATATGCATACGGGAAGGCAGCCTGGTTAATCACCACAATGCACACTGAAAGGGATCAAACCGGCACAAAGTGCTTAAGCGGCAAACAGATGATGCGTCCCTTTTCCCTATGCAGATGCAAATTGCTTCTGCAAGGAGCCGACTTCATTACAAAGAATTGGTACTGACTGAGTTTGAGGGGATGATTACCAAGAGGCAGTGACCTACAAGCTGATCTGAACACTAGCTTATCTTGGTGCTGAATAATGCATCATTATTTCTATGTTCTAGTTTAAATGTTGTTTAGTATTTAACATTTTGTTGCCCATTCACTGTATTAAAATAAGTGCTTCCTAAAGAGTACAGACATCATGATTCCTTGACATGTGGGTTTTTTCAGGGAGAGTATATGAACCTTGGTCATAGGAAAGGGTTATCCTGGAATCTGGGGTAAGTTATTTTTTCAACTCTTGATCAGCCTTAAAAGATCTTTGCAGTAGATGTTGTGGCGAGCCTCAAAGACATTACTTTGTCTTCAAAACCAGTCTAGTATTAAGAAATGAACTGCTTTAAGAAGGTTATTTAAAACTTTGATCATGTTAATGGGATTTTCAAAAACCCAATAAAGATGTCATCCTGATTTAATTGAACTGTCTATTAGTTTATTAAACACTTTATTATTTGTTCCTTTATACACCATACACTGATTCTAAGCGACAACAAACATCCACACGAAGAATAAATTAACACTCTGTTTCTAAATGTCCAGTGCTAGAGTGAAAGAGTGACAAAAATTTGGGATAATTTAACTACTCTCCCATTTTTTTTCCAAATAGATGCTGTGCTATAATTTCAATATAGCCTTAGATACTTGCATAAATATCTTCAGGACAGGGTGACATTTGCACTACTATCCTTGAAACCCAAATATTGGTAAGTCTTTTGCTGTCCCAAGTGAGGGCCTGGGTGATTCATAACCTAGGACAGTTGACTCATCTAGAAGATGAAGGCATTGAGTGAAGTGTTCGTCCTGCTTCCTTTCTGCTCCAGTGTCCCTTGGTTCTGAGTATTACCCATAGCATTTCTATTAGGAAATGCTCAAAATCTGAGGGACTAGCTCAAGGTCATATATAATCTGAGGAAGCAGCCAGGCTTTGAAGACATTATGACTGCTAATGTCTAAGTCATGTTTCCTCCCCAATGAAATAGTGGCTTGAAAGAAATGTTGCGTTCAGATTGATGAGAAACAGAGCGTCCGCGTTCAGCAGGAAGATTCAAAGACCACTTGAATTCTAATTTTATTATCTTTAAAAATTACAGGGCAGAAATTAAAAGGGATTTTAAATTATATCTGGCAAGTGTGTTTCAAAGTGAACTTTTTAGAGTCTAAATCATATTTGGGCAAAATTACTGACATAAGCAAATTAATAATTCATCTGAGAGCAATATCACACCAAAGTATTACTTAATTGTGAAGGAGCCAGTACCATTCTCATGATAAGAAAAATAAGCAAATAATATATCTTCTACCCTTACACAGACCTTTTTATTTACAAAATTAATTAAGACAACAGATGAAGAGGTTTAAAATGCAGTCTGCTCTACCAGCTCTACCACACTTTGGTAGCACCTTAACAAGAATTTATACTTAGAAGCCTTTAAATTCAAAAATGTAAGAGCCTCGTATTTGTCTTTTCAGTTGAATTAGCTGCTGAGTACCATATTGGATGTTGTATTTGTGACACAGGCTGGTGGTTGTAATTCAGTGCTCTCTAAAGGGCTCACAGCAAATCTTTAAATGAGATGTCATAAATGCCCCATAACAATGCATTTCATTTCAATTCCATATAATCACTTTTATATGTTAAATAGTAAAAAGAATGAATCCAGGGCCTCACGGGGCTCTAGACTGTCAGTTTGGTTCCCAGCCCTCCCATTCACTTCCCTGAGAGAAAAAAGCTGCTCCTCACAGTACCAGCAGGACAAGGGTCTCGATGATACATCGGCAATCTGGCCTTGCATGTCTTCTCTGAACGAAGGATGATTTATCCAAGGTGAATAAAAATATGCAGTTTGTTTAATGAGATGAAAACATGAAATAATTATTGTTTTGTGAAAGGTAAAGCTAAAGGAGCTGGTAAGCACGCTTGCAGGACTGACTCACGGGCGACCTGGGGCCACTGAGGATACAAAGTCGGAGGTGAGGATTCTTTTCCCTTCCATTTGGGGCTGGTGGGGAATGGCTGCACCTGAGTTAAATCTCAAGTCCCAAACTATCACGACTGGCTCTACTATAACCAATACAATGAAGTCCTTGCCTTCAAAGCAGTTTGAGGGGTTGCACTTTTAAAACAACTACTACTAACGCGCAGGCCCCCTGCTAGGTGGCTGGACCCAACCTTAGCAACTCCTCAATTAATTTATTATTAGCTCCGTTTGAAAGATGAAGACACTGAGGTTTGGGCGACACTCACACAGCTGATCACTTACAAAATCTGTATCTGAATGCAAGTTAACTTGACTCCACGGCCCATGCCCTGCCACCACCTCTCCTGTGTCCAGAGAAGAAATGCTTTGTGCACTCTGCCTGAGACTGTCACTCCCCACCTGATGCTGAGGAAGTCTGGACGGAGTGTTGTGTTGGGCGTGCGTATAGATGACACAACCATCTGGACAGAGAACTGTGATGTGTTTTCTTTCACAAAGGACAATGACACCCTTGAAAAAGAAACAACCCCTTATGTTGTCGCTTTAATGCAGCTGGCAGAGTGACTGCCCCTCGGTGGTCCAACCTTCTTCAACCTTCTTCAAAGGAGCATCTCTTCTTGGTGATTCCGCTTCCTTGTTTCTCAATCACTGCAGTCTGGACGCCACCTCTGCCCGGTGAAGTCATTTTCTAATTGCCAAAACCAGCGGTGCATCTTACTTGGCTTACGTCTTTGGCACTGACCACCATTCTTTCCCCATGAAACCACTGGTTTCTTTACTGGCTTCTGGTCTTCCTCCTTCCTCCCTGGCTGCATCTTCTTAGTTTTTTCCCAACAGGCTCCTCTTCTGCCTGCTCCTAAAATACCACCTAGACCGAGACTATCCTCTGTATGCTCAACCTGAGTGATACCATCCAAACGATGACGATTCCTGTAGGCCAAACATTCTCCGCAAGTCGCTCATACTCTTCCTTGTCTGGGACATAAGGCACTGACAGCTCGTGGTTGGAAACCATCATTTTAAGAGAGAATAACCCTGGAACACAGATATAGTGTCTCTTTCTGGATAAAAGAGCATGATCATATACAGATTTAGAAGACATGTGTTCCCTTTGCAAATGAAGGAGGCCATGCTTATTGCTTGTCATAAGCTATTTGGGTTCCCTAAGCTCAGATTTCCACTCCTGTGATCCAAGCCATTGAGTGCGTGGGTGCCATTGGGGACTCCTTGAGCCACTCTGTAGGAATCAGAGCTATGGGAAACTGTAACACATGATGCTGTTCTAACTACTGCTATTGCTATGAGCACAAACTGTCCTTCATTTTGTTCCAGGAGTTCCATATCTTTCATGAGTTAGCATTCATTATCCATGAAACTATGACCATCTAACTTGTTCATTTTAAAGTAGGGTAAAATATCAGATCCTTCACAATTTTTAACAGCACCCTATACCAGTTGGAGCACCATAAATTATACACAGAAGAAAGAAAAGAAAGAAGGAATGAAAACCAAAAGAACATATATTATTTTGAGAAAGAGAGAGGAAGGATGAAGGATGAATGGATGGAAGGAAGGAAAGGAAGGAAGGAAGGAAGGAAGGAAGGAAGGAAGGAAGGAAGGAAGGAAGGAAGAAAGGAAAGGAAAGGAAAGGAAAGGAAAGGAAAGGAAAGGAAAGGAAAGGAAAGGAAAGGAAAGGAAAGGAAAGGAAAGGAAAGGAAAGGAAAGAAGGGAGGGAGGGAGGGAGGGGGGGAGGGAGGGAGGGAGGGAGGAAGGAAGGAAGGAAGGAAGGAAGGAAGGAAGGAAGGAAGGAAGGAAGGAAGGAAGGAAAGAGAGCAGTAGGAGATTGGCAAGTTTTTGGAGAATATGCCAGGTTAATTTAGGCTAATCAGGTCTCATTCCTAAAGCTTGACGTAGTTTCAACTTCCTTCAAAAGACATGGACTGAGTAGGGAAGGAAGGCCACCTAAAATAAAAGCTAAGTATTGTTACAAAGGAGAAAGGGGCAATTAATGCTGGGTAGGTAATTATCAGATGCCTTTTGCAATCCTGAATCTATAATCTGACAATACTTGCATTCCAAAACAAGACGTTCAGCTGCCTCATGGGCATCCCCACCTAGCTGCCCCATCTGCAACTCTGTATGTCTCTCTTCATTCTCCTTTTTTATTTCCAAATTGTCTGTCTTGTAAATAGCACAACTGTCCGCACAATGAGTCAAGCCCCAAATATGAAAATCATCTTATTTTCTGCATGCCTCTTGTCCCTATGTCCAGTAAATTACTAACTCCATTTGGTTCTATTTCTCCTATTTTACATCTTCTTGATTCAAGCCATCATTGCTCCTTATCCTGTGTTACTACATGGCACTCAAACTGGAATTTCTGCTTTCGATTCTGCTTGTCTCTAACTATTGTAGTATCTACATTACTCCTAGATTTGTTTTGGAAAATGAAAAACTTGTCTGAACCATATTTAAAATGGCACGTCATCAGATAAAAATGCACTCCCTAATGTGGCCCTTTATGATCTAACCTCTATAGCTTTTTTCACCCCAACCATTTTAAGTTTTCCAAATACACCATTCTCGCTCATGCTAACTTGGCTCACTTTGTCCCCTCTGTATTAAATAACTTTTCCTCCCACAAAGTTTGAGTAATACCCTCTTACCTAGACTCAAAACTGAATCTAAGCAGTGCTTCATTTTCTGATTCTAGCTGAGCCTGGGCTAACAAGTTTCTTTTCTGCACCTTTGCTGTCTGAGCCTGTAATTTCCAGAATATGCTTCCATTGTAGCACTTGCACCACTATATTGTCACAAGTGCCATTTTTCCTTTCTCCCTCTTTTTATAGACTGTGAGGTCCTTGATGGTGGGAGTCCATTCTAAGCACCCATCATCCAGCACGGTAGCTAACCCAGAATAAGAACTTATTGTCACTGAATGTTAAACAAATAAACTATGTTTTTACAGCGCAGAGTTGATATTTCGTATTGCTGCATAGCCATGCTGGCTGTCTATGATGCCTTTATTATACCAATTGCAAAATAGTCTGAATTGTACCCCTTAGTACATGGATATTACCCTGGTACAAGTCATCTGATATGGAGGATGGCTGATGCCATGTATTAACAACTTACGTTAACAGTTAGTTCTAGTGATTGACTCTTTTTTTTTTTTTCTGTATTTTTCTGAAGCCGGAAACAGGGAGAGACAAGTCAGACAGACTCCCGCATGCGCCCGACCAGGATCCACCCGGCACGCCCACCAGGGGGCGTCGCTCTGTTGCAACCAGAACCACTCTAGCGCCTGGGGCAGAGGCCGAGGAACCATCCCCAGTGCCCGGGCCAACTTTGCTCCAGTGGAGCCTCGGCTGCGAGAGGGGAAGAGAGAGACAGAGAGGAAGGAGAGGGGGAGGGGTGGAGAAGCAGATGGGCGCCTCCCCTGTGTGCCCTGACCAGGAATCGAACCCGGGACTTCTGTATGCCAGGCCGACGCTCTACCACTGAGCCAACTGGCCAGGGCCTTGATTGACTCTTGATGATGCCAAACATATTAGGGCTATGGAGGTGTGATTTTCATGCAGTCAGATTGTGCTCTATTGTTCTGACTGCGACAGTCAGCTAGTTTGCCAACTGGAATAACTAACACTTTGCTAACATGAAAAGAAGCGGTTGACCAATTTGACCAGCAGACACACTCAGGGGACCCGGAAACACCATTATCACTATCTATATCCTGACCATTACACATTCCTTTAAAATAGTTCTATTGTCTGACTGGTGGTGGCACAGTTGATAGAGCATCACCTGGAATGTTGAGGGTGCAAGTTCAAAACCCTAAGGTTGCTGGTTTGAGCACAGGGTCATCAACTTTAGCACAAGATTAGGACATAATCCCAAACCCTTTGGCTTCAGCCCAAAGGTCACTGGTTTAAAGCCCAAGATTGTTGGTTTGAGCCCAAGGTCACTGGCTTGAGCAAGGGGTCACTGGCTCAATGACCTCCCCCACACCATCCCCGATCAAGGCACATATGAGAAGCAATCAATGAACAACTAATGTGACTCAGCTATGAGTTGATGTTTCTCATTTTTCTCACTTCCTGCCTGTCTTCCTTCCTGTCTCTCTAAACTTCAGCATTCCAGAGGCACTTTATCTACTGCACCACCACAGGTCAGGCACCTCTTATATTTTCAATCTCTCTGATTTCTCTGTCTCTGACCTCGAGCTCCATATTTAGAGTTAACGTGATTAGGTCAAGCATTCTGCATAATTTCCCTTTGGATTAACTCAAGGTGAACTGATCAATGAACTTCATTACATCTGTGAACTCTCCTTTGCCATATAATGTGACATAATCATGGAAGTGCTTCCTTATCTTATTCATAGGTTCTGCCCCCCACTTAACAAGAAAGAATTGTAAAAAGGTGAGGGTCATTAAGGGTCATCTTGGCCAACATCAAACATGCATGAAGTATAGAGCCAGGGATCAAATTTAAACCCACACTGCTCAAAGCTTTTGACACTAAACTCTGTGATGTTTTTCTAACCCCCCAAAAAACGCAGATTTGCTGAAGTTAAAATATATAAAAATTTAATCCTTAACACCAGTTCACTTGCTTCTAGAGCAGAGTTTCCTCATCTTTATCAAAAGTTATTTAAAGACCAACATCAAGTTAACTTCATTCTATGCACAGTTGCTAGAATAGCTTTACCAGGCTATGTTCCAGTAGCTTTCTTCCTCTTGCGACCTCAAATCCAAATAGTCGGATCCCACTCTACATGTTAATCTTTATTTCAACCCCTCCTACCATGCTCCTCTCTGCTACATGTGTGTAATGGCCCAATGAGAATACATACTGTTTCCCTGGCCTGTGATGGGTTTCCTCCGTCATACCTCTCTTATAAAACCTCAGCTCCAATCTCTTTTAAGAATCTTCTCCCAATTTTTTCTGCATACATTGATCCTCCCCTTCTAAGAATTTCTATTACACTTGAAGTCAGTAGCTCATACATTAGCATCTGATTATTCTCAAATTTTTAAGGATATTTGTTCTGTTTTCCTAACTAATTTTTTTGTGGCTTTTGGGCTATTCTCCTTTGACAACCTCCATATTCCTGAGAATAACACACAAATCAATTGTAGGCAGTCGATACATATAGGTTGGTGGACAAAGTTCTAAGTTGGATTTGTCCTTCTCAATCAAGAGAATTTGCCTGATGTTTAGAAAGCAGCTTTAGCTCATCCCAAGATGCAAACTGTTATCATTATGCATTCATTTTGGTTTTGGACATCCAAATCTGGAATCTGCATGACCACATGCCTTCTCATTCTGGAATAGGTTACTTCTACCCTGGGGCTAACGGCACCCACCCAAGCTTACAGAAAAGTCTTTTCTGACATTCCATTTGCTTGCATGTTGTTCCCACCAATTACTCTCAGAGCTTATTTTGATTAGGAATAAGGAAAAATGATATTTGAGGACTTAGGTTTAAGTTTATATGCAAAGTTAAAAGAGAACATCTAAATTTGTTTGCTTTCTCAACAAAAATATTAGGAAATGCGGTGATACAAGATGCTCAAGAGATGCAAGGAAAAGTTTGAAGAAAAGAAACAGTGAAAACTATTTGTACACAGTGTTGGATTTGGAATTGACTTTAGCATCTTGGGAATAAGCTTGGCATGTACAAGTGAGTTCAGGAATGGTAAATCCCAATTTCCATTTATCATATTTTCCCCAAGGAATTTATAATTTTATTAATTTAAATGATTTGTGATAATGTCCAGAAGAAAAACATACTCTTCCATGTCTCTGGGGGAATCACAGCAGTCAGAAGTGACTAACATGAATGTAAGATTTTTTTCTGCAGCACCAATGAGGTAGAGACAGAATTGTACTACTATGGCTTTCTAAACCTCTAATAGGAACTCTCTCAGCCTTCTCCTCCAGGGTGGCTAGTGAGAACATCAGCAGACTTATAACAAAGAAATGAGTTTATCACTACCATTCTGCTGGGATTCAATGTCACTCTGAGCTAGAATAATGAAACCAATTTAATATGTTATTGTTTTTCTCTACAGCAACAAAAGCAGGTAATGCATACTGTTCTGAGCTCATGATAGGGACACATATCTGCCAACTTTACCTCTCATGTTGAGTCAAAACCTTCGGATGCATCCTCTCTGGGCATTCCTAGTTGTTGTTGTTTTACTGGAGGGCACAGTGTGGCTCTTTCATTTCTGAGCTCTTGAATGCTGCTCCTGCAAGCTAACTGATCTCATGTAACCATTCTTTTTTTTTTTTTTTTTTTTTTTTTTTTTTTTTTTTTTTTTTTTGACAGAGACAGAGATTCAGAGAGAGGGACAGATAGAGACAGATAGGAAGTGAGAGAGATGAGAAGCATCAATTCTTCATTGTGGCACCTTCGTTGTTCATTGATTGCCTTCTCATATGTGCCTTTACTTGACACTAAACTCTGTGATGTTTTTCTAACCCCCCAAAAACCGCAGATTTGCTGAAGTTGATATATAAATCTTTAACCCTTGACACCAGTTCATTTGTTTCTAGAGCAGAGTTTCCTCATCTTTATCAAAAGTCATTTAAAGACCAATATCAAGTTAACTTCATTCTATGCACAGTACCCTGGGGGCTACTACAGAGCAAGTGACCCCTTGCTTAAGCCAACGACATTAGGCTCAAGCCAGTGACCTTGGGCTTCAAGCCAACAACCTTTGGGCTCAAGCGAGCGACCATGGGGTCATGTCTATGATCCCACACTCAAGTGACCTCGTGCTCAAGCTGGTGATCCCATGCTCAAGCTGGATGAGCCTGCACTCAAGCCAACGGCCTCAGGGTTTCAAACCTGGGTCCTCCACATCCCAGTCCGATGCTCTACCCACTGCACCACCACCTGGTCAGGCTGATGTAGCCATTCTAATGATCTGTTTTCATACTGACACACCAGGCTGCACCTGGGGAAGTCAGATGGGAAGATTCACACCCTGGACCTTTTGGCATGGAAACTGGTCTTGGCCTTGATTTTGGCCTTGGGGAAAAAGTGGACAGGGGATGGAACAAACATTTAGTAAGCAGCTTCTACATACCAGGAACTAAGACGAGAGCTTTAGTTGAGTGTTTCATGTAGCTACAGCTGTTTAAGGTAGGTATTAACAGAAGCATTTTAGAAATGAGAAAATTAAGTCTCATGGAGGATTAAGAACATAGATAATAAAGGTTGGTGCTAAAATTCAAACCCAACTCTTTCTGACTCGAAAGATTCTTTTCTCTCCACATGTCACACTGCCAAATTTTCACTGGCTTACCACTCTTTTAATGCTGAGAGGAGCTGAGATGTAAGGAATATCCAGCAAAGCAAATGCTCCAACCCCATTTTTTCGAGTTAAATAGTCTCAGCATGCTAATGAGCTCCCTTTGTCTAGTGTCAGCAAAATAACACTGTTCGAAAAATTATTCACTAACTCATCTGTCTGACACAAAGTCCCTTTTTAATTTCCCCCTCACTGAGTTCTGAAAAAAAAAAGCGCTCAGATACAAGTGTCATTCCTAGTCTTTCCAAGTTTTCATTTTATTTTTTAGCTCTTTCTATGTCTTTTTCTATTTATTTCTATGACGTCGATTGCTATGGTGTCTAAATATCCAGACAAACACATTAAGCTAAAACAAAACATATGAGAGAATTGAAAAGAGAAGCTTCCCAGATCTCTCTTCTCCAGAGCTAAGTTTTGTTGATTTAAAGATAACTTATTGAGCTGTGACACCCTGGGGCTATGCTGGCAGTGTTAGGAATGGACCTCAGTGGCAATTTGCTAATTATTTAGCCAAGGAACTGATGATTTACCTATCAACCATTTTTGGAATAGAAGAAAACAGAGAACCCAAGACAATAAGACATAGAAAGGGATTCATTTCGCTCTCATAAAGTCTTCAACTCTGAGAATAATATTCTAGCTTTGCAAATACCCCAGCATGGAAACGAGGTGCCCAGAAGGCGTGTAGGAGCTGCTTGCTCTTCTGCGTTGCTCTTTTTCTGTTCCATTTCAGTTTGCTTATCCAAGTTATCCCACTATATATGGTTCTGACCATGCAAAGCCCACAAATGGCTATCATTACAGAAATAAATACACTAGTTCAAATGATCTGGTCATATAAAGGTAGTCTACTTACCTCTGATGCCAGTAGTCACTTTAAAAAAAAATGATAGGCATATGGAGGTAAAATAATGCTATTAGAATTTGTGATTAGATAGAATGAATATTCTGTAGAAAAAGAGTTTGCTACCTAATACTTCACACTTTTAAAGTCTTGTCTTTTTTAAAAGGTTTTTTTTTTTTTTGTATTTTTCTGAAGCTGGAAACTGGGAGGCAGTCAGACAGACTCCTGTATGTGCCCGACTGGGATCCACCCAGCATGCCCACCAGGGGACGATGCTCTGCCCATCTGGGGCGCTGCTCTGTTGCAACTAGAGTCAGTCTAGCGCCTGAGGCAGAGGCCATAGAGTCATCCTCAGCACCTGGGCCAACTGCTCCAATGGAGCCTTGGCTGTGGGAGGGGAAGAGAGAGACAGAGAGGAAGGAAAGGGGGAGGGGTGGAGAAGCAGATGGGCGCTTCTCCTGTGTGCCCTGGCCGGGAATTGAACCCGGGACTCCTGCACGCCAGGCCGATGCTCTAACACTGAGCCAACCGGCCAGGGCCTTTTTAAAAGTTTAATAGCACTGCCCCTCCCACATATGTGCACAAATACACACACACACACACACACACACACACACACACACACTCACTGCTAAAGCTCATTATTTTCTGGGGATCAAAGTCACCATAATAGTTCATTGGCTTCTTATTAGAGACACATCTTCATGGCTGAGAGAGAAAGGCTCACCACCCTGATCAACACAAACCTGGCATTTCTGAACCAAGGGCAAACAATGAAATGATGACTTTAAAAAAACAAAAAAACAAAACATAAACCGTTTGCTTTTTCAATGGCAATTTTTTAAAAAAACATCAAAAGCAAAACCGTCCATGTGACTTGCCAGCTCTAACGTGACCTCACTGTGGTCCCAGGGCCTTCCCGAAGCCACTGTCGCCGGCTCCTCCACTCCCGGCACGGCGGCTTTAGGTCCTTGAACAGGACCAGCACCTCTGACTCACGTCCTCCGCTTCGCCTCGCCTGTTCTTTCTTTCTCTCTGAAGTGGTCTCTACAAATGTTTTGCATAGTGTTTACTGATTTTTCTGATTGTCAATGTAATGAATGCTCTTAAATAACATTTGGAAAATTTAAAGAAAAAAAGTGTAAAGGCTCACAATCCAGAAACAGCTCCTCTTTAATATTTGATGTGTTCCGTTCTTGGGAACGCATTTCTCAATCCAAACTGTGACCATCTTTTGTTTGTTATGGATATTTTCTAGGGGCTTGGAAGGTAATTATCTCCTTTTTAGTTCTACTAATAATTACTTTTGAATTTTTTGGAAACCAAATTTAACATGTATTTCCTGAATGAGCAAAATCAGACATAGAGGACTTCTGAGTAGTTCCTCACGCTTCTCCCATTGCCATTCTCTGTACTACCCTGTCTCTGAACTTGACTATCACCCAGATATCGAACCCCCATTTTAAAAATTAAACTTGGTATTACTGTTTATTCTTTACTAATAATTATTTTTACTTATAGTATATAAAATCTACTTGGAAAGCTACATTTTAACAACTTAATGTTCTCTAGTTCCTTTATACTTCAATTTCTTCTTTCTTGAATTCTTTAGTTTGGGTCTTTCTCCATTATCTGAACTAAAGCATTAAATAACATTTTAAAATAGAGTACCTAAGTAATAAATATATTCTCAGCATTACATAACTGAAAGAGTCCTTCTGTTTGCATTACAAGTAAAATATCTCATGTTGTGTTTTTGATTTTAAAGCACAACTATTTTGCCTCAAATTTATATTGCTTATGTTTTGTGTGTCCTGGAACTCAGTGTAATGGAAGAAACATTCAAAATCAGCCCAAATTTCTTTCCTTTTACTTATATTATTAAGCAATTTTCCCTCATCAAGATATTTCCAAAACTTTTTGTTTGAATGTATCTGGCTTGATGTGGTTCCTTTTCTTTGATTTCATCCAAAAATAAAATGAAATTTGTCAAAATCCATAATTAGGAATCATTCCTGTTCCTGGAAGTATTATTTAGTTACGACTTTTCTTATTGGTACTCTTTCTTTCCTTTCCTTTTCTTTTCTCTTCTCTTCTCTTCTCTTCCCTTTTCTTTCTTTCTTTCTTTATTTCTTTTTTTCCTCTTTTTTTTAGAGAGAGACAGGGAGAGAAACAGGAACTCAAGCTTTTCCTATATGTGTCCTGACTGGGGAATTGAACCAGTAACCTCTGTGCTTCAGTATAATGCTCCAATCAACTGAGCTATCCAGACAGGGCTTCTTTTTCTTTTTCTTTCTTTCTTTCTTTCCTTCTTTTTTTTTTAATGAGAGGTGAGGAGGCAGAGACAGACTCCCATATGTGCCCCAACTAGGATCCACCCAGCAGCAAGCCCCCTACCAGATGACACTCTGCCCGTCTGGGCCACTGCTCTGTTGCTCGGCACCAGAGCTATTTTAGTGCCTGAGGCAAGGCCATGGAGCCATCCTCAGTGCCTGGGGCCAACTTTGCTTGAACCATTTGAGCCACAGCTGCAGAAAGAGAAAAGAGAGAGAGAGAGAGAGAAAGAGAGAGAGAGAGAGAGAGAGAGAGAGAGAGAGAGGGGGGAAAGAAGAAGATGGGCACTTCTTCTATGTGCCCTGACCAGGAATTGAACCCAGGACTCCTGCATGCCAGGCCAAAGCTCTACCATTGAGCTAACCAGCCAGAGCCCAGCCAGGGTCCAGCCAAGGCTAACTGATTGATTTTTCAGAGAGATAGAAAGAGGAAGGGAAAGAGAAGGGAGGAGGAAGGGAAGCATTCATTTGTTGTTCCACTCAGTCATGCATTCATTGGTTGCTTCCCGTGTGTGCCCTGACCAGAGATCAAATCCACAACCTTGTTTGGTGATGATGGTCTAACCAACTAATGTAACCAGCCAGGGAGTTGTGACTATTTCAAGTGTTCTACTTTCTTCCTCAGAGAAACAATCTGCAAGTTGTCTGTATTTTGCCTGTTAATTAACCTCTGCTGTTCTAACTCATCATTCTCATCGCTTTAGTCTCCCCTCCGCTTTTTGGGAGAAATTCACAAGTTTGCTCTCTGCATCCCCGATTCATTTCACACAATGTCAATTCTGCTCTTTACTGCAACAATTAGCATATAAATATTGTTATTGCATTCTTAGTTTTCTTAATAAACTTCCATATATTACTATATCCTTTTCCTTCTTGGCTTAAATGTCTTTATTTCCATCTGTTTTGCTTTATAGATTTCTCTGTTTTTTCGTAGAAAGATCCTCTCTTCTTAGATCTGATGAGGAAGTTAAGATGTACAGTTGTTGATGCCTCACAGGCTGTATCTGGAGAAGCTTACAGCCTTCACCACCTCTTTAACTGTCTGAACAGGTAAAACAGAAAAACCAGAGTCACAGATTAGCATTTCCTGGCTGTTGCTTCTTGTACTTGTATTCGATGGTGCAATTAGTCACCACCAGTAACACCTGTCCACCTCATTAGAGCTTCGCCCAACAAATAACAGACACATATTGATAGTTTATTCTCAGTTGTTTTTAAGAAACTGAAATCATCAACTGGATGTAGAAGTAGAGTTTCTACTTAAGGAGCCATTATGCTAAGTGAATAAGCCGATACAACTGGACAAGTTTGTATAATTAGGTATTTGTGTGTGTATGTGTGTGTGTACATATAAATACTCACTATAGCTTCCAGCTAGATACAAAATATTGCATATCTACAGAAGGGACCAGACAATGGGGTGGGATGTATCCTAATCTCTATATCTCACTAGGCCTTGTTCAAATGGGTTCATCAATTACATTTTCCCATCCATTCTACTGACCAGATAATTTTTTATAATTTCTCCCAGAAGTTTTGGCAATAGTTTTGCTGTCAGCCTTAAGTTTCCTTCTTTTTAATGTTTGCCACTTTTATAAATTACAACAATTACATTATTGGGAAATTTAGAGGTGTCTCAATAGAGTTCTAGCTAGATGGCATTTTAACATCAGTAAAATCTTGTGAGATTTCCAAAAATAATTAAGGTCATCTTTCCCTGAAAAATGCAAAGTAAATGACCTAGTCCTGTGCATGTGTGCAAATTTCATTTATTTTTTCTATATATTATAACATTGTGTTTCTTCCTGTAAATTTAAAATCCCACTTACACTGTATAGTATTCTAGAGTGGTTTTTAAATGTTTGTCATGTTCTTTTAAAATATGTTTTAACAGTTATATTCTGGTAGCAGTTAAGATGACTCTTTACTTCAAAGTCTTTGTATAAGCAATCTGTATCAGATTTTCTAAGGATAATTAAGCAAAAATATATGCTGGTCTCTTTCTTCCATTCCTCTAAAGAAAACATTGGTTACATGTTCAGACCATAACCAAAGAAACCACCAGTCACTTGGCAGTCTCATATTGTAAAGCAGACTAAATATCTAGGAAGAAATAAATGTACAAAGCATAAGTGTACAAGGAGGAAATCAGTGCACTCAGAGTACCCCAGAGGAAGAAGGAGAATGAAGGTGGCAGAGTGGACAGGGCACTAGCTTGGGCATCTGAAGCCCTGAGCTCACGCATGTATGCCTCCTCATAATTAGGTAAATCAAATGAGCCATTTGATATCTTGGACCTTCACTTTCTTAATCTTTAAAAATGGGTTTATTGTAATATGTACCCCTAACAGTTATCGCAATGAAATTATGCCATAAAATGCTTTACAATAAAATGTTATAAAAATAATATTAAACAAAATGTGATGATTCTATAATATAAATAAACCTTGAATACATTATGCTAAGTGAAATCAGCCAGATACAAAATGGCAAATATTGTATGATTCCACTTATAAAATACTAGAATAAGTAAATTCATAAGGATAAAAGTAGATTAGTGGTAACTAGGATCTGGAGAAAGGAAGGAATAGGGAGTTATTGCTTAAGAATTGCAGTCTCTGGTATGATATAAAAAAAATTGGAAATCATGGTGATGGTTGCACAGCACTGTGAATGTAATTAATGCCACTTACTGTTACACTTAAAATGGCTGAAAGTGCTAATTTTACACTATATCTATGTCTGGTTTTAATTTGTTGTTTTACATGTACTCTGTAAACCAACTGTAATATAACTTTGTTTAAAAACTGTTAAATCTAGGCTGATATTACAGTAACTGTGTGACTATATAAACAAATGAACCAATCAGTTAATTAATCATGAACAAACATTTATGTAATGCTCATATACAGGGATGAGTTCCCGTGGTGACAGAGATACTTGAGAGATACTCGCCCAATTAAAGGATAATCCCATCCATCTTTTTAAAGGGAGTTTTCGGAGCGTGCCTTATGCTTCTCCTGTAGTAAAGAGGTGCACATGCTCATCTGTTACACAACCATTCTGTAAGTGCGCATCCGGCTGCTAGTGATGACGAAAATGAATGCTGCAATATATATTTTAAAGGGAGTTTTCAGAGCGTGCCTTATGCTTCTCCTGCAGTAAAGAGGTGCACGTAATCATCTGTTATACAACCACTCTGTAAGTGCGCATCCGGCTGATAGTGATGATGAAAAAGAATGCTACAATATATATTTTCACCACTCAGGAAACATAACTCATTAGAGAATAAATAAATTTTCCTGTTTCAAAACTTATCTACGATCCCAAGAGTGGCTGCTTCCACCTGAATTCCCCGTCACGGCAGAGAGCTACGGCTTCCCCTGGTTTTATCAAAGCAGCTGGACTTCATAGAACCTGGGGAACAATACTCTTGGCTCCTCTCCCCCACAATCCAGCATTATCCCATTTTCACTTTAGCTTTCATGAAGCAATCTCATTCCCACTGGGAATGGCTGAGATCACCATCCATTCCCCATAGTTAAACCTATCAACAGTTTCGTGATTAATGTACTCCCTGCATCAAGTACAAAACCGAGATGGCTTCAGACTAAGACCTGAAAACAAAAGGAAGTCATAGCTAATTCCCCAAACTGTAATAATTTTCATTTGCTGAATATTTTATCTCAGAGAAATCATTTTATTTGGTGTAGTCGCTTCCTTCCTAGCTTGATAAGTTAATTTAAGCTGTATTAACCCAAATTTCAGCTAATTTACTGTTTTATATTTTTTTTGTAGTTGTTTCCTTGGTCCTAAAGCTTCTAATGAATGAAGTCTCTTATACGGAATTCAATTCAACAAGTATTTTTCAGGGTCCTAGTACAGAGAGAGTAAAAGCACATTATAAGATGGTGGTATGACAAAACTGAAAATAATAACACTGATTCCTTGACCCTAAAGACTGAGAATCCAGAAAGAGAGATTACTCATATACTTATATATACCAGTAAGTAAATTCTTAGGAGATTTAAGGTTTCCCTTGAATATAGTTATTTTGCAGACTTAGGAGAATCTTGGAGAGAGAAGTGTTATTTATGATGGGTTTTATGGCAGGCTTAAAATGTTTATTATTGCCCATTTAATCAACTAAACTTAAAGGTCATCCAGGGTGATGACTATCTTAATTATCTGTATTCCCTGGAAGCAATAAAATTGTTGGGACAGGACCACAGACATATCCTGTCTGGAACAAATACTTTGAGATTGTGTTTCTTATTCAAGAAATGTGTTCCTAAGTCACAAGGATTTTTGTAAGCACTATTTATGTGGTATTACTGCTACAAGATTAATTCAGGGACTGAGAGTTAAAACATAATCAGAGTTGAATGTGATTGGATAATGCTAAATAAATTGAGTTGTAGACATGAGTTTGAGTCCCAGTTCTGCTTATTAGCCAGAAGAACTTGACTAAAATATATATATATGTTTAGTTTCTCTGAGCTTCCAAGTCATCTGCTGAAATTAGAAATAACAAAATGTGGAACACAGGATTTGGGAACAATTTTTAAAAATAATAATAACCTTTCACAAAACAAATATTAGGTAAACTTGGATTTGATTCAGCAAGATTCTTATGTTTCCATGATAATCTCATTATTAGTAATAATAGCACATTATGTATTGAATGTTAATTGTGCATCAGGATCAAAAATAACTGTATCTGTTGTATAGTCGGTCTCACTATCACTGGGGGAAAAAAATTCATTTGGTTGATAAGGTTGAGGAATTGGGGTGGAAACCGTACTTGTTGGTAATGCAGCCCTGCCTCCCGGCAGGCCTCACATTGTCCTGCTGCTCTTTGACAAGGTATGTAAGTTCCATTCAAGGTGCAAGAGTAGGAAACCAGTATGTAGTCTTGGCTCCAAGCTATCTAAAATAATTCTTATACATGAATCCCTATCAAATTCCATATGTATTTATCAGTTGGTACAACATCTTGAGGAGACAGAGGTGTGATTAGCAATTAGTTTCAAATTCTAACACATGTTAAGTTTGGCCAGTCAGACAGTATTTTAAGCTTCACTTGAAGAACAGATCAT
Source organism: Saccopteryx leptura (assembly GCF_036850995.1). Classification (NCBI taxonomy): domain Eukaryota; kingdom Metazoa; phylum Chordata; class Mammalia; order Chiroptera; family Emballonuridae; genus Saccopteryx; species Saccopteryx leptura. Next base: position 352,359,502 of record NC_089505.1, read on the forward strand.
AATGGATGAATTAATTTTTTATATCCACAATCCACTTTTTACTATTTCTTAGAAACTATCTTATAAATGTAGAAATGTGGTTGGAGTATAACTAAATATTTATTAAATAAAAATTCAAGGGTATTTGAGTTTAATACCTTAAATGTTAATATCTTCATTAACATATTTATAATTAAGTATATGAAAATAATTAAATATAATATATGGATGTATTATATATTATATATTTGTATATTATACAATATATATAAATTGTATATATGTGTGTGTATATATATATATATATATATATAGAGAGAGAGAGAGAGAGAGAGAGAAAGGATTAAGATGAATAGTCCTTGGAGTCAGTCTAATCTTGTTTCTAGCATTATCAGATATCTATCATCTAATCTTTTTATTTTATGTTTTTAATTTTTTTATTTTCTTAGTGAAAGGAGGGCGGGCAGAGAGACTCCTTTATGTGCAGCGACCGGGATCCACCCGGCAAGCCCACTAGGGGGCGATGCTCTGTCCATCTAGAACTGTTACTCTGTTGCCACTGGAGCCATTTTTTAGTGCCTGAGGTGGAGGCCATGGAGCCATCCTCAGTGCCTGGGACCAACTGACTCCAAATGAGCCATGTCTGCAGGAAGGGAGGAGGAGAGAATGAGAGAAGCGAGAGGAGGAGGGGTGGAGCAGCAGATGGGTGCTTCTCCTGTGTGCCCTAACCAGAATCGAACCAGGGACATCCACATGCCAGGCTGACACTCTACCACTGAGCAAACCAGCCAGGGCCTATCATCTAATCTTTAAGTCACTAATACCTCTAAGCCTCAGCTCCACATTTACAAAATTAGAATAACCATACTTTGTTAGGATGGATCTGAGGATAAAATTTGCTAATGAATAAACAATGCATCACCACACTTAAATACAAGGAACACTCAGAGGCAGCTAGTGCTATGATTATTATAGTATTACTATCATCATGATTTAACATATCAACCAGTTATTCTTTTTTCATAGATAATGGGGAAAAAGAATTAATTTAAAATTTGGTAACAGAGAATCCATTAAAAAATAACAAGCCTTTAAGCTGTAAAATGTGTTAAGCATTTTAATAGACAAGTTTATGAATTGCTATTTATCAAGCTCATTTAAAATAGGACCAGTAAGCCACTAGTATTTCTGGGTTATCGGGGAGGGGATGGAGCCATTTGCCTGTGATCTCTTCAATCAGAAAAAAGGCATGCTAAGACTTTACAGAATGTGGACTACAGGGGAAATCATGATTTGTTTTGTCATAATTGATCAAGTAACAGATGCAATTTCTAGAACAAAATTTATGTTATATTTATGTTCCAATGAATTTTCTCTTTCCTCCAGAAACATTTTGATGGTGAATATAAGTTGTAACCTTTCTCAGTACTCAGTGACCACCATTATTATTGTCCTCTCGACTGTGGCCAATTTCAAATATAGAAGCTAAGTGACTGTCACTGCTTTGACTCCTAATTACTGAAGACACTGTGCTAAAACTGAAACTTAGTTGCTAGGGAATACAGCTTTGAGGGAATATTTCTGGTATCTTTAATGCTTATGTTGACCCTACAAATTAATGCAAAGCATGCTAGATCTTCAGTTGGTAACTAAAATAAAATCCACTGCAAAAGGAAAGCAATCAGAAACTATGCAGTTAGTATAAGGTGAACCTTATACTTATTCTGTGTAGTATGTGCTTAAAACTGCATGAGGACTTGCACAATGGAAAGATTCAGAACCAGGCACTTTAAATAATATGTAGCTGTTGTCAAAGTAACATGGGAAGGGCATTGGGGATTTTTTTTTTAAGTAAAAGGAAATGGAAACATTCTTCTTATTGTCATTAGTATCATGTTTGTGTTTTATACTTTACTTTTACCCTACAGGATGCAAAACATGGTATAAATGCAGTCAATGACTACAATAAAAACTTTTATCTCACTTCAAAGGGAGAACACCTAATGTTCTAGTATTCTATAATACTCCACTATGGGAGAACATTCTATTTGTATGTGTTTCTTTTAAATTTTAGCTGAAACAGAAGTGAGACAAGTAAAAACATATTACTATAAGATACTGTGAACCAAAATCCTGAGTAAGTGAGACAGAGATAGAACAGACCCATTAAACATGATACAATCTGAATTTTTATCAACATCAAACCTTGGTCAAATTTCATCCTCTCTGGAGATGCTAGTGAGTACTCATACATCTCTGTTGCTTTATATTTTTAAAGAAAACTTGCATGGTGCTTTCCATGAATCAATCCCCATTTTCTATTCTGTACACACTTAACTCGTTTGATCCTTAAAACAAGCCTATAATTATTCTCACTTTACCGACGAGGAAACTGACAGACGGCGAGATTAAGCAATTTATTCAGGAGAGAATAATACAAGATAGAAAGTGCCAGAAGTACAATTTGAACCAAGCAATTTTGCTTTCTCAGTCCGTACTCATGACTGTGCAGTTCTTCTTGTGAGAAGGTGTGGAGTCCTTTATTTTCTAAGCACAAGTCTAGTGAAAGTAGAGCTGTATTTTACTCCCAGCCCTGTGCCTTCCTCCTGTGGGTGAAGGTCAGCTCACACGTGGTTCCCACTGCCGAGAGCCATGCATTCTGTCCTTCCTGGTTTCAGAATGTGTTCGGTTTCACCCTTTGGAGTTATAAAAGAACCGAGCTGACTGGATCTTTGGAGACTTTTGTTTTGTTTTGTTTTACCAGCTTTAGCAGAGTTGGATTCTGCACTTTCAAAAGCACGTCAGACCCACAGGCAGCTCAGCTTGGGCGTTTTAATGTGCCACCACCGGCTGCAAGAAAGACGTTTGCTATCTATGTTGTTTTAGAGTAAAACAAGATATTCTGGGGTCAGTGGCAAATGCTTTTGTGTAGCATAATAATGTAATTTGGCTGGTCTTATTCAAAGGCATTTGGACAATAGAATTAGTTGTACGTGTCAGTGTGAAAATAAAACAGTTCTTAAGAGAACAAAATAAAACAAAAGAGGTGCAAATGAATTTAACTAAGACAACTGTCTTTGTAAGTTTTACCCCTTATAGTCTCTTCAAACAATTGCCTAAGCATCGAGTTTAAAATTGATATTAGAAGACTCTGGTGGATAAACTTTAGCTGCTACCCAGGGGTACTGAAAACCGTAACAGAAGTTACACTAACTTTGAAAACCTTACCCACTCACACTGCTGAGTTTAAATTAAACTATCTGTAGAGTGTTCTTGTATTTAACTCTTTAATCTTTCCAGTCCAGGGTTGAAATATTTAAGCACCGGTAGAAAAATTCAAACTCTTCCTGTAGCTAACAAGGCAGCCTCCAATGGTTGTAACAAAAATACACATACAGTAGATAATTATAAAGTCTGGGTCCTAAAAGTCTTCACAGGATCTTCTAGAATCAATGCTTTATGATTCTGTAAGAGGCCTCTCGGCTGGTTTCAAATCATAAGGGCTGCTTTCCTTGAGATGCTGGCAAAGGTAGGGTTTGAGACAGAGAGAGGCAGAGAGTCTCAGAACTGGAGGCTCTGAAGGAGTAGCTGAGGCTGGAAGGAGTAGCTGAGGCTGGAAGGAAGCTGCTGAAAACAAGGGCTGCCTCCCAGCCCACGTTCGCTTGGCTTCCATCAGAACTGTTAACTAAGAGAGTCCACTCTCCAAGGGATTCTTTGGATGGGATCTTGCAGCCTCTCAAGATTGAGGACTAAATAAAAGCTCAAGTATGTATGTGTGTGTGCACACGTGTGTGTGTGTGTGTGTGTGTGTGAGAGAGAGAGAGAGAGAGAGACAGAGAGAGAGACAGAGAAAGGCGAAGAGAGGCAGAAGCATGAGGCAGAGAACACAGGAAAAGTACTACTGTTTTCCTGAGAAAGTAGCTCTTGGAAACTACTGTTCAGGACTACATGATGACAATTGTTTCTCAGCCTCATTGAGAGAATTTGACTACATTTTCAAATGTCACCACTTCATGTGACAAGTGTCAAGCATTGGCCAGTCAGTGATCCCTGCCTAGTCAAGAACTCACATATGCCCAAGGGTGAGTGCCTGAGGATTTCACAATGAAGAGGAAAATCCCATCCTGGTCTGAGCTTAAACTCCCCAGGCAAGGCCCACACCGTACCCCCAGCCACCATCACAGCAGAGGCACTGGCTCTAGGTCAGCAGAGTGTGATGGCAGAAGGCTTTCCCCTCCACGGGGCTCCCTGGAGTGACCGCGGGCAGGGAGTGGCTGTTGTCTTCCTAAGAAATCTCTCCAATCTGGAGTGAATTTCAGTCATTTAACAAACATGCTCCACATAAATTATTCCAAACAGTGTTTACTTACTTGGGGTCTAAAATCCTGTAGATGGACGAAGCACACATGGCCACAGAAAGAAAAAAATCCATACTGGAGCCCAGCCCAGTGAACGCAACTTTTCCTTCTCCAAGAAGTTAAGTCCAGGTTTTAACCCTCTGGCATCAGATGTGGCCACACAACAGAATATATTAAATTAAGAGACTCATTTTCTTTTTCTTTTTGGTCAAAGACATGTAAATAAATTATCAGGAGAAGCAAAGCTAATATAAAAAAGATTCGTGGATGAGTTTATCAAGAACAGAAGGAGACTTCTATAGTTCTTAAAAATTATGTCCCAAACTCATTCTCCTACAAGTTTAAACACAATGACAAGCACGAAGTCAACTTATTCTTCCAACCTGACAGTACAATTTTAGGGATTTCCAACTCCTCCCCCCCCCCCCCCACCCTGCCCAACACTTTCTTGGGAGTGGAAAATAGAAAAGCTTCTCCCTTAGGTAATAAGATGCATTTCTACTTGATTCTTCAGCTCATTCAACCTGAGGTTTTGGGGATCTGTATCACTAGCTCACAGGACTGTTGTGAGAATTAATTAACAGCATTTGCAAAATCCTTCAAGATGTTCGCATGCAAGGTGCTAAAGAAGAATCAAATCTGGTATTGCAACAGAGCGGCCTCCAAAAGGAGACCTCCTTCTATGAATGTTTTTATGTCACCAAAATTTCAGAATTTAGCAAAATGCCAAAATACTGTCTGGAAATACTTGGGCAACAGAATTCTTATGTTTGTACTCTGATTTCTTTCTGGTTTGCTGTGGTACTGTAATCCTGTTAGGTCGTAATTAACACAGTACTCCAGGACTGTACCATTTTTCTTCATACCTTTTTTCACTTGGAGGAATGTTTTTGTTCAGAGGCAAACAAAAGCCCAAGAACCTCACAGCAGTATAGTAGGTAAGAAAATATCTCTCTTTCTATTCTCTTCTTCCAGGGACACAAGCTCATTTTCAATTGTGACGGCTCTTCCTACCCTCCAGTCACCAGTGTCAAGAGATTAGTTTCTCTCGTCCCTCCTTCACTTGGAAGATGTCTGCAGCTATCACCTCTGAAATCCTTCCTGGGACCTTCCACGTCTGTTTGGAGCACTGACCTAGTCGCAAAACTTCTCATCATTTTGGCTTTGTGTTGTCCAGCTCCATATTATCTCTAAGGTCCACCTATTTCTGATCCCGAGTCGCTGAAGCTCCTATGTGCCATCACAGGAGTCTGGGAACAGGAACAGCGCATGGGGCAATGTGCAGCTAGAGCCGCAAGCATCGGTCATTTATCAGGTTAAATAGCCAAAGACAAGTGTCAGCAACACTACTCCTCAGACCCTGCCACGCAAGGGGCTTCGGCCCCGCGTGAGCTGAGGGTGGGACGGCAGAGGGTTTTCGTCCTACCCACTGCTCACTGTAGAGACAATAGGCAGGAGTCCTGTGTGCTTGCCCAAGGAGTCGCCACCACACTGAGTTGAGTTTTCATATCTTTTTCCCTCTGCCTTGTCATACAAAAAAGGAAAGTGTCGCATCAGTCAGAATCAAATACATAACAAGCATTCAGTTGACGTTTGTAATGGTGGGTCACCCAGTGAGCAAATTTTGCTGGGTCCCCACATGTGCCAGATACTTTTCTCAGAACAAACGTACTGCAGCAAGAAAAATAGATAAGACCTCTGTCCTTGTGCAACTGAGAGCGCTGCATGGGGGAAGGATGAAGACGTGTCCTCAGAACTCCATTGGGACACCTGGCCAGTTTCAACAACTTGGGCCACATGCACTGCAACTTCTCAATGCTAAAAGTTTGGGCATTTCAGCCCTTGTTCCCCAGACAGAAACTGTAATTCTCTTTGACTGTAGTTGTACTCTTAATGTTCTACTAGAGAACCATCCCAAACCACTTTGGTTTAAACCCTGTCCAAGGACTCCTTCAGATCAGAAGCTCTTAGAGCATTCGGATTTGAAGTTAACATAAAGCATGTCCCTTGAAAGACTGAAAGAGCCTGGGACCTTGCTCCAGGACCGACATGGTCGTGTGCTGTGTTCTCCCTCATAGACTGAGCTCCTGCAGCCTGGGGTGTCTGTACTCCCCTGTCACTGACACCACTCGGGGTGTCTGTACTCCTGTCACTGACACCACTCGGCACGCGATTGCCTGGCACACTCAGACTTACCGATTACTCCAGTTCCGGTAAAACACTTCATTCATTAACTGTTCGGCTAAAATCAAGATTGATTGCGTTACTCATACTACCTCTATCTACTAATTCAATTACTCTATTTAAAACAAGGCATGTTTGAGAGTTACTTTTAGAGACTTCAGCAAATGACCTTAGAGCCCCCTTTTTTCTTTCCACAACTCTGCAGGCAAAGCACCCTGCTCCGAGTTCCGCCACCCATTACATGTCTCCTAGATATGCATGAAGTCTACTATTTCCTAGATGGCCAACAGCTCCCCGGCAAGGTAAGGTGCTCAAAAAGAATCCTGGCTTCTAGCATCTTCTTGCATATCCATTCCCTTCTTGCATAACTTAAATGGAAAACTTTATCTTATTTTTTTTTTTTTAATTTCAGGAGGCTGATGTGTTTAGCCGAGACTGCATTTTTTTTTTTCTAAAAGAAATAAGGATTCTCGATCCTATGGAAAGCCACACTAGCATATTTTGGGATTCATTTCCTAGTAACAATGGATTTAATACAAAACATACTTCTATTGTAGCAAAAAGAAGCCACAGGGAGCAATATGCATTTTACAAAATCTGCCAAACAAGGCAATGTTTGTTTATGCTTCAGAGAAAATAAATTAATGTGTTTTGTTTACATTTGCATATATCTTTCTAGAACACATGCATACACAAAACACAGTTGTTGTGTTATTATTAATATTTTTGTTATGGGGCCTTTTCCTGTCGATCCATATGGCTTCTCTGAATGGCTTTACCTTTATACCCTAAGAATAAATCTTTAGCCCTTTTTAACTTGCCACAACCTGTGTGGCCTACATAAGAACTTTAGAAAGTACTGACTTCTCCTGTAGATTGACATGGCCACCATATTTCATGGAGATTATGTGTGTGTATGTGTGTGTGTGTGTGTGTGTGTGTGTGTGTGTGTGTATGTATGTATATATATATATATTTTATACACTACATACATACATACATATATGAATGTGTATGTATGCTGCCAATGAAAAAATAATTGTTGAATTTTTTTCTTTACTCAAACTGAACAAGTGACTATGTACAAGGTTTGGAAAACCTAAATTAACAGGTAAAATTCTCATCCCTTTAAACAATGTGGCCTAATGTATATACTCAGACTTCGGTTTTATTTGAGGATTCTTTTTCTGTATATACCAAAATAATCCTCTTTCTGACACTTCTTTGCCTTAACTTAGCCCTAATGTAAGAGGTCCCATTTTTGCCCCATCACTTTCTTAATTTTTTATTTCTGTTGTGCAATTCTAATTTGGTCACAAGTGTGTGAACCAAATACACTAATTGGTTATTACTTATATTTTAAATTTCCATTTAACATTTTTTCTCCTTTCCCCTTCTTCCCTGCCCTTCTTTTTTTCCCATTATTTTGGTTTTGTCTTTTTAATATATTTGCACCTATATACAGAAATATTTATAGGCTTAATTGTACATATGATTCATATAGATATGATTTGTGAGTTCATATGAAAATAAATTTGTTTCTAGCACTAGGAACTGAGAGGGCCAGGAAGTAACAATACCCCAACAGCAGTAATTACACTAAACACCCAGATCTTGGTTTCTAAATACCCTTTGCTACCAAAAGGAATCCAGGTTCTTCGGAGAAATGAATGATTTCAGAGCTGGGACCAGGAAAGAACAAATTGAACCTGAAACAGCTTGTAACCAAACTGCAGGGAAATGCTCAAATAATGATAGAAAGATGTCAAAAGGGCACAGGAAGAAACTGTCCTTGGCCATATCAAGAAAAATTTAAGCATCAAAATAGATAATGATAACATGAAATACAACCAATCAAATTAAGTTAAAATCTATGAGTACATACTAATATAAATAAATGTGGGAGAAGCAAAAGTTCTTTCTTATCTTTTATTTATTTATTTATTTATTTATTTATTTATTTATTTATTTATTTTTGTATTTTTCTGAAGCTGGAAATGGGGAGAGACAGTCAGACAGACCCCTGCATGCGCCAGACCGGGATCCACCCGGCACGCCCACCAGGGGCGATGCTCTGCCCCTCCGGGGGATTGCTCTGCCGAGACCAGAGCCACTCTAGCGCCTGGGGCAGAGGCCAAGGAGCCATCCCCAGCGCCCGGGCCATCTTTGCTGCAATGGAGCCTTGGCTGCGGGAGGGGAAGAGAGAGACAGAGAGGAAGGAGGGGGGGTGGAGAAGCAGATGGGCGCTTCTCCTATGTGCCCTGGCCGGGAATCGAACCGGGGTCCCCTGCACACCAGGCCGACACTCTACCGCTGAGCCAACTGGCCAGGGCCAAAAGTTCTTTCTTAAAATAAAACAGCAAGTAATAAATGTAGAGGAAAAGGTGGAAGTAGAAAGTTACTGTTAAGTAACTGTCATAGTGGCAACTGATTCAGATCGGGGTGGAGGATTGTAGAGGCCAGAATGTTGTGTACTCTCAGAATAACTCTTTGTAAAATACTAGTCCATTACAAAGGAAAATGCTGACATTATGCCTCACGTCAATATGACCAGATGATCAAGTTTAACACCATTAGAGATGAGATAGATTAATATTCTGTGCCCCTGATATGATGTATCAAAAAAGCCACAGCACCTTTCCTGTAGTATTTATGGCAAGAGAGCATGACCTGACTCTGGTTGTGAGGAAACAACTTAAGAAGGTAAGATCTGTATTCTTTAAAAATTGGTGAAAAAACCATAGAACTGTTCCAGTTTGGAAGACAACAAAGACGCATGACAACCAAATGTCATGAGTCTTCCAGGATGGAATATTGGAATAGAAAGGCAGAACTTTATTGCAACAATTAGTCAAATTTGAATTGGATCTGCTGATTGCATGGTAGTGTCGTATCAGTGTTGATTACCTGACTTGGAGGTATGTATGATGCTAATGTCAGAGAGTGTCCTTGATTTGGGGAAATACACAACGGAGTTTTAAAATTGTTATGGCTTTGGGATTTTAATTGGCCTCGTGATTTAGAATCCCAATGTTAATGGGATATAGTGGTGTGTGTGTGTGTGTGTGTGTGTGAGAGAGAGAGAGAGAGAGAGAGAGAGAGAGAAGTGGGAATAGAGGAATAGAGGAACAGAGATGAAAAGAGACATAGAGAGACCAACAGAAAGGTAATGAAGTAAATGCTATAAATAACAGTTGAAGAATTTGGATAAAAGGGATATAGAAACATTTTTACTTTTCTTGTAACTTTTCTATAATTTTGAAATTATTTAAAATAAATTGTTACTTTTCTTATCTCAGAAAATTTTTGAGTATTTTACAGTTTTATTCCCTGGCCAATGGTGAAAAATGAGAACAAGTGTTGAGGACTCTAATAGACACTCTCTCTTAACTGAGTATGTCTTTGCAATCCTCGTTCGATGTAAGTATGGCTGAGGAAGCACCTTGACCTCTCGTAGTTCTTAGGGTACTCCAGATTCCATCATTCTGGGAATAAGACACTCAACATGAAGCTTTTCCTTGGAGAGAGGAAAAGTATATATAAATTAATAAAACCCGTAGGCACCTCAAGGAATAGCACTCACAGTTCAAGCAGTGTACCAGAACTTTAAATTTAGTAGCATTTTAAAAAATGAGTAAAATATCAAAAGAAAAGAGGAAAAGATTATTTTGCATGTATAGAAAATATACGTTTCTACTAACTGATATATCCACATCTTCTGTCATTTTATTCCTGAAAAGAGGGACAGTGGAGTCTATAATATTCTGATCTATTACATCTAGCACCTACTGTGTACTTAAACTATTATTATTATATGGTTATTTTTTCAGCATTCTATTACAAAGGAAAGTGAAAATTCATGGACTTGGATTCAGACAGACAAGATTTCACATTCTTGGCCCTGGCCAGATGGCTCAGCGGTACAGAGTCAGTTCGGCATGTAGATGTTCCAAGTTCGATTCCCGGTCAGGGCACACAGGAGAAGTGATCATCTGCTTCTCCACCCCTCCCTCCCCTTCTCCCTTCTCTCTCTGTATCTCTCTCTCTTCCCCTTCTATAGCCATGGCTTGGTTGGAGCAAGGTGGCCCTGGGCAATGAGGATGGCCCCATGACCTCACCTCAGTTGCTAAAATAGCTTGGTAGTCAAGCAACAGAGCCACACCCTAGATGGGCAGAGCATCCCCGGTAGGGGGCTTGCCGGGTGGATCCTGGATCCTGGTTGGGGCACATGCATGAGTCTGTCTTTCTGACTCTGCTTCTCACTTTAAAAAAAATTAAAAAAAAAAAAAGAAAAAAAGATTTCACATTCTTGTTCTTACACATTTCTGAATCTTAGTTACTTAGAACATGGTTGAGAGGGTTACATATATTTCATGTGTGATTTAGGCCCAGGAAAATGACTGAGTCAGAATGGACTCAATGGGTAATAGTGATATATATATTTTTTTTGCTTTTAAACATATTATTTCTTGCTCAAAGATGATAGGCACAAACAAACCATTCCATTCCATTCCATACTCCTGGGTTGCTGTCATTGTTATAATCGTCACCATCAACAACATCATTACATCACCACTAGCCATCACGCCACCACTGCTCTGTACCTGCAACAAATCATTTAATTTTCCCCACAACTCTCTGAGATGGTGCCTGTTATTCTCCCTCTTTTACAGAGAGGTTAAGCACTTATTCAAAGTCATCTGGACAGCAAGTACAAGCACTGAGATTCGAACCTCAACAGTCTGACCTTAAAGTTGGCCTCCTGATATCTTCCAAGATCCATAAAGAAATTGGATGATTGCATCTAAGTATTAGATCTCATGTTAACTTTCTGGCTTTAAGATTTCTGAGCTCCACTGAAAAAAAAAATGTTTAAACTGAGAAATAGACAATGGCCTTCCATCAGATAATAGACCATAATGACCCAAACAGAAGCCTGACAGCTGCCGGAGACATGCCAGAGGTGCATTCTAAGCAGCGTGCGGCTGGCCGTTCACTCAGGCCTGAGGGCTACAGCCTTAATACTGGAAAGCAGACCCCAGTCTCACAGAAGTTCTGTCTTCTTTGGCTATAGCAAGACATTTCCATTACTAAGCATGGCGCCAGGCACACAGTAGAAGCTATATAGTTGCTGAATGAGAGTATGATTCCTTTTGTATCATTTAGTGACACTCAGCAAGCAATTGTGCCACCATTACTATTAACTTTGAGTGAGTTTCCCTACATCTGGCCTTGGTTTCCTTATGTGTATAAACTAGAGATAAGAGTAAAATATACTTCATAGGACTATTTGAGAATTAAATAAATGTATACATGAGTGCTTATAAAACAGTGACTGGCACACAGTCCACAGTCAATAAATGTTGGCTATTATGATTATTATCATTATTGTATGCCATAAGACTCTAAAGGCCTGCAAAAGCTAATCAGTACAGTCCTGAACAAGTGCCTAATTTACTTCTAGAAAGCAGTTTCCATCACACCAGCTCGTAAAGCAGGGGTCCCCAAACTACGGCCGGCGGGACGCATGCGGCCCCCTGAGGCCATTTATCCGGCCCCCGCCGCACTGCCGGAAGGGGCACCTCTTTCATTGGTGGTCAGTGAGAGGAGCATAGTTCCCATTGAAATACTGGTCAGTTTGTTGATTTAAATTTACTTGTTCTTTATTTTAAATATTGTATTTATTTCAGTTTTGTCTTTTTACTTTAAAATAAGATTTGTGCAGTGTGCATAGGGATTTGTTCCTAGTTTTTTTTATAGTACAGCCCTCCAATGGTCTGAGGCACAGTGAACTGGCCCCCTGTGAAAAAAGTTTGGGGACCCCTGTCCTAAAGCATTTGCACCTATTTGAGCATGTGTGTCCTCCTCTTTCTGTTCTATCAAGTACTGATGCTACACCGGCCAGGCAACAGCAGTGTTAGCAGAGCTCCATTAGCATTCCCCACTTATCTCAGAAAGCTTCTAACCCTCTGGTGCGTCTCACAGGTAATTATAAGTAGGTCTGTAAGTGATACCAACACCCCTTCACCCTTGGATGCATGTGGTTTCTTAACTTTCCATATTTTAAGCCTTGGCTGAGAATTTTTTGCCAGTTACTCTTTTTTCTTTTCCCAAAAGTTCTTCATTAATTTCCAATTGTAGACTTTCTTATCTGCATTTTTCTTGTTTAAATAAAATTAGAAATATAAATGTTCAGGAATTTTGCCATTTTATATTCATCATATTGCCATGGACTTTTCCTGTTTGACTTCAAAACTGGTTTTCCTCCTCCTTAATAAAACTTGATCTGATTTCACTAAAATTAACTCATTCTGTCCCTGCATCTTTTCTCCATCTATTCAAATACGTGCCTTGCCTGATCAGGTGTTGACGCAGTGGATAGAGTGTCAGACTAGAACACAGAGGACCCAGGTTCAAAACCCTGAGGTCACCAGTTTGAGCACGGGCTCACCTGCTTGAGCATGGGATCATAGACATGACCCCATGGTTGCCAGCTTGAGTACAAAGGTCACTGGCTTGAAGCCTAAGGTCGCTGACTTAAGCCCAAGGTCACTGGCTTGAGCAAGGTCAAGCTTTGCTCCCCCATCAAGGCACATATGAGAAAGCAGTCACTGAACAACTAAGGAGCTGCAACAAAGAATTGATGCTTCTCCTCTCTGTCCCTTCCTGTCTGCCTGTCCCTATCTGTCCCTCTCTCTGACTCTCTCTGTCTCCAAATAAATAGATAGATAGATAGATAGATAGATAGATAGATAGATAGATAGATAGATAATGTGCCTTGGTTTTTTTTATAAATAAATTTTTATTAGTTTTAATGGGGTGACATCAATAAATCAGGGTTCATATATTCAAAGAAAACATGTCCAGGTTATCTTGTCTTTCAATTATGTTGCAAACCCATCACCCAAAGTCAGATTGTCCTCCATCACCTTCTATCTAGTTTTCTTTGTGCCCCTCCCCCTCTCCCTTCCCCTCTCCCTCCCCCCCCCCCCCACCGTAACCACCACACTCTTGTCCATGTTTCTTAGTCTCATTTTTATGTCCCACCAATGTATGGAATCATGCAGTTCTTGGTTTTTTCTGATTTACTTAGTTCACTCCATATAATGTTAACAAGATCCCACCATTTTGTTGTAAATGATCCGATGTCATCATTTCTTATGGCTGAGTAGCATACCCTATATGTGCCACATCTTCTTTATCCAGATTCTATTTTTTTTACAATGATTAAATCCTTTAAGCAAACTCTTGTGTGCCTTGTTTTTAATAGACCCTTTTTCAAAATCCTAGTCAGATGTATTGTTTAAACTAAAGATAATTTGAAATATTTCTTCATCTAAGACATCTTACATTTTCCTTCATTAATTTCAAGAGGGATTACAACTATTTTATTTAATAAAAGTACCTATTTCCTTCTAATTTTTAAGAGTTTAAGTTTTTCCTCTTATTGTATAATTCATATTTCTCAATCAAAAATCTCCATTCTAAAGTAAAAAAGTAATACATACCTGTTGCAATAAACTGTTATACATGTATGTCAAGAAACTTTAAAAGCTATACACAATAAGAGAATGACAAAACAATGATCTTTACAAACTAGTGCAAAAAAATTAGTATATGCCTCACAAGGCTGTTATGAGGATTGATTTTTTTCTCTTTCTCTCTCTCTGTCCTCTACTCTCTCTCTCTCAAATAAGTCAAGATCTACACATCTACCTCCAGACTGTGCCTGATATAGCCAATCATTCCATCATCAGCTATATCTTGACCTACTTCCTTTGGATTCTTCCAAGTTTTGTAGAGACTATTGGGAATTTCTAAAACACTGTGATCTCACAATTCTTGCACCAGTTCTTCACAAAAATTCAATGACACTAACTTTTCATGCATCAGGTTTTACTGCCAGTTTAATTATTTCTTGTATGAATGTATTAGCTTCTGAGATTGCAAACTCCATTTTTCCAGGTACTTCAAAAAGTACATAGACATTAGGCATTACACATTTTGTATCCAATAAACATAATGGCCCACTAGCTTTGTATTGGAAAAATTAGAATCTTAATAAATTTTCTGTTACTTAATTAATTTTAATATAAATAACCCTCAACACTCACGATAAAGAATAATAATTAAACATTAAATATGGAGTGATAATGAACAAATATCTGGTATAAAGTAGTCTCCATTCTTCTACATTTACATTGTAGGTCATTCAGACAATCTTACATCTGCTTTTGTTTTCTTTTGTTTTGTTTTTTTCATTATATTCTGAGGTTTTCTAATCTATCTTAATCATCCATGGATTTGGAATCTATTGCAAAAATCCATTTTTATAACTTGATTCTGTCTCCTATTTTCTCTAAGCAGAGATTCTTGCTTCCAAGAAGGGAAGAAATAAAAAAAGAGAAAGAAGAAAGTAAAGAGGTAAAATTTAAGTCAAGGAAAGAAAAAAACAGAGGAAGAGAAGAAGAAAGGAAGGAGGGAAGGAAGGGCAGAAGGAAGAGGAGCAAGAGGGAAAAAATGATAAGCTACCATTTATTAAAGATGTGCAAGTGTGCTCTGATCCAGCAGTTTTGTTAAGCACTTTTCCTATATCATATCGATTATGTAAATTGCTCAATATTACAAAATCCTTAGGCAGCAAATCTAGAATTCAAATCCATGCTCATTGACTGCAAATCAGATATGTAATCATTCTACTCTTAAATCTTTCCTGAAAAAATAGAAGCTAATTTAATCTTCCTCTTTTATTGTCATTTTCCTGTTCGAATGATGATAACCTCCCATTATCTATTAAAAAGACCATAGTGAAGCAAGAAGTAGCAGATGAAACTAGAGAGGTAGTCAGAGGCCAATTCATGGAGGATGCCAATGCCATTGTAAAGAATTTGGACTTCATCCTGAAGTCCAAAAATTGTAAGCAGGAGTGACATTCTGAGATTAGAGTTATAGAACCATCTCTCTTAAATCAACAATGTCAGGGGTTGGTTATGATGCTACAACCTGGAAACAGGAAGAATGGGGCGAGGCATCTACACTGCTCTGAGCGGTGAGGTGATAGCCTTCTCCCGAAGGCCGATACAGGGAGAGTGGAGGAAGAGGGTCAGGTGGTTGGCTGGATAAGGAGTGAAATCAGTACAATTTAGAGACTATGTGTAAAGAATGAGAAAAATTAGGGGTCATGAATGACTTGCAGTCCCCAGCTTGGGTGTTCAGGTAGAGATGAAGGTGCCAGTAGCTGAGATAGGAAAAAGAGCAAAAAAAACCTTGCTAAATAAGACGGTCTTTTCTGTCCTCTCACCTTTGCTCATTCACTTCCTTTTACCATTAATTTTTCAGACATATCTCCTCTTCCTGAAATCCTATCAACTGTCCAAGGCCCAGTTCAGAAGCCACGTTCTACGAACGGCCTGCCTCCATTCAGTGAGGAAAAAGCGACACTTCCCCTCTCTGAACTCACAGTAAATTTACTGGTACAATTTATTCAGTAAGTAGCAAACTATGCCTTTTGTAAGAGTAGTCTGTGGCTCTTTGGATAGTTTACAAAATTCCTTAGGACTGAAACCACATCAATTTGGTGCAATTTTTTACATCTTCAGTTGATATATTTGATACATAAATTAAATCCAAATAATTTTAAATATGAGAAATAAAGCCTGGTGTTAGACATTTTTTCAAGATGGTAGTATGTACTGCAAACCATAAGTGCCCTGAAAACAGGCAGTGTGTACTGTACAGCAATTGCCTCATAAGCTACAAGTCAGTTTAGTGCTTATCTCAAACCAATCGCCAGATATGGGCCTCCTTAATATTTGTAAAAAACACTTTGATATAGATGGCACTTCTTTGTCTTTTTTTCTTTCTTTATCCAATCCCTTTACAATATTTCTCTTTTAAAGATGGCATCTTAGCAATGAACATGATCTCAGCAGATTTTGTTTACTAAATGTAGTCCTAATCTTCTTCGTTCAGATGCACAGTTATCTTCTTGCCAACCTTCTATAGTCCTTGCATTTATAGAAAGACATTTCAGTGCTTTCACTTTTTTCTATCATTCATCATATGCTACAAGATAATTCTATCTTCTGCCTAATTTTTTTTGAAAAGCTGCTAGTCTGCCAGTTTTGGCAGAATGAACTATGAAATAGAGTCTGGCAATGAAAAGGCACCAAGCAGCAGACAAAACTCAAGGTTTGCAAAGTAGTGATGCCCTTCAACCTGTTGTATTGGGTGTGAAATTAGATCCTATCAATGTCACACTCACCCTGGAGCAAATGTCCTTTTGTGACAACTACATGCTGTGCTTCAAGCCAAATGATAGAATAAAATTTATAACAATTATGTTTTGGGAACAGAATCTCTCCCAAAATATCAGCATGTTATTGATTGGCCCTTAGCAACTCCCAAAGTGTCTCAGTAACAAGTGGCTACCACCAGCTTAAAAAGCAGATGCTATAGAATAATTGGAAGTAAAAGCATTCACTGGGATAATCGCAGACATCTTCAGGGTACAGAATATCATAATGTAAAATGGGAATGTTACTTCTAAAAATCAGGACGGACCACTCAGATTATAATAGTGGGGAATATAAGAGAGACCTTGTCTGTCCTTCCTTCCTTCCTTCCTTCCTTCCTTCCTTCCTTCCTTCCTTCCTTCCTTCCCTTCCTCCCTTCTTCCTTCTCTCCCTCTCTCCCTCTCTTCCTCCCCCCCTTCTCAGCCTCACTCATTTATTCCACAATTTTTTAAAATTAAAAACTTACCAACTCAATGCCAAAAACTATGTTTAGAACTGAGAATTCAGTGATGAGCAGGTCAGAAAGGATTGAGAAGAAAGGGAAAAAGATTCCTGTACAAATCACAAAGCAAAAAGAAATCCTGGAAAGCCTCAGAAAGCTATGCCACACTCAGCTGGGCTCTGTGTATTAGCAAACAGCACCCATATACACACATTGCTTAGGTTTACATCTCTCTGAGTATGTATGGAAGAATAATTAGAGATTGGGTACCTCTATTGCAGGAGCATTCGCAAAAAGGTCCATGAGCTATAAAAGCCCTTATGCCTGTACCTTTTACCTAAAAACCTAATTTGGGGTTGGGGAGGACTGGTCTTTAGAACATTTAGGAAGTTGTGACTCTTGATAAGAGTTTAGTGGCGTTTGATTTCTCTTACATTAATGTCTTTATAAAAGAGATGGACTGTACCTAGAGTAAACTTTAATTACAGTGGTTCAGTAAAGTAGGAGAAATGAAGAAGAAATGGACCTATTCTGCTAGGAAGGAAAATGTGGACGGTGTTGTATGTGGTGTGTGTGTGTTTGTGTGGGTGTATACAGATATCAACTAGAGTCTTGAAAAGCATCCTAAGATTATGTGTATTGAAAAAATAGTGTCATAATATGTAAACAGTAATCAAAAGAAAAAAGTTTTAAAAATGTTATTTCAAAAGAAGTAAAACAAGTGGTTTTATTATAAGACTTTCAGAGTCTTTAAATACCAATGTCATCATAAGCCTCTGATGGAAAGATATAAAGATGTAGTGTATCCTACTTTCTAAAACTGGACTTTCAAAATTAACATGAAGCATCTTCTAGATTTTAAAACCAGAGTTCAGGTAGGTTAATTAACTTACCCAAAGCCATCCGCAAGCTCCTTTGATCCCGGTCCGTTCTCTTCCACTACCTTACAATAGTCACCAAATTGCTAAATGGCTAATTTTGATGATACTACCTTCTCTTATTTTCATCTCTATGCTTTAAAAAAATGGAAGTCTAATGCTCCCATATTTGCCATACTTTGGGATGGTCCCAGCTATAAAAGATAAGAGAAAATATCTTACATAGACTCAGGAGCAGGATGCTAATCTTGGACCTAAGTCTGAAATGCAACTTCCCCTCCAGAAAAACATTAACACAATCCTTCACGCCAGGCCAATCTAGAGAAGGACCTCTGTGTCCTTTTGCAGTCTTGCTTTGGGAAAATTATTAGCATTAGGTGTGGATGTGTGTGTAGTTTGGGCTTTTCCATTGACACATCTTGATTTCACCTTCGCCCCAATGTCGGAGACCACTTCCGAGAGCTACAGGCTTTTCCATTTATTCATTCATTTACTAATGCATCCAACTGACTTCTATTAAGCCTTAACTCTCAATGCACAGGGCTTGATCCCAGCCCCCAGCACCACCATATTCTTACCCTCAGTGTGTGCTTATGTGGTGGGAGCTCTAATTGAGAGATTCCCTCCTAGAATTCCAGATTCTATTACCAGGTGCACTTACTCTGAGCTAACTGCTCAGGCAACTTTGTCTTCATGCTAAAATCCACTCAACATGTTGCCATTCTGCAAAAGGAGCCCTCCATAAAATTGTCTCACTGGTTGCTAGAAACAAATGAAGAGTGCCCACTTCTCCCATTTGTGGAGGGAAAGTTACTACACAATCAGCAAGGACAATCAGCACCTTAGTACATGTCGCTGGCCAATGAAAAACTTCAGAAAATCTAAGTTAAAAAACCTATGGTTGATAAAGACTTCAGAAGCTGGCTCTTCAAACTGGTTCCCATATGAAGTCTAGACTAACAAAAGCTGGATTAACTGTAAGAACACGACTTTGGCCCTTCTTTGACCACCGCACCTCACATTGTTGTCTTATACTCACCTCCTTGCTCTACCACCGTGATGGCGAACCTTTTTATAAAAACCGCCCACTTTTGCAGTGCTAATTCAACCTGGTCCCTCCCGCCCACTAGTGGGCATTCCAGCTTTCATGGTGGGTGGTAGTGGAGCAACCAAATGTCACTGCAATTGGCCCACTATGGACGCTGGAATGCCCACTAGTGGGCGGGAGGGACCAGGTTGACCAGCACTGCAAAAGTGGGCGGTTTTTATAAAAAGGTTCGCCATCATGGCTCTACCACATACCCGTTTCCTTTACTTTATACAAGTTATTGTTCTCTGAAATCATCTTTTTTTTCTTTTGCTTGTTTCTTTTCTTGTCTGTCATATGCTTCTGACTTGTTTCTGGTTTTATCCCCAGCATTTAGAACTTTATTGGCACATAGCAATAGCCAATCAATAGTACTTGTTGAATGTATAAATAGATGAATGAATGCATGAAATAACTAAAGTCTTTTTATTCTTTTACCTCATCTTAACCTCTATAATAATCTACTTTTTTCTTTCTCTTTTTGTAGGGTCAATGCTGGACATGGCCTTTCCCCCACCCCAGCCACATGCCACTGTGGTCATGATCCTGACCTGGGGCTATGAGGGTAGTCAAACTGAAACTAAGGTTTTACTAAGAACAATGGAATTGCATCACCAGATATGTATAAAGGAGGAGCAATACAGATCAGGCACAAACCCTTTCCCCTACCTCCTGCTTACCCACTTAGTTTTGCTTGAGTCATGCCCAGGGCTTAGCTATTTAAAGCACAACCTCACCCAATGGGCTCAGAACTTTCACCTTCTGGTCGCCATTGGTGCTGCCCCTGTATGTAAGTACTAAAGGCTATGTCCACTCCATCTGGTCCCCCTGTGGTTTCTTTGGGATCCCACAGGAACACCAGGTCCATTTTCTGGGTCTGGAACTCCTGCACTACCACATTCCCCTTGATTTTTGAGATATTTAGTTGAAAATAAATAGTCTAAGAATTACTTTAAATTTATCTGGAGCTCTGTTATAAATTCTAAGAAAAATATATTTCACTGCAATTAGATTTAATCCATGAAGGTGGAGCCAAACAATTGTCTAGTCTGAAAAACCAACATTTATTTTCAACATCTTAAAAAAGAAATTCAATATGAATATACACCCAAATTCCAGTATACATAGGAGAATCCTAGTTTCATTTTTATCAGAAATCTCCCCCAAGACTAAATCCTTTTAGGCAGGGGTTCCTTGTGACTTTGGCTGGCTGACCCCATAATCACAGAGGCAGGGTGTTGCCTACATCTCCTCACAAAAGATCACTATTTCTAACGTTCATCTCTGTATGCGTTGGCTGCTAGTTTATGGATAACAATCAGTTATCTCTGAAAAGAAATTATGCACATTGCAAACATCACCAGCAAGAAAGAAAGGCTTCAAGCAGCAATCTCGGC
Source organism: Saccopteryx leptura (assembly GCF_036850995.1). Classification (NCBI taxonomy): domain Eukaryota; kingdom Metazoa; phylum Chordata; class Mammalia; order Chiroptera; family Emballonuridae; genus Saccopteryx; species Saccopteryx leptura. Next base: position 352,380,122 of record NC_089505.1, read on the forward strand.
CTTCTTGAGAAACAGGTATCACCTCCAAAGCAATCACCAAGGACAGCATCTTTGATCACCAGGCACCTACCTGTTCATTTCCTCTCTCCACACAACTACCTCAAGTCAGCCACGAAGCCCATTAAGAATGCAGCTTGAGTTTGTCTGGATGAAGTGGATAGTAATTAGTTCCTTTTACATTTGGTAATTTTGTTAACACAACTCAGTAGGTGTCTTGTTAATTTGTTCATTACTAGGTAGATGAAAATGTGCATCTCTTCCGTGAATACCAATTGTTCCTAAATGAGGTAATTTCACCAAGACAGTGAAATTTCCTCATTCTTTTCCTGGTTTAGGAATATCACTTCCAAGAATGAACAGTTCCAAACAAAGAAAGCTGGGGGAGAGGGTGTAAAATGGTACTATTATATAAAAAAGGAAGTTATACCCTATTATTTTGCTATGGTAAAAGGAAACCCATTTCCAGGGTGAATAGGAATTTAGGGGAAAGAGGCAGGACATGCTAGTAGTGGTCGTAGCACCTGTCACCTCAGATTCAGGTGCTCCTAGGTCTCCAGGTGCTCTTTGTGGGAACTGCAGGAACATGTCACTGTGAGTATGTAACAAAAATAAGTGGGTATCTCATCATTTCTGGTCATCATGGTCATACTCCAGAATTCTTACCACCAGTGAAACAAAGAACAATCACTTTCAAAATGTTCAAAGGAGTTTTCAAATCCTACTCCTACCTCCTGCTAGGAAATCTCTCTTCTTTCTGAATCAAAGCAGTGGCATAAATCTCAGTCTTCACGTAACTGCACTGACGGGAGGTGGGAGGGCCTGGACAGTGGCCATGGCACTGCTCTCTGTGAGGCCAAGGAGCAGAGCAAGTACCCCTTTGGGGTAATCAAAGTGGAGAAGGAAAAATTCAAGTTCCTGAGAAGGAAGACTGTTACTTCCTGCATTTGTATCCCTGCACATAACATGCTCCTGGAATACAGCAGGGACATATGCAGCCCCCACGGCCCCCTAAACAGCTTTCCCCCTTGTTCACACACATACTTTCTATGTTGAAAGGCCAGAGAAATTGGTGTCTGCCCTTTAGTCAATGGAGTCGATTCATAACGCAAAATGAAAGCGCTTCTCTAAAAGTCCCAGTGACTTCCAGCTCGACCTTACTCCCAGCCACACAGGACGGGCAAAGCTATCAGTGAGCTTCAGAACACCTCGGGGTGACCCACTAGAGAAACGGGGAGAGGCAGCGGTCTGTTCAGCCGTGAGCTGACTGCTGCTCACCACTCTCTCTCCTCCACTGGCTGCTCCTAGACGAATTCCCTGTACCAGCCACAGCATTTTCCTGCTCCAAAAGATCCATTTGATCTTGGAGGTCTTTGAGTGGTGTTCCCGGTTATCTCCCTCTGTTTTCTCTGTCTCCGTCAGGAGTGAGTGCTGTCTTCCAAGGCTCTCACTTTCTTACTGGTAGAATTGTTCTGTGAGCTACCTTCACGCCAATGGGAAAATAAAAGGGGGCACAGACTGTATCTCCTGTTCACTATAGATCCCTAAGTGATTAACAGTGTCTGGTATACAGCAGTCACATAAGGAATACTGTTACCCATTCACAGTGAATATCAATAAACACTAAAAAGAATGAGTTACTTCTTGGGTGATCAAGGCATTGCCCCATTTTTACATATTTTAACACATTTAATCCTCAAAATGACCCTAAGAAATAAATAAATAAATAAAGTATCACGTCCACTTTAAGAATAGGAAACAGAGGCACCAAAAAGTGGCATATCCAAGATCGCACGGGGTTAGTGGCACTGCAGAGGGTCTGCTCCCCACTCCTGTTGATTCCTGAAGAACAGGAAGTCCTGCTGTATCTGTCCCGGTATCTCCCTCAATGTCCAGTCAAGAGCCCAGCATTCGAGCCATGGAGTATAGCTGCTCAGACCGCGGGACTTGGAGTGAGACTATCTGCATTCAGATCCAGGCTCCATCCCTTGTCGGCTGGGTGACATCACTTAACACCTGTAAGTGTCAATGTGCTCGTATTCAAGTGGAGATAACCTCAGTACTGACTCTCAGTGTTGTGGAAGACACACGCTAACACAGGGCCTACTCTGCGACAGGCATTCGATAAGTGTCAGCCAGCTTATCTCGATGGCCAACCCGGTGCGCAGCACAATAGGAGCTCAGTGACTGTGCTGGGTGGCGGGAAGAATGAGTAATGAAGGAGAAGGGAATGCCTGCATTCCACTGTTTCCTTCCAGGGCCCCACGCCCCGCACCGAGCTCTGCTCACCGTCTCTGGTGCTCACACAGCACGGCTGTCAGCTCATGGGCCCTGCTCGTCTGTTCACACCTTGAAAGCAGCAGAGGGAACATTGAACAGGAGGTGTCTTATTCCACAGGGCACTGCTAAAAGCAGGACCGATAAAATCTGCACTTTTTCAGTCCCAGACCTGTGCAGAGGCTCCTTGGCTTAAACGTGGGCTGGGGACACTGAGGGGAAAGCGAGTCTCCAGACTGAACTCTTTACAATGTCATCCAGCACAGATGTAGGAAGCCTGCCGAGCCCAATGAAACGGGGACACCTGAGCTGAAGACGGGGCTCTGGGAGACATCAAGTCAGGACGTTTGCTGTGCTGGCTGGGAGCCAAGTCTGTGAGAAATTCGGCTGTCATTTCCGTTCACAGCCACCGGCAAATGAGTGTGAAATCTGGTGCGCTGAGGAGACAGGCATGGTGGCAGAGATTTAACAGCAGAGTTAAGTAGATGAGACAGAAATATGCTTCAGGTCTCGAGAGACCTGAAATATGGAAAGCAGAGGGCAGACACCTGTCCACCCGGGGACGGGAACACTCTGCAATTACACTCCTTTCCAAGGAAAGGGGTAGGTGAGCAAAGGAAAGGAGGTTTCGGCGGAGACCGGAGCCACGTGGGGGCTGCGGGATCCGGTTCTCTCGGGTCCTGTCTCTACCACCCCGGACGCCTGCAGCTGGCTCTGCATAGAAACACCGCTTCTTCAGAGGAGCACATGTGGAGAGTGTAACAAATTAATACTAACACATTCATTTAATTTCCATTTATTGACACATCGTTTTTCATTTTGACGTTTTTATCCCCAAAAGGGCTGTTTCATCAGATGTGGAGGAAGGCCATCCCATCCACAAAGGAGAATGTCTTTGTGATGCTTCTTGGTTGACGCAATAGCTCTGCCAAGACCACGCGGGGCTTTAACCCAGATGGGCTCAGAGAGAGCGCTGTACCCACCACAGAAGTTGGTTCCCATCCTGCATGGCATCTGGTCGCAAAGGGTAGCAGGGAGGTCCTTTGTGGTAGGTGAGATCGTTTTTGCAAAACCACCATGTGACACGCTCTTTAAAGGAAATCATCTGTGTTTACCAGGATGAGAACAAAACTTGAAGGGAACTTGAGTTTCCTTATTGTGGATTTTTCAAGACCTCCAAAGAGCATACAGTCCTGACTTGGAAACCAGACTAACAAAGCAGGTAAAACCTTTGGGGGTGCTTTCCATCAAGATTTTTGCCATGATTATTAATGTCTAAACCATCTAATATCCCCATCAGGAAATTATGTGTTAGTTTCCCTCGGTTTTGCAGATGCATAAATTGGTGCAGAGAGATGAGTGAGTTTGCCGCAGGCCCTGCAGTGAGTCATTGCCAAGCCCAGAATTACAACTCTGAGCTCCTGACTCGCAGCTCTGAGCTCACACCTTCAGGATCAATCTTCTTAGATCCACCAGACAATGGCTTCAAAAGCTCTCACAGCAATTAGAGAGGAACACTGTCTCCTGTTAGGACACACCTACCCTGTGCTTCCTTTGGACCTTGGCACAGTTGCTGCCGGTGATCAGGGAGCAGGAGCCATAATTTAGTGCTTGAAGTCTTCCATGTCCAAGCAGACTTCTTAATGGCAGAAACCACACCTTATAAGGAGAAAAGTCTGGAGATGGGAACTCTCCTCACATAGTTTGTGAGGAGGAGAGTCTGGGTGTGGGGGAGCAGAGAACCAGGCGTCGCATTCGTTTGTTCTTGAACTTGAAACTGATATGAGCTGAGATTAACAAATATCATGCCATAGCATTGTTCCCAAAGGGATGACTCACAGCCCTTGAGAGAATATCTTTTTCTTCCTTGCAAACGGATGCCATATATTAAGAAGCACTTAAGGAGATAAAAAAATAAAATAAAAGAGTAGTCTGGGTTTGCAGCTCCAAACGATGTCCTCGGCCAGGTATGTAATGCCAGTGGCATTCACAGAGCTTTCTCTGTGATCTAGACCAGTTGCATTCTATGGGGGAAAGCAGAGAGGACCACAAAGAAGACTTCAAACCTAGTTCTTGCTTTCACCTAGGTTAAAATAAGTGTGTATGGAAAACTCAGCTATAAAAAAAAAAGTGAGAGGACTATGTTAATGAAGATTCTAAAAACACCAGCATGTAATCTTTTCTTGGCCAGGGGTGGGGATAGGGGTGGGTGGGGCAAAAGCCGCTCCAGCAGTTTAAAGGCTAAATCTAGCTAACTAAATTATGGCTGCCCCTCTTTAAGGAAGAACACTTTTGCCTTAACACTGCCTCTAATTTAGCTCCTCGACTGTATTTCTATGTCAAACTGGGGAAAGCATTTGTTGAGCAGCTAGTCTTCTGACCAGGAAGTAAGAGCTAGAGCAGAGGTCCCCAAACTACGGCCCGCGGGCCGCATGCGGCCCCCTGAGGCCATTTATCCAGCCCCCACCGCACTTCCGGAAGGAGCACCTCTTTCATTGGTGGTCAGTGAGAGGAGCATAGTTCCCATTGAAATAATGGTCAGTTTGTTGATTTAAATTTACTTGTTCTTTATTTTAAATATTGTATTTGTTCCCATTTTGTTTTTCTACTTTAAAATAAGATATGTGCAGTGTGCATAGGGATTTGTTCATAGTTTTTTTTATAGTCCAGCCCTCCAACGGTCTGAGGGACAGTGAACTGGCCCCCTGTGTAAAAAGTTTGGGGACCCCTGAGCTAGAGGCTCTTATCTGACCTTCCCCCAGTCTGCGTGCAGAGTGCATGCAGAGAACCATTCCTACGGAGAAAACCTGAGAGCTAGAGGGGGCAGCAGACATGCCCTGCTCGTGCACAGGGACTCAGCTATCCTGGCGGGCTCCTCGCAGCAAGACGGATTCGCAAGCTCCCCTTCCAACGTCCAGACAGCGCTCTGAGCTCTGATCGTTGGGGGACCGTAGTTTGGGGACCTCTGCTCTAGCTCTTACTTCCTGGTCAGAAGACTAGCTGCTCAACAAATGCTTTCCCCAGTTTGACATAGAAATACAGTCGAGGAGCTAAATTAGAGGCAGTGTTAAGGCAAAAGTGTTCTTCCTTAAAGAGGGGCAGCCATAATTTAGTTAGCAGTCTGTTCACATACCAGCTGGGTTTCCGGGAGGCATGGCGACTTCATGTCACCCCACAAACAAGGTTGTTTTCCTCTTTATATAAGGAGATCTAACTTTTCTTTTTTACGCTGATGCTAATTTACTCTGTGACCCCAAGAAAGCAACTGAGCCTTGTCACCATTTTATAATACTGCCTGAAATCTTGCCTCTGGAATCTTTTAAGTAGGACAACCAAGTTTAAAAGTTGGACTTCAAAAAGTTTTTCAAGTCCTTACATAAGCAGTGACGGGGAGGTCTGATTTGATATTCACTGGGAATAATTTGGGGGAAGAAATAGATGACTCAACTCAGGATACGCCCTAGGACCACGTCGCCCTTTGAGCTTTCTGCAGCAGATGGATGTCTTTCTGCTCGGAGGCCCCAGAGCTGTCCAGCCCGGCCTGCACAGTAATAGCCAGGCAAAACTTTTATCAAAGGAAGAAACAGAAAGGCCTGACAGACGAGGCTGCCAGCATTGCCGCAGCCAGGTTAGCTTTGTTCTAATGCCATTCTGTCGGGTTTAACAAGCAGATATTAAGAAAAGTTTATAGAGAATCGAGATGAAAGGTTGTCGGTAGAGATGAGAGCTGCCAGTAGGCACCTCGAATCACACAGCTGGGTGTAGACTTGGCCGCAACTGGCTGCAAGCAAACGAGGTTTGATAGAGGAGCAGCTGCTTCCAAGCCTGCCGTGCTGGGAGCCGGGCTTAATCATCGGGCGCCTGGCACCTGAGAGTCTGGAGTTCCACCTGGGGAGAAACCCAGCAAGTGAGAGCAGTCTGGGTGTGCGCCTCCTCATTAGACGAGGCACAAACGATGTCCTTGCAGAAGTCGGGTGTCCTTGACTGGTCCCGACCTGATATGACATCTCACAGCCGGAGTGTCTGCACCACATGCTAGGGGACGATGGGAGCAAGAAGTCAGGAAGAGGTTCAAGGAGAAGATTGGCAATTTCATGTAAGGGCTTGGAGGTGAACTTGAGGAAGGAGGGAACCGGAAAAGAAAACAGGCCCCGCAGAAGGACAACCTGGAGCCGGTGATTATGTCCTGGCATGTAGGGCAAGCTGATGGGGCTCGCTTTTATCAGCTTTCGGTCATGCTAAATTCTTCCCGAGCCCACACTCCTTGTGCCTGAGTGCTTCTTGAAATGTGGATGAGTCAAGATGCCTCCCTCACAAGGGCTATGTGCCATCAATCTAGTGGAGGTCAAGTTTAAGCCCCATGCGATAATGTTGTTAACTCACCCATTTCTTTTTCTACCCCGCTGTCTGCTAAGTCCCATTTCTGCAAATCAAAATCAGTCAGAAAACAATTATTATATTGGTTTGTCTAAAAAACAAACACCCCCCCCTCTCAGTTTTCAAAATAAGAACTCCCCTTCTAAATGTGCGGCTGTTGCTTCCCGTTCAGCCAGGCATCTTCCCCAGTAAAGGCTGTTAATGCCTTCTTTTTGTAAAAACAGAATTCTAAACAGCAGCCATCCTATCCAAAATCATTTAAAAAACAAACAAACAAGCAAACAAGACAAAGCCTTATGCACAACTTCCAGTAGGGATGCAATAATGCTTGGATCAAAGCGAGCTCCTTCTATCTTGAATTACAAGTGTATTTCTCTTTTATTGATGTGAAATGCACATAACATAAAATTAACCACTTAAAGTAAACAATTCAGTGGCATTTGGTACATCCGCAACGTTGTGCAACCACCGCCTCAATCTGGTTCCCTGCATGCCCGGCGCACCTGGCCCCACTGAGCTGTAGAGCAGCCTTGCTCCGAGGATCTTGGCTGTGGCCCGAGGAAGTACAGTATTGCTCCCCCGTTAGAAGACTGTCCGGTCATGTTGGGTTAGGGGCTTGCTTTGTTCAGGGTCTGACCACAAATTAAGATCTCCTGTCTTGAAACAAAAGCTTCCCCTAACGAGATCTCTCTCTCTGCCAGTTCAGGAATCATTCTTTAGGGTGTCCAGTGGGTTTCTCTTTGAAGCCATGTGATAATACACTTAAACTCCATTTCCTCAAGGCTTTTTTGAGATCTCCATTTTACTGGTAGGGAACACAACTCAACTCCACAAGGTGAAATGTTCTTTCGGCCAACAAATTTAAATCGGCTGAGAGATTTAAAAGTCACAAACCCCAAGTTTCCAGCCCACGCCTGCTACGCCGCTCGGGGACTTTATACACATGCGCACTGACTTCCAATATAATCCCCTATTTTTAGTTACACATAACTTTTAAAGACGTTTTTCTTTGAAAGTGTGATGGCTTTCAGCAGTTATTTTTGTGATTCCTGAGAAGGAAGACCTAGCTTTTTCCACCTCAGAAATGCCAGTTTTTTTCTTTTTCTTTCCTTTTAACATCTGACTCAAATAGCTGAATTGTAACATGCCCTCATTCCTTCTCATGTGGTTCCCTCTTCATTCAAGGAAAGCCGTTTTACTAAATCCAAAAGCAAAAAAAAAAATCACTTAAAAACCACTTTTTCACGTACACAGTGAGAAAAAAATGGTCTAATAAGCTTCATTTACATTGTTACCTGAGGCCATAGAGAGTTGTGCAAAACACATTGCATAATTCCTCCAGGCTGTCGGAAGGGGTATTTTCCCCCCATAAGTAGAGAGGAGAGCATTTTCAAAGAGATCAGAATGCCAAAAGAAAAAAAAAATCCTATAAAAATGTTCATACGATGCAACAGAGAGTTTTTCTTTCTCTTCTCTATTTGGATTTCTATTTTTAAAACTAAACTTTAGAAAAAATCACAGCTGCAAACATTAGAAGTTATGACAGGACTGATACAACCTAATATACACTGAAGAATCCTAGGTATGGAGGTCCTGTGAAAATATTTCTTTCTAAGTTCTTCCCCTCTTCGTTTCAACTTGAGGTTACTAGTACTACTCTTAACAAGGGGTGTCTGAAACTATCCTCTTCAGTGATGAAGGGAGGGCCTTTGATACTGTGGCTAATTGGGGGTTTATTCATTCAGCAATTATTTTTAGCACTTACTCTACTCTGCTTACTTCTCAAAAACACGCTGTGAAGAAACTAAACCTAGTTTTTTCCCCCAATCCAGAAAATACCATCAATTACTTCAGCAATCAGAAGAAGAGATTATTCCATCAGCTTAATGGTTAACTCAGGACCACAGTAAGCACCCAGTATAATTATGAAACTGTACAACTGGTTAATTCATTTGTGCCAAGGTGCTACACTGGCAGCCCAACATCACCAGTTTTACTCGCGTATATACAGATTGCTTCTCCAATCCTCTTTAACAGTCACTGTGTGCACCCACAGCCTGAACCTGCTCTCCTCTCTCCCACGTGAGTCTCAGTGCGGACAGAGGAATGCTGAGCCAAAGAAGGAGACCAGGCACTGATCCATCTAGTCACCAATGCAGCATACACTTATTAGTAGATGTGTGGTCCTTTCTTATTCCAAAGACAAAATTCGTGTTAGCATTAGAGTAATGGGGAAGAACAGAAAAATGGAATGCAGGGAGGCCTACTTGGTATTAACTCAAACATTAACCAAATTCCCTTCACAATCTACAGTTCAAAAACTGCAATATCTCCATCAACTCATGTGATTTATATAAGAATTCCAGGGATGTTTTACTATTATCCCCAGGTTTTGTGGAGAAAGACTTGTGATCTCACCATGACCCTCATTCACAGAGCTGGTACAAGGCAGTGCATGAACGTGAGTCTAAATCTTCTGAGTGTCAATATACATGTTCTTTCTCTCTATCCCGTCCTTCTCATTGAAAATATAATGTCAAGTCACTCATTCCATTCATTCTGTAAATATTTATCCCGCAGCCGTGACTATTCCCATCATTGTATTAAGGGGCCAGTGTTTTTCAACTGCCTGTCTGCCGAAAATTTCATGCCCATTTGCAAAAAAGTTAACCACCCTGATACTGCATGGAGATTATAGACCCAATGATATTAGTTGAATTCACTTATGTTCAGGGTGATTTCTACCTTAGCAGTCTCCAAAATAATTCTGTTTCCACTGGTCTCCAAGTGTAAAAAGGTTGGAGACCATTATGACAGGCAATGTGATTTTGAAACAGGCACGTAAAACCCAACCCTCGGCTCAAAGTTTACACGTTCGTGTGCAGAACCTCAGAGAAGAGCATCATGATAGGAAGTGCAAGATGCAATGGTGGTTCAGGGAAGGGAAAGCCCACAACTATTAGAGCATCTTGGAGGAAATCAATCTGCTGGGTCTCTAACAGACAGGTAAAGGTAAGGGAAGAAAGACACATCCGCGACACAGTGACAGAAAAATAAAGAGCCGAGTCAGGGTCAGTGCACTGCGTCTGTCACTGGTGAAGAGATTCGCCGTACAGGTGCCTTGCTCACCGCCCATCCCTAACACCTCTTTCTGGAAGTGCCTAGTTTCTCCTGAAGCAAAGCCACGTTGTATTGTCTCTGCATCAGCCCTCTGGAATTGCTGCACCTTTAAAGAAGAGTATTTCTCACAGAACTGAGGGCTCACAGTTGGATATTTGGTGTACCAAAATGCAGTGTGTTTGTGTGTGTGTGTGCATCCGTGTGTGTGGAGTAGGGAATCCAGGATTGTTCATGTTGCTAACTGATAGTAAACATATCCATTGTGCCAAATACATACAGAGACTTGGCAGAGGAAAGGCAGAGACAAGATATGTTTTCTCCACGTGAGGCAGAGTAGGAACAATACTGCGTGTCTCTTCTCTCAACAGTTCTGGCAGCTGACAGACCACCTTAAAGAATTTATATCATGGGATGAGAGGAAATGCGTAACTGAGCAGCAGAGTCCCGTGGTAGCTGCCACCTGGCAGTGTGGCACACCCGCGTGAATATGCCAGCTATTGATCCTGGAATGGAAGGGAGGGCGGATCTGGGGGCCGTGACTTGCAACTATGACTTGGAGGGAAGGTATGACTTTCAAAACATGACCGTCAGCACAAGGTGAGAAGTAGACAGGGACACACAGAGGACCCAGAAGACATTTCAAAGTCCACTGTGCAAGTCCTGAGAGGAGAGAGAAGGCCCCGGAAATGCAGCTGCAAAGTCTGGTGTCACACTCAGTCATTCTTCCTTTCCTTCTTGCGTATGGCTTCTGCTCACAGAGATAGACCTGTAAGGTCACTGGGCATGGAGTCTTTTCAAAAAACATTCAATCGGAAACCCATAGCATATTTTTTAAGTTGAGGGATTTCCTGAAAACTTAAATCTGTTCTATCTTCACCTCGGACCAGCAATGTTTCTGCACCGCACATTCTTTTAGAATAATAAGATTCCATTAAAATAGGGGAAACTAATTCTAACCTGAATATGAATGTCTTTTTGCCATCAGCATGAGCCAAAGACACGGAACCCAGGGTCATGGACGCAGGTGCGCACATCCCATGATATACATCCTTTAAGGCGGGCAGCTGCCATGGAGCAGGCTGGCCCTCCCCCTGAAGCTCTGGTTTGAAAGATGGAAAACCCAGGGGTTTATCCCTCCAAGTTTCCAGACGGTAGCCTAACCAGCCCGGCGGCTGCTCCTCTGCCACACCCACTATGAAGCAGCACACACGTAAACACACATGGGCGGGGTCCTGGGAAAATCATAACAGGAGAGTCATTTAGCAAGAAGGCAGCCTTTGTCCATGACCCTGGTGCCTCATTTGCCCACGTCCAGAGAGAGAGAGCAAGAAAGAGCACTAGAGGAGCATCCAATCACCCACTGCATTCCATGCGGCGATAGGCCCCAGATGGTGAATACTGACACACTGGGAGTCCCTGAGCTACGTGAAATGTAGCTAGAAATAGCTGAAATTATTATTTTGATAAATAGTATTTCTAAATGCTAAAATTGGAAAGGAACGAGCTATTTTAGGTTCTGCTTGGATGTGCACCCCAATTATGGTCTTCATGTTTAACATGATGAGAAGGGGTGGAGGGGCACCCAAATCTTTGAAAAGTTTTTTTTAAAACAGGAAACATATGATTTTCTTGAGTCATCTCTATTTTTAAACTCCAAAGTACACATTACCCACTTGCTGTCAAGATGAATCACTGTGGACATTTCATTTTCAATGAAATTTCATCTATCTACAGACTAGGATTGGCTCATTAGAAGAGATAGCAGGGGGTCACAAGGAAAAGAAATCTTTCGATGTGACATGATAAGCAAAATATACTTGTAAAACTTAAAAGAAAGGTTTCAAGAAGAGAGAAAACGAAAAGGAAAAGAATGAAGAGAAAAAAATCATTCCTTTTTGAGGTAGATATCAGTAAGTGTATTGAGAACCAACTGAATCCTCGGGATAGCTTTGTTACCAGAGAGAACTGAGTTCACAGCTTGACCGTGTGACCTTGGGATAATTACTTCTTTTCACTGAGCTGAACTCTTCCCACCTGTGAAATGGGGCCATTATATTGCACACAGTTTTCATAAAGGTTATGTGAGACCACAGTAGAATATAAGCTCCATGAGAACAAGACCCCCTGTCCATTGTTGATTTTTCAGCACCAAATCAGACTTGATACGTAGTAACAGTGATAACTGATGCTTAGCAGACATTTCTGTGTGTCAGACCCTGCTCTAAATGTTTTGGACATGTCCACCCATATAATCCTCATAACCCCATGGGATGAGCGATAGACAGTATTGCCCCATTTTACAGGCAAAGAAACTTAGTCACTGAGAGATTAAGCGAATTACCCAAGGTCACACTAAACAGATACGCCAGGACTGGAATGCTGCCTCTGAAGTATCATACAGTGCGTAGGTACTCAGTAAATATTTATAGAATGAACCGAAATGGCAGCCACAAGGTCGGTACTGAACAAATACTACTGAACCTTCCTTTTCTCTTTGTCATGCCATTTAGAAGTACAGAAGGCACGGAATAATGCACGATTTCTGCCTCAGAGATCTGCCATCTTGTTAAAGAAATATGAACAAGGGAAAACTAGAGCTCCCTGGAAGAACATTTTAAACTAAATTGTTTGGGGGAGGCCAGTGGTCCCAACCAGCAACCATTTTGCTCTCCCAGGACGTTTGGCAATGTCTGGAGACATCTCTGATTCTTGGGACTGGAGTGGGGAGGTAGGGCAGGGCGGGGCAGGGCAAGGGGTGTGCTACTGGCCTCTAGTGGGGAGAAGCCAGAAGTGCAGTTAGACATCCTTTGGAGCACAGAACACCCCCATACTGCCCCCTCCCCTTAACCAAGAATTATCCAGTCCAGATATCTACAGTACTGAGCTTGAGAAACCCTGGCTTAAGCTACAAGGGCCACAGTCATTTTAAGGTGAAAGAAAGAAATGCCTGGGAGCTAGAAGAGTGAGAGCAGACTCTGTTTGAGGAGGTGAGATTTTTTTCAGGGGTGTATGATTTAAATAGGTGTGGAATGGCATGCCAAGGGAGGAAGCAGAGCCTCCACCACCTTTCAGCTATGTTTCTATGCACTGGTGAATAGCTACACATAATACATTTCCATACAGATGAAGACCAGGATCAACTGGTTAATCCTAGCATTAGTCAGAAAGGTTTGGCCTGTGTTCACACGTAGGAAAACACGCATCAAGACCAGAAATGACTAGCATTGCAAGTAACTGGGTGACACTTCTTAAACCTAATTAAGAAGATGCTTCCTTCATTCTTTTTATTCACAGGTTTGAGGAGAGGCTTAGCTGGGCGCATTGTAGATACTGATAGATATTTATATTTCTTCTTCACCCAAAGACTAGGAATGGCTTAAGGCTCCAGCTGGACTCGGAGACAAGATTGAGACATGCCATATCATGTGAAATCAACAGGCAGAACTGATCATAACACTCGCCTTGCATAGAAGTCTCTTTGTATGGGTTCCTGAGACATCTGCTAAAAGCGGATGTGTTCTAAAGGAACCAAACCTGACTACCTGGACCCAGAAACAAAGCTTTAGTCACCAAAGGAACATGGTGCATATTCATGCCCACAAGGCCTTGCTAGAAAATCTAGCTAAAACAAATGCCATGAAATCAAACGACAATCCTAGGAAGGGGACATGGTAGAAGGGGATCAGATACATGGATTCATATTCCAGTTCTACCACTTAGCTATGTGAGCTTGGACAAGTTACTTAATCTTTCTAAGCCTTCATCTGTGAAATTTGGTTAATAATGTATAATAAAACCATGTAGATTATCATGAGGATTAAATGAATTAATTGATGTAAAGGACTAATTAACAGTGTTTGACACATGATAAGTATTCCGTAAAGCCCAGCTAATTTTTGTTGTTTAAAAGAGAGAGGATTAACATTAAATTATCTCATGTACTAAAATTTTTGTAAAATATTCCAGCCCAAGCTATACTGTTTGAGCTTGCTTTCAGAAGACAGTAACACACACACACAAACACACACAAAATAATATATAATTCTTGCTACTCTACCTCTGGTGGCTTATTTTTGTCCTGGAGGACTTCCAGCAGTTTTTGAGGGCCTCTTTCTGGGCAATGAAACATCTTGACAAGTGAATGAATGCAAGAGGGCAGTGTTATTAATTTGATCTCATCCAATTCACAGATTATTCACAGGAAACTCAGATTATACATATGATGCACAGACCCATCATTTTCAAAAACAAATCTACAGGTGTTTTTGTCCAAATGATGTGGTCAAAGTCATACTAAAACAAGTGGTAAACTGAGGTTCAGATCTTCCTGTGCTGACTCTGAGGACCAAGTTCTTTCCACTGTACCATCTGCTGCAGTTGACCACAGACCAGACTTCAGGAAGTGCCTAATTTCTTTGAGACCTGTATTCCTCTAATCAACACACAAAAAATGCATTTATTATTTTTTGTGTTCCTGAGTACCAACTGAATAGAGACCAAAGTACTCAAATATATTGAACAGGATATTTTGGTACATATGAATATAAACCAACTCAAACTGACTCAGACATAACAAGGAATGTATGGGCTTGTATACATGAAAAGCCCAAATGCTGATGTGGCTTCAACAGGCATAGATGGATACAGGTCCTTTAATTATGCAATCATTATTCTTCCTCTCCATTGCTCATTTCTGTAGTCCTCTATATACACACCAAATGGTGTAAATATGGTCACCCATACTAGGCTTCCAACCAGCCAGCTCAGCACCTCTGAGAGAATGTATGTTCCTCAAAGTGGTTCCCTATAGAGCCCTAAGACTGCGTCTCATACCTCTAGATTGGGGCATGCACTTATCACTGAACAATTACTGTGGGTGGGAAGATGCAGTGCTCTGACTGGCTCAGCCTGAGTCACATGCCCACTCTTATAGTGAGAGTGATGGGCAGGAGGCCACAGACACTAAACATGGGAGGAGGAAATGTAGGCAGTTTTCCACATTTGTGTTGTTACTGGAGGGAGGCATACTAGGAAGTCAACCAGCTACCATTTATACCAATGGATAATACAAAGTAGAACATGGTTTTTTATAAAAAATATGTTGAGAATGATGAAAAATAAAAACCCAGGGTCATTTTTCATAATTCCATACCATGACCATAATTCAGCCATACTGATCCCTTTCTTTACCTGTTTAATATCTATGAATTCTTCAACGGTCAGCTGCCAGCTCCTCTAAAAAGTTTTCTCTAACCCCAATTTTCCACATTGGGTGAGTGGCCCATAGTAGCTGTACTCGCTCATTCATGGCATTGTAAACAGCAGACTTGCTATTCATTTAACTGATGCTGTTCTTTGAGCCAAGGGCTATGTAGTTTACTACATAGGTCCCTTACTTGCTATAATTTAAATACAGTTTTATTTGTTTTTTAAAGAAAGGAAAGCAGAGGAAGTGAACATGAACATTAATAAAACGTATATTTACTGTACTATATAGCATTAGTATTGTTTGTTTCAATGGAGGTATTTATTTAAAATCATAAAACAGTGATGACAACAACCTAACTTTGTAAACACTTTTTTTTCAATCTACCTATACATTATCTCGATATCAATCTGATACTAGTCTATAGTGAATGACACACTCCGGTCAGAAAACTTCTAAAGTACTTAATTTAGGTGTCCGAGTGGAGGTATTCACAAGTTTTGTCCTGCTCTTTATTACGGCTCGACATCTGGCATTATGACTTGCTACTGCTGTTTTTGCTTGTCTGCTCAATAAATATGTAGAGTAGTGACACTCTGGGGAGTGAAAAGAGCTTAAGCTTTCAAGTTACGTAAAACTTAATTTGATCCCTGAAGTGTTCATATACTAGCTTGGAAAAATTTGTCTGCTCATTCATTCATACATTTATTTGTCCCTTTAAGAAATGTTTAGTAACCACTCAACATAAGGGGTGATACAATCTCTACGGACAGGTGGAAAGAATGGAGAAATCACTTTGAAGAAGAAGTCTGAAGGTGAAACGTTGTTAAAGATTGCCACATACCGGCAGAATTATCCTTACTCTGGTTTCAGATGGCAGGCTGTAGAGAAGTGGCTGGAAGATGGAGAACAGCTGATTCCGGACTTCTGTCAGCAGTTTTACCATTACCAAGCACAGAGCCTGCCTGAGAATGGAGTCAAAGTAGAGGATGAAGACCAAAAATGAAGAGAAACCTTCTCCTGATGAAGTCATCTGAGCTCCTGAATCCAATCTCATCAAAATCAGATTCTCTCCTGAATTTTTCACTATCATAAGATTTTTTTTTAACTCTTCCCTTTGCTTAAATAATGTCTTTGGTTTGGCCGGACTGAGTTTTGTACTTGTAAATAAAAGAATATGGAAGGGTACAGGACCATATGGATTCCAGTTCCTAGGACAATCACTGGGACACAGTAAGCATGTGATAAATTTACATGGCATGAATGATTAAATGGTTCCAATGTAGCATAAATGAGTGAATGATCAAACAGTCCAAACAGAGCACGAAAATAGCATAGCATGGTCTCTGGAAGGTCCCTCCCTATAAGAAACATTCAACCAAATGTTAGGAAAATTATGACTCAATGCTTTAAAGGGGTCTCAAACATCAACAGGAAGTTTATAGTCAAAGAATTCTAAGGTCCCTTCCAATCCTGTTCTTCTATAATTCTGTGTTTGTATAGGTTTGAATTTTCACCCTTTCTAAGGCAAAGTGTCTTACCCCATTAGAAAGAGTATTATAATCAGACTTATCTCCATTTATCATCCTACTACCTTGATTTAAGAGAGAACTAAAAGCCCTGAACTGTCATACACTAAATATTGGATAAGTGACGTGGAAAGACCTGTTACTGGCACTCAACAGAGAGTTTTGCCCCATTATTTGCTTCTCTTTTAATACTTTGATATATGTCATGGGTTGGTCTAAAATATTCCTACCTGTTATTTGTGCTTTGAGATATTTATATGCAATAAATAGCCTTAAATGTGAAAAAATAGCTAGTGTGTGAACGAGAACTACTGAGACAGATGGGTCTACCACAAACACATTTGGCCTGTTGCAACACAGAATTTCATCTTTAACAAACTGCTATATAACTCATACGATGTACTTAGCTACGATACGGTCCAGAGCAAATGGAAGGAATTGGCAGTGATGGATGAGGAAATAATTGTTCAGCTATTCAACATGACATTTGCACTCACAGATTTGTCTTCTGTTTGAGGAGGCTAATCATAGTTCAATCACCAGTTTATCATTTGCCCTGCCCTAATTATCTCCTGTGTGTAGGTCCACTCCCTAGCTCCTAGGTATGTAAGATGTTATGATCCGATATGCAAAGTAGGTTTGACATGCTTCATAAGCTGTACATGAAAAAGAAAGCCAATATAGTAACTTGTTTCCCCAATAAAATTGTGAAGTTGATGTTGTATACAATTAGTCTCCTGCTGGTGTTTTTATTATTATTATTATGGATTTGAATGTGACAGAAAACTTTGATATTGATGTGAATGGATTTAAGACAATTCCATTATTAGACACACAGTGATCCATGTGGTACCTGTGGATCTCTTGCCATTAATTGTGTTGTAGGAAAAAATTAATTATTTAGTAACATTTTAATATTCTTTGCCCTACACACAAATCGTATAAAATTCCTCATTGTATAATTTCCAGCAGACGACTGTTTTATCATGGGAAACTGTGGCATAAGAGTGTATAACCTCTATAAGCCTATAGATTTGATTTCCTATATCAGTTTCAAACAAATTTGAACTCATATGAGAAAATGAACTGCTTATAAGAAACTCCCCTAAGACAGGAAGCGTGGAGCCAGGTCTCTCAAAGAATACAGATCTATCAAAACACTCACTAAATATTAATTGCCTCCCATTCTCAACAATTAAGTAACAGAGAAAAGGGGTTTATAAACAGAAAAATTTAAATGGGGAAATTTGAATAAAAAAGCCTTTATGGGTATAGGTCAAATAAGTTTGTAAATATGATATATGTTTTCTCACTTATAGTTTGCATGGGGTGTGGGAAACAGGCTGTAAGCTTGCAAGGTCCTTATAGCCTAAGGCTTAGTTTTAAGACTAAGCCTTAGCCACCCTTTTAATACTAAAATCTTCTCAACACTAAGCTTTTCCCCACACCCTTGACTGTTGCATGATGTGGGGTGGTGCACTCTTATGAGAAATCCCATTTATGCCTCAGATGAGCGGCTTTGTATCAGAGACTTCCTTATTTGTATATTGCTTTAAAGGCTTTAATTTCTACAGTATAAAATTAGGCATACTGGGGGCTCTCTCACTCAGATCCTGCCATCAGCATTGCAAAGGAGCGGCAGCCAAAATGGCGGAGTGCTGAAGGAGAAGACAGTTTGTGCAGAGAGAAGGAGATGGGGAACAGAGATGAGTACGACTAGTGAGGTAAAAACCTTTGATTCTAGGAATACTTGGATGAGTCAGTGTCTTTGGGAGCCCTGAATGGAAAGGGAAGTGTTTTCCCACTGTGTGTATTTCTCACCCACCAGGTGCGAACTAGGATTAAAGGTAATGGCCCATTAGTTCTTGGCTCGTTGTTTCATTACCGTCTGTCTGAATCAAATGTGAAACTGCACGGGCCAGGTGATTATGATGGTGTTCGCGGCTACTGGTCTTACATTGAGTCAGAAGGAAAACGCAAAAATTAAGTAAACCTGTTTTCTCTATAAGGAGCTACTTGTTAACAACCCCCCTCCTTTGGACACTGGGAACAAAGAGACATTTTTATTTATATCTAAGGAGAAAACCATCAGCCAATCACTTTTTTCAGAGTGCTCCCTATTTTCCGGGTGTCAGAGATATGAAGACTAGTAAGACACTGGTTTCCTAAAATGAGCTCACATAAAAGGAAGGTCAAATACACTAACATATGATCAGCTGATTCGGCACTCCTGTCGGAAGGCGGCACACAGGGCTTTGGATTTTCCGGTAGCAACACAGGAGAGAACTCGTGGAAATCCCCAAAATGACGGTGAATATCAGTGTCGGGATTGGTGGCCATATTCAATGTAGAAGGCATCCAGTCCCAACTGGAGCAGGTCAGAGAGCCCTTGGCTAGTGCTCCTCAGAGCAAGGTTCAGGGATCAATGACAGAGTCACCTGGGAACTAGGTACAAATGAAAATTCTCCAGAATTTCTCCTGCTCTCTCAGAACAGGAATCTCTGGGACTGGGGCCAACCAATCTGTGCTGTTACTATCTAAGTAATTCTGATGAATGTTCAAGCTTGAGAACTACTTCTCTGAGTGATACTTCTTAAGGGAGATAAAATTGTTTGTACATCTGATGCCTGTGAACAACTTATGGAGATAATTAGACAACTGTGAAAGAACTTGAGGAGGAATTAGAGGTAAGTACAATATGAAGAAAACTAAGAAAAAGATAACAAAAGGAAATTCTTAAATCCAGGGAAAACAAAACATTTTACAACAAACGTTGAGTAACCACAATTTACTATATAATTTAGATTTGAATAACATGCCTAGGTATAATCATGTAAATACTAAATATTGATCTAAACAATTACAATGTAACTATGCTGGAAGGCAGTTTGAGTGACGGGAAGGATGCTTATGTGGTGGGAATTAGGATGGGAAAAACTGTGGAATCTCCAATTTTATAGTAGAAAGATTGTAAATAGTACCTGAAATTCAATCAGGACACACTCACACACACACACACACACACACACACACACACACACACACACACACACACAGACATTTGGAGGTAAAAGCCAGAAGAATCAGTTAAAGGAGATACAAATGACTGCTCTCCTACAAGTGAATGGGGAAGAGCTGATTTTTTTTACAGTAAATCTTGCAAAATAAGTTGACTTTTTATACATTGTGCATGTTTAACTTGGATAAAAAGTAAAAGCCAAAATAAACAAGCAAAACATTCCCTCTCCTCTTGGAAGACACTCTCCTCATTCTTTGATAATCATTATGTCTTCATAACTCTTAGAGCACTTATTATCTAGTTCAGGGTTGATAAATTATAGACCTACTCACCTGAGTTTTATAAATACAATTTTACTGAAATTCAGCATGGTTGTCAGTCATTTACATATTGTCCGTATATTTTTTTTATGATACAATGGCAAAGTTGGGTTGTTGTGATCGAGACTGCATAGACCACAATGCTTACAATATTTACTATCCAGTCCATAGAGAAAAAGTTTGCCCAGCCCTGATCTGATCTACGCATTTCACACCTAAAACAATACCTGAATTTTTGTACAGATATTTTGTTTTCTCTATTAGATCTCACTTGATTCTTATTAACAAATACCCTAGTTAGGTAGCATCAGATTACCAATGGATCAAAGACTCAGAAAATGTGGGAACACTGACCAAGATTAAAGAGTAATGAGTAGTAGAGATAGGGTTCAAGCTTAGCTCTGTCTGAAACCAAAGTTTATATTCTATGGCCGGTGTCTAATCAGATTTTCATGTTAGTATAGCTGGCCTTTCTTAGACATGAGTTGTATTTAGGGTAAGAACCATGTCCTAACCATCGCGTATCCCCTGTGCCTGCAACTTTGGAGGAGCTCCGAACGAAGTTCTTGACTGATGACTATGAAGATGAGGACAACTCACAATTCTCAGAGCAAATTCATGTGTTCAAAGCAACTACAGTAAACGTGATTGTTCTATTTTCTTAACAGACTAAAATATGCCCTGAGCTGCTTTTTAGTTGAAACATTCTGAATAAATAAAGCATTATTATCTGGAAGAGGTCAGCCATGAAGTTATCAACGATGCCTCATCATCCTCTTGTGGTAAAGCTCAGTGTTCCTGTTTTGCATTTGTCTCAATCTAGACTGGAGGCTCTTGGAGGCAGAGGTTTCATGTTTATGTGCTCAGGAAATTCTGGGCACCTGTGTTGTTCCATGACTAATTGCTAAAAATAAATAAGTAATAATAATGCATTGTTGGTGTGAGGTTTGCTTCATGTCCCACAATGTATTCTGAAAACACTGATTATGAACTTTCTTTAACCAACCAAGTCTTCCAAAAGCAAAAACCTAGTGAGAATTACTCAAAGTAAAATGACATTACTGTTTTGATCAGAGAGTTTATGACTAATACATAAGTAGCTATGTACACTCTCAGCACTGAGTTAAGTAAAAGCAATGCTGTTTTCCTTTAAAGTGAATAGTATTACTAAAAAACAAGAACTCATGGCTTGGAAGAAAGCATAGATTACATCTATTTTCATCATCTAGTTCCCATTACATTTCCTAGTTGTTATTTACCTTGTACTTGAATACATTGCAGCAATAGAAAACCCCTACCTGCCAAGGTTAACAGTTCCCACTTGATTTCATTTATTTATTCATTCAAACATTTATAGTCTCTCAGATATTCAGGCATCATTTTAGATTGTTACAAGTTATTTGCTTATGTAAGGTTGAAATCTGAATCCTTACAGCTTATATTAGTAAATAAGATTTTTATGTTTCAGAAGTTCACACATGTAATCCACTCACTATACATAATGCTTCAAATATTTAGAGAGAATGTTATCTTCCTTGGTCATTTTTGTCTCTGTCCTAAACATCTCTAGTGCCTGAATCCACTGTTCTTTTATGCCTTTTTCACCAAATCAATATCGCCAAAAGTACTGCTCTATATGTGGTCTGACCAGCTGGAAGGATCTGCTTTTTAGACCAGTGGTCCCCAACCCCTGGGCCACAGACTGGTAAAAGTCTGTGGGCCATTTGGTACCGGTCTGCAGAGAAAGAATAAATAACATTATTTCCGTTTTATTTATATTTAAGTCTAAACGATGTTTTATTTTTTAAAAATGACCAGATTCCCTCTGTTACATCCATCTAAGACTCACTCTTGACGCTTGTCTCGGTCACGTGATACATTTATCCCTCCCACCCTAAAGGCTGGTCTGTGAAAATATTTTCTGACATTAAACTGGTCCATGGCCCAAAAAAGGTTGGGGACCACTCTTTTAGACAATCCGGGTAAAAATCATTGTTATAAGGATTGGCTCTGGAAAACTGAATCATCAGAACGGGACCCAGGAGTTGGGTATCAAAGGAAGAAATAGCATTTCACTCCTTGGCTAGAGAACAATCAGGTCTCTTTGAGGTTATAATCAGATCTGATGAGTCTTCAGGCACACAGCATCCCATTGCATGATGGGATAGGATATAAACAGATCCAGAAAGCACAAGCTCCATGAACATCACCTACCTCACTGCACCTACCTAGACTCGTACATCACCTACCTACATTGCACTGAAACCTCTCCTTTCATCTAAACCTAGAGCCTCATGGGAGATTCCCTTTTAAAACTAGCTACACCGGGAAAGACAAAAGCTCAGGCCTGGACTGCAATTATTAATGTTGAACTAACAAGGCCTGTCATTTTACTACAACTGTTTAGAGGTGGCCCTGGAAGACTTCACAGAGTTGCAAGCATTATAGTCAATTGTTCCCTTTTTTATGGCAGTAAAAGTAGTTTAAAGTGTGGAAATATACAAAAATTTGCAGCAGTGATGAATCACTTACCTAATTTATAAGGAACCTTGAAAGAATACAACTTGATCATTGGTGAGGCAAAGAAATTTGGGGAAGAAGTATGTGGATGAACCTATGTTAATGGACACAAGCCTGAGGATACTTTTGTCTTCTGACAATGACCACGGTCAAGTCTCCACTGTAAAGGCACACCCAGTGTGGACAAGTCCTGCCAGGGGTGAGGATGACAGAGACACAAAGACCCGACTCCAGGGACCAGGTTCAGTGACGCAGATCCACTTTATTCAGAAAGTAAGCTAGCTTATATACACAGGCTCAGCCTATAGGGTGTTACAGCATGTTCCTCAAAGCCAATGGCTGAAAATATCAGGGAGCTGTGTGGTTGGCACTAAGTCACTTCCTTATAGGGGGCAAGCTCCCTTCCTGGGTATGCCCAGGAGGGTTCTGGGAGCTGCAGTATTCTCACAGCATTGCATCAGCCACAGCTGCTAGGAATGTGCTCTTCACTCCACCCACACTTCCCCCTTCTCTTTTAATTAGGGCCAATTGGACTTGATGAGTGACAGGTTGCTGTTGTTGTAGCTTCTGAATGCTATGCATTATGCAATGGAACCCTAGTAGAATTAAAACAACTATAATACTTATTATACTATATGCTAATAGATTAGCTGGATTAAACAATGAGGCAAGTTTCTGTAATGTTTGACTAGTTAGGAAATACAATGAGGGTCTTAAACAGGGGATTCCTCCTAGGGGTCGGGATGTCATTTCCCTCCTATTGTGTTACAGAGACCTTCTAGGTGCCATTAAACACAGTTCCATTTTGATTGTAAAAAAATGGACATAGGTCCATGCACACCCTCTTCTCACAAAGGTCCCAGCATCCAAACATGAAATGGATGGCTTGCTGTGGGCTGCATACTGCATATGGTTGCAAGGCACATTACACAAATTACAGCAAAATGACAAATCATACAATTTCAACAATTTCAAAGGTACATTTCACCAGTCTCTGAGCACTTTGCCAAAAGTGCAAAATGTCCTCGGCCTTCTTTCTAGCCATGGGAAAAGCTTCCCAGGCCAGGGGAGTGCTTCCAGCAAAGGTGCCCCCTACCCCCATCAGGGTATTTCACATTGTCCAAAATCCGTATGTCCATTCAACAAAGGAACCAGTGCTCTCTCAGGTCGTAGTCCAGGAAATCAGTCTATGAACATGAGGCCTCAGCCACCCCCCTCATCCCTGCTGTCCTGGCAGGTCTTACACTGTCCCAAAGAGGAGCACGTGGCAATGGCAGTCAGCATTTCCATCTCTACTCTGGAGAGCATGATGACATCAACCCCTATGTCCCCAAATGTCAGCGAACCCACCAGCGGCTTAGCAGGCACTCCCTGCCGTCCCAGCAGCCACTCTGTGATGCAAGCCTGGCTTCCGTTCATCCTCCTGCTGCAGCTGCCGCCGTTTACCTTCTGGAGTCTGTGAATAGCAACTCTGGCCCAATTCTCCTCATCCTCCAAAGATGAACTGAAAACACAAGCTCGCGCTGCCAGGCTCGAGCCCCGGGCTGTCACTGCCTGCATCTGGGAATCAGCGGTCACTATAGCACACATAAGCAAGAACAGAGCACCAGGGCCTGGGGGCCCGTCAGGGGCAATTTTCTGGGCCCGCCCCACCCAAGCCTCCACATCCTCCCAGGTGATGGGGCGTGCATGCATGCCGGCTGCGAGGTCTTCTTCTGGAGTACTGAGGACCTCCTCCCCTCAGGCATAGTTGGTGTGGAGAAGGTCAGGGCTGTGGCTTTGGACAGGCGAAGACTGAACCATTCAGCGGGTGCCCAAGAAACCCTGTCAAGCAGTTTGGGAGGTTCCTGGGATCCAAATTGGTTGAATAACCTCTCCCTTGCATTAGAAGAGAGTGTGATTCCCGCCACTGTGCCACGGCTGGGTTCTTCTTGTGTCATTTCAGAGAGAGGGGCTGGAGAGAGAGAGCGAGAGATACAGAAAAATAGACAAGACAGACAGAAAGAAAAAAGACACATGGGGGCATATAGGCTGGCCCATGGTTCTGCAGCAGGAACACATGTTGGAGTTAAAGCTGGGGTAGAAAATGGTGTCTGAGAGGCTGGGGTGGGGCATTGAGCCCCAGCAGGGAATGCAGAGGTAGTGACTTCTGCTTTTCCCCGCAGCAGAGCTGATGGCGCAGTTAGCAATTTGGTTGGTTTTGTTTCTTCGCGCTCAGCCCCGATTTTGTCAAACTCGGAGGCTAAACTACTTTTCTCCTCAGTGGAGGGGGGCAAATAGGGAGGTAGGGGCTCCCCAGAGAGAGGGGCAGCCTGCAATATTTTTGGCACCAGCAGAGGGTCCCCAGGAGGAGCACTGGTCAGGCAGGCATATATCGCTAGCAGGGCAGGAATGAGACCAAGAGGGAAGGTTTGTCCCCCATGTACTTCGGCCGAATGGACACACCAGAAAGCTCGGGCCCAAGCATCGTGGTCCCAAAGAGGCACGTCCTGGAGCCAAGGGTTGAAACCTAAGAGGATTTCCCAGTAAGTACAAAGATCCTTTCGGTAACTTTAACTCGCCTACTCTGCAATAGGGCGTGCAGGGCTCAAGCCTGTGGGGTTCGAGAGTGGGGGAGAAGGTTTCCCATTTCAGAGGGTCACTCACCCGTCCCTTGGATGCCGGTTAGGTCCCTGTTCCACGTTCGGGCACCAGTTGTGGACAAGTTCTGCCGGGGGTGAGGACAACGGAGACGCAAAGACCCGACTCCGGGGACCAGGTTCAGTGACGCAGATCCACTTTATTCAGGAAGTAAGCTAGCTTATATACACAGGTTCAGCCTATAGGGTGTTACAGCGTGTTCCTCAAAGCCAATGGCTGAAAAGATCAGGGAGCTGTGTGGTTGGTGCTGAATCACTTCCTTATAGCAGGCGAGCTCCCTTCCTGGGTATGACCAGGAGGGTTCTGGGAGCTGGAGTGTTCTCACAGCATTGCATCAGCCACAGCTGCTAGGAATGCACTCTGTGCTCCAACCACAATCCAGTACCCAGCCAGAATGATAATTCATTCTATGAAAGTCAGATGATCTCTTTTTGATCACACTCCAGTACTTATGCAACCAGTCCATGAACAGAATGTCCATGGTGGCAGGATGGAGACTATGCATGGATCCAACAATCTGTGCCAAGATGAATTCTGGTACTGCTTTTGACAAATGCTGAACAGCTCAGCAGCTAGACATTAAATATAGAAGCATCCCTCAAGAAGACTAGCTAGCCAGTTGATGGAAGGTTAATTGTGTCAGACTTTTCAGGAACCTATGGCTCATGAGCCAGATGTGGCTCTTTTGATGGCTGCATCTGGCTCACAGACAAATCTTTAATAAGAAAAATAATAAGGTTAAAAATATAAAACATTCTCATGTATTACAATCCATTCATTTGCTACCACTTATGTTCATGGTTGCAGGTGGCTGGAGCCAATCACAGCTGTCCTTCGGCACAACACCAAATTTTTATTGGATAATGCGTAATGTACACGGGTCTTGTATAGTTCTCATGGAATTACATTTTAAAATATGTGGCATTCATGGCTTTCTCAGCCAAAAAGTTTCCCGACCCCTGTTCTACTCTAAAGGGAACAGCAATTTATCCTTCCTGGAATTTATACCTATTCTGTTTACAGTTTTCCCTTCCCTAAAAACAATGCCTCTGGCAACACAACCACTTGAGAGCTTATGGAATACTTGTTTTACCAATCAGGATCTCTTATAACATACACTCCAAGGGACTCAGATCATGATCACAATTTAACACTACATCCAAAAAGAAGACAACTTAATAGAAAGATAAGGGACCTTTGAAAGTCTCAGTTTAGGGATACACAACCTGTGGGTTAGGGAATCTGTCCTGCAGGACGCAATGTAGGAACCAATCAATCAAACCACTTGTGATGCTGCATTCCAGGAGTTGTAATGCATGGGCATGTGAACCAAGGAGGGGCATGTGAACCAAGGAGGGGCACGTGAACCCAGGATGGGCACGTGAACCCAGGATGGGCATCTGAACCCAGGAAGGGCATGTGAACCCAGGATGGGCATGTGAACCAAGGATGGGCACGTGAACCCAGGATGGGCATGTGAACCAAGGAAGGGCGCGTGAACCAAGGATGGGCACGTGAACCCAGGATGGGCACGTGAACCCAGGATGGGCACGTGAACCCAGGAGGGGCACGTGAACCAAGGATGGGCACGTGAACCAAGGATGGGCACGTGAACCCAGGATGGGCACGTGAACCAAGGAGGGGCACGTGAACCCAGGATGGGCACATGAACCCAGGATGGGCACGTGAACCAAGGAGGGGCACGTGAACCCAGGATGGGCACGTGAACCCAGGAAGGGCACGTGAACCAAGGAGGGGCACGTGAACCCAGGATGGGCACGTGAACCCAGGATGGGCACGTGAACCCAGGATGGGCACGTGAACCAAGGATGGGCATGTGAACCAAGGAGGGGCATGTGAACCCAGGAAGGGCATGTGAACCCAGGAAGGGCATGTGAACCCAGGATGGGCATGTGAACCAAGGATGGGCATGTGAACCCAGGATGGGCATGTGAACCAAGGAAGGGCATGTGAACCGAGGATGGGCATGTGAACCCAGGAGGGGCATGTGAACCCAGGATGGGCATGTGAACCAAGGAGTGGAAGTAGTATCTTCTCTCGCCATCACTTCCATAGCTTCATTGGCAGGATTATTTCTTTATGTCTTCACATTTTGTATTCTATTATATTAGAAGTCCAAGTTTCTAGGGGGAAAGTCTTTCAACAAATTCTTTCGACCTGATGCTACGAGTGCACACTGGTCATTTAGGGATTCTCATAGAGACAGACAAGTTGATAAATAGGGACCTACCACATTGGCAAGGTGATTGCCCCTAGGCACCATGATGAACTAAGGTTGGTGCTATTCATTTTGGGCAGGAAGAAGTATGTTCAGAACCCAGGATGTTCAATGATTTATTCTTTTTCAGAGTCCGTAGTAACCATAAATAGACAATTGCAGCAACCATAAATAAACATAAATAAACTGCTGGCGTGATGAACTATTGGGCCCCTCATTAAATATATCATTAAATTCAAGCTGTGTAGGCCAGAAATGAGTCTCATACAGGTAATAAAATCAGCGAGTAGCCAAGGAAAAGATATGGCTAGTTATATTTAGAAAAAAAAATTTTATATGAACAGAATACAAAAAAAAATGAATAAGAGGAATAAGTTATCAGAGAACAATATAATGGAAAAGAAGAAATGTCTTGAAACTTTACGTGGAACTCAAAGAACCCAACCCTGCCAGGTTCTAGGGTGAGACTTTCATGTGACACCCAAAATCATGACTAAAGACCCCACCATTCATATGGCAAGAAGGCAACTCCATCTCCAAAACTCCTGGGAATTCCTGGTAGGTATAATAAAGAGAAAGCTGGCAACTTTCATTCCTCTAACTTCTCATTCCAGACTTGTTCCCTGTCTAACTAACTTCCTTTTCTGTATTGAGTCCTTTCTTTGCTATCCTCTTCTTTGCACCATACCACATTTTCTAGGCAACAACCTTTCTTTTATTCCTTAAAAATATTGCATCATCACAACATTAAGCTTTTGTATATAAAAACTTCTACAGGACGTTTAAAAATACACAATGAGGAAATAATCTCCTAAAACTCTTTCCTTACCCACCAAGAGAAACTATCGGAGACCACCGTTCACTGAGGCCCCGGCTTGCTGCCGTTTTGTTCGGAACCATTGTTTCACATGAGATCTACTAATAAACAAAAAGGACATTCTTTTAAGATGACACAAGTTAATAGCAAATAGTTAATAGTCTTACAAAAATACTTCCACTTGCCTTCTTCCATGTTTCCATTAGCATGAGAAGGTCTACCCAGGATGAGAATTGACCCAGTTAAGCCCAGTCTAGAGTAAAAACCACATAACCTGCAGATAAATAGCTGGACCAGTTGATACCTAGCCAACCTACAGAGCTGTGAGCTATAGTAATAAATGCTTGATGTCTTAAGCCAACAAGTTTGGGGGTAGTTTATTATATTGTAAGAATTAATTGATAGACTTGGTAGCCTTTTTTTCAGTGTGAAAACTAAGACACAGAGAGGAGTTTTTATTTGTCTGACCATGGCAATGTTTTGCTGGCAGAAGAGCAATGGTGCAGGTCCTGAAGCGGAACGTGCTAAGCACAGAGCATGGAGGCCAGTGAACGGAGCTGAGTGAATGAGGGAGAAGGTCATAGAAAACAGATCTGAGAGGCCCTGGAGGAGGTGGCGGCAGTGAGGGCCATGCAGGCCTGGTAACAATTTTGGCTTTTATTCTGGGAGATGGGTAGCACTTGGAAGGACTTGTGCTGAGAAAAGACATGATCTAGATTATTTTTAACACAATGTTCTTATTTCTGGCTTGAGAATAAGGGGTCAAGCATAGAAACTGGGGTAGAAGTAAAGAAGCTACTGCAGATATCTAAGATGATGATAATGGCTTGAACTAAAAATCCCAGGCAGTAGAGAAATCTGTGAAATATGAGAAGATTCTAGACATAACTTGATAATACAAAAAAAAAAAAAAAGAAGAAGAATTCACTAATTGATTGAATATGAGGTGTAAGAAAAAGAGTGGAGTCCAGGGTTACTTCAAGGTTTTGGCAAGAACAACTAGAAGACCCCAGGTGACATCTGATGAAATGTAGAAGACTGCAAGAGGAGTAAGTTTGGGGATAAGTGTATCTTGAGATACTCATAACTTCTATAATAAATTGTTTTTAAAGACTTGGAATGAGTCCCAACTGGATAAGCAGCCAAATTGAGATGAATATTTGAGTAGCTCTGATTAAATGTTGCTTTTTAGTTCATCATTTTTCTCAATCCATAAGGATATTAAAACAAGTTCACATATACCAGTGTATAAAATTTAGCGAATATTCCTTAAAGCATTCAGGGGAATATGAGACTATTTCTAGTGTACCATTTATAACTCTGCCATCAATTGTTTATGTTTCCATGAGTCTATGGATGGTCTCATGATTGCATGATGTTGCTATTAAAAAGATGGACAATTGAGTCTCTACAGTAGGGCTTCACTTTTTCTTCACTCAACAGACTCAATTTCCAACAGTGGCAATCAAATTATTCCAGAAATAGAATTTACAGATTTAGAAAAAAAACCCTATAACTCTAGTATTGAACATTTTAATTAGAGTTCTGAATGTTCAATTTCAAGTAACTTCCTGTTAAAACTCAATTTAAAATCTTTTCTCATGTAATAAGATTGGGGGTGGGGCTATGCTTTTTCACAGAAGGGTAACTAGCAGACCTGCTCCCAATCTCCCTAAACACATCGAACTGACATCTTGATGACTGCATTTTTATCATCCTATTATTTTCCCTTACAGAGTATAGTTGGTTTGTATTTCTGGTTTCGTTTGATGCTTTTATTAAAAGCAAAATCAGTCTGAAACACAGTCAGTAAAAAAAAAAAAAAAAAATTAACTTAATCTGAATAGGCTGAAAGGAGCTCATTTATAACAGTTCTGAAAAGCACTTTTTAAAGCATACCAGAGTTTTTATAAAGCTTATGTGTACTCTAATGAAAAAAGAAGACTCAAATCCAGGCTCTCGTTTATATGGACAATCCACTTGAGATAGGAGGGAAAATGTCAAGCTGTCAAATTCTACATGCCCAAAGAGTGGAAATAAAAATCATTAGCAGAGTCTTGATAGGAAATAGAGTAAAAAGTTGATTTATATACTATGAGAGATAAAGTGAAGGGTGCTGGAGGAAAAAATAGGCAAAGAAAATAAAATGTATACTATTGATGCGGAAGAATCAGCAGCACACTCACATACACAGGAAAAGCAGGAGCACCTGCCCTGGAGAAAAGGGAAAATAACCTACTGATAAGAATCCCATAAGGAAGTGAAAAATACACTAATCTATCAGTGGGAGTAAGAACAGCTAATTAAATTCAAGTTTGAGAAAAGACATTTTGTTTCAGTTCACTGTTTTAATTTCTTGCTAATCAATCATAGGGTTTTTTTGGGGGGAGACTATTTCAAGAAAGTTAAATTCTTGATTGAAACTGAGTAAGTAGGAACATAAGATTAAACATTAAAAATGAAGATAAAAATAAAAGAATATAAAGACTAAAGCAGCTGTAGCATAACTTAACATCTCAGTCAATAGTCTCCATGGTTAAGGAAAGAGTGAAAAAAATTTTCTAAGCCTTCCCCTAAGTTGTCCAATTCCCTTACTATTAACTATTAATGGGCAATGACCAAATAGACTTTTAAATAAAAATATTCTTTCAACAAACATATCTACTTTGTATGTCAGCTTATTTTCCAAATTTGCTTAAGAAAGTAAACCTTGCATACTCAGAATAGATAACTAACAATACTGGTTTGGGGGGGGGGGGGCAGTTAGTCATATGTACCTGAAACACTTTAAAGACTTAAGATTTCAGCCAACTGCAATCATATCTCTGGCTGATTTAAAGAGGAATATCTAAGTTTATTTCAGATTATCAGAGACCCCCCCAAAATGCAATACATATAGACTTTAGATTATCCAGTTAAAAACAACAGAAAGAGATAATGAGATGTTGCACAGAGATATCATATACCGACTGGACTGTAAAAGACCATTGAGGGACATGGCACAATTGTATAAAATGACATGCCAAGCAGCAAATGAAAGAACTCAGGATAACGATAGGGTAAGGTGATGAATGGAAATGTTAAAATCATCTTGGTGCTTAGCATTGAATAATGTAAATACTAGGTAGTTCCTCATTAATTTTTGAAGCTAATATTATGTGATAGATGTGGCTATGCAACTAGCATATGAAGCACCCACAAAGAGTCAGGATGATGGCAAATATCCTCTTTTTACAGAGAGAGAGAAACTGAGACATAACCTGTAAAATTATGGCAAAATATTTGCACAGGATCAGCGATCCCTCGAAGAAGCCAACTCTGGCAACATGGAGAACTCCAACTTTGAGAATTATTCACCATCTCCCTGATGATCTGCCATTTCCTTTCGATCCCTGAGGTCAGGCCAAGTATTCTATCCCATGAGAAGCACGTTGAGGCCATCTGCTTCAAAATGCAGTTGTTAACATCAAGACTCTAAACTGATGATATCGAACACAGATTGTTCACTTCCCTCCACCACACTCTTTCGCCCTCCCAGCTGTGCGTAGCCTGGACTCTTACAAATGTGATGTTACATGTTTATGTGGATTTCTTATGTGCCTGGTGTCCATTCTTTAATATGAATCTTATCTCCTCCTGGTAGCATTAATTCAAATTTAAAAGTTAGAAAAAAATGGTCTACCTGCAATTAAATTCTGCTTCTCTTTAAGCCATTCCTCATTAATTTATTATTAATAATAGTCATTTAATGTTTTTAGTTAAATGACCAACTAAGACAAATAAAAATCTCTATTCTAAAAACTTAACCAGGGGTAGTTAACCTTTTTATACCTACCACCCACTTTTGTATCTCTGTTAGTAGTAAAATTTTCTAACTGCCCACTGGTTCCACAGTAATGGTGATTTATAAAGTAGGGAAGTAACTTTGCTTTATAAAATTTATAAAGCAGAGTTATAGCAAGTCAAAGCATATAATAATAATTACTTACCAAGTACTTTATGTTGGATATTTGCTGTTTGGCAGAATAAATCTTTATAAAACAACTTACTATAGTTAAATCTATCTTTTTATTTATACTTTGGTTGCTCTGCTACCGCCCACCATGAAAGCTGGAATGCCCACTAGTGGGCGGTAAGGACCAGGTTGACTACCACCGACTTAAACAGTTATTCCAGGGTCATTAAGCTCTAAAGAGTGAACAAGAAAAGATCTTTGTAAAAATTAAATTAGGAAACAAAAATAACTATCATTTTTCCTAAGTGCAGTTTTAATTTTAGGGTGCACAAATGCATGCTAGAGCTATTCTTGGATTTATTTTTTAAAGAAACTATAGTAGCTCCTCTAAATCCCACTGGAAGCAGAGATCATCAATACTAAAGAAAATCAGGTGAACCATTTCAAGCCAGCTGCCGGATGTTACTATTATTCAGTTACCAATACGGTAAGAAATGAACTTCCCTGTGGCACCTCCTTTACCTAAGTGATCCTGAATGAAGCTTAGAAATAAAAAGGCAGAGAAAGGCCAGCTTCCACTCTAGATGGACCAGTACGTACTTAATGACCCACTTAATTTAGAGAGAAAAACACCACAGCACAGAACCAGCAGATGTGCACAAACCAAAGGTTTCTTCCAGGAGAAATTTCCTCACACTTGCTGCCCCCAGACCCAAAGTTCCAGCTTCACTCACCCTTCCCCGGAAAGTGGTGGCTGCAAAGCCCATTCTCTTGCCCTGTTGACTTGCAATTTCATAGTCATCATGACCCCAAACTCAGCATCAACTACGTTATTCCAACAAAGACCATGCCAAAGTGTATGGAAAGAAACAGAGCCAAATATTCATATGTATATAAAAAGGCTAATATCAAAACAAGAAAAACTTCCACAGTTCAGAGGACCATGCCTTCGGGGAAGACTTCCTAGAAATGGCACACCCTCAGACTGCACTGTGGAGAATCTGAGATGCATGGAAGCTGGTCTTATCGTCATCCATTCACTGTTCTCATTGGTTACAGACAAGGCCCCAGGAAGGCAGCATGTGCACGCTGCCAAGCTATGACAGGGGACACTCACATTTCACTTTCCGTATTCAATATGAAAAGAGAGATTATTTTTCTGGCTGATGGTTGATTTAAAGAAATATTTTCAATAAATAAATCTCTTCTCTTGCCTCTTAAATTCCAGTGATGCCTTGTGCATGAGAGCACATCTGATCAATAAGATACCTACCTTTCTGCTATGTGAAGCCAGAAAAAGAAGCAAGCAAGAAAAAAATTATAACAAAAAAATGCATTAGTAATAATCTGCAAAATTGTGTAAGTTTTCAGCAACAAATGGCTGGTGGATTGATTAACAACTTGAAGTAAACAGTGGGCAGTAAATGCTGTAACAAACCACAGTTGTTTATTGTACCAATAATTCTGAAACGACCAAGTTTCCAAAACCTATTGCTGAAATAAACTATACTCTTTAGCACCCACCAGCAGTGGTGTTTAGATCCATACACATATATTTCCCTTCTTAAAAAAATTGCTGGTGTGAGAGATTGATCATTTATATGTGCCCAGTCAGAAAACATGGCCCATTGGAAGAGGTTTATCACTAGATGATGCGATCTTGCAAACTTTACGAGTTTTTTTTTTTTCTTCAATCGTTTCATCTCTCTCTCTGGAACAAATGCCAGCAGAACTTAGATAAAAAATAACTCAGTACAGTCCTGGAAAAGATAGTACTAATCAAGGAGCACTGGCCTGTACCCGGCCTTAGAAGGAGAAGGTATTAAGGACTGACAAATTAATCTGTTAAACTGCTGTGTCAGCTAGGGAAAGGAAATAAATAAAGGAAGAGGGCTCTGTAGTAGCAGATACTGAGAACTGACCTGAGGAGTTAGTTGGGGAGAAGAATCACTTTTGAAACTGTGTGTATACAGTGGAAAGGCACACGGATGCACTATCAGAACTGCAAGTAGCCTTTACCCCAGTGTGCAGTCCACGCTGTCTGCATACTCAAGGAAGAGGTATATAGTCATTCGCGATTTTTGCCACACGCACTGAGAACCCCGGAAGTCACTGGAAAGTGCGAAAATAATATATAATTCTCAGTTACTCCTGAGTAGTAAAGCCAACCGTCTTTTCCTCGCAGACTTCTGTATCTCTTCTCTCCCCAGAGCTTGGGCAACTAAGTGCCTCACAGGCTCAGCTCCGCCCTTGCTCCATGACAACTGCGACTGTGAGTTTCAACCCTGTACTTGGCACTTTCTAGGTTCCTGTCTCTACTCTTCACTCCAGCTCTGAAAGATAGGTATCTTCATTTCCCCCAGCCCCCCACTTTATGTTTTTATAAGTAGCTTGAACCTATTTCATAGCTAGTACAGTGTAGAGGTTGGCTTTAAACCCAGGTCCAAATATACTGCTCACAAAACTTAGGGGATATTTCAAAATGAGTATGAGCCGATAAATTATCCCCTAATTTTTGTAAGCAGTGTAGTATGCACTTTTCATAATGGCTGATTAACACTCAAGGCCTCCCTAAAGAAGAATGCCTCAGTGGCCCAACCACACTACCATGGGGCAGCAACAAGTTACTCTAGCTGCCGCCTTGGCCCTGGTTGGGACCTGTGTAGGGTACCTGAATTCCTGCCTCTTTGGTGTGGGATAGTTCTATCAAGTTTGGTCATTGTTTCTGTAACCTCCAGCTTACAGTATTCCAGGTATATCTTTTCCACACTGCAGCCTTCCATTTTTGCTTATCCAAGAACTTCAACTATCAAAAAGGAGAATAGTGATTATTGTTTATTTATTCTGCAACAGGGACTCTGCTGAGTCTTAAAGACATCGTCTCATTTACTCTTCACCACTACCTTATAAAGAATGTGTGTGCGTGAGTTATAACCACTGCAGGCAGCAGGAAATAGAGGCTACAGCAGACTGCGTAATGTGCCCAAGGCCACATAGTTGATAAAGTGATAGCACAGGGGTGTAAATTTAGATCCACCTGACTCCAAATTCCAAGCTTCCAGCTATCGTGATACATTGCCAACTTCTCCTGTCTCCTCCCAGGGAAACTGTAAATTCTAAGAGTGACTAGGGCCCTCTTGGCATAACTACCTGAGTGTTTCAAGTTATTGTGTTTCAGTCACTTCCTGAGACTTGAGGCAAGTCCTAGGAAACAGAGCCTGAGTTTGGGCCCAGAAATCTGCCTTTAAGAAGCATTTCCAGGCAACTCTGATTATAGTCAGAGGACCACCCTTTGAAAATCACCAGAGCAGAGTCAGTGTTCTCAAACTTCAATATTCTTAAGAATCACACAGAGTGCTTGCTGAGACACAAATTCCAAGAGGATCTGAATCCATACATCTGGAGATGCACAATTTACATTTCTAACAAGATCCGCAGACCACATTTTCTAGAATGGCATTGATACAACGCAACGGTTCTCAAACTTGGCTATGCAATGGAATCACCTAGGAAGTTAAAAATAAAACAAAACAAACAAACAAGAAACTAACACCTGGAGACCACCCTGTGGATATTCTGATTAAATTGGTCTGTAATCTGAGCATCAGGCTTTTGAAAGATTTCCCAAGTTATTTTCATGTGAAGCACGTAAATATCTCTCACATAGCAAGTATTTATTCAGTGCCTGCTGCAGTGGTCAGATAGGTTCTCTGTTGCTAAAAAAGAAAAAAATCTCTGTGGCCCAACACAATAAAAGTGCACTTTTGCTTATACAAAGTCCAAGGTAGATGTGCCTGTTGAGATGGCTCTCCAGGAAGTTCTCCAAGTGGTGACTCAGAGACTCAGGTGTCTTCCATCTGTGGCTCAGCCATCCTGTGGTTCCGGAGCCATTCTGGCATCATCAGGCTGGCACACGGGAGGAAGAGAGGTTGGAAGGGGCACTGCAGATTCTACACCATCTCAGCCATTCCTGTGGCCTGACTGGTCAGTCACATGATTGACCTAGCCACAAAGGAGTCTGGGGAAGGTAAAGTAGTACATACCTACTACAGAGCATTAATAGATTCTGTCTGGCGGCTGTGTATCAGGCACTACGCTAGAAATGAGGCGAGGGTGCAAAGAAGGCTGCAAACCACGGTGCTGAAATTTAGGGCTATTTTTTATAGCATTGAGCCCCTTTGACCAACCCAGCAAGTATTATATAAATCTCATACATCTTTGCTTGTGGAAACTGAAAGGTTATCACTCTTACCTCCATTAGATCCCAAACATTCCAATTCAAGAATTAGTGTGGGTAAAGTCCATTAACACAGAATAACTCAGGCCAACATATGATGCTCTTCAATCTACTTATTTCGATGCTTGGTTATAAAGTCTGATCTAGGTTCTTGATTTCCATATCAGTAAAATAGGAATAATTGTTTTGACCTTTCAGGATTATTTTGAGAATTGGAAGAAGCACACTAATTATATTATTTAATTGGCCCTGAACAAATGCATATGATTCTTATATTCTGATATATTACAATATATTCTTACATATTCTTATATTATGACTGATGAATTCTTATAACTGCTTTGGGGGTTTTCTCTAATAAGAATGCAAGTCCTTGAGACTACGGACTGTAACTCACGATTTTTCGGTATTATTCAGAGTACCTGGCAAGTGATAGACACAGAAAAGTCCTGATATGCAGTTGCTGAATTAGGTTCACTAGGGGTGAATCTGGGAGCCGGAGCCTGGCGGCTGTCTCAGAGTTTCCAAAGAGAAGTATTGCTTCTAACATTGGCACTCTATGAGGAAAAACGCTACAAACATCTCTAAGGAGCTAGTGTGATAAAGTGGAACGATTGCATAATAAGGGCAGTTAAATTTCATAAAAATGCCCGCCCTTGATTATATTAAAAATGGTCTTAGGATTGAGGCCTCCCCATTGGTTCCAATCAGTTCTTCCCTCTCAACATTGAACAGTTACTCACCAAAAAGGAATCCTTAGAACTGTAGATTCAAATATCACAACAGCCTGTTTTATATATGAAGATCTACGTTCAAAGAGAATTAAGAGGCTTGCCTAGTGTTAGGTGGCTTAAAGTGGCAGAATCCAGATTCAAATCCAGTGTCCCTGCCTCAAAAATCTCAGAATGGGGGCGCACCTGCCCACGAACAGTAAACAACAGCCATCAGCACTGTGCCAGGATAAGAACAGTTACACCTGCCTGAAATAGCAAAACAGAAAGACATTTTTCTATAGAAGGAAACACAAATATATCATGATATGGAATGCAAATGTTTGATAATATAGGACTATAAAGAATTTTTAAATGTGTGGTGGGCTGCTTCGGATTATGCCCCAAGGCCCCTGGGACTACTCGTGTTTGCTCCCTGGGAAACACGCAAGAAGCACTGCCCTTCTGTGTGCCATTCAAGGGCCCCTGAATTTCCAGATAGAGCCCATCATCTGAGCCCATTACTGGAAATCTGTCCGTAGAACTCTGTTCAGATGTAGTAATGATTTAGGCAGGTCAGACTTCCCAGAAATGAAGAAAGTGCTGAAAATAAATAGGAGACAATAAATCTCTTAATGGTACAAAGGGGAAAAATAAAGCAAATTATGTTTTATCTGGCAAAGATATCATGGTCATGTTTTTTTTCTTTGTAACCCTCATTTTTCCTTTTGGTAGAAAGCAGTTAGTTCCAAATTGAAGAAAATTTAGATTATAGTTTGTAACACAGTGTCCCAGTTGAACTAAACCAGGATACAGAGATTATCCATTTGTAGAAACAGTGGGCCAGTGACTACTCTGGGAATTTATTTGTGAGTTCACAGATGTAAACCATGTGAGCTATCAATGGAATAAAGACATCTTAGTCACCCCCCACCCCCCGTCTATGAGAGCCATGGGGGAAATATCCACAAGAGGAACATTAGCAAAGAGCAAATGGGTTTCATTTGTTTATTTATCTAATTTTAAGTTTAGTCCATCATCCAATTCCGAGTTCTAGCAAGACTGGGGTGAGATACTATTAGCTTGCCCTAATAGCCAATGGGGGTTTCTCTTGTCCCAAAGCTTAGTCCAAACCTCGCGATCTGACCCTTTTGGACTGGCTCCATGATACTGGAGATGGAAGAAAAAACAATACACATACCTGAAAGGACTACAAGGAAGGAAAATAAAGAATCAAGGACCTCACACATGATGATATCTTTTAATAAAGATGACCCTTT
This sequence comes from Saccopteryx leptura, assembly GCF_036850995.1. Taxonomy (NCBI): domain Eukaryota; kingdom Metazoa; phylum Chordata; class Mammalia; order Chiroptera; family Emballonuridae; genus Saccopteryx; species Saccopteryx leptura. The sequence continues at coordinate 352,418,365 of NC_089505.1, forward strand.
CAACTCCTAAGTGACCCCATCCATGTCCTCAAATGGAATGAATCCAGTGACCAATGCTTCCTCTGAGGTGGTAGGAGAAGCTAGAATAAGAGGTGAGGAAAAGGGGTGCAACAGAGAGCCTCATGAAGGTAGGAATTTGGGCACACACTGGGTTCAAAGAGGAGAAAGCAGAGAGACGGGAATAACGGGAAGCCTTCGTTTGGGGGTACTGCATCCCATTCCCACTTGTGTCTCCATCCTCTGGTTTTGAGTTCAGACAGCGAGAAGAGTTGGGCAAGAAATTAAAGAGAGAGGTGTTCAATGTAAAGCTGAAGCACATTCAGGACAGTTTGGGGGTCCAGTGCTGTAACAGAATTAGGGAGCGGCAAAAGGAAGATCTTCCCCTAACCCCCACCCTCCAGCTGTCAGACCTGCTCAGCTTTCAGACAGTGGGTTCTAGAGCAGTGAGATGGGGAGAAGGCTGGGCCTGAAGCAGCACATTTCTTTCCAGAGAAAACAGATGCTAATTCAATGGCAAGGCCCTCTGGCAAGGAGGCTGCAGTGGAGAATTAATGGACTGGTTCCTGAACACAAATAAAAAGCGTTTGGAGATTAGGAAAAATCACTGAGGGAGCCTTTGGGAACTGGTGGTAATCACGAGCATGTGTGTTTCAGTTTGTAGTTTACAAATTATTTTCCCCTATCTCATTTGTTTCTCACAATAGCCCTACTGGGTAGGTATGACAAGCATTGTTAGCACCCTCATTTTGCAGATGAGAAAACTGAGATGCAGAATTTAAGCAACCTGCCCAAGTTCATTCCCCTGGTAAGTATCAAGGTTAGGAACTCAAAAACAGGACTCTGGCTTTTAATTCTGTGCTTTTTCCACTGGAGCACATTGCCAGTTTGGAATTGTGACAGTTCAGTTAACCAGTCCTCACACACGCACAAAATTTTCTAACAAAATGACATTATCAGGAAGCCGAGAAAAAGTCAGCCCTGGGTCTACGGGGAAAAGTGGTTGCAAAAATTACGGGACTTACCAGGACCTGAGCCCAGACGAGGAGGAGGAGGCCATCGCAGGGTTCCCAGGACCTGCTCACCAGAGTCCAGGAAGTCGTGGCAAAGCTAGGTGGTCGCCAGGGGGTGATGGGCGACCAGCGGCTGAACCACCCTCCAGGCAGAGCAGAAGGAAGAAGGATGTTGCCAAGGTGAACACAGAGCTCCAGATTCAGAGTGCAGCTTATTTTTGTACTCTTAGGTTGTTTTTCATTTGATTGATGAAATTCCTGGTGGAAAGAGTATACAGGGTGAGAGTACGTTCTCTTCCGGAATGAAGACATGAAGGAATCATTTTAGCCAAGTGTCTCATCTTGACCATTATGTCCATAAAGTATTTGGTTTTTAATTTCACGTGCTAAAAAAAAAAGAAAGAAAGAAATGAGGGGCAATTTCAAAATACAAGTAGTTATAAAGTTAATAATTTAAGAAATGAGCAGGGAATGGCAAACTTTTTCTGGAAAAGGCCAGATAGTAAATATTTTCAGATTAGTGGGCCATCTGGTCTTTATCACAACTGCTCCAACCTACCACTGGTAGCGCTAAAGCAGCTCTGAACAGTATGTAGACAAATGAGCATGGCTGTGTTCCAATAAAACTTTATTTACAAAAAAAGAGTGGCATGGTGGATTTGACCCATGAGCCTAGGTTGTCATTTGCAGAGCTACAGAAAAACTGCATCAATCTAAAGACCTAGATAGTCTCATTTTTATCCCTGAATCAAGTCAGATCATGAGAAGGGGTTGAAATATCTCAATAACTATTAACTTTTATAACATTCAAATGTTATTTACTGCCACCATTAATTAGAAAGATATTTCTATATCTGTTAACAAATGATCTTTTTCTGTAGTCCCTCTGGAATGTTCTATGTTACTTACTGACAGTGTTTGGTATTACAATATTACAATACAATTTTCCACTATCAGAAGAGTCAAGTATTTATCACACATCCCTCTTTAGCCTCATTGTTTTCAGAGTTCACATTATTTTCTCCTGTTTTTACCTGTAAGCACACACACAATTATTTTAAGTGCATTGTGGGTTTATTTTTTAGTCTACATCAAATTTTTTTTAAAAAGAATTGAAGCCCCATAAGCACACGTTACCACAGAGAAAAACTTCAACCCTGAATAAAGTGATAGAGCCAAATGAAAAGCGTAAAGCCAATTCTTCGCCCAACGGGATAAACGGAACTGTGTCAAAAGAACCAAGAAGAGATGAGATTACAGTGAAAACGAGAACTAACGTGAGAAGTATTTCCCTATCAGATACTAAAATTTTCTAGACATTTCAAATTTCAAGTAATTAAGAAGTATCCTCTGGGTTCTGAAGTTTTAGATAAAAGATTAGAAAAAGACAAAGGCATCTGGAAAAAGATGCAGAAATCAGTGAAAACTTGGTTATAATACAGGTAGTGACTGATTGTCCATTTGGAAAAAAAACTAGCCACAAGGTGAAAGACTTACCACACCAATTTTTGGCAAGATAGTGAGGTACAGGGATGCATACATTAGTAGCAGAGGTCCACATTGGTGCAAACACTCTGTATGTTTAGAAATCCCTAGCAGTTTGAAAATCCCTAGCAAAGTGAAAAATATGTACATATCCAGTGGACAAAAATTTCACCTGAAGATATCAATTCTAAAGCAGCAGTTCTCAAAGACTGGTCCCTACACCAGCATTAGCATAACCTGAAAGTTGGTTAAACAATACTGTTTTTTGAGGGCTCTCTTACAGCTCTTGGATCAAGAACTCCAAGGTAGGGTCCAGAAGTCTGTGTTGTGCAAGCACTCAGCTGATTCTGAAACACCATAGTGTATGAGAGCACTGTGCCAGAGAAGTCCTACACACGTGCCCTGACAGGTGCAAGACGGTCACTGAAGCATTGCATGGAATCAGAGAAACGTGTCCACGCACAATGGGCCTCTGAGGTGGATGGACGCACAAACTCTGGTTTATTCTTTCCATGGAATGCTTTACAGTTCTTTAGATGAATGAAATATTTCTATCAATATGGATAAAACTCAAAAGCAAAGTTAAATGAAAAAAAAATCACGTGACAAAAATTACACAGAATGATGATTTTCATGTAAATTTTTAAAATTCAAAAATGATGTTTAGAGATATTACAAAAATAAGTAAATATAGTTCTATAATATATCCATCTCTGACTTCTAGTCAAAAACAAGTAAAGAAATGTCACAGCAGCGTCAGGAGGATGGTTATTTCTTGGAAGGAAAACAGCAGAGTGAGGCAAAGGAATTAATGAGCGGAAAAGAAGTTTAACACTATATAAAATAATTTCATTTATTATAAAAATTTCAAAGAGAACATGGAAAAATTATAATATTATTTTAAATTACATAAGAAGTATATAGGTGTCTGCTGTATTTTTTGAATTTTTAAAATATCTTTTAAATTTTACAAAAATTTTACAAAATAATAGCCTAGGGGGTGGTGGCATAAACCTGTGAAATAAGCAAGTGTCTTCCTAGATCTTGCCAGTGCCCTACCCTATGCACTGTGTGGGTCGCAAGTGTCAGCGGAGGTTTCTGTAGGCCCTGAGAGCTATAAAAAAAAAAACAAAACCTCAAATCCCAGTTTCACAGTTTATAAAATTCTAAATAAAAAGAGAGATGATAGCTAGCTAGCTAGATAGATAGATGATAGTTTCTTCTGCTTAGTTTTCTTTCTGTCTCCTCATAGAAAATCTTTATTGCATGTATATATGTAACAAGTGAGAAAGAGAGAGAGAGGGAGATTTCATGATCCAAATTAGGTTTCTTCTATATGACATATTGTAGAAAATTTAAATGAAAAATCTAGGAACTTGCAAACAGAAGAGATAATAAGAAATGATATTAAAACAGGAAGGATAATTTGATAGTTTATCTATGAAGGGACAGGACACCCAGCCCACTTTAAAATACCAGTCAATTCTTTTTTGCTCTAAAGACAATAATAGTAAAGATCTCCACAAAACCATCACTTTTAGATAATTACTATTATTTTTTTTTTGTAAATCAATCAAAATTATACTTTTCTTTTTGTCAGATCAGCAAAACGTATGTTTTTTTGGTATGCTGCAGAATTTTAGTAATTAGCTTATGTGTGCCATGAAATGGAACAGGTTGTAAATCACTGACCTACAACACTGCACATCATTATGATCTTTCAGGACACAAGAACTAAAAGAAAATACCTGAGGAACCTCAAGAGAAAAAAGAATCAGATTTAACACAAAGGGTCAAGAAGACAAAGGACATCAGCAGTGTTGTCTTTACATTCCAGAGGGATTCTGAGCAAATCAAGCTATTAGCCAACTGTAGATGAGAATAAATAGACGCAAGTAAGCAGAAAATTAACCTAGCATGTTGTCATTTTTGTTAAGTTTATTAAGGAATGAACTTTAGAAAGGGGTGGAGGAATGAATCTACAAAAGAAAAAGAAAACAATCTATTGCAGATGAATCAAGACTCAATTCTCAGGATGAAGCTATAAGATACAAAGTCTAGACTGGAGAATGAGGACTGAGGACCCTGAAAGGGAAAACGCTAGGAAAAGGGAAAATTTGATAGAACAATTAATCTGATCAACATTTGAAAATAGTTAAAATTTGTGGCTAGCAAATTATGCAAGTAAAAACCTGACCCAATTAGAAAATTCAAGAAAAACAAGATGTTTTTATAAAGAAAAAGATGAAATTCTGATACGGTATTTGGTTTAATAGTAAACAATATTTACAAATCATTATGATACAATCACCAAGTGTAATTTAATTAAAAACTGAGCTACAGCTGCATTTGGGGGAGAACACAACTAAAATGTCATCAATCGTTAGGAAATCAATAAATATTGTGCAGAACAGATAAATCAGAACATCAGGTCACATAAATCAAGGCTTCTAGTGCCTTCTAGTTACCTGATCCTTGAACTCTCTCTTTTCTGGTCCATTCTAAACAAAGCCACTGGACTACCTTTCCTAAAACACTATTTTGATTTTATTACACCCCTGTCCAAAAATCTTTAGTGGATCCACTTTGCCTCATATTTAAGTTCAACCTCTGTGATAGTTAATTTTATGTGTCAACTTGACTAGGCCACAAGGTGCCCAGATATCTAGCTAAAGATTATTTCTATATAGATATGTCTGTCAAGGTGTTCTGGGAAGAGATAAGAATTTGAATCTATAGATTGAATAAAGCAGATGGTCTCCCCAGTGTGGCTGGGCCACACCCAACCCACAGCGGGCCTGAACAGAACAAAAAGGCAGAGAAGACAGAGAATTCTCCTAAGTCTCTGATTGTTGAGCTAGGACTTTGGTCTTCTCCGGCTGTTGGACTGGAAGTCAGACCATCAGCCATCCAGTTCCCAGGCCTTCAGGCTCAGACTGGAACCACACCACCAGCTGTCCTGGAGTTCCAGCTTGAGGACAACAGGTCATAGGTCTTCTCAACCCCCATAATCACATGAGCCACTTCCCTATCATCAATCCAGAGAACTCTGACTAATACAACTTTCCTAAGCATATTATTCAATTTTTTAATATAAACCAGCTCTTCTATACTGGGTGGGGCAAAAAGGAAGTTACAGCTGGGAGTAGATGAAATGCACAGTTTATTCTTGTATTATTATTTATTAATTATTGTGTTATTTTTCTGTATGAACTACTGTAAACCTACTTTTGCCCTACCCTGTAAATTTGCACCAGTTCTCTTTCCCCCAGCATGCTTTGTGCTTTATGTTCTTTTTAATTCATAACTTGCACTTAAAAATGCTTTCACGCCCACCACTGAAAATTCACTTATCAAAATCCTTATCTCTTCTTCAGCTACACAACAGCTTTAGTTTCTTTGTTTGTATCCCACTGTCCTTCTGGCCAACCCTCTGACTTTCTCTGTCCTATACAGTACTGCTGCCTGCACCTCAGTTTCCCTTGCAGTTATCCCTGCCCCATCCTGACCTTTTGCTCTGTCTCTGCCAGTAGCCATACCCCCAGCCATGGCCACAGGTCCCAAATGATGGCCTTTCTCTATGCTTCAAACTCTCCCTGGGTTTTTGGGGTTTTTTTTTTTTAATTTTTTTAAAATTTATTTATTCCTTTATAGAGGGAAGAGAATGAGAGAGAGAGAGAGAGAGAGAGAGAGAGAAGGGGGGAAGAACAGGAAGCATCAACTCCCATATGTGCTCTGACCAGGCAAGCCCAGGGTTTTGAACCAGCGACCTCAACATTCCAGGTCGATGCTTTATCCACTGCACCACCACAGGTCAGGCTCCCTGGATTCTGTTCACTCCATTTTCCCCTGTTCTTTCAGCCCTTGGATGACCCACTGTTTCTATAGCCTTTTCCATTTATTCTCCCATAACTCTATCTGCATCTCTATAAATGGACTCATCATTAATCCTTCTAAGGAGTGAAATTTTTTCATGTTCGCTGACCCCCAGGAGTGAGTTTTTTTTTTAATTAAATTAAATTAGTTACAGTTACAGTTTTATTCACTTAAAATCATGTTTGTTTGATAGCCAATTTATGGAAACAAGAAAAACATACATTTGCCTTCTTTTAATATTGCTATCGTATATGTACAATCATACTCTGGATGGTCAGGAGGCACGAGGATGTACATGAACATTCGTACTACTCAAAGGGTTAAATTCAGGAACATGTGAACTAGAAAGCAACTATCAAAACACCAGTGAGGAGAAAGGAGACATCAATGAACCATCTGGAGTGAATTCTGCAGCCCAGCAGCACCTTAGCCCAGACCACATCCATCTTACTGCCTTCTTTACGACGTGTGTCTGGTTTAACCATGGACTACGGGTTTTCAGACCAGGGAGACCATACTTGATCCTTTTCTGTTTTCTAGGTGCCTCATAGGTAATATTCAATAAGTGATTGGAGAGAAAATGAATCATCATCTGCCTATTCAATGCTCTCTGAGAGAATACGGTCATGAGCAGCTCCTGCATGGAAGATTGTCCCATGAAATTTCTGTTCTTGGGTGTCATGCTCATTGGAGTTACTGAGGGGACACAGTCCTGACAGCAGCGACCAAAGGGGAGAAGTGGAGGGTTCGGAGGAAGGAAGCACTCTAAACCGAGATGTGTGAACCCAGAAGCCTTCTCTGAGATTGGCATCGTACCCCGAACTAGTTTTCAAAGGAATCAGACTTGGCCAAAACCAAAAAGAATTTTGCCAAGCACTTTTCCTCCTAATTTTTGAACCCATGTGGATTTTAAGGGAAATTCAATCCATATGTTTCTGATTCATTTACACTTAACTCATAAAAATGTTGTTTTGTAAGAGTTATTTGATGTTCCAGCCTTTTGAGCTTCCAAAAAAAATGCTTTCTCCCCTTAGAAATACAAACCTCTTTTTGGTGCATCCAAAAAAAAAAAAAAAAATTGATTCCTGAAAGGTTCAAAGTCACTTCAAACCTCAAAACCCAGTGTCACAGTGGTTCTTTACTGAACCTGATGTGACTTCCATCCCTGTAGAAATCTGAAGGCCTTGATGAAGAGACAAAGTTGAACAAAAATGGCAAGACAAAGATAATTTAAAACTTCAAAATGAGAAAAAAGACATGTCAAGGTTTGGAGATGAGAGGAAGCTACAAAGCAAATACCAGAAACAGAGAAACAAAAAGTGTAAATGGATCAGTGTTCTGGGGACAGAGAGGTTCAAAGACAAGACAGGAAGAAAGGAGACTGTGTGCAAATGTCTGTCACCCACACATATATCAGAACTTTCAGAATCTCATTTGAGAAAACCAAACGGCTTGGCCATTTGGGAAGCAATTACAAGAATGTGGTACTAATGACTTAGATGTGCTTGTTTACTTAGCAGTAACAGCTTGTGCTCCAGCCCCGCCAGGCTGCCAACCTCACTTCTACTGCCGAAGTTGGCACCACCAAGGCTTATGACAATAGGTCCTTCACTTGCCTTTTCTCATAGCCACCGCTGAACGCCAATGTATGAGTTCTCAAAGACACTGTGTATGTTCCCTAGCGTCAAACTCAAGTGGCTATTTATAAATCCAGATGACCAGAAATTGGGGCAGGTCACTGGGGCTGTGTATTGCTGTCTCTTAGAAACCCGTGACGCTGCTGCCAGTGAAATAAAGCTAAGGCAGTACTTAGATCTCACGTCCTTCCTTTGTAGGACCGCCTACCCAAGATGTCATAAAAATGATAAAACTCAGAAAAACAATAAAGCACCTTGCAAGGACAAGGATTGAGTGTTTGAGTACTTGGATTGAGTGTTTAAATATGAATAACTATCAGTGTGGGCTTTAGCTTTAAAAAGAGCTGATTTGAAGTTGCCCAGAGAAAACTTCAGTATAATTTCCTGTGTTCACACTCTCAAAGGGAAGAAAACCCGAGGGGCATAAATGAGAGACTTAGAAAAGAGAAAATTCCGGCAACGTAATCACTTAACGTTCTCAAGTGGAAGATGAGGTGAAGGCATCTAAAGAAAACAATGTTTCTTCTAGTTTTCTTTAGTGAGCTTAGAAAAAAAATATATTTTTAAAGGATGAGAACAATGGGAGCAAGAGCCCGTAAACAAGCACAGGCTCAAAAGAGTGGCTTTGACTGGGAAAGATAAAGGAAATGCCAAGCTTGCGAAAGCATGCTTATAAAATTATAATAGCTATGCTGGGAGCCCGGAGACCAGGGCAAGGGAGAGCGCTTCTTCCAGAAGCAAATCAGGTAACAGCCGCTGATGCCAGTCAGAAAAGAGAATTACTCTGTCCCCTTACCTGCCCTATGAGTTTGTTGCTGTGGCTGTTGTTGTTTGGTATTCCCCAACTACAAGCTGAGTTCCTTGAGGATAGAGGGTAATCTTTGTTCGCTCCTTTGGATCCAGAGCAGCTTGGCATCTGATCCATGCTTAGGAAATGTTGTTGGAATAAAAAGGTGATAAGCCTCATTAACAGAACGTTGGACTGTGATGGTCTCCCTCTCGGTGCCAGCCCTAGCTCTCCAATTGTATGTCATCTTCATCTAGCAAGTTGAAGGCCGTTCCACCTGCTCTCCAAACCAACAGGGCTAAGCCATCGTGTCTGTTTGCCTTTGTCATCTGGGGGCATCGGCCGCACACCTTTCCCAGCCGCCTGCAGCTCCTTCCCCGCCAGCCCCACTTCCCTGCGCTGGGAGGCCCACTGCTCAGTCCTCCGGGCTCGTCAGCACGCGTGCTCCTCCACACGGCACAGCATGCCCCTCTGGAATGGCTTCCTACTCCCCTCCTCGGGTTGTAGACCAGGCTAGCGCTGAACCACGGTTATCCAGCCCCCACTGGGAAGCCCCTCACAACTCTATACCCCGCCCTAGTGTCACGTCTTCTACGAGTGTTAGTTTCTGCTTCCTGTTTGCTTCCAGATCCTGCTGCCGCAGTTTTTCCAGCGGGCAGTCGCCCTGACCACCTCAGGGGCACCTGGGCGGGAAGGTGCCCAGGAGGGGACGCCCTGCAGCAGCAGCAGCAGCCGCCGCCCAGCCGCCTCCTGACCCAGAAACATCACACCGGGCCATCAGGCACTGGAATGGGCAATGTGCATCGGGTCAGGCCAACTAACTTTTCTTCTTATCTAACTCGGGATACTAGAAGGATCGCATGGACCAATCTTGATTTAAGCAAGGCATATCGAATGATAAAAATTTAGACTCAGTAGAGACCTTGTAAAAGCAACGTTCAGCATTTGGTGGGAGATGAACCCCACTGAGAATCGGATGGAAGGGACTTTGTTGGTAGTTTATTGTGCAATCTCAGAGGGAGTCATTCACTAAATCTTAAGAACCTTGTTTTAGCAGTCAACAAACATAACTGTTATCCTTTGTCAATGATAAAAAATAAGGCATGTTAAGAGTACATGGCATCTAAATAGCATTTTTTTTAAAAAACCTCCAAAATTGCATTCAAATATTAAGATCCTATAATTTTAATAAAATAATAATGAATACATTTTTAATGCCTGTCACCTGCCAGGTTCTACTCTAAGTACTTTATCTGCATTGCTTTATTTCATTCTCAAACAACCCCTATGAACTTAGAGTGAGGATCGTCTCCCAATGAAACGCCCTAGCTAGTTGGCTCATCAGTCAAGCATCGACTTGGTGTGTGGAAGTCCCGGGTTTGACTTCTGGTCAGGGCACACAGAAGAAGCAACCATCTGTTTTTCCACCCCTCCTCTCTCTCTCTCTCTCTCTCTCTCTCTCTCTCTTTCTCTCTTTCCTCTCCCCCAGCCATGGATTGGTTTGAGCAAGTTGGCCCCAGTCACTTAGGATAGCTCCATGGTCTCGCCTCAGGTGCTAAAACAGCTTGGCTGCAGAACCACGAAGCAGCAGCCCCAGATGGGCAGAGCATCACCTGGTAGGGGGCTTGCTGGGTGGATCCTGGTTGGGGCACATATGGGAGTCTGTCTCTGCCTCCCTACCTCTCACTTAATGAAAGGAAGGAAGGAAACAAAAATGGAAGAAAGGAAGGGAGGGAGGAAGGAAGGGAGGGAGGGAAAGAGAGAGAGAAAGAGAGAGCGAGAGAGAAAGAAAGAAAGAAAGAAAGAGAAAAAAAGAATACAAATGAGGAAACTGAAGCTTAGAAAGATTAAGTAATGTGTCCAGGGTCACACAGTATATGACAGAGGTAAGATTCATCTGTCTCTGTGTCGGTATAGGTAAGGTGTAACTTTCCCAAACCCAGTGTTCATAATTACAGAGACATAGTTCCCTCTTACACGAAAAGCACATCCACATTAGCAGGGGGGCTCTACTCTCTCTTGGTCACTTGGTCCCAGCTAAAAGAGCAAACACCATTTCCAATGTTGCCGATCACTTAACACTACCGAAATGGATCTCTGGATGTGTTGCAGCCTCATGTCAAATGCCATAACCCAAAAGCAATAGCTGTCTCTTCTGTTCATACTCCTTGGCCAGGAGGAATCCCATGGGCAAACACATGGAAAAAAGGAATTGTGAACTTATCGTGTACCCAGGAGATGGAATCCTGAAAATATCAGGCAAGTATCAAAATGTCTATTACATTCTCAAAGCCCATGTATTCACAACAAATTCTCTATACCTTCAATCTAAGAAATAAAATGTTAAGCAGAGAGGCATATTTAGTTATGTTTTTCCATGATCATGATATAATCATAGAACAGAGAATAGTCCATGCCCAATGACATTCCTCACCATCTGGTTGTGTGCACCTTGTTGGGTGAATAAGTTTATAAACTAAGTTTTATGCTCACTCTGTTAAAGATGGCCGCTGCTCACGTGATGATGCTCTCACATGATAGAGCTAATTGCCTTTCATGCTTGGGAAGGGGCTTGGTCATGCTAATGTGTGCTGGAGGAGGGACTTTCGCACCAAAAGTTTTAAAAGGAGGAGCTAGGAGGCCATTTTGAGGAGAGAGAGACCACTTGTTGTAGAGAGGAGGAGCCCATGTTGTAGCAGGCAGAGAGGCCACGTGGAGGAGAGGAGGCAGCCAAAATGGCGGAATGCTGATGGAGAAGCCAGTTTGTGCAGGAGAAGAAGATGGGGAACACAGGTGAATAAGACTGGTGAGGGCCTTTGATTCTAGCAAAAAAACCAGAAAAGGTCAGTGGCTTTGGAAGCCCTGAATGGAAAGGGAAGTGTTTTCCCACTGTGTGTATTTTCTTGTCCGCTGGTTGCAAGCAGGAATAAAGAGGATGGCTCACCAGTTCTTGGCTCAGTTGTTTCTTTACAATCTGTTCGAATTAAATGCCAACCGACATGGGCCAGGTGACTGTGATGGTGGCTGCGGCTACTGGCTCTACACACCACAACTTTTATATTATGACCTAATTGGAATGTTGAAATTGCGCTAAATTCCAGATACCTGCCCATGATCTGTCTTAAAAACGCAATATATTATAAGGTTTAAATATGGAAGCAGCTTTCAAGGTTACCAAATTTCAATTCTTCTGAATTCCTTCAAAACCTTGCCTTTGTTTTCTGGAGAAAACTTTTAAACAAGCAAAACATTTGCCTTGCTACCACAACTCACTCAGATGACACTGTGGCTTTCCCCTTTTATTTCTAAAACCATTCTATGCTGAAATCTTAAATCCACCGAGATAACTTCCTTGACTGTGATGCCCTCAAATGTCTTTGTATTGTGCTTTATAGTTTGCGAAACACAGGCGCTTCTTACATCAGTGATCTCACTGGGTCAGCCTTTCATACAGGCATATTTTCATTCTAGTTCTCCAGATAAAGAGATGGAAGTCCAGGATGATTAAAAAAAAAGCTAGCCTGAGGCTCCACAGCTGAAAAGGAGGTCGGTCCGTGGACTAGGATTCAACCCCTCTCATCCGATCCCACAGTCTGTGCTCCTTCCTGTCGCACCTCCCAAATCTTTGTAACAATTATCTTTAACTGTTGTTAAAATCAGTCCTGGCCCATCCTCTTTTTTGTGCAAGAATATCTAAGACAAAGAGTCTCTTATCCCAAAATGACTCTGATCTATAAGCCTCCCACAGAAGATGGTTCACAAAGTTTTGAGGGGAAAATTGCAAAATTAACATCCCTAAAAACTTCCCCCATCAGAAGAGTTTGTATTTGCAGGCAATAATGCAATGAACCTCTGAAAGGGACTATTTCAGAGATGGAAGAACTAAGGTTTATTTACATATGAACCTAGCATGATCATGGTTGATGTTTAGCGAGGGCTCACTCTAAAAAACTTACCGAGCTACGACCTTTCCATGCATTATTATATTTTATCCTTGCAACTACCACGTGATGTAGATATGGTCATTAGCAGATTATCAACATCACATTCAATCGACAACTGGCTAAACTGGGATTTGAACACAGAATGTCAAGCTTAAGAGCTTGCCTGCATGTGATTTAATGACTACGCTACGCCTGGTACATAGATATCATTATGCTCAGTTTATGGATGTAGGAACAATAGCACAGAGAAGCTAAGTACTTCTTTCAAAGCTGCACAGCAAACAAGTGGCAAAATGAAAATGAACTGCAATTTGTCCCACATCAAAGGCCAGTTACACTGAGTGCTGTAGAAGCAAGGGTCTTCGTCTGGAGAACTCTGTGTCTTTTAACTTATGGGCCATCTCAGCAAAGAGACAACCACCGAGATAACCATGAGAGGGCGCCGGGAGAGCCAGAACCCACCTTCACTCGGGCTGGCTGTCGCGTGATGCCATGCATGCCGGTCACCTTTGGGACCTAGGACAGAAGGAACTCCTGGTGGTTCAGATGCCCGGGAGGCACTTTCTGTTAAAGACTCACACAACATCCTTCCACTGAGAAAGGTTCCCCTGTTTGCCACTGTTCTGAAATCATTGTTGCATTTCTCCAGCCCCGTCTCAGACTCCTCAGGCACCTACCCCCTCCCACTCATAAAGACAACGTGCCCCCCACATGGTCAGGATTAAGAGTGCCACCTTGGAAGAAATGTGCTGCCTCCAGCTCTCACTCTTTTGCCTTTTATTTTACATTTACATGAAGTGAATAAAGATCATTATTTGGGAATATCTACTGTAATCATCTTTCTTAATAACTGATGAACTGTTGAACAAGACAGTGAAAGATTTTTCTGATTTAAAAATAGTATCTACCATGTTATAGTGCTGTCCAAATCTCTCTTTTAGAAACTAGCACAATCTGGGACGTCATTCTTTTATAATAACATGCACCTGTGCAGACACAGAGAATAAAATAAATGTCCCATCAGGTTGAAGTAACAGAAAGAAGCACAGTACTCACTCCTCATGAGCCACAAAATTAGGTGAATGTGAACTATGGACAAACTCTGCAGTTTAATTTATATCTTTGAGGAGGAAAAGGAAGAAAGTAGGACCAAGAACTGATTAGGAAAGAATTAAAATTTACAATCGTAAAAGCTGAGATACAACTTCCAGAATTAAAGTACTAAATGTAGGTGCCTCTAACATAGTCATATGGTCTCCCAGGCTGTGGCTAAAATTATTTTTAAAAAATAGTAATTATTATTATGGCAACTAACATTTATTTATTGCCTAATTTCTCACTGCCCCAAAATTTGGCCCTTCTAAATGTCTCCTTTTAGGAAACAGTTATAAGAACAACAACAGCAAAGAAGCCAAGTGACTCCCTACCTCTTCCTTCTGCTTCTTCCGGAGGTTTTCTGTTTATCTCCTCTAGACCCAAAGAAGAAGGAAGTGATACTGGTCTTCTGCACCCTCTTTCCTCTGATCCCTTGGCCACCTCATTGCAGGGGTCATTACACCCAAAAATGGATCTATAACTAAAAGATTAGAAAAATAAAGCAGAGTAAATTCTTTCCTATTCAAGGGTATTGACAAGAATGACTACCCCAGTTGTAAAAACACTTAAACATTTCCTTCAGATTAAAATATGGCCATTACTGTTCCAATTCATCCAAGTGTCCCTATTCCTGGTGCTCAAACAGCTCAGCTCCTCCCTGATGATTCTTGGGCCTCCCCATCAGCCAGTAACTGAATCTTAATGTCCCCATTAGGGGGGAAAGTATTGGCTCCAGGACCCCACTAGAGCCTGTGGTCAGCATCCATTACTGGCATATTTGGCTAGGTTGTTTTGTTTTGCTTTTTTCTGAACTGTGATCTGAATATCTCTGATATCCCATACAGAATTAAGAGATGTATTCTAAAAGGGGGTTCTGAGGGAGTCCATTAAGTTTCTGAACCCTGGGGTTAACAAAACCAAGCTGGTTTCCTAACTAGGGAACATCCTGGACTTTTGAATATTCTAATGGGTTGTATGAATCTTCAGAAGAAACAGAGAATACACAAATTTTTTGAAATAAAATCTTGGTTCTGGCCAGTTGACTCAGTGGTAGAACATCGACCCAGCAGTGGATGTTCAGGATTCAATGGTCAGGGCACATAGGAGAAGCGATTGTCTGCTTCTCCACCCCTTCCCCTCTCGCTTCTCTCTCTCTCTCTCTCTCTCTCTCTCTCTCTCCCCCTCTCTCTTTCTCTCTTCCCCTCCTGCAGCTATGGTTCAATTGGAGCAAGTTGGCCCCAGGCACTGAGGATGGCTCTATAGCCTCCGCCTCAGGCACTAAAAAAAATCTCGGTTGCTGAGCAACAGAACAAGACCCCAGGTGGGGAGAGCATCACCCCCTAGTGGGCTTGGCAGGTGGATCCCTCTCAGGGCACATACGGGAGTCTGTCTCTGCCTCCTCTCCTCTCACTATAATAAGAAAAGGAAGGAAGGAAGGAAGGAAGGAAGGAAGGAAGGAAGGAAGGAAGGAAGGAAGGGGAAAAAAGAGAGAAAGAAAAGAAAGAAAGAAGAAAAGAAAAGAAAAAGAAAGGAAGGAAGGAAGGAAGGAAGGAAGGAAGGAAGGAAGGAAGGAAGGAAGGGGAAAAAAGAGAGAAAGAAAAGAAAGAAAAAAGAAAAGAAAAGAAAAAGAAAGAAAGGAAGGAAGGAAGGAAGGAAGGAAGGAAGGAAGAAAGAAAGAAAGAAAGAAAGAAAGAAAGAAAGAAAGAAAGAAAGAAAGAAAGAAAGAAAGAGTAGGAGGAAGAAGGAAGGAAGGAAGGGAGGGAGGGAGGGAGGGAGGGAGGGAGGGAGGAAGGAAGGAAGGAAGGAAGGAAGGAAGGAAGGAAGGAAGGAAGGAAGGAAGCTTTTTTCCATGACACTTAACACTTCCACTCTGTCAATCATTCAACTACTTACTGAGTACCTATTATGTGCTCCTCAGCACTGTGGATAACACATTGATAAAACCTGTTAAAATCTGCATATCTGTGTCCTTCATGGAGCTCACACTCTAGCAGAAAAGATAACAAACTATATACAGACTATAGCTGCTGTGAAAAACTAAAGCAGTGTAAGGCAGTATTTATAACACAGCAACAGGTTGTAACCATTCAGTTGGCAGTGAAACCACTAAAAACCATGATTTTTAATGTAATGGTTAGAATGGAATGAGATGAAATGAAACGGAATGAATTAGACTGCATCTTCCATAGTGAGTACAGGTATTGTTTTATGAAATTTTTTCCATCGTATGAGGTCATGATACAAAATGTATTTCTCACTGTGGGTAACAGGCAAACAAGTCTGAAAGCCATGGGGGATAAGAGGACCAAGAGGGACAGGCGGGTACCACTGTGAACAAGGGGGTCGGAAAGCCTGTCTGAGGAGCTGCCATCAAGCAGAGACCCGAGTAAAATGAACGAGCTGAGTGTTTCAGACTGAGCTGAGGCCACACACTTGCAGGTTTGGGTGGCAGCGGCCCCGGAGGCTAGAACTGGGCGGACGTGTAGAAGAGTGGAAGGAAGGGGACCCCAGAGGGGGGCAGGAACCAGAGCATAAAATAGGGGGACATATTTCAACATGTTCTCTGACAGCACGGAAACAGCTCTGGACTCCAGTCTGGCCAGTGACATGATCTGATTGAACTTATCAATGAAACCACCCAGGCCCACTAGAGGACTGACCAGAGATGGACAAGAGTAAAAGCTCTAAGACCAGGGTTGGAGATGTTGGTGGCCGCACTTCATACACCTTGATTTGGGACTCTGCCAAGATCAAATCCCTTGGCACTTGGATACCTGCCACAGGGGTGACTGAATGGCCAGAGGCGCTGTCAGACAAGGTGAAGAGCCCTGAGTGGTCCCAGCGCAGTGAACAGAAGCACCCCTACCAGACAGTAACCCAGGGGACCTGTGCTAGAAAGATCCTGAGCTCCCGACCTTACAGTGAACTCACACATCACCCAACCTGCCTGCCCACCGTCACCTGAAGTGGGGAATTTCCATGTGCCTATCTTCCAAGCATCTCTCGGTTCCCCCAAACCTGTGTGTCAGATTCTCTCTAACCTTATGACAAGGCAGGGGAGCAGGAAGAATGTCCTAGGTAACAGAAAGGAAGAAGGTAACCTTAGACCACCCAGTGCTGCACCCCAGTCCCCAGGCAGACGTCCCCCAGCCAGAGTCCGGTCGGGAAGCATTCCGAAATCCCGTCAGCACCTCTGTGGGCAATGTGACAATGACAGGCGGTATTGTTGTGGACCACAGGGGACGTTTAGAGACTTTTGTTCTACCTCATTTATGCAAAAATACAGTATCCGGTGTTGCTGAGTATGAAAATCTGAACTTAGAATCATTCAAAATTGCCTCTGAAATCAGGAAGAATGCCAGAGACAATAAGAAACAAAGAGAACTGAGACATTGAAGGACAAGAAGTTAAACAGAAGGGGAAGGGGGAGGAAAGAAAAGAAGAAGGGGAGGGGAGGGGAAGGGAGGGGAGAAGAGGGGAGGAAACGGGAGGGGAAAGGAGAGGAAGGGAAGGGAGGGGAAGGGGACGGAAGGGAAGGGAAGGGAAGGGAAGGGAGGGGAAGGGAGGGGAAGGGAACAAGGGAAGGGAAAGGAAAGGAAGGGAAGGGAAGGGAACAAGGAAGGGAAGGGAAGGGAAGGGAAGAAGGGAAGGGAAGGGAAGGGAAGGGAAGGGAAGGGAAGGGAAGGGAACTTCAAGTTGAGAAAATGTATCAGCCAATTTCCATTTGTTTTTCCAAAAGTGAAGTGCAGACCAGGCTCAATGAGTCCTTTGAATCTGCAAAAGGGAAGTGAATATTCATGAAGTTTCTTCTTCCAAAAGGTCTGTGTTTTAAATGTACAGTGCAAGCAGTCAAATGGAATAATTTAAAAATTGGGTTTGAAAATATGGCTTCCCTTCCAAGGGTTCAGTCTAGTGGGGATTTGTACTTCTGAGATGCCGGGGAGGCCCAGGCAAACGGAGCCGGCTAGGGTAGGGAAGATAGTATCTGCGGTCCTTAAACAAAGTAGTTCCTGTGCGGCGGGGGATTGAGCCGTGTGCTCTGCGGCCGTGCTCTGGCGCCGAGTGCTGCCCGGTGTTAGGTAACGTAAACCATTCCATGCCCCAACACTGCTACTGTGGTCAAGTGCCCACCAGAACCGGGAGAGGGAGAAGCTCCCTTTCCAGTAAGGTGGCTGGTGTCAACCTGGAATGGGAATAAAAAGACGGAAGAGAAAAGAGAATAAAGTTAAGGTTTAAAGAGAAAGAAAGAGAGAGAGAGAGAGAGAGAGAGCTCATTAAAATGACAGAGGAAGACAAAGAAGAGAGGGGAGCACAGGCAGAGTCCACTAGACCTACGTGGAGACCTAAGCCACCCCAGTCTGGTACACACAAACAGCGTAGGGTTCTATCAACAACACAGAGGTGTGCTAAACTAAGGTGACCAACCGTCCTCCTTTAGGGAGGACAGTCCTTCTTTTGTAAGTTCTGTCCTCCCTCGAAAAGTGTCCTCCTACATGTCCTCCTTAGTGGAAGACTAATCTGTAAATGTCTGTATTCGACCAATGCAGTCGATCTATTGCGTGTGATGTGACGGATTTGTATCTAAATGAGTACTTTTTTCTTACAATTATTATTAAAAATTAATAGGCATGTAAGCATAATTACAATACAAAATATTACAAATGTTTTTATTATGCAGTTATCAGATTACAGTTTATTATTGTTCCATGAATAAAATGTTTTTTTTATTTACGATACTGTTTTCTCCCATTTATTTTTGTCCTCCTTTTCACTGTAAAAAAGTTGGTCTCCTTAAACGCACAAGCCTCTGCCACCACTGCTGAGTGAAGATGCGGCCACAGGAACCCCGGGGAAGCACTAAGGGCAGATGCTGCAGGGAGGGCTTCCAAAGGCGGGACAGGGAAACGCCAGGCAAGGAAGAGTCAAGAGAACTGGACGAGGTGGGTGGAGGTTTGGTAGTGGCTTAAACAAAACTGAAGATTAACGTCCTTGGAACATTTTTGTCTTCTTATCAGCATCCTAGGCTCACACTTAAATCCTGTACCTGCCAAAGCTCAGCTGGAGGGAGATTGGGAAACTGACCACCCTGGGCTCTACCACTGCCTAGCTGAGTAACCTTGGACACCATATTCCAATCTTCACTTTCTTTTCTGAGTAATGAGGGCAGTAATTGTGCTTTATATTTCAAAGTGTTATATTATTGTGCTTTATATTTCAAAGTGTTTCCTGAGGAACTTAGCATAGCAGTAGCACACATAAAGTATCCAATGAACATTCGCTGTTATCAAGACAATTTTTAACTGACAGCAAAAATGTAGACTGACAAAGACCTGCGGAATTACCGCTATCCCAGAATCCATAGAAAATGCTGTTTGATACGGTGTTTAGATAACTTCTAGAGGAAGGAAATGTTCTTGGGCCCTCTCAAAGCTTAATAAGTAAGTGTGTTAAAATAAATAACAAGCCCTGGCCAGTTGGCTCAGTGGTAGAGCGTCAGCCTGGCGTGCAGGAGTCCCTGGTTCGATTCCCAGCCAGGGCACACAGGAGAAGCACCCATCTGCTTCTCCACCCCTCCCCCTCTCCTTCCTCTCTGTCTCCCTCTTCCCCTCCCGCAGCCAAGGCTCCATTGGAGCAAAGTTTGCCCTGGTGCTGAGGATGGCTCTGTGGCCTCTGCCTCAGGTGCTAGAATGGCTCTGATTGCAGCAGAACGACGCCCGAGATGGGCAGAGCATCTGCCCCTGGTGGGCATGCCAGGTGGATCCCAGTCGGGCGCATGTGGGAGTCTGACTGCCTCCCCGTTTCCAACTTCAGAAGAAAATAAATAAATAAATAAATAAATAAAGAACAAGCATTTATTGTGTGTTTGTTTGGGCTTCAGGAAAGAAAAATACTATAATATGATCCCTTCTCTTAAAATAAAGGAAAACACAAATTAATGGGAGTATAAACTATGTAGCAAATTTCTATCTGAAGAATTAAAAATGTATTTTGAAATCAAAGCCTTAAAGTTTAATGTAGCAGGCCATTTTGGACCATTTTATTATTTTTGAGTTAATTTTTTAAGCAAGAAAACTCTACTTTCTCATTCTGGTATTGTACTGTACAGAAAAAATTATGCCTCATTAATTGTACAAAAGGATAATTTCCTTCCGTTAAAGGTAAACAATAATATTTTGGATACAAGTTGACTTGGATCACAAGTGTTGATTCGACACATAGTCTCTACTTTGATTCCTGTGAAATAAGTACAGGAGACTAGAAGCTGAGAAAATAAATGCTGGGAAATGAGACCCTTTATAGCCAAGACTGAAAACCTGATGTAATAAAGAATCAACCTTCAGAAGGTGAACGGCTGTAGCATTTGTGATATGTTGTTATCTGTATATTATCCTCACCCATGGCCCGATTCTCTGTACCCACTCTGCTTCTGTTCTTTGTCATTACCGTAATCAAGTATACAGAGCCTGTTGCTTTCGTACCAAAGGGTCTTCCTAAAAAGCCCTTATTGATGGAGGTTAAGAGATTAACCATGTCACTTGACCTCTCACCCAAAGTCTAGACCTAACCAGACATTTAATGTCAAGATGAAACAGTGAAGAATTAGGAGAATGCACTAAAGCTTTTAGAATTATATTTAACACTGTCACAATCATTAGAATATCATGAAGAGGCTGCCAACATTATTCATGGCTAAGCCTTTTTTTTTACTTGGGGAAGAAACAAAGCTCATTTTGGCCTGCTTCTTCCTATTCCCTGGATTTGAGAACTTCAGTGCGATGGAGGAAAAAACAGGAAGCAAAGATCCATACCAAATCAATCAATTCTGCTTTATCCCACTTATTTAAAAAATGTATTGGGGAAGTGTAAAGCCAGTAGCCACGGCCACCATTACAGCCACCTGGCCAGTGCAGGTTTGCATTAGATTCGGACAGTCGGTAATGAAACAACGGAGTCAAAAACTGGTGGGCCATTAGCTTTAATCCTAGCTTGCACCCGGCGGGCAAGTAAAAACACACAATGGGCTCCAAAACCCACTCATTCAGTGCTTACAAAGCTACTGACTTATCCAAGTTTCCTAGAATCAAAAATTTCAAGCTCACTAGCCTTATTTACCTCTGTTCCCTATCTCCTTCTCTCAGCACAAACTCTGCACAAACTGGCTTCTCTTTCAACACTCTGCCATCTTGGCTACCTCTCCTCTCCTCCACGTGGCCTTATCTGCTCTCCTTTCTCTGCTCTCTCCTCTAATGCTAATCTCAGGAACCAAGAGAGAGCAAGCTCCCAGGTCTGCCCCATTTTATAGTATAGAAATCAAACCTTTAATCCAATATACAAACAAGGAAGTCTCTAATACAAAGTCATTTATCTGAGGCAGAATGGGATTCCTCATGAAAGTGCACCACCCCCTTTCATGCAGCAGTCAAGGGTGTGGGGAAAAGCTTAGTTTTAAAATTAAGCCTTAGGCTATAACGATCCCACCTGCTTAAAGCCTATCCCTCAAACCCAATGCAAACTATAAGCGAGCAAACATATATATCATATTTACAAACTTATTTGACCAACAGGAAAAAAACTATTTGAAATGTTTTAAAGACTTTCTGTGGTTTATGATAACTAAATGTCACCTTTCCATTATCACACATGGAAGGTATTTTTCAAAAACAAAGAATAACAAAAGTTAAGGTCAGTAAAATTAGTCTTTTTATTTTTGATATTTAGAATAAAGGGATATATAAGTATGGCCAGTATTTTCATCAAAAATACTCATTAACTACTCAAAGGCTTAGTAGAAAATATCAGTGATTCCAATTTACTAATATTAAAAACCTAGAAAGAGTAAGGATTCTGTGTTTTAAAATGTAGTTTCATTATTTTTCAGTGTCTTGTAGGAGAGACTAATGTCCTGACAAATAAAAATTTGGGAGAATAGGTGTTGGTCAAATAAGTTTTTAAATACGATATATATGTTTGCTTGCTTATAGTTTGCATTGGGTGTGGGGGACAGGCAGGGTCATTATAGCCTAAGGCTTAGTTTTAAGACTAAGCCTTTCCTAGCCTTGACTGTTGCATGATAGGGGGTGGTGCACTCTTATGAGAAATCCCATTTATGCCTCAGATAAGTGACTTTGTATCAGAGACTTCCCTGTTTGTATAGTAGATTAAAGGTTTTGATTTCTACACTATAAAATGGGGCAGAGGAGCCCATGCTGGAGGAGAGCAGAGAAAAGCCATGTGGAGACAAGGACAGGCAGCCAAGATGGCGGAGGGTTGAAGGAGAAGCAAGTTTGTGCAGAGAAAAGAAGATGAGGAACAGAGGTGAATAAGGCTGGTGAGCTAGAAATCTTTGATTCTAGGAAAGTCGGATAAGTCAGGGTTTGGGAGCCCTGAATGCAAAGGGAAGTGTTTTCCCACTGTGTGTATTTCTTGCCCACCAGGTGCAAACTAGGATTTAAGCTAATGGCCCACCGGTTCTTGACTCCATTCTTTCATTACCATCTGTCCAAATCAAGTCGAACCAATAGGCTTCAAAAAATATTGGTTTAAATAAACATAATTACTAATAAGTAACTGAATAGTGACTACCAAAATATGAATCCCTTAAAAAAACAGAACTTGCTCATTCAAAGGGAGTCAGCTCAGAAATATATATGCTTATTAATAACAACATATTTATATTTTCATTATTGTAAAGCCAGTAGCCACGGCTACCATTACAGCCGCCTGGCCTGTGCAGATTCGCAATTGATTCAGAATGAAACAACGGAGCCAAGAACTGGTGGGCCATTAGCTTAAATCCTAGCTTGCACCCAGCAGGCAAGAAATACACACAGTAGGAAAACACTTCCCTTTGCATTCAGGGCTCCCAAAGCCACTGACTTATCCAACTTTCCTAGAACCAAAGGTTTTTACCTCACCAGCCTTATTCACCTCTGTATCCCATCTCCTTCTCTCTGCACCAACTCTGCACAAACTGGCTTCTCCTTCAGCACTCTGCCATCTTGGCTGCTTCTCCTCTCCTCCACGTGGCCTTTCTCTGCTCTCCTCCAGCATGGGCTCCTCTGCCCCATTTTATAGTGTAGAAATCAAAACCTTTAATCCAATATACAAAAAGGAAGTCTCTGATACAAAGTCACTTATCTGAGGCAGAATGGGGTTCCTCATGAGAGTGCACCACCCCACATCATGCAATAGTCAAGAGTGTGGAAAAGCTTAGTCTTTTTTTTTTTTAACAGGGACAGAGAGAGAGAGTCAGAGAGAGGAATAGACGGACAGACAGACAGGAACAGAGAGAGATGAGAAGCATCGATCATCAGTTTTTCATTGCGAGACCTTAGTTGTTCATTGATTGCTTTCTCATATATGCCTTGACTGCAGGCCTTCAGCAGACCGAGTAACTCCTTGCTCAAGCCAGCGACCTTGGGTCCAACCTGGTGAGCTTTTGCTCAAACCAGATGAGCCCACGCTCAAGCTGGCAACCTCAGGGTCTCAAACCTGGGTCCTCTGCATCCCAGTCTGACGCTCTATCCACTGCGCCACCGCCTGGTCAGGTGAAAAGCTTAGTCTTAAAATTAAGCCTTAGGCCAGAGGTCGGGAACCTATGGCTCACAAGCTAGATGTGGCTCTTTTGATGGCTGTATCTGGCTCGCAGACAAATCTTTAATAAAAAAAATAATAACATTAAAAATATAAAACATTCTCATGTATTACAATCCATTTATTTCCTACTGCTCATGTTCATGGTTGTGGGTGGCTGGAGCCAATCACAGCTGTGCTCTGGGACAACACCAAATTTTTATTGGATAATGCGTAACGTACATGGGTCGTTGTATGGCTTTCATGGAATTACATTTTAAAATATGTGGCGTTCATGGCTCTCTCAGCCAAAAAGGTTCCCAACCCCCGCCTTAGGCTATAAGAAACCTGCCTGCTTACAGCCTGTCCCCCACACCCAATGCAAAGTATAAACGAGCAAACATATATACCATATTTACAAACTTATTTGACCAATAATTATATAAATCACTTTCTAACATACTGTCTCATTTAACTCTTACTGTAAGACTGTGAGATGTTTTAATCTTCATTTTAAAGAATAAAGGAAATTACAGCTTCTTATATTCCAAGACCTGAATTATTTCATCTACATCACAGCAAATTCCTTGTCAGTTATAGCCATACTGTTCATGCTCAAAATATTAGTAATTTTGCATTTGGAATTGGCTTTGGAGCCTGTTTATGAATCATCCAAGAAAATCAGTTTTATTATTTTAGAGTTACAACTTAATTTTGAAAATGCCCAAACAAATGACCACATCATCAGGTTATTCCCCAATATCAAAGCCACTCTCAAATTATAAAGATCTACCACCTCAGAGAATGTTCAAAAGAATATAACTTGGTCTTAGAAAAAATATTCAAAACTTAAAATTCCAGACTATTATAATCAATAGTAGGATGGTTGTTGGGCAGATAAAATATATTATGCTCACTTTGTTAAAGATGGTGCTGCCCACGTGGAAGCCCGTCACCCAGGTGATATTAATGTGTGTTGGGGGTGGGCTGTAGGCAAGCAGGATCCTTGTAGACTGGGGCTTGGTTTTAGGACTAAGCCTTTCCCACCCTTTTTCCACCCAGCGGGCAAGAAATACACACAGTGGAAAAACACTTCCCTTTCCATTCCTCCCAAAGCCACTGACTTATCCGACTTCCCTAGAACCAAAGGTTTTTTACCTCACCAGCCTTACTCACCTCTGTTTCCCCTCTCCTTCTCTCTGCACCAACTTGCTTCTCCTTCAGCACTCCACCATCTTGGCTGCTTTTCCACTCCTCCACGTGGCCTTTCTCTGCTCTCCTCCAGCATGGGCTTTTCTCACCTTTTGTGTGGACTTTGTATCAGAGACTTCCCTATTTTGTATATTGGATTAAAGGTTTTTATTTCTATACTATAAAATGGGGCAGAATGGGAGCTTGCTCTTGGTTCCTGAGATTCACATTAGAGGAGAAAGCAGAGAAAGGCCACGTGGAGGAGGCCAGGAGAAGCAGCCAAGATGGCGAGTATTGAGTGAGAAGCCAGTTTGTGCAGAGTTTGTGCAGGGAGAAGGGAGGAGATGGGGAATCGAGGTGAATAAGTCTGGTGAGCTAGAAACCTTTGATTCTAGGAAACTCGGATAAGTCAGTAGGTTTGTGAGCACTGAATGTGACTGGGTTTTGGAGCCCAGTGTGTGTTTTTACTTGCCCGCCGGGTGCAAGCTAGGATTAAAGATGATGACCCACCAGTTTTTGACTCCATTGTTTCTTTACCGACTGTCCGAATCCAATGCGAACCTACATGGGTCAGGCGGCTGTGATGGTAGCCCTGGCTACTGGCCACACAGTCGTTGAAATGAATATGTAGCCTCTTATAATTGGTACATATGAATTGCTTAGAACCTTTTTTTTTTTTTTTTTTTTTGTCTCTTCAATGAGAGTTAATAACCCTTGTAATTTAGTCTGCATTCTTTGTATTTTTTGCGTAATGTATGACACATGAAGGCAGGAATAGATCTTGTTCAGGCAGATTCTGCAAGGAAGTGTCACCTTTGTTTTTTCCTGACAACTCTAGAAATTGGAAGATTGGAAAAAAAATTCACTTAGGTTCATCTGATTGAGATATCTCTTTACAAAAATACTTGAAACTTTTTTCAGCCATAGAGATTAACTAAGAAACACTGAACGCAAAGACACAATGGGATTGTTAGACTAAGTTTAAGCACATACATATAACACACTACAATTACGAAGCAAGTTTCCCAGCGATGTTCCTCTGATCTCAAGGCCCTTCCATTTTTCCATCAAGAAATTGGTTGTATCCAGATTATTTTCCTTTGTTTCTTGTTCTCTTTTCATTGTCTAGGATCCATATTCGTTCAAGAACTAAAGTATGAAGGCAAAGAATTTAGGGTCTTTTTTTGTGCAATTATTTAAAGCTGAGATGTTAACTTAGGAGAATTCACTACCTGAATTTCTATACTTCTAGCTTACGTTTTCTGTTTCAATTTATAATTAGTAAAGCAAAATGAGAAGAGTGTATATAGTACTCAACAACACCTGACCCATCCTTTTCTCCATTCTGAAAATAGTCCTAATTCCAGTGTACAGAGGATGCAGTGAGGGATCATGAAAAAAGTGCATCTTTCTTATCCCACCCTCAGATATCTTCGAGTTAGGCCCAGAGATTTACATTTTAGAAGGCCCTCCCCTGCCCATGAGATAGTCCCTGAGCCACCCTTTAACAGACACTGAACATAAACTTTTACATAAAGTGGGTTAATAACAAAGTTTAATTGACTTCCCTTGCTTTGATCAGGAAGATAACAACTTAGATAAATGCAACCCAAAAGTTCTTACCCAGTAATTCTTGACTTTCTGTATCACACAGCTAACTACTATATCTCAATTGTCAAAACCTGAGATTTTACTGTGCTTCACTCTATTGCTTTTTGAACAAAAACAATTTAGACCAGTTTCTTTTGTCCATTAGTAAATTTTATATTAGTTAAAGGCCTCTAAATGAGAGGTTATTATGATGTTTTCTTTGCAAGCATCTGTGAAAAGTTTGCCATTGTTTATACTTTACTATAATGGTGGCAGAATTCAACAACTATTCTAAGGCTAAGGGGAAAAAAAAGAAAAAAAATATATATATATAATATATTGTGGTTTGATGAAAGCAAACAGATTAGTGAAAATGTTAGGAAAACTGAATTTTAACCATCATAAAATTACTGATTATGAAGGTTTTATTGCTCACATTTAATGCTCAAATGCTCACAAAAATTAGGGGATCAGGGAACGTGTAGATTCTCCAGTACTTTCAACCTTTTGTATAGTGCATTTTCACCAATAAAATAAAAGTTGGTTTTGTATCTTATTTGCATAATAGAACAACTTTCTTTGACTTGTCGTTTGCTTTTCTGATGTTCTTGATTAATAAAAAAAAAACCAAATGCCTTTTTTTATTGTTTCATATTCATTTTCAAATATCCCCTAATTTTTGTGAGCAGTACACATTCCCCTTTTACAAAATAAAGGTAATGGGACATTTGATTGCTTGGAGACTAAACCTCTCAATATCATTTATCTGGGCAGCTGAGTGAGACTTTCTTTGGTTGCTTCTCTCTTTTCTGTTCATTACTGGGGTTAATCAAAACCTGGACCTTCCTCCAACCTCAAATATATTACTATAACTCGCTGAGAACATGGATAAGTAAGCTGTTTTCTTTGATTTTTCAGGCTGTCAGTATTTGGTAAAAGCAGGATGCAGGAGACAAAGAAATCATGAGTTAGTGCTACCTGCGGGCCTTTCAATCTTGTGCAAGTCTCAAGTAAAGAATTTCCATGGTGTCAAAGACAAGAATGCAGTCACTGAAGGTCAATTGCTTGTTCCAACAAGCTGCCCCTTTGGTGATGTTCTCTCTGCCTCACATTCTAGAGACTTGTCTTTCAGCATCTTGGCTGTCACCTAAAAGAAGCCCTCTTGGGATAAGAACATTGGTCTGGTGTGGTCTTGTTGTGGGGCTGCATTTTGGCCATCTGCTTTTTGATTGGGCTAAAAGTAAGAATATTTGAGGGTCCATGTAAAGAATAAACTCCCAACCATGCCACATAAACCCCATTCTTTATATCAATGCAGTTTCACACTCCTGTCACCTGGTTTAACAATTCCCTATGTGACATTTACTGTGTAAAGCATTAATCAAAGACCCAAAAAACAGTTTCCTATATATGATACTTGAACTTCAATCTCAGATAAGACATACATACAAAATAGATCTATGGGAATTCTCTGTACTTTCTCTTCAAAAATTTTTTTTATTTTTGGTAAACTTAAAACTGCTCTAAAAATATAAAATCTATTAAATATTTTAAAAATCTACTAAATCAGCCTGATCAGGCAGTGGAGTAGTAGATAATAAGAGTGTCAGATTAGGATGCAGAGGACTCAGGTTCAAACCCCAAGGTTGCCAGCTTAAATGCGGGCTCAACAGCTTGAGTACGGTGTTGCTGGCTTGAACATGGGACCATAGACATGATCCCATGGTCACTGACTTGAGCCCAAAAGGTCCCTGGCTTGAGCAAGGTGTCACTGGCTCAGCTGTAGCCCCATAGTCAAGATATATATGAGAAAACAATCAATGAACAACTAAGAAGCCACAATGAAGAATTGATGCTTCTTATCTCTTTCCTTTCTGCCTGTCTGTCCCTGTCTTTTCCTCTCTGTGTCTTCCTCTCTCTCTGTCTCTCTCACTAAAAAAAAAAAAAAAAAAAATTCTATTAAATCAGCATAGTGTTTATGAATATGCCAAACTGTGCCTTGAAATTTTATCTTAATCTCATCTGAATAGACAAGCTGCTCTTGAATCAAAATTTGCCAGGGAAAATCCGTGTAAAAGCTGTAGCCATTTAAATAAAGGATGTCTTCATTGGGTTGACAAGTGTAGAAATGTGTAAATGGAAACCAAAGGGGAAGGGAAATTCTGATTTATTTCATTCCCAGGTACATGAAGGGTGTAAAACGAGACACTTAGACATGAGAGTGCTATAAACTGAGAAGGCTGTCAGACAACAGAAAGGTCAGACATGTAACACAATTTCTCTAAGGCTTCAAGAAATTATTCAATGAGTGGTGACCTAGAAAACTTGAAGTATCAATACAAAGCACAAATACTAGTAGCAGGAAACTGGAAGACAATTACCCCTGGAGACATTAGTTGAGAAAAGTAATATAATATTCATTTTTTCATTCACTTGCCATATATTTACTATGCTTCTGTTGTTTGAGGCAGTGGTTCTTAAATTTTGCTGCACATTAGAATCACCTGGGGAGTTTTTAAAATTCTTATGGCCAGCTTACATCTGTACCAATGATCTCAGATTGCCTAGGGATGGGAGCCAGGCATTAGTGTGTTTTCCTGATCATCAGGTGATTCGAACATGCAGCCAAGGTTGAAGACAATTACCCATTCAAGAAAAGTAAGTTGTGCATGTATTTTTTCTCTAGGAACTTGAAACCTAGGCAAAGAGATTAGCTGTGTCCACAAGCAAATAGTAAGTAAAATGCAACAGCACAGGCTCTGCTGCACCATCTCGTTTTGAGGTTGGCTCAACCCAGTGTCCTTTCTCCAACCAAGCAGCTCTGTGACTCCAGAGAGCTCTGCGGAGAATATATTTGTATTTGCAGCCATTTTCTGGGAGCCTTATTTCCCGAAGAGGCAGACAAACTGGGAAGGGCTCAAAGAACAACCAAAAGATTACAGGCCTGGGGGAATGGATTTAGGAGAGAGATGAAAAGAATTAACTATGTAAAACCTGACTAAGTAACGATTAAAGGGGGGTCATGATCACAGTCCACTAATACCTGAAGGGTACAAACATCAAGGACAGGAGTGAATTACCTTGGATAATGCAAAAAGTGTTAGCTCAAGTAATAGCACAGTATTATGAAAGAGAAAATGCAGGCACAGTGTCGGGTAATCCTTGCTGACTGAACAAGCTCCTTGGCCACAGAGTTGGCTTCCAAAGAAGGGGTGGCAGCCACATCACTTGAGTTCCCATAAAACAAGATTGGACAAAGACTAAGGAAATAGATTATTAAGGGAAATTCTGTATGACTTGGACAGTAGTGGAAGGTGGTAGCGATTGAAGGAAGGAAAGAGAATAAGTCAAAGCTTTTTCAATTCTAATACTAAAATGATATAAAAAGTTAAGGGAAAAAAAAACAAATGGAAAAGAATCTTTCTTTCTAAATGTAATTACAAATGAAGTTGATGGTTATTAGCTTTTATTAATTATTAATGTATTCATTACATGTTCAGAAATTACATCCTGAGCCATATTTTATATGTGTTTTACGTGGTGTTTTATCAGCGTTTTCATTTATTTATTTTAACACAAATACAGTCATTACATGCACAACAAGCTTCTTCAAAGACAATGAAGTCTATAGATCTTTATCCTATAGTTTTATAACATTCCTAACCTGGGCCACCTTATTCCCTTAAACCACAGACAATGTGCTTCTTTTTTTAAGCTGTGATCCTAAATGCTACAAAATTGGGGATGATAATAATAGCTAACATCTTCAGAGCATTTTCTATGTGCCAGACATTGTGTTACAATAATTTCTATCATCTAATCTTATTTAATGATCACAACAGCTCTACAGGTAGGTATTAGTGTTTTTCCCATTATTTATAAGAAGAAAACAATTTTTAAGGAAGTTAACTAATATATTCAAGGTCACACAGCTAGTAATTATGTCATGAGAAATGAAAACCCAATCTTACATAGCTCAGGAGCCCACATACTTTCTAAACTATTTTGATGGAATGATATTAAATAACACAAAACTGGAAACCAAATAAAAATTTTCATCTTACAAATCTATCTCATAAACCTTATCTGTAATACCAGAATAATAATGCCTCCCTTATAGAATTATTGTGATGAGTAAATAAGATAGTTTTAAAAAATAGCATAGCCTGCTTAAGAACTGATAGTTTAAAAATAATAAAACCAATTAAAATTTAAACTTCACAAATTATTCATCTTGACACTGATTTCTCCTCATACCTTGTCTATAAATCTAGCTATCATCCTTTCGCTTCCTTCTATTCCCTGGGTTTGCACTGTTCTCATATAACCACGAGAAAAACAAACCAATAAACTAATTTTCACTAGACTTTTATGTCTTAAGAGCTGTGCCTTGAAGTTTAAAAGCAAACTCATAAACTCACAGAAACAGTGGAGTGGTGGTCGTCAGGAGCTAAAGGGTAGGGGAGATGGGGAGATGCTAATCAAAGGGTACAGACGTCCAGTTACACAATGGATAGCTTCTGGAGCTATCATGTACAACATGGAGACTGCAGTTAACAATACTGTATTGTGTACATGAAAGTTGCTAAGGAAGTAAATCTTAAATGATCACACAACATGCACAATAATGGTAATTAGGTGAGGTGATGGATGTGCTAACTAACCTTATGTGGTAATTATTTTGCAATAGATACCTCTATCAAATCATCATGTTAAATCTCTTAAACATACACAGTGTTACATGTTAATTATATCTCAATAATGCTGAAAAACATCATGGGAAATCCTGGGAAAAGACACTGTCTAAATAATTCATTCATCTAGAAAATATTTATCAAGTACTTATTATATACAAGGGACTATAATAGTAAAAAAAAAAAAAAAAAGTGACAAGTGGTTCTCCTGTAGCTGACATTCACACACCTTAGACACCACACACAACGAACCAGCAATGAATAGATAAACCAACAGCAATATAACTATTATAAAATAAAGAATTTGATGTTACACATACATGGTGTGGAGCTGGGAGGGGAGGTTGTAGTTAGAAACATGATCAGAGAAGTCTTCTTTAAAGAGATGATTGTTAAGCAGGCCCCTAAAGGTCAGGAAGACACAGAGGTTACCAGCAATTGCCAAGTTCCTGAGGCAGAAAAGAGTTTAGAATGTTCCGGAAACTCAAAAAGCAACAAGGTAAGGATGGCACAAAATAAATTTTGAGAGCTAGACTGATCTATCATGCAGGAATTCTAGCCCATGTTTGGAGGTGGGCGAAATTTTGAGCATGTTGGCTATCTTACAACTAAAGACTTGGAGTGCTATGTTTGCTTTAATATTTTTACAGAGGAGAGGGAGAGACAGAGAGAGAGAAGGGGGGAGGAGCTGGAAGCATCAACTCCCATATGTGCCCTGACCAGGCAAGCCCAGGGTTTTGAACCGGCGACCTCAGCATTTCCAGGTCGACGCTTTATCCACTGCGCCACCACAGGTCAGGCTGCTTTAATATTTTTAAAAGTTTATTCTAGCACGTGACTGGATAATAGATTGTATCCTGTGCTGCAGGACAGTGATGTTGAAGAATTGAGAATGGGAGGATAGTATTAGTATTCATTTGTTGATTTTGGTGGGGGAGGTTGTTTAACAATTGTTGGCTTGTTGTCTACCGTGCCTTCACCACACTGACAAGACTGGAGGTAGTAAGATCTGATATAGAGCATTGACTTAGACTAGCATGGTAGCAGCGGATATGAGGGAGCTATAGGAAAATAAGATCTATTCTGCAGGTAAAACTGAAAGGAGTGGCAGATGTATTGAACGTAAGAAGCAGGGAACAGAAAGGTGCCGTCAGGGTTTCTAGCTTTATTTCTGGAGGTAGTGTTTACTGAGATGGTGACAAATGGAAGGGCCAGGTTTGGAGGCAGATTGGTACTTCATTTTAGGCAGGTTAATTCTGAAACGCTCTAAGGCATGTAGGTGATGATGCCAAGTAGCAGCCGGATAGATGAATATGCATGAAAGGGAGGTCTGGGCAGCAGATATCAAGGTGGGGGATTGTGTATTAACTGGATTTCCTTATGTTTGTGTTCTTGATGCTCTGCCATCTGAAGCCTCACCAAGGAGAGGCTGCTCCTCCCAGGGCCAGGTGATTCTTACAGATAGCAGTCCTCCCCTCTGCGAGCATGCTTGTCAGAAGCAAGCACCCAATCCAGAGACCACACCACCACGTACCTCCTTTATCAGCTCTCACACATCAAACCAATGTCCCCTGCCCTAATTAACCCACATCCAGGTCCCAGACAAGTAGGGATCACCCCAATAGCCCAGAGCCCATTGAAAGTATTCAAATGACCCAATCCTAACCCAGACTAGCTGACTTCCCCTGCCTCACGATCCATGCCTATGAAACCCAGAAGAAAGACTCTCGCCCATGTGCTCCCCGGCTCCTTCTCGCTCCCCCTGACTGACCCAGTGCTTCCCCACGTGGCCCAAATAAGGTGGCATGTCCTTCCTCTTGGGAACTATGATTAACAAACTGTATTTTAACGGTAATTGTTTCTGATCTGTTAACCTCAACATACCTGAAAAAAAAATTCTGTGTACATTTTAAAACAAATTTTCAGCATCGCATTGGTATTTACAGCCTTGGGAATGACAGAAATGACTTTAAAGGCAGAAAAGAAGAGACAAGAGAAACCCCTGGAGAGCCCAAAGAAACAAATGTTCTTATTTTGGATGGTAGGCTGTGTGACAACTGAGTGGAAGAATTATTTTCCAGCTTTCTTAGCAAACCACACACAAATCGTGTCCCATAAGCCACTGCCTACTCCATGTAAGTGTGAGGCTGATCCGGTTTCAGAATAAATAATCCTCACTATGACCACAAGCACAGCTGTATTATCTTCCCAGAGAGGCAACACGAAGTCCAAAGCCATCCACAGGAGTATATACCCAGTGGGCAGAACTCCTAAGGTACAAAGCAACCACCCTAACATGTCAAAAAGAAGGAAAATTGCCAAAACATTAGGCATCTAGACAAATACTGAGCTACATCCCCAAAAAACAGGTCCCAGACGTGAAGCCCAGACTTTTCACAGGTCTGGTATCAGTGAGAAAAATAGGCAATGTAGCTTCACCAAAGCTGAACAGATTTATGTAAAAGAAGCCTCTTCTCATCTGAGACTAGACCTTCCCTTTTTCGGTACTTACATGTCGTTCCATTCAAGAAATGGTTTGCCAAAGTAAATAGTTTTGGACTTGTTTGTTTGTGTTTGTTTTTTTAACCAAACTAAAAGTAGCTTGCTCTATAGAAGGCCCTCAACTTTTTTGTTCATTTATGTATTTCTCTACTGGATCAAAAATTTGAGAACTCAGGGATGATTAATCTTTAAGATGTAAATATCCAGATATTTGAAAACTTCCCTCCATTCATAACCATCCAGATTTCCGTTTTCTATTTTCGTCTTGTCCAGTCACATACATGGACCCTGAGGAAGATTTCCCGATCCCACTGTGATACGAAGTCCCCATTCTTATGGGTTGACCACGTGTGAGGCAAGTCTTATCACAGTGAGGGAGAGAGTGCATAGACATCGTGAGCTAAAGTGTATGTTTTCTCAGACACTAACAAGTAGGGACAAAGGTTTAACAGTGACTAATGAATAAAATGTTAAGGTGGAGATGGGATTTATTTGATTAAAAGCAGTCACTGGAGGCATGTAGCTGCATTCACTTTGAAACCAAATCAGGCTCCTGATGATGTGGCAGCGAAATATTTATTATTTGTTGGTTTAAACAGAAAGGCTTAATGCTGAATCAAAGGTCACCCACGGCTTCCACTTTGAACGCTACTACAAGGGGGGTGTAGAATGAACACGTCTGCTATTTTCTGGGAGTAATTATAGCATCCCATTTCTGGGCATGTTCTCAGTAAGTAGGTCAGATCCCAGTGTTTGGATAGTGCAGTTTAGGAGGCGGAGCTGGTCCTGAGGAGGCTGCTAGGGAGGAAGGAGGGAGACAGAGCCAGTGGTGTAACAAATGAATTATGCAACAGTCAGGCCAATCCTTCCTCTTCCTATGGGGGTTAAGAGATTAAACTATCAATCAAGAACTATTCATCTTCTCAAGGGGAAAGCAGTAAGAAGGAACACTCTGGTTGTTTTCTATG
The DNA here is from genome assembly GCF_036850995.1 of Saccopteryx leptura. NCBI lineage: Eukaryota > Metazoa > Chordata > Mammalia > Chiroptera > Emballonuridae > Saccopteryx > Saccopteryx leptura. Next base: position 352,452,717 of record NC_089505.1, read on the forward strand.
GAGGAAACGACACAGAGCTTGCGAAGGTGGCTCCAGGACTTCCTACTGTCGCTTCCACATTCACCTAAGGTGATCACGCTAAGCCGGGACTGTCCCAGGCAGAAGGAAAGACCTCTGTCATCGGGATCCAGACCTCTGACTTTCCTAATGTCAATATGGACCAGAATGGAGACTGGCAACAGAGCGACCAGAGAGTCTGCAGATTCTCTGTAAAGAACGGAAAGTAACATCACTTCCTGACCCTGTTGGGGCTTTCATTCAATGATAGCTACAAAATGCATTACTCCAAAGATTAAAAAAGAAAAAAAAGTCACGTATTTTGTTCATGTAAATATCATATAAGCACATTAACAAGGATATACAGGAACGATGTTTGTATAGATATTTATGTGTGTGTGTGTACATGTGTGTGTATATATTTTTTGAGAGGGTGATGGGGAAAAAAAAAACACAGAACATCTTAGATTAGAAATGTGAAGTAGAGCCAGACCTGTGGTGGTGCAGTGGATAAAACATCGACCTGGAATGCTGAGGTCACCGGTTCGAAGCCCTTGGCTTGCCTGGTCAAGGCACATATGCAAAGCAACTATGAGTTGGTGATTCCCACTCCACCCCTCTAATCTCTCTCTTCTCTCTAAAATAAATACAAAAATAAATGTAGGGGAGAAATTTGAAGTAGAAATTATATTTTTCACTTACAAGAAACAAAAGACTCATATAAAACTTGGTTCAAAAACTGAATGGTCCCTCATCTTGAAGATGGCAGTTTACTTTGTAATTCCCGAGATAATTTACTTACCTAACATAAAATTTGGATGAGAAATATTTAATTTTTAATGTGATAAAATAAATCATGTTGCTTAATCTTATCATATATTTTAAACAAAATTATACTGAGAGGGGAAATGGAATAAATGAAGTTTTGTCTAATAAAAGAAAATCTCAACCTGACAATCCTTTTTAAATTCTGGATTCTCTCTCTTTTCTTTAGGTCTCCCTCTCTCTGTCACAGACCCATCTCTTATATCACTTCAAGTGTCACTCAGGAGAGACCCAGGCAGAAAGAAGTCACAGTCAGTTTGCACTGCTTCCCAGGGATGAGCAGGAGCCCTAGAAGCACACGGCGTGTGGCTGTGCTAAAGACACAGAAACGCTGTTCCAGCCCTTGTGTGAGGGTGCTCCAGTCCTGAAGGAAGAGGTGGAGGAGGAGTAACTAGGGCCCGGAATTCAGATTCAGCTGAAATCTCTACCAGTCACTCTCTGGATTTAGAAGTCCAACAAGCAGAATACCAGCAAGTGAAAGAACAAACAACAGGAGCTGCTATCTCTTCTGGCAAACAGCTGGGAGCCCACAGATTTATTATGACTAATTAAGGGCGTGGTGGCCTGAGAGAACAGAAGCGGTAGTCTTCGCTAGTGGAGATTAAAGGGACCTTACAAAACCACCCCATTTTTAGCGCTTTTCTCCCCCCCCCCCCAGCAAAAACAACTTGCCCGCGCACTCAGGCAAGGGAAAGCCTCCAGGTGTCTCAAGCTCAGAATGAAAACTAAAAGTGAAAAAAAGAGGGCTAGGAGCTTGTTGGAAAAGAAAGTAGGAAATAATTATGCTAATGCTTAGAAAATAAAAATCATTAATAAAATTCTGGTTCCCAGAGAGAGAAATGTTATCATTACCAGTTAACAACTGACAAAGTAAGTTTGCAGAAGGAATTGAGAAGTCCAAAGAGACCTTAAAAGAGTGGTCAGACGTTGAAACAAGTTTCCGTAACTAATCACAGAGAATGCTCCTGCTGTGTAGAATCTTTGAACTCTAGACTCCTCCCATCTTATTCCTTACCTTAAATCTGCTGAAAAGAATCTAAACTTGCTAAAGAAGAGTAAGTTAGAATCGCTCTCTGGAGTCCTAAAGGTTTCCCCTGTTCTTGCAGTTAAATTAGGACATGGGTGACTTTCCTCTCCCACTGCTTAAAACCACACAGGTACCACCAAGCCTCCTATTGAAGTACCACTTTTATCCCACATCCAGCTTTCCCCAAGTGGTTCTTCTACTGACGTTTACAGGCTGGTCAGCCAAAGGGCTCTGCTGTTTGTGAACGGTCAATCCCAGCACTGGGTGCTGGCTGGCTGACAAGTGACAAGTAGGAAGCAGCAGAAAAAAAAATTTTTTTTAATTAAAATCTACTGTAGAATGGACTGACTCTCACAGAGAGATTGGCAAGTGGACAGAGAAAATTAAATGCTTCCCAATTTAAAAACCCATAAACCTCTTATCATCTTAATAAAATAATGGAAACACTTATAAGAGCATTTAACAATGTGTCAGAGACCACATGAAGCATTTTGTCAACATCTAATTGAATCCTTAAAAGCATCCTAAGGAAACTGAAGCTTCAACTATGACAATGATCAGAGGCAGTTGAGATGAACACAACTATTTCAGCTCCTAGTTAGCCAGTTCCAAGTTGAATAACTTTAAAGGAGTTACTTTATTTCTCAGTTTTAACTCATTCATCCCTCAAAAGTGGGCTCTAGCCATTCAATAAGATAACCATGTAAGAATTTATTCTACCTCCTAAATCCATCTTAAAGACCTGCTCTTTTCTCCATCTGCATAGCCATAACCCAAGTTAAAGGGGCAGATCCATGTTTTGTGGAACCTAGATTCATCCAAATTGGGAGGACACATTTAAGGAGAAGGCAAACAAAACTATGAATACAAAATTAGGTATGTTTTTAAAATGAATACATATTTAAGAACTCCACCCAAAAAATTCTTTGACTCCAAAAAGCACTCCAAAGCTTATTTAAAAAACCCAAATGACATACTTTTTTTTATAATACTATTTTTATTAATATCTTTTGGTTGCATATTCTTTGATCATCTCTTCCTACAGCAATAATTTTATAAACTAGTTTTTGGTAAAGACAATAAAGTATTCAATCTTTCCTCCAGCAAGTTGAGGATAGTTACTGATAATTTAATTTTATTTCAGCATCACCACATATTACTATAGTGCTATGTAAATGTTTAAGATTTTTTTTTGCCCTGGCCAGTTGGCTCAGTGGTAGAGCTTTAGCCCAGTGCTTCGAAGTCCCAGGTTTAATTTCTGGTCAGAGCACACAGGAGAAGCAACCATCTGCTTCTCCAGCCCTTCCCTTCCCCTCTTTTCTCTCTCTCTCTCTCTCTCTCTCTCTCTCTCTCTATCTATCTTACTTTCCCTCAGTCGTGGTTCAAAGGGTTTGAGCAAGTTGGCCCCAGCACTAAGGATGACTTCATGGCCTCCCATCAGGGGCTAAAAATAACTTGACTGCCTAGCAACAGAACGGCATCCCCAGATGGGCAGAGCATTACCTGGTAGGGGGCTTGCTGGGTGGATCCTGGTCATGGTGCATGTAGAAATCTAACTGTCTGCCTCCCTGCCTCTCATCTAATTTTGGACAAATTCGGAAAGACCGTTTTCTAGTTTATTTTTTAAATGAGCTAGATTTCAGAGCATTTCAAGTTTTTTTATGTAGTGACTAACCTTAAATACTCTTTGAATCATCGAAATTCATAAAGCAGTTTGTTACTGATGTTCTCATTGAGAATAGGATAGTATGAGTTTTATGTTATCTCAAAAGTGTCAAAACAGCAAGAAATTTAAATTTTTCCCAATATGTCCCTATGATTCACTTCTTTTCATTAATTTAATTATCAAATCATCAGTAAACTATCACTTACTTCTACTCAGAATTTTCTCTTACTCTTGATGATTTAATGAAATTTGAAAATTTGGGGGTTACACAATTTGCTTCTGATGCCAGAATAATTTCTAGTGACTTTAGTGTAATCTTTGTCACTTGTTTTCATATCTCAGTTTTCAATCTCTATTTCTTTGGCTCTTCAATAAATGTAAAGATGATCAAAAAAGTATGCTTCATTCATTTAATGTAAAGACCACAAAACACTTTTCCAAATTTTAGTTAAAATAACACATGACCAGCTCAACTTCTCCTAAAAAATGCCCACAGCCACCCCAATATCATCCTACTCAGTAGAAATATGATGAGTGGTAGGTCAGAGTGGAAGAAAACAGTTGTCTTAATAGTCAACTGTTCTCAAGTGTCTTACTTTTGCAAATATCACAGAAGTGTATGAATACGTTGCTCAGGCTCAGCCCCGGCCTAAGAAGGGGCGTGTGCAAGCATGGGGCCTGGGAGCTTAAGCTTCATTAGCTACAGGTGAACCTTCCCCAGGCCACTGCCCCCACTCAGCTAGCCTACTTTAGTAGCTTTCTGACTGGTCTCTGCACGTTCATCTAATCCTCATGCAATCCATTTCCATGGGACAGCCTGGTAGACTTTTAAAATGTAAATTAATTCATGTCACTATCCTGCTGAAAACCTTTCTATGGCGTCCCCTTGCATATATAATAAAGGCCAAATTCCTTATCACCAAGATGCTGCCTCGGTCACAGAATCAACCCATATCCACCTCCCATCACTCACATGTTGTCGAAACACTGACCATGACCATAATTAACTGCCCCATGATCCCAGTGAATATTATGCAGTGTTTTATAAACTGCAAAGCACTATATCCATGTTAACCCTTACTATTATTAGAGTCAAGAGCAGGATACGTGTCCTTAGAATGGTTAAGGAGGAAAGTCGGCAGATTTTTCTTATAGAATGAATTGGGTGATACTGATTAACGATAATTATATAGGTTTCAGGTGTACAATTCTATAACACATCATCTGTATACTGTATTGTGCGTTCCCCACCCCAAGACAAGTCTCCTTCCATCTCCATTTATCCCCCTCTTCCCTCTTCTACCTCCCCTTCCCCCTTTCCCTCTGATAATTACCAAACTGTTGTCTGTGTCTATGAGTTTTTTTCCTTTGCTTGTTCCCCTCACCTTTTTCACTCAGCTTTCCAAACCTGGCAGATTCTGATTTTTGCCAAGGTCATTCCTGTTCTTCCCTTTCTTACTACACACTATTCGGAACCTTCACAATCAGAACTGCTGCAAACACAGGTCAAGGACTTCAGCCATATAGCAAATCACTATATGTGTGCACATGGTACACATGTAAACATACAATATGTATAAGCAAATGGCAAGGGTATTTAGCTACAGTAGCTTGCCTACATTACCAATATTTTATCAAATTACAGTCTGTACTTAGAAACCCAGCTAGTAATTAAAATACAACGTATGGCACAATGTTGCTTGAATTTAAATAACGGTGAAAAGTTTTAAGATTTTAGCCAATGATTTCTAACAAACCTCCTTTATCAGAAAAAGTCAATGTTTTTCAACATCGTCCAGCAGTAATGTGGCTGCTCTCTCAGGTGAGAGATGAAAAGATAGGAAAATAAAAGGCCAATTCAGGGCAAGTGTAAGCAATCGAGCGGCCAAAAAGCTCTTGTTATCCCAGGTCTTGAGAGTGTGTGTTTCCTCACCACACTGGATTTATTTCCTGGTTATAGCAAAGTCAAGCATTTTTCAGCGACATAAAACATCTCAAAGACACACATGAAAATTAGGTGTCCCGATGAATATAAAGAGAATTGATAAAAGGAAGAAGGGAAACTGCAGAAAACCACCCAGGTGAAAGGCTGTGACAGCTGTTCTGTTATCCGACTAAAGATGAAGACAATAGGTTCACAGGAGATAATCCACATGGAGTTTGAAAACGTCTGCAATGACCCCTATCTCATACAACGTGCATGCCAGGCTATCATCTTTCAGATGTGTACTACCACTCACTAGTAAAAAAGAGGAAATCTTATCTTTTGCAACAACAGGGGTGGACCTTAAGAGTAGTATGTTAAGTGAAATAAGCCAGTCAGAGGAAAACAAATACCACATGATTTCACTTATATACGGAATCTAATGAACAAAATAAATTAACAAACAAGATAGAAATAGACTGGTAGATACAGAGAACAAACTGACAGCTGTCAGAGGGGAGGGGAGTTGAAGGGTTAGGTGAAAAAAAGTGAAGGAATTAAGCAAAACAAAAAACCTCACGGACAACAATCTGGTGATTACCAGAAGGAAAGGGAGTTGGGGGGTTGGGGGGAGGTAGAAGAGATTAACTATGATGGAAGGAGACCAGACTTGAGGTGCTGAGCACACAATACAATACACAGATGATGTAGCAGAGGTCCCCAAACTTTTTACACAGGGGGCCAGTTCACTGTCCCTCAGACCGTTGGAGGGCTGCCACATACAGTGCTCCTCTCACTGACCACCAATGAAAGAGGTGCCCCTTTCAGGAGTGCGGGGGGGGGGGGGAGGGCGGATAAATGGCCTCAGGGGGCCACATGCGGCCCGCGGGCTGTAGTTTGGGGATGGCTGCATAGAATTGTACACCTGAAACCTATCTGATTTTACTAACCAACGTCACCCCAATAAATCAATTAAAAAATAAACATAAGATCCTTAAAACAGTGGTTTTGGTAATAATTAAACCCACACAATAATCTTAGTATCAAGTGTTGTTATTTCACAATTACCATTGAGGAAATGTAAGTAACTGGTTAAATAACTTGCCTGAAGTCACACAGGAAGTAAGTGATGGAGCTAAGTCCTAAATGTGAAAGCCTCGTTTTGAGGCTGTCTACATAATCATTTACAATCATGCCTTATAAATTCCATACAGTATGTATATTGTATGTATAATAATAACATACAATTATCATAGAGTATGTTATATACAAGCAAATAAACAGAGAGTGAAAGGGACAAAATGACCATTCTCCTCTCTGGGCATACAATGCTGCACAAGTAGGGCTTTTAAATGTCTTATCTTTAGACACCATGAGAAATGAATTTTAGGTATTTTTTACATTATCTGGTGCTCTCTGCTACTATAATATCTGATCAGAAATAAAAGGCTCTTCAGATAACCCTAATGTCATTTAGAACAGAAAGTCCTCTTGACATGACTCTTGATAAATTCACAATAGTGGCCAAAACTAGGTTGGAGACATAAAGCTCAGGTCAATAGCAGGTATTAGCTATTTTTACACACTTGAAAAATTCTCACACACTCAGCCAAGAATTGTGTGGTACACAATAGTCTTACTGGATGGGTTTTCTTGGGCAAATGTATCAAGAAGACCCTTCATCTAGAATTCAAGGTTTAAATTGCACCAGGTCTGCAAACAAAACACTTCTTAGGATATTTGTTTGTGACTTTTTGTTAGAATTATATCTATCTCATGAGACTTTGAAGTCCCCAAGACCAAGTCTACAGCCATTCCTATCTAGACTCACAGCCTGGCAATATTTCTGGCATGCAGTTATTTTACATGGAATAAATAAATGAAAAGATGAATCATATTCAGTCTAAAACCAGAAGATAGTCTATATAAATGCAGAATGTTGGGTGTTCATATTCATATTCTAAGTCTCTCATGGAGATATCAGCTACTTTGGGTTTTTAAGTAAGAAAGGGAAAGGTGAAATACAGACAGTTTGATTTGGTTTAACAAAGTAAAATGCATCCCACAGTCTTAAAGAAAGAGGAGACACCTGCAGGGGGAAGAAAATGACCCCCTTATATATTTTTCTCCATTTCAGAAGTATTTATATTTCCAACTTATATTTAATTTGAGAAATTCAAAACAAGCCTAATTTTTTGTTTAAAAATATTTAAGTAGAGAGACATATTCATCTTTTTTTGTTTTTTTAAAGAGGTTGGTGTCATTAAAACACATATACAAACAAAAAATTAACAATGGAGAAATACACACACATCTCTGGAGTCCCAGGTTGACAAAGAGCAACCACATGTTTCTCTGATATTTCATATTATGTCTCTGGGACCATATGTGATATATTTTCCACACTTACAGCACCTCTATTTAGTTATTTATAAGGTAAATTTCTATGTATAGGATACATATTTATATCTCCTCACACCCTTTTATATCATTTATTCATAAATGCTTTGGACAACAAATTGGCAAATGCTTTGTTTTCCTCATTAATATAATGCGTGCATTGTGGTGTGTTTCTCTTTGGTAGAAGTTTCACAATGACAGGTCCTCAAGGTATAAATAAAAAAATAGAGAGAAAGATATTTATTCCATCCTTATATCACTTGAGGACACACAATAAAATAAAATTCAATTATCCAGTCACAAGAAAATTATTAACCTTGATAAAAATTTTCTGGATAGCTAACAAAAAAATTTTTAAATATGAAAATGTCCCGAAAAGTCCTACATCTAAAACTGATTCCAGTGAACATAATTAAATCTTTTGTTGGCAACTTTAAGATGAAGACTACTTATTCTTTCAATTTTACAGGAAGTCTATGCCCAAATTAACTCTTTCAACAAACATCTGTTGATTGACCATCATGTTGAATGGACAAGAAAAAATTCCTGTCACACGTGTCTCACAATTGGTTAGATAATAGAATTATAGCTCCCTGGTTATTTGTAATATGAATTTAATAGATCATACATTAAAAGGAAAAAGAAAACATCTAAAGAAAGTGATATTTTACCATTACATTTAGTCTGCAAAAAATTTTTTTTTAATTTCATCAGGTAGAAAAAGAAGATGAGATGTTCCAGGAAGGGAAATTTGAAGGGGTGGCAAGAGGGAAAGAGAGCAAGGGGAAAGATAGTAACGAGCAAGCAATGTGAGTAATGGTTAGTATCATGAATTTGGCATCAGACCAACCTTATTTTGAATCCCTTCCCCCCTACTTATTAACTTGATACTTTTTTTTCTGAGCCTATTTATTCATCTGTAGTTTTTGTGAAAATTCAGTGAGATAATATGAAATATATAGGAAAGTTCCCAAACCATAATAAAGAATACGGAACATTATTATTATTATTGATTTATTATTCATGTTGTTATTATGAGGAATAGTCCATCTTAGTATCTCAAAGCTACATCTCTAAAGGCAGCATTCCAAAGGGCATGCTTCTTTATGCAGCACCCTTGCCTCAGTGACAACTCTTTCTTCACCCTTGTCCACCATCTGCTATTACAATGGGTCCCACTAACAATGCCCATTACCCTGAACATGGCTGATTATTTTTTTACCTTGCTCAAATATCCTCTTAACTCTTTTTGTCAGAGCTCTCCTTTCTAAGAAATAGGCTTCCATAGAATTACTATTTCTACACTTGCAGAGTATGTCCATGCATTTTAAAGGTTCTCTTGCTAAAATGATGTCTTAGACAAAAATTTCCCTGTATTGGTGAGAATTTCAGATACAATGGCAGGCCTGAGGGAGAAATTTCCACACAGACCTTTCTAGACCTCTCTACTGAAAGATGTGTAGGTGGCTTCTTCTACCAACACAAAGAGCCCCCTCGGCACACAGCATTAGAGCTGGGGATCCAGCTTTGCATTCCATCCATTTCCAGTTCTGTGGGTGGAAAGTTTCATGGCACCATCCAGTTTATTCTTAGCATGTGTGGGTCATGAATTATTCAGCATGATGAGACATCTATTTGAATAATAAGGTTAAGATTATTTTTAAGGCCATGGCTACCAAAACTGTAAATATTATTCGAAAGACAGAGCAGATGAATACTCACAAGACACTAGCAATAAATTCAAGAAATTTTTATAAGAGAGCTAGAAGGAACCAAAGTTGTTCATTCCTCCAATCTGGGAAAGTCCAAATCTCCCTGTGCCCAAAGGCCCTGGAAGGCCCACTTGTTGCCAACTCAGCCTTTGCAGAACAGTGGGTGTCCTATCCGCCAACATTTCCAAACAACCTACATGTTTTCTGTGATCAGATAAATGAAGTTACGAGTATCCAAAAATAGGAACTTCTTAATATGATTATGGTTCTTGTTTTAGATGGTGGAAGGGGTGCGATGGGATGATCCTCAGGTTGGATAATTGGAAAAATTCAGTTGCATGTTGCTTACCTTAGGAGCCCCTGACCCCACCATTTCCCCAGAGTGAGTGAGACTGGGCAGCCAGAGACTGGCTGATTAATATCATGCAGGGTGTGGCTGGCTGGCTGTAGGTGCTTTGATAAAAATATGTTTGTGCTAAAGACACTATTCATTATAAGCAACACAAGGGTGTGGTGTTTCAATGTTTCCATGTTTAGCAATTATAAGCTGAAACTATTAAGTGCTTTGAAAGCAAGCCAGGAAGCAGACAAACTGAAAAGAAGGCTAGGCTACACCTCTATGGATGGACATCCTTTTCTCGGATCTCGAGTTACACTAAAAATACCTTTAATACCTCTTTCCACAGACCCATTATCGTCATAACATGTGAACCCTAAGCAAAACTAAAAGCTAGATTTGATAACCTCTGCTGCAAAAAGAACAGAGGGGTATTGGAATAAAAGAAGCAAACTGTTAACACGAGTTAAATTAAATCTGTCCAGGAACCTTGATTTTAGAAAGGTTGTAATTCAAATTTTGACTCCTCGTGTTGAAACAGATGGGCTTAGCAGAAATAATTCTTACTGTGTATCACTTAAAAATTTACTATCTATGTGAAGGATTTATATTTCTAGAGCAACAGTAAAATGCCTTTACTCTTCTTTTCCCATGTGCCTTTGAACAATTCAACCATTTTTGCGGTTTCGACTATCACCCCAAGGTGAATTACTTCTATAGCCGCATTTCCTCTCCCACTCGTTTCAGTTTAACAGCATTTCTACCTACTGGTTCTGCCAGCTGTGTCTCTCACATTAACCTCAAGCTCAAGCTGGTTGAAATGATTCATCCCCCTATCCAATAATTCAGCAGAGCTTCTGGGCTTCTAATTGCTCTCAATGAAATCTCCATTTCTGTAGTCAAAGAGACTCAGAATTGCAAAGTCACCTTTCCTTCTCCATTTCTTTCCCCTCTCTTTCTCTTTCTCCCCAGCAGGATTTCTTTGATCTCTCCGCACTGTTGACATTTGGGGCTCAAAAATTCTTTGTCTTGGGAGAGGGAGGATAGAGGCACCCTGTGCATTTTACAATGTCTGGCAGGACCCTTGGCCTCTCCCTATTAGCTGTCAGTAGTAGTGCCCATGCCCCAATTGTAACAACCAAAAATGTCTCCAGATATTGTCAGATATTCCCTGGAGGTGGAAGGGGCAAAATCACTCCCTCTCTGCAGCCAATTAGTTGCCCTACAGCCAACTAGTTCTATCTATTCTTCTCTTTTAGGTTCCTCCCATTAGTCCCTTCTAGCTCAGAATTCCTGTGTCAAGCCCTTATGGAGATAATCAGAGTATATGCTATGATTTTAAAGGATGTTTTTGAGATGTACTGGATATTATACCAAGACCTGTCGACCTTAATGACCAAAACCAATACAGGGGAAAGAAAAAAAATTTTTTAATCTAGAATCATTTCTTGTGACTCTAAAAATGGGTGGGGTCTGAGGGCTTTAATGTAGATTTTGTTTCTAACACTTTAAAGCCATGATTTGGAATAGAAAGGACTAGGTATGAAGCCATCATTTAACTATTTGGAAAATCTTGAAATGTGGTGTCCTGAACAAGGATATTGGGTTAACAGCAAAGAATGTAAGTATGTCCAGTGGAGAGAAGATGAGTTTAGGGTATTAGGTGAACCAGGTGTAAATCCCATCTTTGATAATGTGCTGTTAGGAGATAAGAAAATCTGACTGCAAACTCGATCTAAAGGCTGGAACAATTTGTTGGTATTATTTTTATATTACACCTTTTACCAGAGTGGAGTTCAGGTCATTATAAATGTAAACTACTGAGAACACAGCAGGTGCTCAATAAATGTAAGCTAACTGTTAGATTCAGGGAGTACTGACATGCTGGGGCTGCCAAGAGTGTACAAGGTCCCTGTGACACTGAGAACAAAGAGTTCAGCAACATCCTGCATTGAGTCAGAGACCCTTATCAGAAGTTTATGTTTGAAATTCTCCACTGAGTAATACCCCCCCCCGTAACTGCGCACGACCCCCCTAGCCAATGACTAACAGCCACATCAGCTTCTGTATGATGCTTGCTCATCCTAGATAGCCACCCTATAAAAAGGAGCCATTTTAGAAGCTCGTGGCTGCAGTGCTCCAGTCTCTTCGGAGGCGTGGGTTGCCTGCAGTCCCTGCGCAGGTTTGGGGGGCTGCAGTGTTCCCCTGTGTGGGTTACCTGCAGTCCCTGCGCAGGTTTGGGGGGCTGCAGTGCTCCCTTGCATGGGTTGCCTGCAGTCCCTGTGCAGGTCTGCAATAAAACGTATAAAATTTACTTTGCGTCTGCTGTGGCCTGTCTCGCCGGGATGTAACACTAACCATAACATGAATACTTTATATTGAGGCTGTTACAACAGCTTTAAGATGAGATTGGGGTAATACTCTGAAGGTTCCATGAAGAATCCCATTAAGATAAAAACAGCACTGAGGAAGTATCCAACATTTCCTGGGGAAAATGGACAAGAATAGACTTGGAGTCGATGATAGGTCCTCCTAAATCCATATACCATGGTAAAGGAATAGTAATAATAAAACAGCTCCAAGATTGATCAAAAATTTACTAGCATTCCATAAATAATAAAGTCTACCAGAAAGTTCTGTCCGTTTCTATCACAACAAGTTTCAACATGTAAGCACATGTTTATTTGGCTCATGTGTGCCTATTTTTATCACTTAATGTATACATACTGATGTAGCAAATTAACTAAAACAAAGTTGATTCACGTTAGTCTTATGTGTGAAGCCATAGTGTACCCATGGCTACTGATAAAGTTCATTTACACCACTGTAATTTTTACGAATTTCAACAAGGAAGAAATGCTACAGAAGCATGTCTATCACATCCACCATATTCCCCGGACTTAGCACCCTCCGACTATCACTTGTTTTTGTCCTTACAAAAATTTTTGAAGGGAAAAAAATTCAAAAATGAAGAAGATATCAAACAAGCACTGGTTCAATTTTTCGCATCAAAAGATAAAACATTTTTCAAAAATGGGATATACAAATTGCCCTCACACTGGCAAGAAATCATTAATAATAGTGGCAATTATATTATTTAATAAAGTTTATTGACGGTAAGAAAAATTTGTATTTTGTTTTATTCTAAAAACAGACAGAACTTTCCGGTAGACCTTATATTAACTGATACTATATAAACCTTCTATTTTGAAAGCAAAATTAAAACAATTACACTAGATCTTTGAGAACTGGCCTGAACTGTTTTTTTACATGCAACAAAGACCAATAAGAAAGGGCTTCTTGAGAAGGTGGGAAACACTCAGGACAGTGTGGTGTCTCAGAATCCAAAGAAAGAAATGGTTCCAATGGAACAAATGGTCAAAGTGTCAAGTGGCGCTGAACGATCAAACAAGTGAAGAAATAAAATTCCCTGGCTGGACTGAGAGTCAGGGAAGTCACTAGTTGGAGCAAACTCAATTGTTGGCTGATAAGCACAATTTCAGTTGGGAAGTACTGGAGGACACCAGACTTCGGTGTGCTGAGGAGAGTGGAATGGGAAGTCCAGATGAAAAGTACAGGCAACAAGCAAATGAGTTTGACAGTGACAGGAAGAGAAGAGCTGAGAGACAGTATGGAATTGAGAGAGGTTTTCCTAAAAGTTGAGAAAGACTCGGTCATGTTTAAATACTAAAGGGAAGAAGCTTGATGATGTTATAAGAAGAGAAGAAATGCAACAGAACACAGTTCCCAAACAGGTAAAAGGGTACGTGATCTAGAGAAAGGTGGAGGGATTAGCTTACATGACAGAATGAAGCAGGTAGATTCATCTTTCACAGTAGTGAGTGGGAAGGAGGAAAGGGTGGGTCCCTGAGCACTGAGTCAGTCGCAGGAACTTGAAGGAGTTCCCATCTGATGGCTTTCATTTTATTCTTGAAGAAGTTGCTATCTCACCCATTCCTCTGATTCTCCCATAAATTTGATAGCAATTTTTTTTCCTTTTATCTATTTTTTCTTTGGAAGTATAGCGTGAACCCATACACACATGCAGACACAAAGGTGAGTATGCACACGGAAAATTTTCTAACCTGTGCTCTGACTCATTAGTGTTTTCTTGAATTGGTAATGTTTATATTTAAATTACAAATCAGTTCAGGATACACTCAAATCACATTTGATTTTATAGCTGAAGGTTTAAAGTGAATAATATCTCATGCAAATATTTAGAGCATTTTGTCACAATACACAGTGTACTGAAAAAACAACTGCTAAGAACATGGCCATTACTGTACATTTTGAGTGCAGAACAAAAGTAGTTGACACTGTATCTTGGAAAGCTGCTTTACCTGCCTTTGCGGCTGCCCAGGTGTTTGCCATGCCTATGGCAGATTCAGGAGGCAGAGGAGCCTGCCAGACCAGTTGCAAAGTGCAGAACATGCCTCAGGGCCTTTATTCACAATTCAATTTGCCTTCAGTGCTGGTGCCCAGTCTTAGCACTGCAAGGCTGACCTTTGGACACAGGTAAATTCAGCAACAATCATTTGGCTGCAGCCATCATTTCTGTCTCATGCCAGCAATTCTCCAGTCTCTTGGGCGGTGGCCACTTGGCTGCAGTTTTCCGGAGCTCTGTCTGGCACAGAATAAGGCTGTGTGCGCGCGCGCGCGTGTGTGTGTGTGTGTGTGTGTGTGTGTGTGTGTGTGTGTCTTCTCCATAGTTAACTGTGATGCTTGCTGGAAGGCAGGGTAAGAAACGATATAGTTTAAATAGAAAAAGCACCTGTCTTTTCTCTTTCTAGCCATTGCCATAGCTCCCTAGCTATTCCCTGACTTCTAGAAAGTACCTAAAGACAGAGAAAAGGGGAAGAAAATAAAGGAAGAAAGAGGAAGGAAAATGCAAAAACTGAGAGGCAAAGGCAGGAGCTGAAAGGCTGACTTCAAACATCGTCCTAGGATGTGCCTTTGGGCGGTGTCTCTCTTGCCTCTCCCTGCCTGTTCAAGCTCTGGACTCACTGAAGTAGATACAAAGAAAGCCCTCTTTATAATTCTCAAACTTTTCATATTTATGATATTTGCACTCCTATAATAAATTCCCCTATATCAATGGAAGAGCGAGGCATTTTACTCAGGTCTACACAGCACAAGGATAACTTGGTTAGTATTTCCAGTGCAATAGACAACTGGAGAAAGTACTCTTTTGACAGATGACCTAAAGTTCACTTCACATTGAGCTGGGAAAGAAAGTGGCAAATGTAACAGTCTAAAGCATCTCCCTTGTAATAAAGCTCCTTCCTTATATCATTTCCAAACGTGGTTCTATAATAAAGAATAGACCCCTCTACTTAGGTGATGCGATTCTCTTTGTGAAAGCAAGCTCCTCTGTTCTTTCTTTACATTGAGAAACTACATCTAGAACTGATTTCAGAGGGGAAGTGCAGCAGGGTCCCTGCCCCAGCCCAGCATCAGAGGCCTCCTTGTCTAACCTGAGCAGGAAGAGTACTTAAGCAACATGTCATGATGCTCTTATTGCAATATCTGGCACAGAGAAAATAGTCACTAAATGTTAGCTGTGTATTTCCACCCAGTTCGGAGAAAAT
The DNA here is from genome assembly GCF_036850995.1 of Saccopteryx leptura. Classification (NCBI taxonomy): domain Eukaryota; kingdom Metazoa; phylum Chordata; class Mammalia; order Chiroptera; family Emballonuridae; genus Saccopteryx; species Saccopteryx leptura. The sequence continues at coordinate 352,468,196 of NC_089505.1, forward strand.
TCAACTAGTACCAAACAAAACCAAAGGCCTAAGTATATGGGGGGAAAATGTACAGGAACGAAGGTCAACAGTTATCTGTAAGTAATGAAAGATTTTTAAAGACATTAATAAAGTGGCGAAAACAGAATACAAATGTCCCAGAAGTAATAAACCATAAACAGTAAACCTGAGCTGAGAAAATGTAGGCAAGTATAAACCTGCAGTACAAAGATATAGAAAGCAGGAATAATACAGTAAACCACTCTCTCAGGGCACAGAGTCTATCAGGTGACCAAAGGTTTACCCTTCAGAATACATTTATTCTTCAATAAACACCTGTTTCTATACACACACATAAGTACATGTGCATTATTTATTAATTATATGCAGACACATTTGGTAGATAGATGAAAGCTTGGACCTCCAGATCTAGTAAACCATTATATAAAATCTCAAAAAGCATGTGTTTTATTGCAACCCAACCATTTGCTTTCTTTCCTCTGCCAAGGTCAACTCAAGAGTAGCCTGCTGTTTTTTTGGATACCATTCGTCTTTCAGAGTTATAGACGTGGAATATTAGTGTTCTATTTGCAAATGGCCATCACTTCAGCTCAATATTTTACAACTTGTTAAATAGCTTTCTATCTTCAATTATTTGAATAGGCCCCTGCTGAGCCAAGATTTCTTGGGACAACGTCTGGCCGGGACCCAAGTGCTCAGTGTTGATAACCTGTCTTGCTACTCAGCACTCACCAAAGCTCACAGGTGATGCTGGGAGAACTGTCTGAGAAGCTGGGCATGATTCAGGTCATGTGTCCCTCATCTCTCCATTTGCCCAGTTGATGATTTTTTTTTCACATCATGCTTCCACCACATATTTTATGCTTTCTTAAAAAATATTTCCCTATTTAAATGATTGGAATTATCTGTAGTGAATTTCAAGGTCGTGCAGGTATTTGTCCGTATTTGCCTGGCATCCCACAAGAATGCTCTCCTCATACTTATATATTTCCTCATCTATAGCTTTGGTTTTTTTTGTTGTTTTTTTTTTGGGGGGGGTTGTTGTTGTTTTTTTGTTTTTGTTTGTTTGTTTTTGTATTTTTCTGAAGCTGGAAACGGGGAGAGACAGTCAGACAGACTCCCGCATGCGCCCGACCGGGATCCACCCGGCACGCCCACCAGGGGGGCGATGCTCTGCCCCTCTGGGGCGTCGCTCTGCCACGACCAGAGCCACTCTAGCACCTGAGGCAGAGGCCAAGGAGCCATCCCCAGCGCCCAGGCCATCTTTGCTCCAATGGAGCCTTGGCTGCGGGAGGGGAAGAGAGAGACAGAGAGGAAGGAGAGGGGGAGGGGTGGAGAAGCAGATGGGCGCCTCTCCTGTGTGCCCTGGCCGGGAATCGAACCCAGGTCCCCCACACACCAGGCTGACGCTCTACCGCTGAGCCAACCGGCCAGGGCCATCTATAGCTTTGTCATTAACTTTCAACTAGACCTTTTTTTATTATCCTTTTTTCACAACACTGTAATTTCCTCTATCTAAATTTCTCTCTATGAGTTGGGGAGTGAAGTTACTGAATGCAGTAATATTTATTTTTTAATTATCGGGTTTTATTATGAAAATAATTAAAACACATTACAAAAAAAGGAAAATAGAACAATCACCACCAAAAACACACATTTAAGTATGTTTCCTTCAGGTTTGTTTTCTTGGGCAAGGTTTTTTTGTTTTATTTAGTTATAACTCTGCTTCAAATCTTTTTAAAACAAACACTCATATAAGTAATAAACAAAAATAATTATAATTATATATATAGCTTTCTATAATTTTTTCACTTAACATTATGACATAAGCATTCTTTCATACTGATAAATGGGCTCCAAAAGTATGAGTTTAACAGACATATAATAAGCTATAATACAAACTACCTTATTGTTGGACATTTATTTCCAATTACTAATATAAATAATGCTTCTATGCATTTATTAGTTGGTACTTTTCCTCCCACATTTTGAACTATTCTCTTAAGATACTATTCCAGCAGTAGAATCAGTGTGTAGGAAACACCTATTTCTAAATTTACATCCAAAAGTTGTACCATTTTGCTACCATTAGGTGAAGATAGTAGTTTTGTTAAAGCCTCATGAGCACAGAATGTATTAATTTCTAATGCTAGTTTAATATATTAATTTATACTCCACAGTTTTTTAGCTAAATTTATCAATATGATGCAATTTCAAACTTCTTCCATGTTAAATTTTTCATTTTACAAATTCATGTTCAGAATGTTTTCCTTAACCAAATAAAGTAATAATGGCAAAGAAAAGAGAAAAGACCAAACAAAATGTTGCTACTTTATTAAAGTCAAAAAAAAGTTTAAAGATACGGACTTGTTTATCATTTATCTATAGAGCAGGGATCTTGTTATTCCCATGTGCTCTTCTACCTGGCTATCATCAGGCGTAAAGCTCCATTAGGTCACCATTTCACATTTAAATAACCTGACTAATTAAAGCTTTATCAGTTAGAGATGACTGATGTGGTATGTTTAGTCTAAAGACACAATAAAATCCAATACCTTTAAGTATGTCATAATGTTTTATTACATCAAGCACCTCAAGAGATGGACCGGATCTTTTAATTATTCTTCAGGAATTTAAAGGTGATTAAATCACATAAATGTGATCTTTTAAATTGTGGCTATTCATTAACTGCTCCAGTGGTCACTCACATCCTAACAAAATGGCCAGCATTAGAAGGAACCGGCCCTCAATGGCCTTTATGTGCATTTGTAATGTCACAGCAGTACAAAAACCCATTTTCTCTGTCTTCCCATGTCTCTTACCACTATTACAAAAAGGGAAATGTGGCTTAGTGATTTAATAAAAGTATGTTGGGGAGATTCCCTTAAAAGTGACTGAGATGCTATATAAATTTATTATGTATACCAACAAATCTGTTGAATTTTCTTGGGTTGTGTCACAGATGTTCCAGGAAAGAAAGTACTACTTTACTTGCAGCATTGACATATTTTTAAGAACATGCTGCTGATGTTTACTCACTCAGCAAACAGTAAAGGTGAGTCTAAATTATGAAAAGGACAAATAATTGACAAAATTATGACTATAGGTCTGTCTCAGCATGAAAAAAGATGGACCCAGGCCCTGGCTGGTTGGCTTAGTGGTAGAGCATCCATTAGGCATGTGGAAGTCCTGGGTTCAATTCACAAGGCACACAGGAGAAACAATCCTCTGCTTCTCTACCCCTCCCTCTCCCCTTCTCTCTCTCTCTCTCTCTCTCTCTCTCTTCCCTTCCCACAGCCATGGCTCAATTGGTTCAAGCAAGTTGGCCCAGGGCACTGAGGATGGCTCCATGGCTTCACCTCAGGCACTAAAATAGTGTGGTTGCTGAGCAACAAAGCAATGGCCCCAGATGGGCAGAACATTGCCCAATAGAAGGGTTGCCAGGTGGATTCCAGTCAGGGTGCATGTGGGAGTCTGTCTCTCTGCCTCCTTGCCTCTCACTTCATAAAAAAAATAAAAGAAAGAAAGAAAAAAGAAGGACCTAAAGAATGTACAACCTGTTTTGTTCAGGAGAGACTATAAAGTCATTTTTTTCAGCTTTTATGGATATTTTTCTTTTTGTAGCTAGCATTAGACTACTTACTGCTAATTCATGACCAACAAATTCAGTCAAACTTTTTATGTATTTTTACCAATTGATCTATTGTGATCAAATTTTGAACTTTGGCAAAAATAGCAAATCTGGGAATGTTAAACAAGGATAGACTTCTAAGTAATAATTAGCTCTATGAAATCTTATCATGAGTGCACAAAGACCTTATGGGGTCTCTCTCATACTCTGTAACCAAGAATTCAACTACATTCCTTATGTGGCAATTTCTCCAGAGGACATTTTCAACTTTGTTCATTTTCTGGTCAAATTCCTAAGTATAGTGATGGAGCTTCTCTAAAGAATATGGAGACAAAGAAACAATAGTCACAAAACCACAGTGCCCCGTGTCCACTCATATGTAGTGTTTTTCCTCTGGGTTTCATAGAAATACAAAGGCTCTAGGAAGCTTAAAAAATCTATTAATTCCCTTGCTTCTAGACGATCCTACTTAAATCATTCTAGAAAGATATATCTTATTCTCCAGGGGTAAATTTCACACTTTATTTAGAAGAATATGAAAGGCTGCTTTGGGGGTAATGAAATCCTTGACATTTCTTAAAGTTGATTCATTCTAAGAAAATAATTTGAACGAATTCATGAACATTGCCACTTTGAAGTACCTACACAATTTCAATATTTGAATGACAGCTAAAATCATTTAAAAATTCCTGTAGTTTGTAGAAAGAAACAAACTTTTTGGAGCTCATTAATCTCTTGATTTGTTTAAAGTCTCCAATTTAGCCAATACTTTGCTTGCTATCTCAGCCAAGCATTGCTTCACTTTTCATGAAAGACTGAGGCTGTTTATTTTTTAGTCCATGGAAAGGATAAGGTTTCTTGACAACACATAATACCTATTGAATAGTGCACTTGGTCACCTGGTCTGATACCACAGGTTCTTTCAGACCCTCTCCTCTTTCACTGGCCTCAGTCTAGGCACAGAATATCTATATATCTCTTCCCTGGTGTTTTGTTCTCTAGAGAAAAAGTTGTCACAAAATGTTATAGTTAAATAAAATTCTTACTTCCAATTTGGCTGATATCTCCATACTGACCGTGTCTTTGGCTCTGCCATATTTCTTAGTAGTCTGTTTGGTTCTCAAGTAAGTAACTCGTCTTAAGACAAGTGCAGCAGAATGGCAAATATAGGGGGAAAAACACCACTGGCTTTTGTTGGCCAATTTATTTCTGCAGCAGAGCCATTATCCAAGACTTTGAAGTACTTAACACATTTTCACAAATGGACTAGTGGATGAAATGAGAAGAGGTAAAATAACTAACTTAGTGGAGTATTGGATCAGTTGATAACATTCCTTGGTCGTCAGGAAAGGGGAATACTCCAAAAGAGCTCCTTCCCCTGGTAAAAGTATTTAGTTATCACATGCATATTTATTATATTCTCAAATCTTAACAATAGAGCCAACGATATCCCCAATTAAAGAACTGTAAACTGAAACTCAAAGAGATAGCACCTCATATCCCAAAGAAAGCCTTCCAAAGGAACACATGGATCATGATTTCTTATTTTGCAACTCACTAGATTATTTTCCTTCCCATATGGCTGACTTGGTTGCTATCCAAATGAAGCAGGATCTTTTACCTAAAAAAACAGCATTTTTCAATTAACCAAATACATAAGAGAGAAAAGATTCTTTTGAGAAGTCAAGGACTGATCTCTCCTGGAGGCAAGCTACTGGGTTTGATGGACCAGAGGCCAAGTGGGTAATGACAAACTCCAGGTTTTTATGTTTTGGTTTCCTGAGTGCCTGAAATCATGTGGAATGAGATTCTTTTCTGAGACACTGCAGCGATGACAGAGAGAACAGAAGTGTTTAAACTCACAGGACTTTAAGGAATGAAATGTATAGGGAGCTTTGGGGAGGACAATGGTAGAAGAAAAAAAAAAAAAGGAATGCAGATCTGTCCAAAAAAATTCACAATTTCTACTATAAAATTTTCCTTGTAAGAAAAAGTCTTGACTCACAAAAGATGGTTTGTGGAAAAGAGTAACTGACATGTAGCAACAATAAAGGGAAATTATAAACAAAATAAAAACTAAGCTAAAGGGGAAATTTAAGGTAAATAAAGAAAACAGGGTTTGAAGGAAGTTTATGAATTTCCGTGTAGATCAATCTGAGTGGATTTTGAACAACTCACTTAATTTTCATTAGCCTCCTTTTGCCCAAAGTGAAAATTAGGTTATTTGGGAAGATAAAATGAATTAAATTTTGATAATCACTTACCGCAGTACTTACCATATTGTGGCCAACAAATATTAATTTCTTCTAGAATATGAATATAAGCTATAATCTAATTTAATGAAAGATAGTTAGTTTTATACATTGTCCATTTAAGCATGTCGCTAAAACTTACAATGCACAAGGAAAGATAAGACAGTATTAAAATAATTTAGAGATTCCCTAAATAGATAATAAATTAATTCTAGTTTCTAGTTCTTTCTCTGTAGGCCTTGATACATAGCATATATATTTATTTTAAGAAAACATCTTTGAATACTGTTAGGGTTAAATTAGCCTCTGTAAAACTCAAATTCCCTTCACCTAAACAGAACATTCTCATCCCCCATTATAAGGTTGTAGTTAATTTGCTTGCTATTCTCTCCCCTAATAGCTGCCTGGCCTTAACTTTGAAATGTAGCAAAAAGTTTACCTTTGCAGGAATGTCTGGGAAAGCTTGCACTGGGGAGGGACCTGACAATTAGGGGAGTTTAAATCACAAGGGTTGTTTGTAAAAACCTAGTCACAAACTCAGGTCCCAGCTATTCCTGGAAGACTGACCTCTTTGCTGTCTTCAGAATTTACCAAGGACACCAAGCCTGTTCTACATCAAAGAACTTTTGTCTCTGCAGCAGAATTTCCCTGCCTGCTGCTTATCAACAAATCAGTGATAAAGGCCACACCCCCATATGCTAATATGAGCATGTCCAGGTGCAGGTGACCCCATGCCAGCAAATGCTTGCAACAACCCCAATATCTAATGCTCACTCCTACATTTCAGGGCTGACACCTTGCTGACCTCAGCCCACTTGTATCTATTAATAGCATCCAGGTGCTTTTAAAATAAATTTCCCTTTTGGAACACACTAGCCCCCTGGTCAGCAAACCGTGGCTCATGAGCCACATGAGGCTCTTTGGCCCCTTGAGTGTGGCTCTTCCACAAAATACCACGTGCGTGCACTACCTCGATAAGGAATGTACCTACCTGTTTAGTTTAAGTTTAAAAAAATTGGCTCTCAAAAGAAATTTCAATCGTTGTACTGTTGATATTTGGCTCTGTTGATTAATGAGTTTGACAATGACTACATAAGCCTCATGTTTTCGGTTTGTCCCGTGGCTTCAACCTTTCAGATACAATTCTGGACACCTCACAGCATATCCTTTTCTTATATCACTTTAGCTACAGGAATGTACCTACCTCAAAGGTATTCTGTTAAAATTACTTAATTTGTTCATTTAAGAACTCACAGGTAACATCAATGAGACTAATTGGAATTAGCCACATCTTATTCAGAACTACATTTGGCCATGGGGCTTGCGGTCAATTACTACTAGGTTTCTCAATATTTTTTTCAGAATAAGACAAAAAGTCTTATTATTATGTAAAAATCTACTGAGTTAAATGTTTTCTCAAAAGTTTTTAACTTCCATGGTATGAAATACCTATATTAGTACACTGAATACAGTTGGTGGGTTACTGCTTTGCAACCTACAGTGTAACATTATTCAATAAAAAGTGAGTTGTTTGGTGTTGCAATGAAAATCTAAGATTCTGTATCATTATAATACCCAGGACATAAAGTAGCATCAGTCCTTGAAAATTAAAGGTCAGTATCACAAATTGTTTGGTTACTCTTGAAAGAAAATCTCAGTAATTCAGTCTGCTTAGTAACTCAGCATTAGTTAGTTATGTGAATATTTCTTGTTCCTAAGGAATCATCTAAGAACTGATGGTTTGTCTTAGTTACTCTTAAAACTATTAAAATTAATAAACTGTATTTACTGCTCACAAAGAAATACCTGCTGTATTAATATGAATCATTTATATATATCAGATATTTAAGAAAACATTTTGGAACAGGAAATGGTTCTAAAAATATTAAGTAGTCTTACTATTCTTTTAGAGTTTTCTATGACCATTCAAGAAGAATTGTCCAAATGATATCAGAGCACAGTTCCATTCTGTGCTCTGAGTTACAAATCCATCCACCCAGCTTTCCCTAGTAGTTGTTTCTATAGATTTATGGGACAGTTATGGGGTAACTCACTGAACATCATTAGTAAAAAGCTTATTCACCAAAAATCAATGGATTGAATAAACAATTTACTAAATTTCTATATCTTTAGAATAATTGTTAGTATCTGATAAAGCAAGACTTCTGTTTCCAAAAAGATAGGCATATTTTTCCCAAATCCTCCTACTAAGAGACAATAACTATAGAACATTATGTATAACAAAATATAAGAACACAGTGAAAAACAGAAGAAGGCAGAGTGACTAAAGACTTTGAAATGACATGGTGGAGAGCTCCCAGACTTTTTTTTTTTTTTTTCCCCATACATTCCATATTTGGAACTGGAGAAGCTGACAACTCAGAAATGCCAAGTGCAAACAAAAGAAAAAAAAATAAAAGCCCTATCAAAGCCTACTCTCTCTAACCAAAGAACCAAAAATGGGAAGCCTAGAAAAAAACATAAAAATTTTAAACAATGATTTCTCTACTTTTGCCAAAGAGACAGGGAAAAAAACTATGGCCACATCCCTACCCAAGCCAGCAAAGGCCTAACAGAGAATCTTGCACCACACCTGCTAGCAAGGACGTACTCTGCCCCCTTTCCATTGGAGTGGTGTCAGAAAATAACTAGTAAAACCAAGACTTTCACTACCACCCAGTAGTAATGAGGCCACTGTTTCCCCCAGTGGTATCCATGGAAACCATGTGGTGAGGAAAGGAAGTACTCTCACCTCTCCCAGCTAGGGAGTTGTCATGGAGGCCTAGTATAGAACTGGAACTCCCAACCCCTCTTAATAGTATCCAGCATACCTTCCCTCCCTGCTGAAGGCCATTGGGGAACCTCAACTTCTATCCTCACGTGGCAGGAAACAGGCTGTGCCTCTTCCCCATAGCCCTGCTGGAGCAGTGTCATATAAACTAGTTAAACAGAAGACTTAAATAACATAACATGTCTCAGAATATAATACCTAAAATGTCCAGCTTTCAACCAAATATCACACATCATGTGAATAATCAGAAGATCTCAAATGGAATGAAAAAGACAATCTGAGATGCCAATGCTGAGATGACAAGAATGTAAGAGGTATTTGAAAAATTATTTTTAAATCAGCCCTCATAAAAATGCTCCAATGCACAGTTATGAAAATACTTGTAACAAATAAGAAATACAAAGTTCCATCAGAGTAATAGTTAATATAAATAAAAACCAAAGGAAAGTTTGAAAACTGAAAAATATAAGAACTGAAATAAAAAACTGAATAGATGAATTTAAGATTAGAATGAAAGAGATGGAAGAGATAATTACTGAATTGGAAGATAGAACGCCAATAAATTATTCAATCTAAAGAAAAGAAAGAGAAAAGAGACTGAAAAATTAACAGTCTCAAGCTACTGTAGAACTAAGATTTAACATTCGTATTATCAGAATCTCAAAAGTTTTCTTTTGGAAAAAGAGGGTGAAGTTTAAAAAGTATTTACAGAAACAGTGGCTCAAAGATCCCCAAATTTTGCAAAAGATGTTAACCTATAGATTAAGAAGTTAAGTGAATCTTAAACAGGATACATTCCAATAAATCCATGTCAAGCTATATTACAGTCAAACTTATGACAACTAAAAACAAACAATAAGTCTTAAAAGTGATGAGAAATACTTTACCAATAATGGGGGTATAGGATCTAATGATAGCAAATTTCTCATTAGACACCATGGAAAAAGCAAAAGGAAGTCACCAAAGGTTTTTCAACTGCAAAAGGAAGTCACCAAAGATTTTTCAACTGCTGAACTAAAAGCACTGTCATCCCAGAAGTCAATACCCAATGAACTATTTTGAAAAATGGTTTTTTTCCAAATAAAACATGTTAATTATAATATGACCCAGAAATTTTACTCTCTAACATTTATCTCAAAGAAATGAAAACTTATGTTCTCACAAAAACCTATACACAAATTTTATAGCAGCTTTATTTGTAATAGTCCAAAATTAGAAACATCTCAAATATCCTTCATGGGTGAACAGTTCAACACATGCCATACCTCCATACCATGAAATACTACACAGCAATAAAAAGGAATAAATCATTGACGCACACAACAACCTGGATGTCCTCTGAGCAGTGTACTGAGTGAATGAAGGCCAGCCTCAAAGGCTATGCATTATATGGTTCCATTTATATTTCACTTACAATATGAAAAAAATTACAGAAATGTACAAGAGATTGCTGGTTGTCAGGAGTTCTGGACGTAGTAGGGGCTGGAGAGAGTGGATGTAAAAAGGCAACATGAAAGATCTTCATGGTGATAGAAATGTTCTGTATCTTGACTGCGTCAATATAAATACCTTGATTGGGATAATGACTTATAGCTTTGCAAGATGTTATCATTGGGGGAAAACTACAAAAAGGGTACAGCATTGTTTAATTTTTATAACTACATGTGAATCATCTCAAAATAGTTTGTTTTTAAAAAATAAATATTATAGGGCAAGGCTCTTTCATTTATTTTTAAATGAGCTTTCTTGGCTTTTCCTTATACATGTTGTTAGTCAGCAGTTCCATGACACGTCACCCAGGGGCTTGGCAGATAGTAGTTGTGGATAAATGCAAGTTAGAGCAGGTAGAAAAAAAATAAGCAGGAGCCAAGTGATAACTACAGCTGACAGACTGCTTTATGGGATACACGGGCTAACCTTTTGGGACTCCCAAAAGTAGCTATGAAACACTCTGACCATGCATGAACTCTTTAGACTAGTAATGTTCACTTGATCATTACAAGTAATTGTGACTTTATTTTAAAATCATGGGCTGGTAAAAATGGAAACATCTATGTTTTAATTAAACCCATGACTTTGACCAGTAGGTTCATTTAGTGCTTATTCCATTTACCTAGTTAAATAAATAAAATTCTTCAAGTTGAACATTTCCTAGAAAACGGTAATTTTATGGAAAGCTCCAAGCTACAAATTAACAATTTTATTCTTATCCGTACAAGCATTCACCAATTCTGTGTGTGCAGCATAAAGCCAGTACTAAACAGAAGTAAAGAAAGGGAACTGTTGCATTTGAGAACTGACAACCAAGAAGAGAAAGTGTGTACACGAAGAGATATGGAAAAGAATTAGCCAATGTCCCACACACTGACCTGTGCTCTTACATGCACACGCCACCAATGACCCGTGAAACTAGACTCGTCTCTCCATGTTCTCTGTAAGCTTTGTTCCTTCCATTCCTGCCTAAGCCACCCAGGCCTCATGCCCATCTGGATTTCATACCTAAGCAGAGGTGAGAGGTCATTTGTTCACCTGACAATGATTTACTAAGGGCTTACTGTGTGTCATATTCCAAAGTAATATGTGTGTGTGTGGGGGGGGGGGGGGGGGGGGGGGAGACAGACAGGAAGGGAGAGAGATGAGATCAACTCATAGTTGCAGCACCTTAGTCATTCATTGATTGCTTTCTCATATGTGCCCTGACCAGGGGACTCCAGCCAAGCCAGTGACCTCTTGCTCAAGCCAGTGACCTTGCGTTCAAACCAGCAACCTTGGGCTTCAAGCCAGCAACATTTGGGCTCAAGCCAGCAACCATAGGGTCACATCTATGATCCGATGCTCAAGCTGGTGAGCCTGTGCTGAAGCCAGCAACCTCAGTGTCCCAGGCCAACACTCTTATCTACTGCACCACTGCCTGGTCAGGCTCCACAGTAATTCTGAGAGTCATAAAGAAGACTAAAACATGTCCTTGCCTCTCCAGATTTGTTGTGGGGCAGACATGTCAACTAATACCACAAACCAGAGTGATTAGTGCAACAGCACACATGCGGACAGAGTTAGGCATAAAGAAGAGGGAGCAAGGAGCACCCAATATATGGACATTATCACTTGGACTTACGACAACTTCCTTCCTTGAAGTAATGAGGCAAAATGTGGCTGTTAATGGTGTGACATTAGTATATCTACATATTTCCCAGGAGGTTATGAAGCTCAAATGTATAAACTATAAGGGGGCTGAAATATACTGCTCACAAAAATCGGGGATATTTCAAAAATGAATATGAAGCGATAAAATATCCCCTAATTTTTGTGAGCAATATATATGCCCAATCACCACAGATTTATTTGTGATGTGTGTAAAAGCCCATTGGCTTTTGTAAACCTCACTTCCCTCACATGCAAAACTGGAGGGTGTATTGGCTCTAAAAGCCAATCCCAGCTGGAAGTCATTGCTTAATCTCCATCTAGTATTTATAAAAGTCAATTAAAAACAATCTCAGCTCCTCTGTTTTAGCAAGGTAAACTTAGGCACATTACTCTTTCTCTATGCCTCAGTTTCCTCACCTGCAAAATGGACATAATAATATGATACCTCATAGAAATGTCAGAAAAATTCATTGAGCTCATCTTTGTAAAGTGCTTAAAAGAGTACCTAGCACATAATAAGTGCTGTATAAATGTGACCTATGCTATTACTGTTTTTATTATTTTAGCATTCCAATGATACTTATATATTTCATTTAAAGCATTGAGAAACTTGATTGTAAATGTACAAACTGGTTACATATTCTTCCCAAGAGTCACCGTTAGAAATTCTTAAGTTAATAAATTAATGAGGCAGATCCTGCCAAAAGCATACTCCTGAAAAATAAAGCAGGTTCTTTAGGGAACCACATAGTTTAGATGTTACTATAATGTTCAATATTAATATATAAAATAATTCCCTCCTGAACCACCACCAAAAAATGAATACATATTTCAAAAGTTGTCAAGCACTCAAAATGAGCTGAACACCTAATTTAGGATCCATTAGGTCCCTGCTATTCAAGTGTAGTTGGCATTCCAGCAGCATAGGCACTTGATTCAGTACGTCTTACCTGGGGCCCAGGATTCCACGTCTGTACAAGCTTCAAGTGCCGCTGGTGCTGCTGGTCCACAAACAACACTTTGTGTAGCAAGACACTAAGGCTATGGCAATCAGAAACAGACTTCAAAATAAGTGAAATGATTGAATAAGCTGTGCCAAAGTCCCGTTAATTGACCAAATCTGGAAAATGTCTTACTCAACACATTGTTCAATCACAATCATGTCTATGAAATATTTCAGAACTTAGATGGAACTCTGACATAAGTACATATATAAACATAAGAGGTTCCACATTGGCAAACATGTTGCCTGTTATTTAATTTATATAATAACATTTTCACAGAGTTGAACTGACATAGTCTTCATAAGTGGGCACACATAATGAGGGAAACATCCCAGTTTTAATTTGGACAACTGTGAGAAGGTCTTTATTTAAAGACATATTACAATCCTTGTGAAATGGAATTTCGATTTACACATAGTATAAAAAAGTGATTGTGATAGAGTTTCTGCTTTTTAAAATTTTAAAGGGGTTTGTGTCTTCCTGCAAATGGTGTGAATTTGACCCTCAGAGCTGTATCTGTCAGAATCATAGTAGTTATTGAGTATCTATCTAAAGACACAAGATAAAAATTATATGTATCTGGTCAAAAAAAGTGGCCTAATTCCCAGCAGCTGGAACTTACATATGAGGGTGAGGGCCTACTTTTTGGATGGACTTGAAATTAGAATTAGAACCTTTTCTTCAAAGAAATAAAAAGAGTTTTTTTAAGGGAAGGCATACTGTAATGATACAAAAGGAGGGCTTATAGGGAGACGTGAAAAGCAAACAATCTTTGCAACTGCTCCGAAAAAAAGAGCGAATAGTTTTTGCTTGCTCCAGCAGATGCAGCAAAGTCACTGCTCTCCGAGCTGCCGAGCATTTGCGATGCTTGAATACAACCCCCTCCAGACCTTGGAAGATGTATGACTTTGGGATTTCAGAGCTTTCCAAAAATACACGAAATGCAGAAACACTTCCCTTCTTTGCCAAAACACATCGGCCCTGTGTTTACATTACATTTTCCCTTTCTATATGTTGGAAATAATAAGACCCCTCATAGCATTGATAAGACTGAACATGGGGAAGGCAAGTGGGAGGCGGCTCAGTCAATTCTGTCTTGAAATCTTCTTTCACACCTCTCTCTGAAATGTAAATATGGACGCGGTCCAGCTCTCCCGTCCAATGACTTTGGCTGAGGGCAGTTGGTATGGAAGTCATTTCCCTTCTAGGTGCAGTAGCTGCTTTCCACAGACTCAACAAAGACATGAAATATCATTAACATCTGATTCTGAAAAGGTTGACAACCACTTCTTTGTTTTACCGAGCAGTCTGGAGAGAGCTGCTGCATATTACTCTATCATGAGCAAAATTATACCTATTAGGCTCTGATAGGAGTATCAGAATATTTCTCTCGTGTGCGCACACCATTGGAGCTTGAATATGCCTATTGTTTTCACAGTATCCATTACATATTTTAAATGGCATGGAATGATCATATATGTAAACATTACTTCAGCTGAGGCTGAGTGATGCTTGGCAAAGCAAGAGAGGCTGTCTGACCTCCTTGGGCCTTGGTTTCAGGGAAAAAGGTGCCAAGGGACTTTGGGGGGGATGGCTGATGGTTACAGAAAGGAGAGATGGATGGACCGCGCAAGGGGCGCGGCTGCAATAAGGAGGCCGGATCCCTTCCTCTGACACAGACAAAAAGCGGCAGGCCTCAGACTAGCTTCTCTGTTTTGTGGCACGCAGATAGAGGATGAAAGGCTGGCCTGAGGGTCTGAAATAGCAAGAGGGAAGAATCTGGAAGAAAGGGGAGAAAGCTTCCTGATTACAGCTTCAAGATTCATGAATAACAAAGGCAGGAGGGAAAAATGCCTCCAAATTTAAAAGCGCTTCTAAAATAGCCATTAATAATCACATTCTCTAAGATAAAAGCAAGAATCCTAAACTTGCTCTTTCTTTTTTTCTTTCTTCTTTCAGCACTGGTGTTATTCTTCCAGTCTTCAGAATAGGAAGTGGAATTAGCCTAAAAACATGAAATCAACTGATGAGGAGCTCTTGAGACTTCCCAGGGTCCTGCGCACACTGGAGGGCTGTGCTCTGCTGGGGGTGGCAGACCTCGTGAGCAGAAACGTCTCTGCATACACAGGGCGTCAGCACTCGGAGCAACCTGTAATCTTAATCATTTACAGAGCTCAGTGTGAGCCTTCACCCCAACATCTGGGTCCTGAAGCCCTGGACCTATGTTGGAATGTTTATTGATATTTTTCTAAAAGACCCTCTCAAAATTATCCTCGCATTTTACTCACCATTAGTCTACATTTAGAATGCATTTTCAGCCTTTTTAGATTAGACTTGAATTTCCCTGATAGCCAGGAACATAAACATGGGGAATAAGGAATAAGTCGTTATTTGAAGAATTTGGAACATACCAGTAGACAAAAAAAAAATTCCTCTAGGCCAAATGTACACCAAAATGTTTATTGTGCTAAATAATTCTGTTTCCTTGATAGATGGCTCACACTCACTTTCAGTCTGAAAACCTGGCCTTAGGCAACCTTGCAATAACAAACTAATGGCTGTTTACTGCTGTGAAAAGAAGCAAAATTGCTTCTTTAACTCTACCGAAGTTATTCTACAGCAAATCAAGTCAGCTGACATCTTTCTTAGCACCTACCCAAATGGAAGTCACTATGCTAAGAGATAACAAGATGTATGAAAGAGAATCTTATCCCCCACTAGATTTTGAGCTTCTTGCCAGCAAAAACAAAGTCAAACTGTAACCAAGGATTGAACTGATGAGCAAAAATCAGATCAAAACAAGATGAGACTCCCTGGCAAGGGAGTGATAACAGATACTAGATGCCACTGGATATCAAGGCAGATCTGATCCCCTCAAGGGGGAAGGGGGCGGGGGAGACTTTATCAGGAAAGTGAGATTTGCCCACCAATGAAATCATTGCTACTTAACAGAATTAAAAGATTACCAAAAGGTAGTTAAGTTTTCCAGAACTATATTTTAAATAGTTTTCTTTCCATCTGTCTGGCTTTTTTCCTCTGTTAAGATTTTTTTTTTATTTAAATACCCACTCTGCTTGTCAGTAGGTCATCTCTTTTTAAAAATAAGAGACATTTTAATGATTGATCAATCCAGTGACATTGCAAAAGATAAGCTGCAGCACTAGCCATCAGGGGAGACTCCGCTGCACTGTCTCCTGCCTATTATGTTGAAATGAGACAGAGACAAGCTGTCCTCACCAAATATGCTCCTGCGCGCACATCCTCACCACCACGCTCCAGGTTCCAGGCTCCTCAAGCTCTGTTAATTCTTTACGGAACTACTGGCTCACTCATCCCCATACATGTGTATACACACATACAAACTGCACAGTCTTGCTCATGAAATATTGTAGTGATAGCCTATAAGTATAAATAGGTGTTTCCTTTTTCAGCAATAGTAGAGAGTTTGTATTTCTCTTCTTTTTTAATGTAGATCTTATTGAGCATATGGGAAAGTCCGATGTGTGAGCACCATACTTTCCAACGGGGCTATGATTTTATTAGTCCCAAATAAAGGGTTACTGCGCAGTAACTCTACAATTAGCTCACACCACCCCAAGGACAATGGTGGCAGTGTTTCCCTAGAGCTGATGAGGATTCCAGGTGTTTTGAACTCAGGTGCTTATTCTCACAACTCTAGCAACTAGTCAAGTAGCTGCTTTCAGTCCCAAGTGTAAAGAATGTGTTTGGAATGTCCAAGGCCGGGCAATATCTAGATTATTTGGAAAAAGGTTTTCAAAGAGAAAGGACTGCAATTTATTAACTCTTAACAGGTGTGAAACAGAACCATTTAAAATCGCCAATTTGTTATTCAACCCAACATGCCTTAAACTGGAATAAAACTCTATTGCAATTCAAAGGAAATAACCCAAGGAGTTTGTAAATCTTCACTAGTTCTGAAACAATCTAGTCACATTTAGTAGTTCATAACACTGACTGATCTCTTTTCCATGAAATGAAATCCGAGCTAAATTCCATTAACACCTCTTCCTTCAGCTGACATTTCTCCTGCCCCTGGGCTAGCCCCTCTTTGGAGCCCTTTCTCTAACCTCAGGGAGGAGGAGCACAACTTAGGGAGCAAAGATGCTGCATGATGGAACAGGATTCCTGCCCAACTTTGCCCCTGAAAACTTGGTGAGTACATGAGTCCAGTTAATGGATTTCTCTGTCACTCTGGATTAAAGGATCACATAGCTCCCCTTGCAATGCCAACACGTGTCTCTGTACTTCTCTGAAAAGTATTCTTTCTCCACTTACCAACCTTTTCCCCAGTCTTCTTAGAATCTCCACATGTCGGAATGGAGCTATCTTAGATATCATCTCTTGTACTTGGGAAGCCACGCTGGGCTTTCCTCAACCTCATATACCAGCTCAAGATGAAATAAAATGCACAGATTTAGAGGGTCAAGCAGTACCAAAACTATAAACTCTACCCAGCGCTGGCCTATGCAATTAGTGTATAAAAGAGCAATAATTAAAGATAAAAGGTAGCTTGTGATGTTTTAAACTGACTAAAGAGGAAAAGCATGTGGACTTTTGAAGACAAGTTGTAACAAGGGTTTGATATATCACATTAGAATCAAGTAGAGTTTTGTGTACTTAGCAGCCAGTATGTAGTTATACACCAGAAAGGATGTTAGACTCTAAACCCTATAATGCAGGAGGAAGGTACGTACTTAGTTTATTTTCTCAGATTAAATATCCAGTCCTAAAGTGATGCAATCATAATTGACATTTTAATAACAATCCAGACAGAGTACCTTCTGCATGTTGGATAATATACAGTTATTTGATACCATGGGTTATAAAATTGTATTTTAAATACCATAGATTCCAAAAAAAAATAAAAGCTTCCACTTAAAACTAAACCTAAACCAGAAAAAAAAAAAAAAACACTACTTATTTTTCCGCAAGAAGCTCTCATTTTTTCAACCCAGTGAGGGGATGATAAGACTTTTCTTATCTATTTACAATGTAATATTCCATTCTCCTTATCTTGATTTAGGTACAAACTTTCTAGACTCTTTTATACATAAGAGAGGAAGGTAGATACACTTATAAAAAGCCATGATTACATATTCCTCAAGCTTTGAAAAGGAAAAGAAATGATGTCTCAGATAGAGAGAGGAGAAAAACAGGGTTCATACTTTCTACTTCAAACACCTAGCAAGTATTAAGCACCTTCCTGAATGCTTGTAGAATTAAGGTTCAAATGCAATAGCAGTGGTAGTAATTGTGGTAATAATTTACAACTGCATGATCGTCACAGTTTAGGAAATAATATTCTTCATTTGAGCATCAAAACTCTACAGAGCAGGCAGTCTTTTCCCGGGTTGAAGATAAATCAAGGGCTCCAGTACCCCAGCATTTTCTCAGGCCCCCATGACTAGTCAGGGATGCAGCTAAGACTGTTACCCTGACCTTCTAACTCCTGGCCCACCTCTCTCCACCAGACCTTACTGTACCCACTCCATTAAAATGAAAAGTGCACTCCCAGATTCCCAGTCTCTGCAATTACTTCAGCTCATTATAAACCTCTGAAGGGTAGGGCAATTCCCTGGTGAAAGCACAATACAGTGTACAGATGATGCGTTGTAGAGTTGTGCACTTGACACTTGTATAATTTTGTTAACCAGCGTCACCGCAATAAATTCAATTAAAAAGGAGAGGGAAATAGGGCTGGGCAATTCCCAATCTGTAGCATTTTCCTTCTCATATGTCCAGAGCCCCTCAAGGGTCCACTTGGTAGGAGTAAGAGCTGAGGCCCTTGCAGCAATTTGGAAGATAGAAGGTACGTGAGGAGCACTACTCCAGGCAAGTTCAAATTCCTCTTGAAGCCCATTTTCCAAAGAGTTAAGTAATGCTTAGCTTTTAGTCTTCCTGCCTACTAGGATATCACAGCCACCCTCCACCAGAAACCCGAGGCCCCCTGAGCTGTGGAACTGTGTCTCCCTTTGCCCACTATTTGTATTTCCTTTTCTTATTACTTGTGCAATTGCAGCTGATAAAAAAAAAAAAGTAGTCACTACTCAGAGAACCCCTTAGTAGTTTCAGGCATAGTTGAGTCATACAAACCAGTCACTAAATATTTAAGTTGTGCCTGTGACTGCATCCCACTCCATAACCACCAGCACCATCCAAAAAAATAAAAAAAAAAATTCCTCTTTTTGTCACACCTGAGTCCTCCCTCAGCCCATCTCCCCAACTTCTGCTCCATCTGAATAGCTTTCAGGGTCTTGTTTTATTGGGATTTTTGACAGTTCTCCTTCACAAATTTCATTTATTCATCCCTTCCTCTCCCTCTTGGTGCTGGAAACAATCCTCCACATATTTCTCATGTTTGTGTACAGTGAGCCTTCTGAGCAAGGACCATACTGAAACAGCAGACAGCCTAGGAAGCCAGAGGTAGCATACCTTTCTGCAGAGATTTAGAGATGCATCTCCAGAGACATTTACTTACATCCCAGGAATAAACCTGGAGATGCTTTTTGTCTCTTATGGAGGAGATTCGCTTACATTCCAGGTCATAAATAATCTCTCTCTCTCTCCCCTCTCTCCTTCTCTGTTTCTCTGGAAAGGAGATGGGAAGATATACCAGTAACCCTACAGGAGATCAGTCTACTGAAATTTGGCTACCTCTCCCGTGGCATACCCCCTTACACACATAGGTTACTGCCAGCCCTCGGGGGTTGGGGGAGGAGAAACAGATGCAGGCCTCTGCTCTGGCTGCTGTCTTTGCTGTAACAAAGCACCTTTCTCTAATTTGGATGTCTGTTCTCTATCAACATTTGCATATAAAGCTATGGCAGACTAACTGGTTAGCTTACAAGTAGGACAAAATTCAGATCCTTACCAGTTTTTGACTTAGCACCCATACCAATGCCTTAGCTTAGGTCAGAAAGATCTCCACCGCTGGTTTCTTTTCCTTCCATTTTGGTGGTCACCCCTCTTCATTTTCTCTCCCCCATTGACCATGTCCTTCTTTCCGCTGTAAGAATAATATCCGAAAACTCAGCTCTAACGCTGACCCTTCCCTGCATAGAGACTTTTAAAGAATCACTTAGAAGGGGAAGAAATTAAACTTCTTAGTGTGGCCTCTCACATTCTGAGCCCAACCTGACCTAAGCACAAAGCCTGAGGACTCTCCCACAGTCGCCCAGTGTTAGCCCGGCTGCTTCGCTCCTCTCCGCCCAGAATATCCTCTCCCTCAAGTCTCCCCATCTCATCACTACTGCCACACGATGAATGCCTACTGACTATTTCAACACCCAGTACAAATACTACTTCCTTTAGGAAGTCTTCCTAAACTCCCCAAAGAGTTAGCTGCTCTCTTTTAGGGCTCATCTGGAACACTGCATATATAGCTTATATGCACTGATTAGTATTCTTTAGTCACCGTTTTTGTCTGATCCACCAGATTGTGAGCTGTATCATTTAAACATGTATTTTCCCCTGTAATATAGAATATGCACTCAGTTAACATTTATTGAATAAATGAATGAGCAAAAGAAAAACCATTGAAATGTTTTCAAAGGCCTTGGTTCTCATCCTTTCATCATTTGCATGAGGCCGTCCACCCCCAAGTCTCGTGATGATTTCCAGTAAAGTCACACATGTTATCTCCCCAGGCTCCATAGACATGTGGAACAGAATGACAAGCAAGGCCATTTGTTGTGCTTTCATTACAAAGTGCATTTCTCATGACACTTTTGCTACCACTTCAACCACAAGCATCATTTTATCACCAAAATGAAAGTGATCTCAAAGATCCGAGAAAAAAGCTAACTGAATAGCAGTTGACTTAGATAACGTAGTGATGTTTCTTTTACACTAACATTTTATGTACAAAGGCTTAATGCATCCCTATTCCGCTAAGTCAGAGGAATAAAGCTATTTCATCCAGAAATTCAATCAGTTCTTCTCGCCTTTAAATTTAAAATGCCAGTGAATTTGATGAACCTGGTTCTTAAGCTTAGAATGTCAGCCTACTATTTGGATTTGCTGCTGGATGCCAGAGAGGAATAATTTCCCTGGGAAAAAATGATGAACTGGAACCACCAATCATGAAGGTAAAAATACAGCAGAGACTGAAAAACTGAAAATAAGTGGAGGATATCAGATAACATTTTCGTTGGGACTGAAATTTTAATTGGGAGGGTAAGTGTTCATTACAGACTTTGTCCCTGGAATACTTTGGCTTAGAGATTCCAGTGAGTGTTAAAATCATTACCAAATAGCCTCAATCTAAACAAACACCCACCTTTTCCATTTCACACTGAGATGAAATTACTTTGCTGTGCTTAACTGAAAAAACCCTGGGGTTGTCAGCTTCTCCTTTCCCAGAGGGGTTGTGAAAGGTTTTTCTCTTTCTCCTTAGCCCTCTGCTTTTCAAATTTAGATGTTAGTGTTCTGAAAAAGTTTCTATCAAGCACTTAGACTAGTGCCTGACTTAAGTGACATCAATCAGCATTTCTGCCCTATGCAAAGCCAATTTTCCCTCCCTCTGAGCACACATAGGGTGGTACCATCTGAATGGAGGAAGCTCTGACAAGCATCTTACTGGGGGAAACACAAGCCCAGGGCTGTTTATAACAAGTCCTCAAGGAGCAGAAGCCAGTTTTGCCGGAGGGAACAAAGCAGCATGAATTGACAAAGAGGATGATACCAAAATGCAGGGAAAGGAGTGGTTTCAGGGGGAGAAATGTCCCTCCTATATTTTTAATTACTCTGGATGTCTGTGGCTCATTCCTAATTGAAACATCAGGAAATGCAAATACTTTCTCCAGCCAGCCAGGATCATTAGCATGCAGGAACCCGAGGCTTTGTCCCTAGAGCAATTTTTTATTATTAAAAAGATAAAAATGATGTATTGTATATTATATTCCATCAGCGAAGATCATGAAGATCATAATACATGAAATACAGCTTTGCCTCGCCCCTCCTATCAATAGATAGATCATGAGGTTCAGTCTGAGGTCTCCAGCTTGCCTTCCTTTTGATTTCTTTTCTCAATAAATGCACATAATGAAACCTGTTAAACACATCACTCAAAAGGGTGATTGGAAACAAATTAAAATGAGTAGTGTTTAAATAATTAGCACCTGCCAAATGAGAAAGAAAGGCCTTACTGCTGATATTAAACCACATCCTTTAATTTCTGAAACAGATGACAGTAAGTAATTCCAAAGTCAAGACAAGAAGCTAATTTTTAGTTCTTGGAAAGCTTCAATAAAGTTGAGCAAAATAAATAAATAAGCTTCATTTTGATTTTGTTAATTCTACAGAAAACTAGGCTTGCATAACATTTTTTTCTTTGGTTTAAAACACAATAAATGAATAAGTTTAAGTCATTGTAAAGCCAGTAGCCACGGCCACCATCAGAGCCGCCTGGACCATGCAGATTCGCATTTGATTCGGACACACAGTAATGAAACAACAGAGCCAAGAACTGGTGGGCCATTAGCTTTAATCCTAGCTTGCACCCAGCAGGCAAGAAATACACACAGTGGGAAAACACTTCCCTTTCCATTCAGGGCTCCCAAAGCCACTGACTTATCCGAGTTTCCTAGAATCAAGGGTTTCTACCTCACCAGCCTTATTCACTTCTGTTCCCCATCTCCTCTCCGCACAAACTCTGCACAAACTGGCTTCTCCTTCAGCACTTCACCATCTTGGCTGCTTCTCCACTCCTCCACATGGCCTTTCTCTGCTCTCCTCCAGCAGGGGCTCCTCTGCCCCATTTTATAGTGCAGAAATCAAAACCTTTAACCCAATGTACAAACAAGGAAGTCTCTGATACAAAGTCACTTAGGGTGGGAAGGCTTAGTCTTAAAACTAAGCCTTAGGCTATAACGACCCTGCCTGCTTACAGCCTGTCCCCCACACCCAGTGCAAACTATAAGCGAGCAAACATATATATCATATTTACAAACTTATTCAACCAATAGTCATGGTTTAAAATATATCCATTATTCAGTAAGCTAATGATGTATGTTCCACCTGGTTGCCGTGGAGACTTGCAAGTAAAAATTAAGGCCAGTGTCTTGTTACCAAGAAAAAAATAACAGTCTTGCCAAGTTTCCAGTCAATAAATATAACTCACAATAGTATTGCCAGATGGGAAAATAAGGATGCCCCCTGCCTGCTCATCCAACAGCAGGAGAAAACTAAAAGTAGAGTATTATCCTAGTCTGGACCAAAACTGAAAATTTTACAAGCACTGAGCAAATAATCCTTAACTCTACTAATGTATAGAGGGGGAAAAAAAAAAAAACATATTATGATTGGGTTCAAAGAGAACTAATAAAAACTCCAACAGCTCTGCCTTTCTGTCTCACCTAGGGTTATGTCCAATCATTGAACTCGACTTGAGTGACACTGAGCCAGATTCGTAGCCAATGGCTCCCTTCCAACTCTGCCCCTTGGGCTGCAAGACTAGGGAATGCCATGGGGTCCTTAGCTCAGAATTCCAACATTTTGCCTAACTCTGCCTCCAAACCAGGCAACAGTTAAGACTGTCTTTGGTTATGTTTCATTTGTTTTTTTTTTCATTTTAATTTTCCTAAATTTTTATTGAATTCATTGGGGTGATATTGGTTAATATAATTATATAGGTTCCAGGTGTACAATTCTTTAATACATCATCTGTATATTGTACTGTGTGTTCACCACGCCAAGTCACGTCTCCTTCCATCTCCATTTATCCTCCCTCTGCCCTTTTCTACCTGCCCCTAACTTCCCCTTCCCTCTGAAAATCACCATGTTTTTCTCTGGGTCTATGAGGGTTTTTTTTATTGCTAATCCATTCACCTTTTTCACCTATCTTCCAACCCCCCTCCCCTCTGGGAGCTGTCAGTCTGTTCTTTGTATCTATGAGTCTGTTTCTATTTTGTTAGTTTATTTTGGTCATTAGATTCCACATATAAGTGAAACCATGTGGTACTTGTCTTTCTCTGACTGGCCTATCTCACTTAACCTAAATTCATCTATGCGATTGCAAAAGGTAAGATTTTCTTCTTTTTTACAGGTGAATAGTATTCCATTGTGCAAATGTACCATTGTTTTTTATCCACTCATCAACTGATGGGCACTTGGGCTGTTTTGAAATCTTTGCTATTTACATGGCACTGCAATGAACAGATCTCATTGTTAACCCATTCATTTTTTAGTGACATGTTATTCAGCCTCCATATGTGATTTTTCCATATCTTAATGTGATTTTTAGTATTTTTTGTGATTGATTTCTAGTTTTATATATTATTGTCAGAGTAGATGCTTGATATGATTTTAATCTTCTTAAATTTATTGAGACTTGTTTTGTATCCTAAGGTAACATATCCTAGAAAATGTTCCATGTTCACTTGAAGAGAACATACCGGTATATACTACTGCTTTATGATGAAATGCTCTGAAGATATTAACTAATTTGGATAATCTAGTATGTCATTTATGGGCACTATTTTCTTGCTAATTATCTGTCTGGAAGATCTATCCATTGATGTAAATGGAGTGTTAAAATCCCCTATTATGACTATATTACTTCTGATTTCTCCCTTCATGTTCATCAAGATTTGCTTAATATATTTAGGTGCTCCTGTGGTGGGTGCATAAATGTTTACGAGGATTATATCCTCTTGTTTGATTGATCCCTTTATCATTATGTAGTGTCCCTCTTTGTTTCTTAGTCTGTTTTTAAATCTATTTTTTCAGATATAAGTATTGCTACTACAGCTCTCTTTTCATTTCTATTTGCATAAAATATCTTTTTCCATCCCTTCACTTTTAGTCTGTATGCATCTTTTCTCCTGAGGTTGTTCTCTTGTAGACAACATATATTTGGGTCTTGTTTTCTTATTCATTCAGCAATTTACATTTAAAATGATTACTCTTCCTCTTTTACTTCCTCTTCCTTCTCCTCCTCCTTCTTCTTCTTTCTCTTCCTCTTATTCCTCTTTCTCTTCCTCTTCTTCTTCATCTTCTTCCTTTTTCTCTTCCTTCTCTCCTTCTCCTTCTCCTCATCCTCCTCTTTTTCTTCTTCTTCCCTTTTTCTTCAGAAAGACCCTTTAACATTTTTTGTAATATTAGTTTTGTGATACTAACTCCTTTAGCTTTTTCTTGTCTAGAAAGCTCTTAATTTCTCCTTCAATTTTAAATGATATTCTTGCTGGATAAAGTAGTCTTTTTTGTAAATCCTTGCTTTTCATCACTGAATATTTCATACCAATTTCTTCTGGCCTAAAATGTTTCCATTGAGTAGTCCACTGACAGTCTTATGGTAGCTTTCCTGTTGGTAACTATCTTCTTCTTGCTGCTTTTAAGATTCTTTGTCATTAAATGTTGCAATTTTAGTTATGATATGTCTTGATGCGGGCTTTTTGAGTTCCTCTTGTTTGAGACTCTCTGTGCTTCTGGTCTTGTGTGTCTTTTTTCTTCACCAGATTAGGGAAGTTTTCAGTCATTATTTCTTCAGAGTTTCTCAGTCCCTTGCTCTCTCTCTTCTCTTTCTGGTACATCTGTGTTGTGGACATTGTTACACTTCATGTTGTCCCAAAGGTCCCTTAAATTACCCTCATTTAAAAAAAAAAATTTTTTTTTTTTTTTGCTGCTCTTATTGGGAGTTTTTTTCTACTTGTCTTCCAAATTGCTGATTTTATTCTCTACTTTATCCACCCTACTGTTTATTATTTCCAGTGTATTCTTCATTTCTGACTTTCTTTAAATGATTTTGTAGTTCTAATTTCCTTGAGCATCCTTATAACCATTTTTTAAAACAATATCTAATAAAATGCTTGTTTCCATTTTATTTAGGTCTTTTTCTAGAACTCTCTCCTGTTCTTTCATTTGGACATTCCTGGAGCACCCAGCTCAGATGATTAAGGAGACAGCATCATTGGGCTCCACAGGACAGCTACGACATAAGGACACCCTACAAAGACTGGGAGTCATAGCAGATCTACCTAATATATAGATACAGAAACAAAGAGGCAGCCAAAATGGGAGACAAAGAAAAAACAAAATAGAATGCTATATTTTAATTGTAATTCCAGTTTGATCCTGGGAAATGAGTGTAACATCCACCTGCTCTGCCACTATCTTGGATGTCCATATTTAATTTCTTATTTTGTTTTATGGAAGGTGGCAGATGAGGAAAAAAGATGTTGATGATGCTAACTCCCCTTCACATTAATGAGATTGTACCATTCATTTTAATTGACATTAGTGTTGCAATCACTTTCCTATAAATAACATGCTTCTTTGACAACTTAGAAGCTCCATATTAAAACATGTTTGGAAAATAACTTGAATGGTCCACTTTAAGTATCTCAGCTATCCAACAGGGTTTTTTTTATTCTTTTCCTCTCCCAAAACTATATAGGGACATTGTCTCCACCAACCACTATCTGCTTGTAAAAATTTTATCTTGTTAGAATCAGGACAATGAGAATGCTTATGACATGAGAAGCAATAAACTTGTTTGCAGCTCTTCTCTCAAACACAGCTTTATTATTAGAACATCTTTTGGAAAAAAATTGTCTGATCTAATAGAACATTCCCCAGAAAATGAGTTGGTGCCAGGTTCCATATGATCAAAATTCATTGGTAATCTAGTTGCTCTGGGAAAATAATGACATGAGCTCCCTACTTTTTTCTTCTTTTTTTGTAAAACCAAAGTTCTTTAAACAATTACATTTTAACCATTTAGAGATTGTGTTCTTGGGAGACAGACCATAGAACCCAAACAAATGCTTCCAGTGGAAAGCTCCTGGGTGACGACAGAGTCTGGACAAAACAAAACAAAACAAAACAAAAACACTGTACAAATTATTAGTCCCACCTAAAGGCAAATAAGACAGAATCAACCCAATAATTCTTACCCAAGAGTAGTCAGAAAATGCTACCTAAATACAGATACCCCTAATGCTTGGTGGAACCCAAGCTCATCTAATCCCACAAAAATATATTTTTGATACAATCTTATCTTTGTGAAAGTCTTCTAAAACTCTGATATATAAAGTTCCACTATTATTTTCATAATATCAAAAAGTGAAGTGAATTACCCAAGTTAAAATATTAAGTCAGTAAGGACTTTCAAGCTAGCCTTTATTTTCTTTCACCTTTACTTTAATAAATGCATTTTTACCATTATACTCTGTAAATCAACAGACACAGCTGAAACCAAGATTTTGCTTGGAACCTGTGGGTATATCAAGAAACACAAGGTCCTTGATGTTATGAAATGTAGGTGTTTTTCCATTTCTCCACAAAATTCACAAATTACATAATGTCTGCAATTATTTAGTTTTCTCATGTGTAAAGTGGGTACAATTACGACCAGAGTGTCATCAGAGAAATGGCGCCATGAGGAATGCTCCTGATACCTCTCCCTGAAACTTCAACAAATTCAACTACTAGAGACAGATAAACAATCCCAGGAGCATCTGAAATACACATACATCAAACAAAGGTATGACTGGGCAAAAAGGTGGCCGAATAAATAACCCACTCTGAAGGAAATAAGACAGAGAACGGAGTATTCTGCTTTCCTCACTGACAAGAGCAGTGAGGGCTGCCTTCACTTGGAACTGAGAGAAAGCAAGGGCTGGGGGCGTGGTAAAGCTGGGCTAGGGCAGAGATGTTCAAGCCAAGGAGAAAGTGTGCCCGCAGCTCAGCCCACATGGAGCTAACGCCAGCGGCAGACCCCGGCAGAGGTGGGTGAGCAGTTGCTTTGTTTACTCCTGCTATCCCGGTCAGCGAGCGCAGGCAGTGTGAGAGTGGGTCCACCTGGCACTTCCGGCGTGGGTGCTTGCATTCCTGGATGGGAGGGCTGGGTCGGAGACTGTCATTAGTGGCTCTCCGTGTGGACTGTAACCAGAGTTTCTGAATAATCCTGGCTTCAAAAATAATAGCCAGGAAGTGCACGAAAGCCGGCTTCCCTACACCCGGACCTGTGTGGGCACGGCACCTCCGCCAGTCATACAGGCTAACAAAGCACACTCCTGGGGAAGAGAACAGAAGAAGTGGGGGGGGGGGGGGAAGGGCATGCAGGCAGCTTGCAGACAGCCTCTGGAAAGCAGACCTGCTGAGTGCTGAGGCATACTAGACATGCCTGGAGGCTCATAGAAAGACACCAGAAAGGCAATCAGCTCCCAGCCCTGCCTCATTATGCTAGCAGCTTAGGCTGGCAAAGCCTTACCCAGAACCCTGTGTTGAGTAGGGATAGAGGGGGGATTTGGCAGCTCTTAGAGCCTCTTGCTCACCAGGCAGTGGCTGGGACTTCACAGCTGGGTCCCAGGCTGCTGGTTCAGGAAGGAGAGATTTGGGGAGAGACTCCGGGAAAACAGACTCTCCCACTGTCAGAGCCTGCAAACGCTAATGGGCCCTGCCTAGCAACAGGATTGAGGCCTAGTTTATGTCATCACGATAGCAACACAAGAGCAAATCTCTGCCTAAGAGTGACAAAGGGGAAGAACCTGGGGGTACAGTGCCACTGGCCCAAAAGAGAAAGAAGAAAGAAAAAGGAAGAAGATAACCTCTCAAAACCAAGAAAAATCTACCGTCTTTATAACTTGTTCCATTTTTTTCTTGTATTTTTTATCTTTTTTTTTCCTTCCACTTTGGTCACTTTATCCGCTTTCCTTTTTATTCCTTTTTTTTTTTTTTCTTTTTTCTGAAGCTGGAAACAGGGCGAGACAGTCAGACAGACTCCCGCATGCGCCCGACCGGGATCCACCCGGCACGCCCACCAGGGGCTGTGCTCTGCCCCCCAGGGGGCGATGCTCTGCCCATCCTGGGCGTCGCCATATTGCGACCAGAGCCACTCTAGCGCCTGAGGCAGAGGCCACAGAGCCATGCCCAGCGCCCAGGCCATCTTTGCTCCAATGGAGCCTTGGCTGCGGGAGGGGAAGAGAGAGACAGAGAGGAAAGCGCGGCGGAGGGGTGGAGAAGCAAATGGGCGCTTCTCCTATGTGCCCTGGCCGGGAATCGAACCCGGGTCCTCCGCACGCTAGGCCGACGCTCTACCGCTATTCCTTTCTTTTCATTTTGAACATTATTACCCATAGGTGTTACATTTTCCATTCTTTTTTTTTTTTTTTTCATTTTTCTGAAACTGGAAACGGGGAGAGACAGTCAGACAGATTCTCGCATGCGCCTGACCGGGATCCACCCGCACGCCCACCAGGGGCGACGCTCTGCCAACCAGGGGGCGATGCTCTGCCCATCCTGGGCGTCGCCATGTTGCGACCATAGCCACTCTAGCGCTTGAGGCAGAGGCCACAGAGCCATCCCCAGCGCCCGGGCCATCTTTGCTCCAATGGAGCCTTGGCTGCGGGAGGGGAAGAGAGAGACAGAGAGGAAAGTGCGGCGGAGGGGTGGAGAAGCAAATGGGCGCTTCTCCTGTGTAACCTGGCCGGGAATCGAACCCTGGCCGGGAATCGAACCTGGGTCCTCCGCACGCTAGGCCAACGCTCTACCGCTGAGCCAACCGGCCAGGGCCTCCATTCTTTTTTTTTTCTATGAGTGTTACATTCCAAAAAACTTAACTCAATTTTTTTTCTCTCTCTGTTTCTTCTTTTCTCTTTCACTTTTTCTCTCATTTGAATCTTAGCCACAAACAAATTACTTTATTCTGGATTCAAAATTTTCTTTGTGGCATTTTGTGTGCTTTTTACTTTGCTTTTTATCTCTTTAGCATTTCCCCCAACTACGGCTATTCTATAGTTTTTGTGCCACTTAATACAATAGAATTTTCATTTTTCACTGTATTTTTTTCTTTTTTATCTTTTTCTTTTTCTTTCTTTTCTCTTACACTATTTCTCTCAGTCGACTATCATGTAAAAACAAATTATTTTATTCTTAATCCAAATTTTTTCCTTGTGGATTTTGTGGGTTGTTGCCTCATTTTTTGCCACTTCATCATTCCCCCAAACCCAGGCCCTCTGTTCTATGTAGTTTTGTTCCATTTAGCACAATAGAATTTTCAGTTTTCCACTGCATTTTTTCAAAAAAAAATTTTTTTATCAACTCTTATTAGTGCTATTAACAATACCATTCTCAAATGCCATTAAATAAAAAGAAATCAAATATCACGGATACAAAAGACAGTGATGTAGCTCAGATAGATGAGGAAAAAATCTATAGAAAAAAATTTCAATAGCTTAGAAAACCTTAGAGTTCAATGACAGAGAATTTAAAATTGAAGTCCTAAAAATACTCAGGGATATACAAGAAAGCACAGAAAGGCAATTTAGGGAGCTCAAAAAACAATTCAATGAACAGAAAGAATACTTCACCAAGGAAATTGAAACTACAAAAACAAATCAAACAGAGATGAAAAACTCAATTCATGAACTGAAAAATGAGGTAACAAACTTAGCCAAAAGAACAGACCAGATAGAGGAGAGAATTAGTGATATAGAAGACAGGCAACTAGAGGTACTACAGAGAGAAGAGGAGAGAGACTAAGTTAAAAAAATGAGATAACCCTACAGGAATTGTCTGACTCCATCCGAAAGAGCAACATAAGAATGGGTATATCAGAAGGAGAAGAAAGAGAAAATGGAATGGAGAACATATTTAAACAAATAATAGACAAGAACTTCCCAAGCCTGTGGAAAAAACAAAGCCTTGAATTCAAGAAGCAAACAGAGCCAGACCAGGCGGTGGCGAAGTGGATAGAGCATCGGACTGGGATGCAGAGGAACCAGGTTTGAGACCCCGAGGTCGCCAGCTTGAGCACGGGCTCATCTGGTTTGAGCAAAAGTCCACCAGCTTGAACCCAAGGTCACTGGCTCCAGCAAGGGGTTACTCGGTCTGCTGAAGGCCCATGGTCAAGGCACATATGAGAAAG
This sequence comes from Saccopteryx leptura, assembly GCF_036850995.1. Taxonomy (NCBI): domain Eukaryota; kingdom Metazoa; phylum Chordata; class Mammalia; order Chiroptera; family Emballonuridae; genus Saccopteryx; species Saccopteryx leptura. The sequence goes on from NC_089505.1 coordinate 352,498,905, forward strand.
CAATCAATGAACAACTAAGGTATTGCAACACGCAATGAAAAGCTAATGATTGGTGCTTCTCATTTCTCTCCGTTCCTGTCTGTCTATCCCTGTCTATTCCTCTCTCTGACTCACTCTCTGTCTCTGTAAAAAATAAATAAATAAATAAAAATTAAAAATAAAAAGGGCCCTGGCCAGTTGGCTCAGTGTTAGAGCGTCCGCCTGGCATGCAGGAGCCCCAGGTTCGATTCCCAGCCAGGGCACACAGGAGAAGTGCCCATCTCCTTCTCCACCCCTCCCCCTCTCCTTCCTCTCAGTCTCTCTCTTCCCCTCCCACAGCCAAGGCTCCATTGGAGCAAAGTTTGCCCGGGCGCTGAGGATGGCTCTGTGGTCTCTGCCTCAGGCGCTAGAATGGCTCTGATTGTGGCAGAGCAACGCCCCAAGATGGGCAGAGCATCGCCCCCTGGTGGGCATGCCAGGTGGATCCCAGTCAGGTGCATGCGGGAGTCTGTCTGACTGCCTCCCCATTTCCAACTTCAGAAAAATAAATAAATAAATAAATAAAAAGAAGCAAACAGAACACCAAGTTATCTTAACCCAACAAACCTACTCCAAGGCACATCATAATGAAATTGGCACAAACCAATGACAAAGAAAAAATTCTCAAGGCAACCAGGAAAAAGAAGAATACAACGTAAAAGAAGGCCCATTCGATTGTCAACAGATTTCTCAGCAGAATCTCTACAAGCTAGAAGAGAGTGGACCCCAATATTTAAAGTTCTGAAAGAGAGGAACTTTCAGCCTAGAATACTATACCCATCAAAGCTATCCTTCAAATATGAAGGAGAAATAAAAACATTCACAGATACAGAAAAGATGAGGGAATTTATCACCAGAAAACCCCCACTTCAGGAAATACTAAAGGGGGTTTTCTGACCAGACACAAAGAACAAAACAAAACAAAACTACAAGTAAAAGCTCCATCAAGATCACAATAAAAACAAGATTAATCTGTGACAAAGAAACAAAAAAAAGGAGAGGACAAAGATTAACAGTAAGTAGCAAAGGAGGATGGAGTGCAGAAGCACTCATGAGATAATGTACTACAATGAACATGATATGTATGCTTTCCATTACTTAACGGTAACCACCCCTGAAAAAAACAACACAGAGAAAAACCAACATGGCTTGAAAAAAGAAGTAACAGAGAAAAGAAGTAAGGATTACAACCAAACACAAATAAATGATATAAAAATAAAAGAGAAGAACCAAACAAGATACAAAACTATCAAAAAGCAATATATAAAATGGCAATAGGAAACCCCCAAATGTCAATAATTACACAAAACATAAATGGATTGAACTCACCAATAAAAAGACACAGAGTAGCAGAATGGATTAAAAAAGAAAATCCAACTGTATGCTGCCTACAAAAAACACATCTTAGCTACAAGGATAAAAACAAATTCAAAGTGAAAGGTTGGAAAACAATACTTCAAGCAAATAACATCCAAAATAAGCAGGTGTAGCAATACTCATATCTAACAATGCTGACTACAAGACAGCAAAGGTAATCAGAGACAAAAATGGTCATTTCATAATGATAAATGGGACATAGAATCAAGAAGACATAACACTTCTTAATATATATGCACCAAACCAAGGAGCACCAAAATATGTAAGGCAACTACTGACTGACCTAAAAACAAAAACTGACAAAAATACAATAATACTTGGAGACCTCAATACACCGCTGACGGCTCTAGATCAATCATCCAAACAGAAAATCAATAAAGAAATATTGGCTTTAAACAAAACACTAGAAAAACTGGATATGACAGACATCTACAGAACATTTCATCCCAAAGTGCCAGAGTATACATTTTTCTCTAGCGTACATGGAACATTCTCAAGAGTTGACCATATGCTGGGCCACAAAAATAACATTAACAAATTCAGAAAGATTTAAATTATACCAAGCATATTTTCTGATCATAAAGACTTGAAACTAGAATTCAAACTGCAAAAAAGAGGTAAACAAGCCCACAAAAATGTGGAAACTAAACAACATACTTTTAAAAAATGAGTGGGTCAAAGAAATAAGTGCAGAGATCAAAAGATACATACAGGCAAACAAAAATAACAATACAACATATCAGAATCTCTGGAATGCAGCAAAAGCAGTAATAAGAGGGAAGTTCATATCTACAGGCCTATATGAACAAACAAGAGACAGTCCAAGTAAACCACTTAAGTTCACATCTTAAGGAACTAGAAAAAGAAGAACAAAGACAACCCAAAACCAGCAGAAGAAAGGAAATAATAAAAATCAGAGCAGAAATAAACAAAATAGAGAACAAAAAAACTATAGAAAAATTAATAAAGCAAGGAGCTGGTTCTTTGAAAAGATAAAGAAAATTGACAAACCCTTGGAAAGACTCACCAAGGAAAAAAGAGAAAAGATTCATATAAACAAAATCCAAAATGAAAGAGAAGAAATCACCACAGTTATCATAGATATATAAAGAATTATTGTAGAATACTATGAAAAACTATATGCCATGAAATTTAACAATCTAGAAGAAATGGATAAATTCCTAGAACAATACAATCTTCCTAGACTGAGTCACGAAGAAGCCGAAAGCCTAAACAGACCCATAAGCAGGGAGGAAATAGAAACAACTATTAAAAACCTCGCCAAAAATAAAAGTCCAGGGCCAGACAGCTATACTAGTGAATTCCATCAAACATTCAAAAAAGACTTGGTTGCTATTCTACTCAAAGTTTTCCAAAAAATTGAAGAAGAAGCAATACTTCCAAACACATTTTATGAGGCCAACATAAGCCTCATACCAAAACCTGGCAAGGACAACACAAAAAAAGAAAACTACAGACCAATATCACTAATGAATACAGATGCTAAAATACTAAACAAAATACTAGCAAATTGAATACAACAACATATTAAAAAAATAATTTATCATGATCAAGTAGGATTCATCCCAGAATCACAAGGATGGTTCAACATACGTAAAACGGTTAACGTAATAAACCATATCAACAAAACAAAGAACAAAACCCATATGGTCTTATCAATAGATGCAGAAAAGACATTTGATAAAATACATCATTTATGTTTAAAACACTTAACAAAATGGATATAGAAGGAAAATATCTCAACATAATAAAGGCCATCTATGATAAACCATCAGCTAACATCATATTAAATGGCATAAAACTGAGGACTTTTCCCCTAAAATCAGGAACAAGACAAGGTTGTCCACTCTCTCCACTCTTACTCAACGTAGTGCTGGAAGTTCTAGCCAGAGCAATCAGACAAGAGAAAGAAATAAAAGGCATTCATATTGGGAAAGGAAAAGTAAAGGTTTCACTTTTTGCAGATGATATGATCCTGTACATCGAAAACCCCAAAGACTCTACAAAAAGACTACTAGAAATAAACCAATACAGTAAGGTTGCAGAATACAAAATTAATATACAAAAGTCCATTGCCTTCCTATATGCCAACAATGAAACATCAGAAAACGAGCTCAAAAAAACAATCCCCTTCATGGTTGCAACAAAAAAAATAATAAAATACTTAGGAATAAACATAACAAAGAATGTAAAGGACCTATATAATGAAAAGTACAAAGCACTGTTAAGGGAAATCAAGAAAGATATAATGAAATGGAAAAATATTTCTTGTTCTTGGATAGGAAAAATAAATATAGTCAAAATGACTATATTACCCAAAGCGACATACAAATTTAATGCAATTCCCATCAAAATTCCAATGTCATTTTTTAAAGAAATGGAACAAAAAATCATCAGGTTTATATGGAACTATAAAAAACCCCAAATAGCCAGAGCAATCCTAAGGAAAAAGAACAAAGCTGGGGGCATTACAATACCTGGCTTCAAATTATATTATAGAGCCAAGATAATCAAAACAGTATGGTATTGGCAGAAAAATAGATACTCAGACCAATGGAACAGAATAGAAAGCCCAGAAATAAAACCACATATATATGGTCAACTAATTTTTGATAAAGGGGCCAACCAACTCACAATGGAGAAAAGAAAGCCTCTTCAACAAATGGTGCTGGGAAAACTGGAAAGCCACATGCAAAAGAATGAAACTCGACTACAGTTTGTCCCTTTGTACTAAAATTAATTCAAAATGGATCAAAGACCTAAATATAAGATCTGAAACAATAAATTACATAGAAGAAAATATAGGTACTAAACTCATGGACCTTGGTTACAAAGAACACTTTATGAATTTGACTCCAAAGGCAAAGGAAGTGAAGGCAAAGATAAATGAATAGGACTACATCAGACTAAGAAGCTTTTGCACAGCAAAAGAACTGACAACAAAACAAACAGATAGCTAACTAAATGGAAGATGGTATTTTCAAACAACAGCACAGATAAGGGCCTAATACCCAAAATATACAAAGAACTCATAAAACTTAACAACAAACAAGCAAACAATCCAATAAAAAAATGGGAAGAGGACATGAACAGACACTTCTCCCAGGAAGAAATACAAATGGCCAACAGATATATGAAAAGATGCTCATCTTCATTGACTATTAAAGAAATGCAAATCAAAACTACATTGAGATACCACCTCATACCTGTTAGATTAGCTATTAACAACAAAACAGGTAATAACAAGTGTTGGAGAGGCTGTGGAGAAAAAGGAACCCTCATCCACTGTTGGTGGGAATGTAAAGTAGTACAACCACTATGGAAGAAAGTAAGGTAGTTCCTCAAAAAATTAAAAATAGAACTACCATATGACCCAGCAATCCCTCTATTGGGAATATACCCCCATAACTCAAAAACACTGGTACATAAAAACACATGCAGCCCCATGTTCATTGTAGCATTGTTCACAGTGGCCAAGACATGGAAACAATCAAAAAGCCCTTCCATAGATGATTGGATAAAGAAGATGTGGTACATATATACTATGGAACACTACTCAGCCATAAGAAATAATGACATCAGATCATTTACAACAACGTGGATGGACCTTGATAGCATTATACTGAGTGCAATAATAAATCAGAAAAAAACTAAGAACTATATGATTCCGTACATAGGTGGGACATAAAAATGAGACTCAGGGACATGGACAAGAGTGTGGTGGTTACTGGGAGTGGGGAAGGGAAAGGAGGAGGTGGGGGGAGAGGAGGTGCACAAAGAAAACCAGATAGAAGGTGATGGAAGACTATATGACTTTGGGTGATGGGTATGCAACATAATCAAATGTCAAAATAACCTGGAGATGTTTTCTCTGAACCTATGTACTTTGATTGATTAATGTCACACCATTAAAATTAATTAAAAAAAATAAAAAATTTAAAAAGTGGGTATAATTACGTCTACATAACAACATTATGTAGGTTATAAACATTATAAGGTTACAAACACAAAGTTGGAAATGAAAAAATAAATTTAAAAAGTAAAAGAGAAAGAAGGATGGGGGAAGGGGAGAGACAAGGAAAAATACAAGAAAGAAAGAGAAGGGAAGGGAAGGGGAGTTGGAGGAGAGGGGAGACGTCTCCACACATTCAACATATTACATTGCATTTTAATAGTATGCCTTGGCAAATTAGAAATGTTGGTAATTTGGATTAACTGAAACCAATCAAAACTAGCATGAGGGTCATTCTCATATAAATATATTTTCAGTTTCTAACATAATGCTGTAATTTGCAAGTTTCACGTTTGTAATTCCAAAAATGGCAAGCCCTAGAGTAGACAGCATGAAATGAGATGGCATGCCCTGTAATGTATTGTATTGCTGACTAATTATTCCATGAAAGTTAGTCTTGTCAGTCTGCTCTTTCATAGAGCAGAGAATTGGCATTGTTACAGTTTTCTGCTTAGTCCCAAGAAAGTCTAAGACAAGTTCACCATTAACAGGACCACAATTTTTGCTTTATTAATAGCATTGAATAACTTGCTTCTTCCACACTGCCTTTTTCATGTTCAACCTTCAGATTTCCATCTTTGCCCCTCATTACATTCCAGGTTAACTCATAGTGCAGCACTGTAGTTAAACCTTTGAAATTACATAGACTAGATTAAAATCCCATTTTTGTCTCTTGCTAGCTATCTAATTTGTAAAAATTAATTCATTATTTTATTCCTTCCTTGGACAAACATTTCTCGATAACTACTTTGAGAAAGCATTGCTCCAGGAAAATTCAAGAGTGAAAAAAGAGACAAAATTTCGGCCCTTGTGGAGCTCGCATACTAGTATGTTCCAAATCACTGCCAAAAACAAAATTGAGTTTTAAAATAAATGAAATCTGGTAATTCACTTAGCTCAGTACTTGAAACATAGAAAATTCTCAATCAATGGCAGTTTAAAAATTATGTCACCAAGGGTGACAGCTGAAACAGGTAAGCTCTGTCTCCTCTTCCCACTCCAAACAGTATCAAGAGTTATATAACCATGATTTTCATGTGAAATGAGTAAGTCATGTGCCCAAAAGAAAAAGCACAGCTGGTTGGTTCAAACGAAGTCCCAGCCTGGGGTATAACATAGTAGCTTTGCCATCATACATAAGCCACAAGTCTTGCCATCAAGCTTATATAGACAGGTCGTTTCAGATAACTAGCTTCTGGAGAGGAATAATAAAAAGGAGTACAGCACAGTGGAACCAGTCAAGTATATTTAGGCTACATTATTAGACAAATTTCTTACTTTCCTTGAAACCAGATTATAAATATACTAGTTGCATGCCATCTTCTGTTTTCTCTGCTTAAAATGCTCTTCCCCCAGATATGTGCTTGCCTTTCTCCTACACTGTTGAAACGTCAGCTTGTCTTAGAGAACCTCCCTGATCAACTGTATAAAAGAGCAGCCCCTCACATCCCAGTCTTCCTCTATCCCATTTCATTTTTATCAACTTTCATTTTTCTTCATGGCATGTAAGCCCACATTGCATTAGTCTTGTTTATTTGTTTGCTGCTAGTCTCCCCACTCTAGAACATTACCAAATATTCTGTCTTTCTGATAACTACTGAAACCTCAACACCTAGAACAACAGACCTTGATCAATCCAAAGTGCGTTGATCGATCCAAAGTGCTGCTCTGTAAATATTTGCTTTAAAATTTGAGTAAATACCTTAAAATTGCCTATAGTGCCACTGGGGTCATTGATTGATTGAAATCCACTTATTAGATGTTCTGGTTAAGGATGTCCCTGGACCCAAAACTACAAATCTCCACTTGAATTCTAGCTTGTCTGTCAAACATTCTAAGTAATAGACATTTAACTCTTGGTATATCAAATATTGCTCTCATATTTTTTAGCTGAGGTCTTTCCAAATAAGGAAAGACTGATATCCTCCAGTATCTTAAGTGAGGAACCCTAAAAACAAACAAAAAAAGGCCTGTTTAGTTTGATATAATCTCATTTGTTTTGATTTGCTTTATTTGAACTTGTCTGGAAAAACATAGCCAAAAAATATTTCTAAGACCAATGTCAAAGAGTTTATTGCCTATATTTTTCTTCTAGGAATTTTATGATTTATGGTCTTACATGTAAGTCTTTAATCCATTTGAGTTTATTTTTGTATATGATTATATGATATATGATGTAAAAAAGTGGCCCAGTTCCATTTTTTCTTGTAATTGTTCACTATTCTTCTTATTGAAGAGACCGTCTTCTCTGCATTGAATATTCTTACCTCCTTTGTCATAGTTTAATTGACCATGTAAGACTGGGTTTATTTCCAGGCTTTCTATTCTGTTCTATTGAGCTGTGTGTTTTCAGTGTGTGTGTGTGTGTGTGTGTGTGTGTGTGTGTGTGTTTTGATTACTATAGCTTTGTAGTATAGTTAGAAGTCAGGGAGTACGAGTCCTCCAATTTTGTTCTACTTTCTTAAGACTGCTGTGGCTATTCTTTATGGTCCTATATAAAATTTAGGATTATTTGGTGCTATAAAAATACCACTGGTATTTTAATAGAGGTTATATTAAATCTGTATATTGTTTTGGGTAGTATGGAAATTTTAATGATACAGTCTTTCACACTAAAAAGCTTTTGCATAGTGAAGGAACTATCAACAAAACAAAAAAGCAAGCACTGAATGGGGGAAGGTATTTGTAAAGAACATTTGTGATAAGGGGTTAATATCCAAATTATATAAAGAACTCATAAACTCCCAAAAAATGTATATCTAAAAGTGAGCAGAGGACCTGAATAGCCATTTCCCCAAAGAAGACATACAAATAGCCAATAGACACATGAAAAGATACTCAACACTACTAAACATCAGGGAAATACAAATCAAAACCTCAATGATATATCACCTTACACCCCTCAGCCTGGCTATTATCAAAAAGACAAGAAATAACAAATATTGATGAGGACATGGAGAAAGGGAGCTTTTGTGTACTGTTAGTGAGACTACTAATTGGTATGGCCACTTGGAAAATGATAAGGAGGTTATTCAAAAAATACAAAATGGAATAATGGAATTTACTCAGACATGAAAAAGAATTAAATCTTACCATTTGTGACAGCATGGATGGGCCTAGAGCCGAGATGGTGAAAACCTTTTTATAAAAACCTCCCACTTTTGCAGTGCTGGTCAACCTGGTCCCTCCCGCCCACTAGTGGGCGGTCCAGCTTTCATGGTGGACCAATCATGGTGCCATTTGATTGCTCCACTACCACCCACCATGAAAGCTGGAATGCGCACTAGTGGGCGGGAGAGAAGAGTTTGACCAGCACTGCAAAAGTGGGCGGTTTTTATAAAAAGGTTCACCATCATGGGCCTAGAGGGTTATATGCTAAGGAAAATAAGTCAGACAAAAAAGGACAAATATTGTATAATTTCACTTATATGTAGAATCTAAAACACAAAATAAAACAAAACAGAAACAGACTCATAGATATAAACTAATGGTTGTCAGAGGGGAAGAGGGTGAGGGGAAGCATGAAAAAGGTGAAGGGGAATAGGAGGTACAAATTTCCAGTTATAAAATACGTCATAGAGATGTAATGTATAACAAGGGGAATGTAATCAATAATATTATAATTTTGTAGGGTGTCAGATAGTTACTAGACTTATCTTGTTGAATAAGTATATAAATGTTGAATAGCTATGTTGTACACCTTAAACTAATATAATATTGTATATTAACTATATTTTCATAATAAATAAAAAAGCCTGTTTCACCATTTACCCTTTGTTCTCTAAACCATTAATTCTCAAACTTTAGCTAGCATCAGCACCATCTGGAAGGCCTATGAAAATGCAAATGGTTGAGCTCCACTCCCAGAGCTTCCGGTTCAGCAGGTCTAAGGTGAGGCCCTAGAATTTGCATTTTTAGCAAGTTCTCATGTGATGCTGATGCTGCTGGTCAGACTTCCTTTTTGAGAATCTCAGCTGACTTCACACTGCAAAAAAAGCAACAAACAAAAAAACTCTGATACAGTCCTTTACACTCTCACCCTAACTCTGCCTTTTGTTACTATAACTAAAATAACGATCACATTTACTCCTGGATTTAACCAACCTGAAAGTTATATTCTGGGAGTGTGGGCAAATTTTGTGTTTTAGTTCCATAATGAAATCTAGGCTTCAGCATCATTAAGCAATCTACTTCATAATGAAAATTAATTATTATGGTCATTAGATTAAATAGCTTCTGTCATCTGCAAAGGAATAATTAGTACAGAAAATTGTTTCACAAGTAAGAAATAATCAATCAGCAAAGGCTGGCTATAACTATGATGTCTTTTCTCTACTAATTTCCATTGGACCTACCCAGAATAGGAAAGAGGTAGGGGAATATGTGGGTGTATTCTAACAAGGACTTATGGACATTGTAATTTAAAAAAACAAACCAATGATTAATTAAATTTAACTACTTAAAAATTATTTTCTAGCCCTGGCCAGGTAACTCAGTTGGTTAGAACATTGCCCAGATGTGCCAAATTTGCAGATTCGATCCCCGCTCGGGGCACATACAAAAATCAACCAATGACTGCATAGATAATAAGTGGAACAAAAAGATCAATATCTCTCTCTCCTTGGTTCTTTTTCAAAAAAATCAATAAATTAAAAACATTATTTTCTGTGTCTACCATATTCTTGTATACTATGCTTTCCCTTTGGGTTTAGTGTTCATGTTTTTTTACTTAGGGTCTGGGGTGATGACTTATTTTTTATACCTGAAAATATGTTTATTTTGTCCTCCCTCTTCATTAACATATTAGCTGTATATAAAGTTCTAAGATGACAATTACTGTCCTGCTGCTTTTTAAAGGTATTACTTAACTGTCTTCTAACATATATTTTTTGCCAAGGTGGAAAAGTTACTCTTTTCCTAGATGTTTTGTCTTTTATTTCTGGTAGCTTATATGGGTTTCTTTTTTGGAGTCTCAGGTTCCTTCTTATGTTTAGTATTCTGCAGCTTCTCATACAGTTTCTAGGTGAGTGTATTTTCTTTATCTGATTGGTACGTGTAGTGCCTCCCAAATACATGATAGTGAGGAATAAAATTTTTGATAAAACTGGGGTCAAAAATAAGGTAAACTCTCAAGAGAAATAAAAAGAAGGGCAACATGAAAACCCCCTATTCAAACCAAAATTACATATATAGTAAATGAGGAAATCCAAAGTTAAGATTCAACTATTGGAATCAACTATTAAAAGACAATTTTTTCCCTGGCCGGTTTGCTCAGTGGTAGAGTGTCGGCCTGGCATGTAGAAGTCCTGGGTTCGATTCCTGGCCAGGGCACACAGAAGCGCCCATCTGCTTCTCCACCCCTCCCCCTCTCTTTCCTCTCTGTCTCTCTCTTCCCCTCTCGCAGCGAGGCTCCATTGAAGCAAAGATGGCCCGGGCACTGGGGATGGCTCCTTGGCCTCTGCCCCAGGCACTAGAGTGGCTCTGGTCGCAACAGAGCGACGCCCCAGAGGGGCAGAGCATCAACCCCTGGTGGGCAGAGCGTCACCTCCTGGTGGGCATGCCAGGTGGATCCCGGTCGGGCGCATGCGGGAGTCTGTCTGACTGTCTCTCCCCGTTTCCAGCTTCAGAAAAATACAAAAACAAAAACAAAAAAAAACAAAAAGACAATTTTTTTACATGAAATCAACAAATTATGAAACAAAAGTAGGCAGAAACAGGTATTACTTAAAAAAACTAGCTAAAAGTCTTGGAAATAAATACTAATTAAAATAATTATTGACAATGGGGATGACATCAGAGTAATGGTGGCATGAGAGGTACTCCTGATCTCTCCCCTTGAAATTTCAACAAATTGAACAACTATAATGCAGTGAAGGGATCCGAGCTGGGCTTATAGGCATGCCTAAAAGATGCATGCACCGAATGGACTAAAGGTGAGATGGGATAGAAAAGGGGGCAGAAGATAAAACACATTTGCAGTGGGCTTTGGAGAGGAGAAGAGAGGAGACTAACCGGGAGTGACTGGGGTTTTTTTCTCTGCTGGACTACAAGGAGGAGGGAAGCTCAGGCTCTCTGGGTTTTGTCTGAGATGTATGGAGAGGGAAACTCAGAATGACTGGGTCTCCTTCTGCCCAGAGGGGTGGTGAAACAGAGGGGCAGAGGAGAAGATAAACCAAAGCATCCAGAGCACAGGGTTATGGCCAGTGTTCCCGTGATCTACCTGCAGCCCAGACTCAGCAGAGACAGAGAAAGCTAAAGTGTAGTTACCAGCCTTCCAGGTCCTGCCTCCCTTACCTTGCAGTAGAGAATGGCAGAGACTAACCCCACACCTAGCTCTCCAGAGCCACTCTCTCCCCTGAAGAAAAGAGGTGTTCCACATCTGGTTCCCAGGTCTGTTGAGATGTGAGGAGTACCCAGAAGCCTAAGATATTCATTGCTATAACTGTAAAGCAGAAAAGCTAAAGTAGTAAAGCTAAAGCCGTAAAGCCCTCACAACATGCACCACCACTAACGTGACTGCAGTCCCGCCTACATCATTGCAAAAGTAATATCTAAGTAGACATCCCAAGAACTTCATAGAGCTAAAAGATATAACACAGAGACACCTACTGGAAGAAATCTCTCAAAACCAAATTTTATTTTTCCTTTTATTCCCCCTTTTTTCTTTTTTTTTTCTTATTCTTTTTTCTCTTTTTTGTTTTTGAATTTCATTTTCCTTAATTTTTATATTTTTATTCTTTTTCGTGTTTTGTTTTTGATTTTTTTTGTTTGCTTTCAATCTTTTTTACTGTGGTTTATCTTGTGATAATTTTTAAAATTTTTATATATTTTTTAATTTTTCAATTTTTTTAGGTTTTGTTCTTTGTTTTTTTGGTAGAGTTCTTAAGAATACCACTCTCAAATGCCATCAAAGAAGAAGAAAGTAATACCATGGCTACACAAACAGAAACATAGTTCAGAAAGAAAAAGAAAAATCTCCAGAAAATCATCTCAACCACATGGAAACTTTGGAGTTAAAAATGATAGAGAATTCAAAACTGAAGTTTTGAAAATACTCAACAAGATGTGAGGAGACACAAATAGGCAACTTAAGGAGCTCAGAAAACAAATTAATGAACAAAATAAATACCTCACCAAGGAGATTAAAACTTTGAAAACAGAGATGTAAAAGTCAATATGTGAATTTATCCAATAGAACAAGTTTATCTAATAGAACAAGTCTGATAGAGGAAAGAATCAGTGACATTGAAGACAGACAACTAGAGATGCCACAAAGAGAAGAGAGACTCATGAATTAAAAAAACTGAAAGAGCTCTACAAGAATGGTCTGACACCTAATCAGGTGGTGGCTCAGTAGATAGAGCATCAGACTGGGATGCAGAGAACCCAGGTTCGAGACACCAAGCTTGCCAGCTTGAGCATGGGCTCATCTGGTTTGAGCAAAGCTCACCAGCTTGGACCCAAGGTCACTGGCTCGAGCAAGGAGTTACTTGGTCTGCTGTAGCCCCACGGTCAAGGCATGTATGAGAAAGCAATCAATGAACAACTAAGGTGTCACCAAAAAAAAACTAATGATTGATGCTTCTCATCTCTTTCCATTCCTGTCTATCTGTGCCTGTCTATCCCTCTCTCTGACTCTCTGTTAAAAGAAAAAATTGTTTGACTCCCTCAGAAAGAGCAACATAAGAAAAATGGGTATATCAGAAGAAGAAGAGGGGAAAAGGGAATGGAGAGCCTATTCAAACAAATTATTGATGAGAATTTCCCAAGCCTATGAAAAGAGTTAGAGCCTCAAAACCAAAAAGCAAACAAAATGCCAAGTTACTACAACCTAAACAGACCCACTGCAAGGCACATCATAATAAAATTGTCAAAAATCAATGACAAAGAAAGAATCCTCAAGGCAGCTAGCGAAAGAAAAAAATAACATATAAAGGAAAGTCCATTAGGTTATCATCAGACTTCTTAGCAGAAACTCTACAAGCCAGAAGAGAGTAGACCCAAACATTCAAAGTACTGAAAGAGAAGAATTACCAGTCAAGAATACCATATATAAAAACTTGTACAGACATACAGAAGCTGAGAGAATTTACTATCAGGAAATCCACATTGCAGAAATACTCAAGGGGGTTATTCAGCCAGACACAAAGAACAAAACAAAACAAACTACAAGTAAAATCTGCAACAAGAGCATAATAAAAACAAGGATAATCTGTGACAACAATAACATAAAAGGGGAGAGAATACCGTGGTAGCAAAGGAGGATTGAGTGCAGAAGCACACATAAGAGAAAGGGCTGTTGTACATATGAACATGTTTTTCTTAATAACCTAATGATAACCACTCATGAAAAAACCACTACTGAAGTATACAGCTCAAAAAAAGAAGAAACCAATACAGCAAAGTTGCAGGATACAAAATCAGTATACAAAAGTCTATAGCTTTTCTATATGCCAATGATGAAACTTTGGAAAATGAACTCGAAAAAGCAATTCCTCTTACAATTGCAACAAAAAAATAAATTACCTAGGAATAAACTTAACAAAGGATGTGAAGGATCTACAATACTGAAAACAGCAAGACATTATTGAAAGGAATTGTAAAAGGGACAATGAAATGGAAATATATTCCATGTTCATGGATTGGAAGAATCAACATAGTTAAAATGACCATATTACCCAAAGCAATATACAAATTTAATGCAATCCCCCTCAAAATCTCCATGTTGTTTTTTAAAGAGATAGAACAAAAAATCGCCAGATTTCTATGGAATCACAAAAAATCCCAAATAGCCAAGGCAATCCTGAGGAAAAAGAATGAAGCTGGAGGTATCACACTACCTGACTTCAAATTATATAATAGAGCCACAATAATAAAAAAGAATGTGATTGGCAGACAAACAGACAGACCAATGGAACAGAACTGAGAGCCCAGAAATAAAACCATGTATATATGAACAAATCATTTTTGACAAAGGAGCCAAAAACATACAATGGAGAAAAGAAATTCTCTTCAATAAATGGTGCTGGGAAAATTGGAAAACCACATGCAAAAGAATGAGACTTGACTACAGTTTGTCCCCCTGCACAAAACAATTCAAAATGGATCAAAGACCTAAATATAAAACCTGAAACATAAATTACATAGAAGAAAACATAGTTACTAAGCTCATGAACCTTTGCCATAGAGAACAATTTATGACTTTGACTCCAAAGGCAAGGGAAGGCAAAAATGAAACTACAGTAGTACCTTGACACACGAGTTTAATTCGTTTGTGGCTGAGCTCGTGACTCAATTTGCTCACGTTCAAATCGAATTTCCCCATTTAAATTAATGGAAATGCAATTAATCTGTTCTGGCCCCCTAAAACTACATGGATTGTTTTATATGCTTCTAAATAAGAAAATATACTTTATAAGTAACAAATACACACACACACACACACACACACACACATAGACATAATAAGAGAGAACATAAAGAAATAAACTGGTTAATGAAGTGTATTTACCTTCAAGGTCAGGTGAAGATGCTGGAGAGGGGGAGGAGACTGGCGGAGGAGAGTTTCATTTCATGCACTATCACTTAACATAACTTACTCTCTACACACTTAATGTTACATTTAATTGCAAAATTTAACTTTCACACTATGTATGATATGTAACTTTATCACTAAACTTTAATTGCTACTTTTTTATTTAATCATCATCATTTTCTTCACTGATTTTTGGCTTTTTTGCCACACTTTCCTCACTTTCACTTAGAGGCCGTTTCAACAAAAACCTTTCCATGGAAGTTTGTTTCTTCCTCCCTTTCAGAATGTTCAGCAGGCCATCTAGTGGATGGTGGTGGAAGCTCATGATTCAAATACCCACTCTTGACTTAAAGCAAAAAATCCCACAAGTGACTGATCATCTCTCAAATTGCTCTTGATTTAAAGTACTTGTGTGTCAAGGTACCACCGTATATCAAACTAAAAAGCTTCTGCACAGCAAATGAAACTGACAACAAAACAAATAGGTAGCCAAATAAATGAGAGATAATATTTGCAAACAACAGCTCCAATAAGGAGTTAATAACCAAAATATATAAATAACTTAGAAAACTCAGCAACAAACAAGCAAACAATACAATTAAAAAATGGGGAGAGGACCTGAATAGACACACTTCTCCCAAGAGGACATACAAATGGCCAATAGATATAAAAAAATGCTCATCTTCACTAGCTATTTGAAAAATGCAAATCAAAACAATGAGATACTACCTCATACCTGTTAGATTGGCTATTATCAACAATACAGCTAATAACAAGTGTTGGAGAGGTTGTGGAGAAAAAGGAACCCTCATTCACTGTCTGTGGGAATGAAAAGTAATGCAACCATTATGAAAGAAAGTATGGGTGGTTCCTCAAAATATTAAGAATAGAATTACCATATGATCCAGCAATCTCTCTACTGAGTATCTACCCCAAAAACTCAAAAACACTTGTACATAAAAACACATGCACCCTCATGTTCAAGACAGCATTATTCTGTGGCCAGGACATGGAAACAAAGTGTCCCTTGATAGAGGATTGGATAAAGAAGATGTGATACATATATACAATGGAATACTACTCAGCCATAAGAAATGATGACATAGTGACATTTACAACATGGATGGACCTTGAGAACATTATACTGAGTGAAATAAGTAAATCAGAAAAGCTAAGAACTGTATGATTTCACACATAAGTGGGATATAAAACTGAAACTTAAACTTATGGACATAAAGTGAAGTGGTTACTGGGGGAAAGGAAATGTGGGGAGGGGAAGGAGACATGGGGGAACAGGGAGGGAGGGTGTGTGAGAAAAGGTATAAAGAGAGACAAATATAAGGTGATGGAAAATGACTTGACTTTGGGTGATAGGTATATGACATAATCAACAGTTCCAATGCTATAGAAATGTTCACCTAAAACCTATGTACTCTTATTGAACAATGTCACCCTGTTAAAGTTAATTTTCTGAATAAAATTTTAAAGAAATTTTGTATAATAATTATTGAGTAATATCAACAATAATAATGACTCATACTCTAGGTTGTACACATGGTTGGAGGGTAATAACGGTTTAGAAAATAATACTCAGGAATTCACCCACAGACATCAGAAGGACAAAGAAAATTAATGAGAGAGAATCTGTTAAGCAAAATGGAGGTTAGAATATATATCTAACATACGTCAAACGTGAGTTCCAGAATAAGAGAAAAAATGGTGAAGAAGCAGCATTGTAAGAGATCAGAAATTTCCAGAATTAAAGACTTGAGTTCTCAAATTTCAAGTGTGCCTTTCATAATTCCAGGGGAAAGACAGAACATTAGTGAGACCTCCCTAAGGCATATTTCAACAGAAATGGCACTCTTCCAGTATATTTAAAGTAATATAATATATAATAACACAAGAGTGCAAAAGATAGTAGTGAGACATCAATGGAGGAAGCAATGGGGAGGAGGCATTAACGGAAATGTCAGAAGTGAAACCATGAGATGCTGAGACAGGAGAGTCATGAGAAAGGGCTATTTTATGGGCTCGCCAATGGAAGTCCCACCTCTTCCATCTCTGTTAAGAGTGCTGCTTCTGATGACTGCCCCACTCACAGAGGGGGTCATCAATTGCCAGAGGAACTTTGGTAATCAATATTCTTCAAAGATTGAAAACTGCCTTTTCCATTGTAGTGGTTTCTACAACTCGACCTACTAGGCCCAAGGCTCTCCCTCCAAGGCTGTTTCCCTATTGGACTAAATACACACACCTACAAAGTCATGTAACAAATAGCTATTGCACCCCTACTTCTGCAGGATAGCAAACTTAAAAAGTATTTGTCGGTGACTGGAAAAAGAGACAAGGTTATAAAGAAATAGAAACATTTTTCCCTACCCTTAAGAGTTTAAAATCTGTTTCAAGAGACAAAAATAAACTAAAGTAATTACATCAGAACAATGCAAATTAACATAACTCCCACTAAGAATATAAAAGCAATTTAATTAGAAAGGAAATTTTTCCTTATGGATTAGCATGAAGTGATATCAAATGCAGACCCAGATGCATCTGTGGAATAGATAAATATTCTGATGAATGAGAGGCTGATTTTGACCCCAATATGCTCACTAAACAAATGGATGTTGACATATGCAAAGACGATTGGGATCATTTTAACTGATAAATAAATTACTATATTAAGCAGCCTCAATCAAGCATTATTTGTAGGGTACCATACTACCAAAGTTTATCTATTTGCTTTGAAGAAAAGTTATTCATGCAGAAATGTGGCTAATTGTACATTGTTCTAAACAATATCAGATGTAGAAGGTAGCAATTTAGGGAAGATTGCTCCTAGGATAACAATATTGAACAAACATAATAATAATGGCCTAGCATGAATCCCAAAATAGGGTCAGTTATTCTATGTATGCCTCCCTCTCTCCCTCCCTCCCAAGAGGGACAGTGCATCGAACCCCAGGCAAGCTGAGCCACGTGCCTTCCATTTTGAGCATATTTCTTGCCCTGCTTGCAGTGTGAGCATTTGACTTTTTTATGAGTTGCTCCATCAGTACCAACCAGAGAACCCTGTGAACATGCAAAGTCTAATGCTGTTCGTTAAAATGAAGAAGCTGATACATCCATCTATCTCTGTGGGAGTTAGTTGCTTACATATAGCTGAGAGATTGGGCTGAGTACAAATTTTCCCCCCCAACCCCCATTGTTTATAACAAGTCTTTTATCATCTTGAAGTTTGAATTAACATTTCTCTCTCTACCAGTTTAGCTGTTTTTCCATTTGGCAAACTCGAGCTTTTTCCTGTTGTCTTCCCTTTAGGGCATGACTTAGCATAGTTGTGCAATGTTGATTGTTTGTTATTTTTTATTTTTTTGATGTCATTCTTAAAGATGTCAAATCTTCTACCCTGAGTTGTACTGGAAAAAACAAAGATTTCCATGCAGGGGGAGTTTGGGAAAATGACATAGTTGATAGAAACTTGGGCTTTATTGGTAAAGCTCTTTTGTTTGAAGCATATTCAGTAAGCTGTTCTCCTACGGCTATTTCAATAGATTCCTCCAACCCACACACCCCTGCTCCACAACATACACACACACACATTCCATTGTTTCAAACTGTTTCGACTGTCAAGTCAGTATAACAGCTTCATATAGGGAAGTTTTACATAAGGGGGGCAGTAAGCAGTGTGGTTAGAAGGTCCATCTCTGGAATGAAATATCTTCTATATTCCAATCCTAGCACTGACCCTTACCAGCTGTGTGACCTTTGACATGTTACTCAATCCCTCAGTGCCTGAGTTTTGACCTTACGGAATAAGGGGAATAAATACCATCTAAAAATATTGTGAGAAATAAATAAAATAGTATATATAAAATGTCTAGCAGAATACTTTCCAAGCACACTACTAAGATACATAAATATCAGTAATGATAGCTTTTTAATGATTGTGTTAAAACCTTAGAATTAGTATCAATTTTGGTGATCAAGGGGTAAATTATTCTGTTTGTAGATTGTTCAGTAGCCAGATTCCTTATCCCTACAACCTCTCATTGTCCTATTTACACACACGACCTCATTTCTTATTCTGACAACCTCCCCTAGACTGTCAAAGGGACAGAAAGTAAAAACATTTCTACTACTGTTTCATATGTAGCTCTAATATGGCGTATTGGGGAAGCAGTTGAATCAAAAAATGGAACAGTAGCTATTAAAGATTCAATTATCTCTATTCTTCCTTCGCCCACTTGAGGAAAGTCAGCAGTAAGGGGGGGAGAGACATGCATTAAAGTGCTTTAGGAATGTCTTGGGGGAAATAAATATGCACTCTAAATGCAAGGTATCATTATATTATTATCACACTGCATTCATTTAATAAGAGATTAAAGTGTTCCGGTTCACAGCAACTAAACTTGCTTCCAATTTTCCCACGGTTTCTTTGATATTCTTTATTCGAAGGAAGCTCCCACTTAGGACAATTGCTGCAATATGTTGGTTTTAAACTAAAGCCCTCTTCGAGATCAGAAGTGCCTTTAATCCAATCATAATATTAAGTGCTCACTTGTTTTCCCAGATTCATTTCTTCCCAAGTTGAGTCAGCCTCACCTCATCTTCACAGGCCAGTGACAATCAGTTCATACCGAAGCCCTTCATTCCACTGTGTTCTAGGGTACCTTCGCTCACCCCTTTTTTCCAGAACTCCAAGAGCGAACCCAGAAAGGCCAAAAGGTCTGAAAGATCTCCACAGCAACTGTCTGTGTGACAAGGTGGCTTTCCTAAAAGAAGACACTAAGAAGGAGTTTTGGGTGCAAGATTTTTATTAGAAACCACACTTGGGAAGGGAAGGAGAGAGAACAGGAGACAAGAGAGCAGGAACTCAAACTTCAAAGGCCCCACGAGCCTCTGTGGAAAGCTCTGCAATGAGTATTACCTGTCAGTATGTCTCCCGCAGTGCTAAGTGCCTAGATTTTTCCAGCCCCATCCTGCTCAGGCACTCCACAGACAGTGGGCTGTGGCAACCAGTCCTTCACTGAAGGAAATCTGGGCACCTCATCTCCACACTTCTTCTCTCAGGCCTGCTGTCCTTCACCAAGGTGTAAGATGCAAGAGCAAAGAAATGTGTAAGTGGTTGGCCACGTGTTTTCATCAGGGTCCAACACTATGTCCCTTCTAGTTAAATACTCTGACAGCAAGAAGAAGAATGATTGTAATGGAGTAGATGTAAAGGGGCAGTGGCCATTCCTGGTGACACCCTCCTTATCCTTCTGAACGTATTCCTTTCCCATTAATCCTTACATTGCTGAAACTGTCCCACCTTCTACCCACTAGTCAAAGGTGGAAATTTAGGAGGCATCCTTGGCCTCTCCTTCCTTCTTCATCACCCACGTTCAGTCAGTCATAACTCTTACTAAGTCTACCTTCCTCATATTTCTTCTACTCTCATCCCTTCGTCTCTTCGCCCACTAACACAACCCAAGATCAGCTCTTAACACAGTAAATGATAAGGACGCTTCAGTTTGGAAAATATATAAAATATAGTATATAAAATTTAGCTAAAACCTGCACATAATTCAATTTAATATTTCATGAGACAACATCTTAAGGCATACATAATATTTCGCTGGATAGATGCAACAACAGAAGAAGGGCCCAGCACTGTATGAGCTCGCAGTCTTATTTTAGCAAAAGGAAAATCATTTGACTGATTAAGGAGAAAATGAAATAGGCTCTGACTCCTTGTTAATCTCAGACACATACAAAATGGACAAGGAAATGAAGGATATTTTATACAGATTGTGACATTCTTGATCTTATTCATCTACATAATGCCACATCAACTCAGAGATAGTGAAACCAAGAGATAAAAGCCTCTCAGGGAAGACAGAGCCTACGGTGCATATAAACACGGAAAGGTGTACTAGGGGAGGAAATCACCTGCATTTCTAGAAGATGAGTGAGATATGGCCCATCATATCAATAGCATGAAAGACATAAGGGATGTAAGAATACCTTTAAATGCTTAAACCAAAAAAAGCTATTATTAGAATACTCTATTTCTTCTTCAAATTCCTTATTTGTTCTCCATTTCCTCTAGAATATTTCCTCCCTCTTTATCCCTAATTGTTAAGACATTCTTCAGTTTCCAGTCCTTAGCTAATTTTTTTTCACCAACCATAAATTACCTTTAAAATATTCTAAAATTCTTAGATTTTATGCTTTGCAGCTTTACCACAAACACAAGAATTTTAGGTACTCTATTTATATAAAAGTCACAGCTATGATGTCTTTTAAACCCAGTCCTCCTTTTTTATTGCCACAACCACGATCCTAATTCAGACTGATATCTCTCCTATGGATTCTTGCAACAGTTACCCAAGTCTGATCCATCCCAGGTAGCTGCTAAATTGCTGTTCTTAAAGCCAATCAGTAGGTTGTTCCTGCTCACCCTAGTCCACAAACCTAGACTTTGAACTTGGACTCTGAACTGGGGCCCAAGACTTCAAGCTGACCTCAGATACACAAGATCTAATATCTAACTCTACCTACTAACCCCACATTGTGAGTTGCTCCTAAAATAAAATCTTTATCCCAATCGGCTCTCCAAATCTCCATCCATCCAGGAGCTTCGAAGCATATGAGCCACTCTGCTAACACTGTGAATGGTGTTATGGAGCTCGAGGATGTTAGGAACCTTAATCAAGGGTATGTTGTTAAAAAAAAATAGAATTCAAACTCAAGTCTTTTCTACTCCAGAGCTGCCCTCTTACCACCGCTACTTAAGTCTTTTTCACCAGAAAGCTGGTACTTTGAATCACTCTGTCCTGTCTTTCTTAATCACCAAGACAAGTTACACACACACACACACACACACACACACACACACACACACACACACAAAGTCAAGCTTTGGTAATAATCACATTGGCTGAGACTTAAACATTGTGAAATTTTCAAGGACAAATATACATGTAAAGACTGATGCTTTACTTGGATATAAATGCTAAAATAGGTGAAAGTGTATTTGACTGATCCTAGCTCCCTGATAGAAAGATTAAAATGTTTGAATCAAAGGTCTCTATGAAATCAGAAAAAATTTCCATGAGGTAATGAAGACTTTAAAAAAAAAAAGCTCCTGAAAGAAAATACTAAACAGATATATAATTCTACATTTCTCTCCTTACTAAGACAGCGAGCTAGAGTTCGGTCTTGCATGCAAATACATGTGCTTATGAGTCTCTGTCAGTTTCATTCTCTTCTTATACTAAAATCAAAGCAGATGAGCAGGAATTTCTCCTCTCTTGGTAGTGCTGAAGTCCCCAGAGCAGGCCTCTCTCCAAAGCCTGTAATACTGTTTGTCAGAAGTTGCAAAGTGGTGGCCTGAAGACACGATCTGGCCTGCACGTGTGTGCCACTGGCCCACACAGTGCTTTTCCTTTAATTGAATTAGTCTCCACCATTCAAAATTCAAAAATTTCACATCAAGTCCAGATTTTCAGATTTTCTTGGAAAACAGAGAGATCTGGGAACACTGAACGCACATTCCCCCCACGCCACGGGCCACTTCCTCTGGCTGGGAGCTGGCTCTACAGCTCACCCGCCCTACTCAGGGCTCCTGTCCTGTCCTGCAGTCTTGGGTTTTAAGGGCAATCCAGGTTCTGAGGGGAGAGCACAATGAAGAGTGTGGAGAGAACAGAAATAGGACACCAGAACATGGTTCCTGGTTTTTTTCTTTTGTTTGTGTGTTTGAAATTATTCATTTCCATAAAGGTGAGAAGGAAATCAACATTCCTTCTGCACTTCCTTCTTCCTTTTCAATCTATCTCCTACTCCTAAATATATACATTAAACATGTATATTTAACATATATTATAAAACAAAACTAAAGACATAAAATGATTTTAATCCCTGCTTCCCACAGTTCCAACCTCCGCCGCTCCACCGCCAATTTGGGAGACAATTATATTCATAAGGTAATCATACTTAGAAAAGTTTGATATTTTAAAATTTACAGAATTAAAAGAAAATGACACAATAATTTATAAGAAATCAGATTATAGGCATTTAAAGTAACAAAAAAATTTTTTAAAGATAGCCAAATAGAATACTGGGGATTGAGTGAGGTGGGATCATACAGACAAAGCAATAAAGGCAACAAGATCTTTTTCGTTTTAAAGATGTCTCCAGGAAGGTTATTTTATTTTATATGTATATTATAAAATAAGCAGTCTCAGCAGTTTCCAAGAGTTATTATGTCATTCCTTTCTATGTTGCTGAACAAAGGTAACCTGTGATTAAGTAGCAATTCATGATTTAAGGAACAGATAGAATTCATTGAACATTTTATAAGAGCATTTCTAGTGGCTTCTCACCTTTGAGGAGCTAGCTTCAATTTATACACTGTAATTAATCAGACAGCCAGAGCCAGAGAAAATTCATCAAAGAAAATGGAAACTTATTTGGGGGTAATTAGCTCCTCTGGTGATTGATCAGTTAGTTACTTCTTTATTTTTCCTGCTCACTGCCAATTCCGTTTCTATACTTTCTCTTATTATCTAAGAATCTCTAAGTGGAACATGTTTAATAATTTCTCAAGCCCAGTTTAAGTGTCAATGAAGAGAATAACAGGAGAAAAGCAATTTGTGAGACTGGTTTTCCTAACTTCATATGTGAAATCCTTTTGAAATACTGAAGTTCTATCCTGAAGTTCTGATGGAGGTGGCTCTGTCCGAGAAAATGGAAGGATAAAACAGCAGAACAAATAACAAAGCAAGAACTTATTAGATAATCAGGATGCTAAAGAGCAAAGCAGAAGTTTTTGGCTTGACATTAGGACAATTCATTCAAAATTTGCTGCGGAAGAACAAAGAGGAAATTTACTAATTTGAAAATTATTAAATTATTGCTAGTCTTCTTATTTTTTCCAGATCTACCACCAAGCCATTAATGCCTCTTTTGAAAAATCTCTTAAATTTTTCATTTGGCAAACAGATTTTCTTCTTCACTACTGATGGAGGGGGTTGGGGAAGGGGACTGATGTCTTCTTTGTATAAAGTAAACCATATGAATGGTAAATTTAGACAAATGGGAAAATAAATAGATGGTTATTATGCAAATAGCAAAGGACAAATAGATATGAAAAATTTTTTAGACCACAGCGGTGCCTTCTCAAAGAAATATTCTCTTTGCTTTTGCCTTTGAACCCCACCACCCTTAAGAACAAAAATCACCTCAAGAGATCTAGTGGTCGGCCTTTAGCTTATATTTATTTTTTTCATTATCTAAAATAGACTAGACAGTCCTACTATCTATCTATAGGAAAGATAAAAAGAATTAAAATAAAATTTTGCTATAAAATGAAAAAAAACTTGAGTAGTTCTTTCCTCAGGTCTACCAACAAATATGAAACTGACAGTAGAAAAGTACCTTGAAACTTTAGATAAAATTTATGCTCAGCCCCTCCTGACATGAAAAATACTTTTCAGCTATGAACTCATTTTCCTTTTAATGGGAGGATCGTAAAAGGTAAGTTGGAGCACTATTTCCCAATGGACATATGTTATTATAAAGATTAGATTTTTCAGAGATGGCAACCCCTAAGTTTAAAGCTAAAAACTCAAAGTGTTCTTACATTTCCATTGCCCTTTTTAAAAGGGAAACCCAGCTACCTCCACCTTTCCTGGCCACTTATCAAATGGGAGCTGCCCAGGCTGTTGGTGTGTGCGTTCCGATGGAAGCTCTTCCCAGCCTGTGAGCCAGGAGCCTGCATTTCCTCCCCTTTCTCTTCACAGCATCTAAATCTTCCTTTGACTCCATGGAAATTGTATTACTGATGGCCACTACTGCCTTTTTAATAACCAACACCAGAAGACTTTTTCTGGTTATGATCCTGTATCAAGTGTTTCTGCTCTATATCACTGGTCTTTCCTACCTCCCAGCCCCTCTGGTAATGGCTGAAGGTTCAATATATCAACATATATTATAGCATATTACAGCATATATTAAGATTTGACCTTTTCCTTTCTAGACCATTAGAGTAACTTTTTCCAATCTCAACTGCCTATCACTTAAACAAGAAATGGTTCATTCTTTTAACCAGTGGGTATTTGTTCCTACCCTCTATACCTGCAAGGAAGCTGAAGTATAACCTCAGGCTCAGGACACCCCTTTTTTCTCCTTCTTCTCTTCCATCTGCCCAGGATTTATGATTCCCCTCTCTTCCCTCAGGTATACCAGTAGGAGAGAAATCAGAGCCTGGAACCTACTGTTGATATTTGGATCCATGGTCCCTGACCCTAACCATTCAAACAACTTCTTGTGTGCATCAATTTCATGGCTTTTGTGCAACTAAAAAACATCCCCAAATGGTCCTAAATCCTCATGTATTCATCAGAGCGTGAAAAATATGGTACCTCTCAAAGCTTGGCAGAAAAGTGGCAGAGTAAACTCTTATAACTCTTGTCTGCCATTACTGCTTGGGGCCATAGGCAATAACAGGGAGTTCGGATTAAAAGTATCATCCACAGAACAGGAGCTCGAGAGACCAGGACCCAAGTTCTTAAAAGTGCCTGTGTCACTCATCAAGGTATTTCCTGTTTGCCTCTTCAGATATACTCTCCGGTCTTCCACAGCCTGCCCTATGCCAGGAGGTTGACAAGCACAGGCAACATCAATAGGGCCTCGGTGCTCCATTTTCTGGTTGTGTTTGATCAGTAAAGCCACTGCTAGGAGATTAAAGGAGAGAAATAAAGGAAAGGCAGTATATTATTCCCTTGACTCCTCCCCTACAGAGTTGCTTTGAATGGACAGTTCACTTAACACCACAGCAATCTAGTTAGACGCCCCTAACAGCTCTTTGCCTCTGAATTCTACTGACCCTTCCCTTTGAGACGTACTGGTGACAGATCTGCGACTGCTAACCCTATGTTCCTGTATTATCCTTTAGGGCTCACCCTATCCACATCGTTCTAATAAAATAAACCTCATGAATAAAACTCTCTGAGTTGTCCTAATTGTAGTGTGCCTCCTATTTCCACCTGGAAACCTAAATGACATTCAAAAAAATAATCTATAGGGTTTTATAAAAATACATATTCTAGCTCTGGTTGGGTCATTCAATTGGTTGGAGTGATGTCCCAACGTCATGAGGTTGTGGGTTGGACTCCCTGTCAGGGCACATACAACAATCAACCAATGATAGCATAAAGAAGTGGAATAACAAATCAATGTCCCCCCCTTCCTCTCTCTCTCAAAAAGAAAGTTAAAAATACATATTCTAGACCTCAACCCAGACCAACTGAATCAGAACCTTTAGAAGTGAAGCCTGAGAAATCATTTTTGACAAGTGTTTCAGATGATTTTTTTAAGTGAGAGTTAGAGGAATAGAGAGACAGATTCCCACATGCACTCCAGGATCCACCCAGCAACCCCCGTCTGGGGCCAATGCTCAAATCAACCAAGTTATCCTCAGTGTCCAGGGCTGAGGCTCAAACCAATTGAGCCCCTGTCTGCAAGGGGGGGAGAGAGAGAGAAAGGGGAGAGGGAGGGGGAGAGAAGCAGATGGTTGCTTCTCACGTGTGCCCTGACCAGGATCAAACCCAGGATGCCCACAGAACTCACGACATTCCCATGCCAGACTGATGCTCTGTCTACTGAGCCAGGGCTGGTTGATTTTTTTATTGACTTTATTGGGGTGACACTGGTTAACAAAATTATACACGTTTCAGGTGCACAATTTTACAACACATCTTCTGTACACTGTACTGTGTCCCCACTTGTCAAGTCTCTGTCCATCACCATTTATCACCCCATACCTCCTTCCCCCCAGTGATCACCACACTGTTGTCTGTGTCCATGAATTGGGGGAGAGGGATAAAGGGATTGAACAAAAAAAATTACAAAGAGAGAGAGAGATTGAAAATAAAGCTTTTTAGATTATTTTTAAAGTGTTCATGAACTACTAGTCTAAAGTGAAGGTTGGCAGAAAAGGCACACAGGGCAAATCCTACCTGTCCTCTGATTTAGTCTAGCCTATGAGCTAACCATGGGTTTTACATGTTTATTATGCTTAAAAAAAAGAATGACCCTGATGAAGTAAAAATTATACGACATTCTGCCCATAAGTAAAGTTTTGTTGGAACACAGCCACGCCCATTTGTTCGCACCTGGCTTTGGCACTGCAGTGAGAGCTGAGGAGCGGCAGCTAGGAGCATCTGGCCCGCCAAGCCCAAAATATTGGCTATCTGAATCTTTACAGAAAGTGTTTGCCGAGTCCTGGTTCTTTTTGTTTGTCCCTTTAAATTTATTTTTAATTATAGTTGACACACAATATTACATGAGTTTCATGTGTGTACAACATAGTGATTCAACATTTATATACTATCACCACATAAGTATAGTAACCATCTGTCACTGTAAAAAGTTATAATATTATTCTGTACATTGTATATTATATTCCCATGACTTATTTTATAACTGAAAATTTGTACTTCTTAAACCCCTTCCCCTGGATTCTCGGTCTTAAGAAAAGGATATATTCTCATTCCGGATCCCTTGCTGAGACAAACCACTATCGTCCACTTGGACTGAAGACCAAGATTATTTCCCAAACTATAGAAGCTACTTATTAAGCAGAGTAATGCTGTCCTATTCATTTGGAATGACAATTCCAACTTACATGTGGTTGTGAATATATTTAATCAGATGGATATTTTACATGAGTACCCATTATGCATTTTAAGTATTTGAAACAGAGCTAACGGACAATACAATTTGATATGGCTAAGCATCCAGATTTAGAGTCCCTGTTCTGCTACTTATTGGTGGTGAGACTTGGGGAAGTTACTGTTTTCACATTTATGACATTTACTAGCTGCTTCCTAAATAGTGGTGAGAAATAAAAGGGAACATTTTATGAGTATGGCACAGACACTTTTTAATAGTCCATAGCAATTAATTCCTTTCTTCCACCCTCATCTCACTACGGTTTTTGCTCCTTTACACACAAAAAGTCAAGGGACAAAGACATATCTTTCACTGGGGACTTTACCAACGAATTGAGTTCCCAGGTTATTTGCAAAAAAACAAAACAGGCTTAGAAATACAGTATTGAGAAAAAGAAGCATCACAGAGGTTTTTATCTTGTTCAATACAACAACCCACACCCCGTGGGCACTGCATAAACACTGACTGCATTGGATTGCATTATACTGTCAGACCACATGCAATTCCTTTGCTCCCTCCATCATCAGAAAAGCTGGCTAAAACTATGTGGAAATAAACAGTTTATCCATTGGTCTCTGCTTTGAAAGGCAAACTTGCATGTAGCAGTTAAGGCATTATGCTTTGATAGAGTCTACCCTTGGGGTCTGTTTTAAAAGTGTAGCTTCAGTTTCTCTTTTATCAAAATACAAAGGTTTTCCAAGAAATACGAAGGCATGAAAGACTTGCCACACAGCATGCAGCACACTGTGGCATTGCCACAGCTCTGCCAATTGAAAGTGGCTGAAAGACAAATGAAGTCTTGCCACAGCCTAAGAGTAGAAGATCGAAAACAAGAGGCAAATCTATCACTGAATTCTACTTGTCCACATACGCTAAAAAAAGTAAGAAACTATGTGTATAGTTCCAGAGCTGTAAAATACCTTCAAGAGGACTTCTTCAAAGGGCTTTCACACTGTAGCCCTGGGGTGTTTTGGCAATCACTTAGGAGACAGGGAGAGCCAAATTAGATAGTTCCCTTTAAACCCAACCATTTCTTCAATCACAGAAACTTTGTTTTCATCAGGTTTGTATATTGGAGCTGTGCTTAAGATTCAGTTTGAAAAATGGGTCTCACAGATTTATTTAGGAAGGTTGCAAGCTAGTGACCCGTCTCTTCCACTGTGGATCAGGATCAGCAAAAGTTTTCTTTAAAAAAGCCGAATTGTAAATATTTTAGGCTCTGCCTGCCAGATGGTCTCTGTCACAAATATTCCACTTGACCATTGTAGGTAAAAGCAGCTTAAACAATATGCAAATGACTGAGAGTAGCTGTGTTTCAATAAAACTTTATTTACAAAAACGGGTGGCAGGCTGTATCTGGCCTGTGGGCCACAGTTTGTTGACTCCTGTTGTAGGTGATAAAAATAAGTTCTCAGTAAGTTAAAATGACTAATCCAAATCACTAACCAGGTAGTTATTGACAGCTATGAGACCAGTATTCTTTCCACCACATGGTTAGTAGACCAGGAAAAACAAAAATGTACAAGAGCCCTGGCTGGTTAGCTCAGCAGTAGAGCATCAACCCAGCATGTGGAAGTCCCAGGTTCGATTCCAAGCCAGGGCACACAGGAGAAGCGCCCATCTGCTTCTCCACCCTTCCCCCTCTCCTTTCTCTCTGTCTCTCTTTTCCCCTCCCACAGCCAAAACTCCATTGGAGCAAAGTTGGCCCAAGACTGAGGATGGATCCATGGCCTCCACCTCAAGTGCTAGAATGGCTCCAATGCAGCAGAGCAATGCCCCAGATGGGCAGAGCATCACCCCCTGGTGGGCATGCCGGGTGGATCCTGGTCGGGCACATGCAGGAGTTTGTCTTCTGTCTGCCCCCCCCCCCCCCAGCTGCTTACTTCGAAAAATACCGCCCCCCCAAAAATGTACAAAATATCTTTTGAAAGGTGGTAAATAATCTCAGAAAAGTTTCTATTCAGTAAGTATTTCATGAATGCTTAGCCGGTGGTTAATATTGTATGCCATCATAATCCCAATCAATACTTACAATAATTTGTCTATTACTCTACCTAAAAAATGCCTCAAGAGGAAAAAAATTCTGTAATGTTCTTTTATAATCTGACACATTTGGTCTTGCCAGTGTTGCTCAGTATAAAGATATATCACTGGATGAACTATTGATCTGATCAGTCTACCTATAGCAAAATGGTATCTAACGTGGTGTGTAAAATTTATTTCCTCTATGCAACCAAGTGGTTATATCATGATAGGCTCATTAAGCCTTAAGCACTCCCTAAATGGGAATGAATTGCTATTGGTCTTCCTTTCCATCTTAGTATACCTCTGGCTGTGATGTCACCACAACAGACCCTGATTCCCACCAGTAAGGTGCTTTTGATACAAGAGAGTCTTCCCACCCGATTGTCATAGTCCCATTCATGCAGGCACAATGCTGGAGAGTCAGCTGCTGCTCTGGGGACCCCGTCCCCCACACTCTTGCCTCTGTAGCTTTTAACCAAACACAGGGTAAGGGAAAGCTCAAGGAGAAACAGCAAGTAACTCAACTCTCATTGATGCCTCCTGACACTCCTTCTTTATCCCTAAATTCAGGACTATTGTGACCTTTTCCACATCGCGATTTTCAGTTTCTTGTTACACCCTCCTCCTTCACAGGTTAGTAAAAATGCAACTGAAAGGAACAGTAAATCAAATCAGAGCATAAAGGAGATATCACATACCCCTGTAATTCACAGAACATGAGGCAATGAGGCACAGAAGAAACTACAATGGCTATTGTGTACATCTATTCTTATGACAATTGTAATGAAAACGAAAAATACATTCAGCACAACATTCCAGCTAAGTCAAGATAGTCATATTGTGGTTTTCCTTGGCTGCTTTTGCCCTCAGACAACAATAGAGACCTCAAATTTTTTTAGGAAACATTTACAAAGATTCACCACTCCAAATGTCCATGAAATATGCATCAGAATTTTAAAACAATTTAAGAGACAGCTCTCACAAGTGGATTCCCATCACCTAAAGCCACGAAAACCAGGACTACTACCTCTTACCTCTCCAGCCAAAAACTATAGAAAAATATTTCCCAAAGAAAACTAACTGACCATCTGCATTCTATTTACTCTTTAGAATAATGGGCTCTTAAAGCTAGAAAGAATCTTAAAAGGCACCCATTCTAATACCTTGATTTTATTCCCAAGGAAACTGAGATGCAGGAAGATTAGTAAGTGTTTCCCAAGATCACAGTGCTGGTTGGCAGAAAACGCAGGTCTAGTACCCAGTCTCTCTAAGCATCATTTGGAAGTTCTATCTGCTACACCAGTTGGCCTCTTCCTTTCCAGTCATATCTACCACCATGACCGTGTTAAACAGAATTTTTCTTTTAAGCATCTTTTGCATTTACAATAAAGCAATAAAGAACTCCCCATGTCTTTCTGTGGCTGAATCATTGGCAGGACAAAAACCTGGTGAAAACTGTGTAGGATTACTCAAGGAGCTTGCAGAAAGACAGAAAGATGGGTTTTGTTTTTGCTTTGCTTTTCATTTTCTTTCCACGGCTTCATCCAAGCTGTCGACACTTCTAAATGAAGTG
Organism: Saccopteryx leptura; assembly: GCF_036850995.1. NCBI lineage: Eukaryota > Metazoa > Chordata > Mammalia > Chiroptera > Emballonuridae > Saccopteryx > Saccopteryx leptura. Next base: position 352,530,186 of record NC_089505.1, read on the forward strand.
GTTGCTGGTTTCCATGCATCAGTCTGTGTTTAGCTCATGACTATGAATACAGGTAACTCACCAGAGCTTTCCCTCACTCCCCTTTCCCACCCACGCCAGCGCACGGGCATCAACTCTCCTCCACATGAACCTCTGCTCTCCTAAGGTCCTTTTCAGTGGGGCGTCTTTAAAATGTTCTTTCCCATGAAGTCAAATTGGAAGTTCTTCATTATTGCATTTCCACATTCTCTCTTCTTAGCTGGAGCCCTTTGTTAGCACCTAGTTAGTGCTTCATTACCATCTTTGCCACCCTCCCCCTTACTGCAGTTACCTGGCTTCCAAAAGAACCACTCACAGAAAACACTGAATGTTTCCATCAGGCAGTCAGAGAAACGTATGGCTGGGGGAGAGGGAACTAGAGGAGGGGCCCATTTCAACTGAACCCGTATAGAGGGTTTCTTTACTCCCTAGAAACTGAAGATACTAAATTATTAATCCCCACTCCCCTGCCTGTTGTGTTTGGTTTTTAAGTTTTGTTTTAATGAATCATAAAACCTATGTGGCCTCTTCAACTGCCAAACCCAATATTTTGCTTCTAATGAAAAGGTGATCTGACTTCCAGAGAGAAATTGAGTCATACGCAGAAGTTAGTTAACTCCTAAGGGAGGTTGTTGAGATAGTGGTCATAAGCAAGAGCAACGGAATTTACATAAGCAACATTCAGTGCTTATTATGTGCAAAGGACTCCCTTTATAACAAGTCCTGGCGAGGATGTGGAATAACTAAACTCTCATATCCTGCTGGTGGGAGGGAAAAATGGTAAAACTACACAAATGTTTATAGCAGCTTTATTCGTAATTTCCAAAATCTAGAAACAACCCAAATGCTCTTCAACTAGCAAATGGATAAACAATGAATACACAAACTGTGCTACATCCATACAGAATACTACTCACCAATCAAAAGAAACAAATGAGGATACATGCAACACCATAGGTGAATTTCAAATGCATTATGCTAAGGGAAGGAAGCCAGACTCAAAGGGCCACATGCTGTGTGATTCTGTTTCCATGATATTCTGGAAAAGGCCAAAATATGGACAGAGAACAGATTGGCAGCTGCACATGGGGGGAGGAGTTGGCTAGAATGGACCACAGAGGAATTTTTGGAATGGGTAGTGATGAAAGGATCCTTTTTTTTTTATTTATTTATTTTTTGATGTAGTGTGATTACATGACATACAGTTGTCTAAACTCATAAAGCTGTACATGAAACTGGCACATTTTATATGTAACTGCGGGTGGAAAGGGGGTTCTACGTCAAGTAGCCTCACAGGGTGATCTGGTCAGAAATTCCTAACTGGCATGTCATGGTGGGTAGTCACACCTAGGCACATAATTTCTTTAGTAGAAGGCTTATCTCTGTCTTATGCAAGCTCTGTCCATTGTTTTGGTGTATCTAGGTTAACATACCTTTGAAATAAGCTAACCACCCTCCAGAGAGCACATAATCTTGTTAACTGTCCTGTGACCCCATCCCCGCCTGGGTTTCTCTCACCTACACACACTCTTCCTTCATTTCGATCAAACACATAAAAGAAACTGCAAGACTGTCGCTCTCAGGAGCATTTCAGATTGTTTCCCAGCAATTACCATCAGCCCAGCTCAAATCATCTCCAAAAAATGCTCTGCAGATTTAGACATTCTTACATCAACAGAAATTATACCTTAAAAAACAAAAATCTGTTTTGACACTAACAAAAAGCACTATCTCTGTCCTCAAACATGAAAAAATTCATTAGAAGAGACTGGAAAATTTTCTAAAAAGATAGATAATTGCAAGCCCATATTAATTCCCAAATAGATAGCAGGTCTAATTTTAACATCATTTAGGACTCATTTTAGAAGCTGTATTTCCAGTACAAGTAAATAAAATATATATATCCATACTGGGTGGCCCACCAGGGTTTGGGTCAAGGCCAAGGGTGAACAGAGGGTAAATGCAGAGGAGTTGAGAAACAAAGCAGGCACAATAGCAGGGGTTCATACTTGGCAAGCCCTTGCTATGTGCCAGGAACTTTTCTGTGTGCTTCACTTATCTCATTTAATCCTCTCTGCAGTGCACTGGTGTGAGTATTATTCACCACTTGCAAATAAGGAAACAGAGGCCAGACTGGATCTCATTGCTAAACAATGAAACTAGACTTATTATTAGTGCTGTGGGTTGGGATGTTTGAAGAAAAGAGAACTTCAACTGCACCTTCAAAAGTGCGACCAAGGTTCAGAAGCTGTGCCCACATGTGGCATAAAAAGGAAAATGAATAAACCATCTCAACTGGAGGGGGGGCATTCTTTAAGAAAATACTAGAGGACATCATTAGCAAGTTCAGAAAAGCACAGCTTTTAGAGGACACTACATGGCAGATGAATCGACTGGAAATCTGTCCTGTGGTTCCTTGAGTTCACACCTTTGGAGATGTCTGAAAACCAGGCAACCAGTCTGGGCAGATTTGACTTGAAGATGCCAGTGAAATATCCTTTTCAAAGATTACCCAGAGGGTGGGGCGAGGAGTGCCACCAGGGCTCCCTCACTGCAAAGAGAAACCATCATGATATAGGTGCTGTAGTAGTGGCTTCTGTGTATTACCTCACCTCCGGTCCACTTCCACTCCCTGGGATGGACACTATTATTCCCATTTTATGGATGAGATGACTAAGGTTGAAAGAGGGTAAATGATTGTAATTAAAATCTACTGCTGGGGAGAGGCCAATCTGAGACTGAAGCCCAGGGCACATGACACACACACAAGGCTAAAAACTCTTGGAGGTAAGGGATCCCATTAGGTGTATTCCTGATAGTGAAGGCATTCGGTATTTCCTAAAATGGAAGGAAAGCCCTTAATAGATGATACAACAAAAGAACTGGCACTACTTGATTAGTTGAAGCGGAGAGAAAGAAAGAATGAAAGGTGTGTGAAGGTCATGGGGAATTAGGGGTCTTGCTGACAGAAACATGCCCTGGAATGCCACATGAATAAACCTTGACCTAAGCTGAAACTCATGAACAAACTACGTAGTGAATTGATTTTACAAATGTGAGATGCCTCATTTATATAGCCAGAGTTTCTGTCTTCTTTTCTTTGCCCTTCCTAGTGTTACAGTAGGCAGCTACACAGATATTAATAACAGAGAAGGGACTCAGACATCTAATTAAGCCAGATAACTAGAAAGGGGCAGCTTCACAGACACTGCAGGGAACAGTCGCGTCCTCTGCCAAATGGCCGCTAATCCTGGAAAAAGCAGAAAGACTGCCTCTCCAGCCTCCCCAGGGATCAACAGGCCCTTTCCCCCAGGCTAACCCGGGTGGGATAAACAGTTGAGGAGAAAATTACTCTGCTGACGCATGTGCAGTAGAAGCCAAAATAGCGACCAGAAAGGGGAGGAATCTAGCCTGGGAAAATGCAGAGAAAAGACTGGATTGGATAAGGGCATAAAGCCCCGAAAGATCCGGAACGGGATTGGATAGAGGAAGGAAACAGCAAAGTCCCCAGAAGAGCTAAGAAAGAGATTGGAGAGTTTGAAATCAAGTGTAGCCTTTTCCAAATCCAAGGAAAAATAACCAATGCTTAACAAAGGCCTTGGTGTGGCTGAAGTGCAGTGCTGGGCACGGGGCCAGGCAGGAACACAGTGCCAGGCAGGAACACGGTGCTGGACTACAGTAGTCTTGGATACTGGGCTGATGGCATGGCAGCTCTGGGTCTTGGCCGTCCTCCGGGGCTTGGTGGGGACAAGTACAGGCCTGCAGCCCCAGAAGCTGGACTTCTTCCACGGTCAGACAGAGCTGAGCCACCTGGTCATGAATCAGACAGTGTAGTATCCTCTGTGGGGGTTGTGTGCCCTTCCATTAAATCTTGTCACTAGATCTCAACCCCCCCTTCACGTGTATTCTTGAAATGCATTTCCTGCAGTAGAAGACTCTTATTTCCTCTGGTCAGGCTAGTACCTCTTTGCTTGATCAAGAATGTCTGGCCAGTTAGCTCAATCAGTAAGAGCAGTGGTCCCCAACCTTTTTTGGGCCACGTACTGGTTTACTGTCAGAATATATTTTCACGGACCAGCCTTTAGGGTGGAATGGATAAATGTATCATGTGACCAAGACAAGCATCAAGAGTGAGTCTTAGACGGATGTAACAGGAAATCTGGTCATTTAAAAAAAATAAAACATTGTTCAGACTTAAATATAAATAAAACGAAAGTAATGTAAGTTATTTATTCTTTCTCTGTGGACTGGTACTGGTCCGCAGCCCAGGGGTTGGGGACCACTGAGTTAGAGCATCTTCCGGAAATGCCATGGTCACAAGTTCAGTCCCCAGATAGGGCTCATATGGGAAGCAACCAATGAATGAGCAACTAAAGTGAAACAACAAAGGCATGCTTCTCTCTCCCTATCTCTCTCTCCCCTCCCTTTCTTTCTCTGTCTCTCTAAACATCAAGCAATAAATAATTTTAAAAAGCAAAAAAGAATGCTAAGAAAAAGCAAGCCATCTGAGACAAATACACTTGCCCATCAGCAGGCCAGGGTACAGAGTGATGTGCAAGGCTAAGTCAGCACCAAGTCCACAGATCCAAGGTCAGTAGGCTAGAGGAGGTTGATTCTGAGGATTCCTTAAAAAGTCCCAAGTGTCTCCTCCTCCTTTACTTCAACTCCAGGAACTTAAGAGTCCATTGTTAATAAGCTTAATAATAAAGAAACACCCTTGTACGTCATTCAAATACTGAAGGAATAAAAAACATTCAGAAATGACAATCTGCCCCTTTCTTTATCACTATACTTCAATAACCCCTTTGTTCAACAATAATTTACTGACCATTTACTATGGACCAGGCTCTTGTTTGTGTTAGGAATACAAAAATAGTTTAACATTCTTACATCCACAGAGCACACAGTTTGGTTGTCAAAAAGAATTACAAATAAAACTTTTGCAAAACTGAAATCAATAAATATTCCAGAATTCTAGCACTTCCCTTATGTTAGAGCCCAGTTTGTCAATGGTGATAACTGAACATTTAATTTTATTCCTAGTGTTCCATTTTGCTAAAAATATTTGCTATTGTTTATATTTACGCCTTGCTTTTAAAGAGGTGGAAAATGAATGGCTTACCATGATATACAGTGGTGGCCATGAGCACCACTCAGATCTACTGCTGTGGGAAATATAATTGCCTGGCTGGTCCCCACTGCTGTGACGTAAATACACCACCGTGTCTATGCTGAGGTCAGGCTACCCACAGGCCACTCCCAGTCAGAGCCTGAGCCCTGCAGGATCACTAATACAGACCCCATCCTGTGAGAGAGAGGACTCCTCAATGGGAGACTTCGGCTCAAAGGCTCCCCACCAGCCTGTCTACAAACTTTCTCAACCTGGGCTGTAGTCTGAGACTCTTTTCTTTCTACCATCTACCTGTCTTCCCTCCCTCCTTCCCAGGGGTCAGACCAGCATCAAGCTCTGAAGGTTCTCCCCACCTCCTCCAGTTTCCTGCCCGCCCCTTTTTTCTGACAGGCATTTCTCCTGTCTAATCCTGTCTTGGTGTCTGCTTCTCAGAAGACTCAAATGCAACATGCACAAGCAATAATTTTCAAACTTGCCTTCTAGAGTAACCTCTCCCAGGTTAATACTCCCTAAAGGTGTGCCCTTAAAACTGTAAGTACCTATTCATAGCAACTTGCTGTTTTATGGCTTTATAAGTATTTTGGAGGTAGTTTCAAAGTGTATACTTTGTCTTTGGCACTATGCAAAAAGAACGTCTTCTAGTCCATGAAGAGAAATATCACCTTCTTTCTTGAGGTCCTGGTACAAGCAGAGTTGAGGGGCACTGGAGTTAGTGGGCAGCTGTGTACTGTGACCTCACACTCTCTAATCCTGATTTTTCCTCTTACTGATCATGTGGCCTCAGACAAGCCGTTTAACCCCTATGAACCTGTCTGTTCTTTATTATGGGGGTAACAGCTTCCTTGCTGACTTCAAAGGACTTTTTTAAGAATCAAATGATTTAATTATGTGAATGTGCCTTGCAAACTAAGCACTGTACAAAAGTAAGACGCTATAATTATTAACTTCTAAGTAATAAATGTGATTGACCAACTTTATTGATATTTCCAGAGGAACAAGCTCTAGATATAAAGTATACACATATCAATAGCAGGTTTTAGGGGGAGCTGGAAAACTGTGGAAGCATGCACACTGGGCTAAGTAAGCCAATCTCATGACACTGAAGTAGGCTACAGAACTGTAAACCAAAAGCTCCACTGAGATTACCTTAATTCCTATAGATGGAAATAAATATAAGATGCTTGTTTAAGTGGGAGAAAAAGAAAAAAAAAATGAGTTTAATGTGATTTCCAAACCACTGTGATTTGGATGACCTTGGATCCAAATATAATCCTTCCAACCTCCTTGACTTTGAGTAGTAATAATAAATTTCCCCACACCAATAAATTGAGGTTTTTCTTGGTTTAGTTATAAATCAGTTTTCATAGGAATAAATAAAGAAAAATATTCTCAAGGGTCTGTGGCTATATGTGAATATATGTCTGTTTTCATCCCCAATACTGTGGTTGAATTAAGGTGTTTCTGTATAATAAAGTTAGCATAAAAAGGGAAACAGTACAAATCTATAGGGGTACAGGTTAATCATCTAGATAAGTATAAGCCATTACAAACTACATAGAATTAAAACCTATTGGACATCTCTTTATAATGCCTTTTTTTTAAGTGAGAGGAAGGAAGATAGTAAGTCAGACTCCTGCATGTGCCCTAACCAGGATACACCCAGCAACCCCTGTCTGGGGCTGATGTTCAACCAGAGCTATTTTTAGTGCCTGAGGCCAACATGCTAAAATAAGATATACTCAGCTTCTAGGGCTGATACTCAAACCAATCAAGCCACTGGCTGTGGGAGGGGAAGAGGGCGAGAAGGGGGAGAGGGAGGGGTACAGAAGCAGATGGTCACTTCTCTTATGTGCCATAACTGAGAATTGAACCCAGGATGTCCATATGCTGAGCCGTCGTTCTACCCACTGAGCAAGCTGGCCAGGGCTTCTTTGTAATGCTCTTAATCCTATGAGCAGCAGTAGCTTCCATTTAAATTACAAACCCTCAATCAAAAAACTTCCCCAAATTCCCTTTTCCTTGATTAATTGCAAAACAAGCAGATATACTGAAGGAATAAGAAGTTTCCTTCTTTGTTGAATGTGCTGAACCAACCAGTTCCTTCCCTCTGTGTTTGTTTTGGGTTTCCATTTTATTATCTATGTCAAGTTTCTATATACAATAAACCTGTGAGGTATACTCTCGTCCAGTAGAGACACCATGCAATGCAGTTGGGTCTGAGACACAGAAAATTTTACTCTTCCTTGTTCTCTTTTCTTTTACAGGTCTTCTACTAACAAAAGGAGTACTTATAACATGCCATACTAAGAGTGGGCTGCCTCACTCTCTGGATGGAGGCAACTGTGCATTGAAGAAAAACTGAACATCTTACTCCACCCACCACATTTATGACATTTCTAAGACAGCCGAGAAAAAAAATAGGCCAGTCCCTTGAGATAGCATAAAGTTACCTTCATGGGTTGAAAATAGTTAACATTCACCTGCAGGAGTATTACATTTATTCTTCAACTGCTAGTAATGTGGATGTGTCAGCCCTTGCAAACTTCCCTCAAATATACCCTTCCAACCAGCAGCAAACTTTCTTCAAACACGCTCTACCTAAACACCAGAAAACTCACCTAGAACACCAAAGGCTTACATGATCGGTCTATAAAAAACAAGACAAAAGAACTCAGGAGGCCGGGGTGTTTGTATTCATAGAATGTTCTGGAACAAGAACAAAAAGAGGTCTGAGGGTGATTAAGGTCATGTTTTTTTCATCCAAAATGCATTCTTCAAGGGAGAGTCAGCTTTCATCAGATTTTCCAGGCTTCCCTGTCCCAGATCACCACCCCCCATCACGTGTCCATCCAAACAAAGCTTCAAAAGAAACCTAAATAAATACAAACAAATGCATTCTTAGTGGGGTTGTACTTTCAAATTAAACACTGTGAACTTGCTTATGTGCATGCAAATAAAATGTCATGCTCATCAGGGGAGCATACTTTGGCATCAAGTAGTATATTGTAAATGGTTCATAATCTGATTGAGGGAAAACATCTCTTTGCCTGAGGAGAGTCAATTTGGCTGGATCTGTTTGTGATGGAATTGACATGTCCCAGTCACCACAGAGAGCCTTATCATTCACATGCAATGACACACAGACATTGCTCCACAACCAAAGTCAGTCCTGCCTTTTTTTAATCCATTCATTCATGCATCAAATATATTCTGAGCACCTACTATGTGTCAGGCAATATTCTAGATATAGCATGCACATAAGTGAATAAACACTGTGCCTGCCCTCTTGGACAGTGATTTTCAACCTTTTTCATTTCATTGTACACATAAACTAATTATTAAAATTTGACAGCACACCAAAAAAATCTATATTTTGCTGATTTCACAAAAATAATAAGTATAATTATGATTCATTCATACTGGACAGCTACTGTTGTGTTGACTGGTTTTGTTTGTTTGTTAGGTACTGATCTCTTAACCTAAAGGTTAAGAGATCAGTACCTCTGACTAAATAGTCAGGTGTTGCATATTTTAAAAATTCTTCTAGCACACCAGTATGCTATAGCACACTGGTTGAAAATCGCTGCTTTAGGGTTTAAAAGTCCAGCTAGAACTTCAAAATTTATATAAAGAAGCAACTATAAGCAAAAATGCCCACAGTTCATGGAATATGAATAGCACAAAGCCTGGAAAAGGATAGGTACTCAAGAGATGTTAAGTGAATAAGTTGAATAATTATTAACAGAGAGCTAGAATATACAGAGCTTAGAATCATTCCTCACACATAATAGGCATACTATAATGTAAATATTTGCTGACTGAATAAATGGAATAATAAATACTAAGAGCACATAGAAGAAAATAACCTGACCCACACAATGACTTCTTTGTGAAGGTGACATTTAAGTTAGGGGAAGAAGGTGTGAAGGAATGTCTAGGCAGGGAGAATAATAGTAATTGACCAGTTAGACTGATGTAACAATTCACATGAGCAGAAGAAGTATTAACTTCAGAATGTAGCTGTACTTGCTTCTTGATGCTGATTGTGATGACTGCCCAATGCTCTGAATCATCACTGTGCAAATATTTTCACTGAAGCCAAGAAGAGGATCCAAGACTGCACCTTTGGGTAGGGTAATGATCAATAAAGATGACATCTTACTTAGAGTAAAGGCACGTTTGTTAATAATGAAATTCAGGGTACACCAATGGGAACAGGAATATGAATTTTATAGAAAAAACGCCCACTAACTCTCCAATGAGGAAGAAAGTAGAAGACAAGGAAAGGCAAGAAAGGACTGAAGGAAGATAGTTGTCTAGACAGTATAGAAAACCAGAAGAAATAGAAACACCAACATTGAACCAAAATACTTAACAGCATAAAATCATTTTACAGAACTTCAAATACTTCAAATCAAGGATATACTCCTGTCAAGAAACACTACAAAAAGAAAATTGGTTTCATGATAATAAATACTCAGAGTTTAAAAGGGAATATTTAACTGGGAACAGAAGCAAAGGTGTAGGACAAGGTATTTCTTTGGTTTCCACTAGACGAGTGTTATGAGAGGAATGTGCAACGTATGGTCAGCAAAGGCTTCCCTGGAAGCAAAGTTCTAGACTATGATGTGACACTATATGTGCCAAGTATTTTTACCTCTGAGGATTTGTAATATCTTTATTATATGTGGCTTAAGTGTCTGTTTGTCGCCGATAGCTTATTGGTTGCTTGAGTAACTGTACTAGCCAATGGGGTGAAGTTGCCACAGCTGAACGCAAATTGAGCGGGTCAGGGGGAAGGTGAACATTTGTTTGCATTGGTAATCATCTGCTTTTGAAACAATTTAAGGCTGAACGCAAATTGAGCGTGTCAGGGGGGAGGTGAACATTTGTTTGCATTGCCAATCATCTGTTTTACATAAAAACTACGTCTTAACGTAATTTCTTTTAAGAATGCCTCCTAGAAAATACAGCACTGAAGAGGAGAGAAAGGGAGCTAAAACTGCACAAAAACGGCTTTCTTGACAAAAAGAAACCACTGAGCAGAGAAAGACAAGGCTTGCTTCAGTCGCAGAGCAAATGCGTCTTTCTTGGCAAAATGAGACTGATGAGCACAGAGAAACAAGGCTTGCCTCAGATGCAAGACAAAAAAGCCTGTCTCGACAAAATGAGTCCCTTGAACAAAGACAGGAGAGAAATGCAAAAAAATGACAGAGTAATGCTGACCGAAACACAAAAAGGATTAAAACAGTTTCAAACAGAGAAACTTTAATTTTTGAGCATTCCTCTGGTGACATGAATATTAAATGTGAACACTGTCAGTCCTTAAACTTCAAGTTAGAAACTAATCGATTTGACCGTGGCAAGGAAGGATTTTCTCAATGTTGCAAGTACGGAAACATTGTAGTTCCACTAATTGAGAATTATCCACCACTCTTGAATAAATTATTGACTAATCAGCATCCAAACAGCAAACAGTACATGGATTCGATCCATTAATAGTTCGTTTGCTTTTGCATCCATGGGAAACAAACCAATTGACATGCTTGGACCAGGACTTTATTGCTTGGCTCCATCTCAAACAGGGTTGCCGTTTCAATTGAGACGTAGACAATTTCCTGTAAAATTTGCCTTTGTTATGACCATCAATAAGTCTCAGGGCCAAACGCTTAAGCGTGTTGGCATTTTTTTACCTGAGCCTACTTTTGGACACGGTCAACTTTATGTTGCCTGTTCAAGAGTTCGTGAAAGAACGGACATAAAATTAAAAATAATTGATGGTCCTCTGCAAGGTGAACTTAAAAATGATGGAAAGATCTACACAAGAAATGTTGTGTACAAAGAGATCTTTGACATGTGAATTAATATTTTATTATTTAAATCACCTTTATTTATTGAGCTAGCGGTGGCTCTTAAGAAATGTACTACCAGTGGTTTCCTTCATTGCACTCTACTTTAAGCAATTAAGCAAGTAGAAGGGGGAAACCCCGTGGGGCACTAAGCAAAGGGGCATCCTCGCCGCCTGCCCTGGGTAATTCGGTTTGAATTAGCAGACACCTTTGCACAAATCATTTTAATTACAATTTATAATATCTAGAACAGCGGTCACTTCATATGACCGCTGGACTTTCTAGTATATAATAAACCAAATGGAAAAATGCAACTTAACTTACCAAGATTTGTTTTAAAGGCAATCATTCCTATGAGGGTATGGGGGGATAAATGGTGATGGATGGAAACTTGAGTTGGGTGGTAAACACACAAAATGATGAACAGATGATGTGTGTAGAATTGTGTGCCTGAAACCTGTATAATTTTGTTAACCAGTCTCAGCCCAAAGGATTCAATAAAAAGGAAAAAATAAAGACAACCATTCAAGTAAATATTAATTACTTTCACAAAGTTAATCTTGCTCTGTTTCTCTTTTCAGAGGGTTAGTTTAGCAATTCTCAGGAGTTGTCGCAGCCATGTGACAAACTGACATGTTAAAGTCGGTCCTAGTGGCCCTGGCCGGTTGGCTCAGCGGTAGAGCATCGGCCAGGCGTGCGGGGGACCCGGGTTCGATTCCTGGCCAGGGCACATAGGAGAAGCGCCCATTTGCTTCTCCACCCCCTCCCCTCCTTCCTCTCTGTCTCTCTCTTCCCCTCCCGCAGCCAAGGCTCCATTGGAGCAAAGATGGCCCGGGCGCTAGGGATGGCTCCTTGGCCTCTGCCCCAGGCGCTAGAGTGGCTCTGGTCACGGCAGAGCGACGCCCCGGAGGGGCAGAGCATCGCCCCCTGGTGGGCAGAGCGTCGCCCCTGGTGGGCATGCTGGGTGGATCCCGGTCGGGCGCATGCAGGAGTCTGTCTGACTGTCTCTCCCCGTTTCCAGCTTCAGAAAAATACAAAAAAAAAAAAAAAAAAAAAACTATTAAAGTCGGTCCTAGGGTCACATGACTGTCCAACCCTCAGGGACATGTTTTCTTCACAATAACCTAGTCTCTTGACAGATTTACTGATGAATTAGACAGTGGATCTACATTAATACAAAAACAATAACCTGCTTGCCTTCATTTAAAAGAAACAATGCTCACTTTGGCATATTTTTCCTGTACTAACTGTTTACCAGGCAATTTGAAATGGATATTGGTCTTTCTGGCATCAGCTCATCTATGTTAATGAAATTTGTTTCCTTTTATGCTGCCTCATCATGACTATTCCACTTTGCTAAAGTTAACTCCAATAAAATCAAATGAGGAAACAGCAAAAACAATCTTAAAACGCGTTATCATTAGTAACAAGTAGAAGTTTTCCTAGTTTCTATAATGTTAAAAAAATGAAATGATAAAGAAACGTTATGTTTATTTTCTGTTCAACAGTTTTTGGAAAAATTCTCCATTATTGTCTATTACAATCCTTTTTTAAAATTGTTTTATCTATTGATTTAGAGAGAGGAAGAGAGAGAGACAGACAGACAGGAACATCAACCCTTTGCTGTATGTGCCTGCCCTGGGATTGAACCAGCCACCCCCACACATTGGGACAATACTCTACAAATGAGCCATCAGACTCTTTACAATCTGTATTAAATACCCTAAGTAGGTCCTTGGACTTAAAAGAAAAATAATAAAAGTTACTAATTAACTTTTGTTTCTAGGAAGATGGAGTAAATATCTTTTCTTTATTCCTCCCACTAATTATAATTAAAAGCCCTGGACATTATATATAAACAAATATAGAAGACTCTGAAAGGCAGAAAGAATAAAGCTGACCAGCTAGTGGACCTCAGAACACAAGGAAGGACACGGTATTTTCTTGGGTTTTCATTTTCCCTCCTATACCTCAGACTTATAGTTGAATTAGCTGTCAATCTAGAAATACTAACAGCCTCAGAAAAAAACAGAAACATCAAAATCCTGCTTGCTCTAGTCAAAGAGACATTCTAGCAAGACAAAAGAAAACTCTTATTTTTTTAATTTATTTTTTAATTTACTGGGTTGATAAGCTTCGCCAAACCATACAGGTTACAACTCAATCTAACACCATCTACACACTGTATCATGCCCTGACCCCCACAAGTAGTCTTTTCCCGCCCACCTTCCCCTCCTCTACCCTCATCCCCTACCTCCATCCCCCAGACAATAACCACTCTACCTAGGCAAACAATGCCCTCCGCTCCAAAAAACAAAACAAAACTGGTTTCACCTCCACCCACAGAAACAAAGGTCAAGCAGGAAACGTAGACTTCTACCTGTACTTGGCTATAGCAAGGCACCCTACCCCTCACAAACCACCTTCTCACCAACATGGTACGAAAGAGGGCAGAATAGGGAACCAGGAATTTTATCATCAGATCCTTGCTGAAGTGTCAGGAGAAACCAAGTGGAGAATAATGACAAAGAAAGAAAAAAAAATAGCAATCTCAGGAATACAAAAAGGGTCCTTAACTGCAGAAACCTCAGACATCAGAAGGATAATATGGGAATACTATGAACTCTACACACATAAATTTGACAATTTAGATTAAATGAACCAATTTCTTTTCTTTTCTTTTCTTTTTTGTATTTTTTCTGAAGTTGGAAACGGGGAGGCAGTCAGACAGACTCCCGCATGTGCCCTACCAGGATCCACCCGGCACGCTCACCAGGGGGTGACGCTCTGCCCACTAGGGGGTGATGCTCTGCCCATCTGGGGCGTCGCTCTGTTGTGACCAGAGCCATTCTAGCACCTGGGGCAGAGGCCAAGGAGCCATCCCCAGCACCCGGGCCAACTTTGCTCCAGTGGAACCTCAGCTGTGGGAAAGGAAGAGAGAGACAGAGAGAAAGGAGAGGGGGAGGGGTGGAGAAGCAGATGGATGCTTCTCCTGTGTGCCCTGGCTGGGAATCGAACCAGGGACTCCTGCATGCCAGGCCAATGCTCTACCACTGAGCCAACTGGCCAGAGCCGAACCAATTTCTTAAAAAATACAATCTACCATGACTCATTCATATAAAATAATTTGTTTAGCTCCTTAAGTACTCAGGAGATTAAATTCATACTTTAAAGACACCAAAAATAAATCCTCAGACCTAGAAGTTTTCACTGGAAACCACTTTAGGCATTAAAGACTTAACAAAATTCAACAAAATATTTTCCAAAAAATAGAAGATAAGTTCATTTATAAAGCTATTATTATCCTGATTATTTGGTATCCTGATACCAAAACTAGTCAAAGATATTAAAAATGTTCCTAATGACTAAAGATGCAAAAATTTTAAACAAAATACTAGCAAATAGAACTCAGCAATACATAAAAAAGAATTATCCATCATGACCAAAGGGAGTTTATTCCAAGATACAAGACTATATCAATGCCATATACCATATTAACTAAAATGAAAAAATTATATGATCATATCAATTGATACAGAAAAAGTATTTATTAAAATTCAATGTTGGATTATAAAAAAAACTCTCAAAAATATGAATAGAGGGAAAAGTCTTCAACTTGATGAAGTACATCTACATAAAGCCTACAGCTAACATTAAACTCAACAGTCACATTCTGAATGTTTTCCCCTAAAATAAAAAACAAGACAACTGCATCTGTTCTCACTGTTTTTATTCAACATAGTGCTGTAAGTTTTAACCAGTGCCATAAAACAAGAAAAATAAATAAAATGCATAGAGATCAGAAAAGAGAAAAACCTGCCCCTTTTTGCAGATGGCATAGTCGTCTACATAGAAAACCCCAAGAAATCTACCAAAAATAAAAAACCCTAATAATTTCAGCAAGATATAAGATAAACATAAAGGGCCCTGGCCGGTTGGCTCAGCGGTAGAGCGTCGGCCTAGCGTGCGGAGGACCCGGGTTCGATTCCCGGCCAGGGCACACAGGAGAAGCGCCCATTTGCTTCTCCACCCCTCCGCCGCGCTTTCCTCTCTGTCTCTCTCTTCCCCTCCCGCAGCCAAGGCTCCATTGGAGCAAAGATGGCCCGGGCGCTGGGGATGGCTCTGTGGCCTCTGCCTCAGGCGCTAGAGTGGCTCTGGTCGCAACATGGCGACGCCCAGGATGGGCAGAGCATCGCCCCCTGGTGGGCAGAGCGTCGCCCCTGGTGGGCGTGCCGGGTGGATCCCGGTCGGGCGCATGCGGGAGTCTGTATGACTGTCTCTCCCTGTTTCCAGCTTCAGAAAAAAGAAAGAAAGAAAAAAAAAAAAAAGATAAACATAAAAACTTTAATTTTATTTTCATAATCTAGCAAAAAAAGACATGGATAATGAAATTAAAAATATACTAATACCACAGTCATTCAAAAAAGGAAATTATTAGATGTAAATCTAATAAATCATGTACTGGACTTGCATACTGAAAACTATAAAATGCTAATGAAATAACCAAGGAAGATCTAATCAAGTGGAGAGACAATTATATTCATATATTACAAGACTCAACATAGTAAAGATGCAATTCTCTCTAAAAGATATACTTACACAAGTTGACATAATTCCTATCAATATCTCAGCAAGATATTTTGTAGCTATGTACAAGATTATTTCAAACTATATAGGAAAAGGAATTAGAATTACTAACATTTTTAAAAATCTAAATAAAGTGCAATGAACATATTATATACAATAATCAAAACTGTGGTATTGTCAGAAGAAAAGACACAGACCAGCGGCACAGAATAGAGAACCCAGAAATAGACCTACATGAATATGCTCAAATGAATTCTGACAAAGATGCAAAAGCACTTCAGAGAGAGAACATATTTTCAGCAAATGGTGTTAGAGCAATAAAATATCCATGGGCAAAAAAAAAAGAACCTCAAAGTAAGTCTCATACTTTAATTCAGAATGGAGAATAGACTTAAGTATAAAATGTAAAACCACACAACCTTTCAAAAAATACAGAAGAAAAAAAAATACAGAAGAAATTTTCAGGATCTAAGACAAGAAAAGTAGTTTTTAAACTTGACAACAAAAGCATAAATTATAAAAGGAAAAACAGAAAATTAGATTTTATAAAAACCTAACTTTTGCTCTTTGAGAGACCCTATGAAGAAGATGGAAAGACAAGCTCCAGATTGAGCAAGGACTAGTACCTAGACTATATAAAGAACCCTCAAAACTCAACAGTAAATAAACAATCTAATTAGAAAAACGAGCAAAACACATGAAAAGACATTTTACTAAAGAAAATACACAGATGGCAAATAGCATTTGAAATAATGTTCATCATGATACATTAGGGAAATGAAAATTAAAACAATAATGAAATAGCACTATGCACTTATCAGAATGGTTGAAATAAAAAATAGTGTGAACAGCAAATGCTGGCAAGGATGGGAAGAAACTAGATCATTTACACATTGCTGGCAAAAATGTAAAATAATACACCCACTTTGGAAAAATAATTTGACAGTTTTTCAAAATTCTGAACATGCAACTACCATATGACTCAGCAATAACACTTTTGATCATTTTTCCTAGAGAAATGAAGATGAAATGTTCACTCAAAATCCTGCGCATGAATGTTTACAACAATTATATTCACATTAGCTCCAAACTGGAAACAACCCAGATGTCCTTCAATCAATGAATAGTTAAACAAACTCGAGTACATTCATACCATGAAACAGCACTCAGCATTAAACAATAAAGTGTTTACACAAATAGCAACCTGGGTGAATCTCCAGAGCATTATACTGAGTGAAAAAAGCCAAAGACAAAAGGTTATGTACTCCCTGGCTCCATTTAAATATTATTGAAATGACAACATTGGAAAAATGGAGAATAGATCTGCAGTCAACCAGAAGGAAAAAGGGGACAGAGTGTGACAAATGTGGGTGTTTCTGTAAAGGGTCGACATGAGGAATCCTTGTCATGGCAATATTCTGTATTTTGGCAGTGAATGTCAATATCCTGGATTATAATTGGGTGATACAATTTTGTAAGCTACCTTTGAAGAAAACGGGCAAAGGACACATGGGATACTCAATGTTATTTCTTACAATATTTAAACTTATAATTACCTCAAAATTTAAAAGTTTAGTTTAAAAAATGATCCACATCTCTCAAGTGGAGGAAACAGAAGTCCAGACAAATAAATGCACTAAAATTATGTGCAATCATTGGCAGGGAGATGAAATTCCTTTAACAGAACAGTACAGTCACCATGGGGGTGGCCTCCCAAGGTTGCTGAGATTGGAACTGAATCTTGAAAGAAGGGGGCACCTACCAGTTTCCCTTTAATCCTTGCTATCTATGACACAGATGTTTTATTTGTGGTAGCAAAGGTCCACAAATGTTAAATCAGTGGTTCAGTGATAGTTTCCAATGGCAATTTTATTCTTTACATTTTTACCATATGGTTGAATTTTCAAAATATAACATAAAGCAGAACGCTAAAGAAGTAATGTATATTATATTGTATATATATATTTAAAGCACATTCATCTATTCAGGCGCTAGTAAGCATTGACGATATTCCTGGTACAGCTAGTGCTCGACTTACAACCACGATTGGTTCCAACAGACTGGTCGTAATACGATTTGGTAGTAAGTTGAGTAGGCTATATGTACAGTACTGTGAAATGATGTTATAAAAATCTTTAAGTCATATTTTATCATAATTTTCTTTCATTATTTCTATATATCATAATTTTCTTTGTTCATTTATGCCATTTGTATCATCTCTACACCATTTTGTTTCTTATTTTTACATTTGTCAGGTTTAAGTAAAACACTGCATTACCAGTGGTTTACTGGTACAACTGGTTTAATATTTGCAAAGACAATTTCCTCTTGATAGGCATCTTGGGAGGGGTTTGATGAAAAATATCCAAGACACAAAACACAAACTGCTGTACCAAGTCTGGGATAACAGTTGAAATGGTGCACATGGAGATGGTAATGCTGCCAGAAGCTGGTCTGCACGTCATACACCCAGCTGGGCAACGCTTGCGCTGCCAAACGCAGAGCAGTTGTGGCTAGCGATTGTGGTCATAAAGTCAAATGGTCATAAGTCAATCAATATTTGTATAGGTTAGGCACTCATGTATGTGTTAAAGAGGCGACAAAGTCATAGGCTTCAGAAAGTGAAAAGGCAATCCATCAGTAAGTATCAATTATGTTTTGGAGCCAGTGGTTTTCAAGCTATCACTTGTTATTTCTTGCATAAGAAATGCCCATTTGGAACATCTCTTAATGTGTGCCATGATTTTGAGGAGTGAGAAAGAGGCAAGAAGACAAAGTAAGAATTATGTCGGGAGAGAGGACAGGCATGTGTAGCTTATGAAAGTACTCCCAATAATTTAGGGTCCTCTCAAAAGGGAATTGTTACCTCTCCCACAGAGTATGAAGCACTTTCAGACTATTTTATATTCTTCATAATAATTTAATTAGTCTGGTAAAGGATTTGTCACCCTCAGCCCTATTAATACAGTCTGTAAAGTCATGGTGCACTTTTGACCGGTCACAGGAAAGCAACAAAAGACGACAGAAATGTGAAATCTGCACCAAATAAAAGGAAAACTCTCCCAGTTACATACCTATTCAGTGCAGTTCGATGTGGGCTCACACACACAGATTTTTTAGGGCTCCTTAGGTAGCTATCCCATATAGCCTCTACAGACTCATCACTGACTGATGGCCTACCAGAACGGGGTTTCTCCACCAAACTGCCGGTTTCCTTCAACTGCTTATCCCACCGAGTAATGTTATTCCTATGTGGTGGCGCTTCGTTATAAACGTGCTGATATTCACGTTGCACTTTGGTCACAGATTCAAATTTAGTGAGCCACAGAACACACTGAACTTTCCTCTGTACTGTCCACACCTCAACTAGCAGGGCCATGGGCTGCTCCACTGTATACACGGTGTTACATCATCATCTGCGCATGCACACATGCTGCCACATCATCCTACAGAAACTGGAAGGGTTTTCCTTTTATTTGGTGCAGATTTCACATTTCTATCGTCTTTTGTTGCTTTCCTGTGACCGGTTAAAAGTGCACCATGACTTTATGGACACACTGTACTTTGGGCCAGATAATTCTTTGTAATGGGAGGCTGTCCTGTGCATTACATTTAGCAGCATCCCTGGCCTCTATCTACTTACTAGATGACAGTAGCATCCTCCACCCCAAGTTGAAGAGTCAAAAATGTCTCCAGGCATTACCAAATGCCCCGGGGGGTTGCAAAATTACTCCCCTTTGAAAACATACTGGTCTAGTAGTGCTACTACCATTTTGTTAACAAGAACTAATGTTTGGAAAGATTCAATAGGCTGCCAAAATTATACAATGATTAACTGGTGGACCCAGGAATGAAACCAAAAGAAACAAATTTTTCTCCACTACACCTAGATTCTATAAGGTGTTCACATCCTCATAGAGAGTTCACAGAAGACAGAACCTTAACCCAACACTACTAATAAGGGGCTCAAAAGAGCAACCGAAAAGCTACAAGATGGAAATCAGAAGGACAGAACAAGTAGTTCTGCCTGGAGTAGACAAGGAAGAGTAAGTGTATGATTTCCTATTGCTGTCTGCGGTGATACCACCCTGAACACGCCCGATCTCGTCTGATTTCCTATTGCTGCAGAACAAACAACACAAGCTTTTTTTCTCACCAATTCCTTGGGTCAAGTGTCTGGGTACAGGTTAGCCAGGTTCTGAGGGTCTCACCAGGTTGAAATCCAAGTGTTTGTCAAAGATTACAATAACATCTGCAGCTAAAGATCTTCTTCCAAGCTCACCAACTGTTGATATCATTCATATCTTTGTGGTTGTATAACCAAGGTTCCCATTTTCTTCCTGGCTGTCAGCGAGGGACCACTCTTAGCCCCTAATGGCTGCCCTCAGGTCCTTGGAATGTGGCCCCTCACCTCAAAAGGTAGTGGCCTCCTTCTTTAAGACCAGCAAGAGAGATTCTGCTGCTGCTTTTTGTCTCTTGTAAATTTTAAGGACTCACCTGATTAAGTCACACCAATCCAGGATATTTCCCTTTCTGATCAACTCAAAGTCAACTGATTTGTTGACCTCAGCTACATCTGCAAAATCACTTTTTCTGTATAATATAACGTAACTTTTGGGGGGGGACCCATCATATTTGCAAGGGGGGGGATTATACAAGAGCATGGGTCAATGGGGTTTATCTTAGAATTCTGCCTATAATACATAAACTTTTCTTCCTGGCTAGTCCAGGTAGCCCCTGATTTGACATCTACCCTGGTCATCATGCTTTACTGCCCCTATCAGTGCCTCCCACTTCCCTAATGTGGTGGTTCCATTCTGCTGAGCTTATCTGCACGTTTCCTCCTAGATCCTGGTCAAAATGTACTGCATACCTGAATCTTCCTTTAATACTGATTTTCCTCTACATTTTTCTACTTTTTCTCCAATTTTTTTTATTTATTGTGTTTACATAGATTCTAGTGTTTCATCAAATGCATCCCCCCTCCCCCATATTCCCCTTAACATCTTTCTTGCCCCCCTCCTAACAGCTCCCTCCCCCCTTCCCTTCAGGTTTAATTCTATTCCTCAGTTCACATTGTTCCTTGGATTCCTCAAATGAGTGAGGTCATATGATATTTTTCTTTCTCTGCCTGGCTTATTTCACTCAACATAAGTTTCCAGATCTATCCATGTTGTTGCAAAAGGTAAGATTTCCTTCTTTTTCATGGCCCCATAGTATTCTATTGTATACACTGCTTTTTAATCCACTCGTCCACTGACAGGTACTTGGGCTGTTTCCAGATCTTCACTATTGTGAACAATGCTGCCATAAACATGGGGGTGCATTTCTTTTTTTGAGTCAGTGATATGGTGTTTTTGAGATATATTCCTAAAAGTGGATGGCTGAGTCAAAAGGCAGTTCCATTTTTAATTTTTTGAGGAATCACCATACTGTTTTCCACAGTGGCTACACCAGTCTGCATTCCCACCAGCAGTGCAAGAGGGTTCACCTTCCTCCACATCCTCGCCAGCACCTATCATATGTTATTTTATTAATGAGTGCCATTCTGACTGGTGTGAGGTGGTATCTCATTGTGGTTTTAATTTGCATTTCTCTAATGATTAGTGATGTTGAGCATTTTTTCATCTGTCTATTGGCCATCTGTATGTCCTCTTTGGAGAAGTGTCTATTCATTTCTTTTGCCCATTTTTTGATTGGACTGTTTGTCTTCCAATATCTCTCGCAGCAATATATTTGCTGATTTATCTCCACAGGCAAGTGAAATAAAAGACAGGATAAACAAATGGGACTATATCAAACTAAAAAGCTTTTGCACAGCTAAAGACAATATGAACAGAATAAAAAGACAAACTACACAATGGGAGAGCATATTCGACAATACATCTGATAAGGGGTTAAAAACCAAAATTTATAAAGAACTTGTAAAATTCAATTTCTACTTTTTAAAAAAATATTTTATTTATTGATTTTAGAGAGAGGAGAGAGAAAGGCAGGAGGAGGAATGGGAAGCATCAACTTGCTTCTCGTATGTGCCTTGACCAGGCAAGCTGAGGGCTTCGAACAGTGACCTCAGCATTCCAGATTTATGCCCCATCCACTGTGCCACCATAGGTCAGGCATAAGTTTTTCTCCTTTCTATTCTTTAGGCATGTAACAATTTCTATGTACTGTGAACCGTGACATTTAAACAGTCATAATGTTAGACAATTTTACGAGTCATGTTATCTCACATATGGTCTTCCTTATATAATGATAACCTAATAGCATATGTTTTATCCCTACTTTTTTAAATAAGAAAATTTAGGATCAGAATGATCAAGAAGCTTTCCCAATGTCCTACAGCTTTGCTCAAGGAAGTAACAGCGTCGCACATTTATGTGGCTCCAATTTAGTGCCCAAATTGCTTTCAGATTAGGAAGGTCAGCAGAGGAGCACGGATTGAAAAATTTATATATCTTTTGCCCTGTTATCAAGTAGCATCTCCTCTGTTCAGTACCTCCCACCTCAATTCTTACAATCATCTAAATAAATACAATTTTCACTCTTTTTTCTAAGTGATACTTCTATTAAAATCTCATGTCCTCAACCTTCCAAAATCTTTTAGGGCAGAAACCATGTTTTTTTGAGGTCCCATTGGTGCTTTTTCAGCCTTGCATAAATGACAGCACTTGAAAATGATTGATATGTGTAACATGAATTCTCTGATCACCCAACTCTATATACTACAACTCAAACAAGACCTACAGACTTGGAGGAGGAAAGAGATGAGCAGTAAAACCTCTTTTCCACTGTGCCTGCTCTCCTAACATTTCTTCCACCTGCCTATTCTCTGCGAGAAGACTGCATCAGTTCTGCCCCAATTCCACTCCCTGCCGACTAGAGATGGCACTTCATGCTCCAGTATCTTTTAATAACATTTCATTAAATCAAAGTAACCTAGTTTTCCA
Organism: Saccopteryx leptura; assembly: GCF_036850995.1. Classification (NCBI taxonomy): domain Eukaryota; kingdom Metazoa; phylum Chordata; class Mammalia; order Chiroptera; family Emballonuridae; genus Saccopteryx; species Saccopteryx leptura. The sequence continues at coordinate 352,552,721 of NC_089505.1, forward strand.
GTGGCATTTCAATTTTTTTTTTAAAAAGCCTTTTCTATGCCCAACACACTCAGATATATATGCAAACCTCTATCAAGGTCTGGTGCTTAGTTATAGGGAGAGGCAGCAGAAGATTTAAAAATCAGATGTTGATTTAATAGGTATTTTTGAACCATGATATGTGCTATTCTGCTCTGTACTGGAACTATTCCCTCTCTGGGGAGTTTACAGTCAGCAAGGCGATATGGACACAGAAACAGAAATTAGAATATGCACGAGAAGTCCTGTGTGGAAATTGGTGCCAGGAGCAGGGAGGACCCACTAACTCAGTCCTGACTTAGAGTTCAGAGTGCTGGTCAGGTATGCTTCCCAGAGGAAATTATATCTCAGCCCCAAAAGAAGAATGGGATTTAGCTAAGACGGAGTTGATGAACATGCTCCATCCATAAGGAACATCAAAGACCTAGAGCGCAAGGTAGAGAGTAATGAGATGGGAGATTTCTGGGGTCTGGGAAGTTCTTAAAGGCCAGATAAAAGAATTTGGACCATATAATCCAGTGTGCAGCAGGAAACTATTAAAAACACTCTGAAAAGGGAAGTAGCAGAGACATTTCATCATGGCTACAGAATGGAGGATTGGAGTCAGATACACCTATAAATCAGGAGGGAAATCCGGAGACTGTAGTGATTACCCAAGCAAGAATAAGGACAAATGTGAGCAACCTTAGGATTAGCCAGTCTTGGGCATCATTGGAAATGGAGATGAAGATGAAGAAAGGAAGTCAATTAAGAACAGCATGAGGGCTCTAGCACAGTGACCCGAGCACCTGCTAGTGCCATTAACCGAGTTGGGAAAGACAGATTTAGAAGCTCTGAAATTCGATGTTCAACGAGCTGTGTTTCAGGAGCCGGTTCTGAGTTACTGCTGTACATAACCTGAGATGATGGCAGTAACAACAGTCCACGAGTCCTTTCTCCTTCTCCTATGTTCCAGGACAGACTTTGTAACCAGGGTGCCATCCCCTCACTACCAAGACCCATCTGTCTAATTGTTCAATGTGACTGACCATGAAATGCACTTGAGTTCAAAAGACCTTACCTCTCAACCCAAATCTGAAATCAAAGCACTGCCTGAGTTAAGTACGTCTGTCTACACAGATGTGGTACCCACCACATCAAAGGCCTGTTGCACTTGCCACAGGGGATGGCTTTATGACCTCGGAAAGAAATTTGAAGTGTACGGCTCCCTGAAACCACAGAGTTGACTGAATATGACTTGAATTACGGTAATGCATTATACTCACCATGGGAGGAACCCAGTGCAAATTGTTGAACTTGAGGGTTCTTAACAAAAGAAATAAGAGACTCAAAATCCAAATTATTAGATGACAAAATAGACGATTTTAAAAACCTCAGATAGCAAACCATATCCATATACCTATATTGTTCTACAAAAATGCTCATTCAGACCATAACATTTTTTACTAGCTTTCCTTACATTTACCAATTTCCGCCCCAGCTCTTTATCATATCCACACTTTCCTAGCAGAAGAACAGTTGTGATAAGTTCGTAGAACACTATCACATATTGAAGCAAACTAAGTTTACTTATAACACTAATGCAAGACCACACGTCGTTGGTAGCAAAAATAGTAAGTTGAAAGAAAAAAGAAAAAACATCAGCTGCTCTCACTTCTTCTAAATTAACCATGTACAATGAACGTTCAAGTTTGCTTTTCTTTCTGTCCTGGTTTGGGGGAGATAAGAAATGTTTTTGGAACACCAAGTAAATAATTCCATCCGGTCATAAAAATGACCAATAAGATCCTGTTATCTACACAGAAATTAGATCCATTTTTTTTCTAACCATTTCATGATAGCTATGTGGATATTATGTAACCTGGGCACACAGCCACCAAGAAGAAAAGCCAAGAATCAAGCCCAGGTCTGTCTAACTCCAAAGCCTTTCTCTCAAGCACCTTACCGCCCACCTTGAGTTGTTGCTCTATGGGATAGATGCACAATTCTCAAAATAAATAAATTTACCTATTTTGTGTGTGTGTGCGTGTGTGTGTGACTAATTAAAACTAACTTAGGTATAAAACTTTAATAAATGATATTTATATATTTTATATTTTAATATCTGATATTTAGTAAATGATATTTTACTAAACTTTTTAAAAGTTCTACCTTTAGAAGGGTTAGTTAACTCACCATACACACAAACAACCTACCAGAGTCAATTCAAACAGGTATAAAAGTTAAATTATTAAACTAAATATTAAACCCACTATATTTGCTTTACCTCTGAGTTAATCCTAAAATTATGAATTTTAAAATATACATATCAAACATGAGTTAAAATGAAATAATAATAAGTCATCGCTCCTTTCTAGAATGTCTAATTATATGACGGGTACTATGCTGAACACATTACCCATATCATCATTTCTAATCTTTATGAGATCCTTAAGGAAAGTATTATTATCTCCATTCTAAAGATAGGAAAAGTTTGGCTCAGTACAGCTATGTTGATTTCATAACATCATTCAGCCAGTAAAATAAGGCCTTTGGACTTCAAGTTAGAGATTTCTGATTCTATGGGCTTGTGCCCATGAAAGTCAATGCCACAGTATGACACTCCCCCCTCAGAAAAGTATGTTTTATAAGGATCAGGGACTTCTTTGAGAATATTGCAGAAAATTCTAAGTAGCTGAAAGTCCATTTTATGCCTTTCATGTGTTGGCAACTCTATAAAAGTTAAATTCATCGTCATCTGTAATATAAGAACTAATAGAATCAGTGTTCTTTGAAAATTATGCTTTTCTTCCAAATGTCACCTTATGTTCCACACACATTTTCAAATATGAACATTCAGGTTTTAAAGAGGGACTAAACAAAATTGACAAAGTAATTTTATCCAGGTACCAAAAAAAAAAATGTGCTTACCTTCTGGGTTGTTCTACCAGTCAGACCAGGATAATAATTTACTATTCTAAAACATAGTTATTCTTCCAATTTTGACATAACTGCCATGTTATTTCACTCACATATTCCTCTATCTCAGTAGCCAGGGGCCATTTTTCATGTCGTTCATTTGCATCAGAAATTACAGGTTTTGATACCACTGCAGAGCCTGTGCTTTAACTTTAAAATATATTGCAGCTAGACTTCTAATGTGGCTAATCTTGTTCGTGATTCAATATGACTGCAGTTATGGTTCCCTGAAAGGGCTGCCACTGACAAATTCCTGCCCTGTTCTTATGCTGAAAACTCCCCAGGTTTAGCTCCTCGGCTCAAGCTGAAAGAGCTCCCTAAGTAAATAGTCGTTTGAGGCTCTTCCTATCCTGGTCACCAATTTATTCTATGACCTGGGCACCAGAAAGCTTCTCCTTCGTGTCTTTTTTTTTTTAAGTAACTAAAGGCACAGGCATGGCTTTCCTAATTTTGTTCTTTCTGCCATTCAGACTCCCAGAGATGTGAAGAGATCTTTCCCTGGGTTCGGAGAGGAACAGGCAATGACAGCCATCTCACCATCAGCTCCAAGAGAACAGGGATGGAAGCTGAAACTGCATGAGGGGGAGTCACAGTCTGGAAAACTAGAAGGACCCTGAAGATCACCAGTCCACCCCTCATTTTCACAAGCACCAAGAGTTCATACGATCTGCTCAAGGTCAGTGTGTCCTCAACTAGTTAATTCATGAGTTCCTTATCTCACCGCACACCGAGCGAGCACCCACTGTGTCCTAGACCTGTACATGGTCTGGGGACCTAGAGATGAATAGGCCAGGTCTTGCCCCAGAGAGAGCACAACCCAGAGGGGGAAATAAGACAAGTGAATGAAAAAGTGCAATAGTGTCAGAGGCACTGCGGTCATCCGTTCTGGTTGGTCCAGGAAAACCCCAGTTTGCACCTGTTGATCCAGCTCAATTGTCAGTGGCACCCCATTTCACTCGCCAAAGGTGTTCTGTTCAAGTGATGGGAAAAGTTCAACAAGCACTTCAGTTCCAGCGGATTAGAGAAGAATGTGAGCACGGAGGATCTCGCTTGGGTTCATTCTCTAATAAACCTTGCACAACTGTTGTCCCGTGGAAGGAAATGGTTCAGCCATTTGCTATGAGTCTTTTCTGTTGTTTCTGAGAACCAAGGAGATACGCATGTTTCAGTAGGTAACAGAGGAGAGGATCCTGCACTGTCTGGGCCCAATCAGATACTTGGAGCTGGTTATCGTTTATAATCACACTGCTGGTTTGCAACCGAACCAGGCAGTAAATTGAGCTGTCTTGACTCCCCTGTTCAGTGCTCTTGTTATTACTCTCCGTCCAACTGCTGGCAGGATGGGTTCTTGTGACTGAGTGGATGTCACTGAATAGGACTCCTGCAGCTTCTACTTGACACTTCTTACTCACCAGCTTTGCCATGTGCCCCCATCAATCACCAACACTGCCCAGGACCATGACAGAAAACATAAGTATACAAAGGTATCTCACTTTAGTACAATGTATCCTGACATTATCCTTACAAAAGTTATAAAAAATTCTAATGGCAGCCAATTTTGATACATAATAATAATTATAAAAGAATACCTTTCTCACTTTCCCTGAGGGCAACTTTCATGTCCTATGCTAGATATTTTTTTCTAGAAGATAATGATTATTGTTCGGCAAGGTAATACTATTCTCATGATTACTCTGCAAAGTAATACAATTACACCATTTTTAAAGATGAGAAAACAGAACTTTGAGAACTATATGACTTGTCTATGGCTATGCAGCTAATAAGTGTCAGAGTTAAAACTAAAGCCTCTGTCCCCAAATGTCACCTTTTGCACTACAGTATACTGCTTACCCTGTATCATCCCATTTCTCAAGTGGAAATCAATTAATTACCGGCATCTACTGGGTCCTATTATGATTAAAGCATCTGTGGAACAACAGAGTCGTGAGACACAGACTGGCTCTTGAGAATGATAGGTTTCCTGAGAAAACAAAACACACACAGAGAGAGGCACACAGACACACACACAGAGAGAGGCACACAGACACACACACACAGAGGAAGAGAAAGAGATACCGACCACATGGAACAGAAAATGTGAGCCCAGTAGAGCAGAATATAAATGTTATGGGATTCCAAAGTGGAGGAAACCAACACGGTGATCAGGGAAGGTCCCAGAGGCAGAGTTTGAGTCACAAGGAGGAGGCTTCCAGCTATCTGAAATCTCAGGGAGGCTATTCCTTCCAGGCTCGGACACTGGCAAGTCCAGGGAGCAGTGACTGGAGATGAAAATGAAGAGAATGGAGATGAGGTGCCGTGGGGTGACACAGACTGAGGTTCATATAGAGATGAGGTGCCGTGGGGCGGCACAGACTGAGGTTCATATGGAGATGAGGTGCCGTGGGGCGGCACAGACTGAGGTTCATATAGAGATGAGGTGCCGTGGGGTGGCACAGACTGAGGTTCATATGGAGATGAGGTGCCGTGGGGCAGCACAGACTGAGCTTCAGGCATATGAGTGCAGCAAATTACTTCTCCCTTGGATGTCAGGATTCTCATCTGAAAAGTGGGAAAGAGAAGTAAGTGTGCTCACCTTCCACAGTACTTAGAAAAACAGAAAGAGCTCAGCTATAAGAACATTAGCATAGTAGATACACAGTATTATTTTGACAAACTATAGCTTTTATTATTAACCTTACCATGGTGGTAGCCATCTTGCTGGCTTTCAGTGTTTCATTAGTGCTACAGGTAAAATGACAATAGCCTTGAATGGTACACTCTAGGCAAGAAATACTTAGCAACTTTTGCAAACTGTCCAGTCTTCCAGGAACAAAAAGACATATTTGTTTCCCATCAGTATTGACTCCCCAGACCTCGGGGCAACTGGGCTGCAGATTCAGTAGTTAGAACTCGTGTGCAGATCAAACATGATTTTAGGAAGCAGTACATGAGGAAGCAAGCCAAGGGGACAGAGTTTTATGCAAGGTTGGTATGTGCTTATCTACTAGTAGTAGATCCCTACTAGTTATCTGCATTTTTAAATTGAATTTACTGGGGTGACATTAGTTAATAAAATTATACAGGTGTTAGGTGTACAATTCTACAATACTTCACCTGTATATGGCACTGTGTGTTCACCACCCAAGTCAAGTTTCTCGCCATCACCACTATCCCTTTCTAACCTCCTCCACCTCCTCCTACCCCCTTTCCCTCCTGCAATCCTCACACTGTTTAAGGGAAAAATAAGGATTTATTAAATACTTACTTCTTGACAAGCACACTTATCTTTTTTCACTCTTAAAGGTGCACAGAAAAATACTCTAAGAGGCACCCCATAGGCATGCTTGTATCTGACGTCCTCAAGGTGCATTTCAAATTCGATTTGAGAAAAGTACAGCCCACAACACCCTCCCTTTACAATTAGTTTATTCCTCTTCCTATTCTATAGGACAGAGGTTATTAACCTTGACCGCACATTAAAATCATTCAGATGGCTTTGAAAAAATTCTAGTGGCTGGATGTTATCCCAAAGTTTGAATTGTAATGAACTGGAGTATGGAACACATCAGTGCTTTCCAATAAGCCTGCCCTACCTCTTAGATGGCTCCAGGGCAGAGCCAGGCTATAACCTCTGCAGAAGATCTACCACCTGCTAGTGTGTGCAGTCAATTCCTCCAACTCAAAATCACATTCAAAAGTAGGTTGCTGGTGACTGGTCACCTGTTTGAGACATGGAGGAACACTTGAACACAGATGACACTTTGTAATCTACAAAGACAATAGCCACCATTAATTTTCCTAAAAATTTTTTGTGAGTACTCAAATGGAGACTAAAACTATCTATATAGCTATTTCTCCCCCAACCGCCAATGCACACACCATTACCAAATGCAGGAGTATGCAGTAAGCCACAGCTAACATGCCTCTAAGTAATAATGTATTGATTTAGAGTTTGCACACATTGCAGTAAATGGCATTTTCTGTTATGTGGAGAGTAATAGATTGTTCTGGAGTGAATACAAGTCCATAATTCGTTCAAGGGCTATGCTGATGCTATATACTAAAGCTCACAATTTAAGCAGTTAAGCCATGGTAGCTGAATGCTGAGGATGGGTTTCAAGATGGTATTCAATTTGGTGACCATCTGTTATTATTTTAGTTGAGGTATAATGAACTTGACAGACATAAGAAGAGAAATGTTTTCAGAGACTTTTGTCCTTTCTCCTACCTTCCTAAGTTCTTGCTACATATCCAGGTTGACCCTTTCCTGGTTCAGAAAAAGACTGGGACAGGAAACATTGCTTCAGAGACGGCTGATACTGTGTGATGTCCATGGCTGAGCCGTGAGTTTATGGGACCAGGCTAGGACTGTTGCATTTGCCATATAACATCAGATCATTAGTCTATCAGAAGTACAGTGGAAGTAAGTGACCAAACCTTTCATCTGCTGAGGAAAGGAAAAAAATCTTTCTTAGGTTTTGGTTCCCCCATTTCTACTAGTTTCCTTTTGTCTCTGCTCTTCTTTCCCGCCTTCTGTGTCACAAACAGATATCCACTCTCTTCTTCTCAGAGGCAGAGATGAAGGAAAACCCTCAGACAAGGGTACTGTGAGCAGTCTTTGTCCACTCAGAATTCATAAACTAAAAGTAAGCCTTTTATAAAAACACAATACCCACCATATAGCTTTAGAAGAAAAGCTGCCACCCATTTGCTTTAGCAAATCTCTGTGACTTTACTGGACTGCAAGTTTCTCAGTGACAAATTCCTCTAACTTTCCCTATGTTTAAGATATAGCCAAGCAGCCTGACCAGGCGGTGGCACAGTGGATAGAGCGTCAGACTGGGATGCTGAGGACCCAGGTTCGAGACCCCGAGGTCGCCGGCTTGAGAGCAGCTCATCTGGTTTGAGCAAAAGCTAACCAGCTTGGACCAACGGTCGCTAGCTCAAGCAAGGGGTTACTCAGTCTGCTGAAGGCCCGTGGTCAAGGCACATATGAGAAAGCAATTAATGAACAACTAAGGTGTCGCAATGCGCAATGAAAAACTGATGATTGATGCTTCTCATCTCTCTGTTCCTGTCTGTCTCTGTCTATACCTCACTCTGACTCTCTCTCTATCTCTATAATAAAAAAATAAAATAAAATAAAATAAAATAAAATAAAATAAAATAAAATAAAATAGAAAATAAACTCCCTTCTTAAAAAAAAAAAAAAAAAGATATAGCCAAGCAGGTGATATTGGGTCAGCTAACATTTAAAGAATCATGATTATGACAAATTAGCTTTATAGAAAGAGCATAATATAATCAAGACTAAGTCTGCTTTCAGAATCCATGATGCCTTAGAATTATATTTCTGGGATTCCATATACAAAATAAAAATTAAGTAAAACATACATGTAAAGAAATAGTATAAAATGACAAAAGTGTTAATTCACCAAGAAGACATAACAATTCTAAATGTGCATGCTTCTAACAACAGAACTTCAAAATACATAAAACAACAATTATACCCAAGATTTCAACACTTCTCTCTGTACTTAATAGAGCTAGCAGGCAGAAAATCATCATGAATGAAGAACTGAAATACACCATTAACCAACTGGACCTAGTTTGTGCCTAAAATTTCACCCCAAATCAGCAGATAATCTACCCAGAATTGTCTTCAATGATAGACCTTCTTTTCAAGTTCATATAAAACATTCACCAAAACAGAAAATACCTTGGGTCATAAGAAATCTTTAACAAACTTAAGCAAATTGGATTCACACAAAGTAGGTCCTTAGATTATAACTGAATTAAACTAAAAACTAATTATAAAAATATAACAAGAAACTTCTACATACTTGGGAATTAAATGTATAATTAATCCATAGTCAAAAAGGGAGTCTAAAGGAAAATTAAAAATTTTTTGAACTGAACAGAAATGAAAATACAATATATCAAAATTTCTGTGATGTATCTAAAGCAGTGCTCAGAGAGAAACTTAAAAGTATTCTTACACTAGAACAAATATCACAAATAAATAATCTCAGCTAACACCTTAAAGCAATAAAAAGCAAAGATGAATAAGAAAATTAATAAAAATAACAGCATATCAATGGAATTGGAAACAGAAAATCAATACAGAAAATAAAGGAAACCAAGAGCTGGTCATCTGAAACACTCAATAAGATTAAAAAAAAACTTCTACCAAGACTGATTAAGGAAAAGAGAGAGAAGTCACAAATCACAAATATCAGGAATAAAAGAGGAGGTATCAATATCAACCCAATGGCCATTAAAAAGAAAATGAGGGCATATTATGAACAACTCTATGTACATAAATTTGTCAACTTATATAAAAGGGATCAGATTGTCAAACCTCATGTTCCATCAAAGCACATCTGAGAAAAAATAACCTATAGTCTTATAACTATAAATAAAAATAATTTGTGTAAGCCTGCGTGATTTCCCTGATAAAATCTACCCAATTTCATCTCTATACAAACTGTTTTAGAAAATAGAGGGAACACCAAATATATTTTATGAGGCCATAGTTATTCTGATAATAAAATCAAATAAAAACAGTACAAAAGACTATAGACCAATAATATCCTTCATGGACAAAAAAAGTTCTCAACAAAATGTTGGCAAAAAAGTATATGTAAATAAAATAACACATCATAACCAAGTATAGTTTATTCTGGCAATGCATAGCTGGTTCAATATATGAAAATCAATGCAATTTTTTTGTGTGTGTGTGTGTGTGTGTGTGTGTGTGACAGAGACAGAGAGAGGGACAGATAGGGACAGACAGACAGGAAGGGAGAGAGATGAGAAGCATCAATTCTTTGTTGCAGCACCTTAGTTGTTCATTGATTGCCTTCTCATATGTGCCTTGACTGGAGGGCCACAGCAGACCGAGTGACCCCTTGCTCAAGCCAGTGACCTTGGGCTCAAGCTGGTGAGCCTTGCTTAAACCAGACAAGCCCATGCTCAAGCCAGCGACCTCAGAGTTTCGAACCTGAGTCCTCCATGCCCCAGTCTGACACTCATCCACTGAGCCACTGCCTGGTCAGGTAAAAATCAATGTAGTTTATGATTTTAACTGTCCAAATGGGAAAAAGTGAGAAAACTATATAAATTTATACATGAAAATTATTTGTCAATTTAAAATCCATTAATAATAATAAAATCTCTCAACAATCTAAGAAAAAAAAGAGGGGAGCTTTCTCAACTTGGTAACAGGATCTATAAGTAAATTACAACTAACCTCATTCTTAATGGTGAAAGACTTAATAGTTTTCTACTTAGATCAGGAAGAAGAAAAGAATTTGCATTCATCACTCTTATTAAATACTCTTTTGGAAGTCCCAAACAGTCAATAATGCAAGAAAAGGAAATAGGCTCTGACAGGTTAGCCCAGTCAGTTAGAGTGTCATCCCAAAACAAAACAAAACAAAAAAGCTGTGGATTTGATCCCTGGCCAGGGCACACGAGAAGTGATCAATGAATGCGCGACTGAGTGGAAAAACTAATGAATGCTTCCCTTAACCCTCCCCTCTCTCTCCCTTCCTCTCTCTGTCTCTCTAAAAGTCAATCAATAAATAAAACATTAAGCCCTAGTCGGATAGCTCAGTTAGTTGAAACATTGTCCTGAAGTGCAGAGGTTGCGGGTTTGATCCCTGGTCAGGGCACATACAGGATCAGTTTGATGTTCCAGTCTCTACGTCTTTCTTTCCCTGCCTCTCTTTAAATAAAAATAATAATAAATAAAAATAAATAAAAGGAAATAAAAGGCACATCAATTGGAAAGGAAGAAATAAAATTATCCCTAATCACAAGTGAAATATGTGATCATTTAAATAGAAAATATCAAGAAATCTACAAAATATTCTTTTATTTTTTTTTTATTTATTTATTTTTCCTGAAGCTGGAAACGGGAAGGCAGTCAGACGCCCGCATGCGCCTGACCGGGATCCACCCGGCACGCCCACCAGGGGGCGATGCTCTGCCCATCTGGGGCATCGCTCTGTCGCGACCAGAGCCACTCTAGCGCCTGGGGCAGAGGCCAAGGAGCCATCCCCAGCGCCCGGGCCATCTTTTTGCTCCAATGGAGCCTCGGCTGCGGGAGGGGAAAGAGAGAGACAGAGAGGAAGGAGAGGGGGAGGGGTGGAGAAGCAGATGGGCGCTTCTCCTGTGTGCCCTGGCCGGGAATCGAACCTAGGACTCCTGCACGCCAGGCCGATGCTCTACCACTGAGCCAACCGGCCAGGGCCTATAAAATATTCTAAAAGTAGTGAGTTTATCAAGACCACAGGCTGCAAGATCCATACTCAAAAATTAATACTATTTTTATATTCTAGCAATGTAAAATTGGAAAACGGTATTTCAAAATTTTACTTATAATAATGCCAAGGAAATAAAATACATAGGAATAAATCTAGCAAAGCACACACAGGAGCTTTATACTAGAAACACAAAGTAATGATGAAATAAATCAGAGGAGACCAAAATAACTGTTCAGTGACTAGAGGACTCAACACTATAAAGATGTCAATTCTCCCCAGATTAAAGTAGAGATTTAATTCAATTCTCATCAAAACCCTCACAGGATTGTTTTGTTTTTTTTTCACATGTAGACAAGCTGACTTCAAAATTTATATTAAAAGGCCAAGGCTTAGGCACTGAGGATGGCTAGGGCACTGAGAATAGCTCAGTTGATTTGAGCATTGGCCCCAGATGGGGGTTGCTGGATGGATCCCAGTCAGGGTGCACGAAGAAATCTGTATCACTATTTCCCCTTCCCTCACTTAAATAAACAAACAAATAAATATGAAGAAAGGCCAAGGAATTAGACTAGCTAGAATAATTTGGAAAAGAAAAATAAAGAGAGCCTGACTAGGCAGTTGTGCAGTGAACAGAGCATTAGCCTGGGATGCTGAGGACCCAGGTTCAAATCCCAGAGGCTACTGGCTTGAGCATGGACTCACTAGCTAGCTTGAGTGTGGGATCACTGGCTTGAACATGAGATCACAGACATGACTTCCTGGTCACTGGCTTGAGCCCAAGGTCACTGGCTTGAGCAAGGGCTCACTGGCTCAGCTGGAGCCCTTCCCTGGTCAAAGCACATATGAGAAAGCAACCAATGAACAACTAAAGCGCCACACATATGAGTTGATGCTTCTCATCTCGCTCCCTGTCTGCCTGTCACTGTATGTCTCTCTCTCTCTCTCTCTCTCTAAAAAATAATTAATTAAAAGTAGATAAAAAGAGAATAATATGTTATACAACTTTAAGCTTTCCTATAAAGCTACAATAATTAAGAGCATGATGCTGATGAAAGGAGAGCCACATATTTCAAGGAAAAAACTGGAGAGTCCAAAAACAGGATCACAGGAACATGGCCTATTTAACAAGGTCCAAAAACAATTCAGTGGAATATAAAAAGGTTTTTAAACAAGTGATCTTGAAATACTTGGATATCTATAAGTAAAAATAAATAAACTAACATGTTATACAAAAATCAACTTAAAATTGATCACAGATCCAAGTAAAATGTAAATATATAAAACTTCCAGAAGAAAACCTTTATGGTCTGGCTATAGGCCAAGAGTTCTTAAATAGGAAACCAAAAGCACTATTTAAGAAAAAAGAAATTTGTTTTGACCAAAATAAAAATACTTCTTTATGAAAAACTCTTTTAGGAGGATTAAAAGACAAACAAGAGGCTAAAAAAATATTTGCATGTCAAATATCTGACAAAAGGCTCATATCCACAATACATAAAGAATTCTCAAAACTTTGTAAGAAAGCAGATATTCATTTTTCTAAAAACAATAGGCAAAATTAGCACACTTCACCAAAGAAGATATAAAAATTCCAAATTACCATACAAAAGGCTGTTCAATATCATTAGCCATTAGGAAAATTCAAATTAAAACCATAATAAAATATTACTACTTATTACAATGAATAAAATAAAATGGCTGACAATACCAAGCCAAGTGTTAGTTAAGATATAGAGTAACTGGAACACTCATGTTACTAGTGGGAGTAAAAATTATTCAGTTAGACAACCTCTTATGAAGTTATCCTGGGTATTTCTCCTGAAGAAATGAAAACCTCCGTTCACACAATAAACTGTACAGAAAATTTCATAGTGCATAATCACCCAAAACTGGAAAGAATCCAGATATTCCTCAATAGGTGAACAGGGAAAGAAATTGTTGGTACATCCATACAAAGGAATGGAAAAATAAAAAGGAATGAGAAAAGTTATCACTATAAAGGAACAAACCACTGACATATGCAATAACTTAAATCAATGGCAAAGGGATTATACTGCATGAAAGCAGCATGTTTCAAAAGATTATATACTATAAAATTTTATTTCAGAGATGGGGAACAGGTTAGTGGTTGCCAGGGGTGACAGGTGAGAGGAAGATGTTATTTTAAAGAAATATTTTAAACAAATTGCATAAGCAAGTTGTTTGGGATAGCAGAACTAGCCCCTACCCAATTCTGGCAATGTTTACATAAATCTACACAGGTATTAAAACTCACAGAACTGTACATTTTTTAAAAAGTCAATTTACTGTGTTAATTTAAAATTAACTTAAAAAAATATATATTTAATGAAATGTTTTAAGATATCCTTTTGAAAGGTAACACGAGGAAGTAAACCGAAGGACTACATTTATATCAGTGTCTCCCACCAAGCTTGAACTCTAAACCATTGAGCATTGTAACTACTTATTAACAGTCAAATTTTGCCAGAGATTTTTTGGTGGAAAGTCCCAAGTGGTCAAAATGCAGGGTTGCTCAGCTTTACTATGCAGGCCTAGATAAAGAGAAGTTGTGTAGATGCGAGAAGTCAAAAAATTAAACCAAAGAGCCTCTTAAATTTGCAAAGCTCTAAAAGAGGTCATCACAAACTTCTGACAGTGAGTCATGATGAGGTCTGAACCAATTCTGATGTTTCTTTCGGGACAAGTGAAATAAGAGCTAGAAAAACGGGAAGAGCAGGGATCAATAATTCTGAAATACTGAATGCAATTTTCAGAAAAGCAGAGCTGAGAGGGCTTTAGTCAAGACAATGGAGACAGACAGATGCCCAGAAGGGAGAGAAAATAGGCAGAAGACTTGAATAAACACTTCACAGAAAACTCAAAGGAGAGAGTATTCAACCGTATTAGTCATCAGGGAAATGCAAATTAAAACCACCAAAAGATAGCACTACACACTCCCAGAGTTTCCTAAATGAAAAAAGCAAACTTCAAATGTTGGCGAAGAGGTAGAGTAACGAGAACTCGATTCACTTCTAGTGGGGAGTATAGATATATTGGTATAACTGTTTTGGAGACTTTATTTGATGTTACTGACTAAAGCTGAAACATATTTATCCTATCACTGGGAAATCTCCTTCCCAGGGATATATACTCATCAGTGATGTGTTTGTATGTTCATCACTGTATATGAACTAGGATGGTCCCATAATCGCCCCATAGCTTCTTACCGCTGCTGTAACAAATTACCACAAACGGTATGAGTTAAAATAATAAAAACGTACTGTTTCAGTTCTGTAAGTCAGAAGTCCACATGGGTCTTATGGTCTAAAAATCGAACTCTCAGCACAGGTGCACTCCCTCTGGAGGAGCTGAGTGTGAATCTATTCTCTTGCCTTTCCCAGCTTCTGGAGGCCAACTGCCGTCCTTACAATGCACCTTCAAAACACATCAATCCAACCTTTGCTTCCAGCACGTCTTTTCTCTGACTTTAACTCTCCTGCCTCCCTTTTATAAGGGCTCTTGCGATTACACTGGGCCTACCTGGATAATCCTGGAAAATCTTCCCATCTGAAAACCCTTAACCTAACCAACTGTGCCAAGTTCCTTTGGCCACTAGCATAACATATTCACAGGAATTAGATTGTAAACATCATTAAAGAACCATTACTCTGCCTGCTAGAGTAATAGTACAAAGTGGTTTACCTTTGTTAGTGAAAATGGGAAAGTACTAAATTTCCCAGCAACAAAAGAATGAGTAATTGGGGTTTATTCATACCCCAATTATAGAATACTATACAACAATGAGAACGAACAGTTTTCAAAGACATGCAATGTTATGAATGAATCTCACAAACATACTGTGAGCAAAATAAGCCAGAAACAGACATAATATGAGTCTATGTGTATAAAGTACAGAAAAAATGCAGAAATAAACTACGGTACAAGTCAGAAGAGTGGTTACTCTGGCTGTGGTGGTCCGTGACTGGGCAGGAACAAGAGGGGGCTCTGGGGGATGTTGACGATCCTTTGTGTCTCCACCTGGGATCTGATTCCTGGATGCGTTCAGTCTGAGAAAAATCTATCAAACTATACCCTGAAGGCATGTGTGTACTCTTCTGTGTGTATGTTGTATTGGCTTTAACAAAAAGTATAACCTTATTATTGATAAAGAGGAAAAACTAGAACCCAGTGTGCACAAGGGGCCCCCAAGCTGATAAAACTCTGTATAGTGGGAAAAGTTGAAGCTTTAGAATCAGATAGTCAAGACCTGGAGTCACAGCTCTTTCACAGATCCTGTACTTTTCTACAAATTATTTAATCTTTTTGGTCCTTGGTTTCCTTCCCTAGAAAGTGGGGGATAATGACATTTCCTGCCTTAGTGGATATGCTACCTATGTGCAGTAGCATGTGTGAAAACAAATGGGACATTACAAAGGCTGAGTAATACTGCTTCTGCTCTCAGTTCTGGCCTTAAGTCTAGCTTTCAACAGAAAATACACAACAGAAACAAAATAAAATCATCTCAGAAGCTGGGTTTTAGTTTTTGTTTTTTCGCATTTTCAGTGCCATGTATAAAAATGTTTGCCAAGAATTGTATGAGAAGTTGCTCCACACCCTGTAAAATTGGTCAAGAAGTAGTTCTTTGTTTCTTTATAAACACTGCCTACTTCTTTATAAAACTGCCAGTTTCATTGTGAAAATTCACTAACAAAGGTGAGCCACTTGAGATCATGAAAGATCAGGTATTACTTCCACTAGCTGTAGCAGCGGCAAGAAAAATTCAAGGAGCAGAGTGGAGATAGGGTCACTTGAGACTTCTACCTACAGAGCAAACACTGTCTCAAACATTACACATCTATCTTTGTGACTAGAAGCGAATAACCAGACACCAAACCAAATTTCCCCTTCAGGAAGCTCTTCTTGTCTTCATTGCCCTGCAGTAGGGCAGAGGGAAAAAAGATGAAAACAAACATAGGTACAAAGTGGGTGTCCCTTAAAGTATAAGAACATGACAGACTGGAGATCAGAACTATGATCTGGAGCCTTAGAGGCCATTTAAAGAGTTTTGGGTCCTTGGAATTATGGCTCTTGGTCAAGGTCACTCAGACCCACACGCAGTCTGGTTTACAACCCTCTTCCCAGGGGTTTTTAAGTAGTGGTTTACATTTCGCATTCCCAGCCAGAACCTTTTATTTGCAACGCTTAAGTCTTTATTTGTATTTTCTCACCCCCATTTTTATTGCCACTGGTATTATTTCAACATCATCTGATTTTGATCCAGACTTGGCCTACTTTTCTAGTCTTTTTCTTGTACCCTCCTCTCACGACTCTTTGCTCCCCCAATTTTTCCATCCGATCTCTCCCAAATGCCTCTCCTCTCCCACTCCTCCATGCTGGGCTTACTCCCCTCCACCAGGATGCTTGCCTGCTCCTTGAGTTTGTATCATTTCATCACATGTTCCAGGAAACCTGAATCACTGCATTTATCACAAACTGTTTATCATGTGCCTGACGCATTAGCCTGTCACTCCTTTAGAGGAAGAGCTGGTATTCACTCCTGCCTTCCCAGTGTTCAGTTAAAAAGTGTTCCATCAATGTTTGTCGAATCAATGAACTATCAGTTGAAGTCCTCTTGGGTTTTTCGGTTTGGTTTTTGGTGGGGGTTTTTTTGTGGGTTTTGTTTTGTTTTTTAGATTGACAGTCTTGTTCCAAGTGTCATCAAAGTTTATTTTTTTAAATAATGGTGTTACCCAGAGCTGCTACTGATTGGTCCTTTGCTCTTTCCTCTCTCCACTCAATCAGAGCCCCCCCCCCCTTATCATATAACTCTATAATATATTTATTTACACTTATCTATCAAATCAGTGATTTTAAACCAGTATAGGAAAGAAATGCTTGTAAGGCCTTCAAGTACCTGCTGAAATAATATTGCCTTATTGTTACCTTAACACTTACCAGAGCTTGCTCCCCTTACAGACCTAAGTAACTAGCCCACTGTGTGTGTGCGGGGTTGTTCACAGAATGAGCGAGCAGCTGTGGACGGTGGCCAGCATTATGCACAGGCCCACTTTTCACTGTCGTGGTGATTATCATTTTTCTTCTTTTCCTCATTTCCAATTAGAATAAAAACCTCGGTTTCAAAAACGTTGTCATTCTCCTTAACGATGTATAAGCTTAACAGAATTCCACAGGAAAGCTGAGTCTTTATTTCAGACACAAGCTCCAATCTGAAAATATGAGCAGATGAGCCGTCTCCCGCACGTAGAGCTGTGGTAAACTGCAGAAGGGTGCTAAGTCAGAGCTGGAAAAGGCAGCGGGAACGCAATGAGCTCTTTTTTCCAGTGAGCGGCCGAGCAGCGATAAGGCCAGTTGGCTCTCGTTGGGCTTGAACCCAGGCAGTCTGGTTCCAAGGCTCCTGCTGCCTCTCAGGAAAACAAGAGCTGCCCAGATGATCTTAGCAGAGTCTGTAAGAAGAGCACAGCCTGCTCTTTTCGGAAATTAGGCAATTACAGAAAGAGAGACAGGGAGGTCACGTGAAAGAAAAGCAGGGCCAAGGAAAAGTATTTCTAGGGAAGGAGAGTTTTGAGCCCGATTTTAGCTTGACAGGAAAGAACTAAGGGAGGAGGACAGATTAAAGATATAAATGAGGGGGCGGCAAGTGGCAGAAAGACCCCTGTCCCTACCACAAAGTTGCAATACATGGAATCCAGCAGAGGGATAGATGGACCCGACTTTCCAAGGCGATCAGACTCTGAGACAAGGAAGAGGAACAAGCAGAAAATGAGTGAAGATAAAAATAAATTTTGAGTCAGCGAGAATGGAGGTTGAAAGTTCACCGTATATGGCTTCAAGGATTCCTGTGAAATAGGAGGTAATTTCATCAGCTGAGAGGGAGGAAAGTAGAGGGCTGGGGTTTGCATCATTTAAAAAGGGTTAGATCACCTGATCCAAGGGACAAGGCGTGAAGGAAAGAGAGATAAGTAGGAGTCTTGCTGAAATTCACTCCGCTCTGCAACCCAGGAGCAATTTTACTTGTGCTTTGGTGAGCGAGACCCTAAGAAAAAGGAGTCTGGGGCTTGACACTTTATTCTTTTACATAATTACCACTTGATACAGGCAGTTTATTGAAGCTTTCTTGCTTCGTTTCCTCTATAAAACACGTTAATAATCCTTGCCTCTTTCTTACCCCATAGGACTTTAACAAGCATTAATTAATATCTTTGGTGTCCCAAGTGCCTTGGGAAAGCTCTGTATAAGGACTTTTTACATCACTTCTATTATTCTTGCAATTGCATTAACTCACCATCTGTTTAGAGTAAGTTGAAATACAATCTTAACAATTTCCTTCACTTGCTTTCAAAATTTGTTTGCTAAGCCTGCCTGAAATCAGCTATTGAGGCAGCAGAGGCAAAAAAAAAAAAGAACAAAAATCTAGAATGTTGTCCAGGTGCTCTTAAACCAAAAGAAGAATTATTCAAATTTAAACCACAAGCAAAACATGTAGTCTTTTTAGAACTCATTGATCTGTCTAATATAATGAACTCAAGTTAAAGATTTCACACTGGCCCTTCCCTCATAATGCCAATACTCTGGTAGAAAAATCATAGCTCCTAGCAAAAAATACAATGCAATAATAATGAATACCTTAATGCTTAAAATAGCAATGTCTCAATACAAAGGCATGCAATATTCTACACATCTTTTATCTTCACTTTTTTAACATAAATTCAATGCCTCCCTTCCTTCGTTTTGTTATTCAACACATAACACATACATATTGATCACCTGTATGAGTAGGCACTGTGTGAGGCCTGGGACTATGCCAACTAGCATGCACTTTGCCACACACACCTTGCCCCTTTGGATACTGGTTCTTTCATTACCTAAGATACTTTAGTACTTTCATTTTATTTCTATTTGAATGGCACATAATTCTATACCATCTCCACATTGGCTGGGTTAATGTTATTTATCAGTATTAAGACATGAAAAATATTGAGAATTATCTGTGGTGTCAAGAATTTGCTGATGTTTATTCAAAGGAATGCTTTCAAGTATCAATTAGCCTGTGGGTACCACAAGCCCTGAAATCTCTTGTATAAAACCATCAGAACCCCATTTAGGGGTAAAGGTTTACTTTTATAAATTCACTTCTGATATCAACAGCAACTTGTTATATGATGTAGTTGCTATGGTGATGTGAGAGCAATGAAAATTCTTCTACGTAAACTTATCAAAGTTTGCTCCTTTGAACTTAACTTGAGACACTACATGGTCTACTGATTCCCATGATACAGGGTTTTTTGAAGTCAGTAGATTTTCTTCAGATTTTGTAAGAAGGACTTATCTCTTATTCTTCTACATTATCCAAGGACTCCAGTGAGGCTGTAGTTGGTAGGGATCGAGATGGGAGTGGGAGGAAAGGGCTCCTGGTGCAAAGAACAAAAGGAATTTCTCAAAGCTGGAGTCACAGAACTGTCAATGCAGTACTTTATTTCTAGTCCACTGATGCAACATGGCTATGCATTAGGTTTTGTGGAGTAGGACTTGCTGTGAAGCCCAAGATTCTTGTGGCCATTCTACAACTAGAAAAGTTTAGAAGGTAGAATGTGCGACCATGTGGCATGCTCACAATTTCTTTGACAAATCCTCAAATTCATATCATCTAAAACTATCAAATATACAGTGCTTTTTTTAAAAAATATTTTATTTATTCATTTTAAAGGGGGTGGAGAGAGAGAGAGAGAGAGAGAGAAAGAAAGAAAGAAGGGGGAGGAGCAGGAAGCATCAACTCCCATAGGTGCCTTGACCAGGCAAGCCTAGGGTTTCTAACCGGCAACCTCAGAGTTCCAGGTCGATGCTTTATCTGTGTCACCACGGGCCAGGCTATCCAGTGCCTTCTGGGTCTTACATTTAAGTTTGTGTGCTGTGTTTGGAGCTATTTTGACAATTACTTTATCCCTGATGGAAATCAAAGGTCAATTTTTTTCTCAAGAGGCCTCACAAAATAAAATTATCACCAGTGCCAGGAATTTTGCCACAAGATAATCATAGGGAAGTAAAGATGAAGGCAAAGTGAGAGTTCAAAGAGGTGTAAATGTGAGAACCAATCTAAGAAACCCAGGAGGCAAAACCAATTATAGCCAATACAGTTTACATATGGAGAGGGAGAGGCTGTCCCCAGGCCCAAATTGTGGCAAGCCGTTTTCCTGTGACAGTAGCAATGTTGCTCATCACACATCACACGTGCCTTTCTGGAATTTGGCCATTCTCCCATCCCCTAGAAGCCAGGCAGGTCTTGTGACCACCTTGACCGATGAGAGTATATCAGAAACAACACTGACAACTGAGGCTAGGCTGTGCAAATGTCACATACTCTCCTCTCCTCTCTCGGGACGCTCATTCTTAGAACCCAGACACCATGATCTGAGGAAGCCTAAGCAAGTCTACATGGAGAAGATCCAAGCTGCTTGCTCACATCCTCTCTTAATTTTATATATTAAATTTCCCATTCTGCTCTAATGAGCTGTTGGTCTTTTTGCTTTAATCATCACTGCTTTATAAAAATGTCTTAAAAACTGTAAGGCAAGGTACTACGGAAGTGTCTTCATCAAGTTGTATTAGCTAGCTTTAGCACTTCAATGTCCAAACCAACCATTAAAAACATAATTAAATATGGATATATAGTGTGTAAAAATATATAGTTAGTTTCCTAGGACTGCTGTAACAAAGTTATATATCTTCTTGGAGGAGACCAGTCAATCCATAAATATGTACACATACATATATGCTTTCTGGGAACTTTGCTATTTAAGTGCTGACAATCTCAATTACCTCTTTTCCTAAATGACAAAGCAGTTTCCCCAAACAATATATTAATTTAATCATTCTCCTCCCTATCATTAGGGTTATCTGCTATAACATATACTAAGTTTCTATATATTCTATAGTTTGGATCTGAACATTCCATTACAATCTATTTTTTCTGTCTAACTGTCCAAATAATATATTGCTTTACTTACTAAAGTTGTATGGTATATTTTATTAACTTTCAAAATAAATAGCCCTAGTAAATTTTTATTTTTCACAATTGTCTTAGCTATTCTAACCTGAATAATGTTCCAGGAAAGTTCATAGTCATTTTGTTAAATTCATTCAAAAATTGGGATTATATTAAAGTTGCATTAAACTAATAACCTAGGGAAGGTATAAGTTCTCATTTAAACTGAAAACACTGCCCAGACAGGCAGGGCTGAGTAGATGGACTGAGCTATTCCCTTTAGAATCTGCAAACCCTGACTCCCACCCCCTGTCCCAGACTCTCGCTGGATTAACAGGTGGCACTGAGAGTTCCTATGTGCAGGTCACCCAGGCTCCAGGGAACCTGGAGGGCAAGCCCTTCATCCTTGGCCTTTGTGGAAGAACTCCCCCCAACAGTGTACCAGGGTTCCCTTTCTCCGCTCCCTCACCTGCCTGTGTTACCTGTTATATTTTAAATAATAGCCAGCAGCAGGTCTGAGTGACAACTCACTGATTCTGACCTACATTTCCATACTGACTAGTGATGTTGAGCCCTTTTATTTACCTGTTAACCATTTGTATGTCTTCCTGGGGGGGGGGGGGTATTCAGGTCCCTTGCTCATTTTTAATTAGATTATTTGAGTTTCTGCTATTGAGCTGTACAAGTTCCTTATATATTGTGGATATTAACTCTTTATCTGATATATGGTTTGTGAATGTTTTCTCTCATTCCAAAAGTTGCCTTTTTATTTTGTTGACTGTTTCCTTTGCTACATGGAAGCTTTTTAGTTTAACGTAATCTTACTCATTTCTGTTTTTGTTGCCTTTGTTTTGGTGTCATATCTGCAAAATTACTGCCAAGACCCATGTCACAGAGCTTTCTTTCCTCAGAGTTCTAGAGTCTCAGGTGTTACATTCAAGTCTTTACCCCATTTTCAGTTGATTTTTGTTTATGGTGTGAGATAAGGGTCCAATTTCACTCTTTTGCATGTGGATTTTCAGTTTTTCCTACATCATTTATTGAAGAGACTGTCATTTCCTATTGTGTATTCTTACCGCCTTTGTTGAAGATTAGTTGATAGCCTATTGGTGGGTTTATTTGGGGGCTCACCATTCTGTTTCATTGGTCTCTTCGCCTGTTTTTATGCTAGTACCCTTCTGTGATGATTACTATAGCTTTACAATATAGTTTGGAATCAGGAAGTGTGATGCCTCCAGTTTTGTTCTAGCTAAAAATTGCTTTGTCTACTCAAGGTCTTTAGTGGTTTCACATGTGTTTTATGGTTGTTTTTTCTTTTTCTTTATCTATGGAGCCCTCTCCTACCAACATGATGACTCAAGAGTGCAGGGTACAACCACTGACTTCTTGTCATTTCTTCCTTCTTACCACTGTTGAAAATAAAAAGAAGAGGAAGAAAAAGGGGAGGGAGGGAAGGAGGGAGGGAGGGAGGGGCTGGTATCCTATCAGCCTCAAAACCATGTTCCCCCTTCAGAGTCAGCATCCTTATCCAAGAAAAATACTATTGGCCCTAATGATATGTTTAATTGCTTTTCAGGCTTTGCAGCAGCCTGAATGCTTTGTTGCAAAGGGACCAAAACCATTGACTCTCCTGCCTGTGGACTAAGCTGAACAACTGATTTTTTTTCCCATCTCTTTCTTCTGCCTCCTTCGCCTTTATTCTTTTGATTTAGATTTCTGTGGTGCTTAATGAACAATACCCTTCCCAGCAGCCATAAAGCAAGAAAAATTCAGTCAGGATTATAATCACAATTTCAATTATTTACACGTTAGAAAATATTGCCATTGGGTTCTCAGTGTTATTTACACTGGTGTTTTCTTCTATTTCAAAGTGCTAAAATATTAGCTCTATTCATTACAAACTGATTGCTTTTAACATGATTCTTCCCTCCCTCCCCTCACCCTGTCTGAAATCCAATTTGCAGTCTGCTAAAGGCCTCATATGTTTTTTATGGATTATTTCCTGGGGTCACATTAATCTGGCTCCTTGTTACTTTATACAAATTTCCCTTTGCCACAGTAAAATAACGAGATTCGATCTCTTGGGAATTAATCCATAGAGACCTCTTAATGGGGCAAAGCCAGAGCAGAGTGCATCTCCTCTTATTAAGCCTCCCAAACACAATGGAGAAGAGGGAAGAGGGCGCCTGCCCTCCTGCACAGTGTCACCCGGGACCCAAGTCCAGGCAGCGGGAGGGGAAGCGAGTGAGAACAGCAGTGAGAACAGCGGGATCCGGGTATGGTGCCAGGCTTAGCACTCCCCCTGCCCTCACAGGGCCAGAACCAAAGCGTCGCACATGCAATTCCAGTGGAGGAGAGGAAGACAGAGCAAACGAAGCAAAGGAGGCAGATGGGAGGCAGAGGGTTCCATTGCTTTTACTGCACATACGCTGACGCACAGGACGTGACTTCTCTCGTCCAGGCTGCTCACTCCCTGCGCCCACTTCTTCCACCCTTCGCTGGAGCCTCAGCTCTCGCTGGCAGCCCTGGCAGCGAGAAGACTTTAAGTAAGATTCTGTCTCCCTTTCCTCTTGTGTGAGAGATCAACTGGGTTGTCCCAGTTCCTCTCCTAAGAGGCGAAACCAACAAACTCTTGCAAAGAGTTTAAGTGAGAAACTTACATTTATTTGAGAGAAATATGAGCTGTTCTCTCAAATTGTAAGCAGGATAAGAATAACGTGCAGTTACAATTCTTATGGAGAACTGATACAGAAAATGGGAAAAACAATTAATGAGAATACTTGTCAAGAGGATATAGAAATAATACATGTAAAGCCCCTAGCACAGTGGTTGAGATGAAAACACATATATAAAGGGTAGCTGTTATTAGTTACATCACTATTATATTCTCTAAGCAGATTTCTTTCTTATCATTTATCAATAATTAGCTCCTGGAAACACATTAGAAATAAGTTACTTTTTTAATGAAGCACTTTCACATGCATTATCTTACCGTGCTTTCACGTTGATCAGATAAGATGAACAGGTAGTATCATCCCTGTGTTGCAGATAAGAAAACTGAGGCTGTGGAGGTGAAGTAACAGATGGTAACTGGTAGCCCTGGGTCTACCACTTCCATGCCTCTCTCAGTTCTCTTCTGCCTTTTCTCCTTGTAATTACCTTCTTGACCAAATGTAGGGGGCTCCCATCTGGGGAAGACTTGCGTTTTTCCTGCTGTGTCAAAGACTGAAGGGGATGTGGATGTAAAGTCTGTCTATTCAGGGCTGAAGTATGAGCGAACTCCCTTGGCCAGGGTATGAATGTCACATGCTCCAATTTCCTTATCAGTAATAGACCTGACACAACCCGCTGATCTCCATCTATCTTACTACTGGATCTAACTCTGCACCTGGAAGGGCAGGAAAGGCATGTTATATATGGATACCATGCTCTCCCCACCCTCACTTCCCCTAAAACACCCAAGAATTTAAATATCAACGAAATAAGGCATCACCAGGGACCTATACTCAGTTATGTAGATGAATAAAATTGCAAGTTACCCAATCTTACATTGATATGTAGCCAGTATACAAAGTGGGATGATTGCATTACCCCAATTATTATCTCAGAAGATAATTTCATTTTGTAGAGACACTAAAAGGGGAAAATAGAATTTCTGGACTCACAAAGAGATTGTTAAATTATGTGTTATAGATATGATCAAAATCTATCTGGAGTTCAAATCATTGCATAACTAAAAAGAAGTAGCTGACCCTAATATAATAGTAAATTTAAAACAGCCATAATGACGATAATGTTCATAGATAGCATAATCAAGGGCATTTTTGAGCAATCTAATCCAATGACTTGTTCTACACCAATAAATCCACTAATGTCCCTCAGATAAGATTTAGGCCAGTGCTTGAATTGTGAAACTACAGTTAGTAAAGATCCCAGGTGTTTGCCATCAGTTCTTCCCCAAAGACTTCAATAACAGGTCCTTCATTAATCAATATTTAATATGTTGGATTCATTACATGATACAATTTCGTCTTCCTGTCATTTAGACTGAGTTGCCAGTATACTCTCAGAATCAAAACTAATGAAAAGAAATCAATGTCAGTGATTAGGCATTGTTCCTGGTATTTGCTCTTGAGTGATAAGTTCACAGTGAGAAAAATCAATAATTAATGTATTTGTTCTCTAGCCCTGAGTATTTCAAACTAAAACAAAAACCTTTCTAATAGGAGTCATGATAGAAAAGTCCATCTGAAAGGGGATCCCCATTTGCCAGAGAGAGAGACATTGGGATTTGGGCATAACTAAATATCCCATAAATCTACCCAAACCACAGGAGGAACTAAAGGATTCAATGGGGAACCTCTGGAATGGAGCAAAAGAAAAAGAAAATTAATTACAGTGTCTACTCATGAAAGAAGAAACAGAAACAGAATGATTTGTCACGGGGGGGGGGGGGGGACCAGCCTCGCTAGTAGTCAGAAAAATAATAGTTAAAACAAATTTTTATTTTCACTATCAAATTATCACAAGGGTTTTTTTGTTTGTTTTTTTTATGTATTTTTTACAGAAACAGAGAGTGAGTCAGAGAGAGGGATAGACAGGGACAGACAGACAGGAATGGAGAGAGATGAGAAGCATCAATCATTAGTTTTTCATTGCGCATTGCAACACCTTAGTTGTTCATTGATTGCTTTCTCATATGTGCCTTGACCGCAGGCCTTCAGCAGACCGAGTAACCCCTTGTTGGACCCAGCGACCTTGGATTCAAGCTGGTAAGCTTTTGCTCAAACCAGATGAGCCCGCGCTCAAGCTGGCGACCTCGGGTGTCGAACCTGGGTCCTCTGCATCCCAGTCTGACGCTCTATCCACTGCGCCACCGCCTAGTCAGGCTATCACAAGGTTTTTTAAAAGTAGAAGTACCCAATTCCACCCACAGCAGAGGATCCAGGGCATGCTGAAGGAGTCAGAGGCAAGACTCAGGATGCAGGACAAGCACATGATACACTCAGCTGAACTGATCCGACACAAAGGGTCAGGAAGGTGAACCAAACTGCAACCTGGGCAGAAAACCCCAATTCCAGTACTCAGAGAAAGATGGGAGACAGTGGCAAATGGTGGCAGGGGTAGAGGTGAGCGTGAGAGACAGAGTACAGAGCCAGGAGTTTGTGAAAAAAGCGTTTTAATACAAATCTCCCCCCCCCCAAGTCAATGAACAAAATTCTACTTTCAGGTAAAAAGGAGTAACAGGAAATGGTTCTAACCTCTCAAACAATTTTAAAAATGGATATAAGGCAATATATGGAATAACAGTTTTCAGAAACAGCACAACTGGCAATGTAGGAGAGTAATGCCTGAGAGAAAAAAATAAACCAGATGAACACAACAAATGGCCCAGCTTAATACCAGCAGAGCCTTTCCAGACAACAACCCAGGAAGTAAAGACCCAGAGTTTAATAGTCTCTGTGAGATAAGAGTTTTGGATTCAGAGCCTGGCCAGTTGGCTCAGTGGTAGAGCATTGGCCTGGTTTATGGCTGTCCTGGGTTTGATTCCCAGTCAGGGCACACAGGAGAAGAGATCATCTGCTTCTCCATCCCACCTTCCCTTTCTCTATCTCTTCTCCTCCCACAGCCATGCCTCAACTGGTTTGAGTTTATCAGCACTAGGTGTTGAGGACAGCTTTGTGGAGCCCCGCCTCAGGTGCTAAAAATTAGCTCTGTTGTGAGCATGGCCCCAGATGGGCAGGGCATCCATCCCAGACAGGGGCTGCCAAGTGGTCGGGGTGCATGTGGGAATCTGTCTATCTCCCCTCCTCTCACTTGGAAAAGAAAAAAAAGTTTTGTATTCAGAAAACCCAAGGTGGATAAAATTCTGGGGGCAGAATACCAAAAAGGAGAGAACTTCACTGAAAAATCTCTGGACATCTACGGACTGTTACCTTGGAGTCTTTTGCTAACTACTGATTAGAATATACATGTGAGAAAACTAGTAAGGCCAAAGAAAGAACGATTGGAAAGGAACAAAAAGAACCATCTTCAAAAAAATACAGGGTGAAGAGTTGCCACCCCCACCAGCCAGAGTAGAAAGAACTCCTAATACAGAGAACATTGAATAGATTCTTCAGAACAATACTGCTTCAGGGCAGTACCTATATAACCCTAGATTAAAGGTTGTTCTAGATTTCCCTTAGGAAAACTGTCAACAAATGTCCTTAAAGAAAAGCCCAAAGTTATTTAAAGGAATAAAAAGCCCAGCAACCAACCTATCCAGCAACCAATATAAAATTCACAATATCTGCACTGAATCAAAAATTACCAGGTATGCAAAGAAACAGAAAAACATGATCCATCTGAGGAGAAATGTCAATCAATAGAAACAGACCCAGAAATGACAGGAGTGATAGGATTAGTAAACAAGGATGCTAACCAGCTATCATAAAGCTACTTCATGTGTTTAAGTATGTAGAGAAAAATCTAAATATGACCAAGATTATGTGGAAAGTATGAAAAGATACAAATCAATCTTGTAGAAATAAAAAAAAAAACACAATATCTGAGATGAAAAAATACCTCTGAGTAGGATTAACTACAAATTAGACATAGTAGTAGTGAATATAAGGCAGAGCATAGAGCCTAACCGGGTGGTGGTGCAGTGGACAGAGCATCGGACTGTGGTGCAGAGGACCCAGGATCAAAACCCTGAGATTGCCAACTTAAGCATGGGCTTGTCTGGCTTAAGCACGGGCTCACTGCTTGAGTACGGAGGTCGCTGGCTTGAGTGTAGGATCATAGACATGACCCCATGCTCACTGGCTTGAGCCCAAGGGTCATTGGCTTGAAGCCCAAGGTTGCTGGATTGAGCCCAAGGTCACTGGTTTGAGCAAGGGGTCACTCACTCTGCTGGAGCCCCCCAGGTCAAGGCACATATGAGAAAGCAATCAATGAACAACTAAGGTGCTGCAATGAAGAATTGATGCTTTTCATCTGTCTCTCGTCCTGTTTGTCCCTATCTGTCTGTCTGTCTCTCTGTCACACACAAAAAAGAAAAAAGAGCATAGAACTATAAAACATGAGACACAGGGAGAAAAGACACTGTGGTAGAAAAGAAATAAACGGAGAATTGGTAAAGTGTTCAATAGTATCAAGTGAACTAACATGTATAATTGGAGTCTCTGAAGAAGGGGGAGGCAATAAAATATTTGAAAAGATAATGGCTGGATTTGATAAAAACAAAACAATAAAATACTGTAAGCCCACAGATCAGAAAATCTGACTGACCATCAAACAAAAGAAAGAAAACTACATCAAAGCAAATGATAATTATAATTCTGAAAATCAGTATCAAACAGAAAACCATGAAATTACATAAAGAGGAAGGAAACAAATGATCAATAGACTTCTCATCAGAAACAATGAATCCAGAAGACAGTACAGTTATATCTTTAAAATTGGGGGGGGGGGGAGCGGTCAACCTAGAATTCTATAATCAGTGAAACTTTTAAATGAAAGTGAAATAAAGACTTGAGAAAAGGACAAAATAAAGATACTCTCTGTCATGAGTCAATAGGTTAGAACACATGAGACAAAGGAATAGATGGGTCGAAAATGAGAGGAAAGAATGCTCACATATAGAAACTGCTCAGGGAAAGACCTCCTCTGAAGAGATAACATTTGGACAAAGTCCTGAGACAGGCAGTCATAAAGGTATTTGGATAAAAAGCAACCCAGGCGATCCTGGCCCGTTGGTTCAGAGGGAGAGTGTGGGTCCCGCATATATAAGTCCCGGATGGATTCCTAGTCAGGCACATAGGAGAAGCAACTATCTGCTCCTCTACTCCTCCCCTTCCCTCTTCGTTCTCTTTCTTTCCTTCCTGCAATCATGGCTTGAATGGTTCAAGTGCATCAGCCCCAGGTGCTGAGGATGGCTCCATGGCCTTGCCTCAGGTACTAAAATAAAATAGCTCTGTTGCTGAGCAACGAAGCAGCTGCCCCAGATGGGCAGAGCATCCCCAGCTAGGGGGCTTTCTGGGTGGATCCCAGTCGGAGCACATGAAAGAGTCTGTCTCTCTGCCTCCGTCACCTCTCAATTATAAAAAGAAAGAAAAGCACCCAGGCAAAAAGAACAGAAAGTACAAAGATCCTGGGGCATAAATGTGCTCGGTGTTTTTAAGGAACAGCAAGAAGGCCATTGTAGTCATATCAGAATGAACAAGTGGAGAAATCACAAAAGATAAAGATGGTGGGACAGAGGTGCATAAAGAGAAACCATTTAGGGTGTGGTTACAGTTGTCCAGGAGAGAGATGACGGGCTTGGGGCAGCCGGATACCTGTGGCAGGTAGAATAAGAATCCTCCAAAATGATCACATCCATATCCTGGGAACCTTGGAATATGTCACTTTCCATGGCAAAAGTAACTCGGCAGGTGTGACTTAGTTAAAGACTTTGAGGTGAGATGATCCTGTATTATCTGGGTGAGCCTGATGTAATCACATGGGTCCTTAAAAACGGATCTTCTCCCAGTTGTGGTCTGAAGACAATGGGGCCATGGAAGCATGGCCAGAAAAATACACATTGCTGACTTTGAAGATGGAAGGAGGGGTTATGAGCCAAAGAATGTGCACGGCATCAAGAAGCCGAAGAGGGCAAGAGCAGGAGTCTCCTCAAAACCTCCAGAAAGAACTGCAGCCCTGCCAACACAGAGATTCTAACCTGAAACTCATCTCAGACCTCCGCCCCATAGAAGCATTGTTTGTGTTGTTTTAAGCCACTGAGTCTACGGTAACTGGTTGGAGGAGCAAGAGAAAATTGAATAGTGGAGATGAAGGTATAAATACCACGCTGGCCACAGTGGAGAGAACTGGCTTTGGAAAAAATGGTAAAACTGAAGCTCAGGGAAACAGCAGTAATCAGCTTTGTGCTTCGTGTCCAGGGCTCAGCTCTTGAGTGTAGCCCTTATTTAAAAAGAGTTATGCTAATATGCCTCTACTTACACCATAAAAGGAGAAATGTTTACTATCCTTACACATGTAGAAGAATGAAGCATGCTTGTTAATACGTGGAATGGGAGGCCTTGGCCAGTGGCTCAGTGGAGAGAGTATCGGCCTGGGTATGAATGTCCTGGGTTCGATTCCCAGTCAAGGCACACAGAAGAAGGGACCATCTGCTTCTCTCCCTCTCCCCCTTCTATCTCTTCCTCTTCTACAGCCAGTGGCTCGATTGGTTTGAGTGTGGCCCCAGGCATTGAGGACAGCTTGGTTGACAGAGCATTGGGGGTTCTGGGTGGATCCTGCTTAGGACTTTGTCTCTCTATCTTCCCTCCTCTCACTTAAAAAAAAAAAGAAAAAAAAAGGTGGAATGGGAGGCTGAACCGTCTGGTGAAATTTCAGCTAGAAATAGGCCACGACAGCTGATGGAAGAGAATGTAATTAGGCCCTGGCCAGTTGGCTCAGCAGTAGACCATCGGCCTGGCAAGTGGAAATCCCAGGTTTGATTCCCAGTCAGGGCACACAGAAGTGACCATCTGCTTCTCCATCCCTCTCCCTTCTCTCTCTTTCCCCGACTCCTGCAGCCACCAGGCACTGAGAATGGCACCATGGTCTTGCCTAAGGTGCTAAAGTAGCTTGGATGCCAAGCAATAGTCCTAAGTGGGCCAAGCATCGCCCCATAGTGGGCTTTCCGAGTGGATCCCAGTTTGGGTGCATGTGTCTCTCTGCCTCCCCACCTCTCACTTAATAATTAAATAAAAAAGAGAAGAGAATGTAATTATAGGAATAATCACGATACTTAGAATCACATCAAAATCAACCTTAATACCCCTAAATAAATAACACTAGAGATGATTTCTGCCTTGGCAGAAATCTCAAATCACTTCCCATGGACGTGTCTTCAGAGCTTTTTTCTGAGCGATCCTCTGGAGATGGCACGATACAAGGCATGTAAAGTCAGCCTCTGTCACCAGAGAGGGGCTATCATCTACAGAAATGCTTTTGCTCAATTCAGAGGATTGTCAGGACCACCCCTTGAGCCCCAGCCTCCTACACCCATGTTCCCAGAGCCCTGAAGTCACTCTTAATCATCGGAGTGAGATCAGTCAATATTCTTCATGCCCACATGGATGAAAGTCAAGGCATAATAGTCATGGAGCCGAACGTGTCTCCACAGATTTTCAGCATCTGGCCCACATCTGGGCCGCCTCAGGAGGGTGCTGCTGATCACCAGAATTCTTTTCTTCTTCTTGGAGCGGCCTTCTCCAGCCCATAAATTTCCAGTGTCTCCAGTTCTTAGTCCTCTTTTGTAGAAACAGATTGCTTCTTCTGCAGAAGCAGGATATTGAGGAGACTCAGGAAAAAACCTCTTCCTCCTTTTCAAAAAGCACTTATGGGAGGTAACCAATGCAGTGGAGACACGCACTTGTGCCACAAAGCATCCCTCAGCACCCCTTAGAGAAAGCAGGGTCACAGACAGCATTAGCTACTACCAATTTTTGAGCAGCATGCCAAGCACTGTGAGAGGCCCTCTACCTATGGGATAGTATTTAATCCTAATAACACCACTTTGAAGAGAGATTATCATCTCCACTTAACAATGAAGGAATTAAGACTTGAAGAGTTTAGATAACTTGCCAAAGTTCTCCCAGCTAAGATGTAGCAGAGTCACACCTCAACTCTAGGTTGGTCTGACTCGACTTGGCCAAAGCACTGTAGCAGATAATGAAAAAAACTCCCAAATCCCTTGACATCTCTCTCTCCTTTCCATTTAGACATTTAAATGTAAAGTTGAACCCTGTATAGCCTGTAATGGAACTCAGATATCCTGGACAAGAACTGAAGCCTCCAACAGTCTCATTCAGAAAAGTCTTCAGCATATATTTGCTACCTGAAACTACTGGCTAAAAGAGTCAAGTTATCTAGAAATAAAAAAGAACCCAGATTTGGTTAGAGGTTCATTTTTAAAGACTCTTTTGTATTTCTAACAACCTGGCAGTTTCCTCTCAGTTACTTACGCCTGCTGTGAGCCCAGCCTTTTTGTCTCCGCAGCTGGTGATTCTGCCCATTTAAGTCACTTCCAGAGGTGGAGATCCACCCAGACTACAGGTAATCTAAGTGCTCAGTTTACTGGAAGTCTAGATAGCATAGCAAAGAAGACTAAATGATTTGGTGGAGAATAAACTTGGGTTCAAACCCCCACTGCGCCACTAACCAGCCATACACCCATGGGTCAAGTCACAGCTTTCCACATCTCAGTTGTCCTATTTGTGAGATGAGGGTTGCAAAACTTCACAAGGCTGTCATAAGGGCAATGAGGTAATATATGTAAATCTCCTAGTACAGTGGCTCATAGTAAGCAGTCAACAGTGTTAGCTATTAGTGCTATTACCACATTGCTCAGGACAAGTGTCAATGAAAACCAAGGACAAACCATGCAGACCAAAGAACGATGCCTTCACTCACTATGAACCTCCAGAAAGTTCTTAGCAATGTTTGTGCCTCAGAACCGAGCCGAAGCCTTAGCCGTAGCCTGTCACAGTGGGCTCCTCTCCAATCTGTTCCCCTGGTGCATTTCAGCGGTCTCTCCAGTGGGACTACACAGAGATAATTCACAAAGATGATTCAAGGGAGTGAGAAAAGAAAATACTAGGACCTCTATTTAAATTCTGATGGTCTTATTTTATTGACTTATCCCTACTTTAAACTTATATTTGATATATTTTAAAATAGTCTATTATGTTAATTATACTGAATCTACAATAAAATTGAACATAGAATACATGTTCAAATTTTCTTTTTAATTAATCAGAAGTGAAATATGAAAAAAAAAGAATTAATGATGAAGAGCTCCACCCAGTTCTTAAAGGGATACCAACTTATAAGCACAGATAGCAGGGCTGCACAGGTAGATCAGTGCAGGAGCTAAGGGGAGGAGGGTGGAGACAGCAGACAGCTAGAGTTCATGTCCAGACTCCAGGTGGTCAAAATCAAACAGTTTAAATATCTGTGATGGTTTTTTTTATAACGCTTTTAAATCAAAGTGGCAGATGTCACTCGGCCCTGAAGGACAGGTCATCTCCACCTCAGTGCCAGCAGCTCATGGTCACTGGTCCCTACAAACGTGTTACCTTTAGAAGTCAGCACAGAAACCAAGGCAACTTGGGTAGGACCCAGGACCGACAGTCACAATACCCGATTCAAGTCCTGGCTCTGCTCTTGACTCACGTGACGTCATGGGTAAGTCCTTTAACTCTGAGATTCAGTTTCCTCATCTCTTTATGGAATAGTAACACGTACATCAAAGGGTGGTTGTGGACTCTAATTGAGATGATGTATTTCCAAGTGCTTTAATGACTTCAGTGACAGCTGAATGGACACCATTCATCCCTGTGGCAGGTTAGCTGAGAATAGTGACAATTTATGGGTGAACACTCACCGATTGTCTGCTGTGCAGAAAGGGAAGGAGAACTGTTATATGTCATCCTGGATGGAAAATCTAATATAAGGAAGAATTTTTGGAACAGAACTAAAAAAATTGGCACTGCCTTGTCAAATACTGGATTCCCTATCACAGATGCTCAGGCTGAGCCTGTATGTCTAGAGATTGTGTAAAGCAGACTTTTTGAGGGAGAAGTTTGGAGCAGACAACTTTTACATTACCTTCAAACACTGAAATTTTCTCACTCTACGCCAAATAAAATAAAAATCAGTTAAAAAGCAACATGATTGCCAACCACTCAGGCCCTGTGGCAGGTCCCGGGAAGAAGACTGCTTTGGGCACAGAGCTACCTTTCGATGTCCTTTAAGTCATGCAGCTCCCTGATTCAACCTCACTAGACCAGTACCTGCCTTCCAGGAGCCCCTTAAATCCCTGCCACCTAGGACAACTTTCCCAACCGTTCAAATATCTTGGTGACTTATTCTCTGCCTACAAAGATGTTGTTCAGGAAAGATCCTGAAGAGGAATAAATCTCATCGGTATTAAAACTATAAGCAATTCTACACAAATATTTTATCTCCAGCCCAGACCTTGCCTTTGAGGGTCAGACCCATATAGTCAACCTATAGCTTACCACCTAACTTTGAGACTTCCTAAGATAAACTTGTCTTCTTCCCCCCACCCCACCTTCTAGCATTCCTTGTCTCAGTGAACAGCACCGCCATCTCTCCATTTTGCCCGCTCAGAAGCCTGAGACATCCTGGTCTCTACTTCGTCCCTTCCTCCCCATACCCTGTCGTTTTGACATTCTAAGTACTTCCTGAATGTATGTACTCTCTTCCTTCTCTTCCACCACTCCGTACTTCAGACCAAGCTTCCATTCCCTGTTGCCTGGATTAGTCCCATGGTCTTCCTTTGAATCCACTCTTGCCTCCTTCCACTGTTCATTACATGGACTTCCTTTGCCTCTAAAGCCAACTCTGAATGGGGGCAGGGAGCTTCAGCATCTGGCTCTGAGTCACCACACAGTCCATCTCTTCCCTGCTCCTCCGCCCTCTTCACGCCGGCCACACTGACCCTCCTTGTTTCTCTTACACTCGTGCTTCTGCTCATCGCCTGTTCCTCTCCCATGCCGTGTCTTCCAGAAAGATTCTTTCCTTTTCTTCCTTGACACGCCTCATTAGGTTTTACTCATCCTTCAGATAATTGCTTAAGCATCACTTCCTCAGGGAAACCTCCTGTTACCTCTCTGACCAGCTCCAATCTGCCCATTTCAGGCTCTTCAGGCGACACACAGCACTTGCACTGAGGAAGCTATACGTGCCTGTGATTATTTTTGTGACTGTGTATTTCTTCCATTAAACTTTGAAATCCACAGGGACAGAAACGGTGGCATTTTTGTTTACCACTAGGTCCTAGAATTAACACAGTGCCTAGAACACAGCAGGGCCTCAGTAAATATCTGGTTAATAATAACAAATGAAACTAACCATGACAAGTTATACGTTCCTGTGCAAGGACTTCATCTCTCCAGTTCTGATTTTAACTCTATGAAATCAGGAGGCAGGGGGAGCAGATAAGGAATGACATGTCCTCTAGAATTGCCAAGGACTCAAATTCTTTGATTTCAGAATGCAAAAAAAAAAATTTTTTTTAGATAAGATAAAAGATCCCAAAAGCAAGTTGTTCTCATGCTGAGCTCAACTACATGCTTTCTTTCTCCCTCATAAATAGAACAAACAGATGCTATCTGCAAGGCCCACAGCACATCTGCACGGCTGCAGCAGCCACACTGGAAGCGTCCTGGGAAGGAAGTGATTTGCATGTTAGCTCTCTGGCGTGCACATTCTCACACATCTCTCCAGATAGCACCGACAGGGGCCACGGCCAGAGAGAACCGAGACTGCGGTTCGGGATGAATTCTTCAAGTTCACCTTAAGTCCCTGTGCTTGAGAAATAGTCACGTTGGGAAAGGTTTTCTAAAGAAAGAAAGGCTAGCTGGAGGGCTTCTTCTCTCCCTGTCACCCTCCCTTTCCCGAGCTTTCACACGTGAGTGTTGTCAAGTTATCATGCGTTAACTAATCAAAACAAAGGGAATATGAGAAGTGGCTGAAAGCTTTATGCCAAGAATGAAAAGCAATGCAAACGCCTGGAGGATGTGCCACCAGCCACTCAAAAGACTCAACTTTCTCAAAAAGATAAGACTTCGATAAGTTTACAATATTTTCTCCTAAAAAGCTCAAAAAAAAAAAAGTTTTTTCTTTTTTTATATAATTAAAAAGTTATCTGGAAAGGGGTTTTCTGGAGCAAGGTGTAAAACTGATGTACTTTTTAAAATAAGGCAGTAAGTGAAATAAATAGAAAATTATTATCTTTTTTATTATTATTATTCCCACAAGAGGCAATGCGAGAAGAGGTGGGCAGGGGAACGATGTGCTTTGGGAGCCCTGGCCACAGAGCAGCCTGATCTAATTTGCATATGAGACTGGGAGTTCCTGGAACTGAACTCCCATGTGGCCCATACTCCCACCCCAATTTCCACCACTGGACGCAAGCTGCTTTTTATGGTAACTGGCATTTCAACTCAGCAAACCCTGCAAAGTTCAGCTGATCACTAAAACAACGGGACAAGTATACTACTCTAAAATGGTGACATCTTCACAAACTTTTGGTCCGAACTGAAACAAACAAGGGAATACTGTATCTATTGACAGTTAAGCCAGAAAAGAAAAAAAAAAAGTTAATGTTTCCTACTCAGTATATTTTCTCCTTTCAAACTTCAGACAACTTTACCCTACCACACCCAGCTAGTTGTCACTGGTTCCAAAGAGTGACACCAGCTGATGAAAGATGACATTCTTGCAACCCTTTCCCTCAAAAGACTCATGGTAAGATGGCCCTTCTCCAGGAGACTATGCATTTCATCATCCGTGTCCATCGTTCTGCCCCGGGAGACACCAGTGTCAAGGGGAAATGATCTTTCTGAGCCCGCTGTAGATCAATCCTTGGGAATTGAGGCCGGGATGTGCAGATCAGCTCAGACTGCTGGCTACTCCCTCGGAAGCTGAGTCACTGACCTGGCCAGTTTATTTAATCGCTTGGAAAGTGGTGAGACTGAACAGGACATGTAGTGATTAGTAATTCAGACTGGTCTCCGAGCTTGGTGTTTTTCACTCTTCCAAGCCAGCTGCAGCCTTTCTCTTGGAGTCAACAGGAAGTGAGAACGGCAAGCCAAATTTGACACCACTTGACGTAACCAGGGATGGACTTTAGCCCTTATTTCTCCACCCAGTAACACAGAGATTTTGAAAAGGAGTCCCTCTGGTTAAACATATCAAATATCAGCGGCCAAAAAAAAAAAAGTTAAAAATTAGAACAAAACCAGTTTTGATAACTCAGATGTAGCCCTTTCTTCTTACTTGACTCCTATTTAAATAAAAAAGTAAATTAAAAAAAATTTTACAGTTTCAGCTATAGATCTGAAGAGGAATAAATAGAAATTATCTGTATTAACTAAGGTATTCCTCAAACCAATCAGAAAAAGACTGTAACTGAGGCAAACATGAGATCAACTAACTTTTTTCATTTCGTCATGCTGCATTTGCAAAGCCCCTAAACTCTGCGCAGCAAGACCTGGCCATGCAATCAGAAGTGAAGCAAACAGACTTTTTTGGAACATTTCCTATTTGGGGCTATAATTACTGTCTCAATGATTGGTTCCTGTTCAGTTATTCCCCACTACAGTTGTGGTGCTAACAATGAGATTTAAAATTTGACCATTTCACATGAAGTATTTGGCAAGGGAAATTCATATATATTGATATCTTTGCACTCACCTCTATTTTTTCTCTACTTTCTGTCTTTATCTCTATTGCATCCCATACCTAGTCCCAAGATTACTTTTCTTAAAAATGTCACTGCTGTGCATTTATTCATATGAAATTGGTTAGACCCTGACCACATGTCAACAGTCACTTCACTATGCACAGAGAATATAAGATCAATGTGATGACCCTGCCCTTGCAGTGTTTACAGGCAGTGACACTTCTCTAGTCAAGTCTTCTGCTTCTCTTACGGGACTATGAGACCCAGTTCAAACTTTAACCTGGTATTCCTGAACTCCTAAACGTAGCCCTTACCGAAATGTTTATCTCTCAAGTGTCCACTATCAAGCTTATACCTCTTTCCCCATCTCACAGCCTAACCCTTTGAGTGGTACGAACATTCATGTACATCCTCATACCTCCTGACCACCCAGAGCAGTGATTTTCAACCTTTTTTGAGCCGCGGCACATGTTTTACATTTACAAAATCCTGGGGCACACCACCTACCAAAATGACACTCTAACACAGTACATATTATACATATAGTTAATAATATAGTTTCTAAATGTATTTATACTCACTTAGTGTGAAACCTGGGCCTGTTTCGATGAACACAAAAGGGATATCCTGGCAGAAATGGTAGAAAGACACACACGAAGCTCTTCCTCAACAGTTTTCAGTCTCTCTCTGTTTTTAGTTTTTATCGCAGTCAAGCTTGAGAAGCTCAGCTCACATAGATATGTGGTTGAAAACGGGAGCAATGTCAAAATAGCTTTGTTGGCCAGAATGGGGAACTCCTTGGCAATAGATAACCAAAAACTGTCCAAAGGAAGATCAGCAAACTTTAGCTTTAAAGTTAGATAACATTGTGATGCATTGTATATCATCCTCTGCAGGGACCTCTTTTAAAAAGATAAAGGTCAAATATCTATATACACCATCAGGATAGACATAACCAGCTGAGGCTGAGGCTTCATCTAGTGGTGGCAACATTTACCTCTAGTCCTGACCAGGATTAGAAATCGGGACCATGGGGAGGAGTAGCAGCTTCAACTACTCGCCGCGGCCACACAATGACAAGTGCACGACAGACAGCCCGAGCGAGGACCTTCCTGGGTGTGGATGAGAGGCAGCCTACTATTGGTTCATCACTAGTGGTCGGGATGAATCCTAGAAGGTGATTGGTCAGTGAGCGTTCCCTGTGCCTCCACTCTTCCTGTCGCTGATAGCTGGGGATTGTGAGCGGGATGTTTATGTTCGGATGGAGGCGGCTGGCGGCAGGCTGGATAAATAGCCTCTGCGGGCCGATTCCAGCAGGCAGGCCGTAGTTTGGGGACCCATGTTTAATTTCCCCATGGCACACCTGACCATGTCTCACGGCACACTAGTGTGCCATGGCACAATGGTTGAAAAACACTGACCCAGAGTACGATCGTACAAAAATTTTTATTTTAAAAATGTGTAAGGCAACATTAAAATACGGCAAATGTATGTTCTTCTTATTTCCATAAACTGGTTCTTAAACAAACATGATTTTAAGTTAATAAAACTGTAACTGGAACTAAACTAATTTCATTTTTTGAAAAAAACTCACTCCCTGGGGTCAGCGCGCATGAAAAATCTCACTACTCAAAGGGCTAAAATGCTTCTTCCTTTGCATATCCAAATTCCCTCAGAACCTAACTCAGTTACCTTTAACAAAACCATTCTTGACTTGGGGCTATGAACACACAATACAATGTATAGATGATATGTTGTAGGATTGTGCACCTGAAACCTGTATAATTTTGTTAACCAGTGTCACCCCAATAAGTTCAATAAAAAGGGTAAAACATTTATCTCAGCCTTTCCTCATTCCTACGTTTCAAGAGTCCAGATTAACTTTATCAATTTTTCAGCTTGACACTATGCCACATACACTGTCCCAACCAAAATTCAACTGTAAATATATACAAATAAAGACATACAAACATACAGATATATACCTGGGTATTAAGAAAGAAGAACTAGACTTGGGACATTCATTCTATACTGAAATCTGGGCAAATACTCTATTGGTCGTTGGGATTATTGTTTCACAAAAAAGGGGAAGGTAAGAGTTGGGGTCCAAGCCACGTTATTAGGAGGAATACAAATTTCTCATGTAATCTAGATACAATGATCTTTACAAGAAAATTAGTTCTCATCCTAGAAAGCTTTGTTTATTTTCCATTCTTTACGAGAAAACAGAAGCTCCCTGATACGGGAGCCCCTGCTCTTTCCCCACATTCCTCTGAAAAGCCCCACCAGTGAGCCTTCTTCCCTCACTCACATCCCCACCGCACCCCACAGAGACAGCACACACTAGCACCTCCCCGTTTCTTAGCGTGAACAAAGACTGAGTGAAGGAACAGTCCGCCGGAACTTACTTTTCAGTAAGAACAATGGAGAATCCTAAGGAAGGAGGACATCAAGATGTGGAAGACTCTAAGAGGAGAGGTCTCCCAGAGTGAAGGCAGGGGAGAGTAGGCGCTTGGGGAGTGTCCATGTGGAAAACTCTCAGACGGCCTAGGCAGTGTGGCCCCATCTCTTCTTTGTGTGGAGCAAAGGCTTAAGTTGGCTAATCAGTGACCAAGTTCCCAACTGTTCCCTCTCCTCCTCACGACTTATGACTCTGAGGCAGCTAGTTACCCAAATGCTTTAGTAAAAAAAGAACACAAAACAAAACAAAGACCAGCAATGACAAAGGTGAAGTGAACCACCAGGGGTTACCCCAGTACATTGCTGCTCATTACAGACTACTAGGAGAGACATCCAGATGACGACTAGGAGGCTAGGGGCTGCAAAGCTGAATGCCACCCTGCTCCCCAGCCCTACTCCCAGCCTACGCCAAGCCCAGTAGACATCCTGAGGGCCCAGGTATGCCCCGGCTCTAACACTGGAGAAGCAAGGACCTTCCCACTTTGAGCAGGAGAAATTAGAACATTAAAAAGAAGCCTTCCTTTAATTGCATTCTTTCTGTCTCTCTCCACCTGACCACAGACCTTTCAATCACAATTTAAGCACTGCTTAATCTGCTGAATCATCTTTAGTCTTAAGAATAATTGTGTCAAAATAGTTTCTTAAAATATGTTCTAAATAAATGTCCCTTTGGGAGAAAGTACTCATGGATAGCTACTCCAACCCAGGTACAATTTTCCCTATGAGTCACACAGAACAGCCTAGCTTTGCAGTAATTTTGATTTCTTCCTTCAAGGTTCCCCGCAACTCTGAAGCCAACTGTCATGCATCTTGGTACACAAAACCCAACAGTTTCAAGCATGTCATACATCAATAGTTACAGACTCTGTCATGCATGCCTTCTAGAGTCATTTAACATATGTGCCAGGGTTCACTGTGTCCTTAACCACTTTCTTTATCTGTAAAATAATAATAATAGATTCTCACAAACATAAGAGTTATAGGGATGAAATGAGTTAGTACATGACTTTGTATGTCTAGACCAGGCATCGGAAAACTTTTCTGTAAAGAACCAGATAGAAATATTTTAAGCTTTGTACGTTGTGCAGTCTCTGTCTCAACTACTCACCTCTGCCATTCTAGAACAAAATCAGCCACAGATAAATGAGCATTGCTGTGTTCCAATAAAACTTTATTAACAAAAAGAGGTATAGTAAGCTGGATCTGGCCAACAAGCAGTATGGTTTGATGAACTCTGGCTTCAAGGATAAATGTTCAATGTAATTTTTACCACATTTATTATACTAATGAGTACTGACAGTTCTTCATGTTCACATTTTGTCTATCTTTCCTAGTAACATCTGTAATTGAATTCTGGATGCCCTAATTTACCTGTTATCACTGTGGGGCCCCTGACACAGAAAGTAGGAGTGTTTTTATGCTGCTTATGCATGCACATCATCTAGTGGTATAAAAGTGTAACTGCAAGATTTTTTTTTGTTAATATCCGGCCCTTGTTCAAATACATCCTTGTTAAGAGGGTAGCTTCCTTGGCCTGCCCTCAGTTGGCAGCTGCAAACTGGATTACGAGGGTCAGTTCAATCCATCTGGTTGCCAGAAACTTTGTGACAGGCCTTTGATGGGGGTTCTTATAACTCAGGGTTTTTTGTCAACAACCAAGTGTTCACTGAGGGGGAAAAAAAGAACCAATTTAAAACTAAATTATTATTTATTAACCAATTACCTGTAATGATGTGTACATGTTTAATAATACTAACAAATACTTCAGATAAAAAATAGAGTAGATGTACACTTTTATCTTAAAATTTGCCTTCACTAAATAAATCATTGGACGAATCCATAGCATGAGATGCAGACAGCTCTTGGAGTCCAGACCACGGCCTTCCGTTTACATACTTGGCGTAAGCTGTCTACTGGTCACCTTTTATGCCTCCTACTTCCCTCCCTTCCACGCTGACACATACTGCATTTGCCACTGCCTCACAGCATTGCTCATAATACTAACTGTTGCGAATTCTCAGTCTCCCTTTTGCAACTGTGCAGAGGTAAAAACTTAAATAGATAGCATCTTCAAAAACAAAACTCCCACTCTACAACTCTGGCTCTTTGCCTTCTGTATTTTCTACAGTGATCTTGTCCATCAACACAGTCTCTAAAAAAGAATTTTGATATGCAGATGCCTGAAGATGATTTTTAACTATCTGTTATTATAATGAAGTAAACAGATCAGGAGATAAATTTTTTTAAAACCATTTTTTAATAGTGAGAGGAAAAAACTCTTCCTGCTCTCTATTTCCTTGGTTAGTCTCTCTTACTAAACAGAAATTATTTATGGACATCTTGTGTGTTAACTTTTGAAAAATAAACTCTGACCTGTGACAACTAATTTTATTTTCTTCCCCTGTAAATAAGAAACCATCACACTAACATGTCCCATTAGCAAGTTCATATCCCATCATCTTGGTCCACAAACCGAACAGTGCCAAACATGCCCTCCATCGATAGTTAAGGCTTTTGTCATGTGTGCCTGCTATAGTCATTTAATATACGTGCCAGGGCTCACTGTGTCCTTGAAGACTGAAGTTTGGGATGCTCTGTCCACATTGTCAGAGGTAGCCTCTTGCTCCTGCAACCCATCCCACCCCCAGATGCTCTTTGTTCCCCTTCTTCTAAGATTCAATGAATCTAGGGGTCCGCACACTGTCTTAGCACCACCACTGTCACCGTAACCACCACGTCTTCCTTAGCAGCTGGCTGGCCCGAGACCTGACTTCCTACCTTTTCCTGGTAGCCTCACTTCCTGGGCACCTTCCTTCCTACTGCCTAGATTAAGAAGGATCTCTTTTTTCTGCTTTTGAGGAAATTCTCAACTCCATTCTATACTTCCAATCAAAAAAAGTCTCTTTTGTTTCCCTCAAATCTTGAAGCTGACCAGAAACACTGGACTGAGTTGGCCATGGCACTTTTTGGACTCTCTCTGTGATTTTTGGCCACTTCCTCTCCCCCAGTAGTTCACAGTAACATGTCAGATTTTCCACAGTGGTCATATAACTCACATGCCCATCCTTCCTTACTCCCACCGTGGGCTCGCCCAGCTTAAGTTTAGGATGCTCTTGAGATTATGGGTAAAGAGAGTGCGGGGCATTAAAATAACACAGACAAAGCACTTACAAGACCATAATTCTGCCCCTAGCTATGACAGAATTAACAGTGATCACTGGACATCAATTTCCTCAGAAAATAGGAGGTTGGCCTCCAGTGCAATGTGCAACTCAAATAATCCGTCATTCAAGATGTATCTTAGAGTTTGTTGGTTTGCTTGTTGTTTTTCAGGAGACCACCTGGGTTCCAATTACTATGCATTCATCCTTATTTTAGGTAAAGTTGCCAAAAAGGGACTTTGTGATGCCTGGTCCTGCCATCAACCTTCCACTTTCTGTTCCTAGTACCTTAAAAGTTTAAAGGTTTTACTGTCATTAATGGGGCTGGGGTAAATTCTTCACTTTTGGCATTGGTTAGCATTTCTTCTAGCACTGCTCTTGCCCCTGAAGAATCATCCGACACAGATCTGAAACCCGAGTTATAAATCCTGGACCTGAATCGTGTTGAAGTTATGTGTCTTCCCATCTAAACCCTGCACTCAGGAGTGCCTAGATTTAGCATGGACCTCACTACCCTCCATCTTAGTGTCTTCTAAGTTATGTACTTTTCTTCCAATTGCAGAATTTCTATTTTCAAGTTCTACAAAGAAGAGATATTTTTGAATTTTTATTTGTGGCATATACCCTGCTTATGGCAGCAGATGCATCAAAGATACCACAACTAAAATTGGATTTTTATAGAAAAACAGAATTTGGGACCTTATTTAATTTGACTCCTTTAGAAAACTAGCTATTCAGAAATGATTCTGCTCCCTCCTGCCAGGATCTGGCTGTGTCAGACTTCTGCCAGGCCAGCCACTCCCATCCCAGTTTGCTACATCCTCCCCTTCTCACATCACAGTCAATTTTTGCGAAAATGAGTATGCTCTCCCAGGAACACATTGTGACCTAGGAGAATCAAGAGCGGGCAGGAGAAGCAGGTGAACTCTGACAGGTGTGAGGCAGTATCTCATAATGGCTATCACCAATAAATCAACAAGCAAGTGGTGACGGGGATGTGGAGACAACAGAGAACCCTCATGCACTGTGGGAATGCAGATGGCACAGCTACTGTGGAAAACAGTCTGGAGGTTCTCAAAAAAAAAAAATTTAAAATAGGACTGCCTTATGACCCAGCAATTCCACTTCTGGGTATATATTTGAAGAAACCCAAAACACTAATTTGAAAGAATATACACACTGCTATGTTCATTACAGCATTATTTACAATAGTCTAGATATAAAAGAAACCCAAGTGCCCATCAATAGACATGTAGATAAAAAAGCTGTGGTACACACACACACACTCACACACACACTCACACACACATACACAATGGAATATTACTCATTTACAAAAAAAAAGAAACCTCACCATTTAC
The DNA here is from genome assembly GCF_036850995.1 of Saccopteryx leptura. Lineage (NCBI taxonomy): Eukaryota > Metazoa > Chordata > Mammalia > Chiroptera > Emballonuridae > Saccopteryx > Saccopteryx leptura. The sequence goes on from NC_089505.1 coordinate 352,597,198, forward strand.
GACAACATGGATAGACCTAGAGAGTCGTATGCTAACTGAAGTAAGTCAATCAAAGAAAGACAAATACCATATGATTTCACTTATATGTGGAATCTAAAGAACAATATAAATGAACAAAAGTAAATAAACAGACTAATTGATAGAGAACAGACTGATGATTGCCAGAGGGGTGGGGAGTTGGGGGGCTGGGTGAAAAGGTGAAGGGAGTAAGAAGTATAAAACGTGCAAATTGGCAGTTATCAAATAGAGAGATGCAGGATACAGCATGGGAAATACAGTCAACAATATCGTAACAACAATATATGGTGCCTGGTAGATACTGGAAATATTGGGGTGGAAGGAACATATTGTAAAGTACATTGTCTAACCACTATGCTGGACACCTGAAGCTAATACAAAATAGTATTAATATAAGCTGTAATTAAAAAATCAAATTAAAAAAAAAAGCAGATGAACTCTCAGCAAGCCAAGCCAAGACTGGGATCTCACCACAAATGTCCTTAATAAGATACAAGGGAAAAAATAAACACAAAAGAAGAAAAAAAAATAGAATGAAAGGTCAAGCAAAATTATTTTAAAGGAGATTTGGAACCAAGTTTTCTAAGAGATATCAACTATTTTATAGAATATACATAAATTTTCTAAATTTTCATTCTCAAAATACAATTGATAAAAAGTATCCTGTAGCCTCAGCCTAAATCAGTGATAGTCAACCTGGTCCCTACCGCCCACTAGTGGGCGTTCCAGCTTTCATGGTGGGCGGTAGTGGAGCAACCAAAGTATAAATAAAAAGATAGATTTAACTATAGTAAGTTGTTTTATAAAGATTTATTCTGCCAAACTTAGAGAAAATCTGACATAAAGTATGATATGTGATAACTAATTATTATTATATGCTTTAACTTGCTGTAACTCTGCTTTATAAATTTTATAAAGTAAAGTTACTTCCCTATTTTATAAATCACCATTACTGTGGAACCGGTGGGTGGTTAGAAAATTTTACTACTAACAGAGATACAAAAGTGGGCGGTAGGTATAAAATGGTTGACTACGCCTGGCCTAAATTCTGAAGTTAATCCTTCTACTTTGCCTATAAACATAACCTCTGTTCCAATACAACCACTTTACTGTATTTTGTTTCTAAACATATTTCTGTACTGTTACTTATATTAGTCTCACCACCTGGAATGTTTATTCTTAGCCATAAGAAAATTCCATGCATTCTTCAAGGTCTTTCTCAAATACCACCTTCATCACCATGTTTAAAAATGTGAGAGAAAAATGATAAACAAGCCATGGAGACATCAGATGAGACGTTACAGAGATCCTGAGGCTGATCATGTTTGTTTTAACTTTGGAGGCAGACACAGAGGACGGCAGAATGGACATATCAGTACAAGAGACTGTGAGCCTACAAAAGGACTCCCTAGACCTGGGTTGTTCCTTGAGGGTGACTTAGTTGGCTACTCCCTAAAACACATGTTACATTGTATGTCCAAAATCACACACTTTTCATAATTAGGCAATGTGATGGTTTTTGAGTATACAGCTGAGAAGTAGGCCAGGTGTGGTGGGAAGCACAAACAGAAATAAGAATTAAAGAAAACTGCTCAGAGAAAATTCAGCAGCTCAACTGGAAGAGCTAGATGCTATTGGCACATCCTGTGTGCAGACGGTTTAGGACTTTACACAATACCTAATAGACTGAGGCTTTGTGGATAAAAAATTCTATGAGGTGAACATAATTATTTTCATTTTATAGTTGAGAAAGAGGGTTCAGAAACTAGCCTAAAATTTCAAAGAGGGGGTATGAAACCCCAGGTCAATCCAACTCTAGAGACGAAATTCTTAGCGGTTCCTCAAAGGTTTACCACTTTCCAAAAGCAGCCCATCTATTGTCTCATACCACCCAGGACGCTTTCTCAACCATTGCATACCCAAGTGTAGATGCAAATACGTGCATGTGGATTCAGCTGTGAGGGAAGAAAGGTTTAGAAACACTGGCCCAACACATAAAGCTCTCAAGACAGTTGGGAGCCTTCAAGTTCCTTCTCCATCTCGTCCTCTTTCCCTCTGTAGCCTTCAGCCAAACACTTAATTCTCACCCTCAAAAACTGCACATACTTATCCTGTTACCTATAATCCTTCGTGGAGAATTTACTCTTCTGAATTTCCTCCATAAGCCTTTCCACCTTGCCAGGCACAATCCTTTCTTCTGAGTTCATCTGAAACACCCTTTTACACACACGACTTCTAGCTTTGGCAGTTTGCAGTAGTTTTATTTCTTGTTCACATTTCATGTTTCCCACCAGCCTGTGCACTATTCAAAAGCTAAGCACTCTGTGTCCTATTCATCTCATCACAGTGATGGTTAATAACATGCGCTGAATAACAAACACATTAAAAGATGGGTGATTTACATACATAAAACATACATCTGTTCAGAGCTTTGAGTGTCCAAAAAAGTTTGCTATCTGAATCCAGTGCATAATTTTTAGAAACTTGTAATCTGTGGTTAACAGAATTTTTTTAATATGCCTCCAAAAACTAAAGTAAATTCAAGTATCTTTGCCCTCCTATTTGGAAAACATGGATCCCACCACTCTCATGGAAAATACAATCCAAAGTGAAGGGTAGGGAAGCAGCTGAACCAGTATTTCTTGAGTTGAATTGTATGTAACTGAACTGAGTTAAACTGAAAGGCAGTCTCAGCTATTTAGGTGGAGAGTCAACCCAGAGGAGAGCAAAGAGCTGAATGTGGGACCCAGAGCTCCGGGTCCGGACTTCTCAACCCTGGCTGCACATTACAATCAACTGGGGAGCTCATAAAAAATTTGGATGCATGGTTCCCACCCATAGGGCAAGCAATTTAATAAGACTGAAATAGGGCCTTGGCATCAGTCTTCTTTAAAGCTCCCTAGATGTTTTTAATGTGTAACCAGCCATGAGATGATTCCTCAGGAGAAAAGGTTACTCCAGCATATCTGTGCATGTCAGTGTGGGGGGGGTCAAAAACAGAAATTTGGTCTCTGATGCTGAGTTCGCATACATCTCATTTCAGACTCTGTGAGCCAAGATTTTACACCTCCATCAATGAGCCGAGCAGGGCAGTTTGCCTGCAGCCTGCAGCCGCAGAACTCCTACGTCAGGGGCAGGGGTGTCCAGGTGTCACGTGCGTCTGTAAGCAAATCAGACACACCCTGTACTACACAAAAGGGCCAAGAGGAAAGTCGGTGTTTTGACCAGAAGTTGGTTCCTACCAAACAGCTTTCTTCTACTTCCATTGTGTATGGCTGGCACCATGTAGAGATCCAAAGAAAACTCTGAAGAAATATTGTGATACAGCCACAGCTGTGCCTCCCTAGGAAGAAACACTGCCTGAGGCTTTCCCTTCTCTGGAAGGCTTCTTCAGCACTTTGTTTTCCTGTTTGGAAACAAATGGAACTGGAAAGTTTCAAGATGCTTTGCTACAGTTGCACAATCTTCACCTGCCCCCCCACCCCAAAGCGCCCCCGCGCCTGCGCACACACCCCCTAACCCATCCACAGCCTGCAAAATGGCAGCTCCCGAGCCTCCAGCTAGAGCCCCTGCACTTCCCCAGCTCACTTTCCACCTAAAGCTCCGCTTTGCAGGAAACTTGAAAAACACTTGGCTTCTCCACTTAAGTGTGTTTTTCTGCTGCATTTCCAAAAAGCTCTTGGAGATTTTATGTTTGTATTTTCCCCCTTTCTGGCTTCATGCTCTCCTATGTAAATGAAGAAAGTTCTTCCAGTAGGGAAAAGAGCTGCACTTGAAACATTTGCCAATTTCATATGCATTTGCTCCCATTTAAAGTAACTTTGCATGTAGCAACATTCTGTACTGCCTAACGGAAATCCAGAACAATTTAAGAAATAGCCCCTTTAAAAATCAATTCCAGCCCTGGCCAGTTGGCTCAGCGGTAGAGCTTCAGCCCGGCATGTGCAAGTCCCAGGTTCAATTCCCAGCCAAGGCACACAGGAGAAGCATCTATCTGCTTCTCCACTCTTCGCTCTTTCCTTTCTCTCTATCTCTCTCTTCCCCTTCTGTAGCCAAGTCTCTACTGGAGCAAAGTCGGCCCAGGCACTGAGGATGGCTCCATGGCCTCTGCCTCAGGTGCTAGAATGGCTGCAGCCTCAGTGGAGCAACACCCCAGAGGGGCTGAGCATCGCCCCTGGTAGGCATGCCAGGTGGATCCCAGTCGTGCGCATGTGGGAGTCTGTCTGACTGCTTCCCCGCTTTTAACTTCAGAAAAATTAAAAATCGATTCCAATAAAGAACAAAGCAAACAAAAATGGAGCCACACAAATTTATCTAAGAAATAAATATTGCCGTCATATTGGTGAATGTTATTTTGTTCATTTCTGCCTTTTGCTATTCACTTAATAAATATGCATTTTCCCCTGCTGAATCTTTTCTTATAGACACTTCAGATTTGACAAGTTCTTCCATTTTTTATGATTATGTTTATGCATTTACCTTTCAGAACTACCTGAAGCCCATCTCCATCTCTCCCTGATAGAAGAAAAAATCCAGGGGTAAAAATCAGGAAAGTCATGGCCAAGGAGATTTCCCTTTGGTTCCGTCTTCTCTGGAGTCAAAATTCGGTGAAGACAATAAGCCAATAAAAAAAAGCACTATTCAAAGGCAAAATAATAATCAAGAACACTTAAACTATCTTTGTTTTAATTTAGAGTTTTTGTTCATCATGAAGTGCTTTCATTGATTTTGATTTTTCAAGATATGGCATTAAATTGTTTTTATCTTGATTACAGAGTTTTGGCACTGCCTTAAACTTTGTGCTGGAGTCCCAGTTTTGGTCCTCCTTGAAGAAGTAGGAACCAGTCACACAGATTGACAAAGCAGAGTTCAAGGAGTGGATTCGATGAGACTCTACATTGGGGATGTGGAAGTCCCAACTCTAGGTATTGCTGATACTGGCACTGTAGTTAGCCACCCCCCCCCCCAAAAAAAAGAGAAGATTAATAGAATTTATTTCCCAGGGGTCTTGAAGTTCTTGAAAAGTCTCTATGACTTTACAGATTATGGCTAGAGGTGAAGCAAGGTCACATGACTTAGGCGGTGTCATTTGAACAAAACCAGAGCTTCAACCCAGAAGATCTGCATTCCTCTTGCCTTAAGAAGCAAACTGTCATCCCATTGAATTCAACAAGGTCTTCGCTGAGCTCCTCTGCTGGGTCAGATACAACTATGAATAAGATTGCCTCAACCCTGCTCCTGCACAGTTCACAGCCTAGTAAAAAATTCAAAACGGTTAAATATTTTTTAAGCAACAATATCAATGCTATAATAAAAGTAGTAAGAGAAGAGCCTCGGTCCAGTGGCAAGGGTTCCCAAGATCAAGACCCTCCAAGTGATGGCACAGAAAAGAAGGAGTTAGTACTAGGCATGCATAAACTAGGATTCGATGACTCTGAAAGTGTGTGTGGCTAAGACCTCCTGCAAAGCCCAACTTGAAAACATACCTCAGAACGTCTGGATTGTGCATGTACCGCCTGCCATCTCCACACCCCTGTCAGTAGGACATGTGCTTTGAGTTGTTTTAACAGTAGTAATTATGGCTCGCACTCAGCTATCTACACCCTCTAGTCTGGTTCCATGGGTGACCAAGGAGACACATTTGTTAAACAGCTGGACAAGGGCAAGGATGCCAAGTCTTGTAACAGAACAATTTACCTCTATTTTAAAGCTAAAGCATTAAAATTAAACCTTGATCCTTGACTACATTATCAAGGGTGTGGCTGCTAATACCACCCCATCAGCTACTTTAGAATAAAGACTTGGAAGCGGTTTAAGATTCATAGTTGGGGGTCACAAATTGAAAGTAGTTGGAGAAAAACGGAAGAGAGGATGGTTGGGAGAAGATCTTTTATTTAATTCCCACCTCTGTATGTAGAATATTAAATTACCAGGATTCTATGGATTTAGAAAACTGAGTTCATCGATATGAACCAATTGAACCGACTAGTCCAGTAGTAGCCCTCCCACTTACCGGGGGGATATATTCCAAGACCTCAGGATAGTACCAAACCCTATACCCACTGTATTTTCCTAGGTACATGGAGACCTATGATGAAGTGTAATTTATACATTAGCGCAGGAGATTAACAACAATAACTAACTATAAGTTAAAATTATATACTGCAATTAAAATTATGTGAATATGGTCTCTCTGTGTGTGTGTGTGTGTGTGTGTGTGTGTGTCAAAATGCCTTATTATCCAGTACTTACCCTTCCTGTGATGATGTGAGACGAGGTGTCAAACCTACCCCTGAGCCTGTGCAGCCATCCCTTCCTTGCCACTTGCCGTAGATGGCTGGCGCGGTGTCACTCACTGCAGGGGGTCCCTCTCTTTCTTCTTCCCACAAGCTCCCTGAACTTCTGGGGCGACACAGTGCCGTCAATCAGAATAGGTTTTCTGTGCATGTCTTTTACTCCCCAATATAAGGCCTTTTCCCCCTTAACACCGACCGTGCGCTGTGGCCTTAACGGCTGCAGTTTGAGGTGCGACGGCAAAGCGAGCGAGTTTCTCCTTCCTTCCTCCCAACTGCACGACGGAAGGTTCGTCCTCACCACCGGCCGCCGCAAACTCGGCGCCCTTTTTTTTCTTTCCTCATTAAGTTGCGAAAGTTCGCCGTTTCACTTTTTTAAAAAAGCCCTTTGCGGCTTCTCTTTGGCATATGGGAGTTGCCAGCGTCCCTGGTCTTGTGCTTTGGGAGCATTATTACGTCAAAGAAGCGTTTTGTGAACACTTAACCCACAGCTACAGAAAAGCGGGTGCAACAACCAAGATGGCTGGAGCGTCTGCGGCGTGGAGACGCCGGACTGAGGGAGGACGCACGTACTGGATGGGATCGGGCAGACATCGCGAGATTTTATCACTACTTAGAAGGCCACAGTTTCAAATGTGTGACTTAATCCCCTGGCTACGTAACTCGGTGGGTTAGAAGAGCATCATCTAGAATTACAGTTTGCCAGTTCGATCCTCGGCCAGGGCACATAAAGAAACAGTTCGATGTACCTGTCTCTCTCTCTCTGTGTGTTCCTCCCTTGTTAAAATCAATAAATAAAAACTTTTAAAAATGAAACAACTTCTTGCTGGAGTTTTCCATTAATATTTTCAGACTGCCGTTGACTGTGGGGAACAGAAACTGTGGGAAAAGAAACCACAGATAAGGGGGGACAACTGTAAAATATAACGGCTCAGTCTGAATCTGTCTCCCAAACCCTGTCTTCAGAAAGTGGAGCCTGGGTCACTTATTTCTTGATCTCTGTAGACACTGAGATAGATGGTCCTAGGGGGGACTCTCATTCCTATTCCTGATGTGTCTTTCCAGGTGGAGGGCAATCATCTGCATAATGCTCCTTCCTAGCTCCACTCCATCCCCAACTCCCTCCCCCTTGACTGGTCATTGGAATGAGCATGAAGAACTCTGTCATCTCCTCTGAAGAGCAAATTCTCAGGTGGAAACACATTTTTGCTCCTCTGGAGTGAAGCCAGTGTCCCAGCCAGTTAAAATGGTAAACCTGGGTCCTTCTGGGATACTCTGTGGGGAATCCATACACATACCCCAGTCATCATTTTCAGTTTCATTAGTTATAAAGTAATATTTTGGCCTCCGTTTCATGATTTCTTGGTCTTCTCCCTAAATTGTTTCAGATCTTGAGCAGATAAGAGGCTTGTTATTTATTGCCCCATGACCCTGTGCCGCCAAAATTCTGCCTTAGTTTCTAATTGTTTCAACTTACTCAACAGGATGACCAAGTCTAGCAATGTCACAATCAGATGCTAGAGCTGGAAAGAATCTCTAGAAGTCTTTGAAAAAATATCTTGTCTTTCAATACAGTAGGGTAGCATACAATAGAACTAACTGTCCACTTGACAAGTGCTTTCCTCATTGATTGGGTTTTTTTTTTTTTGGGGGGGGGGGGTTCTTTTTTTTTTTTTTTTTTTTTTTTTTTTTCTTGTGAGTCATCACCTTTAATCCTAGCTTGCACCTGCAGGCAAGTAAAAACACACACTGGGCTCCAAAACCCACTCATTCAGTGCTCACAAAGCTAATGACTTACCCGACTTTCCTAGAATCAAAGGTTTCTAGCTCAATAGCTTTATTCACCTCTGTTCCCTATCTCCTTCTCTCTACACAAACTCTGCACTAACTGACTTCTCTTTCAGCACTCCACCATCTTGGCTGCTTCTTCTGACCTCCTCCATATGGCCTTTTTCTGCTCTTCTCTCTAATGCTAATCTCAGGAACTGAGAGGGCCATTGATTGTTTAACATGCATTAACTCATGTACACCTTTCTATAGCCAACAAATAGGTACTATCATTAGGCCTATTTCACAGATGAGAAAAGTTTTCAAAATTGACCCAGTTAGATAGCAGCAGTGGAATCAGAATTTAAAGCCAGGTGTGTTTAAATCCAGAGGCCCCTGGATTAACCTGCAGGGGTCCCCAAACTTTTTACACAGGGGACCAGTTCACTGTCCCTCAGACCATTGGAGGGCCGCCACATAACAGTGCTCCTCTCACTGACCACCAATGAAAGAGGTGCCCCTTCTGGAAGTGCGTGGGGGGCCGGATAAATGGCCTCAGGGGGCCGCATGTGGCCCGCGGGCCGTAGTTTGGGGAAGCCTGATAGAGGATAGTCCTCACCATCCCATCAGACAGATGGCCACATTCTGCTTAAAGATCAAAGGCAATAGTTGATTCAAGGAGCATTGGCAAGCAAAGTCCACAGCAGCATATTTGAAGATACAAGAGTGACTAGATTCAGTGTGTCCTGCCCAGCATTGTTCCAGGAGTAACCGCAGAAAAACCACCAGCTCTGCTGGGCAGATTGACTAGGAAAATGTGGTGCTTCTATCAAAAGTTTGTAGTTTTAAGATTCCCTTGTGTTTTAGTGGCATCAACACACAAAGAGAATTAAGCCATTTTGATCTGCAATAATGAGAAACATAGTTGACGTTCAGACCTGAAACTATTTAACGCAAGTTAATCCTTGAAACAAATCTGGAATGAAATGAGGGAAGAAAAAATCTTATTATGGTAGACATCAACTAATGGGTTGCATTTCTTTCTTCTCAATTAGAAATGGCAGAGGGGTTTAATTATTTTTCCTTAGCAAGCACATCAAAACATATCTACACAAAAACACAGCAAATATGTTATAAGCTTATTTAAGCCAAAGAGCTCGTCAACACTGTTTGCAATTATGAAATCATTTGGGGATATGGTATTTTTTTTTTTTTGGAAAGAATTGTTTTTCTCTTAGATGCAAACCACATCACAATCCATCAGGCGTAAATCTTTTATTATATCTTCAAGAGCAAAAATGGAAATTGTGCAACGAAGGCGCCACTGATAAAATGCAACTCGTCCCCCCCCCCCCGGCCCCCAGATTCATTAGAATGATCTTGTTACTTAGGAGAGATAACAGAAAATGTCATGACTTCAAAAATGCTCTTTGGTGGAGGAAATATTTTTGAAATTCAGTGTTGTGTTGCTCAAGGACCCTGGCTGGTTAGCTCAGTTGGTTAGAGTGTCATCTTGATGTGCCAAGGTTGCGGGTTCAATCTCCAGTCAGGACACATATAATATTCAACCAATAAAAAATAAGTGGAACAACGAATCGATCTCTCTCTCGATCGTTCTCTCTCTCAAATCAATTAATATTTTTTAAAAATTGTTTTAAATGTTTCTCAAGGAGTTCCAAAGAGGACTTACTGGGAAACTTAGAGCCCTATCTCCTTAAGTCATCACATACATTAAAATATTTTTAAGTCTTTGTCAGAGACTTCCTTGACACTTGATGAGCAGTGAAGACCATGGAAGAGATGGACTAGAACAATATAATGTGCTGGATGAGGGCACAAACACAGCCCAGGAATCAGACTTCCTGCATCTCAACTATGCTCTGCCATTCAGCAGCTGTTTAACTCTGACCTATTTGTGCCTAAACATAAACTTTGGATAAGATCAAGACCAATTCACATCTTCTCTTTGAGGATTAAATAATAAATGTAAAATATATACTATCTACTCTACAGGATATTATTATTATTATTACCATAATTGTTATGTCAGTTTTCAGCAGGAATATTAGACATAAGTCAAAGTCTAGAAGTGGTACAGGGTCAGATCAGGGAGTCAGAAATGGGAGTTTACACAGTCAAAACCAGTCAGAAAACCAAAAACAAGGATACAATGAAGGCCTTGGCCAATTGGCTCAGTAGTAGAGTGTAGGTCCAGTGTGTGGATGTCACGAGTTCGATTCCAAGTCAGGGCACACAGAAGAAGTGACCATCTGCTTCTCCACCCCTCCCCCTCTCCTCTCTCTTTCTCACCCCATCTCCCCCTCAACCATGGCTCAGCTGGAGAGAGTTGGCTTCAGGCACTGAGGATGGTTCTGTGCCCTCTGCCTGAGACATCAAATATAGCTCAGTTGCTGAGCAATGGAGCAACACCCCAGATGGGCAGAGCATCACCCCATGGGGGCTTGTCAGGTAGATCCCGGTCAGAGTGCATGCAGGAGTCTGTCTCTCTGCCTCCCCACTCTCACTTAATTAAAAGGAAAAAAAGGATACAATGAATTAGGAACCCTAAGGACAATTTGAGTAATGAAGAAAAATCCAAGGACGACAACTTTAGGGATGTTGTCAATGGTTCCACTACTTCTTTCAACTTTATCACCAGAGATGCTTCACCAAATCAGACATTCTTTCCTTGTCATCTTCATCTAATCAATTACCTACCCCTTACCTTATTTTGGGTCCAGAAAGCCCAAGTTTAAGTGACTATGGAGAACGTGGACCCAGTCAACCGTACTAAACTGGGATTCAGCACCAAGTTTCTAGTTTCTAAGAGGTGTGGTTATATGGCAAAAGCCAACATTAAGGTAAAAATCATGTATGTCACAAGGAAGAAATAATAGCCCAGAGTCTGACTCCAAGAGGGTGGCTACTACTGAACCCACAGCAAGGTTGCTTTCATGGGAAGCCACTAGGTTGACCATCTAAGGGTTCTACCTGCAAACTTCTCAGAATAATGATCTGACCTGGGGATTGCTCATTTAAAAGTCAACTCTGAGAATCCATATGAATCAGAATCCTTGGGGCATGAGGTCTAGGAATCTGCAAAATGTTCCCAGGGAGACTCTTTTGTGTGGTAAACTTTGATGACAACTAGACTCGAGGCTGAACTGTCCCCTAGGGCAGAGGTCTCATCAAGAGATGTGGAAGGATAGGGAGGCATTTAATTATTGTTAGCGTGATATGGGCCTCCAAACTCTCCCAATGCAACTGTCATTAGATTTAAAAGTTGCAGCCATTCACCATCCAATGAAGGCTAGTAGGAATTGTAGGGATCAAAAACCATTTAGTGACATAATTCTTTCCTCAACATAAAACAAATTTCAGTGTGGTGATTAATTAGATTCAATTGGGATGGCTGTCAAACTGAAGGACTGTCCTTTTCGGAATCTATCATTATCTAAGACCTACAGGATAAGACTGAAGAATTGGACAATACAGTCTCTGCACTGGGGGGTTACGACAGACTCAGGACACTAATACAAACACAGTAAGTGTTCAGTGGGTATTTGCCAAATTGAATTGAGTATTTTCTCTAAGAACTCAAAAGGTTTACAAGTGGAATAAGGAAAAAGTCAAAAGAAATAACATTTTTTGAGCACTTATATACCAAATTAGGTGTGGATACCTATTATCTAGTTACCATCATGTCTGTGACGCTCTCCTGAAGGTAACCGCCACTCATGCAGTTTCTAATGAGGTACGCTCATGGCATACTCTAAAAGTAGGACATCCTATCATATTACACTTGGCCCCTAGGCACAACAGGGTAACAAACAAAGGACAAGCGAACTAACTCGCGCCCAACAGCCTATGAAGTCACCTGCTTCAAAAGTTTTACCCTTAAAGTAGCAATTAACCAAACCACTCAGGTCCTTTTGGGAATTTGTACTGGAGATGTGAGCCTGTCCTTGGACACTTACTTTAACCCCTGGTACTAGAGATTCTCTTGCCGTTTTAATAATGAGCAAACTTGAACTTAGCAAGGATCAACAATATTTTAGTTAAGAGTGTATCAACCCAGATTTTTGGCCAAAGCTTGTACTTCTGTAAAAGAAAGAATTAAAGTCTCTAAAATGAGGTTACAAAAAAAAAATGGAAAAAAAGAAAGAGCTCCTCTATCAACGAGCTCTATGCCAAAGTGAACCCTGCAAGATCAATAGAAGTTTCTACCCAAAGGTTGAAAAATCTCTGCTTTGGGAAGCCAAGTGGGGAAGGAAATGCTAGACAAGATGGCTTCTTCAATCTTTTCCATCCTAAAATATTATAATTTATTGGCAAACAGCTGGGTACCACATTAAGTTAATTTCTTTTTTGTCTTGGCAAAAGCAAACTGTATTCTTGCAGAAACGTCAATTGGCAAGGCCGTTGCCTTGTAAAAAGTAGAAAAGAAGCTGAGAAAACTGTTTATTTTCTCCTCAGGATTTTCAGAGATGGTTTATGGTCAAGCAGGATTATAGGGATACGCAAAGGATAGCACAGTAGTTAAAAATGCTGGTAAAAGTGGGTTTGAACCTGGCTCTGTCATTTAGAAGCTGTATGACTTTGCCATGTTGTTCAACATTTCTGAAATTTATTTTCCTCATCTGAAGCAACCTCCCTCCATCACCAGATTGTGAGAATAAAATAATGCATGTAAAGTACTTAGCACAAAGTATATATTCATGTGTATCTGCACTGTTGTGTTACCCTAGTGCTTGACCAAAGGCAGTTTCTGAAAAATCTGTAGGAGGGGAAAATGAATGAAAATAATCCAATATATGAGGAAGAGAAATGATACTTTTTAAAATTTACCTTGTTTTTTATAAGACGCAGAGCCTGTGCTTTACATTTCAATGAGCTTGTTTTCCTCCCTGTTCAATACCTGTATGATCTTGAATAAATGAATTGGCCTTCCTACACTTCAGTGACTTAACCTGTAAAATGGGCATAAAATGGATACAATTAGTTCAGATACTTTTGGCTACAATAACGGAGTGCCTGACTACAACTGGCTCAAACAATTGTGGCTTATTTTTCTATCATGTCATGCAGCCCAGACTGTCAATTGCAGGGATGATTCTGCAACTCCACTATTTTGGAATTGAGCTGTTTTGGCTCCTCCCTTCTAATCTCAAGATAACTACAATGGTTCCAAGAACTGTAGTCTCACGTGAAAATACCCAAAGCTGGGACAAGGTGGAAAGCACATCCTCTTACACAGCTTTGCTTCTTCCCTGAAAGGAACATCCAACCCAGAAGCCCCCAGCAGATATCTTCTCAGGTCCCGTTGATCAGAGCTGAGTCACATGTCCAGCTGTAAACCAATCCCTGGTAAAGGAGCATAATCTGGCTGATTCATTCATGCCTCATAGCTAGAAAAGAGGTCTACATCACCACACATCTGAACAAATCAGAGTTTTGTTAGGGAGGAGGAGTATAGATGGTAGGCAAACAGTAATAATTGCTCCTTTTATCTGCCAAGGGTGTTGAGAAGCTTGAACAATACTATAATGTATCTAGCACATGGTAAGTGCTCAATATATATTTGTTCCTCCTTAGTAATTAAAAGGTCTCAAAGCCAGAATCTTCTCAGGTTAAACTATCTCCAAACCCCAAACAGAAAATACTGATTTATATAGAGAAAGGTATACTAGAAATTGCTATTTAATATACAAAAAGTATTTTCTTACAAAAAGTTTTCAACAATATATTTGTGTAAATGTTAGGTTTCCAATTCATTTAAGTTGTATTTCAATAAATGTAAATTAAACAAAATATACATATCATCTTTTGACATACCTCTGCTGCATCCAATATACACGAACTAAAAATATATCATCCTAATCTTCATCATCATTCATTGAGGACTCATTGATATCTATAAAAATCATGTTTGATTATAGGAATTAAGTGTCATACTTAATCTTTTAGTTCAAAAATGTATAGGACTAAAATGTAGAGTGGGTATGGGTTTATAGCAATGAACATCAGTTAGGCCAAAACCAAAGTTTGAGATAACCTTTGTTGTTTGGTTGTTGGTGACCCTTTAGGGTTTAAAAACTACATACCTTTTCATCCATGCTTTGTAGTGTTTCCTCTACCCTTTAACAAGTTTGTTCCCATCTTGTGAAATCCCACTCAAAATTTTTCTCCTCTGCAAAAACTTTCTGGTCTTCCCCAGGCAATGATTTCCTCATCTGGTCTCCTAAAGCCACACCTCTTTTGTCTCACTTAACACTAATTATTTACTCATGTGTCTCCCTCACTGGACTAAAGAACTCTTGGGGGCAAAGGACTGTGTTGTATTCATGCTGATGGTCTCAGTGGCTAGTGCATTGTTCTGCATATATTACAATGGTACAGGTGATACAGTAACCCTTTATTGAATGAGTGGTTTCTATGTTATGTACAGGTACTATGTGCCATGTCTTGTCAGAGAAGCTTTAGAAACATCTAATTGAGTCTCTCAACAATCTTATGAAGGAAAAGAATGAATCTCAAAGAGATTAAGTAATTTACCTAAGCTGAAGCAGTTTACTGAGGGCAGAATCTCCATTTGAACCCATCTCTGTCCTCCAAAGCCTGGATATTCTCCAATATGTTACAAAGCCTTCATGGAGGCTTCAAGACCAGAGCAATGTCAACAACATAGCCAAAAGGACCATTTATGTGTTTACTTTGACTTCTCTTGTTTTCTTTTTTACAGTATACAACTAGGAAGCATAGACTTCATTTATTAAAAGGAAAAAATAACCAAAGCAAACAAATTACCATTTCTGTTTCCTTCTTCTAGACAAACTCAGTCCTACAGTGCTATAATGAAAAGCTTAAGTTAATGTGTGATTATTCTATAAATAAGCCGTCTCAAGCTGGTATTAATGTAGAGTGAAGTTTGGTCACCAACTGCTGGGGTTTGAGAATGATAATCACATCTCTTTTCCCCCATGCAAAGAGTAGATATATGATTCAAGTAGAAGATACAAATATTTATTTCTCTTAGAGTTCAACTTAAAAGCAGAGCTTAGTACCACATTCAATTCCCTTAACATCCCAGTGTATACCTCGGCTTTCCCACTCCCAACCCCAGCTGCTGTGAGTATTGACTGTTTGACACCTCATAGATTTCCTCCTTACTTGAGGCATTATCCTTACCTGACTGGGTCACTTCACCTGGGAAGTTACAAGCCCAACACTCCCTCCTCCATACCCCAGCAGTCCGTGGCCCTCTGGTCTCAAGAAAAAGTCATTCTACTGTGGTTCTAGGCACTGAGGACATCCCCTGTGGATCGGGTAGATGACCTGAGGACACATCCTTGCTCAGTTCCTCTCCTTCTCTATTCTGCTACTTTTGCTTCCTATGAGTTTTCCTGCAGAACATTCTCTCAATAAGTCGTATGCATTCAAATCTCTGCTTCAGTCCCTTCTTTTAGAGAACCCAACCTAAGATACTCGCTTTAAATGTGAGTCCACAGTTAGGCTTTCTAATTCCACCACCCATACAACACCCAAATTTAACTTCATCACCACCACCCCAATCACAGGAATAGCTGGACTCCAGCAAGGATGCACTGAAATAGCTTCTACAGAAAGCGGGAGGCCAGAAAGACACCCAAAGCGTCTTCCCCGTACTTTTCCCACCCAAGAGAACAGAGCAGGAGTTTCCTTCCAATCAGCAGCAACCTATACAAAGCCTTTGTGTGAAGCTGGAGAAGGCACATCCCCGATGGTCGAGTCCACACCAGTATGGACATAGCCTGGTGAACTGAGAACAGCTCAATTTCAGCTTCGCTCAGCTTCCTATACTGGTTCCCTTAAGGTGCAGAACCAACCTGCAGAGCTGCATGGAGCCCTCCCCTCCTCCACAGAAACATGACTGGGGATAAGCTCCCCTCCCCTCCACCCATATTATGGGGCCAGCAGCACAAATAGACAAATATTTAACCTTAGGGTTCTAATGCTGGATATATTATCAGTGTGACCCTCGGAAAACTTTGACTTCACCTTTCTTTAGCTTTGTTTTCTTATCTCTAATGTAAGAATAATAAAAGTACATTCCTTATATGGTTGTGGTGAAGATTAAACAAGTTACTGCATGTAAGGTGCCTAGAGTAATTTCTGCCACATAATAAGTAGGCTCTAAATAAAAATGAGACATCATTATTCATTGTAAATGCACATAAGAAACTACAAGGAATGTACACCACTTGATCTGGGGGCAAGGTCAGGGAAAATACCCCACTTTGGAATTAAAACAAGTAGGGGAACATGTGGTAGAAGAGATCGCCTATCAGTAAAATAGCCCATATTAAGGGGGTGGTTTATAAGTTGTTTGCTAATAAGAAAATGCAGATTCTCAAACCTCTACCTAGAAAATCCAGTTACCAACCGATGTAAAGCACCTGAGGAATGTGCTCAGAAGAGCATCACTGGCATCTAATAACTACTAAAGAAAGCTATGATCATCTCAACCATGCTGTAATGTATCTAGCAAGTAGCATATTCCAATATTACAACCTTTGATAGATGATACAGGAAAAGTACGGGTTCCTGTTTGTTGGTGATCATCAAGTATTGTTTTTGGTGATAAATAATGACATTTAGTGGACACAAGTATCCTGGTCATTGGGAACTTACACTCCATGACAAAGTAGAAAATAATTCACAAGGCTGTGATACAATTTAAGGAACATATTACCCCTGGAGAACAGTAGCCTTTAAAACGGACCACCAGGTCACAGCGTCAGCGCCACCCAGCAACTTGTCACAAATACAAAATCTAGGTTCCACTCCCAATCTACTAAATCAAGAAACTCTAGATATGGGCCCAGTGATCTGTGTTCTACAGCCCCGTATGTGAGTCTGAGATGCACTACAGTTAAGAACCATCGTGTAAAAATCAAAAACTAAAATAAAAAAAAAAGAACCATAATGTAGAGCATCCATATTTCTGTGCCCCAATACTGTACTCAGAAGCAACTTTGGAAAATTGATTTGATCTGATCGAATATCAGAAAGGAGTCGCATGACTAGTGTTAAGAGAAATCAACTTACTGGGAAACTGTATCTCATTTCTTACATCACTGGCATTGGCATATATACATAATTGTCATTCTGGTGCACCATAATTTGAATTTTTTTTAGCAGGGGACAGATTTCAAGAGCCTGGCAAGCTTTCTTAACCTACTCAACCTCGTGATGCCACCTTCCTCAGGCCAAGATCTTAGCCATGATGATCTTCTCTGTTGAAATAAACATAAGGGGAAAAATCAACTAAGGGGACAGACATAAAGACTAAAAAATCTACAACTCACCACTGCTGGCATCATCCACCCACACATAACCATCATCCAGGAGAAATGTCATAAGGCACTGACAAGGAGGAACCGAAAATAATGGTATTCCCTACACCTGTTTCCAAACGCACAGCACACAACAGATTCAATGTAAAAGGATGCAACTTGACTAAAAACATGACTATGATCCAAAACTGAAACTACATTTAAATTGGACATAAATGACTCTTCTCTGAACTAGAATGTGATCCATACAAATGCTTCTCGTTCTGGTGAAAATCTAAAGTGTGCATGCGTGCTTGACAAGACAGTATTGCAGGGAAGCAATATTCCTTCCTAATATACCTAATAAAGGGAAGTAGTCTCGGGATCATCCCAGTAATAAATAAATAACTTGCAACTCCTTTGTATGCCATTTTCACGGATAGAAGGAAATGGGAGAAAATGATGAAAGATGTTTGAAAAAGCACCATTTTAGCTAAATCTGTTACACCATGTTGGTTTACTTCCCTTTGAACTGTTTTAATCAAAGCAGGTTGATTTCCACTTCGTGAAAATGTTTCATTTCTAGCCACTGCAGTTTTATGAGCTTTTCTACCACATTTTACTGGAGCCTTGTAAATCTTATGAAATTCTGGAATGTCTAGACCATAAAAACCTGTCATTTGAACATGTTTTCTATGGAGATGTTTTTCCCGTATGCAAACTCACACATTTTGTAGAGAAATAGAAAAACTCTTTAAGATATGTCCGACAGTACCTGAGTTAAAAAGATTGCCTTTTCGATTGACTGGAATTTTACCTGTCACAAACAAACCGTTCATAGAACTATCTAAAAGACTGAAGTCATTCATGATAACCATGATTTTAAAAAACTGTCACCCTTACCCTGTATACCTTCTGTATTCAATCCTGTTAAAGACACATAGTACCAAATGCACCTCTTACAAGAATTTTAAAGCCAGTGACGAACTACTGTCATGAACAAACATACATCACCATCATTAAAGGAAACAAATGTGCCAGAACTGAGAACCACCTTTTAAGGTTGCTGAAAAGAGGCTTTACTGTCATAATGGAAACAAATACTGCAACAAGGAAAAAGTGCTATAGGGGTTTAATGAAACAGCACCAAGCCCCCAGATGTTACCAAATGAATCACTCCTTCCTTCTCATGAAGTTTATCAGTTTGACCTCAAAGTGAACAGAAGTACATTGGCATTATTTCCTAGTTATTTGCTAAAACATTGGAGACTGCCAATTATGCATGAGAATGTGTGTTGTGAATCCTGTAGCTAAGTGCATCCAAACCCTTAGTCACTCACATAAACAGATTCAGTGCATAGGTGAATATTGATGGATGAATCCAAATATTTCATGCTCATTTTATAAGTTCTATGTAAAAACATTTTTCTATTCTAAATATGAAGAGAAAGGTGCTACCACTGCTTATACCTTTTTCAGATGGTTGGTGTCTGGGTTTAGGAAACACTCTTTATCAGGAACTGGTTCTCTTCCTGGAAGAGACCTTCCCCCAAGGCAGCAATCAGGAAGTGTTCCGCAGCTAAGAGTGGACCAAAGCATCCAGGTTGTTTCAGTGTCTATAAAAACAACCTTACAGGTAGGACGCTGTGAGTCCCTGAGAACAGGTGTGAAATGCCTGAAAGTAAACATCAGTTTATGTGGCAACCAGGATACACAATCAGTACCATGTGATTTTCAGATTCATTTCTCAGTCCACTAAGGATGTTGCCCACCATTTGGAACCAGAAGATCTATTTTTGTTTTTCTCATTTTACTTGCTCTGTGATTTCAAATTATTCACCACTTTTCTGAGCTTGGTTTCTTCACTTAAACTAAAATATGGTTGACAGATTAGTCCACTAATTGAATAGCTCACTGAATCACCTCTCTTATCTCTTTAAGCCAGAGACCAAAAGTTCTTGTGACATTTGAACTCAGAGTAATCCAATGACTTGCCCTGTGATTAACATAAAAATTGTGAATCCCACAACTCTTATAAATGATCCCATAAGTAATATACAGTATGAATGCCATAATAATATTAAATAACATTTGTATGGCATATTTCATTGTATTTTACATATTGTATCAAATCCTCACAGCCACCCACTGTGGTATTATACTAGATGAGAAAAACAAGTTCAGAAAAATTATGAAAATTGCCCAAGATCAGGAAGTCACAGATGCCAATTTCTCTGATCTCTAAAATAACAAAACAAAGAGAAGGGGAAGGGGAAAATGAGACGTGCTTAATCTTTAAGACTATAGAGGCAAAGTCATAACTTTTGAAGAAGTCAACCATATGTCTAGTTAATGCCATATGCAATGGGAGCCCCAGAATGCATGTCACATTTTATTTAAAGAAGTATCAGATAAATGGGCAATCTTGATTTCACAGCTCTCCGTAAGATTCACCTATATTTGCCTGTAGGTAAATACCATCTAAGTCTCAAAAAAACATTGTGGTACATTGGGAAAGGAATATATTCTGGAGTTAGAAGATTCTGCTTGACATGACTACCCTGCCATTTACTAGTCATCCTCACTTAATGTCGTTTCCCTATCTGTTAAGTGCAAATAATAACATTGTAAGCAAAAGCACTTTTAACAGGTGTGAGGTAGTAGTGCATTGTGGTTTTGATGTGCATTTTTATAACTAATGAAGTTGAGCATCTTTTCATATATGTGTTGGCTTGGGATATAAAACAGAAAACAACAAATGGACAAACAAAAAAACAAACTCATAGACACAGGCCACGATACAGTAGTTACCAAAGGGAATGAGGAAGGGGAGGATGAAGAGGGTAAAGGGGGTCAAATACACGGCGATGGAAGGAAACTAGACTTCAGTGGTGAACATACAATGTAATATTCAGATGATATATTATAGAATTGTATACTTGAAACTTATATAATATTGTTAACCAATGTCACCCCAATAACTTTTAGAAAAGTACTTAAAACTATATCTTCTCTATAAATGTTGATAATTATGATAAACACTAATAAAATATATGGAGTGATAATGTTAGTATAATAATAATCTCTTTTAATGTATAATTATTTGTCATCAAAGTGCATATATAATAAATTACATTAACTCAAGTAAAAGGAAAAAAGGAAAGGAACCATGTATGAATCAAATTTTAAAAAACACATTGAGGAAAAATTAACTTATCATTTTTAAACATTACTTCAAGTCTAGAAACAGCAGAAGAACTGCTGTTACTCAATTTTCAAAGTATCAAAATTAATAAAGTTGTGTTGAGTATTTTAAAAAGTATTTACAGTTTCCAAAATGCATAAAATAACCCTAAAATGGATATTTGGGCATGGGAGAAAGCATCTTGGAACAGTAAACAAAGCATTAAAGAAGATTATGAAAAACTAAGTCACAAAACCAACTTCTCTAATTGTGCAATGTCTTTTCAGTAAGGCATGACCGGTGGTCATTACAGACCCAAAGGTGTGTGCGGAGTTTGGTGTCAGAAAGGAACAGATATCTGACACCGCTGAGAAGCTGAGAATGAATATACATATAAATTGGGAGCACAATAGCCTGACAATAGGGGTGTGAGGCAGGTATGGACAATGGAGAATTAAAAGAAATGTTGAATTTCAGTCTGTTACTGATATTTTTTTAAAAGGCTGGCCCAGTATGAAATAATAAGAAATATATATAAGTATATATGTCTCTGCCACCCTCCAGTTCCTGACAGAGAGCTCTTAATACCCTTGCAAACAGGGATGCTAGGAGCCTCTTTTGTTTTAACATTTACTATTTGACCTCAGTTCCTGATGCATGGTTCTGAAAATTTCTGGAATTTCCTGGGTGATAGTAGTGTCTTTTGCTCTAATGACATGTCCCTTGGCATAATCCTGGACGGCTCCTGGGTGGGGCTGGTCACCTGAAGGCCAACCCTTGGTTAGAGCTTGGAATTTCCAGCCACATCTCTGATTATCCAGAAAGAAAATAGAAGCTAGACTTGGAATAATCGATCATGCCGACGTGATGAAGTCTCCATAAAAATCCCAATAATATGAGGTTGGAGGAGCTTCCAAGTTGGTGGACACATCCGCGTTCTGGGAGGGTGACATGCCCCAACTCTACTGGGTCAGAACCCCCTGCACACAGGACCCTTCCAGACCTCAGCTACGTATCTCTTCAACTGGCTATTCATCTATGTTCTTTAGCATATCCTTTATTACATAATAAACTGATAAATGTGGAAAAGTGTTTCCCTGGGTGTTCTAGCAAATAATCAAATTCAACAAGGGGGTCATGGGAACCTTCAATTTGAAGCCAAGTCAGACAGAAGTTGTGCACAGTCGGGGGGCCCACTACTTTCGCTGATAGGATCTGAACTGGGGGCAGTTTTGTGGGACTGAGCCTTTACCTGTGGGGTGTGTGCCAATTTTGTTAGTGTCAGAACTGAGTTGACTTGTAGGATACTCAGCTCATATCACAGAGATTTGCTTGGTGTGGGGAAAAAAAACCCTACCTATCTGGGGTCAGAAGGGACTCCTCACCCTTCTTCATGTTATTCCACATCTCATTCTGAAATTTGTTTCCAAATAGGACCAAACATTAAAAGAGAGAGAGAATACTCTCTGTAGAAACTTCTCAAGTCACATCATGAGTCGTAAATGAGGATATCCTTATATGGGTTCAGGTCACCATAGTTTTCTCTTCCTAAATATAAGACCTGCATTGCCTCATTGGCTGAAGACCTAATCACATCTCTATGAAGTGAAATTGGGGTCCTCCACCAAAATACAATAGGGTATCACACAATAGATGGTGTCCCTCAGTATGCAGAGACCAAGTAATTGAATTAGTAAACACATAAACTAATTTATAGTTAGAATAAGAATAATTCATATCTACCAGATGCATGGTTATACTTTAGTAAAGAAACAATAATCAAAAGGCTTTCACCATATCAGCAGGAAACAGTGTCGCCAACAGGTAAGGGCCTGTCATAAACCTGTTTCTCAGATAAACCTGGACTCAAAGTCTATCTATTTCCACTACTTCCTGGCTGTATGATCTTACACCTCTCGGAGCCTCACGACTCACACTAAAATAGATTAATAATACCTACTTCTGAGATAATACAGACACAGTCTTCTTGTATCAATGACTAATACAAAAATGATCTGTGGCTTGATAATTACTAGTATTATTATAAATGTACTCTTTCTGTATTTTTCTCTTAAATATTCTTGCCAAAAATATAACTTATAAGAAGAGATTAGATGAGGTAGTCCTAATGAATTATAAAAGTCTCTTTACCATTACAACCTTTTCATATTTCATGAGGATAGTCAAAAGGAAAATACTCTAGAAAGAGATTACTTTAGTTCTTAAATTTTAAAAAAGGCTGATAATTTAAATTACTTTCCCACCTTCCATTTTCCCACTAAGTAAATCTGCTTGGGCACACATGAACACTGTTATGCCAGAGAAATTTGACATAATTTAGGTGTCCAGTGCTGTCACACAGATTTCTCAACCCTTGAGACGTACTGCATTTCCATAAAATAAGGCAGGTAAGCATTGCATCCTGGCTAACCCGGCATCATATGCATTGGCTAGTGGCCTTTCTACTGCAATCACTGTCTCCTTAAATAAGTCTTACTTTTCAGCACAGTTCACTGAACAAGATGGGGTCATGACTTCACCAGTTTGCCTCTGAATGTCAAGACGAGGCTTTCTGAAACAGGTAAGACACAAATCTAATATTTTCCTTCCAACAGTATTTGTCCAGGGGTTGGTTTTCTTGTGGGTAGCAGAAAGGGCTTAAATTGCTAACATCCACTATACCAGTTAGAACCAGACAGTAGGGTCCCTCGTTTTCTTCAAAGTATAATTCAGAAAGTATAGAAAAGGTTTTATTTTTTTTTTTAATTTTAATGTTCATTTTATTGATTTTAGAGAAAGAGAAAGACAGGAACATTGATCTGCTCCTGTATGTGTCCTGACTGGGGATCAAATTGGCAACCTTTGTGCTTCAGGATGATGCTTTAACCAACTGAGCTATTAGGCCAGGGCTAGAAAAGGATTTGCAGTTCTATACCAAACAAAACCAAGCTCAACAACAACAACAAAATAAAAAACACCATAAATAAGATTAAAGCTTTCATGTTTCAAGAATGCTATTGTGAGAGTTCAGATGAAAAGTGTTTACTCATTTAGAAAATATTTACTGATCATTTTCTATCTATCTATCTATCTATCTATCTATCTATCATCTATCTATCTATCTATCATCTATCTATATCAGACTCTATTCCACACTATGGGAATACTGTGGTGAATGGGACAGACACGAACTGTTAAGTGTTGCCTGGGCAAACAAAGCAGCCCTGTTTAAGACGGCTTCCAGGTAGAGGTGTTAGCTTTGTGAATGAGTGGCTGCAAAACCAGACTGGGTCAGGGAGCCCAATGCTGGCAACGGTAAAGCATAACTTTGGAGTCTCCATGATCCGGGTTCAGTCCCGACACTGGAACCTTGGCCAAGTTGCTTACCCTCCCGGGGCGGGAGCTTCCTCTGCTGTAAAATCAGGAGACCGACAGTGCCTGCCTTGCAGGACTGTCATGGGGCTTAGCCGGTTCAGATGGTTCACAGTGCCTGGAACATAGATGACACTCAGAAACAGCCATTTCTTCCCTTCTCCTGTTCAAGCCCAAATGTCCTCAATGAAGAATGGAAACATGTGAAGACAAGATATTGATGGAATAACGTGGATTTGTCTCCGAAATCAACGTGGGGCTCACAGTAGACTAGCCCCCTAATTCTGTTGGAGCCTTTTTCATCAGCAATGCAGGAGAACAGAAAAACCAGTAGCATGCTGCCTCATTCTATTATCCTTGGAATATTTGACTGAATGACGCCTTAAGAATCTTAGAGTAGAAATAAATCACAAGTTGGAGATATCTGAATCTCTAAATGCTCCCCACACACACACACACAAAATAATAAACTACCATCATCTGACACCTTTCTTGGGTTTGAAAATAAAGCTCAAATACTTTGCTTCCCTTCAGCTCAGCTAAGACATAAGGTAGCAGCTTAGACATAAAAGTGCAAATGCTCAGGGGAAAAAAAAAAACAAAAAACACCGGTGGCTGGCTGCCAGCTCTTAGCCAATCAGTCCGCACAAGGAGGTTGCGTCAGAGACCTCCAGCCCGCCGGAGCCTCCGCAGCTGCCTGCAACACAAGCTTGGACCACCCAGGCCGCAGTGGACGGGCATCTGGAGAAACAGGCAAACAATGGAGAACGTGAGAGCCCTGTGTTTCCCAGCCAGAGATTCTGTCGCTGGGCTCAGCTGGGCTTTTCAGAAAGTCCTGGGCAAAGGAGGAATCTAGTAGATGCTTAAACGGCCCTATTAGTAAGTCAGTGGCCCGGGGCCGCAGCATAACCCCACAGAATGGAAAAATATTTTTTCAGTGGAAAATCACCCGTCTTCGTGTTCATGAATCTAGTTTTCAGCCGGCGTTGGGCTCTTACCCAGTGTAATTAACATCTTTCTAGTGGGTGGCTGGTGGAGTTGCTTTACACCTCTCTCATCATTTCAGCACCTGGAGCCTCCTGAAATGCTTTAGACAAACAAACAGGAAAGGATGTTTCTAAAGATAGACGATTTGGTCCAGGGCTCTCGGGTACCCCTCCATTCTGCTCTCGGCAAATTTATTTTTCTAATTTAAATGTCAGAAAACAGGCCTACGTCACTCAATGGCTCCAATGCAAGCCGTGCCAACCTGTTATAATTACAGTGAGGTGCAATAGCGGACGTGGGGGCAGCCTAATTAAAGAGTTGGACCTTGAATCCCAGATGGAAAGCCAAGTACGTGGCCTCCTATCAGATCTGACGGAAACCCTGCCCTGCCGATGATGGATGTCTCTGGGAAACACGCACCCTCTGAGCACCCAAGTGGAGACACCTGGGAAGCCATAGGAGTCAAACCTCCTGCTAAGACTGAAATTGAAACTAAAACCTGGGGGAGGGGGGCGCTCATCCTGATCCAGAGACTCCGGCTTAAGTGGTCCAGGATGCGGTCTAAGCATCAAGATTTTCTTTATTCGCCAGGTAACACCATTGGGCAGTCAAGGTTAAGAAACCCCACGAAAGATTCCTTAGATAACATTCATCCCTTTACTGGAAAATTAACTGGGAAGTCAGTGTACCACGGCATAGTAGAGCAAGTTTACTAGATCTCTCCAAGCAAAACATACCAATAACTTACTACACTGCACTATAAATGTTGACTTTGCTTCCCAAGCTAGACTGGAAGCTTTAGGACAGAGTTCCCCAAACAGGAAACGTCACAGAAGCATTTGCTTAATAAGTGGAGAGACTCTCCGAAAACACCACACTGTAAGGACCAAGAGAAGATCAGAAAATAAGCAGGACACTAATGGAACAGGGAACTTAAGGGTTACAGGCAGGTCCTGCTCCTGTTCTGTTAGGAATAACATGCCCAAGGTTGTTCAAGAAGCAGAGACAAATAGGGACTCTGGGAGTCTAGAGAGAAGAAAAAAAAAAGAGAAAAAGAGACAAACGTTTGCATTCTATTGGTTAAAAGACCCTTATCAGAAGTTTAGGTTTGGAATTCGCCAATGAGCTAGACCCCAGCCCCTGTTGCTATGCTATGTGCAGCCCCTTAGCAAATAGGTTACCGCCACATCTGCTTCTGTATTAGGCTTGCTTTCTTAGCTTATAAAAAGATTTAGCTGTGAGCGCTAGGTGCGATTCCCATCTGCAGCTCCTTGTGAGCACGGTGTCTCTGGACACCTCGGGAATTTGCCCCTGCGCAGGTAAAACTGGCCAATAAAGTTACATCTGTACTCCTGAAAGTCTCCGACGTTTGTTCTTGTACCCGGTGGATGTTACACACACCATCTGTACATTCAAGCAGAAGGAATCAACTTCAGAGAAACATAAGTTGTCTACAACCCTCTACAGCATTTATTCCCAAATGTTGGTGTGCATGAGAAGTTTATGGAATAGGTAGGTTTCTGCTCCTCCTCCAGAACCTGAAGTCAGACCCGAGGAGTTTCAGTTGGGTACAGCGATAACTTGACACGAGTTCTTCCAGTGCCTCCTGGCACAACCCAGGAACAAGACAACAAAATGGCACTAATTTATATATCTGAGATGAGAATCTGCAAACAGCTAAATGCAGCAGGAAAGATAAAGGTTCATTTCATCTAAGCTCTTAAAGTCAAAGATACGTCATAGGTTGGTGATACTAAGAACAGGAATGAGTTGCGTAGTTTACTGCAATCCTACAGCAGGGTCGCTCTTAAAGATTTAAGATGAATAGTGGGAAGTTAGGTAGACGGAATATTCTGGATTCTGTGTGGAATCTGCAACCATCGGAGGCAGTGTTTCCGGCTGAGAGCTGCACTTTGCACTTAGCAAAGGATTTCCAGATGGGTTTTCTTCTCAAGAGCGTTGCAGAACTGAAATTGAAGTTGCATTTCTTGCTGCCTTAGGAGGGTCTGCAGAAGCCATGTTTTAGGAAAATCAAGAAAGCAAGTAACTTTATGTTGTCAGAAGAGCCTGGGCAATACACTGACATAAATGTCCAATATTATTGCAAAACAGAAAATTTCCTGTCCATAGTTCTGTGTCTAGAGCTAGTAGGACCTCAGGATTTAAAATGGCTTCTCTTCTTTAAATCACAGGTTTAGAATTGAATGGCTGCATTATACAGACTCCATTCAAATCCTACTCTAGCCACATACTTGCTGTGTGACCTTGGGCATGTTACTTAACCTCTCTGAATCTGTTTCCTCATTTTTAGCATGGGGAAATTATTGCTTACCTCATAGACTTATTGTGAGGATCAAATGTAACTTACTGAATATAGTGCTCACACATGTCAGCTGATAATAATTATTATATATTACTTCAACTCCCTCACCTCCCTCTGATTCTAAATAAAGTGAAGTTTTTCATGCCCAGTCATTTATTGACAGTCACTGTACTCACCCTATCGTTTTTGTTTTTTTTTATTTGAAGCACTGATCTGTTTTCTTTACTCTTCTGTGTTCAGGGGACCACCCAGAATCAGCTCAGATGAAAGCACTGGGTTAGCTTCTGTAACAAATAAACCCCCAAATTGTAACAGCTTAACACTTTGAAACTTATTTCTCACGTAACAGTCCAAACCTAGTGCTCCTGACGGGTGGGTCATTTTACAAAATATGGTGATTAAGGGGCCTGCTCCCTCCGTCTGTAACTCACCATCCCCTAGGCTTCACAGAATGCTGTCTGCACTGGCAGACAGGGAAATGGAGAGAGAAGAAGCCCAGCTTGGATCTTAAGAGCTCTGACCCAGGAGTGAGTCCCATTCCTTCCAGCCTCATTCCATTGGTGAGACGTGTCATATGGCCACATCTAGAGGAAGGATGCGAGATAGAGTCCCTGGCTGGGCAGCTTCCTCCCAGCCACCATTCCACATAATGCAGGGAGAACACAAACTTCTGGTGATTGACAGCCATCTCTACCAAAGAACATTTATCTAACCTGCATGAAGCTGTGGCCCTGGAAATCTAAATTGGAAGAAAGTCAAAATACCTATTACTGACACATGCTGCAATTGCAGACATGCCTCAAACACTCCAGAGTGGCCATCCAGCCAGTGGCGCATCGCCATGAGAAATTTTTGTTAGAAAAGTTTTCCTTTCAGTCCTGGCCAGGTAGTTCAGTAGATAGAGCACTGTCCTGGGCACCAAGGTCATGGGTTTGATTCCCAGTCAGGGCACATACGAGAAGCAACCAATGAGTGTAAACTAAATTGAATAACTAAGTGGAACGAGTTGATGCTTTTCTCTCTCTCTCTCTCTCTCTCTCTCTCTCTCTCTCTCTCAAATCTATGAGAAAATAGAAATAAAAAAAGTAAAAAAGAGAAAAGTCTCCTTTCACGGTCCATGAGCCATCTGTTGTTAACACAGAATCAGTGTACACACGTACCTCACCAGACCTCAAACTAAACATAGATAACTGACTATAGGTCTCCTTCATCCCCCATTAGATGCCCATAGCTCTTCAAATGTTCTTAGTACACCATGGTTTTGACTCTTCACTATTAAGTCTTCTCTCCCCTGAAAGTACATCATTTGTCATGGTCCCAAAAGTATGTGTCCCCTGCCAGATGAATACAGTATTCCAGACACACGGGTGGGTATCCCTTCTGCTGTTCTTTTTTCTAAATTGTCCTAACCCGACTTGCTGCTCTTCCTTCCCTGGGCTTCTTCATTTTTCTACATTTTGATTTCTGTATTCTTATTTCCTAAACTGACTGATATCTTTAGCCTCCGTTTGTCTGCTCACCAAATTAGCATTCTTGCCTCCAAGGCGCAAGGGCTGTTCAGAAAGGAAATTTACATGGTGTTTCTATGAAACCGATTTTAAGAGAAGGCATGTAATCCCTACAAGTATTTAAATAGCAGCGGATTGCTGCTTTCCCACATAATCCAACGGATTCACACGTTTGTGATACCACAGGCCCAGCTTTTTCAAATGCCAGCCGAGTAAATTACAGGGTCCTTGGTTATTAAGTCAACTTCATATCACACCAGTAGACATGTACTTTATGGAATTCCAGGCTTGTTGCAAATGTCTCCAGGAGACAGACAATTTTGCTTGAAACTGGGGCACTGTTCCATTTCCACATCCTTGAGTATTGATTTGTTCGGTGATTTGTCCTCTGTGTGTTTCCTGGTCCTCAGATTACACTGCTCTGCTCCCCGCTGTTCCATTCTTCCCCAGGACTGGGCATGTCATTCTGATACATGTTCAATTAAAAATGTTCTTGCCATAAATTTAAACAAGTTGACCATGAAATTCTCCAGCAGAAACCACTCTCTTTTTCATTAAAGAAATGGAAACACATGTTATAAAAGAACATTTAATGACATGGAAAAATATTCAAGATATATTGGTAGAGGGGAAAAAAAGCAGATTTCTAAAATGCAGACGCAATATGAATCCATATTTGAAACACAGAATATATAGTCTGGGTGTGTTTGCACATATATGCTTGCACAGGAAAATTCTAGAAGGATATTCACTAAAGTGTTAGCAGGTACACTCCTTGCGTGGTAAGTTTTTTGGAGATAATTTTTTTCTTTTTAATTTTTCCTTAGCTATGGTTTCTAAATCTTCCGTAACAAACTTTATAACTTCAATAGAGACAAAACTTAATGTTATTTATTTATTTGAAAATTTGCTAAAAGTGAAAACATAACTCTAAGTAATTACACACCATACCACATGTCCAGAAAATGAATTTTTTATACTCAGGTTCCACATCACTGTCTCTGTTTCTCTGTAACTTCAGTACTTTGAAAAATATTGTTTTGGAATGAATGCTCGCGTGCTCCCAAATTCCTATGCTGAAATCCCTAACTCCAGTGTGACTGTGGAGTAGGGCCTTTTCAGAGGTAATAAGGTTAAATAACACGATTGGGGCCCTGACCCAATAGGATTAGTGTCCTTAAAATGAAAGACAGGAGCTCTCTCTTTCTCTCTTTCTCTCTCTCTCTCTCTCTCTGCCTCTCTCCCTCTCTCCTTTCCAGGTGTGAGGACACAGCTAGAAGGCAGCCAGACACAAGTCAAGGAAAGTAACCTCACCGGAAACTGAATCTGTAGTCACTTGGACCTTCAACTTCCCAGCCTCCGGAACTATGAGAAAGATAAATTTCTGTTGTTAAAGCCACACAGTCTATGGTATTTTGTTCCAGCAGCCCATACAGATGGATACACACACCATGGTAAAACAAAATCATTTTTATTATGATGATGCATAAATATTTAACCTTAGAGGAGAATTTTGAACCTCGGCACCACTTGGGTAACTCCTGTCCATTGCTATCCAGATGTGGAAGAGGTGGCTGTGCTCTTCCACACCCTCAATGAATTTCAAATGTTCTTGGACCGCTTCCTTCTAAGCCCTTTGATTCTCCTTCATCCCCAGCTGATAATACTTCCTGCTCACCTTTGGGGCCCTAGTGATTCACACACATTGGTCAGGAATCCAGTAGGTTACATTTATCTTTATGAATAAGTGGGGATTTTTTGGGTTTTTTGCTTTTATTTGTTCTTTATTCTTTCACTGTCACTTCCAAACGTTGTCTGCCATATAACCAATCTCTGTTCCTTTTATTTCTTTATCAACATTCGAATTCAAATAAAACATTGGGCCTACAGCAGTAAATCTCTATCTTTAGACGATAGCACAGTGAAACTATCTGTACTTTTTAATGTTTCCTTCCTTTTAAAGTAGACACCCAAAAGAGGGATTTCTGAGTCATATGTAGCTCTTTTCTTACTTTTGTGAGGAACCGTTATATTGTTTCCCATAGTGGCTGCACCAGTCTACACTCCCACCATCAGTGAAGGAAGGTTCTCTCTTCTCCACATCTTCACCAACACTTATTTCTGTCTTACTGATTGATTGCAGCGTTATTCATAATAGCCAAGATATGGAAACCTTATGTGTCCTTCAACAGATGATAAGATTTTTAAAAAATGTGGTACCTATGTACAATGCATTACTACTCAGCCATAAAAAATGAGGTACTGCCATTTGCAATATGGATGAATCCTGAGAATATCATGCTAAGTGAGATAAGTGAGGAGGAAAAGGCTAAGAACTGTATGATTTCATTCATATGTAGGATTAAAACAAGAAACAACAAATAAATTAAAAAAAAAAAAACCCATAGATACAGACAAGAGACTCTTGGTTACCAAAGGAGAAGGGGAGGAGGACAAAGAGGGTGAAGGGGGTCAAATACCTGGTGACAGAAGATGACTAGACTTTGGGTGGTGGGCACACAGTCAAGTGTACAGATGTATTATAAAGTTGTACACCTGAAATTTATATAATGTTATTAACCAGTGCTACTCCAATAAATGTAATAAAATTTTAAAATAATAATATAAATTTTAATGGATTTCATATTTTAAAATATCACCAAGTCTCCCTATCAGGAATTCACTGACCATCTTGTAAAGACCCACACCAGAGTTTCTGTACAGAGGACTCAGGCTCCAGCTGTGGCAGCCACATAAATTTTATACAAGAAAAATAAAGTGAATTAAGCTTGTTAAAAACAAAAACTCAGTAGACACTTAACAAACACGGACAGAACTAAGGACACACAGATGGTGGGGGTGGTAGGAGATTTTTTTTTTATTGAGTGATCGATGTAGACACAAAAATAAAAAGGTAGATAGAAATAAAGAATGGATTGGAGAAGGGACTTGAGCACCTCTTAATTTAAAATCCCAAAGATATTTCCTGTAGGCCCAGAATATAAATTCAAATTAAACCAAGTCCAATGGCTCAAAGCAAAAACTTTGTTCAAGGATCTCCCACTGACTTCAAAGGTCCAGCTGGCCCACGAAGGAAGACAGGCAAAGAGGTCACAGAATATGCCTGGAGCATTCTGACCACACCTTCTGGGTCTCTATGACCCTGGAGGGCAGGGTAGACAGTCCCTTGTTTCCCCAGACATTAGTATCACTTTGAAGGCTCATTATAACTGGAGTCACTGGGTGGGTTCCTCCAGTCTGGGGCTCTGGGTATACACGTGGAAACAAGTTTGCTACAGAACATACCTCGCGTGCTCTTGGTGCAGGAACATATTTCAAAGTGCCACTTTATTAGCAGCTAAACAAAAACACCTCTTCGACAGGGATGAGAGAGCGTGCTGTAAACATGTCATCCCCACCTATTGTTCTGCAGAGTCGAAAGTTTCTCCAAGATTGATTATAAAAGGCAGTTATAGAGGAAACTGTTTGAGCCTACTGAATGAAAAACAAACAGTGAGGCATTCAACGCTGAACAGATCTGATGGATTAAAATACGCTGCAGAAAGACATTTCAAGCGATGCCTGAATAGGCCACGTTGGAATGAGAGGAAATTCGGCCTGCAATTTCCAATCAAGAGGAAACTGGCAAAGCAACAGAATTTGAGGCACCCTCAGATTTACACTTTATCTGCTAATTAGCATTAACATGTGCAGTAGAGGTATCTCCACCAGCTTGGGGCTCAATAAAAACTGGAATGTGTTACCACCACAGAATGTGTAATTACTTTAAGCACTGGCTGAAAATTGCAGGGTACTGTGTTTCAGAATTTGTATGTATTTATTGTTAGAGATAAACTTGTTGAAGTATATCTAATCTAATTTTATGTTATAATTCCTGTTTAAGATAATTTCAGTGTCAGCAAGCCAAGGACTGAAGTAAATACTGCCATAAATTGTAATACATTAAAATACCAGAGCAATGCATCCATTCAGCCGTGACTTGATTTGCTTATTGTTCAAGGACAAAAAAAAAAAAATCAGCTCAGATTACATCAAAACTAGAAATATATCCTGTTGAGTGGCTTCTACCGTGTCAGGTCATGAAGCCGACGCAGTCTGCCAACATGAGACTCCGTCGTTCAGCCCCTTAGAAATGTGAATCACTGTTAAAAGAATTGTAGATTTCCGTTTCCCTTAGGTAGAATTTATTATTTTTGTAAAATCTCTTTAAATGGCCCCATACCTCCCCACAAGGGAAATGCATTAGGACAGATTATTTGGCTTTAAATCATAACTAGGTTAATATTTGTTTTAAGTTTGAGTTAAGACCTAGTTTAAATTCCTCCTTAAATTGTTAAACAAGACAATTTGGGGCTATGAAGAGGAAACTGGACCATGTTTTTCAGTAATATGATATTATGGCAGAGGCTACCAAATCATGCAAAAGCGATTTCTTATTTTCCTACTAAATAGAGGATTATAGCTAGAGTGTTGCCTGCATAGAGACTGTTCATTTTTTGAAGAGCATTTTGTCAAGCCTGCAAAACTTGGAAAGACGGGGCGAAGACACGGTCTCTGAGAAGGGAATGCTGGATATAACACTATTTTTGTTTGATAACTGGCTCAGTTTCTCTGCCTTTTAATGCCAGAGAGAGAGAAAAAAATATATATATCTGTACAAAGTTGTTTGGTTCACAATGTCAGTGCTTTTATTCATACAGTTTGTGTTTATAAGACAGAAAAAGCTTTGCAAATTTTCTGTTGTCTACCTTCTGTTGTCTCCCTTGAGAAAGGCATTTAATTCAAGCAGCACATAGGCTAGATCTTATTGTGATTCATTTGGAGAGAGCCCTAGGATTTCAATGTCTGCCCACTGGCCTCCCTGTTGTGTGAAAAATGGTGGGAGCTAATGAGGCCTTGAATGACTCAAGCCATCTGAAAACGCTGATGTCTTGGTTCTCCAACAGCCTTCCTATGCGCGCTGCAATAATTCAACCATATATATTGAAAGTCTTGAAACTTTGAAATGCTTTGCCTGGGGAAGTAACGTCACTTAGCACATTCAAAACACCACTGGATTTTCCTCTCTATGGCTGTCTTTTAACTTGGGAAATTGATATTTTATATTTAATGATTCCTAGCCATAGCTTTGCACCGAACTTAGCATGTGAAACATGGGACCGGTATATAACCAAAGCTTGGGCTGCCCTGTGATGGAATATGAGTGGACACACGTGAAGTCTTCCCTGGGGCTGAGGAGACGGGGGCCAGGGCAGCCAAAAGCTATGAACAGAGGAGCCAGCGCTGCTGTTAAGTATTTATAAGTATTTTTCAGACTCTGCCTCTGATCCCTTCGATGGCTCCAGAAGGGACCCTCCTTTCCAGGCCTCATTCCCTGACCACTGAGCAATGCTGTCATGTGCCCTTGAAGCAACCACCCTTGTTTATGGGGAGAAGGGACCTCAGAAAGCCCTCCCCAGTCCCTCACTGGGAGAGTATTTTGGAACCTTGTTGAACGGCAGCAAGCCAACTAAAGACAATGAATGTGAAATCACAATTGTCCTCACCAGGTGAAAATGAACACACTCTTCACCAACCAGCAGCTTCGCCAAGGAGTTAACTTGAGTGTGTTGACCTGATTCTGATATGTGATCTTAAGGTCTTTTCTAGGGATATCTTTCAATAAAAAAAATATATTTTTTTTTAAAAGAAGACTTCCTCTGTGTGCTCAGGGCCTTACCATGATTCATAAGAAACAGCATGAACTATTTGCAGAAACTAGTGCTTTTTGTCAACTAGAATCTTAACTTCTGTCTTGCCCCATGGCACGGCCTGTCAGCCTGACAGTGAGCCTGTGTGGGTGTCATCAATTATGAAAAGAGAAACAAAGGGAATAGGCCAATTCTGCCACTGGAGACCTGCTGGGTGTCTGCCTATAAATTCTGTAGACTAATATGAACACTCATATGGCTTTTCTCTCCCATCATTCAGGGCAGTTTCCATATTGTGTTTTGGTTGATCTTATTGATAATACTTTTATTACTCTCCTTTGAAAAGTTACTTAAACTTCTTTCTAGAAGGCCTTAGAATTGCTCCCTGAATAAGAGCCTGGCTTTCAAAAAGCCACTGTGCAAAGGTCAAAGTTGAAGTTCTGAGATTCGGAGTCAGGAAACAGAGGGCATACTCTAAAAGGGAATTTGAGGATCACATATAAAACTAGGAGAGACAGAAGGGCAGGAAAAATGAACTGGAAGCCCACTGGAGCTATCAACAACTAAGAGCCCCTCGTATACTCAGGGTGGGGGTGGGCTTGCATGAACTCATCCGGAGCTGCAAGAACGTGCCCTCCTCAACCCATACGTGGGGATAGTGGACCTCAGTAGAGAAACAGACACAGATGACCCAGGAGGCATAACTCCCTGACCACACTCTCCTTCTTCTGCCCTCTTCCCTCCTGGGGCTGCCGCCATTGGCCACAGCCCACTAGAAGCCAGAAGACAAGGGGTCTTCTTTATACAGGTCAGCCACCCCCCCCCAAACACAGAGCTGGGAGAAGGTGCTGGAAAGATGGTCCAGAAAGGCATACAGACTACCCCGCCCAAGTGAGCCACTCCAGTCATTTAACGTATCAGAAGAAACACTTGACGGAAAACAGGCACCTCACCAGTTCCTGTACTGCTATAAAGCCTACCAGTAAAACAAATTTGTTACCCCTTTTCACTTCTCATGGATTTTCATAATAGTCCTCAGAGACCAACAACGACTGTTAACTACTGTTGTCACCAACATCTTAACAGAAACAACGTCCCTGTTGTACGTATGTCCAAACATCCTGAATGGTCCTTTGACTACCTTTTATCAAGAGCTACTTTTACAGGCTCTTAATTATTTCCCAATTATTTACATGTCCCTTTCTGACAGTGCCTTGTTAACTGCACATTAAAAGGCAGTTCTATATCTTTCTGATTTCAGACATAATGAATTTTATCATCCCACTGATTTATTAAAGAGACTTATTTTTTTTTCTCCTTTTTAAAAAATATCTTTTCTCCTGCTTTGCTTGTAAGACATCCTGTCCCCCAGATTAATGTTTTTGGATATGATTAACCTCTCGTTCTCTCCGTTTCCCTGGCATCATAAGTTAGAGCGAGCAGACAACCATTTCTTGCACTCTTAATGTCTGTTCAGTAGCTTCACTGAGAAAAGACTTCAGTACTCAAAGCAGTGGCAAGTCTCCTCTTCGCTGCATCTGTGACTTTGCCTTGGGGCTAAAAATCAAGACTGTGCTATTGAGTCTACGTGTAATTTTCAGCCTGGCATGGCCTTTGCGTTTTGCATGTAGAGTGCCACTCTCTCAGAGACACCTGCATCTGCGGGCTGGCCTGTATTTCTACACCTGAGGGGTTAATATCCTTGGTCACTGAAAGTAATTCCAATGATCCCATGGGCACTTCTTTATCCCACGTCGGTCATTTCTATTGCAATAATACATTTTTCTTCTATAGTACTTCTGTTTTCAATTGAGATGAAAAAGATTGTGACCAAGAAATATTTTTCTTTTCTCCAGAATAGGACTTGGTAGCAAAAACAAAAACAAACAAAAAATGAAAACATTATAATGACTGGTGTAGTAGTAGGAAAATGAGAAAGTTTCAGCTTTGGAGTCAGATAGTCAAATAATATCAATTTGTTTTTCCACTTACTTATTTTTGAAAGACCTCACTCTTTTGTTAATACTAATGATTTTTGGGCAAATTACTTAACCTCTAAACCTCCCTTCCCTTGACTAACCTAATTGTAAGAATGCCTGCTTGATGGGATTTTTATGTCTGTTAAGTGGAATAATGAGGCTGAAGTGCCTGAGATGTATCACCTGAGAGATGGCCGTGACTTCCGCTCTCTAGCGTCTCCCTCTCTCCCCTCCTGCTGCCCCCATGTCATTCCTTATGGACATTTGCTCTAGTCCACGCCTTCAGTGGATGCCTCTGTCCCTGGCAATATGTATTCCCTTTTATGCAGTTCTAGCTCTCTCGTTCTCTATTGGTTCCTACTGCTTTTTCCCATTTCTCTTCTTCCCCTTCCCCTATCTACCAGAGTTGACACAGTTGAAGACATATAGTCTAGTCAACTAATGTAGCCAGTGACTCAAGCAAGAATAAGGTAAGAATTAGTGAGAAAGACTGTAAAAAACTAGAGAAAGTTTATGCCGCCTACCAAATCTTAAACCACAACATTCACACAATTTGTCAAGCAGAATACATCTGCAGGTTGGATTTGGCTAACGAGGAGCCACTCTGCGAACTCGCCTTCCAAAGGAATTCCCGAATCTCAGGTATCATGTTGCTGCTCACTCCTGAATTTGAGTTGTAATTATGAGCAGCTTTCTTATAAAAAACTCTCTTCTGAAATTATTCATCTACAATATGTCTAAGAAATGTCTAAGAAATCACAGACCAATTTGCAGATGTACAGAAGTCACCATCAAGGTTTGCATGCTTGTTTCTACCAATAAAGCTGTAGGTGAGCCAAAGATTTTTCCAGATAGATATAACCATGTTCTAGAAAGTTGAGAAAGAAAGCTAGAGTCTTTAGAGAAACATATACGCACCATGCAGCCATGCAGATTCCACATACCTTTATAGAATGTCACCACTTCCATGGCAACAATTCCATGACACAGGAATTACTAATATTATTGTGTCTTCTTCACCTTAGATTCAAAATGTCTGATCTGGGTGCTAGATCGGAAGTTTTTCACTAAGTGGGTACCTTATACAGTACCTGGAAAGGGTAATTATTCTGTAATTATTTCTGAATAATCCAAAAAATCATTAAAGAACTCCCTTCAAAAACAACATCAACAAGTTCTTGGACAAAAAAATTGGGAGTGAGGTCATTAGAATGGGGTAGTTTCTTGCTCAAAGATTCAATGTACTCTGGAATGAATGAGGTCAGAGGCTCTATAAGCAGCATCTATAATCACCAACCCAGAGCCAGACGCTTACATGTGCGCCGTGTGGAAAGAAATGTGGATCTTACACCTGTGGTGTTTGCTTCTTTTTTCAACAAATATGCAAACTGATAACAAGACCATCTGCTTCTTCATCCTCAGATATAAAAAATGACTACACATTTAGGGAGCTAATCATTTTGCTTCCTCTCACTGCTTGTCTGATTTCATAAATACCTTTGTGTGGCTCCTTTTAATAACTAATGCTAGAGTTTTCTGATCCTCAGCTTTGTTTGTCTAGTCTTCTTAAAATTTTTTATTTTTATTGATTTGAGAGAGAGAGAGAGAGAGAGAGAGAGAGAGATCAACTTGTTTTTCCACTTATTTATCCTTTCATTGGTTAATTCTTGTATATGCCCTGACCGGGGATCGAACCTCCAACGTTGGTATATTGGGAGGATGCTCTAACCAACTGAGCTAACTGGCCAGGGCCTGTTTATATGTATATTTTTAACTTTCCAAGACTGAAAAACTATCAAGTGAATTTCTTCAATTACAAGATCCACAACAATAACAAAACTGTTTCTTAAAATTGAAACCCAAATTTCTATTCTTCCACTGTGCTTCTTTTCAAGAATTATGGGACCTAATACTTGAAAGTTCTAAATGCAAATAGATGAACAAGGATGAGTTAGGATTGGTGACAAAGTAATACAATCCTGAGAGACAAAGCCCCTTGGCCACCTCAGCTTGTGTTATTCTTTTACTTGGGTTTTCACTGTGTGGGTCTGCTCTAATTCCACCCGTGATCACTGGGATACTGAACCAAGTGGCTGCAGCTCTGAACACAGCTGATGTCTTTGACCTTCTGCTCATCCCCAACCAATGGTGGTAGAAGAAATCCCCTTTCCTATTAGTTCTAGCAAGACTATACGGGAATCTTAATGGAAAATCAAGAATAAAGAAACAAGTAGAAAAGAATAGAATTCAAAACATTTGCAGAACACATGAGTGTTATCCGAAAATAAGTCTGTCATAGACGGGCACAGCTGGTATGGCCAATGAACCCCCCCACTCCCACACACACACCATCTGTATTTTTTTCTCGCCTCCACCCTATCTAGCAAACAGTCAGAGATGAGAAAAGGAATTGGATACTAGAATCTTATAAAATGACCTCAGCCAAGCTAGCTGTGGCTGGGCTTTGGTTAAGTCAAGTTAAGAGATTACATGTTTTCATATTGTTTGTCCTTTTCATTTAGTTTCCAAGCTGATGTTACTTTGAGAGTAAATGTAATTTTGCCTTTGTTAAAATAAACTGGAAAGGAGTCCTTGGTACAGATGACAGAGGCAGTTGGAACCGTCTAGAGTCGGGCGTGGGTGGGGAGGTCGTCTCCATATGCAGTCAGAAAACATTATAACTTGTATGTTAATTTGTCTTATCCTTTCTTTAAATGTTTTACTTATGTGTTTTTTTGTTTTTGTTTTTGTTTTTTGTATTTTTCTGAAGCTAGAAATGGGGAGAGACAGTCAGACAGACGCCCGCATGCGCCCGACCGGGATCCACCCGGCACGCCCACCAGGGGCGATGCTCTGCCCATCCTGGGCGTCGCTATGTTGCGACCAGAGCCACTCCAGCGCCTGAGGCAGAGGCCACAGAGCCATCCCCAGCGCCTGGGCCATCTTTGCTCCAATGGAGCCTTAGCTGCAGGAGGGGAAGAGAGAGACAGAGAGGAAGGAGAGGGGGAGGGGTGGAGAAGCAAATGGGCGCCTCTCCTGTGTGCCCTGGCCGGGAATCGAACCCAGGACTTCTGCACGCCAGGCTGACGCTCTACCACTGAGCCAACCGGCCAGGGCCCATTTTACTTATGTTTTAAAATACATGTAAATGCAATCCAGTTGAATATGTGTATAGTATTTAAATAAATACCCATACACTCCGTTGCTCGATCAAAATTGTTTTTACTGAGAGAGTATGTGATGCAAGCAGTTTAAAGAGCACTGCCCTCAAAGATCAATTCCTTGGCAGCAGCTTCCGTGGCAATTCAGACTCCCTGTAAAGGCAGGTGGAGCTAGAGCAGATCAGAGGTGAAACTCAGGCAGGAAGAACTCAGAATGCCTGCTATGCTGGTCACTTCCTGTCCAGTGTCTTCTTTACACCACATTGTTGGCTGTACGGATTGTGTCACGTGCACAGGTTTTGCCATCAGCCCTCTCCTTTCCTTCCTGCTTGAACTTGGGCAAGTTCTTCAACTTTGGACACCTCAGTTTTGTTTCTGTGAAGTGGGATTTGTGGTGTCTCCATGCACGAAGGCAGGGAGGGCAGAAGGGGCTATGGCATCTGTGCTTTTCCAAGCTTCCCAGGCGGTTCCATGGGAAGCCAATATTTAGAACTAGAGCTCTACTCATTCTTTTAGAAATCAATTCACAGAACTATTCATTTGCTATGAGATTAGGAAATCAGCTCTCTACTTACAGTACACCTATAGTGTCCCCTTCCTTTGAATCCCTTCTTCCCGAAGTTTCTACTCTGTGTCCTCCCCTCAGGTCCCCTTCTTTGAACATTTCCTTTCCACCCGCACCCCCTATGCTTCTTTGTTTATCATGGTGCTTCTGAGATGCTCTGGGTTTTTTTTCTTTCTTTCTTTATTCATTTTAGAGAGAGGAGAGAGAGAGGGAGAGAGAGAGAGAGAAAAGGGAGGAGGAGGAGGAGGAAGCATCGACTCCCATATGTTCCTTGACCAGGCAAGCCCAGGGTTTTGAACCGATGACCTCACCATTCCAGGTTGGCGCTCCATCCACTGCCCAACCACAGGTCAGGCTGAGATGCTCTTGCCTTGTTTTTCTTTCTTC
The DNA here is from genome assembly GCF_036850995.1 of Saccopteryx leptura. Lineage (NCBI taxonomy): Eukaryota > Metazoa > Chordata > Mammalia > Chiroptera > Emballonuridae > Saccopteryx > Saccopteryx leptura. Next base: position 352,637,767 of record NC_089505.1, read on the forward strand.
TCTTGACTAAGCCACCATCACCCTTCATCTGACTTTAGCTGAAGTCAGCTTAGACAGAACCCACTTTGGAAACCAGCTCTGATTCACCCACTGACCTTTATCTGACTACTCTAAAAAAAGGCCTAGCATAGCCCCTACCTATATTATATCGTCGTATTTGATATGTGTCAGTCCTCCCTAGACCTCCTTGCTCCTGCCCCTAAGGCCACCAAACTGATCTCTAAAAGGGCTAGATCCATGCCATTTATCTCTGAACCCTAGCCCTTACCTGTGTCTGACACCTTACGAACAGCTTGCTGAATGAATGAATGAAGGAAGGGTCTGTCTCAATCCTTATCCTTATCCTCACCTTTTGCCACGTTCCCACTGATCATTGATGATCACTTTTCCACTGTTTCATTATTTTCTCTGTGCACTTCCTCATAGCCAAACCTCCTTCCTAGTTTTGCGCCACGTGCCCACTGGTGAGAGTGGTGGCTGAACTCTTTTAACTCCCAGAGACTCCAGGAGCAAAGCCAGGCAGCTGTGGCTGCACCCTCTCTCCGGCTCTGAGACCTAAATGAAGCTATCATCGACAAGCCCAAAGCTGTGGTGAGCCCTGTTCGTGCTCAGATCAGCTGCTGTCTTCACCACAATTCTAGGCTTGTGCATTCTAATGCCAGAGGGCTAGAGGAGCTGCAATGTTCCTTCTGTTCCCCAGGACGGGGGGTAATCAAAATTGTTCACCATATTGAAGCTGCACTATTGTCGACTGGCTTAACTCTGTAGAGAAGTAATTTCCTTCTGTGAGATCCCTATCATTCAGAGGGTTTTTAAAATGCACTAGCAATGTGTGGAGGAAACAGTCCACTGAAGTCTTTTTCTTCATATAATCAGTGCTTAGGGCCAAGTACAGCTTGCAGAATATCTATGCAGAAGAGGAGCTCACCCATATGAAGAGAAAGTTCTCATAAATTCAGAGGCCAGAAAGAAATGGTGACAGGGATTGAGTCACTTTGGTATAATGAATAGAGCCATGCCTGTCACCCCATCTCCCCTCTCTGCCATCTGACATGGCCCCTGACCCAGTGACTCTAAGACTAAGACTCTATCCATTATACCAAAGTGACCCAGACCAAAGCAGGGCTTTGAGGATGGCTAATCCCTCAGTCTTGCTTGGTCAGGAACGTATCACAAACCTAATTTCTAGAACACCATATCTGCCCTATTATTTGTTCAAGAATAAACACCATATCAATATGGGTTTCCCTGAGTTAATGGCCCTTGAATCTCAAAAAATGATGATTTCTCTTCAAGTGAGAAAAAATTTTATTTCACACTTATCAAAGTACCATGTTGATTGCAATTTATACATTTTATTTAACAGCCATGTTGTTTTAAAGATCAGAAATAAAATGATCATTTCTCAGCAAAGGGAGAATTATGCTAATTAATATCTTTGGGACCATTGATGATTCCAATCATGTTTGTTTCATGGGGAACACCCTGGACTAAAGAAGAAATTTTGTCAAGACAGGTTAATGACACTGACACATGGTAATTTTTAAATAAGGTAATGTGTACCAAAAAAAAATGAAAAAGATTGAATTTTGAATAAAGCCCTTCAAGTTTTCACTCTTTAAATGAATACTACCCTGTGAAGGTTAGATAAATAACGGCTCTGGTGAAATCAACAAAGAACTGAGCAACAGCACCAGTGGAAGTTTCTTCACTTGTAGAGAAGTCACAAAAGCTCCTTCCCAACTTTTCCCAAGGTTAATAAATGATAACTGGTGAGGTATTCCCCAGCTGTAATGAGACTAAAGTGACTTTTTTTTTTTTTTTAGATTTTTATTTATTCATTTTAGAGAGGAGAGAGAGAGAGAGAGACAAGGGGGGAGGAGCAGGAAGCATCAACTTCCATATGTGCTTTGACCAGGCAAGCCCAGGGTTTTGAACCGGCAACCTCAGAGTTCCAGGTCGACACTTTATCCAATGTGTCACCACAGGTCAGGCTACTATTTCTATTTCTTATGTATTTGCTCCTTAGTCTCCTGCTTCTCTGAGACCTGATTGTTTCAGCCATTCTAAACACAATTCAATGTTTTGTTTCTTTAATCCAAGGAGATAACTGGCTGATTCTGTATAAATTTGTTCAAGAATAAACATTAGCTGGCATTGCACTGCTGCTCTCATAGTATATTATGCATACTACTACTTGCCAGAAAAGAAGTTTCAGTTATTATACATACATTTATAGATATACACATATGTGTGTCTATATACAGACAAGTCGAATTTAATACAGAGAGACTCTGTATATATGAAAATGAGACCTTTATTTTCTTGCATAATGTGCCAAAATATTAAAATTAGCTAATTCAGCCATGTTCTTCACAGTTTTGCTTGAAAATACCTTTTAAAATTTATGCAAAGTTGATTGACTTTCTTGAGAATCTCAAAAGAACCATGGGCCAATTTCAGTTTCACAAGAAGTCTATTTGGTTCTTAGCACTGCAGTGAAAAGAAGAGAAGGGATAGGAGGAGGAGGCGGCGGAGAGGGAGAAAATAAGCCACAAAAGATAAAAGAAGTCAAAACTAATCAGTGCAAATTTACAGTAAAAGGAAATTATTTCTGAATGGTTATGATTCACCTCTTTGATCAGGGAATTGGGGGCCAGATTTTTCTGGTTTCCTAAAATCTCCCAACTTCCTAACATAAACCTTATTTGAAGGAACTAATGCCCAAACATTAATAAAATGAGGTTAACTGGATTAAATCCCCCAGAAAACTCATCCATCTTCCACATCAGCCCACATTCGCCTTGAAAGCTTCCCTAGACCCTGCTACTCATCTCTCCCCTCTAGAATTTCATCACACATGTTCTGTGCTTTGTACATCTCCCACTTAGCTGATATAAACTATTTATCTCTATATTACTCCAACAGACAAAGGGTAACAATCTTACAGGTAATATCTGGGTCATGACAGCTTTGTAAGACTTAAAACAGTGCCTGTCTCTATAGGAGCTAAAGAAATGCCTATTGCATTAAGAAATTGATATTGCTTAAAAAAAAACAAAAAACTGGAAACACAGTTGACATCTTCATCTTCCGATGGCATGGTTCACTGCCATCATTCATAGCCATCCGGAGCTGCAGTTCAGACTCTGAACGGTGAGCCAACAGGGGTTGGTCATCATATCAATGCTGATACACATTTTCACAATGGTTAGACCTGCCCTATTATTTAATCACAACATCTTTCCTCATTTCAGCATTTCCATAAATTAGATTTTACCTGTCCCAAATCAATTACATTAGAAAGAGCCTTGTCATCAGATCAACTGCTAGAATAAAAAACTATCATGCTATAAGAGATGTACAGAGTACATTTTTTTATTCACTCATTCATTCCATTTCCTGTTCTTCTCTTTGTTCATCTCTTTGCTTCTTCATTTATAATCAGATGCACAGAATTGCTTTAATTCTAATCCTCATTTTGTAACTCGCCATTATTCTTGTTTCATGCATGGCTCTATTTCATCTTTTACTGTTGGTTTATTCTCATCATACATGATTATCCATAATCTCAACACCCAGCTCCAGAACTAGAACACTGACAGTAACTTGCGTTTAAGTATCCCCTCCCTGTTTCATCTGTCTTCCCTCCCATGGGAGGAAATCACTATAAGAATTTATTATTCCCTGCCTTTTTAAAAATTTCACCTCACATTTTTGGTACTCTGAACCATATCTTCACTTGTAGCTATTCAAAAACTACTTCTATGAATGGTTCCATGTCATAAAATAGCAAAGGTTTCATTTTATAGAGATACTTACAAGCTTTGGTCAGTGTACACACGGCACAGACACGGTTCGGCCATCTCTGGGTGGAGGTTTCAGGACCGAGAAGGATGAAACCACTCTGCACTTCAGCTGGTCCCTTGTCTAGATGCCAAAGCCTCAGTCTTGTACCCAAGAGCATGGTGGCAGCACGCACTCTCTCACAGAAGGTGCACTTCCTTCTGCTGTATCGTTAGCTGGTCTTCTCTGGTGGATGAAAAACTGTTAATGAGGGTTAGACAAAAGCCTGGTCCATAGTACTGGACACAGTCAAGGTTACTTCCTTCCCTTTTTTATATTACTTCTCTAGAAGGTGTCTCCAGGTACGATGGTGTTTAATCTTATAATTTAAAAAGATGATAACATCACCCACAGAGGTAAGCTATTGCAAATGATCTAAGCTAATGTTTGAGAAGGAGTGATCCACTGTGGAGCTGTCAGTGGTACCATGTCACCCTTCATCCTGCTTCCTGTCTTCTTGGATGTGGGCAGCTCAGCCCTGGCCAGGTTCCAATGGTTTTTAGTGAACCTTCCATGGCTCCGGTCCCTGCCCTGTCTTGTCTCTCTTTCTTTGTATGGTTCTACTTGGACAAAGGGGATCACAGAATTGTAGAAGAAGGTGAGAGATAATTGGGGCCCAACTCATATGAAAAAATATCATTATCCCCTGTATTTGTATCTCGCTCTACAACTTTTCAGTGTCTTTCGCAGACAGGCAATTGATTGAATTTTACAAAGTCTTTGTGACATGTAGTTTAGTCATTTTATCGAAGTAAAAACTGAAACTCAGAGCAGTCCAGAAACTTGCCCAATCCTTGGTTGGTTTGCTCAGTGGTAGAGCATTGGCCCGGCAAGTGAATGTTCTGGGTTTGTTTGATTCCTGGTCCTGGGACACAGGAGTAGCGCCCATCTGCTTCTCCACCCTTCCCTCTCTCACTTCTCTCTTTTCCCTCCCCTCCTGCAGCCATGGCTCCATTGGAGTGAGTTGGCCCCAGGTGCTGAGGATGGCTCCATGGCCTCTGCCTCAGGTGCTAAAATATGGATCCAGCTGCAATGGAACAACAGCCCCAGGTGGGCAGAGCATCGCCTCTAGTGTTCTTGCCAGGTAGATCCCGGTAGGGGCACATGCGGGAGTCTGTCTCTGCCTCCCCTCCTCTCACTAAAAAATAAAACATAATAATAATAAAAGAAAAAGAAACTTGCCTAAAGTCACATGAGGGCAAGAGTAACTTGGACCTATTCTGATTCCTATCGAAATCTTATTCTTCTCCCCACTCTTCCACCTAATGCAGGCCCACGCCTGCCAAGGGGCAATGGTCTTCAAGCTACAGCTTCTTGGTGGAGAACTGAACTGTGCCTTTCTTGTTCAGCTATTTTTCTCATAACATTTGCAAGAGAAACGCTATGGGGCAAAACAACCTCTGAAAAAAACATTGTGCTTTATTTGCAATCCATGGCTCTATTTTACGTGACATGTTGTATACAAAAAGGCATCTTAAAGACATGCTGCTATGTTTATTTCTAAATGGCTTTGTAGGTACTCTCTTTAAAAGGACCTTTCTTTACATGGTTTTTAACTATGTCATTCCTCTCATTGTCACCTTTATTATTTGTGGCCCTTCCTCAAAGTGATGTTAGCAAATAGTCCTGAAAGACAACAGGGTAAAGCAATCTATTCCTCTAAAACCAAAGGAAATAAAATTTATTCTATTAAACCAGCCCTATGGGAGTTAATGGACTCATCCATCTTATCACAACTAGAAAGACTGGTGATGGTGCCACCCTGTACAGACACTACTTTCTCAGCATCACTTCAGCCTTGTTCCTTTCATTACTGCTGTCATTTGGGGGCTTGGAGAGTCTTCCCCCAAGAACAGTACTCCTTAATTATTCTCCATAATTCATAACTAATCACTAGCATCATACAAAGGAATAAAATGTAAAGATTCATTTGAAAACGTGACGCATTATGAACCATTGTGTTTCAGCACCTTGAACATCATCAGCATTCCGATCGATTTCGTTTTCCATTTTTAATATTAGCTTTGCATCTACGGGAGGCATAAAAATCTGCTGTTAGACGCAGCATTCATCTGCACTCACTAAGGAATGGTCTCTCACGGCTAACTCGATCTAGGGCATTACCTGGGTCCCCTGGCATCTGGCTACATGTTCTCCTGGCCTCCGCAGGTTATGGAAGCCCTCACAAGGCACCTGCAGTCCCCAAGCATCTGTGAAACTGCCCTGGGATTCCCCAGAGCTCTCCAGCCTCACATGGACCTGAGTAAAAGGGGCAGGTGGGTGTGCCAAGCAGCCGGTTTCTATTCTGGCATTTGCCAGAAGGGAAATTGCTAAAATGTTTTAGGGCCCCCTCAGGAGAATAAAAATGTCACACTGCCTTTAGCTTTTATCCCTCAGCTAAAATCAATGTTTTCTAAAAGAGAGAAGCTTTTAATACCCTTATAAGAGTTTTGCTTCAGATCCAGCTTAGAGTAATTAAGCGCATACTTTTGGCAAGAGTTTGAAATAACTTCATTCCCATAACAATCAGATATTAATCATCTTCCCCTCACACTGTGGAAAGTGGGGCTGGGGGACCAAGTCACCTCCTGAGGTCACACGGCCTCAGGGGCAGAAGCAGAATCTGATCCTGGCACCTGGAACTCTAACTCTGCTTTATGTCACATTCTCTGTCGCTGCATCTCACCATCCTGTGATCACGTGTCTATGGGGGTCGGGAGCTGGGTCTGAATCCTATATGGAGTCATCATGATTCACTTGCTCTCTCTTTTAACAACTATTTATTGAGAAACTACTATGCGCCAAGCATTCTTTTAGGCACAAAAGACATAGTGAGGATCAAAACAGACAAAACTCCCAGTCCTTGAAGAATTTACATCAACTCTGGTCACTGTCAACCAACAAGATGCAAAAAGTAAAATATATATAGCATGTTAGTGAGCGTGAAGTACTAAGGAGAAAACACAAACCATTCACTAGGGAAGAGAGAGATGAAATGCCACCAGTTGGCAGGGGTAGAGATTTTTGATAGCACAGACAGGGAAGGCCTCCCCTGAAAAAAATATTTTCAATGGTTTTTGTCATTTTAGTTGCATACAATTATCTCATGGGTATTTGTTCTTTGGGATTATTGTAGAAAATCCTGTCATCATATCATTTCTAGAAAATACGATACATCAACTTGATCATATTAATCTCCTGTCCCATTACTTAGGAATCAATTTTGCTTTGGTTAGTGACTTAGGATGTGTCTAAAGACCAAAGGCTGTGGTCATGGTTTGGACAGTTCTTGGCCATTGCAGAGACACAGAGTGGACAAAAGTGAGGCTATGGTGTCACCCCTTCTGCAGTCACATTCTGATGACCCCCATTACCAGCCTGTAACTTTCAGCAGGTTATACAACTTTTCTGTACACTAGACAAGTCTGTAAAGTAAGGATTTTATTAGTACTCGCCACCACATAGGAGTGCTTTGAGGATTACAAGAGTGTAATCTCTAAGACGTCTGTATTCAGAGGGGTCTGGTAGGTCATTTATACATGTAATGGACATGTACAAATATTAACTAATGTAAGAGACATTACTCTTGGTGACATATTCATTAAAATTAAAGATGTGAAGATACTCATACAATCTTAATGCTTTAAAAAAAACAAAACACTTAGACGAGTATGAATCTGAAATGGTAATGGCCAGCATGAAGGAAATGTTTTGAATTTAAGGTGTGAATATAACACAAAAAGTCACAGTTACTCAGAAAAGAGTTTTAAAGGCAATTCCATAAACAACTTGAGGCACAACTGACCTCAGTTCAGGTTTTGAAAAATAACATTCATTAGAACACGGATATTATTGTGGAGGCGGTCATTTCTCATTAGTTAAAGAAAAAGAAAGAGCAAACCCACTAGGGTTAGGAGCCGCACGCTACCGTCATCGGTAGATGCCTGGGCACCAGGGCAGTGCTCACTAGACAGATATGAGGAGACCCAGGGAGTGTCCAAGGACAGCCGGCATCCGCATGGCAAGCCCAAACTTTGCTGTAGGTCTGTGGTTTTCCGACCCTGTTCCAGATGGCCGTGGGTTCCCTCAAAGATGCCTCAGGGGCTATAACTGGATGAGGGCAAGGTCCTGAGGGCTTGCCTCTAGATCTCTGCTTCAACGACCCCTGCGGCTCCACTTCCATTGATTTTTATATACGGAATCCCATGTCAGAATTTATTATTTTAAACTCCCAATGTTGTTTTTTTAATGTTTGAAAACCATTACTTTATAAGTAGCACATGGTTTCCATACTAGCATGCTTTCAGTATCTAGCCCAGTGCCGGCCCGGTAATAGTTATTCCATGACTTTGCTAAGTGACTGGATTACACTGGACAACTGGGTAAACACGTTTAACAGTAATGCAGCAATCAGCTCCTCCAACTTGAACTGGCACAAGCAGCTGTGAATTTAAATATGTACCATTTTAGACAAGGTGGCTAAGGATAAGAATTAGAATAGAAACTTTAGTCCAATTGTAAAACAGGTTTATGTAGATTAAATAAGATATTCCACAGAAATTTCCTACCTCAGCGCATGGCACATAGAAAGCACTTGGTAAACATTAGTTGCATATACATACATTTTTTTTTTTAATTTTATTTATTCATTTTAGAGAGGGGAGAGAGAGACACACACACAGTGGGGAGGAGCTGGAAGCATCAACTCCCATATGTGCCTTGACCAGGCAAGCCCAGGGTTTCGAACCGGCGACCTCAGCATTTCCAGGTCGACGCTTTATCCACTGCGCCACCAGAGGTCAGGCGCATATACATACATTTAAACATACATACACATTTTTATACACGCATACACTACATATAGATAGATACACACACAAGTGAATATATGTATACATATATAAGTTCCTTAGAATTTTAAAGTTGATGGAGATATTTTAAAATCATATAATTCTGTGATTTTAATATGTGTTTATGAGCAGCAGACTCTTTCTTCAAATAGATTTAAAAATCCCTAAGTATGAGTTCTCTGGCTAATTCAAGAGGTTAGAAAGCCCATTTCCCCTCACTTATACATGGGTATGCATACACACACACACACACACACACACACACACACACACACACACACACACACTATCTATGGCAGTCCAACATATCTTAATCTCTCTTACCATCACCCAGCTAGAGTCTAAGGCTCTTTTGAAAAGATTTAACCATCAATCAAGTCCAACTCCCTCATGTGTCAACAGCACAAACAGGTCCAGAATAATAAAGATTTTGGCCTGCTGTTTACTGAACATCCAAAAAGAACTTTCTTGAGTACTGACTGCATCAGGTACCACATAGAGCAGTTCACCTCCATTACCTTAATCTTTTCAACAGCCTCGTGAATTATGTGTGATTGTCATTACCATTACACACACTCAGATTAAAGAAATTGGCCAGTGTCCTAAAACGAGTCAGAGCAAGAGCCTAGATTTAAACCAGGCTCCTGTGATTCCAGAGCCTCAGCTCTGTTACCCTCTGATTCGTAATCCAGGCAACCTGATTCCCCATTTCATCAATTTACGTCCTGCCCTCGCATTGTTCCAGATCCCATAATCGATGTCCTTTTCATCTGAGAATATGAAAATCTCTCTCTGGTTCTTAAAAGACTCAGTCACATTTTCCATAGGTCTGGCATCCCAGCCAATGCATTTAAGTTTTTTCTGCACAATCAGTGCTTTTGGAGTCAACTTCATCAGCCTATGTTAAGCCTGTGGTTAAACATTGTTTGGTTTTAGAGGAAATGAAGCAACACAAAAGTTGCCTGAAGTTTTCGGTTCTCTGCTGGCTGTTTTGGTTTCATTTCAATAGCGACCCAGTCTCTAAAGAATCAACATCACATTCTTCTAACTTGCAGAGAGCACCTTCTGAGATCAAGTTCCCAATGAGCAGTCCCAGTCAACGTAGAGATGGAGTCACCGAGTTCATTTTTTTCTGTGCTCCCTTCCCATAAGCTCTAATAAAATAAGCATTTGCTACCATACTTTAAATCCATCACTGGATCGCAGAAGCCAACACAGGCTTCAGGCTTCAGTGATGTAAAGCAGAGTACCACTGCGATGTTGGGTTTTCCCGAATGAATAAATAACACTGTTGGCAATCTATTTCCTTTATTCTTTGTGTTTCATAATTCTGGCAGGCAGCTCTGCCTGTATGACAATTAAACACTTCCATCATTCAGTTATTAAAAAAAAAATTTAATATGGACTCTGTGCCAGGTACTGAGCAACAAGTTAAAATTAGTTTTAAATTTAAAAATCTCTATTACAGTTATGTACCACATAACGATGGGGATACATTCTGAGAAATGCATCGTTAGGCAGTTGTACAAACATCAGCGTGCACTTACACAAGCCTAGATGCTAGAGCCTGCTGCACACCTAGGTGATCTGGGAGAGCCTATTGCTTCCAGGCTGCAAGCCTGTACAGCATGTTACTGTACAAAACAACACGAGATTAAATCAAGCACAAGAGAAATGAGGCAATCAAAGGATGCTGTACGAGGCAGCTGCTGGTGGAACATGGCACGCTGTTTTATAGTAAACTTTTTCTTTATAAGTAGGAAGAGTACATTCTAAAATAATGATAAAAACTACAGTATCGTAAACACACAAACCAGTAACAGTCATGTATTATCAAGTATTATGTACTGCACATAATTATATGTGCTATATATACTTCTATATGATTGGGAGCAAAGTAGGTTTGTCTACACCAGCTTCACCACAAACACTTGAGCAATGCACTGAATGACAACCTTACAACACCTACAACCCATATCACTAGGTGATAGGAACTCAGCTCTATTATCATCTTATAGGAGCACAAACAAGTGGTATATGTGGTCGCCGCTGACGAAAACATTGTTATGCTGCACCTGACCATACTTGAGTGTCTATCAGCCCCCAGGTACCAGGCTGTTTTTCATACATTACTTCATTTAACTCTCATAACAGCAAGTTTAAAACTGTTATTATCCTTGGTTTACAGATGAGGAAACAGAGACTTATCAAGTTAAGGAATTTCCTCCAAGTCCCACCACTATTTAGTAATGAAGCTGAAAAAACTAAGAATTGAAATAAGTGTTTTGGTGTTTCCTAAACAGCTTTAGTGGTGTTTGACTCCATATGGTATTTATCAAATGATCTCAATGAGATTGATAGCCCAGGTATTTTGAAATATGTGTAGGGATTTTGACCTCCAAGCAGCTTTTAGGTTAACTGTGTAGACCAGTGGTCTCAACTGGAAAAACTTTGCCCCCAAAAGGACATTCAGAAATGTCTAAAAACTATTTTTATTTTCACATTTGGGGGTGGGGAATGGAAAGATACTACTCATATCTAATCGGTTGAGTCTAGGGATGTTATTAAACATTCTACAATACAAAGGACATCCCCTGTATTGAAGAAATATCCGGTGCAAAAGGTCAATATTGCCAATGTTGAGAAATACTGTTATAAATAACACAACACATAGAAAGCCAAAATCAATTAAAAATGTCTAATTTAAATTATGCAAGGGCACTAAAGAAAAAACAGTTGGATGGAGAATGATTCAAAGAATAAAGTTTTGGAGTATAAAAACAACCTTGGCAGTTGGACAAATCAATGAACCTGTATGGAAGCCCAAGTCTGCCGTTAATTAATTGTGTAACTTTGGCTGAGTGTCAATGTCCTCATTTTTAAATGGAAATAAAAATACTGACCTTGCAGGAATATTATGACAATTGACATAATGTAGAAATTGTCCCTGACACCTCAACAGTGATAGCCATTCTGTAGAAGTTTCACTTTTCTAAGTCACAGGTCATGGCAAAGTAAAACAGTCAGACCGGGTTTAGTACGATGGGGGCAGATCAAATATTCTAATGACATAACAAGTAGCCACATGGTCCGTCAAGCTGATTGCAGCACAAACCATTGCATTCTTAGACAAGCCCATAATAAAGAGGGGTTTTGTTTTGTTTTTTTTAGATTTTACTTATTCATTTTAGAGAGAGAGAGAGAAAATGGGAGGAGCAGGAAGCATTAACTCCTATATGTGCCTCGACCAGGCAAGCCTAGGGTTTCAAACTGGCGACCTCAGCATTCCAGGTCAATGCTTTATCCACTGTGCCACCACAGGTCAGGTGACAAGCCCATAATAAGAGTCAAGATTCCTGCTGTCTACCATGACCTTTACTCCTTCAAGTTCTCAGTAAGTAACTCCTATAGACTAGATCCCTGGTCGGCAAACTGTGGCTCACAAACCACATGCAGCTCTTTGGCCCCTTGCGAGTGGCTCTTCCACAAAATACCATGTGCGGGTGCTACCTTGATAAGGAATGTACCTACCTATAGAGTTTAAGTTTAAAAAATTGGCTCTCAAAAGAAATTTCAATCGTTGTACTGTTGATATTTGGCTCTGCTGACTAATGAGTTTGCCGACCACTGGGGATATTTGTGATTTCCCACTCTTCCAAATTCATATGTTGAAACCTAATACTTCAAGTGATGGTGTTAGGAGGTAGGGCCTTTGGGAGTTAAGTCATAAGGGTGGTACTCTCATGAACAAGATTAGTGCCCTCATGAAAGGGGTTCCCGAGAGCTCCCTGGTCCCCTTTCACCATATGAGGACATGGCAGAAGACAGCCACCAGTAAACCAGGAAGCAGGTCTTCCCTAGGTACAGAATCTGCCAACACCTTGATCTTGGACTTCCTAATCTCCAGAACTGTGAGAAATAAGTGACTCTCATTTGGGTCTCCTATTACAGTAGCCCAAACACACTAAGACACTAACATCTCTACTTTAAGCCACTACACAATTCCTGGATGATACAATTCCACAGATCTCCTTTGACTTAGAAAGGGGGGTAATATGCCAGCGATTTTAATGAGCACATTGACAGCCTAATCATTTCTCATAGAAAACAGTCAAGCCCAAACTTTCTTCTCCTTTCTACCTTTTCCATTTTTTCAAAAGATCCACCAGAGTAACTCTAAAGCCAACCAAGGATGAATGCAGAACTGTCCAGACAGATTCCGGCCCAGGGTAGTCTGAGCCCAAAGGATGCAATGGGACTAGGGTCCGGGGGTAGAGGACAGGGTTTAGACTACCTGAAGGACTGGCAGAAACCAACATCCTGAGGAAGCGAGGACACAGCAGGTTCTAAATAGGTCAACAGTGAATTTCTTTTTTTTTTTGGGGGGGGGGACTTTGAAATAGTCCCACTTTTCTGAAGAAGGGCAGCTAGAATATCTAGGAATTATTTATGGAAAATCCTTTGAAGTGATTCACCTAGGTGAGTCTGAACATGCTGCTTTGCTATTCAGGAGATGTGACCGGCCCTTCATAAAGCAGTGGGTGGGTTTGCACTGCCCTCCTCTGCTCACGTCCAGGGCTCATCAAGCAGTGGGTGGGTTTGCATTGCCCTCCTCTGCTCACGTCCAGGGCTCATCAAGCAGTGGGTGGGTTTGCACTGCTCTCCTCTGCTCACGTCCAGGGCTCATCAAGCAGTGGACGGGTTTGCACAGCCCTCCTCTGCTCATGTCCAGGGCTCATCAAGCAGTGGGTGGGTTTGCATTGCTCTCCTCTGCTCACGTCCAGGGCTCATCAAGCAGTGGGTGGGTTTGCACTGCCCTCCTCTGCTCACGTCCAGGGCTCATCAAGCAGTGGGTGGGTTTGCATTGCCCTCCTCTGCTCACGTCCAGGGCTCATCAAGCAGTGGGTGGGTTTGCACTGCCCTCCTCTGCTCACGTCCAGGGCTCATCAAGCAGTGGGTGGGTTTGCACTGCTCTCCTCTGCTCACGTCCAGGGCTCATCAAGCAGTGGGTGGGTTTGCACTGCTCTCCTCTGCTCACGTCCAGGGCTCATCAAGCAGTGGACGGGTTTGCACTGCCCTCCTCTGCTCATGTCCAGGGCTCATCAAGCAGTGGGTGGGTTTGCATTGCTCTCCTCTGCTCACGTCCAGGGCTCATCAAGCAGTGGGTGGGTTTGCACTGCCCTCCTCTGCTCACGTCCAGGGCTCATCAAGCAGTGGGTGGGTTTGCACTGCCCTCCTCTGCTCACGTCCAGGGCTCATCAAGCAGTGGGTGGGTTTGCACTGCCCTCCTCTGCTCACGTCCAGGGCTCATCAAGCAGTGGGTGGGTTTGCACTGCCCTCCTCTGCCCACGTCCAGGGCTCATCAAGCAGTGGGTGGGTTTGCACTGCCCTCCTCTGCTCACGTCCAGGGCTCATCAAGCAGTGGGCGGGTTTGCACTGCTCTCCTCTGCTCCCGTCCAGGGCTCATCAAGCAGTGGGTGGGTTTGCACTGCCCTCCTCTGCTCACGTCCAGGGCTCATCAGGACCTCGCTCCACTATAATCAGCAGAGAACCTGCACAGCCCTCTAACAACTTCACCTGGATCACATTTGGTCCCTTCATGTAAAACAATTTCTGATATTTACCATTCTATGTGCCACAGGCTTTCTGTCACATCAAAAGTGGAAGTTTGGCCCTGGCTGGTGGCTCAGTGGATAGAGCATCAGCCCAGCATATGGACATCCTGGGTTTGATTCCCAGTCAGGGCACATAGGAGAAGCCACCATCTGCTTCTTCCCCTCTCTCTTCTCTTCCTCTTCCCCTCCCTCAGTGAGTGGCTCTATTGGTTCAAGCATGGCCCCAGTCACTAAGGATATTTCGGCCTCAGGCACTAAAGATAGCTAGGTACTAGAGCATTGGCCCCAGATGGGGTTGCTGGTGGATCCCGGTCGGGGCACATGTAGGAGTCTGCCTCGCTGTCTCCTCTCTTCTCACCTTAAAAAAAATAATAAAGTGGAAGTTTGGCTCCCTTTACATTAAAAAGGAAAAGTTCCTGCATTACATGTATTCCTGACATAGCCTTACTCTCTCTCTACAATGAAAAGGACAGTAAATTCAAACAAACAAAAGAATTTCACTCTAGCCTGACCAGGAGGTGGTGCAGTGGATAGGGCATTGGACTGGGATGCAGAAGACCCAGGTTCAAAACCCCAAGGTCGCCAGCTTGAGCACAGACTCATCTGGCTTGAGCATGGGATCACCAGATTAAGCATGGGATCACTGGCTTGAGCCCAAAGGTTTCTGGCTTGAGCTCAAGGTCTCTGGCTTGAGTAAGGGGTCACTCAGTCAAGGCACATATGAGAAAGCAATCAATCAATGAACCAGAAAGGAGCTGCAACAAAGAATTGATGCTTCTTATCTCTCTCCATCCTGTCTGTCTGTCTCTATTTGTCCCTCTTTCTGTCTCTGTTACAAAAAAAAACGATGTCACTCTAGGACCCATCACTTGTTGAATGAACTTGACCATGGCACAGTTTTGTACATCAGTACCTTTCTCTATGAAGTGGAGCAAACAGCACCTACCTCAGAGAGCTGCTTTGAAAATTAAATAAGGAACTGAAATGATGTTTTTAATTTCCTCACTTAATGCCTGGCACTGTGAAGGCATTCAATAATGGTGGTTGCAGTTGCTATTGTTGTGATTATTATTGTGGTAGTTCAATTGCCTTATTTATAAAAATGCATATCTATTTAGTCATTTAACACTGAACTAGGCTCCAGGGACATAGTGGTGAACAAGACAGACAAGGTTCTTGCTGTTGTGGAAATTATTTCCAAAGGCAGAGACAGTAAATCAGGTGAAGAAATGAAGAGAAAACATAATTTAGAAAAAGAGAGAGAGAAAACTCATGGACAGGAAGAGCAGTGTGGTGATTGCTGGCAGGGGAGGGGGTGGGGGGAGGGGAAGGGGGATAAACAGTGAAGGAAGGTGACTTGACTTGGGGGTGTGAACACACAACACAGTGTACAGATGATGTATTGTGGAATTGTGCACCTGAAACCTGTGTAATTTTGTTAAGTAGTCTCATCCCAATAAAGTCAATAAAAAAGAAAAGAACACATAATTTTAGATGGTGGGAAGCGCTATGAAGAAAATCATGGCAGTATATTGGAGAATGACTGGTTGAAAATGGGGAATTACCATAAATTCTATAATCAAAAAAGGTTTCACTAAAAAAAAATGCATTTGTGCTGAAAACTGAGTGGCAAGAAAGGATCAGTTAAAGAAAGAATTGAGACAGATGGGCCCAGGTAGAGAAAATAGCTAGTGCAAAGGTCCTGAGGTAGAATCAAACTTGAGGTGTTTTAAAAAGGGGGGACAGAATACCAGTGTGGCTGTAGCAGAGAGAGCCAGGCTGAGATCAAGTCAATAAAGCAGGAGGACATAAACAGAGTAATCTTGTCATGGTAAAGAACTGGGGTTTTAGTAGCCCAGGTTGGGTAATTCAGTTGGTTAGAGTATCCCTGATACACCAAGGTTACGAGCTTAATCCTTGGTCAGGTCACATGCAAGAATCAAGCAATGAATGCATGAATAAGTGGAACAACAAATCAACATTTCTCTCTCTCTCCTTTTCTATCTTTCTCTAAAATCAGTCAATCAAAAAAGACTGGATTTTATTACAGGGGGAATAAAAACCAGGGGGAGCATTTAAATAGGGGCCTGAAAAGTCTGGATTACAAATTTAAGCTGTTGTTATAGCATTAGCCTCAACCATCAGAGGGCAAAAGTGAGACCCAGTGAACACACCCAGAAAGCTAACACGCAGTAACCCGGGGTGAAAGGACGGGGACTTGACCCGCAAACACTTCTTTCCTTCTCCAAGTTGTGATGAAAAATAAACGAGATCATGTAAATGCACCTAGGACAACTCCTAGCACAGAATGTATACTCAAAATATTTTAATTATCTTCTTCCAAGTCTGCACGGCAGCAGAGATCCCTATTTCCACAGAGACCTCGGTGAGGCAGCTATAACGCGTGTAACTGGATGCCAGAGACTCAAATTCCCATCAGCTGAATGTTGATGCAGCAACATTATATTGTAATAAGGCCGAGCAAATGACAATTTCAGCCTGGTACATATTGCCTTGTGTTGCCGTTTTGTTAAAACTACAAAACTATTATTATGCTTGAACATTGTAAACTCATTTTTTTTTTAAAAGAAGCACAGTCCTGGCCGGTTGGCTAGTGGTAGAGTGTCGGCCTGGCGTGCGGGAGTCCCAGGTTCGATTTCCGGCCAGGGCACACAGGAGAAGCACCCATCTGCTTCTCCACTCCTCCCCCTCTCCTTCCTCTCTGTCTCTCTCTTCCCCTCCCACAGCCAAGGCTCCATTGGAGCAAAGATGGCCCGGGCGCTAGGGATGGCTCCATGGCCTCTGCCTCAGGTGCTAGAATGGCTCTGGTCACAACAGAGCAACGCCCTAGATGGGCAGAGCATCGCTCCCTGGTGGGCATGCCGGGTGGATCCCGGTCGGGCGCATGCGGGAGTCTGTCTGCCTGCCTCCCGGTTTCCAGCTTCATAAAAATACAAAAATACAAAAAAAGAAAAAAGAAAAAAAAAGAAAAGTAGCACAGGGATCATAATGTGTTTTGAATTCACAATGTTGGATCACCATTCTCCTGTCATCCAGAGAAGATTTTTAAAAATTTTGATTTAAAACTCTAACTGATTCGTCTTTCAGTTAATGCTGAAGGCCTAACCCGGCTGTTTTGAATTAAAGCTGTACACTCTGCTGATATCAGCTAATGGGTGCTATAAAGGGATTGTTCTCAAATAAGTGTGAGGAAGACAATGTTCATTGTAATGCACACGAGGAATAGGAAGCTCCGAGTTAGAGCATCCACAACAGCGTCAGGAAACAGAAAGCAGGATTACATGATGGCTAAGAATCTGGGTTTACAGGAAGACTTCTGGGAGGGGCGTCTGTCCTGTTCTCATTTATTCTCCTGTGGGTGAGACCTTGGGGAAGTCTTTTTACCTCTCTAAAAATCCGTCTCCTCCTGGAGAATGTGAAAAATAATAAAGATTACACATGCTCATCTGTTCACAGTGTCCAGTGTGGTGCAGGCATATTTTAAAGAAATCTCAGTTATATTTCTTACCCTCTAGTACCCTGAGGCTCAGGTGGAGGAACTGGAATTATTTATTCTGGAATTAAGAAGGCTGAGTGTGTAATTCTGATCTTTATTATGAAAACTACCACAATGTATTGAGCCATCAGGGGCTTGCTGCTATGCCAAAGAGTTATGTTTTCAAAAGAGAAAATCAGCTCTTAACATTCAGAAGCCAGCTTGGTACTCACAGCTAAAATGTGTTATTCTCCTATAAGACGTAAACCGCCTCACAGAATACCAATCTCAGACGAGGCTGCTCTGAGACCTTGATAAAAGGAAACAAAATAAAGCTACTTCATAAATTCATCAAAGGCTAGGCAAAAGCAAGGTTACTGTGCTATCTTAAAAGTACCAAATACCCCTCTGTCCTCAAATAAATGACTGCTATGTATTTACCAAATTACGACTTTGTGTTCATGCTGGTCTCTGCTCCTTATTGCAGAGATTTATTGAGATACACAATTGCAGAGCTGCTTTCTTTCTTTCTTTTAACCTAATTTTTATTTATTTTATTTTCTTTTTCAATTATAGTTTACATTGAATAATAGTCTGCATTAGTTTCAAATGCACAGCATAGCACTTAGACAATCATATACTTCACAAAGTGTTCCTCCTGGTATTTCTAGTGCCCACCTGGCACCATACATAGTTACTGCTATATTCCTTTCCCTATGATGTATCTCCATCGCCATGACTATTTTGTGACTACCAGTTTGTGCTTCTTAATCCCATCATCTTTCCACCAGTCCACCAGACCCCCACCCCCTTCTGGTAAACATCAGTCTGTTTTCAGTAGCTATGAATCTGTTTCTGTTTTATTTATTTTGCTCTTTAGAGTCTACATATAAGTGAAATTAAAATTATATGGTATTCATCTTTCTCTGACTAACTTATTTGACTTAGAATAACACCTTCTAGGTCCATCCATGTTGTTACGAAAGGTAAGCTTTCCTTCTTTTTTATGGTTGTGTAGTATTCCACTGAGTAAGTGAACCACAGTTTTCTTTATCGACTCATCTACTGATGGTAACTTGGGTTGCTTCCACACCTTGGAATGGCCTCTGCTCTCTGACAGTATCTAATCTAGAGCAAACCTTTTCCCACATCACCCACCCAAAGCCCAAATTCTATAATAGGCTCTTTTCATGGCCTCTGACCAAAACAGCCCACAGTTGCCCGTTGTGTATGCTCTTCTCTATGGCAACAAGTAACAGATCCAACTTGTTTCACTACACGTTTCTCAGTGGTCTTTAGCGGAAATGGATTCATCCTTAAACAACCCAGTAAGGCATGCAGTATTGTCTACATTCAACAGCACAGGAAACTGAGGTTCAAATGATTGAGTAATTTGTCCAATATCCTCCACATACCAACTGATAGAGAATGACTGGAAGTCAGGTCTGTCCTACTGCAAAGCACACACTCATAACTGCCCCAATTTCATCATGGTTTTAAAAAGTGATCATACTCGGGGTAGGGCTCAGTGGATGTCTGAGCAAGAAAAAAACTGTCAAGACGCAACAGAATGAATTAGATGAGGGTGCAGGGTCTTCTTAACAGGAAGGTGGTAGTAAAAGTGTTGGAAAGGGGAACTAATTTTTCCCACCAAGCAAGGATTATTCTTTTTAAATTAAAATATAGTGAGATGATTTTAAAAAGGCGGAGAAAGACATTTTGACTTTGGGAAAAGTCAAGCAATTAGCAGAGCAGAATGGGGTTGAGAAAGGCCATCTCATATCCTACAACTCTATTCTATTATATGATTCAGAGATACTGGTCTATAACTGAAAGGCACTATTGTTGGGAATGAAGATATGGAAGCTTTGATGGCTCATCGTACCCTTTAAATGATTGTAAGCGTTTCATACGAACAAGAAATAATAATTTCATCTTTACATTTCAAATTTATCTTAGTAATTGAATAATATAGGATTTGGTAGAATTATTTTTCAGGCAGAAAAGATAACTGGCAAGTGAACATTTTACGGCAAAAATATATAGCTGGCACAATTTAAAAATAAAATCTAACAGTTTGCATGGTTAGCACCTTTCATGCAAGAATTTCAGAGCATTTTATAGAATGAATTATACTTCCTTCCCTTCCCCCAGCATCCATGAAGGAGCTTTATTTTACAACTGCAAGAAAAGGCTCTCGTGAAAGCGTGACAAACCTTGAGTGCCCAGAAATGTGGGCATGTCCTGAGTAGAAAGGAGGGATTGCAGTGATCCTTTGAACAGGAGCCCACTCACATGTTAGCCAATCTCCAGGGAAGCAAAGACCCTCTCCTCTCCCTACATTTCTCTTTGTCCCCTCCTTGTCCCCCTTTGTACTCCTCTAGGGCCACATTTCTTCTTTTCCTTAACTCTGGAAGTCAGTTGTTCAGTTCTATCTGGTTTCCTTTGAATAGTCCTCAGAAAAATGGTGGAGAAGGAGAAGTTCAACAGGGGAGGTAGGCTCCAAAAATCATGTCCTCGGTGGGGGCACCTACAAACCAATCAGGCCTTCACATAGCCGTGGCAGGCTTGTTCTTCACCAAGTTAGTGTGGAATCCATTCATTTGCTCAACAAATAGTACTTGGTATCTAGTTATTCAGGCAGTACTGCCCTAGGGAATGCAGCAGTGGACAAAACAGGTTCATTTCTGCCTTTATGGGGTGTCTATTCTAATCAGAAAAAAGTCAATAAACAAAATTAATTTTAAAAATAAATTATATAATATGTGAAAATGAGCAAAAAGCTATAAGAAGAAATAACCACACCGGAGAAGCAACCATCTGCTTCTCCTCCCCTTCCCCTTCTCTCTATTTCTCTTACCCTCCCATAGCCATGGATAGATTGGTTGGAATGCATTGCCCCAGGCACTGATGATGGCTCCCTCAAGCCTCCACCTCAGGTATTAAAAATAGCTCAGTTATGAGCATCAGCCCCAGATGGGGTTGCCAGGTAGATCCCGGTCGGGGTACATGCAGGGGTCTGTCTCTCTGTCTCCCCTCCTCTCACTTAAAAAAAGAAGCACCTCATAGGGATATCTCAATGTGAAAAAAATCTTACATTTTTAGTGTATAATGATATTACTCACCTTTCTTTGAATTCACCATGCTCTCTTTAAATTTCACTTGTGGCTCTCCTATCATACTCATTTGAGTATCTGTCCTACATTGTCTACAGAATTGTAACATCCCTTTGGGCCTGGAGAATGTGTACCTCAACTGATATTCTATAGGTTATAGCAACATGTCTAATTCATTGGAGGCCCACATAAGTATTTCTTTAAATGTGTTGAATTAATTTAAATATGTATTATTTTAAACTACAAAACTAACAGCTTATGAAGGCATTTTTGAAAGTAACAAAATAGTCAGCAAATATTATACTTATTCCTATGAAAACTAAATCAAACATAAATAAGAATATGTTATTATAATTAAATAATAATCATCTTAGACTCAGAGACAGAAAGAAATGGTAGAAATAAATATCAAAAATATGGGCCTTGGCTGGTTGGCTCAGTGATAGAACAGTGGCCTGGCATGTGGATGTCCTAGGTTTGATTCCCAGTCAGGACACAAAGGAGAAGCAACCATCTGCTTCTCCACCCTTTCCCCTTTCCTTTCTTTCTTTCTCTTTCTTTCCCTCACGCAGCCAAGTCTCCATTGGAGTGAGTTGGTCCGGGGACTGAGGATGGCTCCATAGCCTCGCCTCATGAGCTAAAATGGCTCCAGTTGCAATGGAGCAATGACTCAGATGGGCAGAGCATTGCCCCCTGGTGGGCATGCTGGGTGGATTTTGGTCAGGCACATGTGGGAGTCTGTCTCTCTGCCTCCTTGCTTCTCACTTCAGAAAAATACAAAAAAAAAAAAAAAGTACCATATGCAACTTTTAGAATTACATGGTAAAACAAAACAAAAAAACTAGTCTATAAGTGCCAGGAAAGCTATTTAAAGCAGAAATATGAGATTAAAAATGCCAAAGGTGTAAACAACTTTAATCTGCTAATTTATTACACATGTCTCTCAGAGCCAAGTTTTATTTTTAAGATTAGATCTTGGATATTTTCACTGTGTTGCTCCAAATGAAACTGAAATTCTCTAAACTCAAACGCTATGCATTTTTCATCTTTTAGATGTCACTTCATCTTCTTTCAAACCAAGCTCATGTCTACAATTTAAGCATTGTGAAAAAAATATGTATATTTATATATAATCTTTTCTGTTGAAGACATTCCTTTCCAACCTGAAAGGCACTATGATAATGCTTTCCCATGTCTGCATTCCAGCAGCTGGCTGGGCTAGGGAACAAGGCTGGCTGTAGAAATAAATAAAAGTTACTTTTGTATTATGAGAACAGCAAACATGGCTTGAACTAATAAAGATGATTCAGGGCCATTTGCTGAGGAAAATCCTCCTTTCAATCATCTACGGAGGAGGTGTGGAAGTGTATTACGGACTCCATATTACACATTGGACCCAATTACCAGTAACTCTTTCCTCTCTTACAACCCAGATTCTACTTTGGTTTCTAGACATATTTAATTCTGACTGCTAACTTAATCCTCTAGCTATAGAAGGGAGCAGTCACAATAAAAAGAAAATCGAGGTCCAATCAGTTATTTAAGAAATGATTCACTACCAAAGGTAAGTGGCTTTTGAATAGGTCTATGTTCTCAAACTTTCCAGCAGGGCTCTGCTACCTTTATTCCTAAGAAACATGGGTCTCCAATTACACCACCATGAAATGTGACCTTTCTCTCCAGCTGGCACTGAGGTTTAGCCATAATCATTAAAAAAGTACAGGTGTGCTGACAATTCAAGCCAGCACAACAGTGGCATGGTATGAGACTTGGTGGATGGGAAGGGGAAATTTACAGGAAGGCTTGAGCAAAATTGAATCCTTAATATAATCTTAATAATGTGAGCTCTTTAAGCCAAATATTTGGCTTCCCCTCTCCCCTGTGAAATATTATGATTGACTGAGAGCTTATATAAAACTGCAGTTGAGGGATATTGTAGGATTTTAATGCACGAGGCACAAATATTTGCTACATGTTTGACTAGTCCAATGTGACGCTGTCTGTCTCCTTCGACATCTAGTCCTTAAAAGGCACGGGAAGGGGGTGTCACTGACCAGTAACTGTTAACAACTGGAGAAGCTTCAAATTGTCCTGGTGACAAGAAAGGGAAGAAATAGGACCAATGATGAGGAGCAGAAGGTGGATTTCATTTCTTCCTATGGAAGGACTTCATTAGAGCTGTTTAAAGAACAATGAGGGGGTATTCAAGAGACAATGAATAATCATTTGTTAAAGCATCTTGGGTGGCTTAGACTAGACCTAAAATACTTCTTCAAGCTCTAAGATTTTATTCCAGATCCTTAGGCAAGACCCTCTGATGGTGTTAGTATGTTTCCTATTCTCTGATAGTGCCATCCTTTCCCTCACTTCTGAGCCTTTGCACATACTATTCCCTCTGTCCAGGCACCCTTCCACCCTAACCCCTTCCAATATGAGCTTATAAGTCACTTTCTTCATTTCTTTTACTTCCTTCCAGGAAGCCTTCACTGTCCCAACAAATTTGGGTAAAGATGCATTCCTATACGCTTTTATGGGACTGTATACCTCCTCTATCATTTATCTCACTTGACTATGAGTTCTTTAAGAGTAGAAAAGATGTCCTTGTCATAATTGAAAATGCCCACCACCCATACAAGGCCCACAACATAGCCAGCTCTCAGAGAATGTGTGCTAAACAACTAAATTACTTTGTTACAGGAAGCCCTGCTGTGTCTTCCCCAGAAATCCATGACATCTAGAAATAGTTTACCTCAAGATACTTTACTTTGCTTGCCTGGTCCCACTGTTGTATGGGTCACAAGTCCTTTTCCCACCCAAGAAGTGCTCTCAATAGAATACTGGTACTGTTCACATGCTGTAGGAATACAGAGTATTGTCATATCACAAAGGGATCTTTAGGCTAAAGCCTAAAATATGTGCTAAGGCTGCACATGCCTAAAAGTCCACTAAGAAAAAAGAAAAGTGACTAAATCTGTTTACAACAAACTGTCTTCATGGCTACCATCTCCGGGACTCATATTCTCATTCTGGATTGATTTCTAAATTAAGGATCCTGATGATGCCAGTCCCTACAAGTAACCACAGATATCCTACTTCTGTTAAAAAAAATATTCCCTGCTGGGTGATTGCTGGGAGAGGGGAGAACGAGGAGGGTATGGGGGGCGATTAATAGTGACGGGCAAAGACTTGACTTGGGGGCTGAACACACAATCTAGTGCACCTGAAACCTGTGTAATTCTGGTAACTAGTGTCACCCTAATGAATTCAATTTAATAAATGCTCTGAATGGCTGCGATGCACAAGAAACCGTGCTCAGCTACTTCCGGCAACCGTCTGCCAGGGCTAATAGAGATAAATCAGAAACCGCAGTGAACGTGTGGACTTCAATCCGAGATCCTTAATTAATCAAGATAAATGAACCCACCTTTCTTCATGCTGTGAAACCATCCATTAGCCTTACTTATTTAAGAGGCAAAAGCAAACTCAAAATTGAATACTTAAGCGACTGTGTGACTGTCAAATCTACAGTTTCATCATTTCCCATCTACCTCCTCTTTTTCTAACTGTGACTTCTTAATGATTTGAGAGAAATCTACAAGTCCTTTGAAACTCGATAAAGATAGGCTGGTGACAAGAAGAGTCAGACAGCCTCTGCTAGTGCCCCTTATCCTCTGCATGGTGAGAAATGCCTGCTGTTAACCCCACGGCCAGTCTCAGCTACCTCCTCGCTTCCTACAAAACCTGAGACCTGTTCTCTCCCCAGTCCTCCAGCTCAACCATAAGACTCACTACCCTGACCATCTGCTTCTTCACCACACCCCACAAAAAAAGAACCCACCCTCGTTCTTACTTGCTGGTGCTTACCTAAACCAATGTTTCTCAAAATTGATGGTGCTTAGGCATCATCTGGGGAGGCTGTAAAATGCAGATTCTACTTTGGTTGGTCAGGGGTGAGATTCATTCTTCTCCTGTGAAAGCTTTCAGAGGTGGTTGATGCCGCTGGTTTGTGGTTCATGCTCTAGAGCAGCATGGACTTAAGGCCAAGAATTCAGCACGGAACCTGTCAACCTGAGCAGCATCAGCAGGTCTGCAAGCTCCTGACATTTCTAGAAAATGTTCATATATGTGGATTTTTCTAGGGCAAAAGTCCATAACTTCCATCAGAGTCTCCAAACACCATGTGCAAAAGTTAGGAGCAATTGGCCAAGGCTGCCACAGTTCTATCCCTAGCTCGGGAGGCCATGACTCCTTCCAGTCTGCTTCTTAGTCTGTCCCACCGGGTGTTCCCAAACACTCATCTAGCAATCCCACCAGCAACTGATTGGCTACCCCAAATGATTCAAGGTACCTGTTATGCTGTACACATTCACTTTAAGGACCACCAACAAAAAGAGAAAGAGAGGTTTGAGATAAATGGTTCAGAAACATAGGAGTTAAAACAGCATGACATTGGGCAAACAAAATCATTTTGGAAAGAAAAAAGACCCGAGTTTGAATCCTAACTCTGTATACCTGATTCTATAACCTTACACAGATTACTTAGCTCCTCTGAGTCTCAGTTTCCTCCTGTGTAACGAGATCTACTACAGGCCTTTTGTGAAAACAAAACAACCAGGATAAATTTCCAAGCACATGGTGCTTTCACATTTAAGTACTTACTGGCTGCCCTCTTCTTTATCATAGAGGAAGAAGAGGACAAATTAAGATCTAAAATATTACATTTTACTATCAGACCTAATAAGTTAATATCACATTACAAGAAGTGTCCTTCTGGACTTGGATTCTGAACAATAACAAAAATATCTACAAGTTTTAAAATATATTTAGGTAGTTTTTCCTCTCGGATCTAAAATATTTTCAGAGGAATTTTTAAGGGAAAACAAGGAATTCTTACACCACATTTCAACCTTTTTTGGTTTAAGGAAATTGTGTTAGAAAATGCCTGCTTACCAAGAACTTGCAGCAAATATGCAACCAATTTTAATACAACACTATAAAACTGTTCTGGAAAGTTAAAACTAGTTATTAACAGAGTCTGGGTGGGAAAAATATTTTCTAGCGGTGAAATGATTTCCCATGTGAAGAGTCGGGCTTAGGGGCTCTTGATCATAAGCCTTTCAGATATTACATAATAAAAACGCCATTGGGCCCTTATCAAACAACTACTCAGTCCTCACTAGAACATTTTCACTGAACCTCAACACAGGCAATCACAGTAGAACTAATGTAAAACATCCCCCTTTTCATGCTCAGTGTGATACTACACCTTTACTTGTTTGTCCCAGAAAGTTAAGCATTTAAAAGTTTTCATGGCTCTAACACAGGCTTTTAAGGATATACATACTATTCTACCATCTTCTATTTTTAAAAACTCCTGGAAGAAAATTAGAAGAAAAGCTATCACTTCGGACCAATTTGTCACAGAACGAGAGTTCAAAGCTCTACTTATCTCTTTTTCTAAAATACTCTGTTACGCCTCAAGGAGAAATGTTTCCATTTCTGATAAGGTCCTTGTCCAATCCAAACTACAAGCAAAGGAGCTCTCGAGGGGGTGGGGGGACGTGTTTACTTATTTTTTCACGTAACATCATCAAAGAAACCCAGAGGAAGAGAGAACTGCTCCCACGGATATCTTCCAGAAGTCGAAAATCCAGTGAGACATTTTCCTTGTGCTCCTCAGACAGTCTTCATCTCCAAGGAAATTGAACCAATGCTCGAGATCCCACCTCGCAAAGCCATGTTTTCCCTAGAGTTGTCCTTATTCATCTAATATAAATATCATCTGTGGAGTCATTTGTTATATCCCCAAGATTCACATTAAATCTAGTTTAAAAATAATTTGCCATTTACATATGTTTTCACTAGATTGAAGGTCCAAAGCTTTCAACCCTTGCCGTTCCGGCAACAAAAGACAGAACCACATTATCTTAGGGGTTTTATTCAGCAAGATAGAGCGTTGGGCCTCTCTAGAAGAGATACTGCTCCCGCTGAAGGGTTAAAAGAGGACACCAAAACCACCCTCTGGAAGTCATTAAGTTACAAAGCCCCAAGAAGATAAAAGTTTCCATTTTCTAAAATGTAAATCAAAAACATATTCATTAGTATTGCAAAACAAACATGCAAATCTTCACCACTTGAAAAGCTCGGCTAAATATGTACAAGGGCTAAACCCCAAAATACATCTGGTCCTCGGTTACAGAACTTGCTTTTTTGGTTTTATCTAAAGAGTTTGTCTGTCTTCCATGGTTGGCTTCTTGGATTATTGCAATTCATAATAAGCCTTTTAGCTAAGGATGAAATAAACAAAGATAAAGTCTATGTCCTGGTTTTAAATGGTCCAGATGGGATGGTTTTCCCATATGTTTAGCATACCCACTGTTTATTAATCGTTGCTAGCAGAGCTGAGAGGATTACAGGGTTAAGCAAGTCTGAAATTTACAGTTTGTATAATCTCTGTACACCTTTTTAATATTCCATTCTTTTCTGGATTGTCCTTTGTGCTCAACTCAGGTTGGGTATGTATCCACATCCGCATGTGTGTCTGCGCGTCCCTGTGTGTGTGACATATTATACGAGAGGGACTCTCCGCCAACTGATCGAGAGGAGGGTTTTTTTTTGTGCCCAAATTTGGATACAATATCAGTCTCCAGGAATGTGTGACATCATAACAATGACAATGTGGGTAAAAACTGGCAGTACTTGACTCACTACCCTTTCTAGTGATTTACTTAGTGTCTGGCAATCTGTTTCTCAGATGATGTTTGTTTCTCATAAACAGTTTCAACATGGGAGAGTATGGTGTCAAGATAACAGTCATATCATTCGTCATTGCAGAACATCGATGGGGCTCGCCAAGAAAATGAGATGCTTTTATCTTGGGCTTCTTCCTAGGGCTCGCGCTCTGCTGATTGCTTCTCATCAACGTGCTGTATTGTTTTTTCTGAAACCTGACCATCACCACCTCTGTTCTGTTGTCATTTAATTTATTGTAAGTAAAATGAGGTCTGTGGCAGGCTGGGCATGGGGGACAGTGGAGGCAAAAATTCCGAGAGACAGATCCTCACATATAGTGTAGCCACTGAAAAGCGAGACCCCCTACAAACAGTGAGTTCACGTAGCCACAAAGGCACCTCACTGTTCCCTACAATATTTTAAATGGATAAGATCTGAGATCAAGTACGTTACCTCCATTTTCATAAGAGCACCAAGTTCTTCAGTATATTTTAGTTATAAAATGGTTAAAACAACAATTGGGGTGGGAGAGGGTAAAGAAGAAAACTTTGTCTTTTTTTATGTCATGATCATAAAGCCCCCCCCCCCACCCCGGTCAATCAGAGGGAGTTCTGACAGAAGCCCCCCCCCCCCCCGGGCAATCAGAGGGAGTTCTGACAGAAGGCTTCCATATCCCCCCACCCCGGTCAATCAGAGGGAGTTCTGACAGAAGGCCCCCCCCCCCCCCCGGGCAATCAGAGGGAGTTCTGACAGAAGGCCCCGCCCCCCGGTCAATCAGAGGGAGTTCTGACAGAAGGCCCCGCCCCCCGGTCAATCAGAGGGAGTTCTGACAGAAGGCTTCCATATTTGGAACACCCCCTAAAACTTGGAAGGAGAAAAAAGGGGGGAGATATTCTTTAAATATTCTTTTAATAGAATTGGTTAAGACAGTTAATGTAGAAAACGTCCTATTAATCATGTATGCTTTTTATAGTATTTTTACATGGGTTTTGAGATGTGGTTTTATATCTTAGACAAATAGAAAAATGAAAGGCCTCCATGAAGCATAAGAATAGACAGCTGTGGGCACAGAAAATTAAATATTCAGTCACTCAGAAAGGCTTTGAAATAACTCTTCTGTGCAATAATTAAACTCTGAACCAGTATCTTTTATGATCTCCTACCCTATGCTGTGGGCGCATAACATTTGTCTTGTAAAATAAAATAAAGAATGTATGTCGGGAACCAGTATCTTTCAAATTAAGTTACCTAAAGGAGCAGCATTTAACTTACACCCATGAATGGGAATGATCTAACTTGCACTTGGAATGTCTGTTCTATGACCCAGACGATAGTCAGCTATGCTGGGAAATAAACACAGAGAATCTCTGCCTGGCCAGTGGTGGCGCAGTGGATAGAGCGTCGACCTGGGATGCTAAGATCCCAGCTTCGAAAGCCTGAGAGCACCAGCTTAAGCGCAGGCTCACTGAAAACACACACATACACACACACACACACACACACACACACACACACACACACATTCTCTCTCTCTCTCTCTCCTTCTGATATCTCACCTTAGTCTATGTGGCCAGGGGAGCTCTTCTACTTAAGGCATTGTTGGCAGGCAAGTTGGTATGACCGCCTTCTCCAAGGTGACAGACTAAGCTCTCTTTCCTATTCAAAGAAAAGAAAAATGTTAATATGACTAACCAAGGGAGAAAAACATTGTTTCTTTTGTGGATCTGGTGCAGATGAAGCCAATGCATCCCACCGCCCTCTCGACTTCTGGCCTTGCTGCCATCCGCACGCCATGCCAATCCTCCCTAATCTCAGCTCCAGGAGCCCTTTCCCACGGCCAGCGTCCACAGTGAGGTCTCCCTTTTCTGGACCAGTAGAGTTCCATGTGACCAACTACACGATAAATATAGATACATTATCATCTGCTGTCTTGTATCATCAGTAATGGTTTCATGTCTCTTTTATCTTTGACCATAAGCTCCTGATGACAAGGATTTTTTCTAAAATGCTCCAGTAGCCACCGCACTGTGGCACGACAGTAGACCCCTTCCCTGAGTCATGCTGCTGACTCCAGGACATGGCTTCTGTAGAGACACAGCTGCTTTGCCCACAGAATACCCAGTAAAAACAACAGCCCTCCAGCACCTAGATCAATATTAATGCCCAATGTTGAGAATAATTTAAGTATAATACAGAAAGTCCTAAATATATCATTTTACAGAGTCACAGTCAGTGACCAGAAAAATTATTCTGATAAAATGAATATATTCTCACTCCTCATCTTAGAATTGGCTCACCAATTTCATTGGTTCATTTTGTATTACTTAAGTGAATTTTTGGGACACTTTATTATTTTACCACGATTTTCCATGGCTACGCTCATAAGTTTCAGTCACTTGTTAGGACTTTCTGAGAGGATTGGCCAGAACCCAACGCTACTGAGTGATCATTTTTGTCTTTTGAAAATATCTGACCAGATTATACCACTTAGCAATAGTGCTTTTCATTTTTTTTATACCCTCAGTAGTTTAGTAAATTGGGGTAAAAAATAAGGTTCCCAAAACTATTTCTCCTACTTTGTGCCTCACTTCCAGATTCTATACCCTTGGTCTTGAAAGAGCCTCAATACCACTGTGGCAAGGTAAGAATACTCATCATAAACAGTCAAGCTGGGTCCTGGCTGGTTGGCTTTGTGGTAGAGCATGGGCCTGGCGTGTAGATGTCCTGAGTTCAATTCTCAGTCAGGGCACATAAGAGAGGCTACCATCTGCTTCTCCACCCCTCCCCCTCCCCCTTCTCTCTGCCTCTCTCTCTCTCTTCTCTTCTCTTCCCACAGCCATGCCTCTAATGATTTGAGGGTGTCGGCCCCCAGCACTGAGGATGGCTCCATGAAGCCTCCACCTCAGGTGCTAAAAATAGCTCAGTTGAGAGCATGGCCCCAGATGGGCAAAGCATCTTCCCCAGACGGAGGATGCCAAGTGGACACCGGTCGGGGTGCATGTGACAGTCTGTCTTTCTATCTCTGCTCCTCTCACTTGGGAAAGAAGGAAGAAGAAGAAAGAAAAGAAACGGTCAAGCTGCCCACTGACTGACACAGTGAAAGAAACACAGAGGCTCAAAACTCCTATTGTATTAAAATCGGAGTTCAGAGATCTGGGTGATTCAGATTGTCTGTCTATACTTGTAAAATCATCCACATAAACCCCACCCAGCACTGTACTTACAGCTTTCAGCACAGTGAAAGCCACGGGTGCCAACTGAAATGAGCAATTAGAAAGCCAACGTTGGCCCAGTCGGGAGATATATTTTATCCTACCACATTTTTACATTTGCATACATGGCACTCTTCAAAGCCAGGAGTTTATATTTTCTCACCAAGGCTCAGCATGTGTGAAAAACGCATTCCAAGAAACAAAGGCTGGCTAAAAAGCAAACGCAAATGTGGATTTTTCTGCAAGCAAATGCAGTTGAACCTGAACTGAGACCTTTCTTCCTCCATATCTTGGATGAGTTTGGTAATGACCTAAGTTTCCTCCAGAAAAGAACCTTGAACCTCAAGATCCAGGAAACAATAGCACAAGGAGAGAGTCAGAAAAGCAAAAGTAGTTCTCCATAAAGAACACTATTAGGGGGAAACAGGGAGGGGAGAATTCAACAAGAGATAAGTGTGCTCAAGACTGGAATTATTTGCTAGTTCATTCTTTCTATGAAAAGGATTATCTCTGTGGCCACAAATAAATCCCAAAGCCTCTGGGATCCATGAGAGCTTTTTTCCTTTGGAAAAGGAACAGTATTAGAATTCCACTCTACTGATTTCCAAATCTAAATAAGGATACGGACAGAAGGTTTAGAAGAGTGGTCAGATTCACCTATTGCTTTCTCTCCCCACCACGCTAAAAAAGTTTTCTGTAGGTTGTCAAATATACATAGGATAAGTTTAGGCCCTAGAGGCTATAAACTTATAGCACATAGCAGAACCAGAAGGAAGCATACATGGGTGAGCAGACATGGAGGAGGCAGGGGCAAGTCTGAGATTCCTGCTGTGCGGGACCCTGCCTTCCCAGGGTGCTGCATGCTGGACCTTCACTTACATTATGTCACCCTTGAGCAACTTAAGATAATTTATGCTCAGTGGCACAAGGTTTTTCTTTTATTTCTTTCTTTTTTCTTTCTTTCTTTTTTTTTTTTTTTTTTTTTTTTGTTTCTGGACCCAAAAGAAAAAAGATGTCCAAGAGAGATTACTTAGAGATTTGAAATGCATTTAATGCATGGTTATTTGCCTACATATGGCCTAGGCCTGTTTGGCATAAAGCACCAAGTCTCTTAAATGGTTCCCGGGGAACTCCCAGCATCAGCTCTGCTGCCATGACTTTTCTGTACCATTTTAATTGTTCCAATAAGATGCTGCATCATGAACAGCCAAGCACTGATAAACCAGTAATTGGCCAAGCTGGATCCTAAAACCAAACAAGAAACACAAAGATATTCCCTACCCAAAGAAGAATGCCTTTTCAGTGGTCATTTTGTTTTGAACATTTTTGCAAATAACATTGTACTTGGATCGGCTTCAATTGCCAAACATGAAAAATGACAAAAGCTGGCAAGGAAGAGTGGCACTGTGCCCCCAACCCAGGGTCCTAAAGAGTAAACAAACTTTCCTGTGGTGTGGGACAGTTGCCAACTCGTGAAGGGAAGACAACATCCTAAGTGATGCCTGGGCTCATAAAACTGTGCCTTTCTTTATCGAGATGAAATCTTTATCTCAGATTTCAAGCGTTTTGCTCTGATCTTTATTTTTCTTAGACTAGCACATGTAACTCTCATGTGTTCTGCCCTGGGTGCTTAGTAACGTTGGTAACAAACACCTCACGTAGGAAAAAGCAGCATTCATTAATAAATAGCAGCTATTTATTAACTACCTACCATGTACAAGGTTCTAGGCTATGTGCTCAAAGAACACCAAAGAATGGACAGTGTGGCTACATCCTGAGTTCCTCACAGGGCTAATTGAAAAACAGAGATGAGAGATAATAGCAATATAAATACATGCTAAGTGCCAAAATATGGTCAAATCAACCAGCAGGTTAGGAGCTGGAGAAGAGCCTGGGTCAGTTAAGAAAGGCCCAAGAAAACAGTTAAGACTTGAGTTGAACCTGAGAAGGAAGAAAACACAGACTAGTGGAAAAGACAGGAGAAATCTTCATGGCAACAGGTAAAAAAAATTCTTGCTGCTGAATCTGACATTGTAACAATTACAGTTTATATACAGGGTGGGGCAAAAGTAGGGTTACATGTGTGAGTATGCAAAACACAGAGTTTATTCATGTATTCCTGGTGATTATTGTATTACTTTCCATATAATCAACTGTAAACCTACTTTTGACGCACCTTGCATACTCGATTTTTTTCTCTAAGATTAACTAAAAACTATGAATATATTTGTGACCCTACAAATGGAAATACTCTTCAGGTAAGTCTATAATAAGATAAATATTGACCAAGGTCTGCGGTCTGCTAAACAATTTTGCAGATATGAGAACACTAATGTGAAATATATATAAAAATGGATAATCGGTTATATGAAAAAATACAGTACCTGTGCTGTACAATCGGTGTGTAACATGGATTTCTGAGACCCATGTTAGAGGATAAATGTGGAATTCTTCAGAGGTGTAGACCTGGCTTCTAGGGAATTCTTTGAGAACTGAGCCTGTGCCATCCAGCTCTGCATACCCAGGGCCTAGTAAATCGCCTGGGTTTATAGTAGGTGCTCAGTTAGTATATGTGAAACAGAACTGACCTACAGCACAGTTTAAGCTCATTAAAATGTAGACATTTGTGAGTCATCATTTCCTCAGTATTAATTGGTATGGAGTAAACTGTACCTAGAATAACCTTCGAAAATATTTTCTTACAATGTCACTGCTAAAATCTCTATACTTGGCCATGAGTATAAATGTGACTTTTGGTGCAACCCATCTAGGTCAGCTCTGGACACGGAGAGGGTGCGAGTTTGTAGGAACCCCCTTCTGCTGCGTTTCTAACGAATTCCTTAAGATCTTGCGTAAAAAAGAGCATTGTTCGTGGGGCAGAGTGAGGTGGCCTCCACATGATGGCATTGATTTTTAAAAAGAAACCTCTTAGGGGCCCTGGCCAGTTGGCTCAGCGTAGAGCGTCGGCCTGGCGTGCGGGGGACCTGGGTTCGATTCCCGGCCAGGGCACATAGGAGAGGCGCCCATTTGCTTCTCCACCCCCCTCTCCTTCCTCTCTGTCTCTCTTCCCCTCCCGCAGCCAAGGCTCCATTGGAGCAAAGGTGGCCCGGGTGCTGGGGATGGCTCCTTGGCCTCTGCCCCAGGCGCTAGAGTGGCTCTGGTCGCGGCAGAGCGACACCCCGGAGGGGCAGAGCATCGCCCCCTGGTGGGCAGAGCGTCGCCCCTGTTGGGCGTGCCGGGTGGATCCCGGTCGGGCGCATGTGGGAGTCTGTCTGTCTTTCCCCGTTTCCAGCTTCAGAAAAAAAAAAAAAAAAAAAAAAAAAAAGAAACCTCTTAGGTCATGAGTTAGTGGTGTGTTGACAGAGTGGCATTAGTTTAGAGAGGGTGTGCACACCAAAAAGTTCCCATCTGTCTCTCAAAGCAGTAACAATTCACAATGGAAATGATACGATGTCCTGAGGAGGGATTCAGCCACTCAGAAGTGAAAAGAACTATGTGTACACAACATAATGAGTCGATTTATTAGGAGGGAAAGGTAGAGTTATCCAAGGGAACTACACAGCTGAAGAGGGAATGACCGAGCCAGCAAAGGAATCATGGAAAAGGTTGCCCAACACAAGTTCAAGGCTTCGCGTTGACTCCTGGACAACCTTCTTGGTCTCTGAAAGACATAAGCTGCGGAGAGTCAGCTTTCAAGCTGACATTTTTTACCAGTTGAAAGGTGGGATCTGTCAAAGATAAGGGAGTCAAAAGCAAAGCCTGCGTAGCTCTACACTCATGTGACCACCCTGAATTTCCATCTGGCTCTTTTGACGAACATATTTATGATTCATGATCACTGTTTTTTACTTTCCTGGCACACAGGTAAGCCTGGCATTATTCAATTTCCTATCCTCTAAATCTTTATTGAGCAACGACCATGTGCAGTATCAGAACAGGAACTCCATCCATAGGTCCCATGGATACAATCATGAATAAGTCTTTGTCACCCCCCTAAAGATGCTCATTAGGACAGATACAATCAGATCAAAGTTGATGGCTGTGGACTTATAATTGAAGATGGAAGATATTAGCTTAACACATAAATGGATGCAGAAACAATACAACAGATGATGACACTAAGAACGGATTACTATTATGAGAAGGTTTAGCCTTTGGGGTGAACAAACAGGTGTGATTAGCTTGAAAGAATAGTGAGTACAGGCCCTGGCTGGTGGCTCAGTGGATAGAGCGCTGCCTGTGTATGGACATCCTGGGTTCAATTCTTGGTCAGGACACACAGGAGAAGTGACCATCTATATACTTCTCTCTACCTCCTTCTTCCCTTCTTTCCCTCTTCTCATCCCACAGCCAGTGGCTCAATTGGTTTGAGCATGACCCCAGGTGCTGAGGATAGCTCAGTCGGTCAGAGTGTGACAGGCTCAGGTGCTAAAAAAGCTTGGTATTCGAGCATTGGCCCCAGATGGGGTTGCCAAGTGGATCCTGGTCAGAGCGCATGCAGGAGTCTGCCTCACTATCTCCCCTCCTCTCACCTTAAAAAAACAAAAAGAATAGTATGTACAGAATGTGTAGAGGGGAGTGAAATGGGCAGGGAGGCATTGGGACAGACTTATTCCTTCTAGGTCCTGTTTTGCATTCAGTGACTTTCCCACAGGTGTTACTCTGCTGCCATTGAAGAATCAGTTGGAAGGTAGCCAGCAGCCTTGTTCATCTTTGTCTTTGCAGCCACACCCAAACCCACTGCCAAAGTACTCCCCCAGGCGGAGATGCCAACGCCAGACACAAAGGATAATGCAGCAGATTCAGAAGCAAGACTCAGAAGAAAGAGGAAAAGGCTGGTCAGACAGACAGGGCCAGGACAGGCTTTAACAAAACTGGCACCGCCCAGCACAGAGCTTCAGGGAGTAACTGTCATCAAGGATTAAGCCATTCCTGGGTTGCCTTCTGAGGCAGGAGGAAAACTTCAGCAACTGACTCTTCAGTGGATCACGTTGACCTCATTTAAACTAAAAGCATATCTCTATGGCCGTGCAAGCCGTTTCCTAGATCTTCAAAATGCATATATGATATGGCCCTCAACTATAGACGGAGCTCAGCCCAAAATGAAGGGGAGGGGGGCAGAGAGGGCTTCCCCAACTCTCTCATTGTCTTCCTGATCCCCAGCTGGACAGAATATAAAAGTTGTCCTTAATTGATGGAACTTTAATTCTCCTTCAAATTCCATGGGGATCAAGCACTTTGGTTCTTTCTATCAGAACTTCCAATGATGCCTCTCCATTGGCTGTGCTAGCTTTCAAGCCTGGGGTCTCTGAGCCAGCGCTGGTGTCATGATCAGTATAGATGTACATGCGGCTGAGACAAAAGAAAGTACTCATGTATGCAAGAACTCCTCCGCAAGGCCTCCCTGCCATTCCCTGCTTCCCTATCTGTCCCTGTAGGGAGGGATGACAGATGCCTTCCGAAACCTCTGATGACACTTTTCCCGGAGTCCTCTCTCCTCCACCGCTTCTGGCCACCACCCTCCCCAATCTCCTGAGGGCCCCTACCTTACTGCCATAAGTTTCTCAGAACTAGCCAAGAAAGAGTGCTCTTTGCTTAAGGCTTGCTAGTGTGCAACTGTGTTCAGCCAGTCCCCCTGCGAGGTACTGTGACACGCACACACACACACAAAAAAAATGCCAGCAAGAGCTCCTGCTTTTTTAAGGGATGAACAATCTAGCAGGCATATTTAAATGAAGTGTCAGATGGCATGCCCCCATAAGAATGCATACTTGCAGGCTGCTTTGCGATTTGACAAGGATTTCCTTATTTATCATCATGTTTGATCCTGAGACAAGTGCCTGGAGATAAGAAGGTTCTCATCATCTCCCTTTTATCAGAAAGAGCCCCAAAGCTCAGTGCAGTCAGGTGACTTTCCTGAGGGCACGGAGGAATTCCAACCCGACCCCTCGCTCTTTGCCAAGCAAGTGGGGTGATAGCAGAGAAGTACAAAGAAGGTGCTACTGGAATGCAAAGGAGGAAACGCCATGCAAACCGAGAATGTTCTCAAAACCACATCACAGCTGAGTTTCTCCCCTAGGCGTCTGGCTGCACTGTCGGTTTTATCCGAGTTTATCAAATGGTTGCTGCAAGTTCAGCCAGCAGGTTTCTTCCTTACAGCACTTCTCTGTCCCACAGGAGAGGCTGCCATGGTCTCACCTTTGTTCTCCATTGCTTTGGAACAGCAAGAGTATCTTTATGATTGCAAAGATGTTAAGGTTGCCAGATTCTTGTAATGAACAACCAAAATATGGTGAATTTCCGGACTTTTAGTTGGAGGCACTGGTGGAAAGTAGAGGCTCAAAGGCCTGAGGATCTCTAGACCAGGAAATTGCAACATCAAAACTATACTAACTTTAGTAATTTTTTTTTATTCAACAAATAGGATTAAGGCCCTACTTCATGCAAACCTCTGTTATAAAGCCAGTAGCCGCGGCCACCATCACAGCCGCCTGGCCAATGCAGGTTCGCATTAGAATCAGACAGTTGGTAATGAAACAACGGAGCCAAGAATTGGTGGGCCATTAGCTTTAATCCTAGCTTGCACCCCGCGGGCAAGTAAAAACACACACTGGGCTCCAAAACCCACTCATTAAGTGCTCACAAAGCTACTGACTTATCCGAGTTTCCTAGAATCAAAGGTTTCTAGCTCACTAGCCTTATTCACCTCTGTTCCCCATCTCCTTCTCTCTGCACAACTCTGCACAAACTGGCTTCTCCTTCAGCATTCTGCCATCTTGTCTGCTTCTCCTCTCCTCCATGTGGTCTTTCTCTGCTCTGCTCTCTAATGCTAATCTCAGGAACTGAGAGAGAGCAAGCTCCTGGTCTGCCCCACTTTATAGTGTAGAAATCAAACTTTTAATCCAATATACAAACAAGGAAGTCTCTGATTCAAAGTCATTTATCTGAGGCATAATGGGAATCCTCATGAGAGTGCACCACCCCACATCATGCAATCAGTCAAGGGTGTGGGGAAAAGCTTAGCCTTAAAACTAAGCCTTAGGCTATAATGACCCTGCCTGCTTACAGCCTGTTCCCCACACCCAATACAAACTATAAGCGGCAAACATATATATCACATTTACAAACTTATATGACCAACAGCTGTGCTAAGTGCTGGAGTTACGAAAGTGAAGTAGCTAATGGTGCAAGGCACATACATCGGGCATGGGTGCCCACCTCTAAATTATTTATTCCACACCTGAGACCCTTTGCTTCTCTGGACAATGGAGGAGCCTCTGACAAGCCCTTCTAATTCAATATAACCCTGTCTATAACAGGCTCCTGGCAAGCTCAGTCCTGTTGTGCAGTCAATGGTGTTTTATAATCCAATTAGCCAAACAAAACTTTGCGCTCAGAAATTTCTTGAACATGAACTTTGGGAATTCCTGCTTTGATGGAAAGGGCTTCAAAGCCCTCTGGGGCCTCTTTGGAAGGTAGTGACAGCTAAGTCAGAGATGTCCTTACCCCAGCCCCCAAGCAACACAACCACTGATAACACAACTGAAAAGCCGTACTTCTGGCTTTTCCTCTCTCTGCCAAGAAAAAAGGCATGCACTGGAGGTGCCTCCCACCCAGCAGTAGACAGAGAACTCTTCATCCACCTGGCATTTTCCGTCATGCAGATGAAAAGTCGCCTGGTCTTCAGGTTGCAACATTTGGGCTGCAGAAAAAGTGTGTACAGTCTTTGGAGGAGCTGGACTTTTCTATGCTCTTTCTCCACCTCCTCTTTGGCATTTCATTTTCCAACTTGTTTATTATGTAAAAGGTAGTACGGTTAAAAAACAAAGTCTGCCTGACCAGGCAGTGGCACAGTGGACAGACCCAGGTTTGAAACCCTGAGGCTGCCAGCTTGAGTGCAGGGTCACAGCTTGAGCGCGGGGTCGCCAGCATGAGCATGGGATCATAGGCATGATCTCATGGTCACTGGCTTGAGTCCAAAGGTCACCATTGGCTTGGAGCCCAAAGGTCGCTGGCTTGAGCAAGGGGTCACCCACTCTGCTGGATCACTTTGCTCAAGGCACACGTGAGAAAACAATCAATGAACAACTAAGATGCCGCAATTACCAGTTGATGCTTCTCATCTCTCCCCCTTCTTGTCTGTCCCTTACTCTGTCTCTGTCTCTCTCGCTTAAAAAACAAAACAAACAAACAAAAAAGACATACAAAAATCACCTCTTTCTCAGAGCTCCTCTGTAAGATCAGAAATTTCTCATCCCTTTTGCTGAAGTAACACAAAGGCACTCAGGCCTCTGGATCAGACCTGCTCTGCTCTAAACCAGAAGAAGCATTCCCACCAAGAGGCGCCGAGTGGCCCTAGGAAGGACGTTTGGAAACTCTTCCGTGGAGCAGCTCTTGTATTCACAAAGGGAAAAAATAAAATAACGATGTGACCTTGGATAAACTATTTGACCTATCCGGGAAAGGTGTTTTTCCCAGAATTAGAATCTTCCAACATGCTCTCCCAACAAGTGCTCCACGGTCGCATAAGACTAGGATACTCAAGAAAGCGTAGCTAACTCTTGGAAAATCCCAGGAAACATCGCCATGGCAAAGATGATGAAAAGCCCCATTTTAACCTGTTTAATTTTGTTGAACCCTTTTTTTAAAAAAAAATTATTTGATCACGGATATTACTTTAAAAAAAAGAAAAAAAAGACACTTATTAACATTTCCTGGATGGGAAGCACTGCAGAGGAAGTAAACCCACCTTGGAAGAAGCGCAGCTTTCCCAAACTGACGTCCCTAGCACGTAGCTGGCGCAAGGGCCCCGCAATGCCGCCATCACGCGCAGGTCTCGAGCTTGTCAGACTGTAGTCATGGCTACCCCACTTTTCCTCCCCTGATTGGCATTCTAAGCCGGGGCACCTGGTTCTTAATCTGAATCACGAGATCCCACCTCACTCCAAAAACGTAGACTTCTCCCTTCCACACACATCCAGCCCCTAGACTTCTTTAATATCCTTCCATGCCTGGAGCGCCTACCCCAGAGACGGGGGACCATATTTCAGGGGGAAAAAAAAAAAAACAGAACAGTATTTGTCGATGAGCCCCACTTCAGGTAGGGAGGCAGTCCATGAAAATATATAAATACTGGGAAATAAGCAGCCATTTGAAGTTGCTGTTGTTGGGAAGACAAGGAATAGAGCATGCAGCCGGCTAGGAAGGAGTTACAATGGGAAATGGGGCTGAAAAACAAGTACAGGGTTTCTCCTCGTGCTCTGGAAACGAGCCCACGAAGCACGCCATGCAGCCTGGTAGTCTTGCTAAGAGCTGTTGCAGGGCCTGAGGTGTGCAGAAGACCCCACTCTTAATGCAGAGCTAGCCTAGGTTTCCACAATCTCCTCCTGTCAGCCCACAAACACCCTGCCCAGTTGACCAGCAGAATAAAATCGAGGTGCTTTCTAATCCATGCCATGGTACAGTTTCAAAGCGCTTCCTCCATGACTGGTTTCTCATGGCTCTTAGCCCTGCAACGTCTAAGAGGTCAATTTCCTGACTGAGCTTTCGGGTTTTCCCATCTGCAGGATGCGAAGAGTGGGTCACGTGACAGCTAGGATTCCCTCTTGCTTCTCCTTTATTTGTTCATTCCACGCAGAGATTTGCTGCGTGGTCCCTCAGGGCCAGGCAGGGTGCTAGACGCAGAGTGGTGATCCTAAGCGTCTGCAAGGGAGGCAGCTGATTAATAAGGTGAATGAACATACAAACACAACATTACCAGGTCAAAATCACTTTACATAAAACAAATAGGAACTTTTAAGAGGAAATAAGGGAGGCTTCTGTGAGGCCAGGGGCCGCTGCCATCGTGGCCATTCACATGCAGGTTCTCACTGAATTTGGGCAGACGGTAAAGAAACAGCAGAGCCAGAGGATGGTGGGCCATTCTGTTTATTGGTGTCTCACCAAGACAGGCAAGCCTCAAGAAAGCCAAGGGAAAAACAGAAACATGCTTTCCCCGTGGAGAGCAAGGGATCAGGGAGGACAAAAGAAACCCTACCGCACCTCTCAGTGGAGGGGCAGAATCTCTCTTCTCCTCTGCTCTCTCTTTTCAAAACTTTCTGGCGTGAAAACCTCTCTTCCAGCAAATATTAGCAAAACAACGGCCCTTCCTAGCAGGACGATAATTTGCAATTTCACAGACCACATATACCTGTTGCTGCCTAGCCCCCAATGCAAACTATAAGCAATAAACATAAAAATCATATTTGTTGGGCAGATAAAATATATTATGCTCACTTTGCTAAAGATGGCACTGCCCATGTGGAAGCCTGTTGCCCAGGTGATGGTATTGGTTGCCCTTCTTGCTTGGGATGGACATGATTATATTAATGTGTATTGGAGGCAGGCTGTGGGCAGGCAGGATCCATGTAGCCTGGGGCTTGGTTTTGGGACTAAGCCTTTCCCACCCTTTTTGATATGGGGTGGTGCACTCTCATGAAGAATCCCATTATGCCTCAGATAAGTGACTTTGTATCAGAGACTTCCTTGTTTGTATATTGGATTAAAGGTTTTGGTTTCTACACTATAAAGTGGGGCAGACCAGGAGCTTGCTCTCTCTCAGTTCCTGAGATTAGCATTAGAGAGGAGAGCAGAGAAAGGCTATGTGGAGGAGGACAGGAGAAGCAGCCAAGATGGTGGAGTGCTGAGTGAGAAGCCAGTTTGTGCAGAGTTTGTGCAGGGAGAAGGAAGGAGATGGGGAACAGAGGTGAATAAGTCTGGTGAGCTAGAAACCTTTGATTCTAGGAAACTCAGATAAGTCAGTGGCTTTGTGAGCACTGAATAAGTAGGTTTTGGAGCCCAGTGTGTGTTTTTACTTGTTCGCAGGGTGCAAGCTAGGATTAAAGCTAATGGCCCACCAGTTCTTGGCTCTGTTGTTTCATTACCCACTGTCCGAATCTAATGCGAACCTGCATGGTCCAGGCGGCTGTGATGGTGGCCGTGGATGTTGGCTTTACAATATTTTACAAACTTATTTGACCAACAGCTTCCAATACCCACAGACAGTACACAGACTGGGAATGTAAAACCTGCTGAGATATTAAGGCAGGGGCCTGCAGCCACACAGCTAGCTCGGGCTCCTGGGTCTCAGGCTGTCACTGTCCCCTTCTAAGGAAGGAGATAACTCTGTGGTGGTCGCCCAGCAGGAAGAATGTGCAGTATTACAAGCTGTGCAGCTGCAAGCACTGTGATGGGGGGAATGAAAAGTAAAAGGGGAAAGGAAAGGAAAAAAATAAGAATAGAAAAAAAGTGCCAACCCTTCCCCCACCCCACAAGAAATCAAACAACAATACCAACAACAACAACAAAAACACAGCCCTACCCCATCTACAATCTGGTTTGGCCTGACAGCCAGATTGAAAATCTAGGGCAGAACACAGGGGACCTCCCACCAAGAACTAGAGCTGATTATTCCATTCTGCATTTTTGAAGAAGAGCAGGGAGGGAGGCTTCTCGGAAGTGCAAATGAGGTTTGAGTCACAGTAGAAGCACCACAGGCCACCAGCTCTGAGCAACAGGGATTTTGTTCTTGGCCAGGAGATGCCTTCTGACAAGAAAAGTTCACAGCAGTTCACACGGCGTGGAACACAAGGGCCCAGGAAGCTCGCCTCTGGGACTCGCTGTGCACACGCCTCACCACCGGAACAGCTGTGGGTGATTATTAGTAATAATAATAGATAATATTTACATAGCCTGCTTCAACTAAATATCCCAAGGCATATGACAAGGCCAACACATGTAGATATGCACGGCCACCCCCAGCAACCTGGGGGTGGGGTGGGGGTGGGGTATGGAGGATGGCTTTCCC
Source organism: Saccopteryx leptura (assembly GCF_036850995.1). Classification (NCBI taxonomy): domain Eukaryota; kingdom Metazoa; phylum Chordata; class Mammalia; order Chiroptera; family Emballonuridae; genus Saccopteryx; species Saccopteryx leptura. The sequence goes on from NC_089505.1 coordinate 352,680,479, forward strand.
ACTACTGCAAAGCAGACTAAACGGCAGCAAATTATCACCAGGCATCCCCCTCCTCAGAAGGGAAACCTAAAGGAGTGGAATTTAAATATTAATTTAGGGCTTAAATGAAGAAGCAGAGATTCGGTCCTTAAGGAAAAGCAAAGAGGAGGGTGAGTGCTTGGTACGAGACATTTGTCCAAACCCGGAGGACGGACACCACCACGAGTGAGCTCTCAGGTAAACGATGGACTCGAGGCCATGCTGACGTGTCTCGTGGGCTCCTCAGTGGTAACAAGTGGGCTCTCCGATGTGGGTCGTTGCCGGGGCGGGGGTGCATGTGGGGACTTTCGGTACAGTTTTCTAAGAATGCTTTAAAAAATAAAGTCTAGTAAAAAGAAAAGAAAGAAAACAAAGAGACATAGATTCTTCATGACAAGCTGAGGCTGGTTCAATATAACTCAGATTGGAAGGAGAAGTCAGACCCCCCCCCCTCCTCCATTTGGAGGAGGAAACGAGGAAGAATGCAGGGAAGGGGGCCTGTGGGTGGGTGGGGGATATTAACTGCTCCCGATACTTCTCTGAAAAGGTGCTTGGCGCAACTTGCTACACAGAGAAAGGAAGATAGAACTTACCTGAAAACCCCTTCTTCTCTCCTTTCTTAAAAGTTTTTAAGACCTTAATTTACAAATTCCAATGCTTATTCTCTGACCTCACCTAAACTCACTTTCCCATCCTAGAGTTGTGTGAGTGATGTGACCTCTAGACAAAGGGATCACGAGCCTCTTGCATGAAAACCTGTATTCTGTTAAGGTATACAAGATGTAAGAAATCTAACTTCGGGGAGCCTGTGTTTGGCTTGCCTCTTTTAGGGTCACGCTGCTCCGCCGGCTAAATAAATCCTACTTCTTTCATCAAGTTGTCTGGGCGTTTCTGTCCTTCTTTGATTCCTGCCATAAGATGTGTTCTGCTTGAATCATAAAGTTAGTTCAGAAAGCTTTCCTGAGGATTTCTGGATTCCTTCAGAAGCAGGTTCTGATATTTAGACAGGGGCAGAGCACTTGGGAGGTAAGCCTTGGGCACACCAGGCGGGCGCTGGGAACCGGGGCAGAAAGGGTGTTTTCCAGGAAGGGCGTGGCCAGTTAGCACCTGGAGGTGGATCCCTCCATCCCTGGAGGGAAAGCTGGGAGAAAGTAAGGGTTCTGCCTGAGTTGTCCTCGCTGAGGAGCAAGCAGGCTGTGGCTTTTATCCAGATCATCTTCAGCCTTCCTGGGTTGAAGCTGTTTCTGCGTAATTGTGGAGAAGCTGGTCTCCCCAGAATTGGTAAACAGCCTGCACAAGATGGAGTCGGTGTGGACGGGTCCGCTAGGTCAGATCCGGCCATGCACGACTAAGGGAAACAGGCCGGGACAGTACACATGCACGCCTGCTGTATATAACTGATCGTGTTGCCCCCACTTTCTGTAGTCACAGCTTGGTGCCACTTTTGTGTGCTTTTACTATAAAATGCCTGCGCACTGCCTCAGGCTGCTGCCGCCGCCACAGCTGCTGTACTGCACCTGGCTGCCGCTGCCGAGAAAGTGCGTCCTCTCTGCCACAAGCTCCGCGCATCTTTTTCCAGTTCCCAGTTCCTAGCAGCCTTCCGTCCCTTGCCTCCCAACTCGGATCCGACAGTAATGAACTCTCAGAACTTCCAACGTACCCCACAGTCCCCAAGAGCACTTACCAACCAGAAGGAAAGTTTAAGCAGATAGCCAGGGGTACCCCAGCAAGCAGCCCCTCGGTGCGCGGCTCAATGCCAGGGAGGCGTGGGCAGGGCACTGCGGCAACCACTGCTCTCTCCAGCCCGACCTGGAATCTTCCACCCGCCTACTCCAACTAATGAACTGGGCAGAGGGACTGAAACATCAGTCCTGGCCCATATCCGACTCTTTGAGAAACGGAAAGAAACATCTAAAATTGTAAATGATAAAATAAGGTTTCCAATATCCATAATTGCATATGGCCATGTCTATCCAAAAAAAAAAAAAAAAAGAGGTGGTACGTTGTTTGTTTTAGTAATTAGCAGAGCCCACTGGTAAAAAAAAATTAATCTTCTGAGACTAAAGCAGGCTTGGCAGCACTGCATGCGGAAATTCTCGCCATGCAACTGTTTGGATGTGTTTAAACTATTTCAGATTTCTAGGAGATATGTGAGCTGCCATGGTGGCACATAATGAGATTGGTCTCACAATGTCCCTTTAAAACAACCGTTCCCTCCGAGGGGGTAAGCAGTAATGTAAAACATGTTGTTCTGTGAAGTGTTTAAAGCACTCACTGCATTTCCCACAATAGCACTGGGGCTCTTCATTGCATTAATATTCTAGTTAAATAGACACCAGTGACAGGCTGCCCCGCCCTGGAGGTTGTCTTGGGGCAACTTTTTTCGAAAAAGTTTTACATTGTCTACTTCATCGATTGTGTGCCGGGCATGAAAAAAAAAATAAAGAAAGCGTTCTTATTACCTAAGGAACACAATAAAAGAGATCTTTTTAAAGATTCTATTTTTACTAATATACATTGAAAGTATTAAGGTGCTACTCATGAAGAAGCCATACGACCTTAACGACAAGATTCCAGGGTGAAAATGAAATGGTACAAAGTGACATGAACTTTCTGACAATCTGTTTCATTCAAAAATAACCTTTTCTGTGACTTTATCTCCCACTTCCCTACCCACCCACTCTAACCCCACCAAGCTGGTGCATAAATAAGAAACACTGACAGGCGCAGAACACACAAAAAACAAACGCTGACTAAGAAATGGTGGCCAATGCTGGGTAGCCTAGCAGAAGAGAGACTCTTGGAAATTAATGTGGAATTTGACTCTTCTTAATGCAATTAGATGTATCTGCGTTTCTAAACTGCAGCTTGTACCAGTGCAGAAATCCCCGGTGAAGAAATGCATTTCAGGAGGGTTAGCTGTTTTCTGTCCTCTTTTTGTCAATCTGATTGAACCATTTCCAGCTTTGGTAAAGAACACTCTGCTCTCATTTCAAGATTTAAACTTGTACACTGTATTAGCAATTGTGTGGTTTCTTTTTGGTTTTGGTTTTCTTACTGGGGAGGCCAAGGATCTAACCGGAAATAAACAAGTTTATCAAGGCCTGTCTTACAAACTGAAGCCTAAAAGGACACAATCAACATCACACCCACATAGCAGAAATGACCTGTTACTTCTTTTTCTTCCTCAACAGCATTAAGCAGGGTGCCTACCACTGTGGGCAAATAGTACATGCAGTCCTTTGTCCTGGGCCAGACATTTTAGAACCAAGGTTTTCGAGTCAATATTTTGAATCATTCTTTCATTCATACCTACATACATACAAATATTTACTGGTTACCCGGTATAGACCAGGCATGGTTCAGAGAACCAATAAGACAAAGTCTTCACCTTGGTGGAGTCTGCACGCCCGTGGTCAGGAACAACACCTCCTCTGGACAGGGGGCTGACTTGGGTTCCTTTCCAGTGGTGTAAACAGGTATCCTGAACACATACTCTCTCTCACACCTGCCTTGAGGTCGTTCTACACAGACACTGGCCCATGTCCCCCATCCCAGTCATGTCCATGTCCTCCTGGCCCTGCTGTTTGCTTACTGTGTAACCCAACACTGGTTGTCCACGGCCCTTGGAAATCTGCTCTCCAAGGGTCATTCTTTTCGAAATGGTCAACCTAAACACAAGTCTCAGAGCTTCCCCACAGCTCCTCTCCATCGGGTCTAAGGAGTGTTTCAAAATTAGACCAACCAGGACTGAATTGCAAACTCAGGAACTTTCTAGACATGTATATGCGTAGAGAAAGTTATTTAACCTCCCTGAGCTTACTTTCTCTTTCTTCAAAAAGGATAACAAAACCAACCTCACGGGCATGTGGTGAAAACTAAAGGAGCTATCATTTATGTGTACTGAGCACAATTCCTGTCACTTGGAATTCTCTCGGTGGTGCTGCTATTAACATGTAAATTAAGCAGATCAATTCACACGTTCTGACTGGTCCCTCAACCCAGATGGATAATTTATTTCCACAGTTTTATAGAAAACTTTCACGACAGGTGCTGGCCACTGAGGATAAGCATTTACTTATTATTTTACAAATATCTGTTATGTGTGAGCTATTATGACTGGGCTAGACTTTTAAAATTTTGTGTATAAAGCATGTATTCTGCACCAGGTACTTTGTAAACACATTACATCCATCATCTCACCTGTATCCTAGAAGTCATAATTACCTGTTTTACAGAGAAGCAAACTGAGACTCAGAGAGAGTAGGAAACTCACCCAAGGCCAGTCCTGTTGCTGGAAGTAGCATAGCCAGAATTGTAGCCCAGAGCCACCACCTGACTTCCCATCAAAAAGGTCAGGTGAAATTGCTTGGGTCATTTCCTCCACTGAAGTTAAAGAAAGACAAGAAAATTTTAAAGGAACTGAGATGTACTTCCTGAGGTAAAATAGATCCAAGCATCCCCTACCAACTGTCCTTAGACAATCCAATCACCGCTGAATGGAACAAATTTATTTTGTGGCTCCAGACAGGAACTTAGAACAACCAAGAAGGCAGTCTTTTGCTCAATATTAAGAACTATCTAACAATTATGGATGACCAACAAAAGAATATGCAGCTATTCTGAGTCATATTTCTCTATAACTGGAGATAGTCAAGCAAAAGTTTAATGACCATTTCTTGGGAATATTGTGAAAGAGATTCATGCATCAAAGAAGAGCTGGCCTATAAACAGCTAAAGCCCTGTCCACCTTTGCAATTACAATAAGTTGAGAGGTCGAATTTGTTTTTCTCAGTCAATGGATACAAATACAATTCTCAATAAAACTTCCTATTGGTGCAACATTGCTTGAGTTATCTCTTCATTCTTTTTTTTTTTTTTTTCCTTTTTATGTAGTGGGTCCAGAACATCGGTTAACCCCACACCTTGTGAAAACAGATGCTGTTGTGAGATGGGTGGAAACTCACATTGCTCTCCCAAATACAAACTAGTGCTTTCAGGGTCACTTTCCGGAGGGATGGGGCCAAGGTAATCGACTTAGGCCTCTTGTTAGAATCTCAGGAGAAAGCCGAGTATCAGAAATGGAATCCTAGCCTTTATAAAAGAGCATGATTTATCTGGTGCCTGTTTCCCACCTCTATGGAAACTGTGTTTGATTTCAAGTTATAATCATTTTAAATGTCAAAACTATCTTCACAGCACACAACCGGAGGCTGTGTTCAGAAATCCAATGAAATTCCAGGGAAACCACTTACACTGCTTTGTATTTTGGGAAGCCTCTCAAATAAATGCTCCCTGCTCAGGGAATTTAGGACACAAGTAGAGACACTTCTCTTAAGTTGGTCACTCTACTTTACTGTCTCCACTCGACCTGAAACATAAAAAGGGGGCCATATGGCATTCTAACACCTGTGCTTCATATTAAAGCATATTGCTTCAAATGATTTTTCAAGCTGTGAGTCGAGATATTTTGTGGCAAAGGCTTTTTAAAAAAAATTTTTATCAACTTTTTTTTTTAGATTTTATTTATTTATTTTAGAGAGGAGAGACAGAGAGAAAGAGAAACAGAGAGAGAGAGAAAGGAGGAGGAGCAGAAAGCATCAACTCCCATATGTGCCTTGGCCAGGCAAGCCCAGGGTTTTGAACCGGTGACCTCAGTATTCCAGGTTGATGCTTTACCCACTGTGCCACCACAGGTCAGGGCTGTGGCAAAGGCTTTTATCAATGCAAAGTATCTCCTTAAAAAACTACTCTATCAATACTTCCATTTGATGGAACATCACACAACCAAAATCATTACATTTAGAAAGAGTTTAGAATAACATGGAACAATACTAATGTCATTTTTTGTCAAGTATGTACAGTTTACTAGTGACCAACACCCACACATGAAAGACTATAGACTTCTGGCCAGAATATGATTGGCAGGACTGAAATCTCAGGACTGGTGGGCTCTGGGTTCCGACCTGGTAGCAACAGGTCTCATTCAGGGTACACCAGGATGGGATCACAAGCCAGGCTCACCATTCAAGTCTGGGGCGAGAGGGTCTCTCTCCCACTCTTCACTCCGGAGGAAACACAATAATAAAAATAGCTCAGCCCAACCTCTGGGGCAAGTGCATCTCAGTAGATGCGAATACAGGAAGGCAGGTGGAACCAGGCACCAACTCAAGCTCCCCTCTCTTCTGTGCTGGAGCCACAATATTCCCAGTATCACACTGGAGCAGTTCATTGGGGCTGCTATAACAAAGTATCACGAACTAGATGGCTTAGATCAACAGGAAAGTATTCTTTCACAGTTCTGGAGGCTAGATGTCCAAAGTCAAGACCTCAGCTGGGTTGTGTGCCCTCAACAGGCTCTAGGGAAGACTGTCCTTGCCTTGTCCAACTTCTGGTGACCCCAGGTGGCCCTTGGCTTACGGCCGCCTAACTCCACAGTCTTCACATAACTGTCTTCTCTTGTGAGTGTATGTGTCCAAAATGCCCTCTCTCACGAATAAGGGTATCAGCCACTGAATTAAGGCCCTCTCCAATCATCTTAATTTGATTACATCTGCAAAAACCTTATTTTTTAAATAAGGTTGCATTTCACAGGTACCAGGGCTAATATGTCAGCATATCTCCTTGGTGGGGACACAGTTCTAAATACAAAACACTCTGAGGCAGAAATTCTTACAAGTGTCTTGATCAGACCAGTCTCTGGATTGAGGACTCAGAGAGATGAATGAGGAAAACAGCAAAATCATTAGAGAGGAGCAAACAAAATGAAAATCCCCTCCATTCAAAATGAACATATTATTAAAGTTGTCATCATGCACGGGGATATAAAATTCCAAAAAAATACAGCCAATAAATAAATAACTCGAACACAAATTTATTTATATTTTATAAAAATATCAGACAAAGACTTTAAAACTAAATAAATTAAAGAGGATAAAAGAAGCTGTTGTGTTCAATAAAAAGTACAAGGAATTAAGAAGCAGGCAGAAATCTAAAAAGAATAAGAAGCTATGAAAAAGGACCAATTATACCCGAAAAATAAATTATGGTTATTGAAATGAAATTGCCATGTCAGGATAAATTCTGGACTATTCCTACTTGAAGAGAAAATTCATTAATTAGAAAAGTTTTGCAAAAGTCACCCTGAATATAACAGAGAAAGATAAAATTGCTTTTAAAAATTAGGACAGCTAAAATAAATAGAAAAGAGAATGAAAGTCTTCAATATTTAACTAATAGGAGTCCATGAAGTAGATAATAGAGGGACTGGCAAATAAGCAATATCTGAAATGATACTTTATTGAGCATTTCAAGAGAAAGAAATGTGTGCTCTCACAGCAATAGTGCCTTCTGATAAATAAAAATAAATCTATGTTTGCAGGACATTAAAGATAAGCAAATAACCTCAAAAGGAGCAAGTGAGAAGACACAGATTACACACACATGAGCAAGAACTAGCCTTTGAGAAGACCTCCCCGCCATGACCATAGATGACAAAGGACCGTGCAGCGGTCCCTCCAAAGTGCAGAGGAAAAATCAGTATTAACCTGGAATCTTATACCTAGTTCGACACTTGTTCAAATGCAATGGCAAATAAATATGTTTTCCAACCATAAAAGACTGTATTTACCTCTACACAGACACTGATAATCTCTAAGAGAACTACTAAAGATCGTACTTTAACGAAGAGAAAGGTGAACCTATGGGGAGAACATGAAATAAAAGAAAAAAAAATCAGTGAACACACACAAAGGGTTGTGATAATATCAGTAAATGAAATTAACTACTGGCTGCGAACAATAACTACTACTGGCTGTAAGCAATAATAAAATGATACCAATGATTGTTTTAAAGAGGGGTAAAACTATAACTCTAAGCAGCTCTGACAGGAAAGTGGGGTTCACTGAGAAGTTACAGTACACTAGGACTCTGAAAACAGACTAAAATTACTAGAGAATCTTAAGATCATTAAGTACACATGAAAAAAGACTGCAATGAAATACAATAAAACGTTAATAATGGTCCTCTCAGAGAACAGTCTAGTATTTTTTCCTTCCTTCTTATTCTCCTCTGTATTAAATTTCCCAAAACAAATATATAGTCCTTTTACAAAGAAAAAGTTCAATCACCTGTACAAAATCACTTCCCGTCACCTTTTATTTTGTCTTTCCCTAGTCCCAAAGGGATGCCCCCTTTTTATTTTCCAAGTGGAAATGACAGGGTTTGGCTCGGGAGAGAGCCAAAGACAAACTTGGATCCAGAAAGCCTTTACGAGGGTGCAAACTTGGACTTGTGTTACACCATCTGCTGAAGGTAAAGACAAGCATTACAAGGTGTCCCCTCTCTCTTCGATTGCTTTAATTTAAACCCACAGAGGTTCTGAAGGGACTGCTATCTGAAGTGTCCTGCAAATTATCTCGTCTCCCCCACCCCCTGCATAATAATTAAATATTTGTCAGGAGGAAGGAGACAGTTATGCAACAAAATACAATATCCTCTTTGAAGACTGGATCCCTCCCTCTGTTTCTCTGAAGGGTGCCATTGCACACATCTGCCTTCCACCAAGTCTATTCACAGGCAGTAATTACTCTGGCATGAAACATTTATTTAAAAAAAAAAAAAAAAAAAGCTGGCTCCATTCCTATCTGGTTTATGCCTCAGAGTTTCTTTTTCCATAGTAAACACCCTGGGTAACCAGGAAGGGGGTCTTGTACTTCAAACCTAAGCAGACTCAACCGTTGGAACCAAACTGATGTTCTGAAGAAGAAAACTAAATAAATCACACCATCCCGTTGTATCCTTTTTATTTGAAAGCGTGTTCTAAAATGGATCCACTAGCCAAACAGTTTAATATTTCAAGGGGAAAAAAAGAAAAGACAAAGAGCCATTCTAGATAAGGGGGAAGAGAGAGTACTTACTATAGGTTGTTGGCAGACTGCCATTCTGTGCACGTTTTTGCATTTTTAAACAGTGCTTACCCAATGCTCTCCTTAATCCCATTAAATGAAAACTTTCTCTAATTTTAAAATTAAATTTCCTGTATTTCCTGATAGGCTTCCAAATTCTTCTCCTTCCCTCCTCCTCTCTGAGTCCCATGATATTTCTACAAGAAGAGGGGTATTAGCCTGCTGGATAGATTCCAGCTGGCATAATTGCCCTGGGCCTGGCTTTATCCCTCGGGGGTTTTCCATTGGGCACAGATTGTTTCTTTACTTCCCGTCCTGAAGTAGGGAAGCTACTGCCCTAGGGATGGAGGCTTATGGCTGCAACCATCACCCCCACCACATGGGGGCATGCTTCAGTCATTCACTCTTCAACCTTCGAAATGTTGTACTCCAATCTTCTTTTACTCACCCCTAACATAAGTAGATGTGGAGCACACATGCATACAGTATCTTTATTTGTAAACTATGGCCTTTCCTGGCTGGGTAGCTCAGTTGGTTGGAACATCATCCCAAAGCACCAAGGTTGTGGGTGGGTTCAATCCTCAGTCGGGCATATACAAGAATCAACCAATGAATGCATGAACAACAAATCGATGTTACTCTCGCTCTGTCTCTAAAAATCAATAAAAAAAATTTAAATAGCCTGACCGGTGGTGGCACAGTGGATAAAGTATAACCCTGGAATGTTGAGGTTGCTGGTTCAAAACTGCAGGCTTGCCTGGTCAAGGCACATATGAGAAGCAACTACATGAGCTAGTGCTTCCCACTCTTCCCCTCTCCCCTTTCTCTCACTCTCTCCTCTCTCTAAAATCAATCAATCAATAAAATCTTTTAAAAAATTAAATTAAAAAATTAAAATAAAAACTATGGCCTGTAGTACTATACAAATAAGTTGCATAATTTTATAAAATAAAACAATTTTTATAAAATAAAAATTAAATAAACAGTATTTTAAGAGAACAAAATCATTAAATTATTAATAATATTCTAGTACAAGCAAAAGAACTAAGTATCTGGCATTACTTTTGAAAAATTTGATGATTCCTTAACTCAGTGATGTGTTTTTCATTTCTGTATAATTGGATCCTTAGTTTGATTAATATGCAGAGCTGAAAAGGATGCCTCCCACAGATGTACAAATCCCAGTAGAAGAAACACATCATTGGCTGTACTTTTGTAACCACATCTATTTGTTAAGTATTAATTATGCAAAAGTTTTGGTTGAAATTCAGCTGGTAAGATTCTATCTTCCCTTCCACCACTCATTTTTGCTTACAAATTCATTGGAAGATACTATATTTTTATTTTTCCAAATGGGTTAACAACCTACTGCAATGCTATACTTTCAAGCAAGTTAGAAAATTCTGTTTCTATGCTGTTTTAATATGCAGATATAAAAGTTTCTGTAGACAAAACATGTACTCATTTTTGGAGACAAAAACATACAAAGCACAATCTAGTTTAAACTTGCATCTTTCAGATTCTTTCTCCATAGCAAGAATTTATTTTGAAAATAGGTTGTTTATTAAATTCATTTTCGAAATACCACATTTATGTGAAGGGACAGATAAAATATATTTTCAAAAATATCTCACATAACATTCTAATGACAGCCATTTAATATCACTTCGAAACACTTGTGATTTTGTAAAAATATAAACATTTGCAAATTATCTTTAAGTTTTATAATAAAAAAATTTATAAAGGTATTGTTGAAACTCTATGCAATACAAAATATGGACACTTACTATATTAATACAAAATGTTAAGTTCCTATTATGCTGTGTGTGTCAAAGTTTTCCAGAAAGACAGAACCAATAAAATAAAAAAAGATTTATAGTTTTTCTTAAAATTGTAGGGACTGGCAAGTTGAAAATTCATGGAGCGGGCCAGCAGGCTGGAAATTCAGGGAAGGCTGCTGTTAGTCTTGGGTCTGAATTCTATGGGCCATCATGTTGAAAACTCATGCAAGTTTCTGTGTTGCAGTCTTGAGGCAGAATTCCTTCTTCCTTGCAAAACCTGTCTTTGTTCTCAAGGCTTTCTACTGATTGGAGGAGGCCCACCCACATTATGGAGAGTAATTTGCTTTACTCCAAGTCAACTGGTTTAAATATTTAAAATTACCACTATGGCAACATCTACACTGGTGTTTAAGCAAACAACTGGGCAACATTGCCAAGCTGACACATAAAATTAATCCTCACATATGGAGGGGTCCTCCTCTCTTAATTTCTATGAATGCTTGTACTTAAAATTTTATAATATTAACCACTTTGATGCAATCCTTAACGCTAAGTGCATTCTGTAGCAAGGGAGCGGAACCGAGTAAAACCGCCATTTTGGACCGTGTGCTGAGTCCCAACTCTCACTCAGGGCACCGTGACTGCAGTGCCGATCCAGGCGCTAATCTAAGGAATGCTTACTTCTGAACATTTTTAGATTCAAAAAGGTAAAATTGAAATATTTTCTTACCATGAGTCCATTTGGAATCTACTGGTCTGAAACCTTAGAAAGAAGGCTTCAGACCAATGATTTCAAAATTTAGAACACTAAATTTAAAAATCTTCTAAGAACTGTGTTAATAATGCATATTTCTAGGTGAGAGCCACTGAACCCATGACCCAGTAAAACTGGGCTACAAGCCAAGGGTCTGCGTTTTTAACCATCACTCCAGAGATTCTGATACCCGCCCTCATCAATTGAGTGGCCACTAAAGACAGGGCACTGCGCCAAAGAACACGATGCCTTCTCTCCCCTCCAAAGGTACAAGTTGCAGTTGGTCTCAAAGAATTACATGTTCTGGGTTCATGTCTCTTTAAATGTACAAGCCATTGTCATGAAAACCAGTAAATCATCTTCTGCATGTAAGTCTTTAAGATAGCAATTGTTTAGTACAAATATTTCTCACTCATGCACCTTTGGATGCAGCAGCAGGTCAGAGAGAGTGCCTGGCTGAGAAGAGAAAACTTGGCGTCCAGTTATAGCTCTGCCACCCACCGGAAGAGAAAAGCGACCTTGGGCAAGTTATAAAACCGTTTTCTATCTTGGCTTCCCTAAATGTAAAGTGAGAGGGCTGGACTAGGTGACTGGTAGTCTCTTCCAACTCAAACATTCTACGGTTCTCCCTGCACCTGGGAAATCAGCGTAGGTCTTTCTCCCTAACAAAAGCAAGACACAGTTTCAGATCATCAAAAAAGATCAATGCCTGCCCTTGAAGTTGGTACTCTTGCTTCATTCAATTACATTTCATCCAACTGACATCAGATGAGCCAGGCCGGTGATGCAGGTCTGGTCTATTTCAATAGTGACCCTGTTCACCAGAGATCAACCATGTCCTAACCAGGTCGAAGAAGGCAACAGTGGGAACGTGAAAACACCCCAAGACCAACTGAATGTGCCAGCCTCAGGCATGTGCAGTTTGTCCTGAGTCTGCCCGTGCCAAAATAAATGAAATTTACCAATGTCACAGAGGAAAAAGAATCACCCACTCTGGTTCCTTAACATCCCAGAAATAAAGCAAGCCACCTCAGACATTGTATTTATTTTTAATAGAAATAATACTCTCCCATTAACAGGCTCATTTGGACCATTATGCACACGCATTTTAACCATTCTGCTATCATTTGCATAATAATATAAAACTCTCCGTATAGATAAGGATTCATCAGCCAGTCTGCATTCACAAGCTGCTGCCCAGAGCAAAACTGTCACTAAGCAATTTGTCTCCACCACCTCTCCATTTCTCACCACACTCCAACAATAATTATTATTTTTAATCAGAACGTGTCTGATTCGTTCTTTAGATTACGCAGGCACCTTCTTGTCCATCATTTCACTTGGTCCTCACAACCACCCCGTGAGTTAAGCAGAGAGGACATGATCTCCATTTTACTGATAAGGAAACCAGGTTGCAGAAAAGTGAAGTGACTTATCAAAAGTAGCATAGCAGAAAGCAGCAACCTGTGACATGCCTACAGGTTTCCTGACTCCAAGACTGAATGGGGTCCCCTCATTATGATAGCTCTGGCTGATGAGTGAGCCCATCTGTCCACAGCAGCATTTCTCCTGCTGTGAAACTTCCCTCCACATCCAGATTCACCTCTCCTTTGTCTAATTCCTTAGGGACCTTTCTCAGGCCAGACAGCTAATTCTTACTAAAATGTTAATGGCTGCCACTCACTGTCTGTTTTCTCCTTCCAGGTAACACAGAGATAATCTAATACGCTTTCTGTAGGCAGTGCTTTAACTTGAAGACTGGACTCTAATGGTAGTGAACTACCAGGCCAATTAGGAGCAGATATATTTTTTGTATTTTGTATCAAAAGAGCTCTCACTAAGGCAGACCTTCAAGCAAAAATAAAGTACATTTAACACCCCACATCAGTCAGGTCCCAGTTCAATGTAAATCAGCAATTATGAGTGCTAACTACTTATATGGTAATCATCTACATGATATTAAAAGTCAAGCAGCTAACAAGTAAAAAAACCCTATACTCTTTATGTGGGGGTGATTAAAGCCAGAGAGCTTACAAAGAGAGACAACAGACTACAGGGCCTCAAGGGAGATGTCACTGCTGGGAAAAAAATAATCAGTGGTGATACTGAGCAGAAAACACTACTAAAAAGAGCCTCCTTTCAAAATAATTGACTTGATAAACTTTCTGTACTATTTTAAAACACAAACTTCAAACAATTAGACCAAGAGACTGAGACTTAATTGTAATAATCAAGAAACCAATACAAAGAGCGAGTCTGATCCAAATATCATGAGATGTGCAGAAGGACTATAGAATTTGGACCACCCCAAGAAGAGAAATCTAGACTAGGACAGCCCCAATTCTTAAAAGAATTGTCTAGGGGCTAAAGGCTTTCACCAGATTCACAGTGCGACAGCCATTAGCAATTTATATTAAGTCCTCACTGTGACTGTTGTGCTTAACGATGCCTGAGCTGACATAGCAAACTGAATGTATGTTCTGTTACATGGTGGAATCCGGTCTCTCAACTTTCTCTTTAGATGCCTACATAAGGCCCTGAATAAAAGAAAGCTTTCAAGTAATGTTATGGATAGATCCCTGGATTGAGTGGGTAATGCCCAGTTACTATAGTTCAGAATCTAAGACCTAAAAAGATAAAAGATCTTAAAAGACTTGAACAAACATTTCACAAAAGAGAATACCCAAATAGTCAACAAATATATGAAAAGGTACTCAACTCCATCAGTCATCAAACAAGAAAAAAAAAAAGCCCTGGCCAATTGGCTCAGTGGTAGAGCATCGGCCTGGTGTGCAGGATTCGATTCCTAAACCAGGGCACACAGGAGAAGCGTCCATCTGCTTCTCCACCCCTCCCCCTCTCCTTCCTCTCTGTCTCTCTCTTCCTCTCCTGCAGCTGAGGCTCCATTGGAGCAAAGTTGGCCCGGGCGCTGGGGATGGCTCTATGTGGCCTCTGCCTCAGGCGCTAGAATGGCTCTGGTTGCAACAGAGTAATGCCCCAGATGGGCAGAGCATCGCCCCCTGGTGGGCATGCCAGGTGGATCCCAGTCGGGCGCATGCGAGAGTCTGTCTGACTGCTTCCCCGTTTCCAACTTCAGAAAAATACAAAAAAACAAACAAAAAAAAAGTTAATTAAGACCATAGGAGATATGACAACACACTCCCCAGAAAGGCCATACTGAGGGGCAGCAAGAAGGTGGAGCAACTAGACCATTGTACATGGCTGACGGGAAGGAGAATCGCTCTATCCACTTTGCAAAATGTTTTGTAGAACCTATGAGAGCTAAATATGCTTAGGTCCTTTGCCCCAGCAACTCCTTCCTGGATATGGCTCCTAAAGAAATGACTGCTTACGTCTACCCAAACTCATACATGTGCAAGTTTGTAACTACATTATTTGTAAGAGCCACAACATAGAAACAATCGAGATGTTCATAAAAAGTAGAAAGTGCAAGAAATATGTGGTGGATTCATGCAGTAGAATACTACTCAGTAATAAAAAGTAATAAACCCTACTGATAAATAGAGCAACATGGATCAATCTCATAGACATGAAGTTGAGTAAAAAATGTCAGACACAAAAGAGTGTATACTAGATAATTCTATTATAGGAAGTTCAAAAATAGGCAAAACTAATCTATGGTGATAGAAGTCAGGATACTGGATGCTCAAGATGGGGAACGGATGTTTCCTGACTGGGGGGTCCAAGGGAGGCCTCTGGGTTCTGATCATGTTCTGTATACCTTGATCTGGATTAAAGATGACAGATAGATAATAGACAGACAGGTGGATAGAGAGATATATAGAAAGGCAGATAGATAGATAGATAGATAGATAGATAGATAGATAGATAGATAGATAGATAGATGTATATATGCATTTATATGTAAAACTGAATCAAGCTGTACGTGTAAGATTTGTGTACTTTTCAGTATGTAAGACAGACAAAGCCAGATGAGAGGACCCTTAACAAAGTGCTCCCCTGGCTGGGTTTCCTTGGTCCAAGTGGTTCTCACTCCGCTACACTCAAAGTGCCCACAACCTAATTATGGGCTGTTGGGGATAGGAAGGGATGAATTCACTTTTGGACTACACTAGACTGTGATATGTAAACAAAGAGCCACCAAAGAGAATATTTAACCCTTACTCTGGACACAGGAAAGGGTTCAGAGAAGGTGACATTGCAATTGGGCTCCGAATAATGAGTAGAGTTGAACCATGGGAGAAGGAAGGGAGGGGTGGGGGGAGGGCATTCTACACAATGAGAACAGTATAAGCAAAGACGTAGAGGTGAAAACATAAATGGCTTCCTCCAAGGGGGAAATATTTTTAATTTGGTGTGAGAGAAGCATGGATTGGGGAGCCAATCAGAGTGGTGTAGCAGGGAGGAGATGCAGATTAGGGATAGACACGATAGGTCTTGAATGCTATGGTTAGGTATTTCGGACCTGCAGCATGCAGCTAGGAGTTGGTTTATGGAAAGAGTATTGAGTTAAGACAGGACTTGTAGACAAGTCCAGGAAAGGAGGTACCAAGTTTAGCTCGAAACCAGCTTAGTCAAACCAAAAATGTCTCCCATCTCTGAGCTCAAACGGGACTCAGAAGTCTCTTCTAAAGCAGGCACACCTTCCTAATTACCCAGCCCTTCGTGGAAAAGTGAGTGCTAAGCCCGCCGCTAAGCCAATTTTCTGGAAGCATCAGGTCTGGCTGCAAAAGTGTGATCTTTGACCCCAACATATGCCCAAGATTCTGGAACCAAAGAAATGACCCATTAAATACAAAAGTAGCCTCATGGGGTTAACATCAGACCTGGCTGAAGCTCCAGTTCCCAGCGCTCTCCTTAACTATGTCTCAGCAGAGAAAAATAAATAAAGATGCTTTTAGCAGTTCAGCCCAAATGCTGCTCTGAAGCCAGGAGTTGTTTACGCTGAGAAGAAAAGACTTTGCTACTACAGGGCATTTAAGCAATTTCTCTTATTCAAAGTATACCATATTCAGAATTGCAACACATAGTAATTAGTACACTCTTTAATGCATGCTTTATTTAAAAAAACAAAAATTCAGAGGTAGCAATTTTCTAACATGGGCCAATTAAGCCTTTCTTTATAGAAAAAATAATACATATTTCCAGCTTTAATAAAGCTCTGAAAATTATTTACTGAGTTTTTTTCTGGTAACAAAATTACAATCATAATGTGTTATTATATAGTCTCTACCCTACCAGCATGGTTAGAACCTACGATATTACTGTGGCGTTATGCTCGTTTATGAAGCATAGGCACTTTTACATAAACTGTGTCACAGACACCGTTCACTGAAAAAATACATGATGTGAAGCTAAGGCTCAGCGTTCAAGTGACCCAAGACCTCACAACACCAGCAAGAAAAAGAGCTCCGATTCTGACCCCGGACCTCTCGGTGCTGCCCTGACTCACACGCCGCCCTGGCCCCACGCCAAAGGCAACACACAGAGGCCATTGGTCATGTGGTCAGTGGGCCAAGGACTAACGTTATCTAAAAATGGCTGAGACACAATTACAAGCCATAACGCTCATCTCTTGTCTCCTTCCTCCTCTGGACCCCCATTCCAAAGCAGAGTCTGTTCCTGTAATATCCAAAGCCACAGGGAGGTTCCATTAGAGCCCCTTCCTCATTCAGCCCTCAAGGGGGTATCTCTCGTAGCCAGTAAGTGCAAAATGGAGTCAGGGACACAAAATGGGGCGACCAATCAGAATTGAGAGCTTCAATTGCTCTTCCTCCCACTTTGAAGTTGATACCTTCTCCTCCAATGAAGTAATATACTTTACTGTCCTGCGAATAACTCTATTACAGTTCAAACCACCCTATCAGTGTTTACTTAACCATATTCTTCTGCAGTAGACAATTTTCTTCCAATAATTTTCTTCTAACTTACTGCTTTTCTCTTTTCCCGCCTCTTTCTTCTCAGTTACCACCCTCCTGTTAAGAAATACAATTGTGCCCTGGCCAGGCAGAACATCATCCCAATAAACGCCAAGGTTGCAGGTTCAATTCCTGGTCAGGGCACATAAAAGAAATACAACTGTGGTTGTCCCCAGTACACAAGTTCTCATGCCATGGGATCCTAATTTATATTCCCTTTAGAAACATGTCACACAAAGAAGAACATGGGTTTAATGACCCAGAGCCTCTAACTCTAAGAAGAGAAAGGGGCAAGAGAGGGATTTGAACCGAGAAAGAGAGAGAGAGAATGAGGGAGACAAGACCACAGGGGAGAAACCCAGTTCTGCTCAGTCTGCCCTGCCTCCATCCTGATGCCCAAACACGCACGACTTCACGTCCCATCAGATAACCCACTCACACTAAGAATGTCAGTGAATGATATAAATTTGACTGCAGAATTTATAGGGGGCAGGGAGAGAGAAAAGGGATAGAAAGTTTC
Organism: Saccopteryx leptura; assembly: GCF_036850995.1. Taxonomy (NCBI): domain Eukaryota; kingdom Metazoa; phylum Chordata; class Mammalia; order Chiroptera; family Emballonuridae; genus Saccopteryx; species Saccopteryx leptura. Next base: position 352,698,358 of record NC_089505.1, read on the forward strand.
ATATCACACCCCAAAGCCCACAACTTCGTACATTCAACATGCCTCCTCTCCCAACTCTCTCTGTTATAGCATATTATACATAACTTTCTGAGCTCAGAAACCCCACCGCTGCCCCAGTCCAAATCCTTCCTCCTACAGCAGGGTGGCTTTACCCAAACCTTTCCAAACACGTGCGTACGTATACTGTACCACACGAACACTCAGCGAACAGCCACCCGCCCTGGTAGGTCCTTGTAGGTTAAAAATAGCAGTCTTTTCCTGTCACTGACAGACAATAGCTTAAGCAATCAAAGAAGGACAGAAGCTAGCATTTGTAGGCACCTATTAGGCACCAGCGAGGTGTTGAAGTTGTTACCCATGTCTTGCCCAATGGCACCACTTAAGATTCTTCTAGTTGGTGGCATGGTCACAACAAAGGAGAGATATTACTCATGTCTTCACTGCCCAAGTGTCATTTTTACCTCCACCCTTCTGTGAGGTGTGGAAAGTGCCTAAAATGAGACAGTAAGCAGAACTCGTTTAGACCAGGCTGCTGACATGACAGACGAGAGAGGAACGTGCGCTCTAGCCCACTCTGGCCCTCCTTTGAGGCTTTGGGATAATTCAATACAGGCTTCCCATTCGATGTGAAATGTTGAGTGGAAGAAATGCAAATGGGCGGGAGCTGGGCAGGAAAGAGATGCTGTATCAAAATCTTTCATGTTCCAGATCAGACAAGGTTTTTGGGTTTTGTTTGTGGTTTTTGTTGTTGTTGTTGATGATGTTTATTGGCTCCAAATGACAACTAATTTCTGTCCCTGAATGAAATTCTGTAAGTTTCCCGTGACCTTCCTCCATGTGGACATTTGGCAAGAGCCCGGGCCACGCAGAGAAGGAAGCACTGTGTGGTGGCAGGGGCTGGAGCCCCAGGGCCACAGGTGGACTTTGATGGACAGGAATAAAGATGAGTCCTCTTGAAGCCAGGATGGGACGTTCAGCCTTGGAAAGTAAACATTATTCTATCAGGAAAATAAATCAGAGAGCCTGCGCCATGACCACTTTTTCCGGGCCATGCTGGTGATGCGGAGGGTGTGTGCGCAGACCACAGGAATCTGAACCCCACCCGCCTCCCCTCTGCTCGGTGCTCCGTGCTCCGCTGCCCGCTACACACAGCCAGGGAGAGCCCCAGACGCCGCCGGCCTTCTGGAGTCTTCGCTCCGTGTCTGAGTGTGCGTGTGGTTTCTCCCGTTTGTGTCTGTGCTGGGCATTTGTTTGTTTGTGTGAGTGCTTGTTTGTTTGTTTGGCCGGCTCCTGTGGAAGCTGGTGGTTGTCCTTCTTCCCCTGGTGTGGAATGCCTGCCAAGAGGCTGAGTGTCTGTCGGTTTCTCTGTCTGTCCCACCGGTCAGCTGCCAGGTGCAAGGTGCTGGCCAGGCTCACCGAGTATGTCCCGGTGGCCCCAGGAGAGCGCGGAGAGGAGCACTTCGGGGCAGGGAGTTAGGCAGGAGCCTCCCAACCTTGGAGGAAGCCCCAGGGGAGAAGCAAGTGACTGTCACAGAGAGAGCCACTGAACGTAAAAGTACTTGGGCAGAGGTGTGGGGCACTATGCTCGGGATGGCAATCAGTGCGCCCTTTTGAATAGAAGGAACACAGGTTCTTCCGGTGGTGGGGGGGGGGAGAGTAGTTTGGGGTCCTAGTAGACTTCTGTGAAAGCACAAAGAAACGGGAGGGACAGAATTTCCAAGGTGGTTACAATCTTCCCTCGTGGCCGGGAGGTGCGTCCTACCTCAAAACCTGAAATAAACTCAAACATCCCACCTCCGGAGGATTTGGAGTCATTTTTTAAAAAACACAGGCTTTTGCTTTGAAGCTATTTCAAAAGCCTGAGATATAATTTAGTGTGTGTGTGGGGGGGGGGGGGGGGTTTGGGGGGAGCTACAAGAAAGGAAAAGAAGCAAAAACACAAGTTATAAAAAAAAATGAAAAAACAAAAATAAAGTACTAAAATTAAATTTTGCCACCGAAACACAGGCCTTTCGGCTTCTCAGCAATCACAGCTCTGGGTTGCTGTTTTGGTAAACAGATTTCTGAATTTTATTTTGAACGGTATAATTTTCAGATGAAGATTTTTAAAAGAAGTACAGGCTCAAAAGGAGGTAGAATGAAAGAAAGGAAACTATCTCCTTCCAACTAGTTCACACAGTAGAGGGGCCTGGGCACGAGGTGAACTTAAAGGAATGAATGTTCCTAAAGTTTCCACTATTTCTGTGCGTCCTGCCTTCTCTGCGCTCGGTCAGTTTTCCCTGCCCAGGGAGCTGGGCCCGTCTGCATTTCACCAGAGATAACATCAGGTCAACACATTAATTACTAAATCCCTCTTTCAGAGACTTGACTCAGGTATAAAATGTGTTTGGGGCTTCAACTTGGCAGATAGGATCTCAAACCAACCGTTCATTCTCGCACATCTTTTAACTGCTTATTTTCTGATCCCAAAGTGCAAATAAACTGAAGGCCCCACCTGGAAATTATCCATAGTGCATCCCAGCAGGCAGGCCCTCACTAACTGGACCGTGAAAAGGTGGAACAATGCTACTTGGGGACTTCTTTGCAGGGAAATGGTCAACCAGGAAAGAGGCGGGTGGCGGGGGCAAGAGGGAGCTCTTATTTTGAAAATTCCTTGTAGTTTGTTTTTGGAGCGTCAAGGAGAAACCTGCAAGGAAGGAGAGAAACCAATTTCTTCCTCATTTCTCCTCCCCTTGCAACTTGTGCGAAGTGTTATCGTATTCATGTCTAGAGCCAGGTGCTTTTTTTTTTTTAACAGAATTTGATAGCGCGATCATTTACCAACTGATGCAAGAAGTCACGCTGGGCGCTGGGGTGACTACAAGGCAAAAGCCATGGCCACTGGCTTCCTGGTGTCAGGCTGGTGATATGGACCACATGGAAGGACAAAGAAAAGAAGATGGTGGCATCAGCCACATGCTAAGTACATTGGTGAGAAGGGCCCGGGCACAGGGAGGTGGAAAAAATAGTAATGGCCCAGAAGGTCAGGATTGCTCAGTGGAGTCATTAGTATAAACTTTAGAGCCAGACGGCCTGGGATTTCAATTTGACCTTACTTTGGACAATTTTTTTAATCTCTCTGTGACTCAGTGTCCTCAACTGTAAAATGAGGTTAAATATAATACTGGCCTGTTGGTCTCTTACAGAACTCAGAGCAGCACCACGCACTAGGGAAGCACAAAACGTGTCAACAGGTGTATTATTACAAGAAAAAGGTTGATGTTGGAGAAAATGAAAAGGAAGGGACCAAGCTGAGAGGCCCAGTGGCTCAACTTCTATGGTCCTTTGTCTTTCTTTCTTGAGTCTTCATCCCTAACCTACTGGCCGAGACTCCTCAAGGCCGTGGGCAGAGTTTCCGCACCTCATCTATAGCTCTTCTCAGGGTGCCCGGGGAGGGGAGAGCTTCTCGCTCTGTCCTGTCCTCCCCGAGTCACACCTGCATGTGGAGGCCCATGTGGCCTGTCAAACACCCCAGCTTTGCCATTCCCCAGTTTCCCAGCATCGCCACACTAATTCACTCTCTTCTGGATGCAGGTAGCAAAACTCAGACTCAAACTAGCCTTCGCAGAAGAAAGCTGTTGAAAGAATGCCAAGGAGTCCCGGACATGGAACTTGGGAAGCAGGGACAGCAGCAGCCCAGGGGGTCTGGAGTCTCAGCCTGTCAGGGCTTCCTTCCCTTCCTGTTTCTGCCTCTCTCCGTTCGTTGGCTCAGTTCCTTCAGTCCGGCTCTCTCAGGAGGCAGGAACCGGAGCCACCAGCAGCGCCCGGCTGACATCCTCCCGTTCTGTCCCGAGAACAGTAAAGGGCCTTTGTTCTCTCTCTTAGCTACAAGCTGGATCCCAGAGATGACTCTGGTTAGGTGTGGGTCACAGGTCCACCCCCTGCACTAATCCCTGTGGCGCGATGTGGGGCTGAGATACTGCGGTTGGGCAGCTGTCTTCTCAAGAACAGCTTCTGTGGCAGGAGCATGGAGTCCAGTGAGAATATGCCAGGTTCCCAGGTCCCACATTCTCATAGGCTGGGACTGGGCTGGGGGGGGGGGGCTGTTCCCCAATAAAATGAAGTGCTTTTCTCTTAAGGACACAGCCATGCCAAGAAGACAAACATGAGGCTGCTTTCAAAATTATAGAGTGTCTCTGTGGGGAGAGCACTCATATAGATAAGATTTGGCCGACCTGGGTAAAATATATGGCTGCTCGCTTCTGCAGATTCCTGACCTCTCCTCCTTCATGACAAGCCGATTCCTTCTCTTTATTTCATAAAGACGAACTGTTTCTGTGTGGGGACACCCATCATATAACTCCAAAAGCCTCCATCCACTTTGCACCCTGAAAGTTAAAATATAGTATCAATCTCTCTCTCTCTGTGCCTTGTATGTGGTAGCTACTCTGTAAATATTTGTCGCTTGAACACGTGAGTGAGTGATGATAATGTGGTTTCCCGTCTCAAATGCGATAGCAGAATCATAGATAGATTGATTGTCTACCTATGTCACAATGCAAGCACTTTGGCTTTAGCCTATGGCATCTAATCAACAGACACCTCAGTTTCCCCACTTTGAAGACACAAAAGTAATGCTTCCTCTCTCAGAAGACTGTTGTAAGAACTAAACACCATGTATGACAGTAAACACATATTACTTACATCACTGTTTTCCTACTTTGTGCCTTTTTTCCTTGTTGGTTTTCCCATCACCGCCACCTTACTTCCTGGGCTGGGGGGTAGCATTTTAGTACTGACAGAGGAATTTAAAATAATTTAGTTCAATGTTCTTGTGTGCAAATGACCAAATCTTCATAGGCTATTGAATGTATTTTCAGGACCTTTGAGGACCATGAGACCTTTTAAATTTTGTTTGGAATTGTTAGATAGAATAGGAGGGTAGTTCTATTGTCGATTTCTTAAGGGACCTGCACCCTGTTTTCCACAGTGACTGCACCCCTTTACATTCCCACCAGCAGTGGGCATTGTACTTGAACACCAATGCAGTTTAGTCTGGGGAAGTTACATAAAGTTCAGTCCTCTCACAAAAGTCAGATGATTCTGCTTCTACAAGACCCTTAAACAGGACGGAAATCCATAAGACCACCCATGGCACAGGTGGAGTTCCTCTCTCAGCCAAGATGAACAAACTGACCTTCTCATAGCACAATGCAGGGAAAAGATAGTGGGTCATACCAGCTTACAGAAGACATCAGCTGCTTGAAAAGAAACACAATCTGAAAACTACCAGCAAAACTTCCTAACGAAGCCAAAGGGCATTCATGTTCTGCCCTCTGCCTTCCCGCCAAGCTCCAGCCTCTGATTGCCTTCAGCTTGGACTCTGTGTTCCAACAACTATTTTTATTTCCCTGAACACTCCACGCGTCCCCATGATTCCGGGCCTTTCTTTTCCGTTAACTCCGCCCGGAACAAGTTTTCCCCCACACCATACAACCTACATTCCGTTATCCACCTGGAAAACTTCCAGAAACCCCTAGGAGAAAGTCTGTGGAACTTTCCAGACCCTCCCTTCGCCTACCACAGTCATGCCTTCCTCTGCGCCACCTCTAAGCATGGGGCGTCCTCTGAGGACAGATGTAGAATTCCATTTTCCTTCATATGCCCTTGTAATGGGTGTGCCTGACCTTAGCTTTCTGACCGCTGACACCCACCTCAAAGACATCCATCTCGAATAAACATTGCCAAACATATGATGCAGTGACTAGCAAAACAATTACATAAGGACCCGGGCCACCTCTATCCACAGTGTTCCACCCTGGGTGACCTCGATACCCCACCACTTGAGTGACCCTGCTTCTCCCTGCTGCTCCCTAATTCCCACTCTTGTGTTTAAAGTGCACCGATGGAGAGCAAGCCTGCTAAGCTCCAGACACCCCAGCCTCAGACACGAATAAAGGCTGAGCCCCAGGTTCCCATGCTCTCTGCCCACAGGTCCCTGTGTGGCTGCTGGGCAAGCAAGTGTGTTAGGCTTGCTCCCTTGTCCTTTGCCTGATTGGTGCATGAGAGCGGGACAGCACCACGTGCGTCTAATCTACATGGGGCTGCAGGTGCTGGCCCTTTGGGCAGCAGATTGTAAACTGCAGATTGACTGCTACCATTGGGAGGGGCCATTTTTGCTATTGTTTGCCGGAGAGGGGAGAAGGGGTCTACCCACCCCCGGGTCTATTTGCTCATCAGTCCAGAGAGAGAGAGAGAGAGAGAGAGAGAATTGGCTCCTCTGTCTGCTTGCTCCTCTGCTTTTGCGAGACTCAAATAAACAGAACGTCCCACCATCGTCGGGCTCCACAGTTCCTTTACCGTCAGCCTGAATCCAATGCGAATCTGCATGGCCTTGGCTCCCAGCCTTACAGTGGCCCTCAGATGTGTTGTGTGCCCTCCAGGATCTGAGAATAACTCTCGCCCTTCAATTTCCCTGAGGGTTGTTGTTGACGTGTGTCCTACAATCGCAATAGAAACCACAAGGGCTGGTCCAGTCATAACCGTGGCTTTGGTGGGAGAAACATTTGTGGGAGCTCAGCCACAGCAGAACGGGCCCTGGAGGGGGCCTCAGGCATTCCTAGCTGACAGCATCACCGCAGATAAGCTGAGTGAACACCCCCCCACCGTCAGACCACTATCGATGTGTAATCTATATTAGATTAAATCAAATTGAATTGGTTGAAAAACAACCAAGAAGGTATAAACATGAGATTTTTTGAGAGTTCAGCTCAGCCTCCCTCTTTTCTATGTAAAACTATTTACGTTCTGGAGAAGTTGCCTCTGGGTAAGATATCCTTGCAAGTGGTCCTTTATTCTCAGTTCTCCTCCTTCATTCTATAAGCACTGGGTGCCAGACACTAGGACAGAAAGATGGATAGTTCAAAACTCCTGTCTCAAAGGACAAATGATATTGCAAAGTTTTTAAGACATATTCAGAAAAAAAAGTAGAGAAGGATTATTACCATGTAAGAAAATTCAAGAAAGTACCTTGAAAAGGTCAGAGGTCATTTCATAGAAGAAAGCAAGTATTCAGAGTGCAAATTCAGGGAACAGCACCCAGGGGAAAGGATGTTTGAACAGGCTTTGAGCAGAAGTTTTGAAAGTATCTATGTATCCTCTAAATTCTCTTCTCAACACAAGATCTCTGCTAGCCATTTTCAGCAAGTCAGATTGCTCTGACCTTGAGAACTTTTTAACCACAGCATTGCTGAGTTTCTTTTCCACGACTTCAAAATCCATCTGGAAATCCTAGAAGACCTTTTCTGCCACCTTTAACAGACCCAGAACTCAGCTCTCCGTGTCAACCAGCTACAGGACACAGAGAGCACCATAATGCCATTATCATGTCATTACTGTTGTTGGTGTCTTGATAATGATACTACAATCCCACTGCCAGATAGCATAGTTAGTGTGAACTAAATGAAGAAACAAATATTTAGGAAAGCAATAAAAAAGGGGGGCTCTGTCATCACGGTCAAGGAAGAACTAGAAACAATGAAGGCACAGCTCAGATGATTGAGAGAGACAGGGTCATTAGGTGATAAGAATCCCGAAACTCTGCAGTTACTGCTGTGCTTGTATCTTCTTTATAATAAAAAAAAACGTGGAGGTAGGATTATTAACAAAGCAGGTGATTATTGGAAGTGATTTAAGTCTCTACATCCCAGTGAATTTCATCAGAAAACTAAGGAAATTTCCAGAGGAACCCCAAAGTGAATGCTGTTGGGATTTCTGAGGAAAATGGGAGCGAAGCCAAAATATCAAGAATTCGGTAGATGTAGTTTTTCAAAAAAGTGTGCAGCAGAATTCTCAGGTTGAGCCAAAGCCATGCCACCAAGCACGACTCAGGTCTACTCTGGACCCATCAGGAAGATATACTGAATGGGAGCCTTCTAGAAAAGAATTCATTGTAAGGGAAGGAAGAGTCAGGCTGACAAGCTTGGTTTAATCAAGATACTTTGGTTACTGGATGAAATGAACATCATGAGGTATGAACCTGTCGCATACACACATCAGGAAATTGGCAACCTCAAACATTTTTAGGATCGTGAACAGACACGACCACCCATTTGAAATCTGTCCTCCCTTTGGAAGAAGGGGCAGGGTCCAGGGAAAAGTAGGATGGAAGGGTGGCTACATGTTTGTTTTGTTTTTTATAAATGTGCTCTCTGAGCCTGAACTGCTTGCTAGCCAAAGACAAGGATTAGAACTCTGAACACTGAAGGAAATTAAGAAGTGCTACTTGTCTTAGCTTCAAAAATTTGTAAAGAATGCCAGAGAATTTCTAGTGGAATTAACCTGTTGCTTATGCTTGTTCCAGATGTGTTTAATTTATTTCTCATTTCCCTCCTGATAAAAAAAATGCTCTAGCATTATGTTTCTAGTTCCTCTCATGACCCCAGCCCTGCCCAGAGATTCTGCTAATTATTTTAGTGAGCTGTGTCGAGAGATATGAGCAACTGAGCTACAGGAGTTCTTTTGCTCCTTTCTGGCCATTTGGAAGTCTGTTCTCCCTCCTTCCCTTGTCCTAGAAAAAGTAGAAACTCAGTCACGCTCAACAGCCCTAAGTGGGGCTGAGGTTTGTCAGATACACCTTAATGTTATGTCTGCTGCGTTTCTTTAAACCCAATACTTTCAAGTGAAGGCAGCAAGAAGGTGTTAGCATTTGAGCTTTGCCTATGGGGTTTGACTTAATAGCCTTAGAGATATTTTTCCACGTCTGTCTGCAATTTGTTTATCCTGAGAGTTGTCTGGTAGTTTCTCCTTATCTCTGGTTTTGCTTTTTATGGTTTCAGTTACCTGTGGTCAACTGTGGTCCAAAAATATTAAGTGGAAAATTTTTAAAATAAAAAATTCATGAGTTTTCAATCGTGCACCCTTCTGAGTAGCATGATGAAATCTCATGCCATCTTGACCATTCCCTCCCAGGACATGAATCATCTCTTTGTCCCGTGTCTCTACCCTGTATGCACAAATGGCCTGCTGGTCACTTAATAGTTGTCTCGGTTATCAAACTGACGGTCAGGTTACTGCAGTGCTGTGTCCAGGTAACCCTTATAGTAGCCTAACACTCCATCACAATGCCTACGTCATTCACCTCAGCACACAGGCACTGTAACATCTCACATCACCACAAAAAAGGTGAGTTCACCGCAAAAAGATATTTTAAAAGAGACCATATTCATTTAATTTTTATTACAGTATATTGTTATAATTGTTTTTATTTTAAATTACTAGTTATTGCTGCTAATCTTCTACTGTGTCAAACATAAACTTTACTATAAGTATGCACATATATGGAAATATAGGGCATGATACACAGGGCATGATTCTAGCATGGTTTCAGGCATCTTCTGGGGGTATTGAATGTATCTCAAGGACAAGGGGGGGTCTACTGTATAAATTCTAATGAGATGTATTGTAGAATTATCACAAAGAGATTCAGAATCCTTTATGTATTTGTGGTGAACATGGTGGACCAAAGAATGTAGGCATTCTTATCAATAATTAATGAATGAGCAAATGGTTGAACTTTTCTTCAATTTTTTAGAATGAATCAAAAATCTTTAAAATATGCCCGCCTTTTAACACCACACTTAGAAGTATATCATAAGGAACTGTTAAAGAATGGTGAAATGTTTTCCAATATCACCAAGTAATTCTCCAACTCTTGGCAGATACTGACTGGATGCCCTACAAATTTAACTCAGTTCTGACACTATCTACACCTGAGGCTAGCATCAGCTCTCACAGGTTCAGGGCTCCATCTTTCAAGATTTTCCCCTCCCATTTCAGATGCCAATCAGAAGTCCAAGTAATTACCTGTGCTTCAGACCCTCTGGCTGTAAATCAGAGGATCCCATGATCCCCTTGTCCGTATTAAATTTTAATTTTATTTATTCATTTTAGAGAGGAGAGAGAGGGAGAGAGAGAGACAGAGAGAGAGAGAGAGAGAGAAGAGAGAGTCAGGGGGGAGGAGCAGGAAGCATCAACTCCCATATGTGCCTTGACCAGGCAAGCCCCGGGTTTCGAACCGGCGACCCCAGCATTTCCAGGTTGACGCTTTATCCACTGCGCCACCACAGGTCAGGCCACCCTTCTCCGTTTTAATTTGCTAGAGTGGCTCACACAACTCAGGAAGAAGTTTACTTACCAGATTAACTTCTTATTACAAAGGCTATTATAAAAATGCAGGTGGGCAGCCAGACGGAAAGGTACATAAGGTGAGATCCTGAGGGTTGGAAGCATAGGAGTTTCTATCTCTGTGGAACACAGTATAGATGTGGATGTACTCACCAACCCAGAAGCTAATCAAGTCTCATTATTCAGAACTTTTTATAGAGTTTAATTTACAGCTCCCCTACTTCCTTGTCCCAGGGGTTGATGAGTAGGGTTGAAATTTTCAAGTTTCTGATCATTTGTTCTTCCTGGTGACCGGCTATGTGTGGTCCCCACCCTAAGCTACCTCTTTAGCACAAACTCACGTGTGCTCAAAATGGCTCCTGATGAATTTCAAAAGACACTCCTACCACTCAGCAAATTCCAAGGGTTTAGGAGCCCCGTGCCAAGAACCAGACACAAATACACAATTGTATTTTAAAATTTTAGCTCTAAAATATTCACACGATGTTTTTTTAAATGGGTCTTCAAAGCCAGAAACTATTTAAATACCCAACAGTGGGGAATGGGTTAAGTAAGTTGTGGCACCTGTGTGTATTAGAACACTACGCAGTCATCAAAAATGGGCATATTTGTCAAAGTGAGGGCAGTAAGGGCATATTTGTCAAAGTGAAAGAGCAGATTATAAAAACAGTATTATAGTATGATCCCATGTTCACAGGAGACACACCCACATATGCACTGAAAAAAATCCTTGAGGGAACTAATTCAAAAAATTAGCAACTATTTGTTACTATCTGTGGTGACAGAGTAAAAGATGACTTCTATTTTAATCTCTTTCTATTCCTCTCCTAAATATCTACTGCGAGGAAAAAATTCTGTGGCAAAAAATGTTTTCGCGGCCTGACCTGTGGTGGCGCAGTGGATAAAGCGTCGACCTTGAAATGCTGAGGTCACCAGTTCTAAACCCTGGGCTTGCCTGGTCAAGGCATATATGGGAGTTGATCCTTCTAGCTCCTCCCCCCTTCTCTCTCTCTGTCTCTCCTCTCTCTCTCTCTCTCCCTCTCCTCTCTAAAATGAATTTAAAAAAAAGTTTAAAAAAATGTTTTCGTCTGACTGGTGGTGGTACAGAGGATAGAGTGTCAGCCTGGGACCCTAAGGAACCAGGTTTGAAACCCCGAGGTCACTAGCTTGAGCATGGGCTCACCAGCCTGCGTGCAGGATAGCTGGCTTGAGCGTGGGATCACAGACATGACCTCAGGGTTGCTGGCTTGAGCCCAAGGTCTCTGGCTTGAGCAAGGGGTCACTGACTCAGCTGGAGCCCCCCAGTCAAGGTGCATATGAGAAAGCAATCAATGAACAACTGAAATGTCATAACTATGAGCTGATGCTTCTCATCTCTCTTCCTTCCTGTCTTTGTCTCTCTCTCTCAAAAAAAAATTATTTACCAAATGCCCATTACTCATCAGGGCTTGTGGATACCTAAATCCCTCTATAAAATGCTTCTTTCACTACGTGACAGTCTTTTTAGTTACATATAAGCAAAAGAAGCCTAGTACAGTGATTAAAATCTACAAAGTGTTGAAAAACTTAAAAAGTCACATAATTAATTCAAAACAGCAGCCAGGACTCAAATTCTTAAAGCTGAATTCAAAAAAGTAGATGCTGTTTTTCTATTAAACCTAATTTCTGTCATTGTCCGTTGGGGCTGAAAGGTACCTTGGTTGGTGATAATAGTCCTCAGCCACAGTACTCTGCAGCTGCTCCCCTCAAGAGTCATTTATTTCCTGACCCTCCAACCTGGGCTGGTGTTGGCCTTGACCTTGCCAGTTCTGAGCCTAGGCCTCCAGAGACCTGGCAGTTTCCACTCATTTAGAACCTTTGACCACCACGTGAATCAGCCTGGCAGGAAGAGTGAGTTTGTGAAGAAAGACTCCAGTCATCCCATCGTTTAGACGTGGCCTTCACAAACCAGCCAGTCCCAGCTGCCTCCCACTCGCTGACCGCAGACACATGGGCAAGCCCAGCTAAGGTCAGCAAAGCCCGGTGCGACCAGCAAAACCACCCAGAAGTGCCCAACCCCAAAAGCCAAACCACAGAACTGCGAGCTAAATAAATGTTTGCTGTTTTAAACCACCAAGTTTCGGGGTGGTTTGTCATGCAGCAAAAACTAACTGATACACCTGGCCTGGGCTCAGCTAACCCTCTTTGTTCTTCAATCAGAAAAGCAAGGAGCTGAATCAAGTGCCCCACTTAGAGTTACACAGTGAATCGACCAAACTGGGAGAGGAGCCTAGCTACCCAGCGGCGCAGCCCCTGAGGGCTGCAGGGAGGAAAGGGTTAACAGAGTCCGCATAAACCAATGCAGTGAATGAGCCTCGGTCTCCATGAGCTCTGTGTCCTCTTGCCAGCTCAGCTTGGCTGCAGGAGAAAGGCAAAATACCATGTGGGTTCTACCCTGGGCCTGTCCCAGTTCGTCCCAGCAATTCCCAGACTCGGACCACCTGGGAATTAGACCCCGAGAGACCTCAGAGATGCCCACTCTCCCTCCCTCCCTCTCCTCTTCTTCCTTTTCTCTTCAATATCCCTCTCTCTCTCTCTCTCACATACACACACACTCTCTCCGCCTGCCCACCTCTCTCAAAAGCCAGAGAGAAGCCCATCCCTGACCCATCCCACCATCTTCCCCTGATGGTACCCACCTCCTACATGCCCCAAAGAGGTCACATGGACAGAAAACCTCATCAAAATGACAAACTGAGTCTCAGGACTGCCCTGCAGTGAATCGTGAGATGCTCTCATTCAAAGTGCTTGGCCCCAAACATCAGCCAACGAATCCTCGCAGCCACCCCATGTGTTAATCAGGCCTCATTACTTACGAGTTACAGACGAGGAAAACAAAACCAGGGAGCATGACTGCTGTCCCCCAGGCCTCAGAGGCAGGACAGAGCCCTGGCCCGCCTGGCACCCGGGCCCGGCCAGGCCCCGACCACGAAGCCACAGCGGTCCCCTGGTGGAGGCCCGGAGGCCGGTGCCAAGGGGCGGCTCAAACTTTTCCTTTTCCATTAGCCACAGGTGTGTTTTACCACAGCCTAACTAGCAGCTACTATTTATTCTCCAGGATTTTCTAAAAATGTGCTTGTGCAGGCCTTCAAGCCAAAGCCGTTCCCAGCATCACCCTTTATTAAACCGCGCCCCAGCAATGGATTGAAAAATCACGAGCATTTTGAAACAGACTCGGTCCTTTACGGCTGAAATAATCTAATAGACAAGCTGTTGTTAATTTACAACCTTAATTTTCAGACACACTTCTTGAGTCAAAAGTACTTCCTGCTCAGTGATTCCTGTAGGGATACAGGTGGCCTGGGACTCCGTCCACATCTACTGTACATTAAAATGTATTTCTTACTTAACTTAAACATTTCTGAAATCTCAAGTTTATGTCTAGACTATTTTAATCAGCTAAATGTCATAATAAGCCATATGTCGGTCTTGATCGGTTACATACTCCAGCCCTACTCATAAAGTATCAAAAGGTGTTTTTAAAGAGAAGTCTGTGTTTGTTTTACCAAGAAAATGGTGCTTTCAGTCTATCATATCAGACATGCTGGCAGGCAGAAAAGGACCTTACGTAACTGGTGGAAAAATGGGGGTTCCCCCCCCCATGTACCACTCCATCAATATCACTTTTAAACCTCAGCATTTTGAAGCAATAGCTTATATTGGTCTAAAATGTCACTTGAACTTGATTGCTATCCACAAAATATCAACATTTAAAACAGAAGGGTGCTGAGTGGGCGTTTTTGTCACTGCTGTTCTCATTTTCACGTTTTCTGTTGTCAGTTCAGTCCCACTCGAGTTAGCCTATACCTCCTACTCCCACCCACCCCCAAAAAAAGTTTTCAAGTCTCTCAAACATAAATATGGGGGAAAGGAATAGCACTGCAGACTAAACAGTCATCCAAATGGTTACTGAGCACCTGTCAAGGCCCAGGTGTTGTGCTGGTTCTCGAGCCACGGGAATGAGCAGAATTCTAGCACCTGCATGCATGGAGCCTGTAGTTTTATTGGGGAGAAAGACATTGAACAAGTAACTCCACAAATAATCATAGAAATACATTTTCATAAGAGCTCTAAAGAGAAAGTTCTTGATACTGTAGAAGTTCACTCCAGAGGCACAAAGTGGCATATGCAGGATGAGGAAGCTTCCCCCCAAAAATGACATTAGGCCTTGACCTTAGGAATAGGGAGGAGATGGTCAGCACAAGCTGCAGGTGGAGCTGGCAACATGACGATTACATGGAAGACAAGAAGGGTGGGATGGAGGGGCGGAGGGGGGAACGCAGGGGACAGATACTTGAGGGAAGGAGAAGAGGAGAGAAAAGAATGAATTCAAATCTATTTTTTTAATATTTTATTTATTGATTTTTGGAGGAGGAGAGAGAGAGAGAGAGAGAAGAGGTAGAAAGAGAGGGGAAAAGCAGGAAACATCTACTCTTAGTAGCTGCTTCCTGTATATGCCTTGACCGGGCAAGCCCAGGGATTTGAACCAATGACCTCAGCTTTCCAGGTTGACACTTTATCCACTGTGCCACCACAGGTCAGGCTGAATTCAAACCTATTAACTTCACAGTTTTATGACAAGCCAGAAAGCATCAGAAACTGTCTAAAGTAACTTTGTGTCCGAGTCCAAAGAAACATAATTGAAAAAGCACTCATTAATCAGACTGGAAAAATAAAAGCTTTCTTATCAAGCTAGAGAGGGTACTTAACTCAAACTTTAAAAAAAACACAAAAGAATACTTCAAGGGAAACAAGTAAAGTGGGTTTTAATGTTGGCACTTGATAAAATTTTGTGAGCTGTGGATTTTTGAGTAAGAGTTTTTGCATGTAGATTTTTTTTTTTTTTTTTTTTTTGAGATGAAAATGGCCATAAAGCTTGTTCCTACCAAGCATGGACAGAAACACAAGGAGAGTTTGTCTCCTATGACACCATGCAACCACATAATTGCTCTTGGTTTGCATAATCAGAGGAGTAGGAAATAGTTTTTTTTTAATAATAATATTTTTAAATGATGATGTTTGCTCTGGGCATCTGGGCATTCTCTGTCTTCGTCCACTGGAACAAGTGATCATCGAGGGGAAAATAATGTGGTAGTTCTGTCTGAGTCTGTCCGCGCGTCTGCAGATGGCATTATGCTACATTCATCAGCACCCCAGTGCTGAATCAGGATCTACACTCTGCTCCAGCCTGTCCAGGCACTGGGCTAGTTTGGGCGCTATTCATCAGCGATTTCTGGTTCTCCTTCCAGAAAAATGGGATGGTGACACTTTTCTACCTCCTTGAAATGAGGCTTGGACATCTGATTTGCTTTGTCCAATGTCCAATGAAATGTCAGCAGAAATGACACCAGTCATTTCCAGGTGAACATTTCAAATGTTGATACAAGACTCACTTCTTTGTCATTCCCTGTGGCAGTGATCTTGTAAGTACTTATCGAGGTGGGTTCTGCCCTTCTGAAGCCCGGGGTGACTACAGAGCCCCCTGCTGGCTCGCACTGCACATGTAACATGAGAAACAGTATATACTCTTAAGCTACTGTGATGGAGGGGTGGTTTGTAACTGAACTATAACCTAACCCATGCTAGGTCCATAAGGACTGTTGTTAGGATCCTGTTTACACTTTTTTGTTGCTACCTTCTCTGTTCTGTCCTCTCACTCAAAACTATCAGGCCACCTGCTATATGAATGTATTTGGAAATCAAGGGAGTACCAAATGTATATTTGTTGAGACTCAAAAATTGCTGCTTCCAAAATACTTATCCCTAAAAAATAGTGAACCAGCAGTGACTGGAAACTCTTCTGCTTTGGACCCTTGCGGCAGGGGCAGGGGACAGCATTTGGAGTCTGTCCCCTGCCCCTGCCTAAAGCTGTAGAAAGAAGTGATTAAAAGCACACAATCTAGAACCAATCTGTGTGGGCTCAATTCTGGTTCTGTCATTTATCATCTATAATTTTGAGCACTCAATTTATCCTCTCCCGGCCTCAATTTCTTCATCTGTGAAATGGGTGTTCTTCACAGTGCCTATATCTGAAGTAATCAAAGAATCAAGCGAGATGGTACAGGTAAACTGGGAACAGTGCCCAGTAAGTGTTCAAAAGGGTTAGAGGTCATTACAGTGTGTAAAAAATCCTACAATGACTCCTCTGTCCCTTCTCATCCTTGCCACCACAGCAGACCATGTAGACCCTTGTGTGGCTCATCTCCCTTCTTCAAAGCTGCTATATGGTGCTCACACAATCTCCAACTCATTAAAGTACCTGAAAACCAAGCAGCCTCTCAGATCTACCAACCACCTTTACCAGAATTTCTAGAATAATCTCATTGTGCTACAACTATGACTTCCCTCCCCCACCCTCCAACACTCTCCAGCCTTCTCAGGAAGACATGCTCACGCACTCGGCTGGCAGTACTCAGTACCCGCCTGAGGGCAGACCACACGGGAGAAAGGATGGGACCAAGAAGAGCCGGTGGAAGCCAGTGTGAGCTCGAGACCGGAAGTCTGGGGACTACCACATTCTGATCAGTTGGTCCTTGAAAGAATGACCTGGGTGAAGAGACTACACTGGGATCCCCTTTGAAGAGCTCCCACTGGGAGCTGAGACTGAAGTAAAGATTTTCATTGTCATAGTTACATATCAAATGTCAATATTTTTTCTGGATGCAAGATCATACTTGGACCACCGGCAAAATCATTTTCTAGGATCCTGGCCTACAGTGAGGCTCCCACAAGCCCGTCTCCCTGGAGGTGCCCCCTTACTGTTTTCCTTTCAACCCGACACTCCACACATTTTCTAACAACCTCTTATTTCTCATATACTTCTGTATGTCGGTCTGCTTGGGTCGCTATCACAAAATACCATATGCTGGGTGGCTTACACAACAGACATTCATTTTCTCATAGTTCTCAAGGCCAGAAGTCCCAGATCAAAGTGCCAGCCAATTGGTTCCTGGGGAGAACCCTCTTCCTGATTTGCTGACAGAGCAATCTTTCTCTTTCCTCTTCTTATAAGGCCACTAATCCTATCATGAGGGTCCCACCCTCATAATCTCGACTAACTCTAATTACTTCCCAGAGGCCCCATCTCCAAATGCCATCATCTGTTGGCGGTTAGGGCTTTAGGACATGACACAAACACTCATTCACTCCAAAACACTGTGAGAATGTAATCTGTCATGAGCTAACTCTGACCTTCAACATTGATTCTAATCATTCTATTTTACTGTTACTTGTTTAGGAAGTACTTACAAAGACACGGTGATAGAAACCAAAGGGAAATACTCAAAAGAAGGCATAATCTTTGCCCTTCAAAGCTTCACGTTTCAATTAAAAACTGCAGGAGAAAACATTAAAAAATACTAATATATAGTTTTAAATTAAAAAGCAAGTATACTTCAGTAATAAAGGAATAAAATAAAAAGGTGCTCAGAGGGGTTCAGGAGAGGCAAAATGACATGGTGGCTGGGGACTCAGGTTTTAGAATCAACTAGAAACAGGTTGACATTCTGGCTCTGTTATTTCCTAGCGACATGATCTTGAGAAAAGTAATTAGCCATTCAAAACCTATTTCTCTAGCTGTAAAATGGGGCTTACAGCATTACCTACCTCATAGGGTTGTTATGATGATGCCTGTGAAGCACTCAGCACATGACTGGCTGGGAGTGATCACTCAATAACCATTCATTTAAAAAGAAGTGTGAGTAGAGAACAATTTCCAAATGGGGCCTAGAGAGGCATTAGAATATTTTCCAGAGGATGGTAGGGCTTTATCTGAATGTTAAATCCTGGGATTTGAGGAGAAATTCACGGGGTGAGGGGGGGTAAGGGGAACAGGCTGCACACGAATTTGGGGAAATGTACATAGAAGTATCTGAGTGGATGAAAGGGCACAATTAGGGAGATGTAGGAGATAGACCAAAAAGGTACGTTGAACTTGGACACTGGGTGTCCTTAAAAGCCAGACCCCCTGGCTGGTTGGCTCAGTGGTAGAGCATCAGACTGATGTATGGATGTCCTGGATTTGATTCCTGGTCAGGGCACATAGACGCAACCATCTGCTTCTCCACTCCTCTCTCTCTCTCTTTCTCTCTCTCTCTCTCTTTCTCCCTTTCTCCAGCAGCCATGGCTCCACTGGTTTGAGCACATCAGCCCTGGATGCTGAGGATGGCTCCATGAAGCCTCTGCCCCAGGTGCTTAAAAATAGCTTGGTTGTGCGCATGTCCCCAGATGGGCAGAGCATCTGCCCCAGATAGGGGTTGCAGGGTGGGTCCCAGTGGCGGGCGCATGCAGGAATCTGTCTCTCTATCTCCCTTCCTCTCACTTAGAAAAAGAAGAAAAAAATAAAATAGCTAGACCAAGAAGTTTGTATTTTGTCCCACATTCTTTTATGCAGTAAAATGGGGCACCTTGTCTTTAATTCTTCTGAAAAAAAAATGTTTTAACTCAAAGTACATTTTCCTAATAAACCCAGATACAATCATGAAGAAAGCATATTTTTCCCTTCATGTTATTCAGAAGCAAATCCCAGTTTGATTTTATATTCAGAAGCTTGTTCAGCCCTGATGTAAAAAATACATAATGGGACTCAAGTGGTACATAAAACTATTTCAAAGGAATTTTAATAAAAAAAAAAATGTTTAATGAAGCCCCTTTTTAACCCTGAAGACACCAAAGGTAAGTGAATTATTAGACTTTTCTTCCATTTTTATTCTAAGATAAAAGCTTTCTAAAAGACTAAATATTAACATCATGCTAATTTAATCTAATTGGTAAGGTCATTCTGAGTTAGTGAAACTTCTGAATTATTCAATATGCCTAAAGTTATCTTAATACTTTCTAGAAAAATACAAATCATAGATTAACAAGGTGTTTGCCAAGCAGACATCTTAATGAACAGATAATCATCAGTAATTTTGCCTTCATGAGTTCTATGTAAATGCATTCCTTCAAATGGCTTAAAAAATGAACAAGAGAGCTTTTTCCCCTTTAAATACAATCATACATGAAATTAGTCTCTGGCACAGAAGTGACTGAGACAACCACCTTCCCCTCCAGTAGCTCACAGTCTAATGTAAGCAAATGGTGACAAAAAGCTTCAGGATGCTACAACAGAGGTAAGACCAGAGTCTTATAAGAGCACCTAATGGACAGTCCCTTGGTTCTTTGTATTACTACTCTGTTTTAAAAAAAAACACCATTTTTAAGAATGAGAGGAAGTAATGCTGGTATCAATCTCGCTAAGACTTAACAATACTCTCAACTCCAAATAAGTGGATTCCAAACAGCTAAGACCTCAATGCATGCAACATATTACAATCACTTCTAACATCTTCCATCAGAAACACTTGTCTTTTGCTCCAAACTTGTTTCCTTGCCCTTTTCTTACTTAAAACCTCGACTCTGAAACCTTTGGCAGGGGAGGGGGGGTGTCTATTTACATGTCACTAAGTCGAGAGCTTTCTGATGAGGGAGCCGCAAATATAGTTTTCTTACACACCCTGGGTCCCAGAACAAGTTAATAGAGAGCGAGAAAGAAGAAATGAATGAATGACTGAGGGAGTGAATGAGTGAGCAAATACTCTAGATCAGTGGTCCCCAATCTTTTTTGAGCCACGGACCGGTTTAATGTCA
Source organism: Saccopteryx leptura (assembly GCF_036850995.1). Taxonomy (NCBI): domain Eukaryota; kingdom Metazoa; phylum Chordata; class Mammalia; order Chiroptera; family Emballonuridae; genus Saccopteryx; species Saccopteryx leptura. Next base: position 352,718,191 of record NC_089505.1, read on the forward strand.
GAAAATATTTTCACGGACCGGCCTTTAGGGTGGGACGGATAAATGTATCACATGACCGAGACAAGTATCAAGAGTGAGTCTTAGACGGATGTAACAGAGGGAAATCATCATTTTTAAAAAATAAAACATTGTTCAGACTTAAATATAAATAAAACGGAAATAATGTAAGTTATCTATTCTTTCTCTGCGGACCGGTACCAAATGGCCCACGGACCAGTACCAGTCTGCGGCCCAGGGGTTGGAGACCACTGCTTTAGAGGACAGAGGCTTTGCCCAGAGAAGTCATTTATTTTGTTGGGGAATTTCATCTAATAGCGTGACAATCATAACCATAATCCATAACAATTATTGAGTGCTCACTACATGCTATGTTTTGCTCTGAACACTTTTTGTCCACTCATTTCATCTTCATCATACAAAGGATTGCCTTTATTTTAAAAATAAGAAAAATGAGGCCCTGGCTGGTTGGCTCAGTGGTAGAGCGTCGGCCTGGCATGCAGGAGTCCCAGGTTCAATTCCCAGCAGGGCACACAAGAGACGCCCATCTGCTTCTCCACCCCTCCCCCTCTCCTTCCTCTCTGTTTCTCTCTTCCCCTCCCACAGCCAAGGCTCCATTGGAGCAAAGTTTGCCCGGGCGCTGAGGATGGCTCTGTGGTCTCTGCCTCAGGCGCTAGAATGGCCCTGGTTGCAGCGGAGCGACACCCCAGATGGGCAGAGCATCGCCCCCTGGTGGGTGTGCCGGGTGGATCCCGGTCGGGCGCATGCGGGAGTCTGTCTGACTGCCTCCCCATTTCCAACTTCAGAAAAATACAAAAAATAAATAAATTAAAATAAATTTAAAAAAAAAAAGAAAAATGGGCACAGAGAAGTGAGATAATGTAGAAAGCTGGAACCTGCTTGACAGGTCTTCACATAGATACATGGTCCCATAGGCCCTGTGGAGAATTGGCACCTATCTTTGTGGGCTCATTTGGGGGGCATTTTTCTGGCAATAGGGATTATACTTTACTGAGATATCCAAAGTGACACGGCCTCTCCTCCAAAGTTAAAATACTTCACATTTCAATCTCAACTTTATGTTTAAGAAATGAAGTCATGGGCCTGACTAGGCAGTGGCGCAGTAGATAGAGTGTTGGACTGGGATGCCAAGGACCCAGGTTCGAGAACTCAAGGTCGCCAGCTTGAGTGCGGGCTCATCTGGCTTGAGCAAGATAAAAATGCTCACTAGCTTAGACCCAAGGTCACTGGCTTAAGCAAGGGGTTACTCGGTCTGCTGAAGGCCCACGGTCAAGGCACATATGAGAAAGCAATCAATGAACAACTAAGGTGTTGCAACGAAAAACTGATGATTGATGCCTCTCATCTCTCCATTCCTGTCTGTCTGTCCCTATCTATCCCTCTCTCTGACTCTCTCTCTCTCTCTCTGTAAAGAAAAAAGAAGAAGAAATGAAGTCATGGCCATGGCTGGTGGCTCAGTGTTTGAGCGTCGGCCCAGTGTATGGATGTCCTGGGTTCGATTCCTGGTCAGGGCACACAGGAGAAGAACCACCTGCTTCTCCTCCCCTCCCTCTCCCCCTTCTTTCCCTCTTCCCCTCCCACAGCCAGTGGTTTGATTGGTTCTAGCATCGGCCCCAGTGCTGAGGATAGTTCAGTTGGTGCAAGCATCAGCTCAGGCCCTAAAAATAGCTCAGTACTAGAAAGAAATGAAGTTGTCACTACACTAAATGGACCATAAATCTTGCAATAATATTTTTAAATCAAGGTTTTCCACACTTTAACTCAAGGTCCTTCAGGTTGTCTCTTAAAAATAAATGAACAAACAAAAAAGACCATTAGAGAAACTAATCCCACCAAACTTCCCTCGATGTCCCATCACACATTTCCATAAAAGACAGAACTAATCACGAAATCAGCCAAGCGCCACAATGACCATCTGTCTGCCATCCCAGCAGCCTTTTCTCAGTTCTCCTTCATTTTCCGGAAGGACAGACTCCTCCCCTCCTGCCTGGAACTCAGCTCCCTCCTTGGTCTCACTGGCTATCATTGCTCCCCGTTCTCCTTCTTTGACTTCTTGAATGGTGGAGTCCCCAGATTTCATTCTTTAACCCTCTGCTCTTCCTTTCTCTCACATTTTTTTGAAGCTGTCATCCAGTCTCATCGGTTCAGCATGAGCCTCTAACCAAGCAACAACCCAGTCTTTGAACGTCATTCGTGACCTTTCTCCTAAGGGTTGGTTGATTATACACACTGGAAATTTCCAACAGATGTCCTATTTCCACCTCAAATTCAACACACCTAACCCTTAACCCAGCATCTGCCTCGTTAGACCAACTCCATGTATTGTCTCCTCGCTCTAACAATAATACCACCATTATTGGGATGGTCCATGCTTAGAGTCAAGAAACCCTGGTTTTTCTCTCTTAGCTAAGATCTATTTTTCACAATATTTGCTTCTCCTGCCCCTTCTTTTCAATCCCTCCTGCACTCCTACTAACCCAGCACTTTCTCACAACTTCCTCTTCCTTCCTTTCGTCTTTCAGATTTGTATGTTCTTTTCTCTTTGCTAATATCGCTTATGCATTCTTTGGGATGTACGCCCCATTTCCTCCACCAAGTTTCCTCTAATAACTCTGCCATGTCATCTTTCTTCATCAAGTAAACAAACTACTTATTTGGCACTCACCACAGAAACTCAACAGAGTTTAGGAAAGGACTGAATAACCTTGTAGGATCCCTATTTTACAGATGGGAAAACTGAACTCAAAAAATGGTCAGTGATTTGCCCAAGGTCATACCATGACTGATCTGTGACAGAAAAGTTCTGGGACCAAGGACTCTTTTTTCTCTTTTTTTTTTTTTTTTTTTTTTGTATTTTTCTGAAGCTGGAAACTGGGAGAGACAGTCAGACAGACTCCCGCATCCGCCTGACCGGGATCCACACGGCACGCCCACCAGGGGCAACGCTCTGCCCACCAGGGGGTGATGCTCTGCCCCTCCTGGGCGTCGCTCTGCTGCGACCAGAGCCACTCCAGCGCCTGGGGCAGAGGCCAAGGAGCCATCCCCAGCACCCGGGCCATCTTTGCTCCAATGGAGCCTCGGCTGCGGGAGGGGAAGAGAGAGACAGAGAGGAAGGAGAGGGGGAGGGGTGGAGAAGCAGATGGGCGCTTCTCCTGTGTGCCCTGGCCGGGAATCGAACCTGGGACCACTGCACGCCAGGCCGATGCTCTACCACTGAGCCAACCGGCCAGGACGACCAAGGACTCTTTACTCCTGTCAAGGTCACAATCTCCACTACCGGGTTCTCAGCTCCTTAGAAAGTGAAAGCATGCTTTTCACTTCTTTGCAGTCTCGTAAATGTCAGCCCAGTGTAATGTGCATAATAAATGCTCAATAAATGTAAATAAAATGGAAGAAGAGAGAGCGTGCACACACAGATGGGAAAGAAGAGGGGAGAGAATAAAAAACACCCAGCAGCCAACCTGGCAAAGCTAAGAAATCCACATAAGCCCTGGCCTGGCCAGGCAGACCACAGCCCATGCCAGCGCACTCCTGAGAAGAGACAAGAAAGCCAGCATCTGGATCACACCTGGAGACCACAGGAACACTGTGTCCCAGCCTCAGACACGGTGCCGACTGCCTCGACCCAACACCAAGGGACTTTCCCAAACCTCCGGCTCACTGTGTGGTTGGTGACTCAAAGCTGTTCCTGTTGTCCGGGGTATCATTTGTAAAGTACTTTCTTGGAAGAGAAAATGTTTGGGACAGCTGGAAGGGGAGCTCCCTGCGCTGGAACCACAAGGAGCCTTGTTGTGTGCTGTGTGAGAACACAGGCTTTCTATTTCCCTCTCTCTTCCCCTTGGCTGTGTTTATTTAAAGCTCCCACCGCCACTGCGGCGAGGGGGGGGCGTGCCCAGGACTCCCGGTAAGGGCATCGGAAGCACCCGGGAGCAGGCCCCGCACTTAGTGCAAGGACCACAGCAGCCATGGGCTCAGCCCACGGGGCCCAGGGCGTCCAGCCAGGACAGTGGGAGGCACTGGAAAGAGCTGTTATTGTGTCTTTGGCAATCGTGTAATTATTGTGTTTGCTGTTATGACTTCTGTCTCTATTGCCATTTCTCCTGGTAAATCTGTTTCCACTTGTATCTTATACAGAGAGGCCTTTTTAGAATAAAGTGTATTCTATAGTCAGGCTGCTGGGTTGACTCCTCAGAGAAACTCAGAAGGTACGTGGTAGCTCAGGAGACGGCTGAAGAGAAGATAGGAGCCTCCAGGGAAGGCGCATTCATCAGCGACACAAGGTCCTCAGGTGGGACACCTCTCCCACCCCCTCACCCCCCACCTGTGGCCCCTTCTTGCTTAACTATCACCACCCAGTGGATTCACCACCTCCAACATCCCATAGGCAAAGGGGTATCCAAACCCACTCACACCCTCCCCACTGGCTTGGCACACCAGCCTCTGTCAATCAAGGAACCAGCAGAAGAGAACGGAGTCCACATGCTCCTCATGTCCCCAGCAAGGGGCCCACACATCTGCCTCCCACTTCTCAGGCCAAAGGGGAAATCAGCAAAGATGCCCTAACTCCAGGGGAAGCCAGACTCCTCCTTCCCCCACCGGAGCCTTCCGTGCAGACAGATCACCGCGGAGATTTGTCAAATCCTCACCGGGCTGCCCTCCTGGGGCAGCTCCGCCCTCCACAGCAGGCGTGCGTGAGGCTGGGTTTCCCTTTCATCTTTTTTCTTTTTTCTTTTTCCTGTTCTCCCCAGAGGATCTCCAAAGGCAAGCGGGATTGAGACTTGTTAGGAAAATTGTCTTAATAAAATGACCATAGTGTGTTTTCCCAGCTGGGGAGAGGAAAAGAAACTTCTGTTGAGATCCACAAAGATGGCACGATTCCACAGAGGTGAGCAGCTATCCAATCACAGCCGCGCTCTGCCTCGGCTTTTTCTTGTCGGTTTAAAGCAAAATTTTGTCTTTGGTTCTTACACTACCGGTGGCTGGCGAGACACTGGAGATTTATACAAAGACAAAGATCCTCATTAAAGATAATTCCTAGGCATCTGTAAATTTAGTACTAATCTTTTTTCCTACTTAAGACTAATATTGCAACAAATATATCCCTAGGTATAGCTTTTTATTTTTAAGCTGAATTCTTTGCTTGAAATAAAAGTCCTAGGGTTAATATTTTTGGGTCAAAGAGTGGGAACATTTTTATGGCTCCTGGTGTATATATAGATCTGTCTCTTCGCACTGCTTTCTGAAACAGTTGTACCAAATGAAAATGCCACCAACCAAGTAGGAGCCGACTCATTTTTCTAGAAGGTCACCAGCACTGGTCATTACCAGTTGGTGTTAAATGGTATCTCAGTGGCAATATATTTTTATAACCCTTTCTAATGTGTGGTGGAAACAGATTTCCCACCCTAACTGTTCTTCTTACTCAATGATGTCTCTGATTGCATGCTCCATTATTTTTCCAAATGAATTATTTTGAAAATGTTGCTAATTCCCATGGCAAAGATCCTTTACCTATTTTGATTGGAATTGTGTATCTGTACATTAACATTATAAATCCCCAGACTAACTTTAAAAATAACAGGCATATAGAAATATTCTGTGTTCCCATTCAAAAACAACATGCATTAATTCTATTGATGTTTTTCCCCTACTATTCCTCTTACCGTGTCTGCAATGATATCAACAGGCTATGACAGAAAAAGCCTGTGCTCTCCAATATACGTGTTTCTCCTCTGCTTTCTGGGCTCTCCCAAGAAGACTACATGTCCTTGTGTCCTTGAAGCTAGGAGCAACCATGTGACAGAACTCTGAGAAGTGGAATAAGGGAGAAAATGTAGGCTACCTGCAGGCCTGACCTCTAACACCCCTCCTGAGAGCCTCCACACTCACTTGCCCCCTCTCCCAGCCACAGCCAGGAGCTCCAGGTGAACCCCAGGACCCCTGGATGATGGAAGACCCACTGGGTAGAAGCTTGATTCCTTAATTACCATGGAGAAGGCCAACCTGCGAATATTCTGCTAGATCATGACATTCAGGCGATAAATTTTTTTTTTTTTTTTTTTTTGCGTTTTTCTGAAGCTGTAAACAAGGAGAGACAGTCAGACAGACTCCCGCATGCGCCCGACCGGGATCCACCTGGCACACCCACCATGGGGCGAGGCTCTGCCCACCAGGGGGCGATGCTCTGCCCATCCTGGGCGTCGCCATGTTGCGACCAGAGCCACTCTAGCGCCTGAGGCAGAGGCCACAGAGCCATCCCCAGCACCCGGGCCATCTTTGCTCCAATGGAGCCTTGGCTGCGGGAGGGGAAGAGAGAGACAGAGAGGAAAGCACGGCGGAGGGGTGGAGAAGCAAATGGGCGCTTCTCTTATGTGCCCTGGCCGGGAATCGAACCCGGGTCCTCCGCACACTAGGCTGACGCTCTACCGCTGAGCCAACCGGCCAGGGCGCGATAAATTTTTTACTGTGTCAACTCACTGAGATTTGGGGGTTGTTTGTTATAACAGCTAACTTACTCTAATGCAATAAGAGACTTCCTACCTTCTAAGCTGAAGACTCAACTTGAATTAAAGACTATATTAGTCAGGATTCTCCTGGAGGAGGAGGGACAACAAGAGAAGGAGGGAGGGAAAGATTGATTTAAGGAACTGGTTCACACAGTTGTGAGGGCTAGCAAATCCAAAATCTGTAGTACAGGCCAGCCAGCTAGAAATTAAGAGGTGATATTGCAGTCTTGAGTCTGAAATCTGCAGAGCAAACCAGCAGGCTGGAAACTCAGGAAGGTTTCTATGCTCCAGACTTGAGGCAGAATTGATCCTTCTTAGGGAAACAGTATTACCCTTCTTGCCAAACTATATTACCCTTCTTGCCCAGGGCCCAAACCCACAATCTTTGTTTGAAGGCCTTCAACTGATCGATTGAGGTCCATCCAATAAACAGGATAATCTGTTTTACTTAAAGTCTACTGATTATTAATATTAATCACATCTAAAAAAAAATAGCTTCACAGCAACTTGTAGACTGGCATTTGACTAAACAACTAGGTGGCATAATCCTGGCCAAGTTGTCACATAAAAGTAGCCATCAGAGGGCCCAAAGCAGTGACATTAAGAAAAAGAAATTAGAGACATCATGGTATAATAAAAACCAGTATCGAGTTTGGATACAGGCAGGCCTGTTTGTGTCACAAGTTCTTATTCTCACCATGTCCTCCCCCAGTTTTCTTATCTATGAATAGGAGTAATATAGTACATCATGCAAGTCTGTGGTAAGCATAAAAGGAGACCATGTATGTGAAGCTCAGAGCGCAATGCTTGTGATGCGAAAGCAATGGTTCCCTTCCTTCCACTCCCAGGGCTGTGGGGCTTCCTCCAGCGCAGCCTCAGGAGGCTGGCTCCGCTCCTTAGTGCTCCACGGCCCATTCCTCTGAGGTGACTCATTGGATTTCCCAACGACTTAGCACACTTAGGCCATTCAGACTACAAAAGCTACTTCATTATGACATAGGAGAATCACAACAATTCAAGCACAGGAAATCTATTTCCAGGCAGGTGAATTACAGGGACGGTAAAATTAAAGAGCTCTTTAACTTGACCACCTTACCAAAAATGTATGTAACTCCTTTCAAAAGTCCACCCTGTTTTGCCCACTGTCCACCAGAATTAGCTTCCTAGGGCTGCCACGACAAAGTGCCACAGACTGGACAGCTCCAACCACAGAAATTCCTTTTCTCACAGCTCTGGAGGCTAGACATCTGAGATCAAGGTGTGGGCAGAACTGGCTTCTTCTGAGGCCCTTCCCTTAGCTTGTAGCTGTCTGTCTTCCTGCATATTCACACAGTCTTCCCTTTGTTCGTGTCTGTGTCTGGATCTCCTTGTATAGGACACCAGTCATAGTCTCCTCATTTTAATTACTTCTTTAAAGACCCTATCTCCAACTACAGTCATTTTCTGAGGTACTGGAGGTTAGGAATTCAACATATGGATTGGGGGGAGGGGACATAATTCAGCCCATAAGACCACCTAACTTATCCGCCACCTCCATCCTAATAGTCCTGGCATGGTGATACACTCAGAGCACTCAGGCTTTGTTCTTACCCCCTGGTGCTTAAAAGAACCTTACCCTGCTTGGTCTGTTATCTACTTGAATCATAATAAGAGATAAAAGATTTGAAGGGACACACACACACACACCCTTTGTGATGAATGTTCCACATCACAAAGTCGTGATCAAAATGCAGACTTTGATCATGGAACTGAGCCATCTAGAGATTGAAATGGTGATCTTGTTAGCAGGATTTGCTAACTAGCCACAAATGGAAAGGAAGCATATTGCAAAATAATCAGAATGGGTCAGCGTATTCCTCTTAGCCCACTGATCGAGGGATGCCAACCATATTGTATTTTACCAGCAATAACTGATACCTAAATTAAACGGTCAGAGTGCATGAACTATATCAATAATGAGCATGCACCTTAGCTGAAAGAACCATGAGCACTTAATTATCACAAAAAGCAGGAGAAAAAGCATCTCAAGACTATGCCAACAAAGACGCAGACACCGCTCTGCATTTTGAACAGGTTTCTAAATCACAAAGGGCAGCAAATCATGTTACTTATCATTTAAAAATAACTAGCTTTTAAGAAATGAAATTAGACAAGTGATTAATGCGTCAACTTCAGCCAGAGATCCTTTGATAGTTGGAAGAAAATAAAAGCCAGCCAAGAAATAAACATTTCAAATTCAGGTGCTTTGCAATCTGTGCTCCAAATGTTTCCCTGAGCATGTAAGGAGGGGGCTCGCTTTGCATACACAGCAGCCAGATTGCTGGCTCAAGTTAATTATGTTCAAAATAAGAGCATTGGCACCATAGAGGAGAAGCCACAGTCTCAGTGGTCAAAAGTCCACTTGAGACAAAGGGTCTCAATAGGCGAAGGGCAGGGGCTGGGGCAGGGCGGCTAAAAGAGAGGTGCTGTTGAGAGATGTTTGGGGTTGATTTTCTTTTCCTTGCTATTTCCATTTATATTGGGGATCCAAAGATGGGGAAGAGTCTTCCATATTGAAATTAAACGGTGCCTATGATAGGAGTAAAAGAAAATGTACGTGACAGGACAGAGTGTGCAAAAAGTCAGAGAAGTGAGTGGGAGGTTAGGGAAGACACGGTAGAAGCCCCACTGCACGAGTCCCAAACCGCAGCTCAGTGACTTACCGACTTTCTGACCTTGGGCACTTTAACTCTCCATGGCTCAGGTTTTCCACCTGCAGAATGAAAATGATAGAAGCAGTACCTACCTACCTCACTGGGCTCTTATGAGAACTGAGTTAACATCGACAAAGCACAAAGATTCTACAGAATTATATAGTAGGTGCTGTAGATGTGTCAACTCCTCTTATTGTAGTATGGCTTTTTTATTTTGTAAAACGAGACCCCCAAATGCTTTTTTAATAATATGTTTGTACTGCAAGGCCAGGGCTAGGGCAACATGAATGAGACGGCAGAACAGGAGAATTCACCTCAGGTGCAAAACTAAGCGCAGTGTCCAAAAGTTCAGTCACCAAGATAAATAATATTTCAACGTAATGTTCCAAAAATCAAAGTAACGCAAAAATTCCATGGTGAACAAAACATGGACATTTTAAACAAACGCAGATTCGGCCTTATCAAGTTTTCCTTTTCCCTCCAGCTTCAGAACGGGGTGTATTCATTTGTATCACGGTAAAATATTGGGAAGGTTATACCCCTCAACTTTTATTTCCAGAAGGAGAAATTACATAGAATTTCACTCTCTGTTTTACATTTCTGTATATATTGAATGTTTTACCATGAGAATATATAGAACAGAATAAAGGAGAATGTTAAAGGGTTCACTTATTACTGAAACCTTGGAAGAAAACCACAAGATGAGCCTAAAGCATCGCTAGGCTGTCAACTGATAATGAAGAGGCCACCCAGCCCACGGAGACGCGTGGGCAAACAGTCTCCCTGCGTGGCAGAGCTGGCTCGTCTGTTCCTTAAATGTACACAAAGAAAGAAGAAACCGGGAATACAAGGAATAAGAGGTGAATTCACTTAACCTTTCTGGGCCTCCTTTTCCTCCTTTGTAAAAGAAAGAGATTGGCAGACACCCTCCCCGCCAGCAGCAGTGTTCCGTGATCTAACCAGTGTCTTCCTTGGGGTGAGTGAGGATGCCCCCACTGCCCCGTCTCCAAGGAAAGCCCAGCCCTTGGACGCAGGGTCCCGCTCAGGGTCACCTTGCACCAAAGCCTGGTCGCCAGAGGGCCCCTCAGAGTCCTTGTTTGGCAACCACGGGTCCATCCTGTGCTTCCACATCCAAAGACCCAGAAACGGTGCCTGGCCCCACCCATACCTGAGCAGCAAGGCCTTGAAATTGTTCCGTAACATTTCTGGTTCTCTTTCCTCATCTATAAACACGATGTAACAATAGTCAGATCCTAGGGGTGGCTGAAGATAAAGTGACAGGATGTGCGTAAGGCATGCGGGGCATGGCGCGCCCTCAGTAAATGTCACACTCTCCCCTCCTCCTTGTCCTGTATGCCCAAACCGTTCCAATATTTCAATTCAAAGGCGGCTTTGCTATGAGAGGGAACGAGCAGCATGTCAATACCCAGCAGTAAATGCTGAAAAAAACAATCGTGATTTCACTTTGGAGAAAGGTACGGAGCTCCTCTTTGGTGGTGGAGTCGAGTTCCCTCCGAATTACCTTTCCTTTGAACAAATGTTAAAATTCTTTGACGTTTAATGAAGACACTGATGATCTGCTGGTAGCAGAAGGTGGGCAGTGATGAATAATTTGCTAGGTTTCATCCCTAAATCAGATCAATGGAACATAGTCAGAGTCCTGTTTTCCTTTTGGACTATATCCAGAGAAGAGAAAGCATGACACTTTCCTACACAGTTAACCATCGGGAAAACTTTATAAATCAAAATTCCCAGGAAAATGGGTTATAAAACTTTATAGATGTTTTTCTCAAAGGCCATCAATACAACACGCTGAAAACCTAGGCCATCTCTCCATATACGAGTCGCCCATTTCCCCTCAATTTTCTTCCTCTTCTTTTTTAGAATGTTTTATTTTAATAACATTTTCAAAGCGCTTCCATAAAAAAATTAAAGGCAAAAGTTAAAATAACCCCATTATCTAGGTAGCCTTGCTGACACTTGAACAATAACTTAAAAAGCATTGCTTCCACACTATTAGATGTTAAATATAGAATGATAAAAGACGAGCAATCCTGAACCACACACTAAGCTCATCCAGTTTTTCACCCCAAAAGTAAGTTTCCTTAAAATTTCCTTAGAGAGAGTCCTGGCCGGTTGGCTCAGTGGTAAAGCATTGACCTGGTATGTGGATATCCTGGGTTCGATTTCCAATCAGGGCACACAGGAGAAGTGACCATCTGCTTCTTCACCCTTCCCCTTCTCCCTTCTCTCTCTCATTCTCTTCCCCTCCCACAGCAATGACTCTATTGACTCAAGTGCGTCGTGCCCGGTGCTGAGGATGGCCCTGTGGAGCTTCTACCTCAGGTGCTAAAAATAGCTTGGGTGCAAGCATGACCGTAGATGGGCAGAGTATTGGCCCCAGAAGGGGTTGCCAGGTGGACCCCGGTTGGGGCACATGTGGGGGTCTGTCTCTGTCTCCCCTCCTCTCACTTGGAAAAACAAGGGGAAAAAAGGTTCATTGGAGAGCTTCACAGACAAGTTCTCAATGCAACCAGCCTTTATGTATCTTTTTCAATTTCACATTAAAAATTATACTAATCTTGCCTGACCAGGCAGTGGCGCATTGGATAGAGTGTCAGACTGGGATGCGGAGGACCCAGGTTCAAGACCCCGAGGTCACCAGCTTGAGCACGGGCTCATCTGGTTTGAGCAAAGCTCATCAGCTTGGACCCAAGGTTGCTGGCTTGAGCAAGGGGTTACTCGGTCTGCTGAAGGCCCACGGTCAAGGCACATATGAGAAAGCAATTAATGAACAACTAAGGTGTTGCAACGAAAAACTGATGATTGATGCTTCTCATCTCTCTCCATTCCTGTCTGTCTGTCCCTATCTCTCCCTCTCTCTGACACTCTCTTTGTCTCTGTAAAAAATAAATAAATAAATAAAAAATTATACTATTCTCAAGGTTATCTACCTTTCTTTTTCACTTATGTTATGAGATAAATAGTGTCCCTCAAAATTCGTGTGTTGAGCCTGACCGGGCGGTGGCACAGTGGATAGAGCATTGGACTGGGATGCAGAAGACCCAGGTTCGAGACCCCAAGGTCTCCAGCTTGAGCACGGGCTCATCTGGTTTGAGCAAAAGCTCACCAGCTTGAGCCCAAGGTCGCTGGCTCGAGCAAGGGGTTACTCAGTCTGCTGAAGGCCTGTGGTCAAGGCACATATGAGAAAGCAATCAATGAACAACTAAGGTGTTTCAACGCACAACAAAAAACTAATGATTGATGCCTCTCATCTCTCCGTTCCTGTCTGTCTGTCCCTGTCTATCCCTCTCTCTGACTCTCTCTGTGTCTGTAAAAAAAAAAAAAAAAGGGTTGAAACCCTAATCCTCACCTAGAAACTCAGCATGTAACTGTATTTAGAGATAGGGCCGCCTGACCTGTGGTGGCCCAGTGGATAAAGCATTGACCTGGATATAGGGCCATCAAACAGATGGTTAAGTTACAGCAAGGCTGAAACGGTGAGCCCTAATCCTATCTGACTGGTGTCTTTATAGAAAGATGACATGTAGACACAAAGGGGCGTACATGCACACAGGGACGGCCATGTGAAGAGGCAGGAAGGAGGTGGCCATCTGCAAGCCAAGGAGAGAGGCTTCAGAGGAAACCAACTCTACTGGCGCCTTGATCTTGGACTTCAGTCTCCAGAACTATGAGAAAACAAGTTTATGTTGTTTAAGCCACACAGTCTGCAATATCTTGTATGGCAGCCCTAGCAAACTGATATAACAGAGCAGCATATGTTTGTGACATACCCGTACCAATGCGCACAGGCCCACATTCCATGACACTATTGCAATCTCTTTCAATTTACCCTGTTGATTGACACATGGACTCTAAGTTTTTGGCTAATCCAAACACTGCTGCAGTGACTATCCTGGCACTGTGATCCCGGCATAAGTTTGTAAATACAGCTATGAAGTGAACTCCCAAAAGTAGAATTGTTGGCTCAAAGTATAAATGAATATACATTTAACACATTGTTGACCGCTCACGAGTTAACTCGTGTTTGCACTTGCATTTGCTGTTACAATTTTTGAAACTCAGGGATTATTGTATTTGTGACTCTTTGCCCTGACGGTTGAAGTTCGAAAAACAGCACACAGCTCTGTATTCTCATGTAGACTCCTTTTCTTCCCACTCCTCCAGGTCTGAGACTGCAAAATCATAGGTATGATAAATAAAAGCAATCACAATGTCCAGCCGTCTAAACTTGAACTATCTTCTAACCCCTTGCAGTATGAACATACATATCAAGGATATTGTAAAATCTTTCTTCATCGTGTTGAATCCAACTAGAACGTGTAAAGTGTGTGTTTCAAAAGGAAAGCGCAGCAAAACAAGATATATTTGCAAAACATGTTGCGTACCATTACACATAGGTGATTGCTATACAGTATACCACACCAAAAAAATTACTATGATATGTATAAAATATAATATGTAGCAGATATGTACAAAGTTTCTTTTAAATTCATTATGTATAAATAAAGTATACTGAAGTCTATTTAGATTGTTTCACTTTTATACTCAATTACGAAAAAATAGCTGGTAACACGAGATAACTTCTGCGTAAAATTGCTGGTCAACAATGTGTTAATATTATAGATATTGTCAAAATGCCTTCAAAAGTTTTCACTTCTAACAAGGTGTATAAAAATGCCATTTTCCTCCACACTCTTACCAACACTAACTATATTGCCTTTGCTCGCTCTCTCTCTCTCTCTCTCTCCCTTCCTCTCTCACTAAAATCAATAAAAACAAAAAAATAATTCCATGAATGAATAGATATCAAATGCTAAAACAATGCTTGAATGTTGTAAGCTGCAAATTAACGTTATTACTATAGTTGTTATAAAAAAACAAAAATACATGTTTACTAACTATATATATTAGTGTTTTTTGTCAATGCCCTATGTTGTGGAGTGAATGCTTATGCCCCCCCCCCAATTCATATGTTGAAGCACTAACCTCCAGTGTGGCTAATTTGAGAGGAAGCAGCTAGGGAAATAATTAAGATGAAATGATGTTACAAGGGTGGAGCCCTGATCTGAGATGATTAGTGTACTTGTAAGGAGACACAGTAGAATGACCACTCTTTATGTTCACAAAAAGCTGTCAGGTGAACACACAGAGAGATGATGGATTCCTTCAGGCCAAGAGAAGAAGCCTCAGAATTAAATTTACCTTACCAGCACCTTGGTCTTGAACTTCCCAGCCTCTTGAACTGTGAGAAGTAAATTTCCATTGTTTAGGTCACTGTAGGAATACGCTGCAAAGACTTACAGGGTTAGGGTAAACAATCAGAAAGTGAGGCACCCTCGGTGAAAGCCCCGAGCAGATGAGAGTCCAGGGGCCTCTCTGACTCATCCTGGAAACAGCAGGATAAAATTCAGCAACAAGAAAATGTTCAGACTCTCAGAACACACATTAGAAGTCAGCATGTTCCTTGTCCTTTATTTCACCCCCTGAAAACATCTGCTGTCTGCTTCCTTGAGTTATTTCTACTGGCTAATAAATATCTAAGTCAGGCTGGCAAGGGGGCTTCAGCCCTTTGGTCTGCTGACCGGGGCTGTTCCCTCCCTTGACCCTTCAGATCATGTCATCTGGCCTCCAAGTAGTTGATTGTCACTGTGACAAGTGGTGACCCATGTGAGTAATGGGAATCAAACGACGGGTTTGCTACTCTGAGTGGTTCATTGTCACTGTGACAGGTCACCTAGTGAGTGGTTTGTTTGTTTTTTAATGGCAGCCCAAACAGACCATACACGTGCTTTTTAGCTTTTACACATATTTCTATCCAATTAGTCATTTTTCTATCGATTTGTATGAGTTTCCCTCATCCATGCTACTTTAACTTGATTTATAAGGACAGATCTGCTGACCTAAAGACATCAGTTGAGAAATGAGAGCCTATGGTATTTCTTCTACTCAGGTATTGTCCGTGGCTTCTACTCAGGTCTCCCAACCTGAGTAGCTGGGCTAGAAGCAACAGAGGATGGGTGCAACCACTGTAGACTGAGAATCAGGCAGTGACTGAGGTAAAATTTTGAGGCCAACAAATCTAGATTTAAGGAAGCATCGTTCTCAAACTGAGCACAAGTGTGACAATTCCACAGCCTCCTCCAAAGACTAAGAAGATGCATCAGGACAACTTCCCCAGACTCTGAAAGTTTTTATCCATCTCCCCCCAGTAAAGAAAAATATCCATTCCTGCCTGCCCTTGTTCATTTCTGCATTGAAGTCTTGGTACTGAAATGCACTTTTAGAAATATAAATCCAAAATTTTAATTTAATGCAGAGCAATCATAAGTAACAGATGTCAAAAGATTTATACTTTTTTTTTTTTTTTTTGCTTCCACAAGAAATATACATGTTGATCCAAACTTTTGGATATGCTATCCAAACTAAGAGTCTGGCAATGAGATATGGCTAACTAACTGTAAGCCCAACTATATAAGTTTCTGAACTGGAAAGTATGGGGAAATTGGGAGACCAGACACGTAAAACCTGCACTATATTTGACAGACGACTCCATTTGCCTGGCACTGTGGACTCCAAAGGGAAGCTGATAAAATGTCATGGTGGAAGCATCACCTCAGTTGAAGTACCATGAATTCAGAACTCAAGCCTCCCACTAAATGAGATGTATGATCTTGACCAGAGTACTTTCCCTCTAGAATTCAGTTTTTCCAGCTATAAAATAAGAATGATGTCTCCCACCTTAGTGAGTTGTAAAGATTCTATAAGAGAATGATGAGGAAGCACTCGGCTCCATGTCTGATACATGCTAAGAGTTGTGCAAATGACTCTAAGATTCTCTCTTGGTATCTGAACCCTTTTATTTTTAAGTTTTGAGATCTGTCTAAACCAGTTCCAAATTAATCCAGTTCCAGTGATCATAAGTGATTATTGAGCTCTAAGTGTCCAATACCATCCATACAAGAAATAAAAGGGAAAAGTGACACCCTCAAGAAACTTCTACCATCATTTAGGAGGCTGAATGGGAACATATGAAACAATTAGTGAACAATATGAGGCAATGAAAATCAAGTAAATCAGGCCATAAATGCCACTGGTGCCTGAGCTGGAAGCTGTTGGGAAGGAGAGTGATTTCAAACGATCAAGGTGTCAGTCAGTCACCAGATCGGTATTGCTAACCAGGCTATGGCTGAGGACAGCTGCTTCATTGACTATAATACTCCATCCTGATGGACCACAATGCACTTCTTCCTCACAGAGAGTGTCCCAGGCACAGTGTGGACACAGCCCAGTTAGGCCCCCTTAAGTTACCTTTTGCATGTGAGCTGGGAGAGGGAAGGTGGAAGTTTTCTGTCCTCTGAAGCACTTCCTAGATATCCTTGCTGTGGCATGACCACGTGGTGTCATCCATTGTTCTGTGAACATTCCCCAACCAGCGACAAGTCTCGCAGGGGCTCAGAAGTCCTGGGCTCCCAATAAAAGTCACCTCTGCAAACTAAACAACTCAATAAATACACGAATGGATGAAGGGGGCTCATATGTTCTCATGTATCTGATGTCAGAGAAGGGGATGAGTACAAATGAGGTGAAATGAGCAGTAAGGACTACCAACCCAAATACCTGCTTGCGAGAAAACCTGGGTACCACTTACCCAGAGCCGGTTACAGCGTGACTTCCATCACATCTAGTCTGCATTTTCTCTGTTGCTTTGATTCCAAGCAATATAGTCACATGAAGCACTTCAGCAGGGGTTGGGAACCTTTTTGGCTGAGAGAGCCATGAATGCCACATATTTTAAAATGTAATTCTGTGAGAGCTATACAATGACCCATGTATGTTACACATTATCCAATAAAAATTTGGTGTTGTCCTGGAGGACAGCTGTGATTGGCTCCAACCACCCGCAACCATGAACACGAGCGGTAGGAAATGGATGGATTGTAATACATGAGAATATTTTATATTTTTAACGTTATTTTTTTTTTTATTAAAGATTTGTCTGTGAGCCAGATGTAGCCATCAAAAGAGCCACATCTGGCTCACGAGCCATAGGTTCCTGACTCCTGTGCTTGAGCGTTTGGTTGAAAAACATGGTGTTGTTTCCAGAGGATGTGAGAGGCAGGAGGAGGGGGAGGTGTTTCCGTTATTATGGCCGCACAGCAAGCCGCTCCCAAACTTAGTGGGTTACAGGGACAATGTCTTCTCCCTCACGCTTGTGTGACTTGACTGGCCACAGTGAGGCCAGTCTGGCATGGGGGCTCTTGCGTGGCTGCCACCAGAAGACACGGGGCTGGAGTTATCTAAAGCAGTGGTCCCCAACCCTCGGGCCGTGGACCAGTACCAGTCTGTGGGCCATTTGGTACCAATCCGCAGAGAAAGAATAAATAACTTACATTATTTCCGTTTTATTTATATTTAAGTCTTTAAAAATGACCAGATTCCCTCTGTTACATCCGTCTAAGACTCACTCTTGACGTTTGTCTCGGTCACGTGATACATTTATCTGTCCCACCCTAAAAGCCGGTCCGTGAAAATATTTTCTGACATTACACCGGTCTGTGGCCCAAAAAAGGTTGGGGACCACTGCTGTAAAGGCTCTGCTGGGCAGCCTCTCCACGATGGCTCCCTCTGCAGGCAGTCAGGCGTCCACCCGCCCTCCTGAGCCGCATGGTCTCCCAGGCCTCTTTCCCAGGTGGTGGCCCTTCCCCCAGGGCCTCCCCCAGGGCCTCCCCCAGCGCCTCCCCCAGGGCCTCCCCCAAGGTTGAGTGTCTCACAGCTCCGTGGTTCAGGGGCGTCTCACTCTCCAAGAGGCTGGAGGCGGAGGCTTCCAGGCCAGGTCGGCTGCAATGCCCGCGGCCGAGGCCAGGCAGGTTCGCACTGGATTCGGGCCGACAGCGGAGAAACTGCGGAGCGGGAAAGGGCGGGCCATACCCGTTTACTGGAGGCTGGCAAAGATGGACGAGCGAATAAACAACAAAAGGAAAGTGCAGTAAGGGCAAGGGAGCAAGCAAACCCGCACCTTACAGTAGCAGAAAAGTAATCGGGGAGAATCGCCGCCCAGGGGAAGCACCCATAGCCTAGACGGGCTGTGCACACGTGCGTCTGCCACGTGCTCACGCACCAATCAGGCAAAGTGCTTGCAGCTAGTCAACCCGCCAGCGAGCCTAACATAACACAGCTGCCCCGCGTAACGGCTTCGGAAGGGTCAATGTCACCTTCCCCTTTGCTAGTGGTCAAAGCACAAATGGGACTGAGGAGAGTAGAAACAGGCTCCATTTTCTGATGGGGTGTGACAACTTCCCATTTTGGAATAACATGCTGGACGGAGACTTGGCGGCAGCCAACTTTGGAAAACAGTCTGCCAACATTTTTTGTTGTGTTGTCACCATTGAAGCTGTTATCGTTCTTCTGAAGTATCACCACTCAACCAAACTAATGTGAGAGAATGCAGAAGAGACCTCAAGCCCTACATCCCACCGCGGTCACGTCTGATGGCCCAACGGCAAAGAGACGGAGATGCTCCCTGGGACAGAGATGCTCCCTGAGACAGAGATGCTCCCTGAGACAGAGTTCTCCTGTGGGTTCCCAGCGCTCCTAGCCAGCGCCCTCCACGAGCCAGCGAAGCGCCTCTGTGTAGACAAAGGTGCCTTTTCTCTCAGGTAGATGCACAGACTGGGACGGCAGTACAAGGTGCCTTGGCCGGTGGCCTCTGTGGGGCACACCTGCATGTGCCACAGCCTTCCTCCTGGCAATTGTCCTCTACATGTGATAGACCTTAAGTGAAAAGCTGGTAACGTCGTGAATGAATGAGCAAGAAATAGCTATGTTTTCTTTCAACGCGGTGGTCTACAGGGTGGGTAGGGGAGAGAGATGGGTGCTGGATCAGAAGAGAGGATCTCCAACACCACTCTGCCCCCACACAGGCAGCTGAAAGCCATGTCCTTGAGGTGACAGTGACAAGGAAGGACGGTGCATTCGCAGACGAACAGAACACGGTTCAAATACAGCTCGGAAACTGGAGTTAGTGGCAACTAGCTAATCTAGGAAAATAAAAGTTGAGAAAGGACTGTGTTATTTATAACCTTAGTAAGGCAAGTCAGCCAAAAAAATATTGTCTAAAGCGTGACCAAAGAACATAATTTTTCAGAGACGTAGTTACTTTTTCAGAAACATATAATTCACCAGGGTGATTTTAAAACACCGCCCTTTGCAGCTGTAAATTACCGGTTGTGGGTGTTTGACTTATCTGTCGGCTTATTAAATCAGACCTTTTCCTACCCCTTTCCAAGCTACAGCTATCAGTTTATGATTAAACTCTGGCAGGGTGCAAGCTCTATCTTCGTGGTGGCTCAGAAAACTAACCAGCTGCAAGCAGAAATTTTTAGAAGTTGCATGACTTTAAAATTCCTCTTTATATAAACAGAAGAATAAATCTTAAAATATGTATAAATTGTCCCTCTGCTCCGGTTATCAAAAGCTTGTGTGACTGTTCACTCAAAAGAGCCATATCAGCCTCTATTTAAGTTCTTCCAGAACCACCCCCCCAACTAAGAATAATGTACACAGAAAAATGTACTTTCCATGAAATCCATAAAGTATTGCTTCGCACTGGGTGAAGGAAACCGGAATCCCTGAAGCCTCGTGGATTTGGAAACTTACCAAATCATTTTACTCTCCCCACCTTGTACTTCTAGGTATATAAAAATGTAAATATTTATTGTATAGTTTATATGGGGTGTCATATAGACCAAAGAAATCAGAACACCCTTAACGTGACACCAGAAACCCACCATACTGTTATATTGCTGGGCTGTATGCCTCTCTTAATTCCTCTTATCAGGGATTACAGGAATCCCACCTGCATGGAAGCTTTTTTTTTTTTTAAACAAGTTTTATTTTACTTTTTTTCAGAGACAGAGAGAGAGTCAGAGAGAGGGATAGACAGGAACAGATAGATGAGAAGAATCAATCATTAGTTTTTCGTTGCGCATTGCAGCTTTCTCATATGTGCCTTGACCGCGGGCCTTCAGCAGACTGAGTAACCCCTTGCTCGAGCCAGCGATCTTGGGTCCAAGCTGGTGAGCTTTTGCTCAAACCAGATGAGCCCGCACTCAAGATGGTGACCTCGGGGTCTCGAACCTGGGTCCTCTGCATCCCAGTCTGACGCTCTATCTACTGCGCCACCGCCTGGTCAGGCACCTGCATGGAAGCTTTTGACATTCCTCATGGAAGATTGTGCAGAGAACTGGTCCTGAGCATGGTGTGTGGAAGTGGAAAGCAAGTTGGAGAGCCCCCTCTCTCCTAAATTTGTGAACTTCACCATAAGAAGTTCATGTAGCATTGACCGTGGGCACCTAACGTGACCTATGAGGTGGGCACTAACAGCAATGAGATCAATAATAACAGGAAATGTTCACGCAGTGCTTGCCACATGCCAGGCACTGTTCTAAGTGCTGCTTGTGTGTCAACTCATGTAACACAACCACCCAAAGACATAGGTATACTAAGCATTTTCTTCATTTGATGAGGAAACAGGCACAAAGAGGTGGGATAACCTGCTTGAATTCACAGAGGTAGTAACTGATGGAGGTTAACTCTGAAGGCAGGGTTTTAAGTATTGTTCTACCCATTTCACAGACAAAGAAAGCAAGGCCCAGGAGACGATGTGACCGATGTTCATAAACCTCCTAAGTGACCAAGTGGGATTCCACACCAAGCAAGGCCGTCTGCAGAGCCCCGGCCTTAAGACTGACTGGATCGTGGAGGACGACACTAAGGGAATTCAAGGTGCCTCTGTTTATAGACTGCTGACAGCCACACATGTCAGGGAGGCTATCCTAGGTCAACCAGTAGGCCTGCCTGCTTTACTGGGCTCTTGAAAAGAGCCCGGTAAAGATCATCCGCCCTTGCCAAAGCAGAGGAGCCTCCCAGAAACCCATAGAACCATGAACTCAATAAACGGTGCGCTGTTTTTAAGCCACTGAGTTTTGTGTGTGGCTTGTTGCTAAGCAAAAGCAAAATGGTGGCACGCGTCTAGACACAACTGTGGTGGCACTAAATAAATAAATAAATAAATAAATAAATAAATAAATAAGTCCCTGCCTTTGTTCAGTTGGGTCCATCCTTCCTCGTGCTGCGTGTGACTCGGAAGGAAACAGTTGTACGTAAGTAGACATGAGTGTGGGTGGGCTAAAGGGGGTTCTCCGAGGGGCAGCAACATCCACTGTGGGAGCACGGGGGACAGGAGATGAACTCTGCCTGGGGACGGGGAAAGGGCTGGTGAGGAAGAGCGTGTCGTCTGTGCATAAGGCACAGGCTCAAGGCCATCAGACAGAGGCTGCAGAAGGGGAAAGCTCCAGGTGTGAGAACGTCCTGCTTGAAAACCCAGGAAGTAGGAGATCAGTGAGGAAGCTGAGATGTTTATGATCACCATGGATACATGCCGAAAATCCAGGATAATCTCCCCACCTCAAAATTCTTAAAGACACACACAAAGTCCCGTTTGCAATGTAATGTAATCTCTTTAAACTCCTTTTTAAAATGTTGAGGAATCCAAAGTTTTTGTGTTTTAAGTAAAATAAATAAATACTAAACCTAACTACTTTCCGAAGGCCGCCACCTCCAAACACCATCTCATTGCGGGATAGGCTTCGATACGTGGGTTTTGAAGACACATGGAGCCCATAGCACCTGGTCCTATTCACGTTGCTCTGTAAGAACTGAGGTTAGGAGAACCGGCAAAATGCTAATATTCAGACGACTGTTACTGGTGTGAGTGAAAAGTACTTTGTTTGAGACCCAGCAGTGTTATGTCTTCTAGCTGCATCTGTGGAAGTGTGGCATTGTTACCTGTCAGTTTGCAAGTAGGGTTTAACTTCAGACTTTGAGCAGGTCTGAACAAACTGATTTGGAATGGAGTAGTCAAAATCAGCATCCACCTGAATTTTATAGATAAGGATTATTTATGCTCCCTGCATATGAAATCAAGTGCCAATTAAATAGTGACAACTAATGATTAGATTAAAGAAAACAAACAGAAATTCTAGCAAACTTCATATTTGGAAAAACTGTGTAACACACATATAATTTTTTTTTAATTCAATGAGAAGTAGGGAGGCAGAGACAGACTCCACATGTGCCCCTATTGGGATCCACCCAGTAAGCACCCTAAGGTGATGCTCTGCCCATCTGGGGCTGCTGCTCCATTGCTTGGCAACTGAGCTATTTTATCACCTCAGAGCCTGGGGCCAACTTTGCTCGAGCCATTCAAGCCATGACTACAGGAGAGAAAGAGAGAGAGAGAGATAGAGGAAGGGTAGAGAAGCAGATGGGTGCTTCTCCTGTGTGCTCTAACCAGGAATGGAACCTGGGACTTCCACACACCAGGCCGATGCTCAACCATTGAGCTAACTGTCCGGTGCCACACACATATAATTTTAATTAGCCATATATTCAGCAACATAAAGTAAAACTGTAAAATTTAAGAGGAATTCATATGCACGCAAAAAAATTAAAAATTGTTTTAAAGCCAGTGGAAAGAAAAACAGTATTAGTTTGCCAGAAAATGATCTATCTGTTCATGGGTGAGCTTGGGATGCATCTAGGATGTAGTGGAAGGGAGGAAAGAGAGTAAGATGTACTTCCATGCAGGTAGGATTCCTTTCATCCCTGATAAGAGGATTTAAGAGAAGAGTCCAGTCCAGCGATATCAGAGCATGGAGAACTGAATAGGTGCTGTAAGAAACAAGTCATTGATATCCCAGGAGTGAGCAGGAAGATCATTCAGATATGACATAATAGTAACAAAGCTTCCCCGATGTGCTGAGAGAGATTTGAATTTGAATATCAAAATGACCTATGACTCTAAGGGGAAAAAGGAACAGACACATTGCTTGAGAAAACTCCTAAGGTTAAAAAGTAAAGAACAGATCATGCGAGAATCTGGGATGAAAAAGTATATTTTTGCAATGGAAAAACAAATCAAAATGTTGTTAGCTATCTGTTTCACAATACTGAATGACAGAACACCAGGAGCAAAAATAACTAAAATGAGTGCACACGAATAGAGAGAATCAGTCAAGTAAATTATTTTGTAGCAACATAATAAAATACCTTGTTACTGTTAAAGCAATAATACAACTTACTATACTAAAAATAAATAAAATAAAATAGAAGATAAAAAATTGTTGAGAATTCCAAAAAGCTTTTCTTTACATGATTATATCTATGTATTATTCTCTTAGAAATTTAAATTGAGAACTTAAAAAAATATTTTATTAACTGATTTTAAATGATCAATAATGAGCCCTTTATATATTAAAGAAGTAACATATATTTTATGAAAATTACTATGTTTTCTAAAATATAGAGATAGTGAAAAGTGTGTATTTGAAACATTTACATGTTTACAAATCTCTTAAATGTCTGGCTACAATAGTCAACAGCTAGGTTCCCAAATCTGCTTCTGCATTTAATCTGGTACAATATCCCACTTCATATAGTGTTTGGAAAACTCCTTTGTACATCTATGAGATAATGAGACATCACGAACGCCTTGACAAGTTCTCAGAGACTCCCTGCCCCTGCCACCCGGGACCAAACTTTGAGAACTGCTGTTCTAGCAATATAAACTGCCTGTAATTTACTGCACATGATGACATGGTTGTTCAAAAGGCTGGATGTCATCTCCCCCAACCCCACCCTTAAGTAGTGAACTTATGCTTTTCTTTTAAGTCTCGGACATGGCTTCTTCCAGAAAGTCTCTCCCGAGCCAAGCAGACTGAGTCAGATGCTCTTCCCTTGGCTTCTGGGAGCACACTCTGGCTCCCGCCCTTACTCTGCTCACATGGCTCATCACCCTGGATTTAATTCTCTGTGTAGGAGTCCGTGAACCCACAACATTGTGAGCTACCCAAGGACAAGAGTCACGTTCTGTCCTTCTCAGTGCCCCCCACCAGAAGCGGTGTGCTATAAATGTTTATTGAAAGCAAAGTAAAGGAGTCTGTCCTTCCAGCAAAATGAGCAGCAGCATGAGGGAACAGACACCGGGGAGTTGGGCAGGCAGTGCCTGCTGTTACAGGTGACATCTTTCCATCGGCCCCAGTCCCCACCCAACACCCTTACCAGGTCAGAGTGCGCACAGGCTCAACCTGCAGGACTCCTGGCTCCGGAGAAGGCCGAGCAGTCACCGAGCAGAAGAAACGCTTGAGTCTCTGAGTGTTGCCAGGGGCTCTGCAGAGCTCGGTGGGTTGTATGTGAGGGTAGGAGTCCACAGTCCACAGCTCATGCTCACATCCCCCATCTGCCCTACAGACCAACTCAAGGGAGCAAGCAGAGAAACATGTGGCGATTCAGTGATGAAGTATTAGCCACATGCCTGTAGTTGGATTTTGCCTAAGGTCTCACTTTATACAGTTTTCTAGAAAGTGTCAGTTAACCAGCAATCTTGTTAGCTTGCCCCTAAACAAACGTGGGGCAAAATGTGTTTGCTTTGATCCCATGGTTTAACATTTAGGGCCATGCCTATCAGGTTCCATGGCTGGACCTCTCTCCCTATCAAAGGGCCCCTCAATCGTTTCAACTGCCATGTCAGTCCAGACACAAAGAGGTACCCGTCTTGCCTACTTGTCTATCAGAACACTGAATTGGATGCATGCAAGTATAAATCACAGTACTGGTATGAAAGGGTGGGAAGGGAACTGGGGCCAGGTGTGGCTGCCATGAGGATGTAGCTTGCAGACCTCTAACTGTAGGGAGCATAACTGACCGATGGACCCAGCTCTGAAACCCAGGGCTGCATGTGTACTGAGGCCGCACTTCCCATGGGCTCCTCTTGTGTCAAGGACACCAAGCCCAACCTCTTTCTGTGATAGTTGACTATGGTCCAAAGACCTATCAATAGCCTTTCCAGTCCTTTCTTTGGCTGTGCAGCATCTCTGATGTCTCGATCCAATCTCCCCTCCCTCTCCTTTACAGGGCGCCAGAATTGCATCATGGTCTGCCAACTCTCCCAACCTCTTCCACCCCCCACCCCCCGCCATGTTCTCCAACATAGGACTTTATTCTAAGAAAATTCTCATATATTTAATCCTGTCTCAGCATCTGCTTTGTGGGGAATCTGGACTAATACACCAGGCAACATTGAGTACCATGTTCAAGAAAGAACATCCAAATGGAAAGTACAAAACCCAGATCATTGTGTCAGCTCTTCCCTTTCTAGTAGTGTCAACCCAGCTCTAAAAACCTCGTTTTCTCATCTTCCAGATGAATTGGCTGGATTAGAGAACTCTAAGCTCTCTTCTGACTTCAACATACTGGATCCCATAGTTCCCATCCTGCCATTATGGATCACAGGGTTAGTGGCATCCTAGGAGACAGTGCCCCCAGCAAGGTGATAACTCAGATGAGGAGTCACATTGCCATACCCTGTTCTTGACCAGGATTAAGCAAAGAGGTGACTTGTGAGAGAAAATCCAGATTAACAATGGTTTAAACACTCTGGGTTAGTTCTCTTTCTCTCTCTCTCTCTCTCTCTCTCTCTCTCTCACACACACACACACACACACACATAAAGTAGTCCAAAAGTAGACAGTCCAGAGCTGGCAGACTGTTTCCCCAAAGTCATCAAAGACCCTGGTTTCAATTCACTGTTACTCCACTATCTTTTGACCCAAAATGGCTGCTGGAACTCCAGCCATCACATCTGAGCTTCAGACTAAAGCAGGGGTAGTCAACCTTTTTATACCTACCGCCCACTTTTGTATCTCTGTTAGTAGTCAAATTTTCTAACCGCCCCCACCGGTTCCACAGTAATGGTGATTTATAAAGCAGGGAAGTAACTTTACTTTATAAACTTTATAAAGCAGAGTTACAGCAAGTTAAAGCATATAATAATAATTACTTACCGAGTACTTTATGTCAAATTTTTGTTAAGTTTGGCAGAATAAATCTTTATAAAACAACTTGCTCTAGTTCAATCTATCTTTTTATTTATACTTTGGTTGCTCCGCTACGGCCCACCATGAAAGCTGGAGCACCCACTAGGGGGCGGTAGAGACCAGGTTGACTACCACTGGCCTAAGGGATGAAAACGGAAGAAGGACCGCCTTCTCACATTTAAAAACCCAGCTGAGTCATATGTAGTATTTTTAAGGCTACCCACACAGAAAGAAACTATTCTTAAAATACAAATAAGTCTGAAGTTTGAGCTGTTAAAATCATTTTTTGTTCATTTATTCAACATGTGATGGATGACCACACATTACAGACACACAAATGAAAATGACACAGCTCTGTATTTAAGGTTAATCTGAGAGGAGGCAAAACCAGCATAAACCATGAGATTCAATAACAGCTACCCAAAAGAAGTGCAAGTAGTGTTGCGGCAACACAGATGAGAGGCCAGTGACACCCAGGAGTGTCAGAGCTTCATTTCAGGTTGTTGTGGGGTTGGTTGCTGCTGACTGACTTGTTCATGGGGTTTTCCCGCTCTCACAATGGCAGAAGTCCCAGTGTCCAATCACTGAAATCATGGAAGAAAGAGAGAAGGGTAGGGAAATGCAGGTTTTGCGTGTGTGGAGCTGGAAGCCATGGCACAGCGCTGGAGGCGATGGTTGCTGTTGTGGCCCACCCTGGATTACATCCGGGATTCTGTGTTCCTAGACGGATCGGCTGCTGTGTCAGCTTCCTGGTTCCCAGGCGGCCAAGGTGGCAGCTCCCCAAGTGGGCTGCCTCCATAGTGCTGTTCTGGAAGTCACCCCGCAGGCTCAGCCCACTCTTCCAGCCATCTAAGGGTTTTATGAGCACCTAATTCCCTTTCTGATTAAAAATAGCCGGAGTGGTTTATGCTAGCTGCGACTTAGTCTCCTGTCTGATAATGGAAAACATTCAGAGGCATTAACGATTCAGCCAAAGTCTCATCCCTGAGTTGAATTTGTGGGCAAGGCTGCGACTGTTCTTTCAACACTAAGTCCTTTGTGCTGTTTGGAATCCACTCAACTACATCTTGTGCAGGAATGGAAAGAGAGGAGGATGTTAAGCCCGAGGGAAGGGCTTAGGTTTGGGTTGAGGCTTGGTGCCCAAATCTTCTTCCCAAGCTCCTCCTTCTCTAAGATTATTGACTAAGACAGCATTCACACTGGGTATGAATATCAAATAAAAACAAAATGTCATTCTTTTAAAAGAAGAACAAACCCCCAACATCCGATAAGGTGGAATTCTAAGATAACTCGGGGAAGAGCATGAACTTGCAGCTCCTCCCCATTCCAACGGAGATAGTGACATCTGTGAGCAGACCCTCAGCTCCTGGCCCGAGCAGCCAGACAAATGAGGACAGCCAACTTGTAACAGGGACCCTTGGGTGTCGTTACCTTATGGTAACGACCTCATGGGAGCAGGACCCACAGGAGAGTTTCATCAGTGACGTGAGAATCAGGCAAAGAGAAAATGGGGAGTGTGTTCCAGCCATGTCTCAGGCTCCGACCAGCCAGGCTGGTGGTCCTCTCCTCTGTTCCGGGTGAGGGAAAGGAAATGGGAAGACGGGTGAGGAAAGCAACAGAAGGGCGGGCAGAGTTCTCCACCCCTTTGGGGCCGAGGGGAGGCCACTCTCCTCCTCTTGAGCATCCCCCCCCCCACATTAGGTAGGACTGATGGAGAGCTCTAGGTCCTGTATACAGCCTTGGGCACCTGGACAACCGGGGAAAACATGAGGGTACCACGTCCTAAAGAACTGGGGAAAGATTTGAGGAGAAAAATAGTGAAAAGAAAGATGCAGGGCAGTGTGGAGATCTCTAGGGCCCCTTCCCCATCTTGTTCAAGATCTTTCAGAACTTAGAGCTTGTACGTCAACACATAAATGCCCAGATGAGCGACTCGCGCAGATTGATGTTGAGAGGTGCAAACCTCTCAGGCCTCTTGCTGGGCCGGCTTGGCTCCATTCCCTTCTAAGTGACACTTGTTAATAACCTGGCATTCATCTTACTCTGGTGAGTTTATTTCATCACGGACTCACTGAGGAAGGAAGGGGAAAGAAAACATCGCAACTTACCACAATAAAGCAAATATTGCAAGATAAATGACAATGTTGGAATGGAAACCACGCAGGGACCCAGAACGGTCAGATGCAAACAGTTTCTAGACTATTAGCTGTTAAAGGTTGTGCCTTATGTCACCCAGAAGGGTTTTCCCCTAGATTTAGAGCCCGATCTCTAGAAAGATTTATTGTCATCTTAATTGTTTCCCCCGTTTTAACTTCGTGAACCGTCAGCCTGGAATGCTCCCTACGTTATTTAGGAATGAGGAGGTTTTAAGAAATGCTTGCGGTACATTTTCTGCAATGTTAATATCCTTATTATGAATCAGATCACAATGCCCTTGAGTAGGAACCAAATCACCCTCCATCTGCCTCTCCTGATTCATTCTCTGATGCTTTCCACCTGGCCCTCAGGCCCAGGAAGCTGGCCTGTGAAGGCTTCTCATTGGGGATGGGTACCGGGAGGATGAGCCAGAACTGGGGAGAGGAAGGAGTTGGGCGTGGGGCATGGAGTCCCCTGATGTGAAGTGCTTGGCGCTCCAGGGCTGGCTGTACCCGCCATGCACAGTCACGGCTGCTGTCAAGCAGCCCACCGCCCCAGCTCTGTCTCCAGGTTCCAGTTAGCACTCCCTCCCCATCATAGACTGTACCAGCTCCTCACAGATTTTCCTCTTTCTTGGCAGAGTACAACCCCATCCACAGATTTTGGAGTTGGCCCTTGGGCTTGCTTAGGTCAATGGAACCCAGCAGGTACAACATTCAGCACAGAAGCAATGTGTGTGCTCTCATGTGGTCTGGCTCTGACCTCCACCATGAGAACAGTCTGTCCCAATCTGAGACTGGGTCAGGCTGGGCTCTCAGATGAGCTCAACCAAGCCAGCCATGCAAGGCTGACCCCCATTAAGTCCAACTAAACCCAGTGGAGCCCAGCAGAGTGGAGCTGAACCACAGCCAGCCTCCAACCTCTGGGTAACATGCACAAGAAGTGAAGTTTGTTGTCATAAGCCACTGAGAATGATGTTTAGCCTAAGGAAAGGGTTCAGGTTTGGAGTGAGGCTTGATGTGCGAATCTTCCTCCCAAACTCCTCCTGTCCTCTAAGGTTCTTTGCTAAGGAAGCATTCACATGGGGGAAAACTATAAAATAAAAACAAAATATCATTCTTTTAAAGGCAGAACAAACACCTAACACTCCCATAAAGTGGAATTCTAAGATAACTCAGGAGGAGCATGAAGTTTAGGCTCCCCCCCCATTTCAACAGAGGTGGTGAGATCTGTGAGCAGACCCCAAGCTTCTGGCCCGAGTAGCCAGATGGATGAGGATGGCCAATTTGTTATAGGGGCCCGTGGGTGTCGTTACCACAGGGTTGTTGGTTATCACAGCAAAAGTCAGCTGATAGACCCTCACTGCCCCTCAGGCCCAGGGGCGTTACCAGCACCGACTGCTCCCAGGTCTGGAGTTTTGCTCTCCCCCTTGTGGTTCCCTCACATCCTTCCCAAGCCTTTCTAAACAGAAGTATTTCTTTATTCAAGACTCCTCAACTTACTCAATATGGTTATGTCATCTGTTTCTTGCTGAGACCCTGACCATACATGTCATGTTTAGAGCTGAGACTTAGAGACTTGGTGCAATGTGTTCCAAACTCTAGGAATAAAGAATAATAAGGAGAAAAAGAAGGGGAGGGAAAAGAAAGAGGAACACAAGAAGGAGGAAGAGAAAGTAATGAAGGAGGAGGAGGAAGAAGAATGGGAAGGAAGAAAAGGAGAAGAGGAGGAAGAAGAGGACAGATGAGGATGAGGAGAAGGAGAAATAATGCAGGAGAGGGAAGGGAAGACATTGGAAGAAGGAGAGGGGAGGGGAGAGGGAGAAGAAAGCAGTTATCAAGAATTCATTCACTATGTTCCAGACACTGTGCTAAGAACTTGAAGATGATCTAAGTTTGTGATAAATACTAGGGTGGACCAAGCGTCTACAGTCAGATTGAGTTGGGTTTGAATCCTGACTTTGCCACTTACAACCTTGTCATGTGTCATCTTGGCAAGCCTCTTAACCATTCTGAGTCTCCATTTTCCCGTCAGTAGTAATGAGGATAACAATGCCTGTGCACAGACACTGAAGGGAAGTCTGAGTGAGATCACAAACGTACAGGCCCTTGCTCTTCTTCCAGAACTCCACAGTGACAACCATCCACCTTCCATCTCTAAGCGCAACCCCAACAGACAAACTGGTGCGCACGTGCACGCACGCCCACCGCCCACCTCTCATCCTGTCCTAATGACCAGTGTGGACACTGTCCCCTGCCCTTCTCTGCAACTCGGCACTTCCGCACTTTCCCTCCTGTTGTTTCTCTCTCTTTCTTTCTTTCTCTCTCTCTCTCTCTCTCTCTCTCTCTCTCTCTCTCCAGCGCCCGCTGTCCCCTGCATGCACACCTAGACATACATTCATCGTCCTTCCAACACCTTCCCTTCCTCCCTCCTCCAGCAACGACTGTCTTCCTCCAGAGCTTCAGCCTCCTCGCCTGCATCTGGAATCATCAGTGGAATGCTGAGCACAGCTGGATTTCAAAGCCAGTGGTTAATTACAGGAAGCTGGGGGTGACCCAGTGGCAGTTTCCAGTATTTGCAGTGTGAAATAACAAAAATGCTGGCGAGCAGACAGCCCGAAAATCAGTGCACAGCCCCCCTGAACGGCATCCAAGGGTTCTGATGAAAGCACCTCCCCCAGCTGGTGAGGCGTGTGTTTGAGCTGGGAGGTGGACAAGAGCCGGAGACCACCCCGGGGGAAACGTGGGCGGGGAGAGTACATCCTCAGACCTGCAGGAGGATTTCGATAACTTCCCAGTTACCATGGCAGCTGGCCTCAGAAAGGATTACACAGGAACTAAACAGCCAAATCTTTAATGAGGTGGTGACCTTGGGGCCTAGCTCTCCCCTTGTCAGTAACAGTGGCCCTGATCCCCAACACCGTTAATGAATGGCCCCACTAGCACACCCCACACACCCAACAACAGGCCTTGCTGCCCCGTGGGTGAAAAGGGGACGTGATCCAATATGTCAGAACCTCAGCTCAGTGCTCGGAAAACCACGAGAGGAGTCAGTCGTTGCCTCCTCCCACCTTTCTATGCCTAATCCACACTCCAGGCCACATTAGCTACATAATTCCCAAGGAGACTCCTCTACAGGCCTTCTTGTGGTCCCACGGGTTGGAAGGTTCTCAAAGAGCCTTCAGCTTCCAAAATGAAGAACTGTTTTCAGTGCTTCCTCTGTTCCAGCACTGGGGAACAAGCAATGACAAGAACTAGACCCTGTTCTAGGAGGTTAATGTCCAAGGGGGAGAAACAAGCAAGAACAAAAAACAAAAAACCAAACACTTTAACAGTGGGGAAAGCCAAGGGTGTAGGTAGAAGCCAAACGTTTTTAGCACATGATAGGTGTTTCATAAAATATTTACTATAAATAAATTTGTTAATGGTGGACATAATAAATAGAATCAACATACTAGTGGGGTGTTCCTACCACAGGACTCTTGTACCTGCTGTTCCCCCAAGCTGGAACACTCTTTTCCCAGTTACATGCATATGAGTTTCCTGCTGCTGCTGTGATAAATGACCATTGAGCAGCTTAAAACAAGAATGAATTCTCTAACCCTTCTGGAGGTCAGAGACATACACTCAAGAAATCCGCAGGGCTGTGTTCCTTCTGGAAGCTTCAGAGGAGAATCTACCCCCTTACTTTTACCATCTCCTAGAGGCTAGATGGGCTGGCTCTTCCTCACATCACCCCAGCTCCTTACTTCAGTGATCATTTCTCCTCCTACTGACTCTGACCTTTTTATCTCCCTCTTACAAGGTTCCCTGAGATGACATTGGGCCCACCAAGAAAATCCAAGATAATTGCCCCATCTCAACTCTTTAATCACATTTGCCAAGCCCCTTCACCAGGTAAGGTAATACAGTCACAGGTTCTGGGGATTAGAATGTGGACATAATCGGGGCGGGCATTATCCAGCCAATCACAGTCCTCGTGACTCCTGTCCTTAAATTCTCTGCTTAGATACTACAGTTGAGCCTTGAACAATATGGGTTTGAAATAAAGATTTTTTTCCCCAATAAACATTGTAAATGTATTTTCTCTTTGTCATGATTTTCCTTTTTTCCCTTTTTAAAATATTATTGTTAAGTGAGAGGCAGGGATGCAGAGAGACAGATTCCCACATGCCCTCTGATTGAGATCCACCCAGCAAGCCCCCCATTGGGCAATGCTCTGCCTATCTGGGGCTGTTGCTCCATTGCTCGGCAACTGGGCCATTCTAGTGCCTGAGGAGAGGCCATGGTGCCACCCTCAGTGCCCAGGCCAACTTGCTCGAATGAGCCATGGCTGCAGGAGGGGAGAAAGAGAGAGAAAGAGAGAAGGGAGAGGGGTGGAGAAGTAGATGGTTGCTTCTCCTATGTGCTCTGAGCAGGAATTGAACCCGGGACTTTCACATGCCAGGCCAATGCTCTACCGCTGAGCCAACCAGCCAGGGCCTCATGATTTTCTTAATACATTTTTTTCTCTAGCTTACTTTATTATAAGAATTCAGTATTGAATAAATGTCACAGACAAAATATGTGCTTATAGGCTGTTTATGTTATTGGAAAGGTTTCTGGTCAATGGTAGGCTCTTAATAGTTCAGTTTTGGGGAGTGAAATGTTACACACAGATTGTCAACGGCATGGGGGCTCAGCACCCCTAACTCCTGCATCGTTCGATGGTCAACTCAACTTATTCCTGAGGTCTTCCTGACCCATCCAGCACAAAACAGACAACTGCCTGTACCTCTGCCACACCTGGCCTTCCTTACCATGTTTTATATCGCCATCTGAAATACTATTATTGGCCCACTTATTTATTTATGCTCCCCCCCAACTAGAATGTCAGCTCCATGAAGGCAGATACTTGGTTCTTCCATCACCAGAGCCTAAAACAGTGCCTGGCACTTAAATAGAAAGAATCTAACCTATAGATGGGCTGGCATTGGTGCTGAGGCCTCAGCCTGGTAAAGGAGGGGTAAAGAGACAATGAGGAAGTGGAGGGGCTCCAGGCAGAGAGAAAACATGACAAGGAAGAGACGTGGTTAGTTACAGAAGCAGACTCGCTGTCACTCAGAGGTGCCCGCTTCTGGCTGTCCACCAGCGTCCTTTCCCCGTTCCCCTCTAACACAACTTCAATTCTGAGCATCTACACACTACTCACACACACACACACACACACACACACACACACACACTGTGTAACTCAGCGCACACTGGCCCCAGGCTCGGCTCTTCATCATACAGGCCCCGACCGTGTATGCTGCATTTCCCAGGTCCCCACGGCAGCCACTGGCTTGACCCCTGGGAGGCCCTGGGAGGAGAGAGGAAGTGTTGGGAAATGTGTCACCTTAAAATTCATAGTTGAAACCCCAATCCTTGATGGGACTGTATTTGGAGATAAGGCCTTTAAGGAGGTAATAAAGGTTAAATGAGGTCAAAGGGTAGGTCCCTACTCTGACAGGACTGGTATCCTTTTAAGAAGAGGAAGAATACCCCTCCCCCCCCCCACACACACAGAAAGGTCATGTGAGGAAGACACAGCAGGAAGGTGGCGTCTAGAAGGCAGAAAGAGGCCTTACCAGGAACCAACCCTGATGGCACCTTGACCGTGGACTTCCAGCCTCCAGAACTGTGAGAAAAAGAGTCTGATGTTTAAGCCCCCCAGTCTGTGCTGCTCTGTCATGGAAGCCCGAGCTGACTAAGACAGTTAGGAAGAAGGGAGGAAAAGCCAGACCATTTTTCTCTCTTCTTCCTTGACTCAGAAAACTCTATGTCATCAGTGGCTCCGGCTGGACAGGCCCATGCGGTCCCTGCTTCTGCCAGGTAACAGAGGCCCCATCTGTGACCTCTGTCCCTACAGCTCTGCCTCTCTGCTCGTTAACCTCTGCGTGGCCACAGACTCCCCTGTTGGCTTCTTGGCGCTTCTTTACCTCTCTGACCAGGTCCTTGCATTTAATCACCTCTGTTTTAAGAACTCACAAGGGTTCTTCTTTTCCTGGTTGGACCCTGCTTGACACCTCACCTGGTACATAAGGTGTATCTGAGGGAAGCATCACCAAACTGGGTATTGCAGGGGGCACGTCACAAAATGCCTTGCCCATCAAATCGCAGAGGCAATGGGGAGCCAACGCGGAAGCGTCGTCAGCAGGGGGAGCCATTTTCAGAGTCCGTTTTAGAAAGATCGAGTTTCAAAAGGCATCTCCTGCAGCACCTGGAAGGTTATTCTGTGGTGCTTACTATATTATATTTCCACACGATTTCTCTCGTGCTGTGTGTACGCTGCCTGACACTT
Organism: Saccopteryx leptura; assembly: GCF_036850995.1. Classification (NCBI taxonomy): domain Eukaryota; kingdom Metazoa; phylum Chordata; class Mammalia; order Chiroptera; family Emballonuridae; genus Saccopteryx; species Saccopteryx leptura. The sequence continues at coordinate 352,752,823 of NC_089505.1, forward strand.
CTCTCTTCCCACAGAAAGAGAGACACCCAAGTAAACAGAAGGTGAGAGCTGGCCCTCCAACCTGTCTGGATCTAGGCATTCTGCTCCTAAATCATGTCTACGCTTCAAATGACATGGTAGGGCGTGCTCCAGAAACTATGGCGTCCCCTCCTCCACCCTTCTTCCCTTTGTAACTCCCCGAGTTCTTGTGCTTAAAAGCCAAGAACATAGGAGCTGAGAAATGCAAGCCAGAAACACCCCCGTCGGCACTTTAAATACAGGACTTATCAGTTCCCGGGAAGGGTGCCATGCGGGTGACACAGCCAATGCCAGCTGACGGCTGCGACTCAAAGGGCCCGCGTCTCAGTCTGTCCCGTGCAATCCGCAGACAGACGTCTATTGCTCTTTGCCATTCTTCAGCAAAACTTTGGTTTTGTTTTATTTTAAATCAGTTTGCTTTTCTCCCTCTCCTTCTTCTTCCCTTTCTTTTTCATTAAAAAAAAAATAAAAAAATCTTGGAAACACTTTTCTGCCAATCACTGTCAGCAACTACTCAGGCCCCAGGAGAGCAGCAGCAGATGCACAGCGAGATGCAGACGCTTGGAAATGAGCTACGGAGGGAGCGTGGGAGGGAGCACTCCTCTCCCCAGAAAGAGCAGATACAACGCTCGATGCTAACGCAGCCGAAGACAATTCTCCTCTAACAAGCATCATTCCTCGGGCGCGCAGACGGGCAGAGAACGCAGTCGAACGCTTCATCAGGCAGCACTGGTTTCTTTTCAGCGACGTCAGAGGCGCTCTTGCCCTCGCAGAGACAGCCGTGGAGATTTATACATAGTGCTAAGATATTTCAGGCAGAAGAGGAAAGGGCAACAGTGTCTGATCGGGGCACGGGAACTGAATAGAAACAGACGGTGTCAGAGCTAAACTCGGGACCTCCTGTCCCGAGAGGCCAGCAATCACTTGAGATGTTTTTATGTCAGGTGTCCTTGCTTATCCAGGTCAGAGGGGCCGGCTGGGGTGGGAAGGCGAGAGGAGACAGGTTTTTAAGGACACGGGCTTATTTTAGAAACCAGCTAAGGTCTCTAGTGTGTAAGAAAAGCCATGGATTTCAAAAAAGGGCTCCTAGGAAACTCAGAAGATCTGTGTCTCTCCTGGCCCCTCTCCATCAGCACAGGCCTGGAGAGTCTGTGTTTGTGGGCGCGCAGGAGCCAACCTCGGCCCCCTCCGCTGCGACGCACAGAGCCACCCCCACGCGAGGACCAGCAGGGCCCCTGGCTGCGAGGCAGCCCGGGTTGGGCGCACGGTACACCGTCAGCCTCATGCTTCGATTCGTAATGTCAGTCTCCAAACATTAAAGTGACATACTGTGTCCTTGAGGTAGCCTCACAGGACTAATTTTATAACCTGTTTCGGCGTTTCATCATTTTTTAGTGCAGCGGAGGTGATCGGGCGGGCTCCTCCGCACCGCCCCGAAGGGCCGGGGGGTCGATGGCTGATGGAGTCTTCAACGAGGCCAGCGCGTCGCCTCGTCCCGCAGGGGCAGATAAAGCCAGACTTCCTGGATATTTTGTGTACAAGCGCTCAACTGGGTCTTCTAGAGTGTTCACATGACGGGGTTAAGGGAAGGGTTCTTTTTTCAAGGAGCGGAGATGTAACCGTGGAATCTCAGAGGAAAAAACATCAAGAAAGAACAGACATAATTCTTTTTTGAAGCCCCCAGAATGTCCGTATTTCTACGACAATGTCAGGCATTAAATCTGCTTTCTCTCCGCTCCCTCTCTCTTCCTTCTTCCTCCTCATCCTCTTCATCCTTCTCCTCGTTCTCCTTCCCTTTCTCTCTCCCCTCTTCCTCTCTCCCTCCCACATTCTCTCTCTCTTTCTCTCTCTTTTACTCCTCCAGCCCATCTTCACCGGGCCAACTCCTGCTTGTCTATCCAACCTCCACCCCAGGAAACCCCTTCCTCCAGGAAGGTCTCCCAACCTTCCCTACTAACAGGCTGTTGGCTCTTCCACCCCACGGCCTCCTATACTTCTCCGTGGCTCTAGTCACAATGGCCAGCCACTGATTGCTTATGTGATGATCTGTTTAATGCCTGTCTCCCGCTCCAGGCTGTAAGAAGGCAGTGTGCAGCCCTAAAAATGTGCCACTCGGGTCCCCCGCTGCAGGGAGGGTACATGAGAACTGGGCCAGCTGCTGTGCCACCATCTGCTGCGCCCTCCCTCACTTCCCACACCGCTGACCGAGGACAGTGCTGACCGAGGGCCGTTCCTGCCAGAGGGAGACCCCTGACAAGCTACCTCACGTCAAGGACTCCCTGTCCACCTGGCCAAAACCTTCTTAGAACTGGGCTGCAGTCTGAGGCTGCTAGCCACTGCTCCGTCCTGCCTACTCTCCTCCACAGGGTCGTCGGAAGGCCCTCGCCACCCCGCCAGCTCCCTTGCCCTTTTTCTCTCTAAGGGCATCGCTTCCCTAAGGACCCAGAGGAAGCGCCCTGATGCGGGCAGTCATTCCCGCTATTCCCGCCGTTTTCCCAGGACTGGCACAAGGTCTGGTGTGTGACAGGTGCTCAGAGAATATGCATGCACTGAAGAAATGTAGGCCTGAAGAGGACCCAGTGAGAGAGTGTGATGACTCAGAGCAAACCTAGTGCATCCTGTGGGACCACCTCGAAGGACATGCCCCGCAGAATCCATACTAGGGCCTTGGCTCTGCGCCCCTTCATTGTAAGAGTGACCGTCCCAAAAGCAGAAGTAAAAAGCTGTTCTCAACTCTGTGACCTTGGCATCAGCCCAGCCACCTTCCCCTGAGCACATTGTATGTGTTAGGAGTTCACTACACAATTCATAAACATCAGTTTGCTGAATTCTCACAACATAAGGAAGGCGGTAATCTTACTCCCGCTTTACAGATGAGAAAGTTGAAGCTTAGTAAACCAGGACAGTTCACCTTGTTTCTGTGGTGACATCCCCAAACTTTGGAGGCTTAAACCAGTGTATGTCAATATGGGTTCCCCTTCTCCCCTTCCAAAGACGGAGCTAATCGACCTCTGCACAGCTCCAGGGGCGAAGCCGGGCCTCCACAGCCGAGCTGGCCGGGTCCTGCTCGGTCTGGAACTCTCTCGCCCAGGAACATGGATGACGTACTTGCCGGAGACGAGCTGCAGGGACCTGTGGGCAGAGCGGTAGGCTGGCCTGTGTGCCGGCACCTGGTGCTCACCAGGCTGGGCAAAGCCGCATCAGCTGGCTTTCCAGACACCGTGCAAAGGCCACTTGCTAACCAGTCTTGTCCCTGATGACAGCTGGCCTTCAGCCCTTTCAGAGACGTGACACTTCATTATTTTTAGTGCTGACATTATCGCTGTGACTGTGACCAGACCTCCCTGCTCTAGGCTTGTTGTTTCAGCCAGGCGACTAGAAAAGAGTCCATTTTTATTTGTTTACCTCTTTTTTTATTTTCCTTAAAGAAAAAGAAACATTAAAATCTTTTTATTAACATTAAAATCTCCCAGTCTCCCGACAACTTTTAGAATGACCAGTCATCCCAAGTGGCCAAGAAAATGCAACCGAGCTTTGATCCTTGGGAGTTCAATTTTTGGCAGATGCCACGACGGGCGAATGACAAAGCTGACGGGCTCTCTTTCTTAATTCCCCAAAACACAAAATTAAACCATAATATTAAATAAGCTTATTCAAACTACACCTGGCCCTGGCCGGTTGGCTCAGCGGTAGAGCGTCGGCCTGGCGTGCGGGGGACCCGGGTTTGATTCCCGGCCAGGGCACATAGGAGAAGCGCCCATTTGCTTCTCCACCCCCACCCCCTCCTTCCTCTCTGTCTCTCTCTTCCCCTCCCGCAGCCAAGGCTCCATTGGAGCAAAGATGGCCCGGGCGCTGGGGATGGCTCCTTGGCCTCTGCCCCAGGCGCTACAGTGGCTCTGGTCGCGGCAGAGCGATGCCCCGAGGGGCAGAGCATCGCCCCCTGGTGGGCAGAGCGTCACCCCTGGTGGGCGTGCCGGGTGGATCCCGGTCGGGCACATGCGGGAGTCTGACTGTCTCTCCCCGTTTCCAGCTTCAGGAAAAAAAAAACAAAAACAAAACAAAACTACACCTATCACTCCCACTCTCCCAACCCCCAGGGCCCCTTTACGTGGTTCTGATCTGCCTTCCCCATTGGTGACCCGCACCATTGCCTGGGAAGAAGGGATAAGACATTTTGCTCCAACTCTGGACCTGCTTAGTGAAACGGAGAGTGAGAAACAATATCACAACCATGCAGGCAGGAACCCATTTTGGTTCCGGAATATTTCTCCACTGAGAGACGACCTCAACACGGGCCACGCAAGGGACAGAAGAAACCAGCTCGCGAAAGGAAGGAGAGACACCGTCTCCTCACTGTCCACCCGTCTCTGACACGTGCAGCCTTCCGACTCAAAACAGATGCTGCCAAAGTTCTTTCGCCCTGACCCAACATCTGGTTTTCCGATTCAGGCCTCTCTCCTTTGTCAAAATGGGTTCTCTCCCAGCAGGCTCTCAAGTCCCTCTAATACGTCTTAAACCTAATTAGAGTTGGAGTTCTGAGAAGTCTCAGGCGCTCTGTTGAGTCAGTGAGTCCCAGGGAGGGAGACCTTGGTCCTATTCCTAGGACCTGCCAGTTGTGTTGGCCATAGTCCTACATCCAGCGAACTACGATGTGAACCAATCCCATAACCAATTTCAGTACCTCAGTTTCCCCACCCATAAAACTTACCCCTGGGACATGGGAGTCTTAATGAGCATTGGCCTTCCTTGGATAAATTAACCAGGTGCCGGAAACATCTGTGGCTGGAAGCAGTCTGATGTATAAACAGAATATGGAATTCTTGCAAGACTGTAGCAAAAGCTCAAATACCAACGGAGCCTGACTTCATCCTAAATCCTGCTCAGTAAGTATCTGGGGAAAAGGCCGTCTCTTCTCCTCTAGACTAGGTTGTATATAAAGCACTCATTTTTACCTCATTTACCCACCTTTATCTGTTCTAGTAAGGACAAAGGGTTTTCCGTAAGGAGTGGAGGGGTCAATAGCCCTATAGCACCCCTTTCCATTTAAATCATAGAACAATTCTCCAAAAATAAATACCCCCCAAAAGACTGCGTGTGTCATAAGAACAAGGGCAATATCTGTTGTATTCACTACCCCATCCCCAAAGTACTGATTCATAGAGGGTGCTAAGAAAGAATTGGCTAGGATGTAGGATGTGAGGGTGATCTGGCTGCGACATCTGTCACCCCATTGATCGCCAGGGTTGATTCGGATGATCTGGTTGGCTAGGCGGGTGTCCCCTTCCTCCCTCACCGCTCCATGTGCGTCCCTCCTGAAGCTGTGCGCTCGGTCGAAAAGGACGACCTTCCCCGCTGGAGAAGAGAACTGTTCTTCGGTCAAGGGTATACGAGTAGCTGCGCTCTCCTGCTAGAACCTCCAAACAGGAAAGAATTGGCTAAACAAATGAAGACACAAACAGATAACAGCCCGAGGAAAATAATACAGTACTTACAGTATATGTGAGCAGAGGTTTTAGACTGCCTTATAGCATCTCTTCCATCCCGTCCTCAGTTTATGAGTTGACTAGGGCAGAGAATACCAATCTTGATAAACCAGACAAGGATCAAAGTCAATGCAAAGAAAAATCTGAAAACAAAACCTAGGACTCCAAGCATTCAGTTCTGTCTTCTCACCTTTACAAGTCATACAAGTCATTGCTTCCTTTGTCTAAAGTAATGGTCAGAAAACTACAGCGGGGAGGGAAGGGGGAGTGGGGGGGTGTGCAAATCTAGACCATTGCCTGCTTTTTGTAAATAAAGTTTTATTGGAACACGGCCACACCCATTCCTTTACATACTGTCTATGGCTGCTTTCCCATCACAAGGGCAGAGTTGAACAGTGGCCATAAAGCCTACATGGTGCACAAGGCCTAAAATATTTATTATCTGGACCTTTATAGGAAAAAAAATCTTATTGACCCCTGCTCTCTAGCACCCCCTCCCCTGGGAATCCGGATCAGTCCTGTGTCTACTGCGAGAGACACAGATTCCGTGGTCACATTGTTTTGGTCACAAGCCTACACATTCTACCACACCGTGAAAGCTTACTCCTGTGAGTGCAAGGAGCTCTACCCACCTCGTTCTTCCATCAATCCTAACAGGTACGCATTATCATCCTCATACATAGTGTGCTCATAGAATTGGGTGCAACCATAGGAAATTGTGTTTTTGTTTGTCTGGGGTTTTTTGTAGGTCAAATACCGGCAATTTCACTAAACTAATCCTATTATCTCCATTTTTAAAAAGAGAGGACAGGAGCAACAGGCCCATGGGCTACCGGCTAAGTGAAAGTGTTCAGATACTCATCAGCTTCGTGCCAAGGGCAGCCAGTAACTGAACTGCTTCTTAAAACTTTACATTTCACTACACGTATTAATGGTTGTGTGACCCCTGAAGTATAAACCCAAACTAATGCTGTTTCAGCAAGCCTTTCTCCAATTCATTTGAGCAGAAAAGCTCTGGGTTTCTTTCCTCCCAAGTGGCGCCTAGGAATATCACACAAAACTAGTCTTTCTTGAAAAACATTTTGGGAAACCCTTCCACTCCTTTCATCCCCATCAAAGAGCTTGCAGCCCCAGTCGGTCCCCTGGCTGTGGCCTCCCGCTGCCTCCCCACAATGCCCACGCCAGTGCTCTGGGCACGCCTGACTTGGGACACACCACACCTTACTCAGGGGCAAGGGGAACTCCATTTTCACTCAAAGAACCTGAATGGTTCATGCTGTTGCTGCAGGCAAATTGCATTTACAGGAATAATGAAGCTCCATCCTGCGTGGCTCTGGATGTTCATTTAATACCCTGCATCCCTGCCATACCTATTTCTAATGCAAACAAGTGGCCTCTTCCTTCAAAACTGCTCACTCTTCCTCCAACTCCAAATTCTTCTTAGGATTTCTGTACCGAACCAGCTGCGGCCATTTCTCCTACGGTAGTATCCAAAATCTGAGACTGCCTTGAGTCCAGATCAACTGAACAATGGGGTATATTCTTAGGTGTTGCCCCCTTCACCCCCACCCCACCACCATGTTTTCTTAAGAGAATAATTGCTACCCTATGTAAAGTTTTACGGTCACAGCCTCCTTTATTGCAAATTTTCTTCAGGAATAAGATCAGTCCATAACTTATAAGCATCCTCCCCTGCCCTCTCCTAAAATATTAACTTGGTAGGGAGGTTAGAAATCTATCACAACCAATGACAGACATCGTGCACAAAAATAGTAAGCCTCCAATTTAATATTTTATTGCCAGATTTTGAAACAACTGGTTAGGCAGCTGCCACTGTTATCTCCCAATTACTTCTCATTTTTCCAGCGTTTTAAGTGCAAGCTGTAACAAATTAAATCTAAATTTCTATATGCATACTTACCAAAAAAAAAAAAAAAGATCTTCAGAAAACTGCAAAATAAAAAAGTCGAAATAGAGAGGAAGAAGGGGATATTGGCAGCGAGAACTCTGTCCTGACTGTCCCACTGCCATCCCCTGGGCTTCCAGGACACAGAGAGGCCTCCCTCAGCTGTCCTCAGCTGTCCCCAGCTGTCCCCAGCAGTCCCCAAAAGTCCCCAACAGTCCTCAGCAGTCCCCATTCTCAGCGGGCTCTCCCCGTAAAACTGCGCTTGGCTAAAAATGCACTCCTCCTTGCCGACTGTATAAAGGTGCTCAAGAAGAAATCCGTTCCCCGAATGGTAACTATCTCCCGTGCTCTGCTGTAACCCTCTATCCCTGCTGCTCAGACACACAAGACATCTTTCAAAAGATTTAATGGGTCATCTTTTGGAGATACCTGTTCAGACAGAATTGTACGTGATTCTGATCCAATACAAAGGTGGAGAACAGTGTGATTTTTTTCCCCCAACATCGTGTCTTTGCCCTAAATTATAGGGCTTGTGTTTAGCAATTACATTTTGCTAGAAAAATAAAACCTATTTGAATCTTCTTTTCACTTTTTTTTTTTTAATCTGACCCCTTGACTCTAATTAGGGGGAGTTGAGAGTGAAGGTAGGAGGCAGATTGGCAGAATTCCTCTCCCTCCCGCTGCCGGGATTCGACATCACGAACAGAACGCATGTCACTGTCAAGTGGCACACACTTGCTGTCCTATCACTGCGGGCACGCAGTTCCCGCTGCTTCTGCTTCTCGGTGGCCGCTGCAATCAGCAGCCCCATAAACAGAGTAAACAAAGCCCTGCTATTGTCTCAGGCCCCCTGCGCACCCGGTTTGAAATGCTAGGGACTCTCCAAAGGAAGGCTCAAGCCGGGCACCTGCCTACCAGGCCCCTCCTGCATACCAGGCTGCCTGCCAGGCTCCCTGGACCTATGGAACCTCATCTCTCCTCCCTTCTCCTCCCCCCTTCCTCCCCACTGCCTCTCCCACCCTGCCCGGCCCCCTCCTCAGACCCCCTCCCTCAAGGCCTGGGTTTATTTAGTTTTTTTTGCTCTGTCTGGAATCTCCTTCCTTCTCCATGGCCTGACCTATTACCCTTAACCTCTAAAAAAGGTGGCTAGTCTAAAATAATTTATCACATTATGTCTCCCCAAATCACCTCTGGCAACTGAAAGGGGGAAAAAAAATTCCAGCCCTTATTTCAGACCTGACTTTTTAAAAACTCCCCGGACAGTAACGACTGGCAGCCGGTCCAGAGCACTGTTCCGGAGCGCGCGGAAGCGAATGCCGAGTCACCAGAGCCCGGGTCCAAGCACAGGTGGTCAGGCTGTGCCCTCCAGGCTCCCAACTGAGGTGCGCAATTCTGCGATTCGGACAAATTCACAGGGGACAGCTCCTCCCGGTGCCACACTTAGAGAAGCACAGCCCTGGAGGAAGGCCGGGGGTCAGGACTTCCTGCCCGTGTTCCCAGTGTGTCTGCTGAATGAGCACCAGACAGTGCTCCAACGTACAGAGAACCCAGCACGTCACCGGTTTTGAAAGTGTAAGTTTGTGATTCCACTTACATCCCACAGGGATGCTGCATTTGCAGAACTAAAACCCCCTGGCCAAGTGCGACAAAGAGAGACTCAGAATGGACAGGGTAAGTAAGCAACACCCAATTCTTAAGGGGGAAAAAGTGCCCTACTTGTTGGTTGGCTGGCTGACTTTTCTTCCCGGAGGCAAGCATCTAGGACATAAGGGCATCAGGAGAAAGTCATCTTTTTGTCCACTGTGCTTTCAATCGGAAGCAATGGTTTGCTGCTAACCCGGATCCGGAATCCATGGAGCATCTGCATGGCCGGCTACTGGCCGCTTTCCGCAGAGCACCCAACAACTGCCTCAGTCCCTTGATACAAGATGGGAGATTGTCATCTGATATCTGCCACATCAGGGCTGCATCAGAATGCAAAATCAACACCTCCGCTCTCTCCCTCTCCTACCCCAGATGAGCCCTGAATTTCTGTACATTTGTGAATCCAGAGCATGAACAGAATGACACGAACATCGCAAAAGCAAATGTCTTTGCTCCTAACTAATTACTCCAGCTCTCTTGCTTTTGTGAGTTTGGGAGAGGGAGGGAGTGGCCTAAGCACACCGGGTCATTGCACTTTTAGGAGGCAGAAACACAGGTGAGTTTTCCAAAGCGTTCTGTCAGGAGGAGCTCACACACACACACACACACACACACACACACCTCCTCAAGTATTCTTTTTCCAGCGTTGATTTGTACTTTCATAAAACTGACATCTGCATCTCTATTGAAATAACTTCACTGTCAAAAGAATCTAGCATAATTTTGTTTGCCTGAAATGTTTTCATCTCAAACCAAATTTAGAATACCGCGCCACCTGTTTATACCACCCATCTCCAGCAAAACAGCACAAGCTCACCTCTTACAGCTCCTTCCCAGCTGGGACAGTCAGGGTGGGGGAGAGACGTCAGGGTTTTTAATTAGCCCCTATCTCCTTGTTCTTTCTTGAGAGCGTGACACCTTTGTGTTCCAAATGCTACAGGGAGCACACTTTCACTCCACAGTGCATCAGGGAGCATCTCACAAAGGCTCAGAATGTAAGAAGCAACACCCTAAGACAGGGGTCCCCAAACTGCGGGCCCGCGGGCTGCATGCGGCCCCCTGAGGCCATTTATCCGGTCCCCACCGCACTTCCAGAAGGGGCACCTCTTTCATTGGTGGTCAGTGAGAGGAGCATAGTTCCCACTGAAATACTGGTCAGTTTATTGATTTAAATTTACTCGTTCTTTATTTTAAATATTGTATTTGTTCCCGTTTTGTTTTTTTACTTTAAAATAAGATATGTGCAGTGTGCACAGGGATTTGTTCATATTTTTTTTATAGTCTGGCCCTCCAACAGTCTGAGGGACAGTGAACTGGCCCCCTGTGTAAAAAGTTTGGGGACCCCTGCCCTAAGACATGCCGACTCCCTGGCCGGTTGGCTCAGTGGTAGAGCGTTGGCACAGTGTCGATGCCCCAGGTATGATTCCTGGTCAGGGCACACAAGAGAAGCGACCATCCTTCTCCCTCCCCCTTCTCTCTCTCTTTCTTCCGCTCCCACAACCATGGCTCCATTGATTTGAGCACATCAGCCTGGGTGCTGAGAATGGCTCTGCTAAAAATAGCTCAGTTGCTAGCACGGCCCCAAATGGGCAGAGCGTTGGCCCCAGATAGGGGTTGCCGGGTGGATACTGGTTGGGGCGCATGCAGGAGTCTATCTCCCCTTCTCTCATTTGGAAGAAAAAAAAGACATGCTGACTATACACCTGAAACTAACACAAAATAGTACTGAATGTAAACTGTAATTGAAAAAATTAAACAAAAATTAAAAAAAGAAGTGCAGAGACACAGAATAATACCAAAAAAAAAAAAGCAAAATGATCTAGCCTATTTAAGAAACAATATTTAAAGCCTTCAGTGTCTGTTTCCGTATCTGTGAATGGGAGTGTTGGTGGGCAAAAGATCAGGCCGGGTCCCCTCCTGCTTGAAAATATTAGTGTAACTGCAATGTAACTTGTATTCTCCTGTCACCTCTTAAGGCCGCAACTTCTCAAATCTATGGAGGCCCAATACACTTCGGCATATATATGAGTTGGATTCAGTATTTTTGAAGTTGAAAGCTAAGAAAGCCAACTCACAGTTGCTGAAGCAGAAAAAAAGGCAGCGTTAAGAAGATTCAAACATGTTTTGGGGAGACCCAAGTGCAGGGCTACAGACATGACTCAGAGTGGAACTAGAAACAGACCACGTGTTAGAACCTGGAAGCCTTCTCCCTGCTTGCCCCTCTCTCCTCCGTCTGCACCCTTCTCGGGTCCTCAGCCCTGTGCTGGTTACAGAGGTTAACAAGAGCTTAGATGGCTTGACCAGGCGGTGGCACAGTGGGTAGAGCGTCAGACTGGGATGCCGAGCTTAGATGGCCTCAGGAAACAAGTCTATACGGGCACTGGAATTCCTTGATCTCATTTCTTGTTCATCAGAAACGATTATTGATAAGGTAAAGTGGACCACAGTCCAATGATGACCACGGACATTAAGACTATACATTTAAGGTGTAGGGTGAGTTAGGGAGCAAAAACATTCCCTGAAATTGGTGTGGGGGTGGCGAGGGGAGAGAATGGTTCACCACAGAAGACAGCATGCAAATTGGAAGCCATCTGGAAACACAACCGAGTTTCCTAGACTTGTGTTGAGAAGGGAGGTTGTACCACGTCCTGGTCAGAGAACTCGGGACCCGACTCCAGTCCCAGTCCTGCCTCCGAGGAGTGGGCTAGCTGTAGTTGACGGTGTGTTTTGAGTTGGTTTCACCATCCCTGAGCAGTCCTTCTCCTTCCTTTAGTGTTCTGAGCACCGAGCACATGGGCTTCACAGTCGTGCCCCTACCCCATTCCAAACGAGAAAATACACAGCAAGCACTTTGTGAACTGAGATAATATATTAATGTAGGAGATCGCTCTTAAAAGTCGCTTCAACTGCAATGGAATCTGTCTACTCACTTTCTTCTCCAAGTATCAGTTTTTCGCCTCCATTAATAGGCAGGTTTGGAACATCAGAGACTACAAGCTAGAACAATGGCGCCCACCCATAAAGACCAGACATAGGTAGCACATGCACTTTGCATTTCCTTGGCCCACTGCCTCCTGAGAGTGCATTTCTGTTACAGCGCGGTGGGCTAGACGTGAAAACCACCAGCTGCAGTTCCTCCCTGTACCTCATTAGAGGTCGTTTCCCCTTAACGCACATGAAGGCCTTTCATTAGCAATAATGGGGGCGGCACGCATCAGAGAGAAAAACAGACCCGCACCCTGTGATCGAGGAGCTGGTTATTGGGACACTTGCCTGCCTGACTGGAGAAGGACGACATCCAGAGATGCATGATTACATCAGGGAAAGAATTAAAATCTGTGTGACCATTTTAAAAGATAAAATGCAATTTAAAAACCTCACGATGGCGAAGGGCAAGAATCAAAACTAAAGAATCGCAGGCAGTTCAGCTCTAGAAATGAGTTAAGCAAGTGAAAGCCAAATGGCAGGATACACAAAGGTTGGGAAAGATTACCCAGGGGATTCGACAAAACAAGAACCGTTTCCAATACATACAAAGTAAAACATTGGCAAGAGAGACTACGGTCCAAGAAGAAAAGGCAAGGACCATTTACCGTCAGAAGCAGTAAACACGGCTGCAAGTTAAACAAATCCTTTGCCTCCATGTCCACAAAGGAAGATGGACGATGCCAGAAATGGCTGTGCCCTGGAGAGGGGTCAATGAAAAAAAATATTACTGGAGGAAATAGAAGTGACACCTGAGTTTATGTCTCCAGGTTGACACAAATGCCAGAAGCAATAAGAATGTTTTCCTACTGCAACCAACTCAATTTTGTAAGAACACTTGGAAATGGGCCACCCTACATTGTTACGGGTCTGATGAAGAAATGGTAGTTTCCTTACTTGTATCCAAATGTAAAATCAGTAATTTTTGGATTAAAAGAGAAAGTAATTTTTTACTTTTCTTTATAGCACACGGTTAGTGGATCAGAACTTTCATATGCTGTGTTTTTTGTTTGTTTGTTTTGGGCGGGGACAAGAATGTGCATGTAAAGAAACTAAGTAAGTATCTGCAAGCCCATTGAAAAGGACTTTCGACAAGTCCCAGAGGAACATGGATTCAGCACCCCAGGGAATACTTACATTAGTAAAACTTGGCTGTTTCCAATCTCTGGTAGACCGCTTGCCCTTGAATCAGTGAAAGTATTGAAACGGGTGCCTAACTCAGTTGTTAAGAAAATGCAATTGATGTCAACATCAATTCTAAGGAATCAAATTGTCACTCTAATCCACTGGTCACATGACTGAGGCCCTCTGAGAACAGAGGATACAGGTCAGGAAATGTCTGGGATGCAAGCCCGATGAAATGGTCCACACTCCCCAGAGTGGGGTGCGGGCCCTTGGAAACCATTTCTGCACCACAGACTGTATCCCTAAAATCGCCAGACACCAGGATTCTGGGTTCTGCCAGTGGCTGTGGAACAGGCTGAAGGTGCATTATAGGTGGTGTCATCTATGTAAAATGAAGCTCAAGGTATTAGGTACGAGGCCACAGCTGTCTGCTCCAATGAACTGTAACTTCCCACTAGCTCTGGCTCTCCAGCTCCTCAAGCTCTGTCTTGAGTAACTTGGGAGTTGGTCAGATTGACCCGTTCCAATCCATCCAGGGGCTGGGACTCAAGTAGGTCCTAATCACTCCAGTGCAGCATTAGGCCATGGGATAGAAAAGGCATCCGCTGCTTTTCCTTTCTCTTTGTATTAATTTGGTAAGCACAGATATTTATCCTCTTTTTAATACTTATCTACTAACTACTTTCACCCCTTCCGCACATTCCAAATAAGGGAGGATGCTCTGTTGAGATGGACCAAAACACTCTCCAGGGCAGGGATGTTTTGATCATGCCTTCTATAGATGGGCAGTTGAGTCATTTGCTTAAAATAAGCCCTATAGATATCTGAGTTAAGCCCTTTGTTCCATTTCTATGATATAACTACAGTGAGAACAGAAAGAAGAAACAATTGATAAATGGTATATTACACATTTAATTTAAATGAGAACTGTTTATAAAAAGAAATGGTTTACAACTCAAAAAATTATTTCGTAACATTCTGATAACTACACCCAAGTTCAATGCCAGCACGCTCTGAAAGTGAAGCCAAGGTCGGTTTTCTAAAGAATGTTAGAAAAACAGTTTGAACAATGTAGTGTAGTAACATCTTAGAAGACTCTAAATACGAAGTATTCAGATGCTGTAAATAAGAAATCATAACAACCTCTTAATTAGGGTAACATTAGATTACATTTCAATTGCCAAGCTTCCAAAAATGGAGGGAGAAGTCCTTTCACTTTACCTCGATGTTAAAATAAAGTACTTTGAGCAGTCTAAATTTTAATGAAGAATAATGCTGTTGCCTGACCAGGCGATGGCGCAGTGGATAGAGAGTCGGACTGGGATGTGGAGGACTGAGGTTCAAGACCCCGAGGTTGCCAGCTTGAGTGTGGGCTCATCTGGTCTGAGCAAAGCTCACCAGCTCGGACCCAAGGTCGCTGCCTCGCGCAAGGGGTTACTCAGTCTGCTGAAGGCCCACGGTCAAGGCATATATAAGAAAGCAATCAATGAACTAAGGTGTCGCAACAAAAACTGATGACTGATGCTTCTCATCTCTCTCTGTTCCTGTCTGTTTGCCCCTATCTATCCCTCTCTGACTCGCTGTCTCTGTAAAAAAAAAAAAAAAAAAAAAAAAAAAAAAAAAAAAAGAATAATGCTGTTATTTTCCAGAGCCTTATAAAGCATTATCAATGAGTATGGGGTTTAATGGCAAATGTTTTGACTTTCTTGGTTTCTAATTTTCCATTAGATTAACATACTAGACTTCTCTTTCTTGTTCTTGGGTAAGTGAATGATTTATTAGACCTGGTACTCAGTTTATGAGCTTTCCTCATTTCAACTTAAAGAAACTGTAAATATTTATAGAAGATGAACCACATGTATTTGCTCCTGAAAAATGTCAGAATATAGCATTCAAATCAAATGCAGAACAGAAGTCATTCCCTAACACTACATACTGGGGAGATTTCATTTCCATTGACATGTTTTCTTACACAGTTTCCCCTCCACAGGAACTCCTAACTCAGAAACTACTGAGATCCGCCACTAGCATGTACTCATAGATTACTCTGAGTTATGGCTATCTAAGCAGGCATATGGAATTTACACCAAAAAATCACACCTTTCTAAAATAAAATGAAGTCTTGTTACATTAATCTTACACCAGGAGAGAAACAGTAATTAAGCTTATGTTTGAACTGACTGTCCTTCATTTTGCTGTTTTCAAGGGTGTTTTGTTCAACTCCGCAATAAAAATCTACATCCAGATTAGAATGCAGGGAAATGATTAAGAGGATACAATCCGCCCAGCAGGGACGTGGCCAGTTTTAGCAATAACACTCCTCTACTGAGCACAGCCATACTCAAATGTGTGTTGACTCAAATAAGAAATCACAACGGGTGAGTGCAAATCAGCATACACTTTTCTTGAAGACAATTTGACAAGTTAAAAGCCTTGGAATTTTAAATACCCTTTGACCAGTTAAGTCCACTTCCAAGTATTTCTTAGAAAACTAAATTACACATGTAAAAAAGTGTTTAGATTCTAGAGATGAAGCACCTAACCTTCATAAAAGCAAAAACCTGCTAATAACCCAGTATCCTGAATAGTGCTTCGTGTCCACGTCATCCTAACACTTACCCAGTGCCTACAACATCCCAACCACTGCGTGCTGTGCTCTACCCAACCCCTGATGAACTTCAACACTCACACCCACCAGACAGGGTTAACACACTCGGCTCCTTTTCTTACCTCATTTGGACGAGGGTGACGTTAAGCAACTGGTCTAAGGACACACCAAAGGGAGAAGAGCCAGGTGTCAATCCAGCTGTCTGATCTGAGAGCCCCAATGGTGCCCCCAAAACAATGTTGTTGAAAAAATATTTCTCAGCCCTTCTTTCTTACCCTTATCCACTCATGATTATCCTCTCAGGAGCTATGTCTTCAAGGTGGAAATCACCAGGAGGGTCCCAGGCACGCCTCCACCAGCACGTAAACCTGGCTTTGGCATTACACAAAGAGTGAGACCTCCGATGACCTTTCAAATGCAGAATTAAAAATTTGTTCCCAATGTACTACTGTCCTCCCAAATCTTCTTTCCTCACTCCAAAACCCTGGTCTTAGCAGAATTTTATTTCATAGTAAGAAAAAGATAAACACAAAGTCCTAAATTTTAAAATATACACAGAATGAATTTCATTTTCATATTAAATATAGTCCTTTGTTAAAGTGATTTTCTTTTTTAGTGGCCTGTGGGCATAAGGACCGGTGAACCATTACCAGAAAAATGAGAAGCTGGACACTGAAGCGAGACCAGGCCCGGGGAGGATGGCTCCTGGGCCTGGACACGAGCCTGGGCTTATAGGGCGCTTGGGCGAAGAAGCGCTAGAATTTCTGGCGGTGCCTACAGGTCAGAGTGTGGCTGAGAGGTGCCACCAGAGGCAGCAAAGGTGACGGGCTCCTGAGGTCTGAGCCTGATGAAGCTTCCAGTGGAGGCTGTTTTATCTTTGAGAAAGTAATAGATCGAAGGAATACAAAAACAAGCACCTAGATATAATATGTAAGCCAAATGAGCAAGCAGTCAAGATTGTTTTTATCTACATTTTATTATTGGCGAGAAAGACTTTCCAATATGCTGATGTATTTCTTCCAAGAGTTGCCCCAATGTGATCTCAAGGGTCCATGTTAACTTCTTTTCTGGAAACGTCCACTCTTAGTTGTTGTATTCTTGAAGAGCCTGAGCCATGAAGAGTTTGCCCAAGTTTTGGGCAGTGAATTCCTTGATGTTCTGGCAATAAGTGTTAATCTGGCCTGTGCATTTGGGAAAGTGAGAAAGAGAGTCACCATGGGCCACAAATTCTACAATGACCTAGAACTCTGGTCACAAGAAAATCAACATAATACTGAACTACAAGTATTTTGTTTTGTTTTGAGAGGACATAAGAATCAATTCTATTTCTCCATAAGGGACAATAGAGGTTAGAAGTTCTTAAACTATCTTCCACTCTTGCTTACACAGAGGAGAAACACTACAACTTAAAAACAGGAAGACATACTAGTTGTCAATCAAAATGTGCTGACTATGAAGCTCGGCCCAACACTGTACAAGGTAGAAAAAAACCAGCACGAGCGCTCCTGAGCAGATAGAAGAACTGCAAACTAACCCGACCCCCTGACCCAGGTGTGAACAGTACAGGGGTGTCCAGTCTGGGCTCTGGAAATACTGAGGGGCCTCAGCCCCCAGATCCAGAACCGACCAGGGACACAGAATCCATGAGAGAAAAGGACTTCATCACTGCTTTTACGTCTTAAAACTAATCTGTTGCAACAGTTATGCATTTTTTTAAAGTATGAGAAATACAATTCTCCCTGCACTGGACCTTAATTAAAGAATGCATCTTAGTTCCCCAAATTTCATTTATGTGTGGATTACAAAGCTTTATGGAATTGAGATATTTCACCCACCCTAAAAATACATCAATAGAAACTGTGAAAGATCAGCTTTCCTTTGAGTAGGATTTTCACTCTAATAAATGCTTCACAGACGACTGGCTGATTGAATCCAACAGTATTAAACAACATTTATATTGAAGTAAGGTATTTATAGCTAATAATATAATGAATATTATAGATTCAAAATCAAGTCCTAATGTAGGAAATCAAATTTCTACCACTTAAAGGAGGTGTTAAATGTTAAGTATCCCCAGAGAAAGTCTATTCAGAATTACATTCCTGTTGCTACAATTTAAGTCAAGACAAGGGAAACACTCTTCTTTAAGTCAGAAAACTCAGTTCAAATCAAGCACCCATATACAGACTTGGACTTAGTGCTCTTATCACAGGAAGAGTTAATGGCTTCAGCTAAGTGATCTTCTGCACCATGAGATTGTAAACATTTCTTCTTACTTTCCATGAAAAAAATACAGTCTGGCTGTGGTGGTGCAGTAAATACAGTGTCGACCTGGAACACTGAGGTCCAGTTTGAATCCCTGGGCTTGCCTGGTCAAGGCACAAATGGGAAGTACCGTATTTTTCGCTCCATAAGACACATCTGACCATAAAACACAGCTGGGGTTTTAAGAAGGAAAATTAAAAAAAAAATATTCTGAACCTAACAGTGTATCAAAATATTTAATAAAATACTGTATTTTTCACTCCATAAGATGCATGGGCGTTTCCCCCTCCACTTCTGGGGGGGGGGGTGCATCTTATGGAGCAGAAAATACGGTAAATACTACAAGTTGATGCTTCCTGCTCCTCCCCCTTCTATTCTCTCTTGCCTCTCTCTAAATCAATAAATAAAATCTTAAAAAATAATAATAATAATGCCTGACCAGGCAGTGACACAGTGCACAGACTGTCAGACTGGGACACAGAGGACGCAGGTTTGAAACGCTGAGGTGGCCGGCTTGAGCACAGGCTCATCAGCTTCAGCGCTGGGTCGCTGGCTTGAGCCAGGGGTCACTGGCTCAGCTGGAGCCCCCGGTCAAGGCACATTTGAGAAAGCAATCAATGAACAACTAAGGTGCCACTACGAAGAATTGATGCTTCTCTTCTCTCTCCCTTCCTCTGTCCCTGTCTCCCTCTGTCAAAAAAACAAACAAACCACAAATAAAACCTTCCCATTTTAGAAAGTAAGTATAAATGCCATATCAAAAATGTGAAGCACTGACAGGACCCTGAGAGGAACACAGACTGACAGATCCTTAAATGTAAAAAATTACAGGTACTAGATTCAAATGTGTCACTCAACCATTTTAAATGCACTAGGTCGTATGACGTATGTTTTGTTTTCTAAGCCTGTCGCCTGTTTTCTGCAGGACGGTGGCAACAGCCCCGCCCCGACCTCCCCGGCCGCGGTACCTGCGATGAGCAGGGAGTCCATCCGGGCCGGCGGCTGGGGCGGCTTGAAGAGCTTGGACAGGTCCTCCTCGGGCAGCGGCGGCTCGCCTCGGCTCTGGCGCTGCATGTTCTCCTGCTGGCGGCGCTGCTGGTACTGAGGGGGAGGGGCACGGCCTGGTCAGCCTCTAGTGCAGCCGGAAAACCCTCCCACGCCCACCCGTGCGGTCAGCCGAACCCCACTGCTCTGAATCCCAACCTCTGTTTTATAAAGGGTGACCCCTGGTAACTCCTGCTTCTAAGAGGCTAAATGTTGTGACAATAGAAGGAAATTCCTTTGCTGTAAACCCAGTGTCACTCACTCTAAGGTCTAGGAGTCTATAACTAATGCTTTGGGAAAATACAACTGGGGATGTGAGAAACGGGAGGCGTAAAAGGTAAAGAAGCTTGGGATTAAGCAGTGGGAGAAAGGGAGTCACTTCCCCTTCAGGACAATGGGGTAAACGACCGCACTATAAGTCATCTTAACTTTAATAACAAACTAATGGACTACCACACTGGGAAAATCTTTCAACTTTATCACTACTGACCAAAACGACAATACTGATGATGTGATTATTATTCTAACATCATCATCACTATTATTATTATAACTGTAACTACTATTACTTTTAATAACAGATAATCATCTGTGCTTTAGACCTAAGGAACAATGAATATTAACTCAAAAAATGCTTTCAAACTCCAGATTTCTATGATTCTCTGGAAAAAGGGTGGGGATATATATATATATATATATATATTTACAAACTTATAGATCAAAGTACAGTCAAGAGCTAATAGCGGTGAATTTTTTTTAATAGAACATTCTTAGAACCACTTAGTTAGGCTTTAGCATTCTGGTAACAACACACCAAGTTTCAAGTACATCTGAATGGAAACAAAGTAGGCAGACACACACTGTCACATATAAACATTCTGGAATCCACTTATCTATGAATCAAATGTTACGAACATTTCAGAGCAATACAGCCCCAAAACAATATTCCAGGAACTGTGAAAATCATGTGATCTTTGGACAACACTACTAAAGAAAAGGTTAAATGGCCATAACAGTATATGTGCATGTGAGAAAATTCAAGTAATTCTAGGGTTTTTATCTGTATTATACCATCTATTTCACAGCAGTTGGTCTACTACTTCCTATCAAAATTGCTTGCTCTTAATCACAACTGCTCAGTTTTTTAAATGAACTGAAGATTGCTAACTATGCTGCAATGAGCCACTACCAACCCAATTACAGTTAGTAAAGAAATGAGCTGTGACACTCCAGAATCTCTCTGACTTTGATTTTCTCAATAAGTGTAACTCTTATTTGTATAACCTTGGCATTACAACCTGGGCTTAATATTCTTGCTCTAAGACAGGTATTTTTAAGTATGTACAATTTGTAAATATGTTAGAAACATATTATATAAAAAATAATCTTTTAAGATATGGTATAGAGTTACTAGTCAATAGTCAATGCTTTATCAAAAATAATTTAGCCTAACCAGGCATTGGCACAGTGGATAGAGCGTCGGCCTGGGATGCTGAGGACCCAGGTTTGAAACCCCGAGGCTGCCAGCTTGAGCATGGGATCATAGACATGATCCTGTGGTCACTGGCTTGAACCCAAAGGTCTCTGGCTTGAGCCCAAGGTTGCCAGCTTGAGTAAGGGGTCAGTGATTCGTCTGCAGTCCCCGGTCAAGGCACGTATGAGAAAGCAATCAATGAACAACTAAGCTGCCACAACTATAAGTTGATGGTTCTCATCTCTCTCCCGTCCTATCTGTCTCTCTCTCTCACTAATAGTAGTATTTTAGATCTTAAATGTCATGCCGGAAGTGGACTGCGGAGTGTTCCCGTCACACCGACCTGGTGTCTCTGCTGCTGCTGCTTGCTCACGTTCCTCATATACGTGTTATATTTAACTATGTCTTGGCTCATTTCATCCACTCGGTCCATCAGCAACTGGAGACTCTTTCCCAGGTGACTGCTGAAACAGAAAGGAAACACACTGACACATTATGTTTTCAAGTTACAGCTATGGCACTGCTCTGAGGAGGTCTGAGAGGGTAAAATGACCTGCCATTTGCTAAAAGAATAAGAGCCCGCACTTGCGCAAAAGCAGGGGTAGAGGCGGAGCCTGTCATTCAGCCATCTGTGTCTGAAACAGCTGTATGTCACTGTCAGAGCACAGGCACGGCAGGGCGGGAACTGCTCGACAGCATACATGCACAGTATCTACACTGTGTATTTCCTTTACAACCAAGTTGACCCCAAGGCCAGTACTCCTGAACTTTTTCTCAGCAGCCTCTCCTCCAGATTACGCTCTGGAACATAAGCCAGTAGCCACAGAAAGGAAGACCTACGAACCCACTAAGACATCCCTATCTAGCGGGTTCTAAAAGAGCAACCACAGCATTTATTCTGCAAAGCCAAGTGAAGAAAGAGGGCTCCTTTCTTCTTGCCCTCCCTAGAATCTGTAGTATAGTCGTTCATACTTCTGTTCCTCTCCAGAAGTTTACAAAATTCTTCTTATAACGCGATGTTAATGCACGTCACTAATGTACGGCACGACAATGACCACCATATTCACTGACTTCTGCCTGCAGCTATCTCCTGCATGCTAAGGCCTGCTGCTCCATAAGTGTACTACACAGTTAGCTAGCTGAAAAACGTATTCATTCACTCATTTAAAGACCTATTAGGTTCCAGCTTCAGTGTCAGCAGACAGGGAGACAATAACGAATGAGACATTCAAGTCTGTATCTCACTGCCCTTACCAATGATTGAGCATGGGAAGGAGAGGGGGGAAGCAGAGACGGTCTAAGTAGTACGGCCAGAACACGCCTTTAAGGAGAGGACAGGCTGAAAGCAAAGGACTGGAAGGGACCAGCCATGCAAGAGGAGTCGCTGGAAGGAAGAAAGCACACGGCTGCGGGCCTGAGGAGGGTGAGAACTAGGCAGGTGACAGGACTGGCTGCACGGCCGGGCACAGCGTCAGGTTAGGGAGGTCAGAGGGGCACATATGGGAAGTGCCCACAGCACAGAACACCCAACAACGCAGTGTGAATGAGGGCCCCAAACTGCGGCAAGAAAGGTGCCATGGAGTTTCTACAAGGATGTAGAAAAACTGGAACACTCATGCATTGTGGTAGGCATGAAAAAATGGTGCAGCTGCTGTGGAAAAGTTTGGTTGTCCCTCAAAAAGTTAAACATAGTTACTAGATGACCCAGCAATTCCACTCCCTGGTATATACTCCAGGGAACTGAACACATGCTCACACAAAAGCTTGTGCGTGCATGTTAATAGCTGCATTCTTCACAACAGCCAAAAGTAGAAAAACCTCAAATGTCTACCAAAGGATGAATGGATAGACTGAGCTTTATGCACACAACAGAAGACCAATGAGTCATAAAAAGAACACAGTACTAATACACGAGTGAAACTTAAGAGACTGGGAGTGCTGGGAATAACTAAAGTAAATCCAGTTAAAATATGGCTTCTATATGGATTCCATCTGTAACATGAAGAAAAGTAGAAAGTTTTGGCTCTTTGTTAAACAGAGAAAGCACACAGATGGCTGTGTCTGCATGTGTGAGAGTGTGTGCGTGCATGAGTGTGCGTGCGTGCGTGTGTGTACACAGAAAATTACCACCAGACCCAGGCCCGGCACTACCTGCATAACCAAGGCCCAGGGATTTAACCTGTCTAGGAATCAAGTGTCTTTCAAACTAAATTTCTTTCATATGTATCTTATTCCATTGTCATTTTGTGAATCATTTTTAACTTTATTTTTTCCCCATAACTAATCAAATGTCTAGGTCTACTGACTATATAGTCACACTGCTTTCCACACGACTTCAGGGTGAAAATTTAACAATACTGTCTCATCCCGCATGCATTCTCTCAACACACATCATCAAGTACATGCATACTTCCCCAGCTGTTAGACAGTAAGAATGACACTCAGTAAGCTGTTGCTACTCTCAATACGTCCCAGTGAGCCGAGAGGAAGGCAAAAAGGCAACTACGACACAGTGCCGATAACCGCTGCAACGGAACAAAGCATAAAAGGCAGTCTGGTCGATGAGCCGAGCCTTTCTGAGTTCTGTGACAGCTGGATTCTGAGTCTGGAGAGGAGTGGGGGATACGGCAGGCAGAACGGGGCCACGCTGGCACTGGGCGCAGGCGGCACGCTCAGACTGGCAGGAAGGGCAGGATGTGCTTGTTGAACTGCAAGTAATTCCTACACCAGGAGCACAGGAGACGGGCAAGTCTGGGGGAAAGAAAGAGCAATGAAACCAAAGAGGCTCCAGCCAAAAATTTTAAGTGAAGGCGTAGTAAGATCATCCAATTTGCGTTTAGCAAGGTCACTGCGGTGAAAGAGGGGAAGGTGGAAGACAGGAAGTCAGGAGACTGAACGTGAGGGGCAGGGGCAGGAACAAGGAGGCCCGGCCTAAGGTAGCAGAGGGCACGGAAGTCAGGAAAGGACACGGGGAGGACAGACCCCGTGGAATACTGGTCCTAGGGACGTGCAGGCGAGGCTCACTGTGGGTGGGGAGCGGGAAGTGACACAGAGAGTGGAGGTGGAGACTCCAAAGAAAGTATTTCAAGAAGAAAGGGTTATCAACATAGTAACCATTTAAGCATCTAAAACACCCAGTAATAGTGACAAAGGCGTCTTCTGTGACTTTAGGGAGAGCTCTAGCATCACAGAATAGATGGAGCCTTCAGTGTTGAAGAGGAGTGGGAAATGAGGAAACAGACAACATGTGTAAAATTCTATTAAAAATTTGGACTACAAAAAAAGAAAAATAGGAAGCAAAAGGTGAAAGAATAATGGCATGAAGTCAAAAGATGTTCTTTTTGTAACTTTGATTTTTAAGATGAGAGAGACTTAAACCAGTTTAAATGTCCTTATCTTAATATATGCATGTTCAAGTAAGTCTTCAGGGGTTAAGAGTAATGTCTGCAATTTTCTTTCAAAAGATTCCAGGGGAAAAGCATGATTTTTTAGATGCAAAATTGGTGAATCTTGGTAAAAGGGTTATGAGTGTTTCACTGATTATTCTTTCAATTTTCCTTAAAACCAGGTCATTGGAGAGGTTAGAAGGGGGTGCACAGTGACAGTGGAGAAAAGCACGAAGGCGAGTTACTGTCACACAGTATTCACTCCCAGAGCTTAAGTCTTGGAGGCTGACTACACTGATTTTAGCAATGAAAAAGGTACGACCAGAACAGACCATCCCTTCCACCCAAAAATATCTTTAAAGTACTAATACTATGCATTGCAGGTATATGTCATTCTAGTGAAAGAACACAGCACAGATATGTGGACTTTCAACATTACATAACATTAATAAACTATAATAATGATCTTCAGAAATCTATCCAATAAGACATATTCAAAAACAAACAAACTCAAAAACAAACAAAGAAAACTCAAATAAGGCCCTGGCCGGTTGGCTCAGTGGTAGAGTATCGGCCTGGCGTGCAGAAGTCCCAGGTTTGATTCCCGGCCAGGGCACACAGGAGAGGCGCCCATTTGCCTCTCCACCCCTCCCCCTCTCCTTCCTCTCTGTCTCTCTCTTCCCCTCCCGCAGCGAGGCTCCATTGGAGCAAAGATGGCCCGGGTGCTGGGGATGGCTCCTTGGCCTCTGCCCTGGGCGCTGGAGTGGCTCTGGTCGCAGCAGAGTGACACCCTGGAGGGGCAAAGCGTCGCCCCCTGGTGGGCGTGCCGGGTGGATCCCGGTCGGGCGCATGCGGGAGTCTGACTGTCTCTCCCCGTTTCCAGCTTCAGAAAAATACAAAAAAAAAAAAAAAAAAAAAAAAGAAAACTCAAATATCTGTCCTTGTATGGCAAAAGGAATGAACAGTAATACATAACTATTTCACAGTTCCCAGGAAATCACAGGGCCATTTACCAAGGGCAATTTTATGGTTCTTTCATCAGACCAATTCAACTAGATACTGAAACATGGAGTTGTTAGGGGTTTTAATAAAATAAGTTTTTCTTTTATTGCCAAGGAAACAAAGAACTGAACACAGACAACTTAAACAGATGTCAACCAAGATGTGCAGTGATATATCAGCTCTGACTACAGCATCGACTTATCCTGACTGTCCTTAATGCAGGGTGCCCAACTTCAGTTTACCTTTCTAAAGAGGAAATAAAAATAATTGTTTTTCTTTCCATGTGTGAAAAGCTGAAGGTGTATGTAACACATTTTAAAAATTTAATAAAAGCTGTTAAAAAATAGCCATTAGTTGAACTTTCATCTAATAAAATCAAAGATTAGAACTTTTTATATAAAACGGACCATAGTATGTTCTATTCACAGCATAGGTAAATCAAAGAACTGGTATCCACATATGGGTTGTGAAAAGCAAGACCAAGCAAAATGTTTAAGGAGCTATTTAATAATGATTTCTGACACGGTTTCTCAGAAAAACTTTTATGGCAGCTTGCCTGATCAATATTATAAATTAAAATTTGAGGTGAACACAACTTTTAAAATAGCATTATCAATTTGGGTCAATCTAACAGTACATTAGTATTAAGATTCATGTTTTTTCTCCCAATAGAAACACCAATTTACTCTTAAAATAACTTAACATGGGAAGAAAAGAGCCTCTCCCTATTTTGCATAAAATACAGAAGTTAAAAGCTAAAATAAAATTATTTGTCTAGATCTTAGTAGCTATGGCGAATTGGGAACATTTTCTTGGCTATTACACTGCTGCTTTGGACAAACAGACATCACAGACCAGCTTACCGGTCATGTTAAAGCACAGAAGGGGTCTATGTGTTTTGTGTGCTCCATAAAGGAAGCTTGGGAAAAGGTGAACATAAATTATACAAGCAAAAGCTTTCACGTAGTACACTTAAATCTATTATATAACTATATATTTAATTTGTCGAACTGTAACCCTGCAATGCTGAAAAAGGCTCTCAGCTCAAAGCTTTGAATACAGGTGTGCCAAGTGGGTTTGTAAAAGCAATAACGAAAAATATGACTTTCTAAAAGGGACAAGTTAAAGACTATTATGAATACACGTTTGCAGGCAAACAGCACATTCCTTAGTGCCAAATCAGCGCCGCAGCCTGAGTGGCTCAGTTAGCACTCTGTTTACTGCCCGGCTTCCCTCCCTGGAAGGACTTTCCTGGCCTCTGTGCTGCGTGCACACAGTCTGGAACCACAGTCTACCCAGCCCGGAGCAAGGACAAGACAGCGGGCTCTCCGATCCTTCTGGGTTTATCCCACTTGTCTTATGCCGAAAGAGTCTTACACTGTTCTGTTGTCCAAGCTGCCATGGGGCATAAACGAAAATCTGATAAATAACTGAGCTTCTGGTGGCTTGAGGAAACACACCTTGTTTCTTTCACATTCACAAATGTGTACTGACTGATGGCCTACTTTTCCATTTAATTTCATTCTAGGGGTCTGCTGTTAGCCTTCACCTACCACAAAAAAATCCCTAATATCAAACCTAAAGGGCTTTGAAGAGGGGTTATAGATAGGAATGTCACATTTCTGTTAAGAGATAAACGAGGGGCAAAGGAACAGCAATTCCATAAAGGAAACTGTTTTGGAACACTTCAGTCAGCATTTTCTCAACATAATAAATAATCTTAGCAACTCGGTGACCAAAGCAGCGATAGGGGAGCAAATTATGTCACCGCTGTCTAAGAGAGCAAAGACAGTGCCAGGTCCGGGACACACGAATTTTAGCTTGAAATTCAAACCGGAAGCTTTCTGCTAACAAAGTCTGCATCTGAACCAGGGCAAGTGCCACCAGTAAAACAAAACAAAACAATACAAAACAAAAAAAGGATTTTTGTTTTTCTCTCGAGCATTATTAAATATCCAGACATAATAGCACCGGCCTCTGAGGGCAATGTACAATAAATAACACTGAGCCAAATAAGAAACCCCAACCCCCGGGCATTCACCTTATTATAGCAAAAATGAGACAGCAAAGGCAGCAGAGGGTTCTCAGAATAGGAACTAATTAGTATTCAGACACAGTTTCTCTTTATCAGTGTGGCAGTTTTTCCTGGATCTTAGCAGGGCAGGACAAGTACCTGTCTTAGTAACCTCAAAATGTGCTTAAGGAATTTTTTCCTTCTTTCACAGGTTAGAGTCTATGCAAAGGAATCTTTTGCAAAAAGTGATGAAAGGGGCCTTCTCGTTAGGCAAGCGCGGCGTACCTGCTGGCCAGACTGAGCAGCTCGTGTTTATCTGCCACAGCGGACTTCTTCTCAAGTTCCCACATGAGGACGTTGATCAGATGCGAATTTTTAATTACAATCGGCACTTCTTCAAACATGTGCTCAAAGGTGATATTTCCCTTTTTCAATCTGTGAAGCGTGTTAAAAATACCTGAGTCTGGTGGTCAGAAGTAAATAATAAGTTGACTATTTCATACATTTTCCCCTAATTACCGGCCCTCCCCAAGACCTTTGTTTCATTAGTACGCTCTAAAAAGGCAATGGGTTTTACAGTCAAGCATAACTCGAACAATTTGAATAACTCTGAAAATGACCTCAGTTTGAGCTATAAACCCAGAAAATAAGACTGCTGGCAAAGAAACTATTATTTCCTTGTAATCAGGTATCTTGAAAATTTCACTGATAATAAAATGTAAATGTCATAGAAAGTTATGCTATATAATCTCTAGAACATTTTAAAAAGCTAAAAAAGAAATCTACTCAGGTTCTTGGAAAGTTCATTTAACCAGCAGAATACTACTCACAGAACAGTACACATATAATGCTTTAGAACACAGCACAATGTCTCATAGCTTAGTTATAACTACCATATCCAGAAATTCTTTATAAATTAGCTTTTCTTTTTAAAATTCTTTTTAATTTATTTAGGAGTCAAATGGGAAACTAGCAATGAATTGTCTGTCTGTCCTACATGAAGTCAAGGCTACTAACTATAATAAAATTCCTATAATGAACATAAAATTTAAAAATTCTATACATTTCTTAAAAAGTATAATGAAAATGTTCCCAAGCCGTTGTGTAGGAACACAAAACGGCTTTATTGATTAATTCTTTGCATGCTTGTTACCTATAAATTTTCCAGTAAGCCACATTCCTTTCTGAATCCTTAAAATCTGTATATCCTCTCCCCGCACACCCCCTTGAAACAGAAGTCCAGAAAATATGACATACAGCTCACAACTGGACTGACAGTTTATAGTCTGACAGCCGCTGATCATTCATTCTACCTCCCTTCCTTTAACCATTTATTTCTCTAAATCCAGTAGCTAATTAATTCCCACTCCAACTGAATTTGCCCTTAGTGAGAACAACAGATGAGACATTCCATAAAGAACAGTTTAAACACGGAATGGGAGAAATCAAATGGCCCTCGGCCATGCAGAAAACTTCTACCGTCCACATGGCAAAGGCATTACCACACCACCGAGGATTCAATAAATATGGCAAACTAAAATCTGAAAAGCAAATCACCCAGCCCTTCACTGTATGCCTAACAGGCCCCAAACACTTACGCTTCAGGAGAAAAATCCTTCTCTTTACACACTTCCATCAGTTTAGGAGTCAGTCTGTACGCCTTCAGTGAGAGAGACCCTTGGGCAGTTTTTATGGGATCTCAAATAAGAAAGAAAAATTACTAAGACTTTTGTCACTACTAGTGCTTGAATGACATTGGTTCTAGGCACATTCTGTTAGTTAGCAATTAATCTTTGCAAAATAAAGATCAAAATACCGAATCAGAACACAATTTGAAGCAGAGTCAAAACAGTTTTGCAAACAGGAAGTGAAAATGGAGAAACCTATCATCCTACTCATAATAGGTAACTTCCACAGCTAGAACCAGTAATCTTGATGAAAATTAAATATATCATATGTTCTATACAACTATTACAATTAGAGGGGAAATACTGATGAATATTAAATATCAAAAGTCACCGCATGCATTTGTGTAGTTCTTCAGCAACTAAGAGCCCTGCACACAAAATTTATCCATACTAATATTTACTGTTCAAATTTCCTAAAGCAGATTTTTAAAAACTCAGCCCACTAAAATCCAAACGCTATCACAAAAGCGTCTTTTTTTAGTTCCATAGAAACTCATTTTGTCAAAACTAACTGCTTCAACAGCCCCTGAGTAAGGAGCTTAGCACTTGCTGCATGATAACGGCTCTGGCATGCCAATATTCGCCTAAAACCTGTGTTAACATTCATGTTGTCTGAAACTTAACACAGTGAAACTTTTAGCAATAGGTGATAAAATGAAAACCAAAATAGATTGAAACAAGTGGAAAATTCATCAAGGTCTGATGATGCAATGTTTCCAGCCAATATAAGTACACTTTAACAACTTGTTCTTTACTGTAATCCAATTGTTAACATACTGAAACAATTTTGGGGCAGCTCATAAGATTGATCGTATTCATTAGTATTTTTTCTGACAGATACTCAGGACGTTACATTTACTTCTCAGCTGGAAACTATATGCAAGTCTGCCAGATATGGCAAACTGTGAGTGTTTGGGGAGGGGGAAGGCTATAAAGCTGTTAAATCGCCTACAGTTCTGATACAGCACAGAACATCTGGTCTGGAGAGCTTGAGGAAACACCATTAAATAGGCCGAAAAGAAAAAAATCTTTGTGCTAAGAAACAGTCCAGGTTTTGTACGCTGCTGTCAGAGGTCTAAAACACTTGGCACGCTGTGTTATGATTGGTCAGTCACGTACGGAGCCAGACGCTCTAGCAATCGGGGTTTGTTAGACATCTGGTCTAGTTCCACCAGCCCCTTCAAATGAGGGAGGGGAGATGGAGGAATAAAAATGAAGCAGCTACTCCAGCATTCCAAAATGTACACATCAGGGCTCTGATAGCAAGAAAAATAAACAGAGAGAAGGAAACCCTGTCTAGACTTAGCTGCTGCTGAGGCTGCTGCAGAAACAGGGCTGGTATTTACTTGAGAAGGCCTGCCAGGCTGCTCTCAGAGGCAAGAAGACAGAAAGCAAGAATAGTAGCAGTAATAATATTAAGGGAAGAAAACAATACTAAAGGGAACTCCTCCAAACCGTAAATGAGAACAACAGACTCCTCAATGGCATGCTGGTAACTGAACTGCGAGTCCAGGAGCGCCCGGGTGATGAAGGAGCCGTAGTACGTGGACTGGTACCAGCCCACGTGGAGGTGGTCAATGTTCACATGGCGAAGGCTCCGCATCATCTCCATCTGATACTGAACTGGACGTGGGAGGGGAGAAGACAAAGTATCCAATGATGCCACCAATACGAGGACAAGCCGTTTTGGAAATACATTTCTATACAACTACTTCTTAGCTATAGAGAACAGGTTTCCAGATTGAAAATTCATTAGCTCACACACAAAGAAAATAAAATTAAGCTTTCAAATCACTAGGACTTTCCTTTTTATATCAGTGAAAAAAAGATTTCGTAGAAAAGGTATCAAAAACACAGTAATAATGCCTGTGCTACACAAGGAATTATTTATTAAAGGTAGTTTCCTCTCCCCTTTCTAAATCGTAAAAATAATGTATGTTTAACAAAAAATGTGTCTAAATACTTACTGGTAGTAAGAAGTTCCATTTGAATTAGTAAGTGAGAATTGTTATCAATGTCTTCCTCAACACAGCTTTTAGAACTGAAGTTAAAACCATTAAGAAAACTAATGGGAAAACAATTAGCTACCACATTATTTAAATATGAACAGGATACAAGCTGTAGCAGATTTAAAATATAAGAATTCATTTTTGCCTTCATCTGGTGCCCCCTGCTGCATATGCTAAAGTTAAAAAAGTTTTTTTTTTTGTTTCTGTGTTACTTTGTGTTAAGTAATAGATTTTTTAACTAGCACAGAGTTCTACTTTAATCCCCATGTATGGAATAAAAAGGTTGGATGACTTTTGCTTTTGTCAAATTAATGACTTCAAGGTACACTATAAACTTAAAGCGGCATTACTAGAAAAATAGGTGCAAATTGACAATAAATAAAACATTGAAAGAGCAATACACACCTGACCTGTGGTGGCACAGTGGATAAAACATCGACCTAAAATGCTGAGGTTGCCAGTTTGAAAAACCCTCGGCTTGCCTGGTCAAGGCACATATGGGAGTTGATGCTTCCTGCTCCACCCCCCCCTTTTCTCTCTCCCTCTCTATCTTTCTCTCTCTCCTCTTTAACATGAATAAATAAAATATTTGAAAAGAGAAAAAAGAAAAAAAGCAATACAGGCCAATAATAAATAGCAAATATGTGATACAGGAGAAAAATTTATAGTCAAGATAATATCCAAGCTATTTCTATTATAATGAATGCATAACTAGGTTGAGTAAATATATTTGCTTAACTCAAAATCTAACCTTGTCATTTTTAAAGCACACTCAGGTTTTAACAAAAGTAAAGTTCTACGCCTGTCACTTCCTTGGTTATAACACTAGTTTCATCAAGCAAACAAAATTCAGATCATAAAATATAAAAGAACCTTCCTCAGATGAACACAGCCTTATTTTTCAACATTTGTTACTAGGCAAAGTAAAATCACTGTTTCGGCTAATAAAATTTAATCAAATTTACTTATAAATGAAAAATTTCAACGCCACATGTAAAGGAAGAACCGGAAAAATGACCATTTACTTTACAGGACTAGGGAAGAAGAGAGGAGAGCTTACCAAGCAGCTGACAGTACAAACATGATTTTATAGGATAATTTTTAAACAATCAATACTCCCAAAACATGTGTTTAATGCACAATTTAGCCATAAGCAGAGGTCAGATTCCACTACCTTGCAAGAGTAGAAAGGAAGGCGAGTCTGGGAATCTGGAGATGTAGGTTCTCAGCCCAGCTCTGAGATCTCTCCCATGCGGAGTCTTGCTGTCCAGTTAATGATTCTTCTCTGATACATACTGTTCCCAGCTCTAAAATACCCGAGAGCTCATTCCTGTCAAAGTGCTATCTATGACTCTGCATTGTTCATCAGCTATGCTAATAATAAGCAATGATTTTTCTATAAACTAAAGCAGGGCCTCCTGCATGCATTAATACTTAAAAAAAAAAAACCAATGCTTATCTCTGAAAAAGATTCTGTTACCTTAATAAGCCTTCCCTCAGGCAGCCTGAATACAATAGTTTATAATAGCATAGTTAGGATACAGGCGGCAAAAAAAACTCTACAATCAGTAGCAAACCTACAAATTCTTCCTTCATCCAGAGTCATACCTACCTTACAGCGCCCCAGATAAGGATAAGAATGAAAATGAAGTGTTTCTCAGCTAGGCAAGAGACAAAGGGACATGAGGCCTGTCACCTGTGGAGTTATCCCCACTGCTCTGTCATATTTGTTTCTGGGGGTGGGGGACATCGAAATGGAAAGATGAGCTGTGTGGTATTGGGGATGGAGGGGCCACTTCCATTTTCCTCTTCTATAGCTCAGAAAGTCATGACACAGATTTGCCAAGACTAATAAAAACATTTTTGAGGTGATAAGAGTTTTCATACAACCTAATTATGGTAGATAAATATAAAAATATCAGGGTTAAGATCAATGAGAGGCAAGCTGACAAAGCTGGTTTTGAAAACCTACAATGCACTCGAATTTCACTATTATACACACACACAAAACATGTGCTGGGCCTATGCTATGTGAAATTGCTGGACGTTAACTTGGTTTGAACTTACCACCCCAATTTTATAATAAAAATTAAAAGAAAAATCAAGAAAACAAAGAAGGAAGGAAGGAAGGAAGGAAGGAAGGAAGGAAGGAAGGAAGGAAGGAAGGAGGGAGGGAGGGGAGGGAGGGTGGGAGGGAGGAGGGAGGGGGGGGGAGGGGGAGGGAGGGGGAGGGAAGAGGGAGGAGGGAGGGAAGAGGGAGGAGGGAGGGAAGAGGGAGGAGGGAGGGAGGAGGGAGGGAGAAAGGGAGGGAGGGAGGAAGGAGGGAGGAGGGAGGGAGGAGGGAGGGAGGGAGGGGGGAGGGGGGAGGAGGGAGGGAGGAGGGAGGGGGGAGGGGGGAGGGAGGAGGGAGGAGGGAGGAGGGAGGGAGGGAGGGAGGGAGGAGGGAGGGAGGGAGGAGGGAGGAGGGAGGGAGGAGGGAGGGAGGAGGGAGGAGGGAGGAGGGAGGGAGGAGGGAGGGAGGAGGGAGGGAGGGAGGAGGGAGGGAGGAGGGAGGGAGGAGGGAGGGAGGAGGAGTGAGGAGGGAGGAGTGAGGAGGGAGGAGTGAGGAGGGAGGAGGGAGGAGGAGGGAGGAGTGAGGAGGGAGGGAGGAGGGAGGAGGGAGGGAGGAGGGAGGAGGGAGGAGTGAGGAGGGAGGAGGGAGGAGGGAGGAGGGAGGAGGGAGGGCAGGTAATCTGTGAAAGATAAGGCTGGGGTGCACTGAGGCCCAGCCCTCTTCAGGACTACTCATATGAGGCTCTACTAATTGCATGGTTTGAGAGATCACTTTGATTTAATAAAATTCTTTAAAAGGGATGTTTTTTTCCATTATATACAAGTCAAGGAACCAGAAACAACTCAAAAGCAGCCATGTGAATTGCCTGATCTCTGTGGACTTTTGTCCGTGTCCTTCTGATGCGTGGCCCTGTCTCCCTTGATCCACAGTTTTTCCTCCTCCTGCAACCCAAGTTTTCAAAAAGTACGAAGCTAAAACCCTGACAATCATCCCAGTAAACCTAGGTAGAAATAAAAAATGTAAGGAGACTGTCCCACTAAACTGTCTCAAAACCGTCCTGGCAGCCGCCGCTCATGTCAGAGCCGCCACCCCTATTTCCACCTCTAGCCTAGAGAAGAGACAAGGAAACAATGGGGAAATGCTGACCTGCCGGTAATTTTATGCAAAAAATAAGGAATAGCCAGTCATTCCAGATTGTAATCTCTGGGGCAAATGCCACTGCTTGCGTGGATATGCTAGTCCCTCACGGGAGTCCTATTAGAAGTGAGTAGGTAAGACACAACTTAGCTACAACACTAATGTAGCGGAGGGGGGGGGGGGGGGCACATGCTATCTGGCAGTGGCTGTGACAACGCTGTGTCCCAGCCCACAGGCTCTGGGTGAGGGGATAGAGCTACTACTTACTGCCTTCTAATGCCCTTTCCTGGGCTGGATTTTTAACAGGAGAACGTAAAAGGCTAGACAGCGATAAGGTTCACTCCTATTCAGGCAGTGCATCACACCTCAGAACAAAGAGGATCACTTCAAAAGAAACAAAAGGAAAAGAAAAAATGAGGCCCCTTGACATACGACGTGCGGAACTCTGAACTCCCCATTGCTGAGTTACTGCAGATCAATGAAGTAGGAGCAAGCACTTAGAGGAAACTCTGTAGAGCTGGTCCAGGTTAGACGCCTTCTCGTTTTCATTCCAAAGTTCTCTTATTTAACAGAACCCCAAGCAGCAATTTCAACCAATGACACTTCTGAGTTAATGGCTAAACAATCATGGGGAATTTCCCAAAAATGAATAAGCCATCGGGAAAATTTTTGGAGGGGGAACTATTTCAAAGTCTATTGTGTGGTGAAAGGTCAAGGAAAGATTCTTAGTTTAAAAAGCTAACACCCTACTGAAGAAACAGTGCATAGCAAATAAATTTCAAAGCCAACTCAAAAGTCTAATACAAAAGCCACATTTAGATGTCACTGAGATGGCGCTACAAAATTTAGGATTATAAAAATGAGCTGAAGTTTTAGAAATCTCTTCGACCTCTATACTTGTCTTAATTGGTTAAGCCTCTTGTGAGCAAGAAGAACCCAGTTTACAAAGAACAGTTCCAAGTCTGGCACCAGGAAATTCATGTTCACTTTTTCCAGATACCCTCTTTGCAAAACAGTCTATTTCAAATTGCCTAAAGCTAAAACTGTCTTAACTAAGGCAGGCTGCCCAATAACTATTCCTTTCAAAATCCACCACATTTGTTGGGCTTTCTCCTTTTATCTTCAAATATGAAAACACTGAAGATAGTATGTTGTCTTCTACTTCAATGCTGTCTCTGGAGCTGCACAGCCAAACCACACAGGAGTTTGAGATTCGCACTCTCTTAAAGATCACTGGGAAGAACATTGGATTAGAAGTTATTCAGTGCAGGTAGAATCATTAGCCAGCCTTCTTTTCACCTTCAACCTTCACCCTTGTTTTAAAAATCACCTTTCTGATTTCATTATTGTGAGCGAGCACTGATGACATACAATTTCTCACTGCACAGAACAGAGCACTGCCAGTGCGGCTGGGCTGGGGACGCGGAAGCGACAGGTAAAGCTGTAGCCCACTCTACACCGAACTCCGTCAGAGTGAGGGAGCAAGGTGCTTCACTTCTGTCCTTTTAGGAAACTCTTAGGACAAAGGAACCTAATTTAAATTTAAAAACTTAATGCATCTACTGTCTTAGTTAGTGACATAATATTGTATCCAATCAAATTATTTTAGAGTGTTATAAAGTTACATTAAAACTATACCCAGACAGCACAGCCTGAAGGGACAGGCAGAGCTCCGCACAGGACACTAGCACTCAGGAAGCACTTACTATGTCCAGTTCCTGCGAAGTGGTCTCCACGCTGACTTTATTCCTCACAACAACTTACTGAGCTAATAATCATGATTACTGAAACCCTTTTAGAAAAGCTGCTTACCACAGCTTATAAAGTGGCAGGACTCCATCTGACTTCAGACTCTCTGACTCCGAAGCCCAGGCAACCACCCACTTACAAAATTTCACCTCCTCTTACTGGGAAAGTGTAAATTACTTCTGAACGAATAAAGCAGAATGCACAGATACAACAGAAACCCAGCACTTCTAGGTTTTCAGAAACCACAGCATGTTTGATCACAAATTAACCAATAATTTAGAACTCCAGTAAGATTTTAAGTGATAAAACTACCTTCAAAGATTTTTTAATGTCAAAGTCAATAATTCCCACAAATATGTAATCAAACTCCTAAAACACTGCATTCTGTGGTACTATTTGAAACTTATGCCAAGACTGCTTTGTAACTAAGAACTGGTTCAGTTCAAAGACGATCTGCACAAACACATCAAGTTAAGAGAACAGAGACCAGATCTAGTACACACTCTTCACAGCAAAGAAACAAATTAAGCCCAATCAAAAGATGGCTTTAAAAGCAAACAAACAAAACTCCACCACTCTGAAATGACTCAATGATTTCCACAAACTGGACAGGGCAGTGAAATACATCAAACTCTCCTACTCATTCTAGCATGAGGGCTAACCTACGCAGAGCTGTTAAGAAAATAATTACAAGCCTCTCCCAGCAGCAGCATGGGGCACCAGTGAGCACCGGAGGGCCAGGAACTCTCAAGGCTCCGCTTCATTATTTAACAAGACAAACTATCCTGTGCTTTCCTCTTCGTATCAGATTTTCTGCCAAGCTGCACATACGTTTCAGGCAATGTTCAAAGCTAGTAGCAGATGTAGATTTAAGCAAACAGAATGTGCATTTGGAAGAAGAATTAAATAAGAGCCTTCTTTGGGTAGAGAGAACAATGGACTACACACATTTCATAAAACGTCCCTATTATCTTCACCCAGTCAGTATCACAGTTCTCTCTTTTTTTTCCAATTAGAACGTTTGTTCTTAAGGCCACCCTGCAACTGCCTAAAAAGTATATGGTAACAGTTCAACTTTTCACAATAAAGTGTTGAATGTAATTTCTACTCTACCTAGCAACTAACCTGTTCCTTTTAAATACGAGTAACCAAAATACTGCCTTTCTCAATAATCTTACAGAAATATTTTTTAAATAGTTCATTTGTCCTAGATGGTTTAATATCTTCTCTAAAGTGTTTATGAATTTTGACAAATAATCTCTTCTCAATACCAAGCTGGGAATAAGGGAATGGGTGTGTGTATGTGACTCCATCTTTTAAACCTAGTAAGTTTTGAAAATTATTGGAAATCAGGTTTTTTGAAGTTGCAGTGCATCTCAAGAAGTCTTCTATGAAACAAACTGGATTCTTCACAGGAAGTAACAAAATAACACGCACAAACTGTAACAAATTTATATGGCTATCTTTTTACCCAAATCATGAAACACAGCCAAAGAGCTCCTATTTCTTTGAGGTTATAGAACTTAAAACATATATACATGTATATTCTTGGTCATGAAATCAAATGCATGCAAATGAATGCTAGAAACAGCTACCAAGTTGATTGTACTTTGTCATGTGAGGCCTTGTTTATACAGAGTGAATTCACTTTCACATGACCAGAGTTGGAGACCCCTGACCTCTCACTACCAAGAACTCACTTACAGCATAACCCACTGCCCTGGCCAGTGCTGCAGTGGACAGAGCAAACTCTTGCAACAGTTAAGAGCATGGTATGTTAGAAGACCGAATAAAAATTTCTAGATTTACAAAAATTTATATATTTTTATGCTATGCGATAAACTCTTTCAAAAGGACAGGAAACACCCCATGTTACATTTACTGCTAGTATCAGGTACTGGATTAATGCTGGCCCAGTTAGGTGCTTACTCAAGTATTCAAAAATGTGATTACTGTTAATGTACAAGAGAAATGATCTCCATCTAAACACCCATCTTCCCATGTTCACAAAGGACGTGACGGCACTTGCATTAAAACATAAAATAATCAGTAAAATCAGGAGTGGAGAAAACGTGAATTAGATATAGAAAGTGGAAACTGAGGGTGAGGCAGAGACATAAAGGAAACGAAGCCACAGAGATTTTGATTAAAATATATACATTTAACTCTGAGCACACTGGCAATCAAAGCAAAAGAGAAACACGGTCATTTATATTATAAAAAACAAACAAACCATCAGCTCTCAAAGTAGCTAAGACCTTCTCTAGTTCTTAACCCTAAAATAAAATTTTCATGTAGGGTTTCAAAGAAAAAATATTGTGCAATTTTCTGAGAGTCAGAAGACATTCCTATAGTAGAATAATCAGTCACACTTCATTTACCTTTCCTATAAATCTGGATTTTTAATGTAAAACAAAAGGAGGAAGGCCCCATTAGTACTAGCCATAACACAAAAAAGTTTGTACAAGCCACCCCCAATCCCAAAGAGAGTAAGGTACTGTACTACCAAAAGGAATTAATAGTTTCATCCTGTAAGAAACACTGGCCTGTGGTGGCGCAGTGGATCAAGTGTCGACCTGTAAGGCCGAGGTTGCTGGTTCAAAACCCTGGGCTTGCCTGGTCAAGCACATATCAGAAGCAATCAATGAACATCTAAGGTGAAGCAACCATTATGGGTTGATGCTTCTCGCTCACCCTCCTCTCTCTGAAAAATCAATGGATGGATGGAAGGAGGGAGAGAGGGAGGGAGGGAACTATCAATTCACACCCTAGTTGTTTAAAAAGCAGAATGGGATGCATCAGTAGTGAGCACTAAATATCAAAATAGAGAACAAATAATGACTTTTTGGAAGTACTGTTTGCAGCAAACAAACTGGGGGAAAGAATGGTCTGAAACCATTTACTGAGTGCCATCTGTACTGGGAACCTGGTAAGATTATAGTGACATCCTCTTGTAAAAGGTGCCCCTGCCTCTACAAGAAGGATGCCCAATGAGCGAGCTGGTGGTAGTTAACGCATTTCCTCATCTAAAAATGGGTGGTTTCAACTTCCAACCAGGTGATGACAATTTTTAAAAAAAACTGACCTCCAGTCCAGATGGCTCTTCAGATACTGAGCCTTTTCAGGGGGACATCCACAGGCGCTGCATTCTGAGGATAGCACACAGGGACTCTACCGAGTCCGCCCCCTGCCTGCTCCTCGGCTTGTCCTCCCTCAGCCCGCCCCCTGCCCGCCCCTCGGCGTGTCCTCCCTCAGCCCGCCCCCTGCCCGCCCCTCGGCGTGTCCCCCCTCAGCCCGCCCCCTGCCCGCCCCTCGGCGTGTCCCCCCTCAGCCCGCCCCCTGCCCGCCCCTCGGCGTGTCCCCCCTCAGCCCGCCCCCTGCCCGCCCCTCGGCGTGTCCTCCCTCAGCCCGCCCCCTGCCCGCCCCTCGGCGTGTCCTCCCTCAGCCCGCCCCCTGCCCGCCCCTCGGCGTGTCCTCCCTCAGCCCGCCCCCTGCCCGCCCCTCGGCGTGTCCCCCCTCAGCCCGCCCCCTGCCCGCCCCTCGGCGTGTCCCCCCTCAGCCCGCCCCCTGCCCGCCCCTCGGCGTGTCCCCCCTCAGCCCGCCCCCTGCCCGCCCCTCGGCGTGTCCTCCCTCAGCCCGCCCCCTGCCCGCCC
The DNA here is from genome assembly GCF_036850995.1 of Saccopteryx leptura. Taxonomy (NCBI): domain Eukaryota; kingdom Metazoa; phylum Chordata; class Mammalia; order Chiroptera; family Emballonuridae; genus Saccopteryx; species Saccopteryx leptura. The sequence continues at coordinate 352,792,066 of NC_089505.1, forward strand.
CTCGGCGTGCCCCCCCCTCAGCCCGCCCCCTGCCCGCCCCTCGGCGTGTCCTCCCTCAGTCCGCCCCCTGCCTGCTCCTCGGCGTGTCCTCCCTCAGTGAGGGCACACTATGTCATCAATCTTGACGACTTCTCCCACACTCAGTTCACAGTCATCTACCTTCTTGGTAGCTCCCAAACTTGTTTTCTCAAAGGCGAAAATCATTTAGAATGTTTCTTAAAAAGTTTAACTGGCATAGACTGATGAGATGTTAAGAGAAAAAAAATCAGATTAAAACTATGAATCCTATAAGGCCAACAGGTAAACAGCCTTCTAAAAAGGAAGACTGGAATGAAATATGCTAAAATGGTAATGACAACAGTTTTCAGGGGAGTGATATCATAGAAGATTTTTGTTGTCTTACTTATTCTTACCCTTATTTTCCACAGTTTGTGTGTTTTTGTTCATTTGTTTTTGCAAAAGAATTGTGTGGTACATATATTAACGGAGTACACATATACAGAGAATTTTCTATTGCTGGCCAGGCTAACAAACTTGCCTACATTTAACATGATCAGCAAATAAGCTGGGAACCAGGGCTCCTAAATTATGGACGCAGGGAACAGAATAGGATACCAGACTACTTAGAATCTAAAGTATCCAACCTGGTCTGAATATCACATGCTGGAGACAGAACTGTGACCCATACCCAAATTCATATGCTAAAGGCCTAACCCCCAATATAATGGTATTTATAAAGGGAGCTTTTGGAAATAATTAGGTTTAGCTGAGGTCACAAGGGCGGGGCCTTCACAATGGGATTAGCACCCTTACAAGACGAGACACAAGAGCTTGCTTCCGCTCTCTCTCCATCCATAGGCAGTAACTGAGTACTCATGTGAAGACACAGTGAGAAGGTGACCATCTGCAATCCAAGGAGACACCAGACAACAACCCTGTTGGCTCCTTGATCTCGGACTTCCTAGGCTCCAGTACTGTGAGAAATAAATTCCTATTATTTAAACCACCCAGTCTATGGTATTCTGTTATGGTGGGTCAGGCTAAGATATCACCTTTAGCATACATTAGTTGTATGACCGACTACAAATGATCTCAGTATAGGTCTCCTCTGTTGTAAGTGGAAGAGAAAACAGTACCTACTTCATAAGAAAGATAGTTAAGAGGATTAAATAAAATAATTCACAACACCTTGGTGCAAAAGTATAGTAGTTATCTGGGTCAAAGGAAAAGCTTTTGGAGAATTAGGTTTGACAACATTGGTCCTCAAGTGTTGTGTACACTTATCCCCTTTCTCCTTTTCCATACTGGGAGCAAGAGAAATCAGGAAAATGCGGGAGAAGATTAGAGGTTGTATATGTGACTTACACAAAAAAAGTCTATTAATTTATAACATCCACTTCATGAAACTGAATTCCTATGTACAAATACAAATATGATCAAAGAACAATCTACAAGGAAAAAGGATTACAAAAGGAAAATAATACTCCTTAGAAAAAGAAACTATAAGCTAATTATGTTCAGTTATATAATAAAGAACAGATTCAATAAAGAGAGAGACAAGCTACAGAAATTAGATTTCAAGAAAAGGTAATCTTGGGTGTTCTATTATTACTGAGTATATAACAATGTAATTGCTTGTGCTATATAAATTTCTATCTCCTGATTCCATTTATAACTCTTCCAAAGAAAGAAAATAAGCTTCCTGCCCTTTCCCCAACAGGTGACTTTAAAAAAAAACACTGAGAACCGGGGTGGGTGCCAGCTTACTCAGGGGACTGAGCTAAAGTTACTGAAATACAGCCCACCTAAGTGAAGTAGCTTACCTCAATTAGATATGCAAACAGCTTTATAACATGTCATGTATCACTAAATAAGATGACCCAATCTGGCAGCCTCAAATATCCAAAGACAGTTTCCTTTACCTTCAAACATCAGGACAATTGGATTAGAAAATCAGTATTAAAGATGCTATCAGAAGAAAGCCTGAAGGACACGATCTTTTAAGAGTCTTCTTAACTGTAACCTAAGGAAGGGAAAGCTAGCATGAAGTAAAAATGACAGAAGTCACAGTAAAAAGGTTAGGAAGGACATATACTTTCCTATGGAGTACTTAAATCAGAGAAACAGGAGTACTTATCACCCTCCTCTCCATCCACCCTTTCTGTCCCTAGCTCTCTCCCTACATGCTCTGCTTCGTCCACCCTTGTTTTTACAGGTTAAGGAATACAGCGCACCACGTGGAGAAAAGGATCAAGCAGAAATCCTCATGGCAGTAACAATCAATCTGAGGTTAGAAAACCTGTGACTTCTTGTTACCAAGGCCATGTTACCTTTCCTGTTGCAATATCCTTTTCCCAAAGCCATATGCAAATGCACTTGTGGGGAGAGGGTCCAAGGCTTTCACTGAATTCTCAAAGGGCCTCAAGACTCAGAGAGTAACAACTGCTGAGATGTAGTGCAGAACAAAACCAAACGTGGTCCCGACTCTTGGGAACTTCCATTCCTCTACGTATGTGGCCAGGAAGATGGGGGAGAGACGTAGAGGAATGATTACTAAGTCTGAGTCAGCAATCAATTCTGTTCAGCAGCAGACAAACAGCAGCACAGATGGTACTGAGATCAGCGGAGATACAGCAGCAAGAACAGGCCAAGGTACAGAGAAAAGGCCAGCTCTCAGCAGGAAACCCAACAAAATGTCACTCTTACCCTTGTCCTACCCAGGCCAGGAAGTCCCGCCATGGGGAAAGCTAAATTGAGACTTCAACTAAATTATTCTGTGATCAAAATTAGTAATTCCCAAGGTAGGCAACAGAAGATATATGCCCTTACCACAGGGGGCTTGGCTGGGGTGAGTAAGGCAAGAGTAAAGCAGGGAGTGGCATCCTAACAGAACAGGGATTTTCACCCTGTTTCATCTCATGACACACATAAGCTAATTACTAAAATTCTGCGGCACACCAAAAAATATATATTTTTTGCCAATCTGACCAAAAAAAAGGAAAGTCTAATTTTTATTCATTCACACTGAATGGCAACTGCCATATAGGCTATTGTCTTTTTTTTTTTTTTTTTTTAATTGAGAGAGACAGGGACAGAGAGACAGGCAGACAGACAGAAAGGGAGAGAGATGAGAAGCATCAATTCTTTTTTTTTTTTTTCATTTTTCTGAAGCTGGAAACAGGGAGAGACAGTCAGACAGACTCCCGCATGTGCCCGACCGGGATCCACCCGGCACGCCCACCAGGGGCGATGCTCTGCCCACCAGGGGGCGATGCTCTGCCCACCAGGGGGCGATGCTCTGCCCATCCTGGGCGTCGCCATGTTGCGATCAGAGCCACTCTAGCGCCTGAGGCAGAGGCCACAGAGCCATCCCCAGCGCCCCGGCCGTCTTTGCTCCAATGGAGCCTTGGCTGCGGGAGGGGAAGAGAGAGAGAGAGGAAAGCGCGGCGGAGGGGTGGAGAAGCAAATGGGCGCTTCTCCTGTGTACCCTGGCCGGAATCGAACCCGGGTCCTCCACACGCTAGGCCGACGCTCTACCGCTGAGCTAACCGGCCAGGGCCGAGAAGCATCAATTCTTCATTGCAGCACTTTAGTTGTTCATTGATTGCTTTCTCATATGTGCCTCGATGGGGGGGTAACTCAGAGTGAGTGACCCCTTGAAGCCCAGCAGCCTTGGGCTTCAAGCCAGTGACCTCAGGGTTTCGAACCTGGCTCCTCTGCGTCCCAGTCCAATGCTCTATCCACTGTGCCACCGCCTGGTCAGGTTAGCTGCTATCACTTTTGTATTTGACAATCTTCAGGAAAAAGAGGTCAGTGCCCCTGACTAAATAGTTAGGAAGTGCATGTTTTAAAAATTCTTGCAGCACACAGGTTGAAAATCGCTGTACTAGAGCGATAACCCTTCTCTATTTGTAGAAAAGTGGGTCTCTGGCAAAAATATTAATAATAAAAATACACTTAGCACAAATCATGCTCTGCTGTTACAAATGTACCTTGGAGTGTAGGCTCTATGGTCACCTACTAAAAACCAGCCTCATCAGTAATCCTGCTATGTTTTGAAGTTTTTACACAGATATCTCTAGAAACCATATGTCTAATCAGTTGTCATTAAGTAATCCAAAGCTCCTGAAGATGCTTTTCTATGGAGGCCTCCTGGATTAGAGAAGAAGATAAAATACAGTGTATGGGGGGAGTATAAATCACTGAAAAGCAAGAAAATTACTACAGAGAGATGCTGGAAGGCTACAAAACAGACCAAATAATTCCCTTCTGCAACTGGCAGGCAGGATCCTGCCAGATGTTTGAAATGGAATTAACCTCTATGGTCTACATTGATGGAAATAAAAATAAACTGCATAACTATAAATAAATCAATATTCAGGAGAGCATAAGTAACCACCTAGGGAAGGACCATCTCTGACTTACGTTCACTGAACTTCTTTCAGACGCCCCCCACCCCCACCCAAACAACCAGCCCACACTGCAGTGTCCACAGACACGGGGCCAGCAGCATGTCGAGGCTTTTAAAAATGTGCCAAAGGCAGACCAGACAATGCCCTGATTAAAAGGTAAGTTAATCAGAGTATTTGCAATGTTTCAAATAGTGTCAAACCAGGTAATATCACATTTAACAACAACAAAATCCTCCTTTATCCCCAAAGAAGATATATAGATGTGGATGAATGGATGGATGGATACAGATAGAAATATTCCTTCCTCAAAAAGATCACTACAATTTAAAGCTATTACAAGTAGCTTATAGATGCTTCCTCCTTACATTTTTTGGGAAGAAAAACCTTAAACAGTGAATGCATCCATGACCCCTTATATGTAGTTACATGACAAGTATTTATTCCAAGCCATAACGTCCAGACTTCGAGGTGCTGTCCAGCACAGGACGATGGGGACAGAAAGGGTTCCTGCACCTGCCATCCTCGAGGAGCAGATATGACACACAGGGTGACGGTCCTGACCGAGTCTATGAAACGCTTACTGTTCCTCAAAGAAAATATCTGGGTAATCCCACGTAGTTAGTTCTCTGGCCTTTAAAGTGAGCAAACTATCTGTTAATAACCAGGAAATCAAGCTTGGAAGTCAAAGGCCTGGATTCTTACTTTGTAAAATAATCCAGTGCTAAAGAATAGTTGCAGGCTGAGAAAACAGGAGGCCTGAACTGCAACTTCAGCTTTGCCATTAACTACAAGAAAGCAGAGCACACCCTCCAAATAGCCAACCTGCCTTCCCCCTTGGAGTAGTGAGTTTTTCTTCGTGCTCACTGACCCCTGGGAGGGAGTTTTGTTTTTCTTTCAAAAAACAAAATTAGCTCCAGTTACAGTTTTATTACCTGAAAATAATGTTTGTTTGATAACCAATTTATGGAAACTAGAAGAACATACATTTACCTTTTTTTAATGTTGCCTTACACATTTCTAAGATAAATTGATCGTACTCAGGATGGTCAGGAAGCACAAGGATGTACATGATCATTTGTACTACTCAAAGAGTTAAAAATACAGTTTTAAAAAAATCAACCAATTTTTAATTTGTCTCCAGTGAACAAATGATTTGGTCTAATGTTTATCACATGGTGATGGTGATAATAGTAAATAATAGTCAAACTGGGAGAAATCTGACATTTTAAGAGTTAAAGCATTCGTTTCCCGGCCAATGCACCAAAAAAGAGTTAAAGCAGGGACCAGATAAAAATCCTCTACAATAAAATTTCATGTGTTTCTTTGCTAAGTTTTGAAATTTGAATCAGTTATCTATATTGTGTCTTTAAGTGCTAATATACCATATGGAGAAATGGAAAAGTCAGTTTCACTAAAAATATGGCCTAGAAACCCTAACAACAAGAGTGGTCAAACAGAGGGCAGCAGCACCGAGGATCACGTGCAAGAAGGGACAGCAGTTCCAGACCGGACAGCATGTGCGCTCCCCACACAGAAAACGGCCCAGGCCAGCCTGAAGGAGGACGAGGAGTTGGTAAGAGGTCGTCAGCGTTCCCGCCCAACACTTACATTTTATGGCAGACAAGCACTGGAACACTGCCTCTCAAACTTTTATCATCTACACATCATTTAATGGACATTTGACGCTTATGAAAACCTGACTTCAGGTTTTAAAAAATAATCCTAATTTTAATTATACAAATAAAAGTTTTAGTAAATTAAAAACAAAGCTGTTGTGTATCTCTAACAGAGATGATTTACATCTACCTCCAGGTTTTAATAGACAGCCTTGATCTAGGAAGTTTCTTTTCTCATTCTATTTTTACAAAATTAGAAGCTCTTTCCTTACTCAGACTCTTAGGTCATAAAGAAAAGCATCAAGCACTTTGCTATCAACAGACAACCCATTCATATATGGACAAAGACTCCAAAATTATGGAAATTTCTCATTAAGTCTCTGTCCAAGGAACACACTTAAACCTAAAAATTAGTATTTCTTTTGGAGAAATTCTGGGGACTAGATTCTAATCCTTGATTTGATAAAGCTCTGGAGTACCCCTATCCTACCTATCTCAGTATTAGATGTAATGGGAACACTGCCATCCCAGCACCATAACCTCAGTTATAAGTTGTAATACTTTCAACTCACAGGTAATACTATATATAAAGCTACCAAGGGTAGTACACGTTTAGCTAAAACATGCTACTTTAACAAATTATTTTTAAAAATGGAAATAGCTTTTTTTGGTATTGATTATCTCCTAAAGAAAGTATAAAAATGTAGTATTGCCTGACCAGGTGGTGGCGCAGCGGCTAGAGTGTCACCTGGGATGCTGAGGACCCAGGTTTGACACCCTGAGATTGACGGCTTGAGCACAGGCTCATCAGCTTGAGTGTGGTATCACAGACGTGATCCCATGTCACTGGCTTGAAGCCAAGGCCACTGGCTTAAGCAAGGGGTCATTGGCTTGGGTGGAGCCCCACCCTCCCACCCCATCGAGGCACATATGAGAAAGCAATCAATGAACAACTAAGGTGCTGCAACTACAAGCTGATGTTTCTAATCTCTCTCCCTTTCTGTCTGTCCTTCTGTACCTCTCTCTCTGTCCCACTCTCTCTTGCTAAAGAAAAATAAAAAAAGTCATCTCTCTCCCACGTAAAAGATTGGTGCAGGGCAGTATGAAATAGCACGTCACCTGCCACACATTTCTTACTCAGCATATTCTAAAAGGTAAATAAATACTCAGAGACTGAAACTTTGATTTTATTATTTTCACTATTTCCTTCTATACTAAGTCAGATTAGAAAGCATAACATTATTTCAACACTAAACCTCCACTGAGTATATATAAAAAAGGGGCTGGCAATTCTAATTATAAGACATCTTGCATTAAAAATGCATCCCACCTTGGCCAGATAGCTCAGTCAGAGAGCACTGTCCCCATGAACCAAGGTTGCTGGTTCAATTCCTGGTCAACAGGGCACATACAAGAATCAACTAATGAATGCATAAATAAGTGGAACAACAAATCAAGGTCTCTCTCTCTCTAAGTCAATTTTTAAAAATGTATCCCAATTTCATATACGTTCAGGGGAATGGAGAAATGTAGAGCCAGTGAAACTAAACAGCAGGCGGTGGGCACTGTGGTGCCCATGCTCCTTTCTTGCTAAAATGCAACTGTATCCATACTGATGCCAACACTTTTTCCAGCCCTCATCACAGCTCACAAGCTATGATAAATAAATAAGTAGATAAATACTCTCTTCTCCTGAATCATGGGTTTTCCATGATGAACAACAACAAAATCACGCAGCACTTTCCCCTCGGAGGAACAAGATGTTTGCTAGGAATGAATGCTTCTGTGCACATCAACTGTGGAGCTGATACCTAGTTGTGTGCACATTAATAGTAAGTGCTTCTGCACGCTGGATGTGACTGATACCCGGCAACAGTTTCCATAGTTTCCAGCAGTCATTTTGCAAAGGTAATGATGCAGCTACTCTTTCTCTCCAAACAGTTCCTGTCATTAACTCTGAAGTTGGTTGCACAGGGTTCTCTGCAACAATGTGACTTTAAAAAAAACACCAAAAACGCTACTTTAAATGATAATTCTGGTAGTTTGAAGTTTCCCCATCCTTACTGATGAGATTATTCTGGAAAAAAAAATTCTTTAGAAAGTATTATTTTATATTTGTCTTGGAAAACCTCTTATTGGTATACCAGAAAAAATGCCATTGTAGTTTATTTTTAAATTGCACAAAAGTTTTTGGTGGCGTTATGCCACCATTTGACGAAGTTTTATAAATAATCAAAAACTTTGAGGTCTAGGGGGCAAATGACTCAAAAAGTCAATACAATCTATTCTTAGGCACGTGTCATAGTAATTCACACCTTTTGTGTCACAGTAATTCAAATTTTTTTTTTTCAACTGCTTAGGTAGTCGCCACATTCCTAGATTTTTGTGCCCCTATATTCAGATCATGATCTATTTAAGCCAGGGTTTCTCAGCCTGGGCACCACTAACAAGTTGGGCTGGAAAATGCTTTGTTGCAGAGCCTCTCCTGTATGTGTATGGTGGAATGCTTCCCAGTACCCTGGCTTCTTCCCACCAGATGCCAGTGGCACACTCCCAAGTGGTGAGAACCCAAAGCGTCTCCACACACTGTCCAATGTGTGAGCAAACCCCAACTCTACTCAGAACACTGGTTTAGGCTGTGGAGTCCTGGTCAATCGTCCAGGACGATTAAATTATCCTGAGAAGTGGCGATTATATTACTAGTTTTATTATTGAATTAACTGCTTTCCTAATTTTTGAGATGGGATTACAAAACAGTAAGAATTAAAAATCCAAATTCAATAAACAGAAATATGTAGTTGATGTAACTAAAACAAACTACCCTATTAAACTATTAACTAATCCATTATCCTTTATAGTACAGCCTTTAAGAACCGAACCATTATTAAGAAAGTAGAAAAGTCTTCTAGGAAAATCATAATAAATCTTATACCTCAATATGTGAATTTTATGTGAACAACAGTTTCAATGCCTCAAATCTGAGGGTAGGAAGTTAAAATATTTTCAATGTTCATTTTAAGATTTCATTTATAAAACTCACTACTGTCAAAGTGTGATATAGCCCAGAAATAGGCAGAACTTTTAAAAGGTTTAGAAAACCTTGTAACAAACACATATGCAGTTGACAGCCTGAAGCTGGGGACCAATTACAGCAATCATACCTTATCGTAACGTGTCTCTTGGTATACTACTATTGATACTAATTACAGAAAGGACAGGAGGTGGGTGGACAAGCCTTAACTGTACATTGATCAATACAGTAGTGCTAACATACACAGCAGGCAAGAACAAGCCAGACATGTACTACCCATCTTCCAGGGCTCAGCTCAGATGTCCCTTCTTCCAGAAACTTCCCAGCACCCCAAGTTCCACTTAAGTGTCCCTCCTCTGTGCACCATACTGCTGCTTTCATAAGATTATCCCACTATGCTTATAATTGCCTTGTTGTGTCTTCATTTTCCCAATTAAGCCATTGTGTCCCCAGCACCAAGTAAGCTGCCTGGCACAAGTAGGTGCTTTATTAAGTCCTTGTTTAAAAAGAGTCAGATGAATTCCATGACAGCTCTCTTCACGGTATACAAAATGAATTAGCACACACACAAATTTATCCAGAATAATTAATATTAAAGAAAGAAAAAAAGCAAAATAAAACACTGAAAGCAGTCTACAACACTGCAAATATTCTGGGGTTATTAGAAACCTCAATGAGCACATATAAGACTGTCTCTGTATTTAGAAAGGATGACTCGACATTACATAGCTAATTTTATTTATATCTCTTTTAGAAGAATACATTACAGAAAATAAAGATGATATTTACAACTATTTTTAAATGGAGAACTTTACTCCATTAGGCTTGTGCAAATAAATAGCCCATATTTTAATAGTATTGGTAATCAAGTAAATTTGAACTAAAATATTTCATTTCCACCTGAAAAATGTGTAACTTGGAAAAAAAAATGTCACTGACAGTTAAGATGTAATATAATTGTATAATAAAGTATATGGTCACACTCAAGTGGTACTACTCTCACATACCACTAAGAACAACAATCTTTTTTTTTTTTTTAACGCTGGTACTAAGAATAGTTTCTACCTACTGAGTCTTATTACATTTAATCAACAGGTCAGATACTCCCTACATTTTCTATGTAAGGTAGATATTAGTTAAGTGACCAACCACAACTCAAAGGCAGACTCCCAGCTACCAAGCCCACATTCTTTTACAATAAACCGTAACCATGTTTATGTCTGCAACTCTGATTTTTTTTTTTTTTTTTTTTTGCAGAATATCTGGAGGAAGGTTATTCAAAATTTGATAACAAGGCCCTGGCCGGTTGGCTCAGTGGTAGAGCATCGGTCTGGCATGCAGAAGTCCCAGGTTTGATTCCCGGCCAGGGCACACAGGAGAAGCGCGCATCTGCTTCTCCACCCCACCCCTCTCCTTCCTCTCTCTCTCTTCCCCTCCCGCTGCGAGGCTCCACTGAAGCAAAGATGGCCCGGGCGCTGGGGATGGCCTCCTTGGCCTCTGCCCCAGGCGCTAGAGTGGCTCTGGTCACGACAGAACGACACCCCGTAGGGGCAGAGCATTGCCCCCTGGTGGGCAGAGTGTTGCACCCTGGTGGGCGTGCCGGGTGGATCCCGGTCGGGCGCATGCGGGAGTCTGTCTGTCTATCCCCGTTTCCAGCTTCAGAAAAATACAAAAAAAAAAAAAAAAAAAAATAGGATAACAAGAAAACTAGTTAAGTAGTCATGAAAAATGGTTTAACAAAAAATGAGAAGCTACTTAATTTGATGGCAACATGTTCTTACCTTCCAAAGTTTCCAGTACTACTTCGCCAATAGTGGTAAAGATCATGCAATAGCACAGTAATATGTATTATCAAAACAGATACAGGAGACCTGAGATGGCAGCGGAGTAGGCGGACGCGCAGACACCCAGCTCTCACCACCAAACTGGAATACAAATCAATTCAGGAAAAAATAAGCGTGAAAAACCAACTCTGGACTACAAGAACAGCTCTCAGAAACCAAGGAGCAAAGAAGAAGCCAATACAATCCTGGTAGGGAGCGCCTGAATCTCCCCTGCTTACAGGAACGGAGTGGAGGGGGGGGTGAGGCTGAGAGCCCAGAGGGGATCTCACTCCAGGGAAAAGAGCAGAAAATACTGCTCACAGCCACTTGCCTGGTGACCAGGAAGCGAGGTGTGTTGAAAAGACCAGCTTATCTCCCAAGTAGAAAGGAAAGAGAGAGGGACAGACTGTGAGGGGCTAAGGAATGCAGGAGACGATCTAAAAAAAGCTGACTCATCCGTGCTGGAGGCAGCCATAGCTGGGGGAGGGACTGATCCTTCCCGACAAAACAGTACTAAATTTGCTTCCAGATCAGAGATCTCCAGACATCTCTCCAGCTCTAATCAGCGCAACAAGACACAGCTGAAAACAAGAAGTGGGAAGGAGAGGCAGTAACTCAGGTCTCCAGGGAGATCTGAGATACACCTCCCTCTACTGAAGCTGAGAAAACACCCTGCCCCCAGAGAGATTAGTTGGTGGAAGAGGCCTTCAGAGTCTCAGGTTACACCCACCACATTCCTGGATACAGTTTCAAGGAAGGCCCCTGCTGAGATCAGTAAACAAGACTATCACCTGTTAAGAAAACAAACAAATCAAGACTTCAAAGCTGCCCAAATCCGAAAGTAGATTACAAATAATAGCTGATACCAACCCAAGAAGACCTAGAAATAACAATACTGAAAACTGGAGGCAGACAACACCAAGCCTAGACTCAACCAACTCTACAAACAAAATACAGACAATGAGAAGACAAAAAAGTGCAATCCAAATGAAACTATCAGGAGATGAACTGAGTGATATGGAAATAATCAAACTTCCATATGCAGAGTTCAAAATAATGATTGTAAGGATGCTTAGGGATCTTAGAAGAACAATGGATGGTCATTATGAACACCTAAATAAATAGCAAGTATAAAAAAGAATCAGTCAGAGATGACAAATACAGTATCAGAAATAAAGACCACAATGGAAGGAATTAAAAAGAGGATAGATAGAGCTGAGGATCAAATCAGCGAGTTGGAGGACAACTGGAATGAAGGCATAAAAGCAAAGAAGAAAAAAGAAAAGAGAATCAAAAAGTCTGAGAAAACTCTTAGAGAGCTCTGTGACAACATGAAGAGAAATAACATCTGCATCATAGGGATTCCTGAAGAAGAAACTCTCACAAGTTCAAGAAGCACAGAGGACTCCATTAAAGAGAAACCCAAAGAAACATACACCAAGACACATCATAATTAAAATACCAAAGCTAAGTGAAAAAGAGAAAATATTAAAAACTGCAAGAGAAAAAAAAGCTATCACCTACAAAGGAGCCCCCATAAGGATGACATCTGACTTCTCAACAGAAACACTTGAGGCCAGAAGGGAATGGCAAGAAATATTCAAAGTAATGCAAAACAAGAACCTACAACCAAGACTACTTTATCCAGCAAGGTTATCGTTTAAAATCAAAGGAGAAATAAAAAGCTTCTCAGACAAAAAACAACCAAGGAATTTATTACAACCAAACCAATGCTGCAGGAAATGTTAAGGGGCCTGTTGTAAATAGATCAAAGTGGGAAAAATATATCAAAAAAGGAATACAGCTTTAAAGAATAAAATGGCGATAAACAACTACATATCAATAATAACCTTAAATGTAAATGGATTAAATGACCCAATCAAAAGACATAGGGTAGCTGCATGGAGAAGAAAACAGAACCTGTACATTTGCTGTCTACAAGAGACACACCTTAAAACAAAAGATACACATAGATTGAAGGTAAAAGGATGGGAAAAAACATTTCATGCAAATGGAAATGAAAAAAAAAGCTGGGGTAGCAATACTTATATCAAACAAATTGGACTTTAAAACAAAGGATATAGTAAGAGATAAAGAAGGCCACTACATAATGATAAAGGGAGTAATCCAACAGGAAGATATAACTATTATAAATATCTATGCACCTAATATAGGAGCACCTAAATATATAAAGCAGACTTTGATGAATTTAAAGGGCGAGATCAACAGCAATACTATAATAGTAGGGGATTTCAATACCCCACTAACATCACTAGATAGATCCTCAAGAAAGAAAATTAACAAAGAAACAGCAGACTTATTGGACACACTAGATCAACTCGATTTAATAGATATCTTCAGAACCTTTCACCCTAAAGCAGCAGAATATACATTCTTTTCAAGTGCTCATGGTATATTCTCTAGGATAGACCACATGTTAGGGCACAAAAGTGGTCTGAACAAATTTAAGAAGATTGAAATCATATCAAGCACTTTCTCCGATCACAATGGCATGAAACTAGAAATGAACCACAACAGAAAACCTCAAAAATTCTCAAACACATGGAAACTAAATAGCAGGTTGTTAAATAACAAATGAGATCAAAGAAGAAATAAAAAAAATTCCTAGAAACGAATGACAATGAGCATACAACAACTCAAAATTTATGGGACACAGCAAAAGCAGTACTGAGAGGGAAGTTCATAGCACTACAGGCACACTTTAAGAAGCTAGAAAAAGCTCAAATAAACAACCTAACCCTGCATCTAAAAGAACTAGAAAAAGAACAGCAAGTAAAGCCTAAATGTAGTAGAAGGAAGAAAATAATAAAGATCAGAGCAGAAATAAATGACATAGAGGCTAAAGAAACAATACAGATGATCAATGAAACTAGGAGCTGGTTCTTTGAAAAGGTAAACAAGATTGATGAATCTTTAACTAGAATCACCAAGAAAAAAAGAGAGAGGACTCAAATAAAATTAGAAATGAGAGTGGAGAAATAACAACTGACACAACAGAAATACAAAATATTGTAAGAAAATACTATGAAGAATTGTATGCCAAAAAACTAGACAACCTAGATGAAATGGACAAATTCCTTGAAACATACAATCTTCCAAAAATCAATCTGGAAGAATCAGAAAACCTAAACAGACCGATTACAACAAATGAGATCGAAACAGTTATCAAAAAACTCCCGCCCTGGCCGGTTGGCTCAGCGGTAGAGCGTCGGCCTAGCGTGCGGAGGACCCGGGTTCGATTCCCGGCCAGGGCACACAGGAGAAGCGCCCATTTGCTTCTCCACCCCTCCGCCGCGCTTTCCTCTCTGTCTCTCTCTTCCCCTCCCGCAGCCAAGGCTCCATTGGAGCAAAGATGGCCCGGGCGCTGGGGATGGCTCCTTGGTCTCTGCCCCAGGCGCTAGAGTGGCTCTGGTCGCAAAATGGCGACGCCCAGGATGGGCAGAGCATCGCCCCCTGGTGGGCAGAGCGTCGCCCCTGGTGGGCGTGCCGGGTGGATCCCGGTCGGGCGCATGCGGGAGTCTGTCTGACTGTCTCTCCCTGTTTCCAGCTTCAGAAAAATGAAAAAAAAAACAAAACAAAACAAAAAAAAAACTCCCAACAAAGAAAAGTCCAGGGCTCGATGGCTTCACAACAGAATTCTACCAAATATTCAAAGAAGAACTAACTCCTATCCTTCTCAAACTATTTCAAAAAATTCAAGAGGAAGGAAGACTTCCAAACTCCTTTTATGAGGCGAGCATAATTCTGATTCCAAAACCAGGCAAAGACAACACAAAGAAAGAAAATTATAGGCCAATATCTCTGATGAATATAGATGCTAAAATCCTCAACAAAATATTAGCAAACTGGATCCAACAATATATGGAAAAAATCATACACCATGATCAAGTGGGATTTATTCTGGGGAGGCAAGGCTGGTACAATATTCGTAAATCAATCAATGGGATTCATCACATAAACAAAAAGAAGGAGAAAAACCATATGATAATTTCAATAGATGCAGAAAAAGCATTTGATAAAATCCAGCACCCATTCATGATCAAAACTCTCAGCAAAGTGGGAATACAGGGAACATACCTCAACATGATAAAAGCCATCTATGAGAAACCCACAGCCAACATCATACTCAATGGGCAAAAATTAAAAGCAATCTCCTTAAGATCAGGAACAAGGCAGGGGTGCCTGCCCCCTTTCACCACTCTTATTTAACATAGTCCTGGAAGTCCTAGCCCCACTAATCAGACAAGAAGAAGAAATAAAGGGCATTCAAGTTGGAAAAGAAGAAGTAAAACTATCATTATTTGCAGATGATATGATATTGTATATAGAAAACCCTAAAGTCTCAGTCAAAAAACTACTGGACCTGATAAATGAATTCAGCAAAGTGGCAGGATATAAAATCAATACTCAGAAATCAGAGGCATTTTTATACGCCAACAATGAACAGTCAGAAGAGAAATTAAGGAAACAATCCCCTTCACTATTACAACCAAAAAAATAAAGTACCTAGGAGTAAACTTAACCAAGGAGACTAAAGACTTGTACTCGGAAAATTACAAAGCATTGATAAAAGAAATCAAGGAAGATACAAACAAATGGAAGGATATACCGTGCCCATGGTTAGGAAGAATAAACATCATTAAAATGTCTATATTACCCAAAGCAATCTATAAATTCAATGCAATACCAATTAAAATACCAATGACATACTTCAAAGATATAGATCACATATTACAAAAATTTATATGGAACCAAAAAAGAACACGAATAGCCTCAGCAATCTTAAAAAAGAATAATAAAGTGGGAGGCATCACACTTCCTGATATCAAGTTATACTACAAGGCCACTATACTCAAAAAACAGCCTGGTACTGGCATAAAAACAGGCATATAGATCAATAGAACAGAACAGAGAACCCAGAAATAAACCCACAGCTCTATGGACAACTGATATTTGACAAAGGAGGTAAGGAAATACAATGGAGTAAAGACAGCCTCTTTAACAAATGGTGTTGAGAAAATTGGACAGCTACCTGCAAAAAGTGAAACTAGATCATCAACTTACACCACTCACAAAAATAAACTCAAAATGGATAAAAGACTTAAATGTAGGCCGTGAAACCATAAGCATCTTAGAAGAAAACATAGGCAGTAAGCTCTCTGACATCTCTCGGAGCAATATATTTGCTGATTTATCTCCATGGGGAAGTGAAATAAAAGACAGGATAAACAAATGGGACTATATCAAACTAAAAAGCTTTTGCACAGCTAAAGACAACAAGAACAGAATAAAAAGACAAACTACACAATGGGAGAACATATTTGACAATATGTCTGATAAGGGGTTAATAACCAAAATTTATAAAGAACTTGTAAATCTCAACACTAGGAAGACAAACAATCAAATCAAAAAATGGTCAAAAGAAATGAATAGACACTTCTCCAAAGAGGACATACAGGTGGCCAATAGGCATATGAAAAAATGCTCAACATCACTAATCATTAGAGAAATGCAAATTAAAACCAAAATGAGATATCACCTCACACCAGTCAGAATGGCACTCATCAACAAAACAACACAGAATAAGTGCTGGCGAGGATGTGGAGAAAAAGGAACCCTCCTGCACTGCTGGTGGGAATGCAGACTGGTGCAGCCACTGTGGAAAACAGTATGGAGATTCCTCAAAAAACTGAAAATCGAACTGCCTTTTGACCCAGCTATCCCACTTTTAGGAATATACCCCAAGGACACCATAGAACGGCTCCAAAAGGAGAAATGCACCCCCATGTTTGTGGCAGCATTGTTCACAATAGCGAAGATCTGAAAACAGCCCAAGGGTCCGTCAGAGGACGAGTGGATTAAAAAGCTTTGGTACATATATACTATGGAATACTACTCAGCCATAAGAAATGATGACATTGGATCATTTACAATAACATGGATGGATCTTGATAACATTATATGGAGTGAAATAAGTAAATCAGAAAAAACTGGCCCTGGCCGGTTGGCTCAGTGGTAGAGCGTAGGCCTGGAGTGCGGAAGTCCCAGGTTCGATTCCCAGCCAGGGCACACAGGAGAAGCGCCCATTTGCTTCTCCACCCCTACCCCTCTCCTTCCTCTCTCTCTCTCTCTCTTCCCCTCCCGCAGCCGAGGCTCCATTGGAGCAAAGATGGCCCGGGCGCTGGGGATGACTCCTTGGTCTCTGCCCCAGGCGCTAGAGTGGCTCTGGTCGCGGCAGAGCGATGCCCCGGAGGGGCAGAGCATCGGCCCCTGGTGGGCAGAGCGTGGCCCCCTGGTGGGCGTGCCGGGTGGATCCCGGTCGGGCGCATGCGGGAGTCTGTCTGACTGTCTCTCCCAGTTTCTAGCTTCAGGAAAAAACAAAAACAAAAAACTAAGAACTATATGAATCCATATATAGATGGGACATAAAAATGAGACTCAGAGACATGAACAAGAATGTGATGGCAACGGGGGTGGAGGGTTGGGGAAGGGGGATGGGGCGAGGAAGGAGAAAGGGGGTGGGGGAGGGGAGGGGCACAAAGAAAACCAGATAGAAGGTGACAGAAGACAATTTGACTTTGGGTGAGGGGTATACAGCACAATCAAATGTCAAAATAATCTGGAGATGTTTTCTCCCAACATATGTACCCTGATTTATCAATGTCACTGTATTAAATTTAATAAAAAAAAAACCAGATACAAAAAGGAAAATCATTAAAAATTTTTAAAGCATATTTTAAACACTTCGAAAGAAAAACAACAAATTATTAACCACCACTGTGTTAAAGAGACAAGATAAGTAATTTTCCCTCTTCCAAATTCTCTGAAATAGTGTTCCATTCATTTTTTTTATAATCTAAAACATTTAAGAAAAACTTAGCAAGGGGTTAAAAGTTCAAATAGGCCCTGGCCAGTTGGCTCAGCGTCGGCCTGGTGTGCGGGAGTCCCGGGTTCAATTCCCAGCTGGGGCACACAGGAGAGGCACCTATCTGCTTCTCCACTCCACCCCCTCTCCTTCCTCTCTGTCTCTCTCTTCCCCTCCCGCAGCTGAGGCTCCATTGGAGCAAGGATGGCCAGGGCGCTGAGGATGGCTCTGTGGCCTCTGCCTCAGGCGCTAGCATGGCTCTGCATGCAACAGAGCAAAGCCCCGGAGGGGCAGAGCATCGCCCCCTGGTGGGCATGCCGGGTGGATCCTGGTTGGGCGCATGAGAGAGTCTGTCTGACTGCCTCCCCATTTCCAGCTTCAAAAAAATGAAAAAAAAAAAAAAGTTCAAATAGAGTACATTCTGTTCTCTAATTCATAAAAAAATTCACATGCTCACAAAAGTGATAGTTAAGTCTAAAGATATAGATAAGATAGGGAGACAAAAAAGAGAGATGCAAGAATTTGAGGAGTTCGGTAACAGAAGCATTTCAAGAGGTAAACCAGATGTTCCTATGGAGCTGCAGCAGAAGGTCTAAGAGACAGACATTCATAATGTCAAAGGCTATGTTCTGATCAAAGAGCATAAAAGTCAGGTCCATTTGCTGAAGAATTGTTCTTTACAGTGAAGGGATCAAGCAACACTAAGCTCTCAGCACAACTCAAAATTAAAGTCAGTTGAAGGCTATTAAGAAAGTATAAGAAAGAAGAGAAGGCTGCTTCCTCAAGCATTTCCCTGGAAAAAGGAAGTCTGGCAATTAGGTCAAAGCATAGAGGTCAAAAGCCTGATTGAAGTGAACAGTGTTTCATTTGAGGCCATAAAAAGTTACTAAGAATAATTAGCGAATACCCCTTTTTTTTATTTCACTGCCACCACATTTTTCTCTCCAAGCAGCTCTCTCTCGTTTCTCTTCTCCATAAATTAGGCCATGTCATAGACACTTTCTCCAAGAACTTCTCAAAACCAGACCAAAAACTCTTTAAAAAGGTATTCCTGTCCCCAGAGGTAGCACAGTTCAGATGCTTTCACAGAACTCTTTCCAGGTCACACTCCCAAGTTGGTAGGAGATTCATGCTCTGGTTAAATTATTCATAATAGATAAAAAACAAAAATTATTCTAAGTATTTGGTCTATACCTAATAAGTTTACCTTCCCCACAAAATTAAAATGAAATTTTATTAAGGACATGCAGAGTGGTATGAAGCCATGAGCGGGAAATGTTTGGTGGGAGAGGGGGGACTTTAAAGTCTTACTTTCCAATTGCCTGTTACTTCTCGTAGACAACCTCACCAAGTGGATATATAAAAATGAAATGTTGCGATATGCTGTTTGCTATGGTTGTGATGCATGAACTTTTCCTTGGAGACCTCTACTTAGATAATCATCTGACACTGAATTATGACTAGTACGTTAAGCGCCTGTCTAGAGAAAATCAACTAAACTTGCATAAATGTTTAAGGTCAAAACATCTCAAAGTACCTACCGTCTACTAAACAATAACATTTCACAGATGGCATCATAAAACAAAAATTTCAGCCGACATCTGCTCTCCAATCGGGAATAAAAGCAGAGCCATCCATACACCACACATTAAGCAGAACACCTTTTCCTTGTTGCAATGTCCTATATAATGCACTCATCTCCTTAATATGTCCAATCTTGATCATCACTTATGTGTTAGCCTGCTTGGGCTGCCATAACATTTTTACCGTAAACTGGACCACTTAAATAACATAAATTTATTTTCTCA
The DNA here is from genome assembly GCF_036850995.1 of Saccopteryx leptura. NCBI lineage: Eukaryota > Metazoa > Chordata > Mammalia > Chiroptera > Emballonuridae > Saccopteryx > Saccopteryx leptura. Next base: position 352,811,642 of record NC_089505.1, read on the forward strand.
CAGTTCTGGAGGCTGGGATGCCCAAGATCAAAGTGCTGGAACCAGATGGTTCCTGGTGAGAGCTCTCTGGTGTCTCTTCTGATAAGGACACTGATCCTATTAGACCAGGGGCCCACACTCATGATTTCATCTAACCCTAGTTATGTCCCAAAGACCCCAAGAACCATCACACTGGGGTTCCAGCTTCAACACTTGAATTTTGGAGTTATACACTGAGTCCATATCAACTATTTAACTTGTTTCAATTTGTCAGTGATGCACATGCAAAAGGATGGATGATATTAGCTAAAAAATTTTACATGTTACAAAATTTTCTGAACTAAAAAAAAATGGTTGATGTCAATATTGACAAAAAGGACTCTAAGAAAACAATGTCAAAACTGGGCAAATGCAAAAACGTCATCTCTGGTTATCATGAAGATGCTTGTTTTGTAAATGCTAAGGTCATATCACCACGGAGTGATTTAAAAAAACCCATGCAGGTTACATATGGTGAATTATTTTTCATTTTAGCTAGCTTTATTTTTTCTTTTAAGCCACAATATGACTAAAATAGCCTACATTTATTTTTAGCTTACACACTTCACATATATTTACAATAATCCTCCAAAATGTACTATCATGTGGGTACTGTTGCTATTTCCACTTTACAAAAGAAAGTGTAAGAAATGTCCACTACAGTAGTATAAATTTAAAATGGAGAGTTTAAAAGGAGAAAGTAAGACTTGTCTCTAACAATTCCTTATCTGAAAACAGGACTAATCTCAAACCCGCAGCCTTTCTTAGAATTATTAATAAATAAAAAGCTTGTCTTTGTCCTGTGTTTTAAGCTTGAAGAGAAGCATTTGTGCTACAACCTCTAAAGAGAGCCACAATGAACCTGGATGGAAAGGATCAAATTCCCACAAATGGAAGTCCAGCAGCATGAGGACTTTTTCCAAAATATTTGATTCAAAATAGGAAGAACACAGAGTATATCTTCCAAAACACATCCACTGTAAAGCTGCTCCTACTGGACGCCCCTAAAGTGGAGATGCAGAACAAACACGAATAAAGCAAATTTCTGAAAAGATGCTGTGAATCAATGAACTAAGGTGCCGCAAAAACAAGTTGATGTTTCTCATCTCTCTCCTTTCCTGTCTGCCTGTTCCTATCTGCCCCCATCTAAATAAAGAAAGAAAAATAGCTGTGATTCTTCCCCTTCTTCAACTATCACCCATATATAAATTTCCTAGCTGATATTCTATTCCTATTATTCCAAAAGAAACAGGATGATACGTTTCTCCTTATATGTTACTGTTTTTTAAAGCAACACTCCTTAAAGTTACATAAAACTGCTAGAGTCTAGCAGCTAGACTATTACTGATGGGAAGGAAAAACACAGAAATTTGGAATATCATGAAATCTCTTCTAGACTCAGAATTATGACTAGTGCTAAAAATTAAAGATGGAAGGAAACAGATAAGAAAATAATTCTTTTGAACTATACGCATACACAAAAGGAAGTATGCATAGCATGAAAACAACACAGCATTTCAGTTTTTATAAATCAACATCCTACAGATGTTATGATTAAGAATATCCACAATTTGTTCAATTATGAAATGTTTTAAATTGTCAAACTAGCAAGAAACTCATAGCTGCTTCAAATGCTCTTTTGGAAAGTGCATGTAAATCATAAATATTTGTTGCACAATTAACAAAGAATATGATTAGTGTTTATTTCATAAGAGCTACTTCTTGACATATATATTTCCCAAGCTTTTCCATACAGAATATAGACACATATTAGCTAGAAAAAGATTTATAAAATGTGGCTGCAACAAACTTATTCAATATTATGCAAATCACACCATGTTTTAGGTTATAAAAGACCATGTCTTTTCTCTTTGTTATTTATAAACAACCATAGTACCCCTAAAATAAACTTCAAGTTCTCATTTCTTACTGTGTTTGATATAAGAAACTAACCAGAAGCTTGCCCTAAAGAGAAATGGAACATCTGGTGAAATGTGTAACATGCTTTAGGATCACATCTGCTGCTAAGGTTAGCATTCCAGTGTGATAGCTATAATCTCCATACTAACTGTAGAAGCCAAACAGAGAATAAAAGGTACTAACGAAGCATCTTTTCCAGCCACAGGGTACTTTCTTTTTCTCAGCAATGTGCAAACAATGGGGCCTCTGAGTACTTGGGGAAATATTTCTGGAATAAGTACACACTTCAGTTCAAAACATCCTATTCAATAGACTGCTTCTACCACGTGATGACTGATTACCCCCTCCCCCAGCCCCTCAAGTATATTAATCAAGACAGGATGTATGCTGTTTCTTGTCTGTGATCCATCAATCTACTCGGCTCTTATTTTTCAAATCACCAATAAGACAATCTGGAGTAGAAGAAAGAGAAAAAGAAAACAGAGAAAGTGCAGATGACTAGAAGAGAGGGCACTACTAACTCAAAAAAGGCTACTTTCACAAGCACACCATGCTCAGCAGCATTCCGCCTCCATTCACTTTTAACTTTGACTTTTCTGCTATAAACAGCAACAAAATTCCATGTTTACTGCAGCATAAACTGCCTTACATTTGTGACACTTTTAAAAGCCCCTACTGTGCCATGAAAGGCTCCCAAACAAGGCAAGATCTGCACAGCAGGAGAAGAACCCACTTACATTTTCTAACAGCTGTGAAGGATCAGTCCCCTAGAGTAACAGAAATCAACTGCAAACTGAAAAGTGTTTAGAAAGAAAATGTTTCCATCACCTCACACTATCAGCTACTTCCATTAGTACCCATGGAAGACACACTGGATTTTACCCAGCATTTTAATACAATAAACTTTACTGCCGGTAAAAAGAGAATACAATTACAGACTAGTCCTACTATTAAACACAGGAAGTCCTCAATGAAAAGAATGAATACCTGATTTCCCATTTCTGCCTCTTCAATACTGAATGGAACAACTAATCACAAAAGCCTGAGGGTATAGTTTGCAAAAATTATTTATGAAGCTTATTTTGGGTTCCATATACTGAATTAAAACCATATTACTTAAATATAAAACATTTATCATCACATCAGGAACTGATTTTACACCACGTTTCAAGTCAATGATAAGCTCCATGAAGTTAATTTTGTATGTTTGTGGTGGTTCTGTGGGTATTTTGACTACCTACTACTAATCAGAAAGGATAACAGTGTACACAACCTGGAAAATAAAAGAGGAGTGACCACTGGGCCCACACCATACATAATACATGAAAAATGGGAGGAGGTGAAGATATTCAAAGTCATTACAGAGGGAGTCCCAGCTCCAGTTCCAGGTGATCCCTGTTCGTCTTTCCTGAGCACAAGCCTCCGTTACCAGGCACCGCGGAAGCGGCTGACAGCCAGCCCTGAGGAAGACTCAGCCCTTGCCTTCCAGTAGTCCAGTGTGAAAGAAAGCCACAAGGTAGGTAACAATACCATGCTGGAAACTCAGCAGAGTACAGGGTGCAGAATTAACTAAAGGGGATAATGAGGATGGGGCATTAGAAAAGGTTTAACAGAGGTTCAAAACCTGTCGTAGGCAGAAAAAGTGAGAGCGGTATTCTGGCCTGAGGAAACCATTCTGCAAAAGCATAGCAATGTGAAAAAGAATCTTTAGGGAACTCTATAAGCAATCTCACGCTATATAATACACACAGGAGAAAGAACAAGAAAGGCAGAAACACAGGCCAGCCAGATCCCAAAGGGCCCTAGGCCAGGAAGACTTGAGGAACTATTGTAGAAAAGGGCTTAAGGTAAGGGAGTGACACAGACTTTGGACTGAGGATTGCCTCAAAAGGAAAAGACAGAGGCAAGAAAACCTATTAAGAGGCAATGACAGTAATTCAGGCAAGAGATGACAATGAAAACCTGAAGTCAGTTCACGCGAACGGACGGAGCAGTTAATTGGAAACAAAGAATGTGCCTAACCTTACATGTTACCTTTGACTCATGCAAAAACTAAGCATGCAATCAAGAACACACTGAAAATACACAAGACATTTTAGGTTATATACCATATTAAAAAAGAGAATACAGCAAAAACAATTTCAATGAATAGAATCAACAACGTTTACACATTTAAGGAAAGCACTAGAAATCCACAGCCAGCCTGCCCCACTTTGAAACTACAAGAAGACACAAATCACAAACGGATATAGTAAAATTCAGAAGTCAACCTGGAAGTTTTCAAATAAACTGCTACAATATATAATTACATTATTTTGTTACTACATCATCTAAAAACAAATAAATACAGGAATTCAAGAGGAACTGATTTGGCCATTTGATAGGATTTTATAGTGCTTTCTACTTGGCTCCAATTTTTATTTTTTAGAAGAGCCCGGAGATATTTCTTTAATCAGGGCTTTTTTTTTTTTTACAGGGTTTTAAAAGTGCGTCGTTTCCAAAGTGTTTACCATGGCTGCTTTCATTTTTGAATAATTTTTAAATCTATTGAAAACTACCTAAATTTTTAAAAAGCTTTTAACTGTGAGGGTTGCTAAGTTACTTATGCACCTCATGATTCCTTCTGAAGATACTGATAATAGAACTGTCACAAAGCAATCATTCATTCATTCAAATAAGAAACCTAAAATGCCCAAGACACTAATCTAGATTGAACCAGGTCTGACTACCATCCACACATCCTTATAATACAAGCTAACGATAGTTAAACGTAAGTACTTCAGAAGGTCAAGAGGCACAATGACCACAGCTTAAATGAAACACAGCAAAATGTCAATGGTCAATGCAAAGCGTTAAATATAAAGATAAATACCATACTTAGTTGGCTTAATTTAATACACAATTTCTCTCACTTTTAGCTATATGATACTTACATTACTGGGAAAACCTAGAGAAACAATTGAATACCAAGGGAAAAGTTCCAAAAACTTTGCAACAGGCAACTACTGTCAAACTCAATACAAACCTATGAGACAGCAGTGAAATGTCTTCTTCTCAAGTACTAGCTCTGAACACAGAATAGTATCTGATCTCTCTGGTATTCAAACCTTAAATAAGGGTTGCAAATGGCCAACTTTAGCATATAGTATGCTTTGATATGTGCACTGCTATTAAAAATCTAGAATTTTCACATAAAAATCGGAAATAATCCACATGCTTACTGGGGACAGAATGAATAAACAACATATAAAATAGTCACACAGTAGAATACAAGGAAAAATGAATGAACCGAAAATGAACCTCACAAATACAAAGCTGAGTAAAAACAGCAAGACATGAAAAAAGGATGTATCATGATTAATTTATAAAGTTCAGGCACAAACTAAATTAAATTCATAACGCATACAAGCATAGCTGGTAAAATGATAAAAGATTAAGCTTCAGCCTGAGCTGACGCAGTGGATAGAGCATCAAACTGGGATGCTGAAGATCCATGTTGGAAACCCTGAGTCGCCAGCTTGAGTATGGGCTCATCTGGCTTGAGCGTGGGATCACAGACATGAATGACCCTATAATTGTTGGCTTGAAGCCCAAGGTCGCTGGCTTAAGAAGGGGTCACTGGCTTGGTTGGTGCCTCCTAGTCAAGGCACGTATGAGAAAGCAATCAATGAACAACCAAGGTGCCACAACGAAGAATTGATGCTTCTCATCTCTCTCCCTCTCAGAAAAAAATAAATTAAGCTTCAAAAACTTTATTCTGGCCCTGGCCGGTTGGCTCAGCGGTAGAGCGTCGGCCTAGCGTGCGGAGGACCCGGGTTCGATTCCCGGCCAGGGCACACAGGAGAAGCGCCCATTTGCTTCTCCACCCCTCCGCCGCGCTTTCCTCTCTGTCTCTCTCTTCCCCTCCCGCAGCCAAGGCTCCATTGGAGCAAAGCTGGCCCGGGCGCTGGGGATGGCTCTGTGGCCTCTGCCTCAGGTGCTAGAGTGGCTCCGGTCGCAACATGGCGACGCCCAGGATGGGCAGAGCATCGCCCCCTGGTGGGCAGAGCGTTGCCCCTGGTGGGCGTGCCGGGTGGATCCCGGTCGGGCGCATGCGGGAGTCTGTCTGACTGTCTCTCCCTGTTTCCAGCTTCAGAAAAAAAAATTAAAAAAAAAAAAAAAAAAAAAAAACTTTATTCTGGGGGAACACAGGGAGATGTGTTCAGGCAGAATCCTCAGGAAGAGCCTCTGGCACTACCCATGTCCTGTTTCTTGATCAAAGTATGTGGATGTTCACTTTGTAGTTATTCATCATTTGTATTACATACTTCTCCTGTAAACATATTTTGCAATAAAAACGCTTTTAAGCCCTGGCCGGTTGGCTCAGTGGTAGAGCGTCGGCCTGGCGTGCAGAAGTCCTGGGTTTGATTCCCGGCCAGGGCACACAGGAGAAGCGCCCATCTGCTTCTCCACCCCTCCCCCTCTCCTTCTTCTCTGTCTCTCTCTTCCCCTCCTGCAGCCAAGGCTCCATTGGAGCAAAGATGGCCCGGGCGCTGGGGATGGCTCTGTGGCCTCTGCCTCAGGCGCTAGAGTGGCTCTGGTCGCAACATAGCAATCCCCCCCCCATGGGCAGAGCATCGCCCCCTGGTGGGTGTGCCAGGTGGATACCGGTCCGGCGCATGCGGGAGTCTGTCTGACTGTCTCTCCCCGTTTCCAGCTTCAGAAAAATACAAAAAAAAAAAAAAAAAAAAAAAATGCTTTTAAATGAGATATGGTAAATAATACTTTTTAAAGTGAGGTAAAAGCTCAGAATTAATGAGTATCTAGATTTAAAAATAGTGTGTAAATAGTTCAGTTGCTTTGCAAAAGTCAGGCAGTTCCTCATAAGATTACAGACAAAGCTCCCATCTGACCCAGCAATTTCCTCCTAAGTATATACCCAAGAGAAATGAAAACACACAGAATCTTATAAACAAATGTTTATAGCAGCATTGTTCATAATAGCCAAATGTCTATTCAACTGCTAAACAGAAAAACAAAATGCGAATTATTACTCAGCTGTTACAAGGGATGAAGTTCTAATAAATGCTACAATATGGATGAACCCTGAAAACATGCTAAAGGAACTCAGCCAGACATAAATGGACAAATATTGTATGGTTCTACTTGTAGGTGCCTAGGAAAAAGTCCAATTCCTAGAGACAGAAAACAGATTAAAGATGAGGGAGCAGGAATGAAAAGTTACTGGTTAATAGGCATGAAGTTTCTGTCTGGAGTGATGAGAAAATTTTGGAAATAGATAGTGGTAATGGGTGCACAACATTATGACTATAATTAATGCCACTTAATTGAATACTTAAGAATGGTTAAAATGACTAATTTCATTATGTGTATTTTACCACAATAAAAAATATGTATACAGAAAAAAAAAGGAATAAAGCACTGATACCTGCCACAATATGAACACAAAAAAAAAATTATGCTAAATCAGTGGTTGTCAATCACTAGTCTGCCAGAAATTTCGTGAGTCCACCAAAGAGTTAACTACCCTGATATTGTATGAAGATTATAGACCCAATGATCTTGGTCGAATTAACTAATGTTCAGAGTGATTGTCACTTATGAGCCTGTATCACTGATGAAAATATTATTGAGGCTGTCTTAGATATCTTTGGAACTTGTAGGCTCATTCGAACAACTTTTTGCACAATAAATCATGCACAATAGCCAAAAGCATTCATACAAACATATGTAGTATTCAATGCATCATACATGTGGAGTTCAAAAATCAAGCACCACCTTGTACTGTGTGTTGCACTGTTATACACAGTATGATAAAACTTTATTCCAGGGGTCCCCAAACTTTTTACACAGGGGGCCAGTTCACTGTCCCTCAGACTGCTGGAGGGCCGGACTATAAAAAAAAAAACTATGAACAAATCCCTATGCACACTGCACATATCTTATTTTAAAGTAAAAAAAAAAAAAAAAAAAAAAAAAAAAAAAAGACAGGAACAAATACAGTATTTAAAATAAAGAACAAGTAAATTTAAATCAACAAACTGACCAGTATTTCAATGGGAACTATGGGCCTGCTTTTGGCTAATGAGATGGTCAATGTCTGGTTCCATATTTGTCACTGCTAGCCGTAACAAGTGATATGACGTGCTTCAGGAGCCATGGCGCGTGCGTCCGCATCACCGGAAGTAGTAGTACTGTACGTGAGCGACGCCGCACTTTGCAGTGCCACCACATACAGTACTCCAGGAGCACAGGGTGCAGATGCATCCTGTGCTCCTCTCACTGACCAACAATGAAAGAGGTGGCCCTTCTGGAAGTGCAGCGGGGGCCGGATAAATGGCCTCAGGGGGCCACATGTGGCCCGCGAGCCGTAGTTTGGAGACCCCTGCTTTATTCATTGCATGTTTCTGTTTCCAGCCAGCTAGGTCACCAGTCTCCAAGTATTAAAAGTTTGAAAACCACTGCGTTAAGTGAAAGAAGTCAATCACAAAAGACCATATAATAGCGGTGGAGCAATGGACAGAGTATCAGCCTGGGACACTGAGGACCCAGGTTCAAAACCCTGGGGTTACCAGCTTGAGCCAAGGGGTCACTGGCTTGACTGGAGCCCCACTGATCAAGGCACATATGAGAAAGCAATCAATGGACAACTAAGGGGCCACAACTACGAGTTGATGCTTCTCATCTCTCTGCTGTCCTGTTTGTCTGTCCCTGTCTGTCCCATTCTCTCTCTCTCCCTACCCTCACACTTGTGTGCACTGAATGAATGAATAAATAAATAAATAATAAAATAAGAGGCTTACAACATTGCAAAATATCCCTTCCCAAAACACTAGGAAACAGTTCTAGCCTGACACTATTTAAAGTCTTCTAATTCCAGTATAATCAACAGATAATGATTAAGACTTTGATAGAAGATAAGCATATTTCATGACTGTATCAAGGATCAGATTCTATTGCACAATAACAATTGTATCTGAAATAATGTGTTATTTCTGCCTAAAATATACAGTTCCATGGCTAGAGCTTCAGAATACTTACATAGTTTATTTTTTTGTTAGCATGATACTGAATACCTATTATATACTCATATATTTCATCGCTGGATCATGCTTACGGTTTTTGAGGGGAAAAAATAAAATAACTTGTGAGGGTAAAACTGATGAAGTATAAATATGACTACAAAATCTATGAGGCAGAACAACCTTGCTCCAAAAACACAATGAAAAACACAGAAACCAAAAATTTTAAAAAGAAACAAACAAAATAAAACCAAAACAATATAGGCAGGCAAACATAAAAAGGCCAGCACCCCAGCCTCGCCATAGCACAGTACGCTCAGAGAAGCTGTCTCACTGTGGCTTTTCGAAGGGGCTGCAGATCACCCCAAAGGAAACCGCCAGGCCTGGATAAATATTTTTAAAAAGAAAATGAAAAAGAAAGAAGACATTTTTAGGTTTTTAGGAAAGTATATATTTTTTAAATGCATGCCTATTTGCATACATGGGGTTACTGAAGACCTACCAATACATAAGATACCTTCCTACAGACTGGAAAGAAAGTCAAATTCACTCCACCACTGAGCTTATGAATTAAACTAGACCCATCAGGATGACCACAACTTTCTCTGTGCTCCAGCCACCGTCCCTATTCTTTAAGCCACTACAGAGAAGTAAGGGTCCCCACTGCACTAAGTTACAGCCTTTACTCTAACCCCCTTACTGGGGACCTTGAGCTGAGCCTGTCCTTCTCATACTGAATTAGTCACGGTTCGTGTTTCTTCCTTCAGGCCTAAACCGTTATTTGTTCCTATTAAATAACACACTGTTTAAAGATCTTCTAAATTTTGACTTGCCCTGACTACTTTGAATTATACGATGCAAATTAGTCTACTCAATAAGGCTTGATCTTGAAATTTGATAAGCATAATCTCAAGTGATTAAGTTAAATTATGCTGTAGTAGAAGATAAGACCCTATACATTTCATTTACCTCCAGGCATACAACAAACCCAAAACTGAGCCCAAAATGTATCCCAAATTATGCTTTTGTAAAAAACAACAATTTCAACCACTCATTAAGTGTTTACTATAAGTCAGGAACTGCCTTTATGTTTTACATACATTTCCACTTAATCCTCAGAACAACCCTAAAGGCAAATGTACTATCACAGTGAATATCTGATCAGAGTCCAATTCCAGAGCCTATGCCTCGAATACTACTCCTGAGGGCCACTATCATGACTACTAGACAGCTATAATTTCACATACAAAATAATTATAATAGTGGTTATTTTTACCATAGCTCTAAGAAGTTGATCAATCTGATATAAAATAAATTTGACATGGCTGATTATTCAAAGAACTAAACCATACACATTTCATTTAAAGCAAGTTTAAGCCAAAATTTTCCGGATCGTACAAGTCAAGTTAGCTGTCACTCACTGTTGTAAATTAAGCCTTTCCTCAGAAGACATCAAATTTCTCATATCTACCCCTTCTCACCATTCCTATTACCAGTGCTATGCCTGATCTTCCTGTGGTCTACTATTTTTTATTCTTATAATAGATCCAAGTATTCTTATAATGCTCACAAAAAGCCTTCATAGTTGCCCACTATTAATGGTATGAAAGGCCAAACCTCTTAAATCAGCGGTTCTCAACCTGTGGGTCGTGACCCCGGCAGGGGTCAAACAACCAAAACAAAGGGCGGAACCCACAGGTTGAAAACCGCTGTCTTAAATAAAAGTCATACTGATACACACTAAATTGTATCAACTGTCCCCATTTTATAAATGAGAAAACTGAAGCTAAAAGACTAGCTTTTAACACATCCTGCATTTCTTGTACCTTCAGTCTTACAGTAGCCTTTATTCAGAAATCTCTCCCTACCACAATGTCTTTCCCCATTTTGAGAAATCCCACTCTCTCATATCAGCTCTTATACTTCTTTAATGTTGCCAACTCCTAATTTTCACTGTTTTAAGTTTTTTTCTGCTGTCGCCAGTTCAAAACCCTGAGCTTGCCCGGTCAAGGCACACAGGGGAGTTGATGCTTTCTGCTCGTCTCCCACTTCTCTTTCCCCACCCCTCCTCTCAAAAAAGAATAAATGAAATCTTTAAAAAATATTTTTTCACCAAAACAGTTAAATGAAACCACACACATTCTGATTATTTTCTTCTAAAGGCAAGGGTCCTTAAGACCAATGGCAAATGACACTATAAATTTTTTAAAGTGGAATTAGTGAACTTGAAGAAGGCAGAGTATTTTCACAGGCTAGTAACTGCTGATGATCTGGCACGAGAGCAAGAACTGCTTATGTGCCCAAGAAAGAGAGCAGGTGAGACTATCCAAACTCCGGCTGCTGGTGACGGCGGCACAAACAACAAACCTAAAACCCAATCACCAGTCTCCTAAAGTCTGCAAGTTCTTCTTTGAAAAATTCTTCTTTTGAGCTACTACTTAGCAAAAAAGTCAGTGGTCAAAATGCAAGCTTGGCTTACTGTTCTTGTTTCTAGTGGATCAACCAACATTCTTTAAAAAAAGAAAGAGAAGAAAAGGTTTATACAATTAGAAGGGAAGCCAGAAAGGCACCCGTAGTAAAATGGGCACCCACCATGGAAGTTAAATTTAGCAGACTTAGGGCTCAGAGTTCCATTCTGGATGCAATCGCTAGGTTAAACATAACACTGGCACTTTTAAAAAACACCTTTTTTGAGAAATGGGAAGGGATTGTCTATCACTGCTAATTTACTTAGAAATTACATGCTTTTCCAAGTTAGGTCCACCCTTCTAAATATAAAGTATGCTGAAAACATTTAACCAGCTATCTTTAATCATAAAATAAGACTTCTGTGGTCTAAATTTATTTTGTTCAATTCCTTTATTCTAATTAGCTTTTCTTCAAAGCTAAGAAGAAAAAATACTTTTTAAAATTAAGAAAGGCTATTCCCTAACCACAAACAAAAAGTAAAGCTCTTGTTTGGAAAATACAACAGTCAAAATTTTTGTCACATTATTCAAACACTATTAATACTGTTGCACTACTTACAGGACCAAGTTTAACTCCTTGAGCTTTGTATGCAATTCTAAACTCTCTTTTTCAGTGCTAGCCATTCAACAAATATTGTATTGAGCTTTCACCATGTGCCACACTGTTCTACATTTGAAATAATAAATCAGTCTTAGCCCCTGAGCTCAATGAGCATCCAGTCTAGTAAAAGTAAATAATAATTGAAAAGATAATTAAAACACAGTCTGACAGTCCTCAAAATATTCATTACTGAGGTGGTTTTCCCACATCTCCAGCAGTTCTTAGACATTCCTCACACCAGACGGTGCAGCTGAACTCCCCAGGCAGGTCTCGAGACAATGGGCGAGGGGGCAGTGTCTGAGAATAACTGCTAACTGAGTCTAGCAGGGGTCAGGAGGAAGACAGAACAGGACAACTCCCTCTCCTACAGATTTTGATCTGGGTGAGAAACAAGTGGTTTAGTACAGCTGATATCTCTCAGCAGTGTCAGAGAAAAGCTCCGACATGGCAGGAACCACCTATCTTTAACATGCAGCTCAAACCCACTAGTTTAACCTAGTGCTGAAATGACTTCTCTTCTGAAATTGTTTCCTATACCAGCCATTTGGCTGCAACCACGTGCTGCCCAGGACAAGAGTACAGGACTTTCTTCATAAAGTAGCTGCAAGAATTAAATGAATGCATATTAAGTGCTCAGCACCATGTTTGGCACATGAAAGTGCTCAATAAATAAATGGTAGCAACCCTAAGGAGTTGTAATGTTATCATTACCAGTTCAGTAACAACAAGGATGGCAATGATGACAACATTCAAAGATTATTGCCTCCCAATGGCTAATTTTCAAGGCTTTTATTTTTAAAAGATCTTCCCCAGTTAAAAAGATAGGCGAAAAAGAAAGTTGCTTACTGCTACTCTCTAATAACTAGTAAAAATATCTCTTTTACTAGTAAACTCTTGATATACAATTGCTGTTTTATTCCATACACAGAAGAATGAGGTTAGTCCACAAACAAGAAGAGATCCTTGGAGCCAATATACTCAAATAAAAATTTAAGAACTGCATAAAAGGTACAATGAAGCTAACAAAGTTATATGTCAATTATATATCACTTAAAAAATCCTGTTTACAATTTAACCATAAAGAATAAAATACATAGTAAAAAATTTTAAAAAAAGAACCGCATAAAAGGGAAATCAAAGGAATAGCCCTAAAATTTCAATATCTTTCCCTATTTTCTTAACTTTAATAATTTAAAAGCTGAAGTGTTTCAAATATCCAAAAGAAAACACAGAAGCTTTTTCAGCCTATTTTAAAGCAAATTATTTCAAGCTTTTTTCCCCCTTCATCTCTTAAATAATTTCATAGACTGTGTGCTGTAAGGACCAAGAAAAGATCAAAATGTTAGATTCAAAATGTGCTGGGATTGCCAGAGTGTAGGAGCAGAGACAGGGAGGTAAGGATAGGGACCCTGTAAGGCTGAGAACAAAGGAAGACAAACGTTTGCATTCCATTGGTTAGAGACCCTTATCAGAAGTTTATGTTTGAAATTCGCCAATGAGCTAGACCCAGCCCCTGTTGCTATGCTGTGTGTGCCCCCCTTAGCAAATAGGTAATTGCCACATCTGCTTCTGTATAATGCTTGCTTACGTAGAATATATAAGGACCTAGCTGTAAGCGCCAGGGGCGATTCCCGTTTGTAGCTCCTTGTGGGTACAGTGTCTCCGGACACCTGGGAATTCCCCCCTGCGCAGGTTAAACTGGCCAATAAAGAAACATCTATACTCCTGAAGGTCTCCGACGTCTGTTCTTGTACCCGGTGCATGCTACATGTGCCAATATGTAACTCTCACACTGGAGCACATTCTATTAGTGATCCAAGTTGTATTTACCGCAAATGTGAAATTCCAGAGAATTCCTTTATACAAAAGGCACTTTGCGGCCCTGGCCGGTTGGCTCAGTGGTAGAGCGTCGGCCTGGCGTGCGGAAGCCCCGGGTTCGATTCCCGGCCAGGGCACACAGGAGAGGCGCCCATCTGCTTCTCCACCCCTCCTCCTCTCCTTCCTCTCTGTCTCTCTCTTCCCCTCCCACAGCCAAGGCTCCATTGGAGCAAAGATGGCCCGGCACTGGGGATGGCTCCTTGGCCTCTACCCCAGGCACTAGAGTGGCTCTGGTCGCGACAGAGCGACGCCCGGGATGGGCAGAGCATCGCCCCCTGGGCGTGCCGGGTGGATCCCGGTCGGGTGCATGCGGGAGTCTGTCTGACTGCCTTCCCATTTCCAGCTTCAGAAAAATACCAAAAAAATACAAAAAAAAAAAAAAGGCACTTTGCAGTGGAAACAAACTATGCAAGTAACACTGTCAGCCTCTCACCTGACAACAGGTAACTGCTGTACCAAACAGTCCTGATATTGAAACGGTGATGAGCTACAATTAATGCTCTCGCTCTCCACCATCTGATTCAAATTCAGAAGTGGATTCTAATCCATTTGTACAATTTTAGATAACCAAAAATATGTCCAAGATGGTATAGTATATAAGTAAAGCAAAATTTTCATCTAATCTGTGTGAAAAGTTACATATTAAGGTACATAATATAATATATAGCACTGATGAAAATAAAAAATTGAACCAGAATTAAAGACACCAGAGAAATTTATTTTCGAAGCTCACCTAGTGGCATGGATAAACTTTCTTGGAAAAACACAATGAACCTGGCCCTGGCCAGCTAGTTGGCTCAGTGGTAGAGTGTTGGCCTGGCATGAGGAAGCCCCAGGTTCGATTCCTGGTCAAGGGCACACAGAGGAAATGCCCATCTGCTTCCTCACCCCTCCTCCTCTCGCTTCTCTCTCTCTCTTCCCTTCCTGCAGCCATGACTCGATTGGAGCAAGTTGGCCCTGGACAGAGGATGGCTCTGTGGCCTCTGGATCAGGTGCTAAGAAGAGCTTGGTTGCTGAGTAACAGAGAACCACCCCAGATGGGCAGAGAATTGCCCCCCTAGTAGTGGGCCCCAGTCAGGGAGAATGCGGGAGTCTGCCCCTCCCTCCACTCCTCTCACTGAATAAAACAAACAAAACATTCACACACAGACACACACACTGAATCCAATAACCAAGTTCAGTTTTCATAAATATTTCAAATGCAACACAAATAAAAGCCCTGATTAAATCACAGAATTATATAAAGAACATGACAGTCATTAATTCAATTAGTTACTACATATAATTTAAAACGCTTCAGCTCCATAGCCTCTTGCTGCTTTCTTATTTAGCAGTGTTTCTCAGACAGACTAACTTTCTGAGAGTTGCTGAACACCACCACGCTCCCTTCTATCTCAGCAGTGGCCTGTGCACTTGGCTGTCCTCTGCTCCTAGCTCTTCACATAGCCAGCCCTTTCCTATCTGTCCCTTCAACTAAATTTGCTTTATCCTCCAGCTGAACATACTGCCATACTAGAAACTCTCTGAAGGGACCTGTTTAAGGTGGGCACCACCCTGCAGAGCAGCTGTTTATTTCTTCCACAGTATTTAACTCAGGGTGTAAATATTTTATTTAACTGTCTATTGTCTCTCTCCTCCCTGTATTCATCATGTTATCCATCAATATCTGGCAAAGTTCCTGAGGTAGCTCGCAAAGACTGTTAAATGGATGAAAGAATCCAAGCTGCAAAATTTATCCTTAAGATGGGGCACAACAGTCTAAGGCAGTGGTTCTCAAAGTGTGCGCCCTACGGTATTCCAGAGAAATAGGTGCCTGTTGGGGACCAAAAAACCAACAGGGTTTTTGGAGTTTAGATTTTTGGGGACAGAGGTGTGGGGAATTGGCTGTAATCTGACTGTCTGCCCAACCCCCCACCTCACTTGCCTGATTAGGTTGCAAAAGGCTGTTAAGCTGTGGTGCTGGATTGTTTACACTACCCCCCATGTTCCCGGGAAAGACTGGAGGCAAGTTTCTTCTATCCTGTTTGGTGTAAAGTTAAGATGATATGTATGGTGGGGGTTTCCTGCACTCAACACAATTAAGAGTAAAAAGAGAGGAATTCTTCAATGTATTGATGAGGAAATGAGAGTTTGCCTTTCAAATATAAGCCTAAACATTGAAGAAATCGCTAGGACACCAGATTCATGTTTCTCATAAACACAAGAATGAAAAAACTTAACACATTCGCACCAGGACCTGCCAAATTTACTAAATCTTACTAAGACTGTATCTATATATATAAAAAGATAACTTTTTTGGTGTTCTTTTTTTTTTAAACCCTTTTTTTTATGAATTCTAAAAAGCATAACTCAAAAAAAAGTAACAAAAATGTTTTTAATGTCAGAATAAATTTAATTTTGCCGTTATTTATTTTAATTACCATAAAAGCACGCTTGGACTTTATACTTTTTCTTTAATATCTGACTTAATTATTATAACGTATTTCTCAAAAATTTGTAGATAGTGCACCTACAATTATTTGTAGGATTTAAAATGCATCCGATTTCAAAAAGTTTGAGAACCAATGGACTATTCTGCTGGAAGAGTGAGGCAGATTTTCTTCACTTATTCCTACTTTTAGTAGATCTTAGTTCTGTCCTTTGGAACGTTACAATAAAAATTAATTCTCTCCCTAATACAGTCCTAAAAATATCAGTTCACATCTCTATCACATTGACTATTTCAAACAATGTATGTACTTTCAAAATGGCCCAAGCAGCTCCTTGAATTAAAATCTTAAATATATAATAACATTTTAGTAAAGCTGGTATTGTTATAAGCGCAGGAATTCCCCTGGTGGTTATTAACAGCTTAACATTTTCTATACCCATCAGCTCTGTGATACATAATTATTATCACAAAACAGGTGCTTTTACAAGCAATTCAAGAGGGAAAGGGATGACAAACAGGAATTTAATTCTTCAGAAAACATCAGATATTGAAGTTGTTTGATACATGAAGTCAAACTCTGGAAATGTGTGTACACCCTTGAACTCAATCTTTTGCCATTTCTTTCATCCCTCATTCTTACTGCTACTATCCACATTTCATTCGTACCTTCATTATCTATTTTACCTGCCTCTAGCCACAAAATAGTCATCTTATACTATATTATACCTCTGCTGGGGAACCTAGGATGATTCACAACTGCTTCAAGTTTAAGCTTCTCTCCAATCATTCAAAGCCGTCCATATCTGACCCTATATTATCATTTCAGATCATTCCCCTGAACTAAGGCTTTGCTCTAATTGACAGATTTCATTTTCTATGCTTGTATCACATACTTGTTCTTAAAATCAATGCGTCTCCCTTTAACACGAGTTCATCTTTCTTAAATCAGTAAGTCACATACCTCTCAAAATTAAAGTACTACTACCTTATTTTTCAAAAATAAGAATATTACAAACTATTGATACACAACCTTTCCAATGGTCAAATCTTTTCCTGTTTTTAACACTTTTCTCCTTTGTCTTATCAGAGAAAACCAAAAGGCTGCTTCACTTCGGTACACTCCTTTCACTGCCAGGGCCACGTCAGATCATTTTCAAAGGTCATCTTCAGTTAGCCCTTAGCCAGGCTTACAAGTTACACCGGCACATAGAAACTTCACGCCACAATATACCACCAGTTGTAAAAGTACTCAAAAATCAAAACTGAAAATTAATGTGCATGTGAATAAATGTACGGAGTATTTTACATATGAATATTCAAACTGGCATTTAATAGTGATTATTACTATAATGCTAATAACTTCACATCTTATATTACTAAATCTCCCGTTCTCCCTTTACTAGTCAGAATGAAAATTTATCATCCTAAGCCAAAACATTTTACTTAAATATTTAACAAAGATATCATTAAATACCTGTAAAAAAAAATACTTCTACAGTAAAGAAAGTTAATGGAAGGAAAGTCTGTTGATTTTGATGACTAAAAATGTCATTCATCTATTTTAGACTAACTGAAGTTTAAAACTTCAAGTTCAAAGACAAAGCAAGACAATTTTTCAAACAAATTAAATTCTGTGATTAGTATAATTCATTCATTATGGGTGAAGTAGTTAAAAATCTTTCCATAAATTCTCAAAGATGTTCCTCAAAACCACTTAATACCAGCTAACAGGAAACCAATAGCACTACTACATTCTCAAAACATGAAATATATATATTTGAAATGCATATATTTATAGCAAACAATAATTAATTAAATTATAGCAAACATTCTTATAGCACTCCATTACCATATGATAAAAGGGTAATTATGATCCAAGCAAAAATTAAAGTGACGCAAGATCAGATGAACTTGATGTTCAACTGCTATACTTTCAAAGGTTTTCATTTTCTGTTTTAATAGTTTCTCATTCTATCACTGGCTTAGCTGTTACCTTGCACTTCTGTAGAGTTTTTGGCTTGGCCAGAGCCTTTCTTTAAAAAAAAAAAAAAAAAACTTCTTTGCAATGAAAGAAATTATAATCTAAATCACAAAGATGACAAGAAAACTTAGCAATTTAAATAGACAAGCCTTGAAATAATATTGTGATCAAAGTATCAAGCAGCTTAATAAGACCCAGGTGGCTCAGGCTTATCATATATGGTACTCATTACCACAGTTGCACTGTTTAATCTACTTCCTGTTGTCAACAAAACTTTCTGTTATTAATTCCCCTCCAGTTATGGATCTGCTTAAGTTACTCAAGTTTTCTGATAACTCTTTGTCCAAAAATATATTTAAAGAGAGAGCAGGTCTCGTTTTAAATGTTCTAGAACTGGAGCCACGGTTGGTCAAACCACAGAAACCACAGTGGCTTTGTACTATTAGTCATCTATAAGGTTATGTTAATCCCTAAGGAGGTCCAGATGACTTGTGCTTAACACAGCTTTCTAAGGGCTCACATGTTTACCTCAAAAGGGTAACAATGTGCACACCAAAGAACTATTTTACAAGTTATAAACCTCAGATTCAAATGCAATTTATCTGTGACAAAGGTATACAGGTTAGATTCTGCCGATCAATCCCTCCCTCATACACAGCTTCTCCTTCATATGGTTTCCTGTTAGTTGCAACTTGTAAGATTTCAAAGCAATTTTCCCATCTACAGGTCTTACTGACTTATTAAAAAGCACTTAAATGTTTCTCAGAAAACTTGTTTTATCAATATGTCATAGTTTGTTTCCAATAAGATTTGATTTAGGCAAAGGAAAAATACCAGGATTATTAAATCTACCTCAACAATGGTAACAAATACTGATACAGCAAAAAGAGTCTATGAAAACAGAGAAAAATCAGGTAAAGGAAGTAAGATCATGATCCGACAAGGCGAACTGTGACAGATGTACATCTTGCACACCTCCAGGTTACTGACAGCTAGCTGCACTGGTTACTGGTTTTGAAGGAAAATCTCTAACTGCTCAGTGTTTTGTAAGTGGCACCCAGTGTTCACAGATTCCTTATAACTCACTGATCCATTCCCCTTCCATGCCCTCTGTTCACGCTGCTTGTGCAGATGGCAGCCGCAGCAGATTGGAAACATTGCACAACATACCACTTAACCATACCGTGTAAAGAAGGAAATTCGCGTGACAGGCTTTATCAGCACTGTCTGTTTAAGTCATCTGCACAGCAATGGATTCTACAAGTCTTCCTGTGTCATCAATCAGACACTGATTTCTTAAGTCAAATTAAACCATCTAGTCAAACTGTTTGTATTCAGTGGCATTTAATATATATTTTTCCTCCCTGAACCTACCTTGATCAATCTATATTTTAATTAGTTTCTTTATTCCATGTAACAAAATACTAGAAGCTGTGATAACTTGCAATGTTTAAATAAATGGGTTTAGAGTATCTGAGCTGACTGTATATACTCAGCCACCACTAATTTTCTGTTCACCTGAAGACTAGAACTGCCCTTTATTTTTAATTACAAACTGGTATATATACACACAAACTTAGGAAAGTTTCTAAAATCCAGTGTTATATTCAACAATCATTTAATTCCAGCTGAGCTGATAATAAATTTTAACACTAAAAAATAGCTTTTGCATTGAATACATCATACCTGTAAGTCACAACTGCAGGCATCCGTATCAATCACTCAGTGACCTGGACAGATTACTGACAACCCTTCAAAGTTGGCAAAATACGTATCAGATGCGATGGTAGGATATCTAGTTTAGGGTTTGCCAAAAATCGCAGACATGGGCCTCAGTTTCCCACCCGCTGAAAACACTACAGGAGTTCCCATTGTGGTTTACTCCACAAAAATGAAAACTGAGGCTGGAGATCCACTGTTATAATCAGTGATAAACCAAAACTTTACCAGAACCTTAGCCTGAACTCATCTAAATTTCCTTCCTTTTATGCCTTTCAGAAAGTGTGCAAGAACTGTGTGTGTGTGTGTGTGTAAAAATGATTTTGGGAATTTTCTCAATAGAGAGCTATAATGGTATATGTGTACACACATCATTTCCATATATGTAGAAATGGCTACTGTAAGTTTTTATCAGATTGCCCATATTTGAAGAGACAATTTGGAAAGACTATAAATCTGGATTGTGGCATAAATCAGCGTCACACTGCCATGTCAAGTGTCTCCTGAAGAGCAGGGAAGAAGCACCGATACGCTCACAGGGGTTCCAGCTCATGTTACGTCTGCACCTTCCCAGTCCTCGTGTTATCACCAGCGAGAAGGGCTATGCCCATCAAGGTGCCACATCACCATGCTTCACACCTTTCTCTCTTCCAGTACTGAATCTTTCCAATGCTTTGTTTTGTGTTTTCAGGGTGAGCGGTGGTGGCAGTGGTAGGAGGAGGAGGGAAAGAAGAAATTTAAAAATTAAGCAGAAATAATTCACATTACCAAAAATGTTGGTAACACACTTTTGAACCCAAGTACATTTACTTACAAATGCAATTACTGACAGGGAAACTTTAAACTTTTAGAAGCCACTGCCAAGTGAACTAAAAAATAAAAATACTTCTAATATGAAAATGAAAACAAGATGAATTTATAATTTGTCAGAAACAAAATTATTTTACAAAACAACGGGCTCACTTTAAATTGCAAACTTAAAGATGTACAGATATCCATTTGTGACCCGAGTCATTCACCAACCACACAAAAATGTCCTAGACGCTTTCACCAGATAGCAGTGCAGTCCTCACTTTATACTAATAGTCTGACTTCACTAACATATGTGCTAACAGACCCTCCTATGCATCTAGTCAAATACACCGCTTACAACAGCTGAGCTCTTTAATGGGCAGTTCAGAAAAGAGCCGTAGCAGAGACAGGTATGCAATGGCCAGTGAAAATGTCTGGCACATAGTTTCCACAGAAATACTGATTTGCGGAATGAATAACAAAGCAAAGAAAGAAAAGAAAAGGAGAAAAGAGCGAGCAGATGAACTGGAAGCTACAGTGGCTTAAGGACAACCGTATTTGTGGAGCGAGCGGGGCTGCCGCAGCCACTGCCGCGTGCTGTGGTTCCTGCCAGCAGGTCACAGTCCAGAAAGCCCCCGCCAGGACCCTGCTGCCAGGCTCTGACGGCTACTGTTACTCACTATGGGCTAGAAACCTGCCACCAAAAGACGTCTCTATGATGCATCACCTAGCCAATTTGACAAAACAGAAACAGGACGGATCCATTTCTGCAAAAACAGCTAGAATAACCTTGTGACCCTCTCACCAATCAAGCAGGGAAGAAAGGGTTTCTGTATATTCAAGTGCCCAAAGGTTAAATGTTACAGAAAACAAAGGGTGAATGGGAACGGGGCTGAGGGGCACAGTTGGGGGAGACGCAGGCTTGCACCATAAACCAGCACCATTATACATATTGTTACTCTAGTCAAAATAAATTATTGCCTTTCTTTTCAAGTTATCAGAAAGCATCTAAAATGTACTCAGAAAAATTGATAAAGCAGCAAAAAATCTTCATGGTGAAAAGGAGATGAAGGTATGATAACACCATACTGAAAATAACAGGTAAACCATGAAGAGTAATCTCAAACAGGTAAGTTGCAAGAGATATGAGGATTTCACCAAGTGAGACCGAACATAACGAGAACATGTTTATTGGCATGACTAAGGCACCACTTTTTTTATTTATTTGATTGATTTGAGAGAGAGGGAGAGAGAGGGACAAAGAGAAGCATTCCCACCTAGCTGGGCACTCACTGGTTGCTTCCCCTACTAACCAGGAACAAACCTGTGTCGTTTCTGGATGACTCACCGGCCAGGGCCCCACTCTTCATATCAAGAGCAGTTCGGGAAACTCAGTACTGGCACAAAAACATCACATCTAATTATAATCAATCTATCAATCTACAAAACTTGCATTCATGTGGTATATTTCATCGGGGCATGAAGCTGAGTAGCACTTCTGGGTAAGATAAGAAGCAAGTTTAAATTATGTTGTTTAGGACAATGCTTAAAAAACAAACAGCAATCTTTAGTCACAGACTGTAACTGTGGCTTTTTGACATTTTAATTAGTGCCAAACAGTTCAGTTTTAATGGTTATTACTTCAAAGTTTGGAAGTAAATTCTAATATCTATACCTAACGTTATTCAAAAATAAGACAATTTTTACTAAATTAAAATTTAAACCACTGGGAATAGTAATTTAAGGATTACATTTTTAGACCTGGGAAACTTAGGAATTTTAAATACTATTTAAGTACTGAATCCACCTGTAATTTTCAAATCTTAAAGTATTACTTTAAGTCTGCACAAAATTTGAACAGGTTTTACTTGGCTTCTTTCCAAACCATAGCACTTCCACTTTAGGGACCAAGGGAGGGCACAGTATAAAGCGCTTTAATTTCTTAAGCAGAAAAATCTTTTACCTTGACCACATTTTTTCAGTAGTATATCCTCCCATGCACAAGTTTCTCAACTCATTTAAAAGGGGGGTAAAAAAAAAACAACACAAACTCTAAGTTTTAAAACATAAAGTAAATGCAAAAATATTTTCCAAGTTTTGAAAATAAAGCTACACTTTGCTCCTACTCTTATAAAATCTTGAGATACTCAAACTGAAAAAACAAAAAAGCATTAAAAATATGGGGGTTCATATTTGAATTTTATTTCTCATATACCAATCACCTTAGTAAACCAAACACTGAACACAGAAAGTTTAAAGTTTTAAATTAGTTTCAAATCACAAACCATAGGCTTTCTAAGCAATCAAAATAATTTAAGTAAGAAATAATCTAAAGTTCACTGCCCTGAATAGTCAATGATAAATCATTAAATGTGAATGGTTTTAACATTTTCAAAATACTACCATGAACAAGAAAAAGATCAGTTCCCAGGAGAATTATATCCTAATTCATTGTACAAAGTCTCTCTAGTTACCTGCCTACACAATGTTTCATTTAAAATGCAATACATATAAAATATTTTATTAAATATTTAAAACATTAAATACATTTTCTGAGTATTTACCAAATATTTTAAATAGAACTAAGTGCAGCATAGTCCTAAATCTGTACAAACATGACACTAAATTATTGTTGGGAGTCCTTTCATATATCAAAAGAGCAACTTCTCTACTGGATACAAAATCGGCAACAAAATTTGAAAACTATTGTCAGGAAACATAATTATCTCTGAACAATAAGAATGACAAGTTGAATCTATATTACGGAGTTTGTTCTTTATTTCTAGAGATGGCTGTGTTATTTATGAGGGCCAAGAAATGTGAATAATTAGACATACTTCACAAGACATAACTTCCTTAAAAATTACTTAAAAATGCAACTGGCATCCACCTACGAAATCAAACCTCACCCCCCACACACACACCTTGTGAAGGCATCCCCCAAGAGTAATTAATTAGTAGCTCATAGCTAGCTGGGTGTTCCCATCATTTTTTTTCCCTTCCTCACTCTAGACTTACATCAATTCTGTTTCACAATTGTCTCTCCCACTTAAAATCTTTCAAAGCAGTAACCAGGATTTCCTATCTCTCTATCTTTTCCACCACTCACTCAATGTTAATTTGCTGGATAAAAGCTGAAATGAATTGCTGAGAATAATTTTTTTCTGAGATTTTGAAATTTTATCATACCTCTACTTCATGATTTCAGGTCACAAAGTAAACATGCTCCTACCTCTCCAATAAATTTCTAAACTCACTCCCAAAACTGTCCAACTTATCCAATATTTCTACCAATAAAAGCTTTTTTAAAAATGCAATAAACAGGATTTTAAAAAAATCAGTCCAACATCACAATGCTCACTGACTATTCATACAGATAGAAGATAATACAAAATAATAAGTAAACATCGTGTCTTTTCACAAAATGTCCCCATCTGTCTAAAAAAATATGAAAAGCTTTCTCTATCCTGACTCAGCACTTCTCTGGACTCAAAAGCAATGCAAAACCAAAACAGTAAGCATCTGCTGGGCTCAAGCAGTTTTGCCCTTGGGTGTGAGCTGCAGGCAAACTAAGAAGTAGAAGGAAGGTGAGCTCTCAGGAGGAAGTAAACAGACTTTCTTTTCCAACTTAAAAAATAGCTTACTTCTGTAGAAAGTATTGCAAATAATACAACTACTCAAACCTACTCTCTCTGAACCCAGTAAGGGAGGGAGGAAAAGAGCGAGGGAGGAAAAAAACCAGCCTGACCTGTGGTGGCGCAGTGGATAAAGCACACACCAGGAAGGCCAGTTTGAAACCCTGGGCCTGCACAGTCAAAGCATGTACAAGACACAACAATAAGTTGATGCTTCCCTCTCCACCCCGCACCTTTCTCTCTCTTTCTCTCTCTCTCTCTAAAATCAATAAAGTCTTCTAAAAATAGGTTTAGAAAGAAAAGCAAAGAAGAACACCTATGCTGTGAAAAATTACACTGAATAGGTCTTGGCCAGGTAGTTGGTTAGAACACTGCCCCAATACACCAAGGTTATGGGTTCAAAAATCAGACAATGAGTGCAAAAATAAGTGGAACAATAAACTGGTATCTGTCTGTCTGTCTCTCTCTCTCTCTGAAATCAATCAATTATGCTGAATACATTTTATTTTACTTACATTTTTTACCAATTCATAGTTTTGCCTTTGAAAAGTCTGTTTTAAGACTATACCACTGCTTTTCTTTTGGAAGCTTAATAACAAAATAATTGTATATAACAGTCTACAGTAAGCTTGCTCTAACACCAAACTTGAATAATAAAGAAAATAAGTTCTAAGTATCTGAAAATGAACAAAAAAGCTAAAAGCTGGGTATGTGTGTCACTTCAGTGTATGGAATTATTTCAGTGCTTACAAACACTGCACACATTAATACTATCTGACTAAGGCGTAACTCATTCCTTTAACTGCATTTCAGCAGTGGAATACGGTCTTCATGCTTCGTTTGGAAAGAAACTTAGTGTAAGCCAAGGATCATCCTTTGGACTGACTTAAAGAGAATAAAAATTTGTCCACTCCAAATATGAAAATTATGTATTTGGCTCTGATACAGAGTAAAGTGGGCTTCTTATATCACCTGCAATATTAAACTGATCTAGTCTGCTTAAAAACAAGACAGTGAGTTATTGGATCTGTGTTTAATTCAGTGTACTTTATAACATATTTAAAGAATTCAGTTGTATAAAACAGTATCTGAATCTTATCAGATGAAAATATTTTCCCCTTTTAGCAAGCCTCTGGTTGCGTGTCTGAGAAAACAAATTAGTTTCCACTTCTCCTAAGCTTGATAATAGTGCCCCCTAATGGGAATTTTAATATGAGCTTTTCTACACATTTTTTTAAGTCTGTATTTTCTAATATGAGCAAGCTATCTCACACTTTAAACTAGAAAGTGAATTCTGTAATATAAAAGTGTGTCCAGATTTACCACTTAAGGAAAGTTATCACATGTTCAACAACACAATGTGAATTCATGGACAGAAACAAACAAGGAAAACTTCAGGCTCCATTTTTTCTTAGTTTTGATCACCCTATTTAACATAATCCAAGGTAGCACAATCCAAAATGTTAATCTTATAAGGAAATTATCCTTCAGCTATGTTTCTAGTACTCAGTAAGTGAGCAATTAATATGTGCTAAATAAGTTAGATACTACAAAGTCAGAAAAAAGCTGGTTCAGAAGTGCGATTATTCAGTGCCACATAGATACTTTTAAATAGAAAGCTGGGATTCCCACCCAAGTTCACTGGCCTCATACCATTACCTTTCCACAATATCTGATCACGAGTCTGCAACCATGAATTAAATGTCTTTCTTCCCTACTTATAGACAGTTCCCCTGAACAGCAACAATCCAGTGTGTGGGGTTTTCTTCCAGGAAACATGCATTTAAGTTAAAGCAAACACTGCCTATCCTTATACTTTCCAGATGCTCCCGTGAAACAAACGCCCAGTAGGCTGAGCATTTTCATTCCAGTGCCCACGACACATTCTGGACTCGAAGTCAATGTCAAGGGAAACATGTAGAAGAAACAATGACAAAAAAAGCCACCGATTTATGATCAATAGAGAGAGCTACTACTGTCTTATTCTTCTTTCTTATGAGAGAGGAAAAATAAGAAGAAAAAATTATATAATATATAAAAAAGAGCTCGTCAAACTTTCTTAAAGGGCCAGACATTAAAAAATTTGGACTTGGTGCCCACATGGTCTTTGACACAAGTACTCAACTATGTCACTGAAGCAGGAACGCAGGCACAGAAATGAATGGGCATGACAGTGTTACAATAAAATTTTACATGCAAAAGCAGGTCCACAGATTGTAATCTGCCAACCCCTAATTTGAAACAACTCACTTTTGGACCACAGATTAAAAATTTTCACTTTACATGAGGCACAAAAAAACAAAAAATTTTAAGTAAAAAAAAAAACACCTAAGCAACTCAAAATAATGCAATCACTAAAAATTAAATTATTTGGTGAGTATTTTACTTCCATAAGAGAGAAGGAAGAAGAAAAAGCCTTTCCTGAAGTCAGAGAGACCTACTGGGCCAGCTGGTGCTTGCAAACGCTTGAGAAAGCTGTCCCCTTTCTGGGCCTCCGTTTCCCCATCTCTAATATAGAGCCAATGCATGTGCTTCCTCCACAGGAAGGTGAAAATCAAAATCAAGTGCTAGCCTGGTGCGTGCTCAACAACAACAACAAATCCATCCCTTCTGTTTGAGGTGTAAAATAACAGAAAAGAAGCAAAACAATGGGCCTTTAGCCTAACATGCCCAATATTCTATTCTAGGATCTACCCATATAATAGGAAAATTTACCTTTTATCTGGGTTTGATATAAAACTAATGGTGACTCCATACAAATGTCCATTTAGACAAATTAGTAGATTAAGTGAGAAGACCTAAAATTCAAGACTATTACATAAGGCAATGAAGAAATAGCATATTCTTTGATTTTTCACATGTATAATAAAAATGACAAATCCTACTAACTCTGAAGATAAACCAAGAAAAACAAATTTAGTTATTTAACCCAAAATGCAGATTTCAGATACAGAAAAATGATGCTCTCAATACCCTTTAACCGCTGGCCTCCACTGGACTAAGTGTCTAAAAGCAATACCATAGAGAGAGAAAATCATGAGATACAGACGAGGCAGCCAGAGATTTCAATCCCTAGTCTCCAAATTCCTACTTAAGTGATTTTGGACAAGTTATTTGTCTTAACGAGCATCAGTTTCCTGATCTGGAAAATGAGACTGATAAAACCTTCAACTGTGCCGAGTAACAACTAATTAAGGCAATGCACATGTAGGACACAGCACAAGATGTCCAGCAATTCTTTTATTATTTAATGCTAAATTGAAGTTTTTCCTTATCTCTGGGGTATTAAAACATTTTTAATGAGCTTCTTAAAGTACATGTTAATGAAATAGCATATTGGCCCATTACCTCAAGTCCATAAGAGAAGCAGCTTCCAATGATCAAGATCTAAAATTTGTAGTATTTTGCTTTGTTCATCTACCATAACTGCACTGAACGGTGTTTCTTGCTCATATTCTAAATTGAGAATTTTATAAAACAAAATTAATTACCTAAGAAAACCTGTAACAATATACTCTGCTCATGAATGGATTCTACTCCCAACTGTGCCACTAATCCGGTGACTGAGTGAGTTACTTCAAGCAAAGCCCTCTCAGGTTCCTCACTTGAAAACAAATAAAACTGCTAACAAACAATCCTTGTCTTCTCTTGTATTGCAGCTCTAAAATAGGTACTACGGAAATATAATTAAACATCTCCAGCTATGCTGAGAACAGAGAAACAGATATCCTAACACTGCCAAAGTGAACTGCACAGAAATCTCAACCGTAATCACAGATTATAGTAGTTCAGATGAAACAGGGAGACTAGCCAGTAAAAAATAAAAAAAGACACATACTGCACAAAACACTCAAATGCCTAGAATAAAATAACCTTGGTTGGTTGCTAAAGGTATAACTTTAATGAAAAAAATTATTTTTGTAGATCAAATTTCATTATCAAGGTACTAACCCTAGCAAGAATACATGCTGTAGCTATTATACGTTCAAGTTACTAAAAGGATGATATAAACATTTTTTCCAAGTTAAAAATGATGAGTTAAAAGTTATATAGAAAATAAATGGACCCTGGCCAGCGTGCTCAGTGGCTAGAGCGTTAGCCTGATATGCAGATGTTCCGGGTTCGATTCCCAGTCAGGGCACATAGAAGAAATGTAGACCATCTGCTTCTCTACCCCTTCCCTTCACCCTTCTTTGCCTCCTGCAGCCAGTGGCTGGCCAGGTTTGAGCGTCAGTCAGCCCTGGGTGCTGAGGACAGCTCAGCTGGTGCAGGCATTAGCCTCAGATACTGAGGCCAGCTCGCGGATTCAAGCATCAGCCCCAGATGGGGGTGCTAAGTGGATCCCGGTCAGGGCACATGTGGGAGTGGGTCTCACTACCTCCTGTCCTCTCACTTAAAAAAAAAAAACAACAGAAAAGAAAATGAATGACTAAAAGAAAATCTTTTAAAACTCTCATTTACAATAGTATCAAAACAAACAAAATATATATATTTAAAGGTAAATTTAACCACAGACGCAAAAACACCTGTACAATGAAAACCACAAAACACTGCTCAAAGAAAGAAAAAATGACAAAAATGGAAATACATCTTGTGTTCATTAATTGGGAGATTTAATATTGTTAAAATATCCATACCATCCAAAGTGAATACAATCTCTATCAAAATCCCAAAAAAGGTTTTTTTTGTGGAAATAGAAAAAAAAATACTAAAATTCTTATGGAATCTCAAATGACCCTACATAGCCAAAATAATCTTGAGAAAGGAAAACAAAGATGGCAGTCTCATACTTCTTGATTTCAAAACATATTACAAAGCAACAATAACCAAAACAGTATGGTATTAGCTTAAAAGTCCTAGAAGAAAATATAGGAAAGAAGCATCGTAACATTGGTCTTGCCAATGATTTCTTAGACATTACACCAAAAGCAAAACTAGACAAGATGTATTACATCAAACTAAGACGTTTCTGTGCAGCAAAGGAAGCAATCAACAGAATGAAAAAGTAATCTATGAAATGAGAAAATATTTGCAAACCATACGTATACGGGATTAATTTTCACACTATCTAAAGAACAACTCAACAACAAAAAACTCCTAAAAAATGAGCAAAGAACTTGAATAGCCATTTCTCCAAAGTTAAAGAGCCAAGAAACATTATGAAAAGATGTTCAGCCTGACCAGGCAGTGGCGCAGTGGATAGAGCTTCGGACTGGGACGCAGAGGACCCAGGTTCGAAACCCCGAGGTCACCAACTTGAGCACGGGCTCAGCAGCTTGAGTGCAAGGTCACTGGCCTGAGCATAGGATCATAGACATGACCCCATCGTCGCGGGCTTGAGTCCAAGGTTGCTGGCTTGAACAAGGGGTCACTTACTCTGTTATAGCCCCCTGGTCAAGGCACATATGGAAAAGCAATCAATGAACAACTAAGAATTTGCAACAAAAAACTGATGCTTCTCATCTCTCTCCCTTCCTGTCTGTCCCTGTCTCTGTCTCTTTCTCTCTGACACACACACACACACACACACACACACACACACACACACACAGACGTTCAACAGCACTGTCTATCAGAGAAATGAAAATCAAAACCTTAGAAGGGCCACTATAAAACAAAACAAAAACCCAGCAAACAGTAAGTGTTGGTGAGGGGTGAGGATGTGGAGAAACTGGAATCCTTGAGCACTGTTGATGGGAAATGTAAACTGGTGAGGCCACTACTGAATACAGTGCCGTAGTTCTTCAAAATATTAAATATAGACCTGCCATGTGACCAAAAAAAACCCTTTCTGGGTATATACCCAAGAACTGAAATTAGGATCTTGAAGAGATATTTATATCATTATTCACAATAGCCAAGAGGTGAAAATAATCAACATATAAATAAAGAAAATGTGGCATATAGATACAATGGAATTATTACCCAGCCTTAAAAAAGAGGGATATCCTGTCATGTACTGCAACATGGATGAACCCTAAGAACATTAAGAGATATCAGCCAGGCTCAAAAAAACAAATACTGCATGCTCCCACATATATGAGGTAACTGCAGCAGTCACACTCTTAGAAACAAAGCAGAGCCGGGGGGTGCGAGGCTGGGGAAGGACTTGGCAAAGGATGTAGAGGTTCCGTTTTTGCAAGATGAAAAATTTCTCTTGCACAACAACCTGCATATACTTAATATTACTTATACAGCATAGCTAAAAATGGTTATGATAGTAAATTTCATGTCGTGTTTTTGCCCCTATAAAAATAAATGAAATTTGGCCCTGGCTGGTTGGCTCAGTCAGTTAGGAGCGCTGTCCCAAAACAAGGTTGCATGTTTAATCCCCGGTCAGGGCACACAGGGAGAGAAACCAGCAAATGCTTCCCTTCTTCTTCCCCTCTCTCTCCTTCCCCTCTCACCCTCCTCTTTCCCCTGGCTCTCTAAAAATCAATGAAAGTTAAGCCCTAGCCCAACGGCTCTAGAGTGTCATTCCAAAGTGCAGAGGCTGCCAGTTCGATTCCCGGTCAGGGCATATACAGGTGCAGGTCAGTGTTCCTCTCTCTCTCCCTGCCTCTCTCTAAAAAAAAACAAACCCAGAAAATAAAATAAAATTTATATAGAAAATAAGCCCTGAGAGTTCTAACAAGTGAGAAATTATTTCCAGCTATATATTTTTTTGTATTTTTCTGAAGTGAGAAGCAGGGAGGCAGAGAGACAGACTCCCGCATGCAACTACCGAGATCCACCCGGCATGCCCACCAGGGGGCGATGCTCTGCCCATCTGGGGTGTTGCTGTGTTGCAACCAGAGCCATTCTAGTGCCTGAGGCAGAGGCTATGGAGCCATCCTCAGTGCCCGGGCCAACTCGCTCCAATGGAGCCTTGGCTGCAGAAGGGGAAGAGATAGAAAGGAGGAGGGAAGGGTGGAGAAGCAGATGGGCGCTTCTCCTGTGTGTCCTGGTCCGGAATCAAACCCGGGGCTTCCACATGCCGGGCCAATGCTCTACCACTTAGCCAACCGGCCAGGGCCAGATTTTTTTTAAAACCTTTTAGATTACTGACCTAAGCCTTTGGTGAGCTTTTAATTATAGACCTTTG
This sequence comes from Saccopteryx leptura, assembly GCF_036850995.1. Lineage (NCBI taxonomy): Eukaryota > Metazoa > Chordata > Mammalia > Chiroptera > Emballonuridae > Saccopteryx > Saccopteryx leptura. The sequence goes on from NC_089505.1 coordinate 352,843,191, forward strand.
CTAACAAAGCGATTACACCTATAGCACAAAAATTAAATGCTTGAAAAAGTCTTCTTTCTGAAGTAGATAGCTCAACTTATTTCTTTGTAAACATTAAGTCAAAATCCCATAGCACAGCATTGAAAACTGCTGCCACAGAAGGAAATGGATGCTGGACACATGATGATGATCCCTTTCATGTATGTACAATGTAAGTTACTTGGCAAGCTAATTTCATAATGGAAAGTTTAACATCAGTCCAGCTCCTATCCAAATTACTAAAGTAAGAATCACAAATTTCAAATAACAGAAGGTCAAACTAATGAAGTTTTCTATATACTTTGTCATTTCAGAGAATTTGTATCATTTTTTCAAGAAACTCAGAAATCGAATGTTCTAGATTAGCCTGGTAAGACACCCAATAAAAGATTATCAACTATTACAGTGTGAATTATATTCACAGCCACTTGTGTGCACAGCAAAGACACATTTGGGATAAGCAGCCTTACCCTCGTCAAAGTCAGCATCATCTTCTGTGTGCTGGGGGAAAGGAAAGCAGTTGGTGATTTCAAGCCGATCTTCTACAACCAGGCCCAGAAGGACGCCCTGAACCACCTCAGTCCCTTGTCCTTCTTCTTGATAATGCTTGATTATCTTTAATACCACCTAAGAAAGAGAGAAGGAAGCTTAAATGCCATTCTTATAGTTTACATTTCCTTTATTTCAAAGAAAAATAAATAAACCATACTAGTAGGCTTCAAAAACAACAAAATTACATAATCGAACTAACCAAATTTCTTACAAATCATTTCCTTTACCCTTACACAAAAAATAAAGTACATATGGTCTAATTCAGGAGTCCCCTGAGGCCATTTATCCAGACCCCGCCACACTTCCAGAAGGGGCACCTCTTTCATTGGTGGTCAGTGAAAGGAGCACAAGATGCATCCTGTGCTCCTGGAGTACTTACTGTATGTGGCAGTGGCGCTGCTCACGTACAGTGCTACTTCCGGTGACGCAGGACGCACGCATCATGGCTCCAGAAGCGCGTCATATCACTTGTTATGGCTAGCAGTGACAAATATGGAACCAGACATTGACCATCTCATTAGCCAAAAGCAGGCCCATCGTTCCCATTGAAATACTGGTCAGTTTGTTGATTTAAAGTTACTTGTTCTTTATTTTAAATATTGTATTTGTTCCTGTTTTGTTTTTTTTTACTTTAAAATAAGATATATGCAGTGTGCAGAGGGATTTGTTCATAGTTTTTTTTTTTATAGTCTGGCCCTCCAATGGTCTGAGGGACAGTGAACTGGCCCCCTGTGTAAAAAGTTTGGGGATCCCTGGTCTAATTGAATACTTAAAATTCCTAGAGTCTGAAGACATGTCAAAAACAATCACATATAACACTCATGTCTTCCAGGTCAAGGTTCCCCAAAGGGCTAGCATCCAGGAGTTGTTTGAGTTAAACCAAACAATATTACCTCAACCTTAGGTTATTATAGAGGAAGTGATTCTGTTAACCTTTGTTTACAGGAAGATAATTTTCTGACATAGAAGACAGAACTATGAACAAGACAGAAATAAAGACTTCAATTATCTGAATGCCTCAAGAACTGTTCTCCTGAGAACTTCTCAACATCTCAAGATGGTTCCTGAACAGGGCACCTCATTAGTCACCGGAAGCAGCAACGGGAACCTGCATCTAAGACAAATCTGATTGGCAACAGACAACACAGAGAAACAAGACTCCAGCACTATCCAATTTTCCTCGATCAGGATATACCAGATAATCTCTAATGAAATAACCAACTCTTGTATTACTCTCTCCTTTAAATATTTCCATAAAGATAAAAAGGTAACCACTGTATGGCTAACTGGGCAATTAATTTAAAAGTTCACAGTTGCCAGACCAGTGATGGTACAGTGAACAGAGCATCAATTTGGGACGCTGAGGTCCCAGGTTTAAAACTCCAAGGTGACCAGCTTGAATGTGGGATCACAGACATAACACCCAAGATTGCTGGCTTAAAGCCCAGGGTTGCTGACTTGAGCTCAAGGTCGCTGGCTTGAGCAAGGGCTGGCTCAGCTGGTCAAGGCATGTATGAGAAGCAATGAGTGAACAACTAAGGTGCCGCAACTATGAGTTGATGCTTCTCATCTCTCTCCCTTCCTGTCCGTCTACCTCTCCCTCCCTCTCTCTCTCTCTCTCTCTCTCTCACACACACACACACACACACACACACACACTAAAACAAACAAACAAACAAAGATATGTTTTAGTAGCCATATCTACAACACTTACCACAGATACTGGCACATAAAAGGTACTCGAAATGTATTTACCGAAGGAATAAACAGCAAACATTTATCAATTACTGGTATGTCAAACACTCCACCTAAGTGTCTTATATGGAATGACTCAATTCATATAACCACTGTATAAGTAATATTATTTCCCCATTTATTTGACAGGCGAGGAAACAAAAGTAATTGAATGGAGATTAAATTAGAAAAGTGAGTTATCACTTCTAACTCCAAAGTACTTTTAATTACCAAGTAACTTAAGGTGTCCTGTATGTGTTTATAATAATGAGACCGAAACAGACAGAATGCAGGGTGGGGAAGAGATCCTTGTAACTAGGGTGCAGAAACAGGCCTTGGTGCATGGAGTAGTTCAGTGTCGAGTTACAGGGTGAGGGAGCAAGACAGGGCTATAGGGAATGGTGCTGGAGCTCAAATTTTTCGGGCACTGGTCACCAGAAGTCAAGTAGCATCAACAGGAACCTCCATTAGCTGCTAGAATGCAATACAGCTTTTAATCATCACCAGTACAATTCTCACAAGCTACAAGATGGGAATGTTCCACCAATAGTCTCATTTCTGTCATGCTCATGGTCTTTCATTTTTTCTCCCACCAACCAATCACATGCCTCTGTCCATAAAGCTGTGCTGACTTACTTTTCATGAATCCTGTTTATTGATGCCATGCTCCTTGTTCTTACTTAAACACAGATATATGGAAAGCTTAATAGTTCTCCTAAACAAGAACATATTCCTATATTATATTTTATTTAGAAGTGTCAAAAATTATCCCACATACTCAGGAGCTCTATAACAGCACTCATTCTAAGCTACCAAAATGACCTGGAGAGCTGCTTTTCAAATAAATGAAGAGGGTCTGACCCTGGATACTTACTAGAGCCATCAGTTACTTAAAAACAAAACAAAAATGACTGATGTCCGAACAGAACCTCTGAAACTCAAGAGTTAACTGATCTGGGCTGGGTTTCCTATATTGCTTTTTTTCTGGTTTCGGATTTGTTTTGTTTTGTTGAGGGGAAGGTGTAATTTCCTGGTTTTGGTTTTAGATTCTCCAGGTGATTCTAACATTCTATATATTTCATTCTAACTTTTAACAAAGGAAGCAGCCTTCTTTTTTTGTTTTGTTGTAACTTCTCAGATGATTACAATGCACATAACTGGTTAAATCACAATTTTCCTTTCTTGTTAAGATTCCCTGTGTTGCGGAAAAGTGAGTCCACTGAGAAATACAAACCCAAAAGTGAGCATTTTAAAAGCATAAATCTTACCACCTTATAAGAGGTAGCAGAACTCCTATACTACAGAAATGAGAGGAAAGGAAGGCAATGCTAGTAATCCATCAGAGAAGAATTCGGGTGGTCCACAGCAGACTTACGCTTTGTGGCTTGACCTCATCTTTAAGATTACTTTGAACTAATGACGACTAAGTTCCTTTTCCCTATAAATCCATGAGTAAATGAAGATTTTTCTCTCAACTACATCTCAAGTGATGGAAACTGACCAGTAGAACTTTAAATTACCAAGTTCTTTTACATCTCCCAAACTCATACTCTGAGTCTACATGCTTTCTGACCTACTTGACTTACCCTGCAGAGTAAGTATGTTCTCTGAGTAGGCGAGCTGTGTCTAGAACTTAGAACTGTCTCCTAGCTTTGAGGTTGACACATTCTCAAGTTGGGTGGATCTCAGCAAGGAATCCCAGCTGGCAAGATAGTAAAAAGATGTCCTGTCTCCTGAAATTATCCTCAAGGAACCAATTTTTCCAAGTATTATTATTCAGTGCAGACAATTTGAAAGAGCAAAGCAGACTATTTTATAATTTCTAATAAATAAAACATTTTTTAAAATGTGTGGCCTTTTAAAAAAAGTGAAAACTTAATTATTTCCAAAAGGCTACAAGCAACAAAGAATTTCACTGATAAAACAAAGTATTCTCAATATTACAAAATAAAAAAACAATTTAATATATCCAAATTAATTATACCAGAAGTCAATAAACCTAAAATCTGAATAAATAAGCATGAGTAATAAAATCTTCCATCCCCCTCAAAATGCACATTAAGTAGAATCTCTAAGATCTATCAAAATCATATAAAAAATTTCAATTCCATACCAGGAAAGAATTTAAATCTGGCCAAAATAAAAATTATGCTGTCTGATGAATTAAACAATTTTCTATCTAATGATGTCTGCAAACACCAGTTACTATAGAAAGATATAGAAGCCCTGCCCAAAAATCACCAGAATTCTGTCTACAAATTCTTTGGAGTGGGAAAGTTTGTTTTCTCAGAGCTATGTTGTAGACTTATTGACCATGTCTGGAAGCAGTGAGGGAAAGCCTTGCACATAAGAGAACCACCATATAAATGGGGGTAGCTTAAATTTATCTTTAAAGGTGTTTCTCTTAGAACTGCAATCAAATTTAATCAAATTCAATGTACCTACCTGAGGCTTTCATTTTAACATTTTGTTTGGGAGTGACATCAGAGAAATGGCGGCACGAGAAATATTTCTGATCTCTCCTTTAAAATTTCAATAAATTGAACAACTATAATGCAGCAAAGGAAGTCCAGTTGAGCTCATAGCCACACCTAAAAGATCTGCACAATGAACAGACTGAAGGTGGGAGGGGTTGAAAAGGGGCGCAGCAGATAAAACACAGCATAGAATCTGGAAAGGAGAGAAGGTGGAGAACTGAATTTTTCTCTCCCCTTGCTGGACACTCAGGGAGGGAGTTTTATTCTGAGCCAGGAAGATGGAGAGACTGAGGGTCAGGGGGGAAGAAGCTGAACTAAGGCGGGCACAACCAGATGCAGATTTACTGAGGACTGCCCACATGACTTGGCTACAATCAGCCTGCAGTGCTCACTGGATTGGCGCACTACGGGCCCAAAGTGCTTGGCTCTCGTGGTGAGGCGCAGGCTCCATCGATGGGCGCTGAGCCCACGATGCCCAGCTCACACAGCAAGGTGCACACTCCCCTGGTGGATGCTTAGCCCATGGAGACTGGCCCACAGGTAGTGCACACACTAGACCCATAGCGCTCAAGCCCAATGACTGCAGCCAATGCTCTACCAGTGGTCCACGCTCTGTGCAGTGTGAGGGAAAACAAAGTGCACCCCCCAGCCTTGCAAATTCCATGCCCCTCCCTACGCAGTACAGAGAGGTGGTGGCAGGCCCACCACAGCTGACTCTTTGGGTCCACTCTCTCCCAAGAGGCAGAAGTGCTCCCCTGACAGGCAGAATTGCTCCACGTCTGATCCCCTGGTCTGTTGAGATGTGGGGAAGAACAACCAGAGACCTGAAACCACCACTGCCAATGCCTTAAAGCTGGCCGCAAAGCCTAAATCTGAAACTAAAGCCCCCACAACACGCCCCGCCCACCCACGTGACTGCGGCCCTGTTTACATCACTATGTCAGCGGAATTCTGCCCAAGAATTTCACAGAGCCAAAACTTGTAGTACTGCAACACCTACTGGAAAAAAACTGTTTCTTGTTAGGGCTCTTAATACCACTTTCAAATGCCATCAAGGAAGAAGAAATCAAACATCACAGACACACAAGACAGAGACATAGTTCAGATACATAATGAAAAATCTCCAGAAAAAATCAATTACATGGAAACTTGGGAGTTAAATGACAAAGAATTCTAAACTGAAGTTCTAAAAAAACTCAATGAGTTGAGAGAAAACACTGACAGGTAATTTAATGAGCTCAAAAAAAACAAATTAATGAACAAAAAGAGTACTTCACCAAGGAGATTGAAACTTTATAAAAGGACCAAACAGAGATGAAGAACTCAATACATGAACTGAAAAATGAGGTAACAAATTTAGCAAATGGAACAGGCCAGAGAGAGGAATCAGTGACATTGAAGACAGGCAACTAGAGATACTATAGAGAAGAGAGACTCATGAATTTAAAAAAATGAGAAAGCCCTACAAGAATTGTCTGATTCCATCAGAAAGAGCAATATAAGAATAATGGGTATATAAGAAGAAGAGAGCGAGGGAAAAGGGGATGGAAAATGTATTTAAACAAATAATCAATGAGAACTTCCGAAGCCTGTGGAAAGCGTTAGAGCCTCAAATCCAAGAGGCAAATAGAACACCAAAGTTACCTCAACCCAGACAGACATACTCCAAGGTACATAGTAATGAAATTGTTACAAATCAATAACAAAGAAAGAATCCTCAAGGCAGCTGGGAAAAAGAAGAATATAACATATCAGGGAAGGCCCATTAGGTTATAGTCAGATTTCTCAGAAGAAACCCTGTAAGCCAGAGAGAGTTGACCCAAACATTTAAAGTACTGAAAGAGGCCCTGGCTGGTTGGCTCAGCAGTAGAGCGTCGGCCTGGCGTGCGGGGGACCTGGGTTCAATTCCCGGCCAGGGCACAGAGGAGAAGTGCCCATTTGCTTCTCCACCCACCCCTTCTTCCTCTCTGTCTCTCTCTTCCCCTCCCGCAGCCAAGGCTCCATTGGAGCAAAGATGGCCCGGGCGCTGGGGATGGCTCCTTGGCCTCTGCCCCAGGCGCTAGAGTGGCTCTGGTCGCCGCAGAGCGACGCCCCGGAGGGGCAGAGCATCGCCCCCTGGTGGGCAGAGCGTCGCCCCTGGTGGGCATGCCAGGTGGATCCCGGTCGGGCGCATGCGGGAGTCTGTCTGACTGTCTCTCCCTGTTTCCAGCTTCAGAAAAATACAAAAATAGAAAAAAAAAAATAAAGTACTGAAAGAGAGGCATTACCAGCCAAGAATACTATATCCATCAAAGCTATCCTTCAAATATGAAGGAGAAATAAAAACTTTTACAGACATAGAGAAGCTGAGGGAATTTATTACCAGAAAATCCCCACTACAGGAAATACTAAAGGGGGTTATTTAAACAGATACAAAGAACAAAACAAATCAAACTACAAGTAAAACTTCCAGCAAGATCACAATAAAAACAAAGATAGTCTGTGACAACAATAACATAAAGGGGGAGAGGATAAAGATCAGCAGTAGCAAAGGAGGATGGAGTGCAGAAGCACTCATGATAATGGACTCTTGTAATTATGGCAAGTTTTCTTTTAATAACCTAAAGGTAACCACCCATGAAAATGCCACTACTGAAACACGTAGCTTAAAAAAAGAAAAAGTATGGAATACCACCAAACAAAAACAACTGACAGAAAATAAAAAAGAACCAAACGAGACACAGACCTATCAGAAAATACATAAAATAGCTATAGGAAATCCTCAAGTGTCAACAATTACCCTAAACGTAAATGAACTGAACTCACCAACAAGGAGACAGAGTATCAGATTAGAGGTACCAAAAAGTAAAACTCAACCATATGCTGCCTTCAAGAGACACATATAAGCTGCAAGGGCAAAGTAGACTCAAAGTGAAGGGTTGGAAAATGATTTTCCAAGCAAATAATACTCAAAGAAAAACCGGTGCAGCCATACTCGTATCTGACAATATGACTACAAGACAGCAAAGGTAATCAGAGACAAAGATGGTCAATTCATAATGATAAAAGGGACAGTGTATAAGAAGACATAACACTTCTTAATATATACCCGCTAAATCAGGGAGCAACAAAATATTTAAGACATCTACTAACTGATCTAAAAATAAAAAGAGGGGAAAATATATTTATACTTGGAGATCTCTATACATCACTGATGCTCTAGATAATCATCCAAACAGAAAATCAATAAAGAATTATCAGCCTTAAATGACACACTAGACCAAATGGATATAATAGACATTTACATGGCATTTCATCCCAGGATTTCAGAATACATATTTTTCTCCAGTGTACATGGAACATTCTCAAGAACAGATCATATGTTGGGTCACAAAATTAACATCAACAAATTCAGGAAGACTGAGATTATACCAAGCATATTCTCTGACCAAGGCTTTAAAATTAGAATTCAACTGCAAAAAAAGTAATATACAAAAATGTAAAAATTAAACAACATACTTCTAAAAAATGACTAGGTCAAAGAAGAAATAAAAGCAGAGATCAAAAGATATACACAGACTAACGAAAACGACAATACAACATATCAAAATTTCTGGAATACAGCAAAAGCAGTAATAAGCGGGAAGTTTATATCATTATAGCCTTATATCAAGAAATAAGAGATCCCAAGTAAATACTTAACATCACATCTTAAGAAACTAGAAAAAGTTGAACAAAGGCAAGGCAACCCAAAATCAGCAGAAGAAAGAAAATAGTAAAAATTAGAGGAGAAATAAAGGAAATACAGAACAGAAAACTATAGAAAAAATTAATACAAAAAAGAGCTGGTTCTTCAAAAAGATCAATAAAATCAATGAAAAAAAAGAGAAAGGACTTATATAAACAAAACCCAAAATGAAAGAGGAGGAATTACCACAGATATCATAGATATACAACGGATCATTGTAGAATACTATGAAAAATTATATGGCACCAAATTCAACAATCTAGAAGAAATGGATGAATTTCTAGAACTATACAATCTTCCTGGACTGAATCACGAAGAAGTGGAAAGCCTAAATAGACCCATAATCAGGGAGGAAATAGAAACAACTATCAAAAACCTCCCCAAAAATAAATGTCCGGGGCCAGACGGCTACACTAGTGAATTCTACCAAACATTCATAGAAGAGTTGGTTCCTATCCTTCTCAAAGTCTTCCAAACACATTCTATGAGGCCAACATAACACTCATACCAAAACCTGGCAAGGACATTTCAAAAAGAGAAAACTAAAGATCAATATCTCTAATGAATGCAGATACAAAAATCCTAAACAAAATACTAGCAAATTTAATAAACAACACATTAAAAAAATAATACATCATGATCAAGTGGGATTCATTCCAGAAGCACAGGATGGTTCAACATACATAAATCAATTAACGTTATATACCATATCAACAAAATAAAGAACAAAAATCATATGACCCCATCAACAGATGCAGAGAAGGCATTTGATAAGATACCACATCTCTTTATGTTTAAAACACTCAATAAAATAGGTATGAAGGAAAGTACCTCAATATAATAAAGGCCATATATGACAAACCATCAGCGAATATCACACTAAATGGTGAAAAACTGAAAGCTTTTCCTCTAAAATCAGGAACAAGACAAGGTTGCCCACTCTCTCCACTCTTATTCAACATAGTGCTGGAAGTTTTAGCCAGAGTGATCAGAAAAGAGAAAGAAATAAAAGGCATTCAGATTGGAAAAGAAGTAAAGGTTTCACTTTTTCCAGATGCCCTGATTCTGTATATAAAAAACCCTCAAAGACTCCACAGAAATACTAATAGAAACAATAAACCAATACAGTAAGGTCACAGGATACAAAATTGTACAGAAGTCTATTGCTTTCATACATGCCAACAATGAAACTTTGGAAAGTGAACTCAAAAAAATAATCCCTTTTATAGTTGCAACAACAACAAAAAATACCTAGGGATAAACTTAACAAAGAATGTAAAGGATCTGCATACTGAAAACTACAAAGCATTATTAAAGGAAATTGAAAAAGACACAATAAAATGGAAAAAAATATCCCATGTTCCTGGATAGGAAGAATATAGTTAAAAGGGTCATATTACCCAAAGCAATATACAAATTTATTGCAATTCTCATCAAAATTCAAATGTCATTTTTTAAAGAAATGGAACAAAAAAATCACCAGGTTTGTATGGAACCTTAAAAAACCTCAAATAGTGCTCGCTTTGGCAGCACATATACTAAAATTGGAATGATACAGAGAAGATTAGCATGGTCCCTGCGCAAGGATGACACGCAAATTCGTGAAGCATTCCATATTAAAAAAAAAAAATCTCGAATAGCCAAAGTACTCTTGAGAAAAAAGAACAAAGCTGGAGGTATTACAATACCTGACTTCATATTATACTACAGAGCCCCGGTAATCAAAACAGCATGATACTGGCAGAAAAACAAGACACACAGACCAATGGAACAGAACAGAAAGCCCAGAAATATAACCTCATGTATATGGACAAATCATCTTCAACAAAGAAGCCAAAAACACACAATGGAGAAAAGAAAGCCTCTTCAATAAATGGTGCTGGGAAAACTGGAAAGCCACATGCAAAAGAATGAAACTTGACTACAGTTCTTGTGCCCCTGCACAAAAATCAATTCAAAATGGATCAATAATATAAACATAAGATATGAAACAATAAATTACACAGAAGAAAACACAGGCACTAAACTCATGGACCTAGGCCATAGAGAACAATTTATGAATTTGATCCCAAAGGCAAGAGAAGTAAAGGCAAAAACAAATGAATGGGACTATATCAAACTAAAAAGCTTCTGCACAACAAACAAAACTGACAACAAAACAAACAGCCAACAAAATGGGAGATATTTGCAAACAACAGTTGCAATAAGGGGTTAACATCCAAAATATACAAAGAATTCACAAAGCTCAGCAGCAAACAAGCGATCCAATTAAAAAATGGGGAGAGCACCCGAACAGACACTTCTCCCAAGACGACAAATGACCAACAGATATATGAAAAAATGCTCATCTTCACTAGCTATTCGAGAAATGCATAGCGAAACTATGAGACACCATCTCACACCTGTTAGATTGGCTATTATCAACAAGACAGTTACCTATTGGAGAAGCTGCAGAGAAAAAGGAAGCCTCATTCATTGCGGATGGGAATGTAAAATTAGTACAACCATTATGGAAAAAAGTATGGTGATTCCTCAAAAAATTAAGAATAGAACTACCTTATGACCCAGCAATCCCACTAATAGGTATCTACCACAAAAAGTCGAAAACACTGGTATGTAAAGACATATGCACCCCTATGTTCATCACAGTATTCACAGTGGCCAAGTCATGGAAACAACCAAAGTACCCCTCAATAGAGGGTTGGATAAAGAAGATATGGTACAGCCTGACCAGGTGGTGGAGCAGTGGATAGAGCATCAGACTGGGATGCGGAGGACCCAGGTTCAAGACCCCGAGGTCGCCAGCTTCAGCGCGGGCTCATCTGGCTTGAGCAAAGCTCACTAGCTTGGATCCAAGGTTGCTGGCTTGAGCAAGGGGTTACTCGGTCTGCTGAAGGCCCACGGTCAAGGTACATATGAAAAAGCAATCAATGAACAACTAAGGTGTCACAACGAAAAACTGATAATTGATGCTTCTCATCTTTCTCCATTCCTGTCTGTCTGTCCCTATCTATCCCTCTCTCTGACTCTTTGTCTCTGTAAAAAAGAAAGAAAGAAAAAAAAAAGATATGGTAAATATATACAATGGAATACTACTCAGCCATAAGAAATGATGACAGCCTGACCAGGTGGTGGCAAAGTGGATAGTGTCAGACTGGGACACAGAGGACCCAGGTTCAAAACCCCAAGTTCGCTGGCTTGAGCATAGGGCTCACCTGGCTTGAGCACAAGCTCACCAACTTGAGCAAGGGGTTGCTGGCTTCAGTGTGGGATCATAGACATGACCCCATGGTTGCTGGCTTGAAGCCCGAGGTTGCTGGCTTGAGCAAGGGGTCACTCACTCTGCGACAGCCCCCCTACCCCCGTCAAGGCACATATGAGAAAGCAATCAATGAAAATAACTAAGGGGCTGAAACAAAGAACTGATGCTTCTCATCTCTTTCCCTTCCTGCCTGACTGTCCCTATCTGTCCCTCTCTCTGACTCTGTCAAAAAATAAAAAAATAAAAAGAAATGATGACACAGTGCCATTTACAACATGGATGGACCTTGAGAACATTATACTGAATGAAATAAGTAAATCAGAAAAAGCTAAGAACTATATGATTTCACATATAGGTGGAATACAAAACTGAGACTCATGGACATAGATAAGAGTGCAGTGGTTAACAGCGGGAGGGAGATGTAAGAGGGGGGTTGGGGTGAGGGTGTAAAGAGGGACAAATATAAGGTGATGGAAAATGATTTGGCTTTGAGTGATAGACGTACAACATAATTGACTATTCGAATAATGTAGTGATGTTTGCCTGAAATCTATGTTACACTTATTGATCAATGTCCCCTGTTAAATTTAATTTCAAAATAAAATTAAAAAAAAAATCTTTTGGCTCTGGCTGGTGGCTCAATGGAGAGAGCATCAACCCACATATGGACATCCCAGGTTCAATTCCCAGTCAGGGCACACAGTCCCCCCCATTCCTGCAGCCAGTGGCTAGATTGGTTCCATTGTCAGCCCCAGGCACTGAGGATAACTTAGTTGGTCTGAGTGCATTGGCCTCAGGAGCTAAAACTAGCTCAGTTGATTAGAGCACCAATCACAGATGGGGTTGCTGGGTGGATCCCAGTCGGGATGCATGTATGAGTCTGTCTCACTGTCTCCCCTCCTCTCACCTGGAAAAAAAAAATTCTTTTTTTTCAATTGTCTCACGAGTGGTGGTGGAGTAGATAGAGCATAAACTTGGGCTACTTGAGGACTCAGGTGTGAAACCCCAAGGTCGCTGGCTTGAGCATGGGCTCACCAGCTTCAGCAAGGGGTTGCAAGCTTGAGCTTGGGATCAGACATGACTCCATGGTTGCTGGCTTGAACCAGGGGTCACTAGCTCTGCTGGGCTCCACGTTCAAGGCACATATGAGAAAGCAATCAATAAACAACTAAGGCACAGAAACAAAGAATTGATGCTTCTCAACTCTCCCCCCGCTAAAAAAAAAGAAAAAAAAAAGCACTGAAAGCAAACATTCAGACCTGAAGGCCAGAAAAAAACTTGAAGACCAATAAGTGCCTATGTATTTTCAGAAAGGGGGGAGGAGGTCTGTAGCATTCATCAGATTCCCAAGAGGCCCATGACAAAGAATTAGAAAAAGCGGGCCTGGCCAGCTGGCTCAGTGGTAGAGCATCAGCACAGCATGCAGGAGTTCCGGGTTCAATTCCTGGCCAGGGCACACAGGAGAAGCGTCCATCTGCTTCTCCACCCCTCCCCCTCTCCTTCCTCTCTATCTCTCTCTTCCCCTCCTGCAGCCATTGGAACAAAGTTGGCCCAGGCACTGAGGATGGCTCCATGGCCTCCACCTTAGGCACTAGAATGGTTCTGGTTGCAACACCCCATATGGACAGAGCATCGCCCCCTAGTGGGCATGCAGGGTGGATCCTGGTCAGTCGCATGGAGGAGTCTGTCTCTCTGCCCCCCCGCTTCTTACTTCAGAAAAATACAAAAAAAAAATTTTTTTTAGAAAAAGCTTTAAAAATTAATAGTAATAAAAAACCTATTACAGCCTGAGAAGGTGGTGGCGCAGTGGATATAGTGTCGGACTGGGACAGAGAAGACCCAGGTTTGAAAACCCGATGTCGATCTGCTTCTCCACCCCTCCCCCTCTCCTTCCTCTCTGTCTCTCTCTTCCCCTCCCGCAGTCAAGGCTCCATTGGAGCAAAGATGGTCCGGGCACTGAGGATGGCTCTGTGGCCTCTGCCTCAGGCACTAGAATAGCTCTGGTTGCAGCAGAGCAACGCCCCAGATGGGCAGAGCATCGCCCCCTGGTGGGCGTGCCAGGTAGATCCCGGTCGGGCGCATGCGGGAGTCTGTCTGACTCCTCCCTGTTTCCAGCTTCAGAAAAATACCAAAAAATTAAAAAAATTTTTAAAAAAAGAAAATCCGAGGTCGCCAGCTTGAGCGTGGGCTCATCTGGTTTGAGCAAGGCTCAACAGCTTGAGCCCAAGGTCACTGGCTTGAGCAAGGGATCACTCTGCTGCAGTCCCCTGGTCAAAGCACATGTAAGAAAGCAATCAGTGAACAATTAAGGTGCCGCAACAAAGAATTGTTGCTTCTCATCTCCCTCCTTTTCTGTCTGTCCCTACGTGTCCCTCTCTCTGCCTGTCACACAAAAAAACAAAAATCATATTATATATATATATATACAGTTAATATGCAGTTATGCTTTCATATTTGCATGTATAAGAATGGTGTGGAAGGATATACCTTTTCTTTTATGAATTTTTGTATTATTTATATAGTTATATTAAGCATGTATTTGTTTTTAATTTGAAAAATATCAGATAAAGAAAATATCAGCCTGGCCTGTGGAGGCACAGTGGATAAAGTATCAACCTGGAACGTTAAGGTCACTGGTTCTAAACCCTGGGCTTGCCTGGTCAAGGCACATTTGAGAAGCAACTATGAGTTGATGCTTCCCACTCCTCACCCCCCTTTCTCTCTCTCTCTCTCTCCTCTTCTAAAAACCAATAAAATCTTTCTTAAAATGTTAGAAAAAAATAAAAAGATTAAGAGATTTTTAAATATAGCTATCCAGTTTACTGTACAGAATTTCACAAAGAATTTATATAATTTCCTTTTTTGACATTGCTTCTGAGTTGACAGAATAATATGGACATATCTTGATTTCAGCATGTTCTTTTGGGTATATTAAAAACCATATGAGCTAAATAAGCGGTTTTGAAAGAAGAAAAATCCACACCTAGCCTGAGCACCTGCTGACTTTATATTCTAATCTCGTTGATATGGCTCATTTTCAACTCTATTCACATTTGTTACTGAACACACATGTAAATTTCCAGACGAAATGCATGTGTACACACTACCAGGGGCTGGGGTAATTTCTGCATATATAGTCCGGTTTTCAACAGGCAGAGAGATCAGTTTAACAGAAGCCTAACCTAAGCCAAATGCAAATCATCAAAATAGCAACTCAAACTTTGTGCAAACTGATAATAAATCTTCACCAGGAAAAGCAGCAGCTTCCCCACTGTCCCTGCAATACACATAAAAGGATATGTTGAAAGCTCAGTTAAAATAACTAGAAACAAAGTGGTTTTATATTGTAGAACTACAGCATCTATCACTTTTAACCTTCCCTTCTAAAGCTGAGTTCACAGAGAATGCTCAGACGGCAACCTGTATTGCTCATATAGAACAGTGGTCCCCAACCTTTTTTGGGCCACCGACTGGTTTTTTTACAGAGGCAGAGATAGACAGGGACAGACAGACAGGAACGGAGAGAGATGAGAAGCATTAATCATCAGTTTCTCTTTGCGCGTTGCGACTTCTTAGTTGTTCATTGATTGCTTTCTCACATGTGCCTTGACCGTGGGCCTTCAGCAGATCGAGTAACCCCCTGCTGGAGCCAGCGACCTTGGGTCCAAGTTGGTGAGCTCTTTGCTCAAGCCAGATGAGCCCGCGCTCAAGCTGGCGACCTCGGGGTCTCGAACCTGGGTCCTTCCGCATCCCAGTCCGATGCTCTATCCACTGCGCCACCACCTGGTCAGGCCCGACTGGTTTAATGTCAGAAAATATTTTCACGGACCAGCCTTTAGGGTGGGACGGATAAAGGTATTACGTGACTGAGACAAGCATCAAGAGTGAGTCTTAGACAGATGTAACAGAGGGAATCTGGTCATTTTTAAAAATAAAACATCGTTCAGACTTAAATATAAATAAAACAGAAATAATGTAAGTTATTTATTCTTTCTCTGCGGACTGGTACCAAATGGCCCATGGACCGCGACCAGTCCGTGGCCCGGGGACCACTGATCTAGAGTAAGCAAACATGGAACTACTTGTTCATCTTTTTAAACAGCTCACAGATAACGAAATACTGGAACAACTAAAATGTTTTGCCACTAAAACTAGTAAAGTAAGTCGAGTATTTTGTGATGACACGTCTTTTAGATATGGTCCTAAATATACTGCTCACAAAAATTAGGGGATATTTCAAAAATAAATATGAAGCTATAAAATGTCCCCTAATTTTTGGCCCTGGCCGGTTGGCTCAGCGGTAGAGTGTCGGCCTAGCGTGCGGAGGACCCGGGTTCGATTCCCGGCCAGGGCACACAGGAGAAGCGCCCATTTGCTTCTCCACCCCTCCACCGCGCTTTCCTCTCTGTCTCTCTCTTCCCCTCCCGCAGCCAAGGCTCCATTGGAGCAAAGATGGCCCGGGCGCTGGGGATGGCTCTGTGGCCTCTGCCTCAGGCGCTAGAGTGGCTCTAGTCGCAACATGGCAACGCCCAGGATGGGCAGCGCATCGCCCCCTGGTGGGCAGAGCGTCGCCCCTGGTGGGCGTGCCGGGTGGATCCCCGACGGGCGCATGCGGGAGTCTGTCTGACTGTCTCTCCCTGTTTCCAGCTTCAGAAAAATGAAAGAAAAAAAAAAATGTCCCCTAATTTTTGTGAGCACTATATTACTAGACTCTGGCTATAGGAAAATGCTATTGGCTAAAATAGGTATAAAAATCGCTTATAACAGTGCTTTTTAAGCTATCAGTGGTAAACACTTGTCTTCCTCCAGTCCATTACAGACTAATATTTTAGTAAAAGAATAAAAACTGCTTACTAGGAAAGTAAAAATTTTCAGAAGACACCGAAAAGGCAAGTACAGAGATCATACACTTGGCTATCACAACAACATCAAGTGGCTATAAAAGTTCCTAAATACTTAACCTCAGTCCTATGCTTACCTTGTGCAGACCAGTAAACAGTTCATGAACCATGGACCACACTTTGGGTAGCACTGGTTCACAGACCCTGTAACATTAAGCAGGTACAGTTTTCTCCCAACTCCAGAAGTTTAATGTCCAATAGAGCTCAAGCTCTACTTCGATCAGAAGTCCCTAATTCGACTTCCCAGCACAGTTGGACACTCCTGCTTAACAGCAGGGCTGGCAGCCTCTTTGAGACTACTCTTGAGGCAGCTAGGAGGATTCTACTTATCAGTGCCGAGACCAACTGCCACCAGAGGAAAGACAACGACCGACACACAAGTTAGTTGCAAGAATGACACAGGCAGTTTATTACTCACAAATCCTATGGCGTGCCTGGGTACAGCTTAAGGGGGCCCCCCGTCGGCATGCTCCTCTCCGCTCTTCTTGGTCAGCGCAGTGTGGAGTCAGTCCACGTTCAAAACTGGAGTTTGGGGACTACCCCAGCAGGGGAGACCCTTAGCTTTAGTACATTTTCTGGCCTATGCCTTCCAACAGGTGTCAATCTACAGGATTACCACCTCAAACCACCTTTTGGGAGTTCCTAGCAGGGAGCCCTTTTTATGTTAAGCTACGGAAATGTCACATCAAGCCACTTTTAAAGTGTTCCTAGGGAAGCTTGTTTTTTATGTTATCATATCAAGCCACTATCTCTTTATATACAACTTCACACACACACTAACTGGGCCCTGCATGCGAAAGGCAGAGTCTGCTTATCTTATCTGTACACACTAGATTAGTTCCTATCCAGACGGCATAACCTTATTCACTTGCCTTTATGAATTTTAATATTTATCCTAACATTTCTATATATCTTCCATATTTTTCTATATCCCTACATATTTAATTACTATAACATTATATTATTGTAACACTGAACATTTCAGATATTATAACCACTTATGTCCCTGATATGAAGTTTCTCAAAATATAATATTACCTCAATAGACGTGAGCGCCTCACTGTGTGGCTACCAAGCCCAGAGTTTTATCTTCCACCCCTTCCTGCTTCTAAGAGAGGACAGGCGTTCTCCTAGGCTGGGGTCAGACCATTATTGTTTAGATTTGGTTCAGAGCACTACTTTTAGAATGGTAAAAACAAACTTATTTCAGTAATAGAAGCCCACTTTAAATCAGATGCTCTATAAGACAGAGATGAAGCAGTGAATTATTTATCCAGCAAATGAGCCCAACTGAAAAGCCCTATTACTCAGTGATCTGTTATTCTATGTTCTCCAGAACACAATAACTCTAAACTAATCTTTATTTCTTTGTGAAACAATAATGTTCAAGTGAGAGAGGTAACTTTAGTAAAAGTTTAAAAATTAATTCTTATGAGTATATACACAAATGGGAACCTCTGCTCTGTACCAACTGAAAAATCCTCTAGCAGTTTTTGAGGCTAGGCACTAGAATCCAAAAGACAGTTTGCTGCCAGCTCCATGGCCTCAGGCTACTTACCTTGTCTATCCTGGCCTCACCTACCTCCTGGAGAGATAAATCAGTCAGTACCTAGCTATAGCACTGTTTCAAGGATTAACAAGTAATACATCCAGCCTGGCCCTTGTTGGTGCAGTGGATGGGGAGTTGATCTGGAATGCAGAGGTCGCTGGCTCGAAACCCTGGGCTTGCAAGCAATGAACAACTAAAGTGAAGCAACTATGACTCGTTACTTTTCACGCCTCATCTCCTCTCACTGTAAAACCAATAATAATAATAATAAAACCCTCCACAGTACCTAGCACACAGTGCATATTAAATCCTCAGTAAATGTTAGCTACTCAGTAAATAGTTACAATAACTATGTATTATTACAATAAACATTTCACCTAATCTCATTCACTCATCCATCCATCTAGCCAACAAATATTTAGTTAGTGACTAGAATATGCAAGGTACCCTTATGGTACTGAGACTTGTCTCCCTACAATGTTCAGAATCTTTTCCTTAGAGGACGAAACATTAAATCCTCATTAAAAATCAACCACCTCCCTGACCTGTGGTGACACAGTGGATAAAGCATTGACCTGAAATGCTGAGGTCACCAGTGTGAATCCCTGGCCTTCCCCGGTCAAGGCACATACAGGAAGCAACAACTATGAGTAGATGCTTCCCGCTTCTCCACCCTCTTTCTGACTCTCCAAAAATAAATAAGTAAAATCTAAAACTCAACCACCTGAGACCAAACATATTTTTGTTAAAATTTATCAGTCATATGGACCTAGAGCTATCTCCTGACAGCCAATACCATAGGTTTTCAGGATATTTTTAAAATATGTATTTAAAAGTCAAAAGTGAGATTAAACAGATTCATTCAAAATATGTGTGTATACATGTGTTTGTGTGAATTTTTGTGCATATATGTGTGTGTATATATATATTTATGTAAGTTTTCTTCAAAACATCATTATCCTTGCTAAAAAGAAAGACTAGATCCACTCTAAGCATTTCCTAAAAGTCTGAAAAAGAGAAAACACAAACTGCACCAGTTGCCGGCTAGCTGGAGAACAGGTCAGGCAGGATGCGTGACTCCCAGCAGTCTTCACGCCACTTTTATAGATTCTGGGAGGTAAGGTCCACATCAATTTCTCACATCAATCACTGTCAGAGAACAGCTATTACTGTAGACTTTTAGTCTCAAAGAAACTGTAATGCCACAGAATCTCCCCTTAGCATATTCTGTAAGATCAATATCTAGACTTTCACTTAATTCTGGCATCTTTCAATGACTGATCTGTGAACTTGGCAGTTTTCTTATTTGGTTAAGCCTAGATCATTGCTTCAAACACTGAACAAAGAAGGTAGCTACTGCCAAAATGTAAATTCAAAAAGCAGAACGCAGCATTAAGTCTTAAATTTAACACATTTTATGGTTCAAATGGGATAAGGGTTCCATTTCATAACTGGCTAAGTCAAATAATAAACAGGATTTAAATCACTGCTGTTAAGTTTTGATGAGAAAGAATTTTAAGTAATTTCAATAGGGGAAAAAAGATATTTTGCTTCTGACACATATGGGATTAGTTACAATGCTCCAATACACTTAATCAATATCACCTCTATACTATTTCATTTGAAAGAGCATATTTCATTATTATTCTCTTGGATCTAATGCTCACTGAAGGTCCGCAGTTTTAAAATTAAATCAACTAACAATGGCTGGGAAAAAGGGGAGAAATATAACCTCAAAAAATTCAACAAAATAACTGCTCTCATCATAAAAATTAAGTCAGTACAAAGCAATGATGTACTCAAACATACAAATGTATCATCACAATTAAATGTTAATTTATAATGATGTTTAATTCATCAAGTTTTTACTTTACCAATTCAACATATATAAACAATCTGCAAATCTGCCTACATGAAGCTGGAAGGTAATTTTTCTAAAATAAATGAGTGATGACTAGACTTAGCTGGAACAAAATTTCTTTCCTCTCTCACACAGAACAAAATATTTCAAAACTATTTTGAGCTAGCTGTCTAGTTCCTAACACATCTTGTCATTAAATTCAGAAGCACAGAGCACTGTATAGTCAGAAGGCCTGTAGGTGATTTCTGGGTTTCTGCTTCCTTAACAGAAGACGTGCTTGCTAGAACAGGTCCAGAAGGAAATGTGCAAGATTAACCAACTGCCTCTGGGAAGATGGTGAAGACAGGGATGAAAGTGCGAGTTTCTTTTCACTACGTACTATTTTTTTGCCTTTTGATTTATATACCATGTGTATCCAGTATAATGGCTGTTTAATTAAACAGGTTTAATAAATTAAAAAGCCTTTAGTTTCCCAGTAAGAAAACTAGACCACAGTAATTGCAGGAGGTGATTGATTACTCACCTTGCTCTCCTGAAGAGGTCGCTGGGTCCTGAGACAGGCCACCCCTAATTATCCCACAGTGGCACACTGAGTACTTTAAATTAAGGTTACTCGACAAGCAGCCGGTGCCAGAGGAGCACCTTGGCCCTTCCGTCTCCTTGACTGCAGGCTGTAAATCTCTCCAGGGGCGTGCCTTCCTGCTCAGGCCTGAGACACCCTTACCACAGAGCTGGCCCCCCAGAGCAAGGGGCTTTGACTAACACTTTGGGTTTAGACTCCTTGCTGATGAATATCCAAACTCCGCTTAGATTCCTTTCCAATGAGCACTAACTTTCTCATCCTGGCAATTCTTCACAAATTTACTTTTTCTTCTGTCTAAAAAATACAAAACGTGCCTGGTTCAATCACTTCTTTAAGCCTCATTTTATGATCTGAGCATCTCACTGCGATCTCTCATGCACACGGAGTAAGTGTGTTTTTCTCCTTTTATCTTGTGTCAATTTATTGTTCTATTAGTCCAGCTCTAAGAACTAAAATGTAGGGGGGAGTTCTACTCCCCCCACCCCGCCTCAACAAGGTCCTGCAAAACAAAATTGAAGATTAGGTATTTCTGCACAATATATAAAACAGAAGGGCTTTTTCCTGTCCACAAGTAAGAAAATCTTAATTTTAACTGTTTTAAAGACTACCAAACTTGAAAACAGTATCTACAAGCCATCATTTGGTGGCTAAAAACAAAAAGAAAAGAGGATCTTAAAAGTCAGGCTAAAAATGTAATGGGCATTTCCAAAAGGTTTTTGCATTCTAGGACTCCAGTTGTCCTTTAGGGTGATTATTTACGCCGCAGCACTGTGTGTGATGGTCAAGTACGAAAGGAATCTGTAGGACCAGGCAGTCACGTGAGCCTTTTCCAGGAGCTCAGAGGGGCGGCACTCATTCACCTGCCTTCCTCCACTTCCTCTGCAACCATGTCTGACACACCAGATGTGGCTGAGATTGAGAAACTCAGTAAGTTGAAACTGAAGGAGACAGAAATGCAAGAGAAAAATCCACTGGCTTCAAAACAAACAACTGAACAGAGCAAGCAGAAAAATCATACACACACCAATACACACTGGACATTCCACAAGCACTTATTTTACTTCTAACCGTTTCACTTTGTAAGATGCAGAGTGGTTGGATTAAGTTTGTATGACTGAACTGCCCCCGTTCGCATCAGGGAACTACTGACCACGAGGCTGCACTGCCTTTCCCATCGGCCTGCCTGGCTGGCAGAGAAGGAACCACACTTTCACGCTGGTGATGGAAGAAGCTGGGTGGGATAACTGTGCAACCTAGAGGAAAAACCAAGCTGGTCCAAGATGTCCCACAGCCTGTAAAATGCAGTTTAAATCAGACAGCCATCTTCTTTTGGTTAAAATAATCTTAATTATTGCAATGCACAATTTTTAATATGCAAATAAAAGTGTTTTGAAAGCAGAAAGGAGGGCAACAAATAGAATATAGACAATATAGTTGTAAACTCAAAATCTAAGTGATTTTAAAAGAATCCAAGGAAAACTCTAAGGAACCAAGGATAATACCACAAACTTGGGTAACTTGGGCAGCTGGTGTTATCACTAACAGACAAGAAATAGCTACTGAACTGAATCTCTGTAACAAGCATTCAACACACATACTAAATTTTTAAAATAAAGACGAAGATTTTTTAAAATTCTAACCTTCGGGCAGCAAGGGTGCGAACAGCACAGCACTCCTCTCCTCTGTAGGAGAAAGCTGACTGTACCATATACACAACCATCTGGAGAGCTATTTGGCAACACGATTAAAACGCATAACCTTTCATCTCTTAACCTCAACTCTAGGTACTCACTAAAGCATTAAAAAAACAAAAAAACACCAGAAAAGTAAAGCCCAAAATCTTAATGGTGCTACCCACTCTCATATCATGAGCTTATAAACTGGCTAAGTATCTCTGTGATTTTTTTGTGATTTCTCCAAACCTGTCTATAAGTTCTGTTTTATATCTGTGACATTTAGGTACTATGGGGGGGGATAAAATCTTAAAATTTTATGCCAAAACACAGCCCATATTCAGACTCAAAGGGTATAAAAGTTTTATATTTTGACTAAGTTAATACTGAGTTACCATTATTTTACTGAATCAATTTTCTTTTTTTCTGGTATGCTTGGGCTTCCTACCAACATAAACAAAAACACAGAACACTACTCAGGCATACAGAAGTATCCATTTCAGCCCCTTCAGTTTTAATGAAAAAAGACAGCGGGCCATCAAATAGATGGTTATGTAAATTACACTGTACTTTGCTATTAAATCTAATCTTTACAGGATATTCCCATTTCATAGAATAATCTTCTACAAATAGGAGCTTATGAGAAAAACTAAAACTTTCAGTATATTTTGCCTCTAAATATATTTTCTCATATATTGCCAAATGAAATAACACTCAAGAACCATAATTTAAATGACTTTACAAAAACAAAATTATAAACTAATTTCCAACAGCAAAGCAAATGCATCCAAGTTTTCATCCAAGTGCTAAAGTTGGAAGCTCTCATCAGAAAATGTAGGTGGAGTTGGAAAAGCGAGACTATCTGACCACAAAAATAAGAACTGGCAAAGACCTCCTTCAAAGTCCACCACTCTGTAGTCTTTCCTCCCCAGTCCGGGGGCTAGGACTGAGCTCAAAGTCCAGAAAAACGACGCCAACACTAAAATACATGGGACTGCTCAGCCACACTCACGAAATCCTGGGTAGAAAGCCGAGGATCAGAACTGGATTTATGCCTGACCTGGGGTGGCGCAGTGGATAAAGCGTCGACCTGGAACGCTGAGGTCGCCGGTTCGAAACCTTGCACACATTGTCTGGTCAAGGCACATATGGGAGTTGATGCTTCCTGGTCCTCCCCCTTCTCTCTGTCTCTCTCTCTCTCTCTCACTCTCTCTCCTATCTAAAATGAATAAATTAAAAAAAATTTTCAATTAAAAAAAAAAAGATTTTGGATTTATAATTTTACAAGAACTAGTTGAAGCCAAAAGTGGCAAGAAAGCAAAAGATTAAAAAACCAACAGTCTGCTGTATACTTACTGTGCCCCTCACCTTTTCACGTCAAAACAGGTGTTTGAGGAATACTGTATGCCATTTCACCTAGGCCGATATGGTGCAACAACTCAAATTAAAATTTGTCATTATATTCCATTTATTTGGTAAAGCATCCAGTTTGGAATGCCACTGTAACTAATACCAACAATTAAAATTTCGCTGGCCAGAAAGGTTAGTTGGTAAGAGCATCCTCCTATATACAGAGGTTGTCAGTTCGATCCCTGGTCAGGGAACATATGTACATATGTTTCTGTCTCTCTCTCATTCCCTGCCTCCATTTCTAAAATCCATTTAGGAAAAAAAAAAAAAATAGTGCCTGACCAGGCTGTTGGACTGGGATGCGGAGGACTCAGGTTCGAGGCACCGAGGTTGCCAGCTTGAGCACGGGCTCCATCTAGTTTGAGCAAAGCTCACCAGCTTGAGCCTAAGGTCATTGGCTTGAGCAAGGGGTCACTCAGTCTGCTGTAGCCCCATGGTCAAGGCACATATGAGAAAGCAATCAATGAATAACTAAGGTGCTGCAACGAAGAACTGATGCTTCTCATCTCTCTCCCTTCCAGTCTCTCTGTCCCTCTCTCTGTATCTCTCTGTTTCTGTCACACACACAAAAAAAAGTCATTACATTCCCTTTGTAATTACCATATTTTTCACTCCATAAGACACACCTAGGGTTTTAAAGAGGAAAATAAGAAAAAAAAATATTCTGAACCAAATGGTATGTTAAAATATTTAATAAAATACTGTATTTTTTGCTCCAGAAAATGCATGGGCATTTTCCCCTCCACTTCTTTTGAGGGGAGGTGTGTCTTCTGGAGCGAAAAATGCGGCAATAATCTAAGAAAGAAAACAAGACCCATACCAAGTACTGCACTAAAACTGTTATCGACACTACTTATATATCATTAGGAAATTATGTGTATTTATTACAGTTAGAAGGCCATGCATTATCCTTATATTAAAGCAGAAGAAACTAAGGCCCAGAGACACTAATTAAATCATCTCCTCCAGGAGAAATGCCATGTATTCTAGGCCCTTTAAATTATCCCAAGATAGTTACAAGAAACACACTAGTACAGCTGTCATCACCATTGTACATGCCATGAACACAGGAAGCACTGTCAGAAAACATTTTTAAAAGACAATAGATTTCAATACGCCCACTGACCTGAAGAAAAAGGAAGTGGCCAGAATATCTTCAGGGTTTATCCAAATCTTGGAAGCACCCCAGGAAGGAAAAGTCCGAGGGACTTCGGTTCACCTAGTTAAGGCAGGTAACCTACCTTAATTAGGAATAGCATGCCAGTGCTTCTTCCAATTTTTCTTAACATACCTTCTATTTTCTTCAATGTTGATTCCCCGATACCTCTTAATCTGTGACAATAAACTAAAGGTTCCCTTTCTCCAAACTTGAGATTATTTCTAAACTGACTTGTTTTAGTTATAAATCACCTGGAATGTGAGAGATTACTAAATACAAAGATTCTGATATATTCACTTCCTCATACATTTTAAAGTAATAAATCTGTAAGAAACCGAAGTTTGGGGAAATATACTTCGTGGTGCATGAGAAAGGAACACTGAATTAATTTGAGAGCTTTCCAGTCACTGTTCTAAACATTTGTAAAAATTATAGTGAACAAATCTGACATCAGTCCTGCTCTCAAGAAGCTGATATTTTAGTGCGAGAAGACAAAGTAACAAGTGGAGAATTTCAGACAGTATCAAAGGCCCAACAGGGTGATAGAAAGGTCAGTGAACTGAGAAGGACACTTCAGTTCAGTCAGGACCCTGTGAGGTGACAGCTCAGCTGACATCTGGATGACAAAGAAGTATGCACCTCTGACTTTTTCCAGTTAGTAGTAACATCCTCTAGCCTACTTTCATTAAGGAGGAATAAGGTCGCTAACAATTTTCAACAACAAGGTAACATTTTGCATTAAGGGGAAAACATTTAAAAGATAATAGATTTCAATAGCAATGGTTTGAAGCACTAGAACTGTGTAAGACACAAATGTTTTACACTTTAGCCTTCATATTAACATCTCAGTGAGAAAGGAAAAATATGTCAACAGTAAACCATTAATGAACAGCATATGATCATATGCCAAGAGGAACAGCGCAAGCCATCCACATAAAAAGTTCAAAGCAAGGAAGAGATCAATGTAGACCAGAGAGAGCAGTACTTCTCGAGCATTTAATATACGATTAATCATCTGATACACTGTGTCAGGAGAGGGGTCTGCGAGTCTGAGATACTGTATCTCAGCATTTCTAGCAAGCTACCAAGAAAGGCCAGTTCTGCTTGTCTTGCTGGTACATGGACCATACTTTCTAAGTATCAAAAGTATAATGTGTACAAGAAAGGTTAAGATTCCAACTGGTTTGGGAGAACAAGAAGGGTTCTATACCATAAGTTCAACAGGAATAATTAGCTTGATTTTGCCCGGGAACAATAAGAACACTTTACAACAATGAAGATCCACTCTTTCATTCCAAAAGGCTATACTGATCACTGATTCTGTGCAGTGTACAGTAAAAGACACGTTGACAAGTCTAACAAAATAGCCACTTAAAAGATGATTGAGGCCCTGGCCGGTTGGCTCAGTGGTAGAGCGTCGGCCTGGCGTGCAGGAGTCCCGGGTTCAATTCCCGGCCAGGGCACATAGGAGAAGCGCCCATCTGCTTCTCTACCCCTCCCTCTCTCCTTCTGTCTCTCTCTTCCCCTCCCGCAGCCAAGGCTCCATTGGAGCAAAACATGGCCCAGGCACTGGGGATGGCTCCATGGCCTCTGCCCCAGGTGCAAGAGTGGCTCTGGTCGAGACAGAGCGACACCCCGGATGGGCAGAGCGACGCCCGGGATGGGCAGAGCATCGCCCCCTGGTGGGCGTGCCAGGTGGATCCTGGTCAGGTGCATGCGGGAATCTGTCTGACTGCCTCCCTGTTTCCAGCTTCAGAAAAATAAAAAAAAAAAAAAAAAAAAAGAAAAAAAGATGATTGAGAGATACCATTTCACACAAGGAGAACAGCCATGTCCATTAACAAAGAAATTTATATTATATCCATAGAATGAAATGGTATATAGTAATGAAAATTTATTGTAACTACTCACTCTAGAATAAACTAATCTCAAACACGGTATGTGTGTATATATGAGTGTGTGAGTGTGTGTGTCTGTGTGTGTGAAAAATTCAAGAGATAGGAGAACATACTATGATTTAATTGACCCATACAGGCAAAACTAAACAAACTGTTTAGGAATACTCTTGTGTGGTGAAGCTATAAAATCAACAAGAAATTACTGAATCAAAGATCACAACAGTGATAACAGGGGAGAAAAGGATAAAATAGGGGACAGAGCTTTAAACATACTTGCAATGTTCTATTTCTCAAGTTGAATGGCAAGTGACTGGACAGTTTGCGGTTTAAATTATGTCTTATAGACACGACTTTGCATATACAACGTTTTGATTTTTTTTTCATGTCTTTGCAAATGTCATCAATGATAATTTTAAAAACTAAGTCAGGTAACTGGTGGTGGCAGATTCTAATAGCAGGTGAGTTAATAGTGGAAAACTGCTAATATGGACAACTTCTAACCACTGACTTAAAGAGGAAAAAAGCGGGAATTAAGAATGCTAAGTAGAGACAGAGCTGAATATTTTAATATGGTAAAGTCTTGAAAATGTTACATGTTAAGGGAAACGTAATATTAAAGTAACAGGAATTGATAAGTAGAATAGAAGATAAGAATGGAAAAGCTCAAGAATACAAGAACAAAAATTTGGTCATAGCTACTATTGAGGTGCCAGAAACAAATGCAATCCAACATCTGGTTTACAAAATAGTTTCATGTAGCTAAAATGAACAATTCCGCCTGACCAGGTGGTGGCACAGTGAATACAGCGTCGGACTGGGATGCCAAGGACCCAAGTTCAAGACCCCGAGGTCGCCAGCTTGAGCGCGGGCTCATCTGGTTTGAGCAAAAGCTCACCAGTTTGGACCCAAAGTCGCTGGCTTGAGCAAGGGGTTACTCGGTTTGCTGAAGGCCCACGATCAAGGCACATATGAGAAAGAAATCAATGAACAACTAAGGTGTCGCAACGCACAATGAAAAACTAATGATTGGTGCTTCTCATCTCTCCATTCCTGTCTGTCTGTCCCTGTCTATCCCTCTCTCTGACTCTCTGTCTCTGTAAAAAAAAATAAATAAATAAAATAATAAAATGAAAAATTCCTAGGAAGCCTGGAAATACTAGGAAATAAACCTAAACACAAAAGCCAGGACATCATCTTGGTGGGCCTTAATTCACTGCAAAGTCACTGAAAACATTTTCGGAAGGCAGTTAACAAGATCAGAACTTTCACGTTAAGTAAATGTTTTAATGAAAATATGAAGAATAGACTAAAGAGGGCTAAGACAACAATTCAAGATACCATTAAAACAATCCATAAAAGAGGTTATTAGGACATGAACTAGGAGTGGTACAAAAATAAAATAAAATCTTTTATCATTCATTTATTCTACTGGTGTCAGTTAACAGGATCAGTATTGGGAAGAACAAGTGAAAATGTCTAGTCGCTGTCTGCCCTCAGCAGCTTATATTTTGGTGGAGTAACCGAGGAAACAAACAGCAGTTACAGGCAGTGGAAAACACTATGAAGGGAATACAGGGTGGTGTGATAGAGAATGATTGGGAGGCTACTTTCGGCAACATTATCAGGCAAAGCCTTTCTTGAGATGGTATTATTTAAGGTGAGAGGGAAGGGCTATTTGAGAGTATATTGCAGGCAGAAAAAACACAGAACTGAAAGGTCACTGTGACCAGAGCCTAGAAGAAAGTATGAGGTGCATTTGCAAAAAGAGACAAGAGTAGCAGGACCTTGAAGACTGTGGTAAGAATTCTGTGTTTTAAGTGGACATGATTGGTGGTCCTCGGATGAGAAGCAGGTGAATTTGATATACTCTGGAGATGGAATTAACAGGATCTGCTGAAGGACTGGATGTTGAGGATAAAAGAAATACCTATGTTTTCTGACTTATTCAAATGCGAGATGGTAATTCCATTTACTAAGATGTGACAGACTGGGGTAATACCAATGAGGAGGAGTGATTAAAGAGGGAGAGAAGTCACTAATTTTATTTTGTACATGCTAAATTTGAGGTGCCTATCCAAACAGTGATGTCAAGCAGACAGCTGAGTATTCAAAAGTGGCATTCAAGAATCAAGTCTGGCAAAAAATATAAACCTACATGTTATCAGGATATAAATAATAACTAAAGCCACGAGAAGGGACCTTAAAAACTGCAAATAGTAACAGCAGTAGCTAAGAGAAAATGGAAACTTACTATGTCCCAGACATTCTGCTAGTTACTGATACATAGCCAATTTTAATCCTCAAAAGAACTCAGATGAGAAAAATAAGGCATAAAGAGATTAGGTAATTTACCCAATATCATTCAGTTAATTAGAGGTGGGATTCAAATCCAAGCAGTTTGGCTCCAGAAGCGTGTTTTTACTACTTTCTTACACTGTGTCAAGCAAAGACCAGATGGTAGGAAGCCTAAACCCAAATCCAGAGGCACTTCAACATTCACAGACGGGGAAAGAAGCGAACACAGAAGATGTTCGTTCCAATTAAGCTGCTTCAGGTAAAGCACTGAACCACAGGTACAAAAGTGGCTACGAAATAAATCTCCACTCGGGACGTTAGAGCTCTCATATCCCAGAAGGGAAACAAAGTTTACCTTACTCTCCCCTTCCAAAAATCCTAGAGTCCTAGATCCTTCTCGACACCTCGGTCACCTACCTGTCTCCCAGAAAATTCTTTCTGCAGTCCCCTCTCTCGAGCATCTCAAAACAAGACCCCAAGGATGTGTCACACACACCGCTAGCCTCGGTCCCTTTCTCGGCCCTCAGTCCACCTGATCAGATGTCAGAGAAGGCTGTCGCATCTCCCCAACAAAAAGTCGAGATGAAAAAGGAAAGTTTTAGGGAAAAAGCTTGGCCCTGCCTCACCTAGCCCAGAGGGGAGGCTCCTAGGAAGCGTTTCTGGCGGGACCGAGCCCGGATCTACGCTGCCCACGTGGACCCGGGGAACCGGCACCCCACTCACCAAGCCATCTATCTGCACTTGCTTCACGGCCGAATCTCCGGACCCGCCTTTGCCTTTGCCTTTCCCTGGCGCACCGGGGGTGGAGGTGGAAGAAGTGGTAGCTGAGCCGGTGCCTTCCTTGCGGGACGCCATCTTTCCAGCGGGACAGGAAGAAAGGGAAATGTGAGTAGTCGGAAGCGGAAGTACAAGCTTTACGTGACGTCATGCGCAGTGCGACGTTGGAGGAGCGGAGCAGGGTGGAAAGGTTGGAGTCGGACTTCACCTCCCATCTCTTATCTTTCCCCAGCGGCACCTTTTGTTGACGTACATGATGCGTTTGAAGCTTCCCCGTGGAAGTAACCTTTTCAATCTATTTATTGACTTTAGAGAGACAGAGAGGAACGGGAAGAGAGAAACATCCAAGTGTTGTTCCACTTAAGTTGTGCATTCATTGGTTGCTTGTATGTGCCCTGATGGAGGGATCCAACCTGCGACTCTGATGATATTCCAGTAAGCTGAGCTTCCCGCCAAAGCCAAAAGTAGACCTTTTTGAATGTTTTCCATTTTTACTTTTAGTCAGTCTTGATCCTAATAGCATTCTACTTCACATTTACATGGCGTTTCCTGCGTAAAAATGCTTTCTCTTATTTTTTTATTAATTCCAGTTCCCAATCTTGTGAACTATTAAAGAGTTTAACTGACTGCGGTTACATATAATTAGGAAACAGACGTTGATTTATCCAACCTTACTCTGTTAATCAGTGGTGAGTAGTACAGTATTGCATTTTGTCTTGCGTAATTTTATTTTATTTATTTTTTAAGTTAGAAGAGGGGGAGATAGACTCCTGCATGTGCCCCAACCAGGATCCACTCGGCAACCCCTGTCTGGGCCAACGCTGGGACCAACCAAGCTATC
This sequence comes from Saccopteryx leptura, assembly GCF_036850995.1. NCBI lineage: Eukaryota > Metazoa > Chordata > Mammalia > Chiroptera > Emballonuridae > Saccopteryx > Saccopteryx leptura. Next base: position 352,873,908 of record NC_089505.1, read on the forward strand.
CATCCTCCCTGTCCTCGCCGATGTCTGAACCAATCAATCCACTGTTGTGCGAGGGGAAGAGAGAGAGAAGGGGGAGAGGGAGGGAAAGAAGTAGATGAAAGCTTCTCATGTGTGCCCTGACTGGGGATTGATCCTAGGAAGTCTGCACACCAGGCAAACATTCTATCCAGTGAGCCAACCGTCCAGGACTATCATATAATTGTGGATAACTTCTTACCTAAAATTAACCACTTAGATTATACAGAAATTAATTAAAGCATGGGAGTTTTTTTTCAGAATTACCAAAACTAATATTCCTTTGCTGCTGTTAGCTTAAGGTAAGATTTACCTAAGAGCAAGAACTTATTTTATGCAAAGTGTTGAAGGATGTGCAGAATATATTCCCTAAAAATCACACTGACTGGCCCTGGCCGGTTGGCTCAGCGGTAGAGCGTCGGCCTGGCGTGAGGGGGACCCGGGTTCGATTCCCAGCCAGGGCACATAGGAGAGGCGCCCATTTGCTTCTCCACCCCCACCCCCTCCTTCCTCTCTGTCTCTCTCTTCCCCTCCCGCAGCCAAGGCTCCATTGGAGCAAAGATGGCCCGAGCGCTAGGGATGGCTCCTTGGCCTCTGCCCCAGGCGCCAGAGTGGCTCTGGTCGCAGCAGAACGACGCCCCGGAGGGGCAGAGCATCGCCCCCTGGTGGGTGTGCCGGGTGGATCCCGGTCGGGCGCATGCGGGAGGCTATCTGACTGTCTCTCTCCATTTCCAGCTTCAGAAAAGTACAAAAAAAAAAAAAATCACACTGACTTAAGTTTAAAAAGCACATCTCAAGTTTTACTTTATTTATTTATTTATTTATTTATTTATTTATTTATTTATTTATTGGTGACAGAGACAGAGAGTCAGAGAGGGACAGATAGGGACAGACAGACAGGAAGGGAGAGAGATGAGAAGCATCAATTCTTTGTTGCAGCACCTTAGTTGTTCATTAATTGCTTTCTCATATGTGCCTTGATGGGGAGCTATCACAGACCAAATGACCCCTTGATCAAGCCAGCGACCTTGGGCTCAAGCTGGTGAGTGAGCCTTGCTCAAACCAGATGAGCCCGCGTCAAGCTGTTTACCTTGGGGTCTCAAACCTCAGTCCTCCGCATCCCAATCTGAGGCTCTATCCACTGCACCACCACCCAGTCAGGCCACATCTCAAGTTTTAAAAGAATACTTAACAACCTTAGAAAACCATCTTAGAGGAGGAGTTTAAAACATTCTGTGCATCCAAAATCATTTTGTCTACCCCTTATTTTTGAAATGTTGATTCATTCAGTAAATACCCTGGCAGAACTAATGAAGTGGTTACACCCGTGAAGGTTATATCCTGCCCTGAAGTTCTTGTTTTGAAAGTCTGATGTTATATTACAATCTGGGAACTAAAAGTGTTACCCCTGAAAAATTCAGAAATACAACAAAACAAAAAGTTAATATCCATTCTTTTCAACTGCACATGAAATATTTATCCTGGGACACAGAGAGAGTCTCCACAAATTTAGAAGTACTGAAGGTGGATTATAGTAAATTACACTAGAAAGCACTAAGAGAAAGATAATCAAAAAAGGAAAGAGAGAGAAGAAGAAAAAAGAAAATTCCTCATGGAAGAACCAGAACTGGAAGTTTTTGCCTATCATTGGGTAGCTGAAATGATGAGCACCAGAAAGCACTCAGTTTACTTACAAGCAATAATACATTTATTAATTGCTTTATCCTACAACCCATAACAGTTTTGTTTCAAAATTAAAATACTAATATTACTAGTAACAATAAAACTAGTAAGTAAAGTTTTAAATTTCTTTGCCATTTTTTTAGCCTTGGAAATAGCCCACTAAGGTTTTTGCAGTCATGTGTGCTAATCACACTAGGTAGGTTTTTTTAACCTGACCCAAGACAATGCATGTGGGCCCTCTGCATGAAACAGCCTACAGCCAAGCGGTAGCAACACAGACCTCCAATTTACAAGGGTTTGACTTATATATTTGACTTTATAATGGTGCAAAAGTCATGATATGCATTCAATAAAAACCATACTGTACTTAAAATTTTGAATTTTGATATTTTTTCAGGCTAGTAATATGTGGTATGATACTCCCTCATAATGCTGGACAGGGCAGCGAAACACAGCTCCCAAGTCAAATTCAAGATCAGGAGGGTAAGTAATCGAAACTCTACCGTGTACTGTGTTGCCAATGTCTTTTGGCTATTGTGTTCAGAGCATGTTTAAGGTAGGCTGGATAAGCTATGATGTTAATTTAGGTGAATTAAATGCATTGTCAGCTTACAATATTTTCAATTTACAATGGGTTTACAGGGACCCAACCCTATAAATCTAGGAGTAAAGAGAAAGAGAAAGAGAAAGAGAAGACCCATGAAGTAGAATCTGAAATAAGAAATCAATATAATCACCCTAACTAGAAAGGGCCTAGAAGCAATGTTACTTCCTTTGCTTGAATTCCTGGTTTCCTTCCTATCTCACTGGATTCTCCTTGCTTCTGTCACCATTAATGATTTATCTGCCCTTCCCCAACCTTTTAATATATTGAACAGCACCAGAGTTCTGTCCTGACACATCTTTGTTCCCTTATCTCTACTCCCTATCATGTTGATCTTATTCACTCTCAAGATGCTTAATTTCATGCATATGCTGATCAATCCCAAATTTCTATTTCCCCAAAACTCTCTACTGAACTCCACACAAGCATGTCCATCTGCCCACTCAACATCTCTACTTAAATGTTCAACAGGCACCTCCCACTTAACTTTTCCAAAATTGAAGCCCAACTCCCCCCCCAAAAATTGCTATATAATCTCTGCCATCTCATTTGATGTCTCTATTCTTCTAATTAACAAGACCAAACCCTTGGGGCCATCTTTGACTTCTCTGTTTTCCTCTCACCCCACCCCCTGATCCATCAGAAATTTCTATAGGCTCCATCTTAAAATGTGTTCAAAATGAGAAGTAGAAATACATTGCCTTATTCCTCCCGATAAGTACATCTAAACCCCTGGACGTTATATATAGAAGAAAAATAAAAAAGACTGCTAGGTGAAAAGAAGGAGGAAGAGTGGCTAGGGACATTGGGACCCAAAAAACAAGACAGTGGTGAGACTTCCCATTGTTTCTATTTGCTACATATGTCCCATGCTTGGAGCTGAAGTCCAGTGATCTGGAAATACCCAGAAGTACAGACCAAAAAAAAAACCCCAAAACCAAAAACTGTTCTCTGCACACTGTCAGTGGAGACCATGTGGAGAGTTTGATCTTTAACCCTCATCAGACAGTAAGTAATGAGGCAGCCACTTCAACCCCAAATGGAGTGGTGTCAGAGAAGGCCTAGTGGAGGGTCAGGATTTTACCACAGCAGTAAAGGAAATCACTAATCCCATGAAGGAAACCTGGAGAGCAGTAATTAGGCACTCCTACCCCTCTCATCCAGGAGGTATCAGTGGAGGCCTAGTAGAAGCTGAAACTTCCATCCCCCATCAGTAACAAAGAACTATTCCCACTCCTGAGGGAGTCAATGGAAACTGAACATGGAACTTCTATTTGTACCCTCATGGGACAGTAAAAGGAAGGACTCCCTCCTTCCATTGTCAGAGCTATGTCAGAGGAAGCCAACTGAAACAGAAGGTCTTAAGATCCAGAGTTACATAACAAAATATGCAAAAATTTATGCTTCAATTCATTTTTTTGTTTTTTTCCAAAATGAGAAGTGGGGTGGGAGAAGTGTGGGGGGGAGGCAGACAGACAGACTCCCTCCTGCATGTGTCCAACAGGGATCCACCCAGCATGCCCACCAGGGGGCGATGCTCAGCCCCTCTGGGGCATTGCTCTACTGCAACTGAAGCCATTCTAGCACCTGAGGCAGCAGCCAGGGAGCCATCCTCAGCGCCCTGGCCAACTGTGCTCTAATTGAGCCTTGGCTGCGGGAGGGGAAGAGAGACATAGAGAGAAAGGAGAGGGGGAAGGGTGGAGAAGCAGATGGGTGCTTCTCCTGTGTGCCCTGGCTGGGAATCAAACCTGGGACTTCCACATGCCGGTCCGACACTCTACCTCTGAGCCAACCGGCCAGGGCCTATGGTTTAATTTTTTTTTTTAATCTTCTCATCAAGAACCAGAACGATATCACCTGACCAGGCGGTGGCGCAGTGGATGGAGCGTCGGACTGGGATGCGGAGGACCCAGGTTCGAGACCCTGAGGTCGCCAGCTTGAGCACGGGCTCGTCTGGTTTGAGCAAAAGCCCACCACCTTGAACCCAAGGCCTTTGGCTCCAGCAAGGAATTACTCAGTCTGCTGAAGGCCCGCGGTCAAGGCACATATGAGAAGCAATCAATGACCAACTAAAGTGTTGCAACACGCAATGAAAAACTAATGATTGATGCTTCTCATCTCTCTCCGTTCCTGTCTGTCTGTCCCTGTCTATCCCTCTCTCTGACTCACTCTCTGTCTCTGTAAAAAATAAATAAAATTAAAAATTAAAAAAAAAGAACCAGAAAGATATCAAACTGAATGATAAAACGCAATCAATAGATGCCAACACCGACATGACAGAGATATTAGAATTATCTGAAAAGATTTTAATGAAGCCGTCATAAATGTTTCAACTACCAATTACAAACACACTTGAGATTAAGAGTTTCAGCTAAGAAATTAAAAGTCTCAGCCAAGATATAGGAGATATAAATAAGAATCAAATGAAAATTTGGAACTTAAAAAATACAGTAACCAAAAATAAAAAACTCAATGGATGGGCTTAATAGCAGAATGGAAAGGACAAAGGAAAAAAATCAATGGGTTGGATAGAGATGGACAATAGAAACTATCCATTTTGTACACAGATGAACAGAATATAAAATGGTACAGCCACTATGTGAAAGAGTATGGCAGTTCTTCAAAGAATTACACATAGAATTACTAAATGATCCAGCAATTCCACATCCAGGTATAGACTCAAAAGTATGGAAAGCAGGGACTCAAACAGATATTTGTACACCAATATTCATAGCAGCATTACTCAAAATAGTAAAAAGTTGGCAACTACTCAAATGTCCTTTAACATCAATGAATAAACAAAATGTGGTATATTCATAAAGTGGAATATTATTCAGCCTAAAAGGAAATGAAAGTCTGATAGTTGTTACAACATGGATGAATCTTAAAAAATTTTGCTAAATTAAACAAGCAAAAGAACAAATATTATAAGATTCCATTTATATTACAGTAAGTACCTAGAATAGTCAAATTTTTGAAGGAAAAAAAGTGAAATAGTGGTCACCAGGACCTGGGATAGGGAAGATAGGGAGTTATTGTTTAATGGGTAGAGATTTCAACTTGGGATGATAAAACAGTGATCATGGTTGCACAACAGTGTGAACACACTTGATAGCAATGAATTGTTAAAGCTTATATTTTGTCACAATAAAAAACGGACTGGAACAACAACAAAGAAAATGAACCGGAGCCTTGCAGAACTGTGGCACTCTGAAAAAAACAAAAACAAAATAACAATCCTGTCATGGAAGTCTCAGAGAAAAAGAATAGAGCAGGGGTTAAAAGGAATTTGAAGAAATAAAGATTGAAAACTTCCCAAATACTAGGGGAAAAGCCATAACCTACAGATTCAAGTAGCTTGAGTGAATGAACTACAAACAAGATATATCCAAAGAAATTCACAGCAAGGCTTATCAGAGTTAAACTTCTGAAAGCCAGGGGGGAAATCTTGAAAGTAACAAGAAAGAATGGCTTACTTATAAGAATGAAACAATGAGAATTAAAATGGATTTCTCATCAGAAATGACAGAGACCAGAAAGAATCTGTATAGTATTTTTTAACTGCTAAAATAAAAGAACTCTTAACCCAGAAACCAATGTTCAGCCAAAATACTGTTAAGAAATAAAAAGAAAATCTAAACATTTTTGGATGTACAAAAACTAAGAAAATTGTCGCTACCAGTGCTACCCCAAAAGAATGACTAAAAGAAGGTCTCTACTCTGGCCAGGTAGTTCAGTTGTTAGAGCATCATCTGGGTACACCAACGTTGTGGATTCAATCCCTGGTTAGGGCACATACAAGAATCAACCAATCAGTGCATAATAGTGGAACAACAAGTTGATATTTCTCTCTCCCTCCCTCTCTCTAAAGTCAATAAAAAATAAAAGATTTTAAAACTAGATTAAAAAAATAAAAAGTATTTTTTATAAAACTGGTATCAGAAATACTTTTTCTTTTTATTTGTATTTTTCTGAAGTTGGAAATGGGGAGGCAGTCAGACAGACTCCTGCATGCCCCCGACCGGGATCCACCCGGCATGCCCACCAGAGGGCGATGCTCTGCTCATCTGGGGCGTTGCTCTGTTGCAACCAGAGCCATTCTAGTGCCTGAGGCAGAGGCCACAGAGCCATCCTCAGTGCCCGGGCTAACCTTGCTCCAATGGAGCCTTGGCTGCGGGAGAGGAAGAGAGAGACAGAGTGGAAGGAGAGGGAGAGGGGTGGAGAAGCAGATGGACGCTTCTCCTGTGTGCCCTGGCCAGGAATCAAACCCGGGGCTCCTGCACTCCAGGCTGACGCTCTACCACTGAGCCAACTGGCCAGAGCAGAAATACTTAATACAAACCAGAATATTCACACAGCTTTCAAAATTAAATGTGAAACTTTAGAGGATTGATCTAAGTCTACATTTCTGGCCATGAAAGTGTATTCTGTGTGGAAAATATGCTAGTGCAAAATGTATTTAAAAACTTCACCACCACTCCCAATTCTGTGCAATGACTGTGGCTGCCAGCAATTCACATTGGAAATAAAGGTCAGTGATGATTTTGACTTTAAATTTTTAGAGCAGATTTATACTTAACACTGCCCACATTAATGTAGGTTGCATATTGCACAAAATTTATGATGATTGTGATTATTGCTTTAGGTTTAATACAATGTACTCTCATCTAAACCAAGATCAAAAATTTTAAGCAAAATTTGATGGACTGGCCAATATATCCCAACCCCCAAGAAAGGAGTTGAAATTTTAGGCTGCATTAGGGAAAGAATCCTTTACTATGTTCAGACTGGAAAGAAAGCATAATCTAAAATTTGATTTTAAATAGTTGTGATTTGGGGCAATACTTTTATTTTCACTGGGGACAATTAGAACTGAATTTAGGTAGATGTGTTTTAACCTAGGTTTTACTTTTAGGGCTTTTAGATTGCACGTTGAGAGTCTCCAAGCAGCAAACAGGTGCTTTGGACCATTCACAGAAAGATTAAGAGTCATCTGTAAACCACACAGCCCTTTATAAGGAATAGAACCTATTTTTAAAATAATTATATGAACTAACATATATAAAAAGCTGTTGAAACTTGAATACACAGCTTTACTACCTTTACTACTTTTTTTTCTTTGTTTACAATCACAGCAAACCAAAGCGGGACATGTTTTATGAGAAAGAATTAAGTTCTAAGTTTACCATCTCATCACTCCTAAGAATGAAGTGTATTCTAAAGATAAAATGTAATGTCTACTCTTATCTTACAAGATCTGCGTGTTTAAGAGGGTTGTTAAAGAGCTGAGTCAAAGAGAGCAGAAAATGGTGCTCGCTTCGGCAGCACATATACTAAAATTGGAACGATACAGAGAAGATTAGCATGGCCCCTGCGCAAGGATGACACGCAAATTCGTGAAGCGTTCCATATTAAAAAAGAGAGAGAGAGAGAGAGAGAGAGAGCAGAAAATGGAGAACCGGAGGAAAAAGCAAGAAAGCCCAGACAGACTTGGTTTGAATGGAGTTGGGAATGCTGGTTGTGGTAGATTGTCCGATTTGCTCTTCAGATACATTTACCATCCTTCTCCACCCTGATCTGTAATTTCAGGAGGCTGACCTCTGATAGTTTCATCAACCAGTCTCTCTTGCTCTGTGTCTTCAGGCTGGGTTTGGCTCGTGTGAACTACCAACAGGAAATCAGAAGTAAGGAGGAAAGCAAGGTAAGACCATTTGCTTCCATGAAACCCCTAGACTTTTGGTTGGCAGTGGCTGCCATTTGTCTATATAAGGTCACAGATCTTACTGGGTGTCCCTGTTTAATTGCAGGACATTCTGCGTTACAGTCTCTATGTCCCTTCACACTTAGTGGTGACAGTAGTGGCTTCTCTCAGTTGCTAGGCTCAGCGTACTTTATCATCCCTTGCTTTCCCTCATTCCTTACAGTTTTAGTAAATAGTCTCTTTGTTTAATGCTATGCCATCACCTTTGTCAAGTGTGTCATTAATTTTTGGCTAGGACTCTGACTTATATATTGGTAGTGAGGACTAGGAGAATCTCCAAGGTAGTATTAGGGTGTGGTAAAGTGCTGGAGAGAGAGGTATGAAGAGAGTTTCAAAGCTTTTTACACCAGTTTATGAATGTAACATGACGTCTTTGTGTGAGTGACTCTAATAAATTCTTTCTGTTTTTCTTTTAGAGAAAGAGAGAAGTAGGGAGAGGAACAGACAGGGACAGACAGACATGAAGGAAGAGAGATGAGAAGCATCAATTCTTTATTGCGGCACCTTAGCTGTTCATTGATTGCTTTCTCATATGTGCTTTGATCAGTGGGTTCCAGCTGAGCTAGTGACCCCTTTGCTCAAGTGAGCAACCTTGGGCTCAAGCGCGCAACCTTGGGCTTCAAGCCAATGATCTTTGAGCTCAAGCTAGCAACAATGGGGTCATATCTATGATCCCACACTCAAGCCAGCAACCCTGTACTCAAGCCGGATGGGCGTGCACTCAAGCTGGCTACCTTGGGGTTTTAAACCTGAGTCCTCTGCATCCTAGGCCAATGCTCTATCCACTGTGCCACCACCCGGCCAGGCTCTAATAAATTCTTAAATTGTTTAATTATCATGGCTGGGTTCCTGTTCTTTGCATGCACAGCCAAGTTAGGACATGGCTTTCAGATAGCTATTTGGGATTTACATAACTAGATAACTCCCAGGATCTATGTGGATTGATTATAATCATATTAAGGCATTTCTGTCATGAATAAGGATCATCCCAACCCAGTGTACCTGCCAAGTTTTTCTTGAAATTCAATGAGTTGCTATAGTGTGAACTGTTTTTACTGTCAGATAATCTAAGACTTTTATGACTTTTAATATTTTATTGTATTTGAAAATAGAAATTGGGGAAAATACAATATTTTTTTTCAAGAACCAATGAGTCAGTTCATATTGTTGCATAGATTCATAATTAGATTCAGATTGTTATATTTGAGCATCACTCCAAAAGTAGATATAAGACAGATGACTATTGTTTGTTCCTCAGTGTAATCGTTTGCATAGCTGAGAATTCATATCTCAGTTAGAATCTACTCTCTCTCAGAATCTACTACACTCCTGTGACAAATAGGGCACATGGAGCTTTCAGCCAGCCAGTGATCAATGCAGTGTACATGATATTCATCGGAGCCAGGGAGGATGCGGAGCTTACTGCCTTCTGTATACTCTGTATCGCAAATGATAGACTTTTAATGTATCGTTTCCTACAGAAGATCTTACAGCCAAGTTTTTATTCTGTGCTTTGCTGAGCCCTGTAGGATGGTTATAATAATCATGTAAGAGAAAAGCTGATGAAGGGAGGGCCAAGAGTCACTTTCATCAAATGTTATGGAGGTCATAGATATCTGTCACTTCTGGTTTCTGATGATGAGTGCGGAGAAAATCTTTCCTCACTGCCTTCAGAGAACAGTGTAATAATTTCTGAATTTCCATCACTAGAGCTGGAACTGGACATCAGACTGGAACTGGAACTAGACATGTAATTGGAGTTTGAACTAGAAGTCAATGTGGAACAGGAATCACAGCTAGAACTGGAATTGGAACTGAAACTCCTACTACCTTGACAAATATCTCTTCCATTGGGTAACGCTGCCCTTACTATGTTTTGACTTGGGGCTGAGAAACTAGGCTCTAAATCTCTGTCACTGTCCATAAGGTTACTTGAGTCACTAAAATCTGTTATTGTCTGCCTTAACGTGCTTTGAATTGCTCCAGATGTTGTATCATTTAAACAAGTATTTAAAATTCTACAAATGGGAATTCCAGTGGTCCTGATATAAGCTCTCAGATCGCCTGTTTATAGTGTGAAAACATATGCCCAAGTTCTCCTTGTTCACTTCCTAACGTGACAGTGTTACCTGGTGTCTCAGATGTTATCTGAGTTCTCCAAGTTATGTGGTCTCTCTCAGAATATGCTACAGGATGAACTGGTCCTACTTCAAAATAGAAGCATGTGGTTGGATTTTCTGTTTCAACCCCCAGATTCGCCATCATACTTGTGTCTGAAGGAGAGTCTCCTCGAACAGCATTCCTCATTCCAGAAGTTAGAAAAAGAACCCTTTCTTGTAATTCAAGTTTGGTTATTTGCTGTCTCATTGTTTCTTGGTGCTGAGTTCTAAAAACTCCCTCAGTCTTATTTACCAAAGGCTGCTCAAAATATGGAGATGATCCACAATGGTGGAGTCTTTGTACAAGTTCACCCAGTAAACACAGATGATCTACAAGTACTTTCAATTCTTGTTCTGGTTCTATGTCAGGGCTTCTGCTTCTTGCTCCTTGCTGCCCTCTGGTTGGTGGGTGTAGGTGGAGCGCAGAGTGCATTCCTAGCAGCTGTGGCTGATGCAATGCTGTGAGAACACTCCAGCACCTGAAACCCTCCTAGGCACACCCAGGAGGGAGCATGCCCGCTCTAAGGAAGTGACTCAGTGCCAACCAGGCAGCTCCCTGACTTTTTCAGCCATTGGCTTTGAAGAACACGCTGTAACACCCTATAGACTGAACCTATGTATATAAGCTAGCTTACTTCCTGAATAAAGTGGATCTGTGTTACTGAACGTGGTCCCCAGAGTCAGGTCTCTGCATCTCCATTGTCCTCACCCCTGGTGGGCCTTGTCCACATACTGGCGCCCAAACAGGGACCCAACTGGCATCCAAGGGATGGGTGGAGTGACTCTCTTCAATGGGAAACCTTCTCTCTTACTCCCGAGCCCCACAAGCTCGAGCCCTCTATATCCTACTGCAGAGTAGGCAAGTTAAAGTTAGTGAAAAGGCTCTTTGTACCTACTGGGAAATCCTCTCAGGTTTCAACCCTTGGCTCTGGACACGCCTCTTTTGGACTCCAATACTTGGGCCTGAGCTGTCCAGCATGTCCGTTCAAGCTGAAGTACATGAAGGACAAACCTTCCCTCTTGGCCTCATTCCTGCCCTGCTAGCGATACATGCCTGCCTGACCGGTGCTCCTGCTGGGGACCCTCTGCTGGTCCCTAAGGTCCCACAGGCTACTCCTCCTTCAGAGGAACCCCTACCTCCATATTCGCCTCCCCCTGTAGAGGAAGAAAAGGGCTGAGCCACCAAGTTTGTTGGACTTGCAGCCGAGTGTGCAGAAAGGAAACTAGATACATTAGAAACCGCGCCTTCAGCTCCGCCACCGGAAGAAGCGGAAGTCGCTACTTCCGCATTCCCTGCCAGGGCTCAATGCCCCACCCCAGCCTCTCAGATGCCATTTTCTACCCCAGCTTTAACTCCAACACGTGTTCCTGCTGCAGAACCATGGGCCAGCCTATATGCCCCCATGTGTCTTCTTTTCTCCCCTCGTTTGTCTGTCTGTCTATTTTCCTGTATCTCTCGCTCCTCTCTCCCCCACCCCTCTCTCTGAAATGACACTGGAAGGACCCAGCCATGGCACAGTGGCTGGGATCACACCCTCTTCTAACGCAAGGGAGAGGTTATGCTTGTGTTTTTCAGCCAATTTGGATCCCAGGAACCCCCCCCAACCTGCTTGACAGGGTTTCTTGGGCACCCACTAAGTAGTTCAGTCTTCACCCATCCAGAGCCACAGTCCTGGCCTCCTCCACACTGACTACGGGTGGGACTTCCATTAATATTCTACCTGTACTTTGATCTAGCTGGTCTTGTAAATCGTAATTCATATTGTGGACTTTCCACATGACTTTGGCTATTTTCTATATTTTCCTCTCCAGGAAGTCTTGTAGATGGCTCATAGTTATTCTCTGCATTTGAAGTCCTGTTATTAAGATTAAAATTAATTTCTGAACTGAATCTGAAATCATTGTGTGCACTAACCTGGCTCACTTCCCTCCAAGGTTGGTGTTCTCTGCCCTCTTGACACAATATCAATTGGTTTGAAAGAGTTAAGCTGGTCTATTACAGAGTCACTTCTCAGAGATTAGTGACTATGATGAAATCCGTGTGAAAGTAGACCCAGTGAACATGGAAGTGGCTTTCTTTCAGTTCTTACACTGGTTGTACTGTGGTCTGGGCTTCTGCTTCTTGCTCTTTGCTGGCCTTTGGTAGGTGGGTCTTCCATCAATGCTCCAGTAGTACTTTGTCCTGATCTAGATAGTCTTGTAAATCTTAATTCATATTGTGCTCTTTCCACATGACTTTGACTGTTTTCCATGCTTTCTCCTCTGGGGAGTCTTGTAGAAGGTGCATATTTAATATCTGGATTTAGATTCCCATTATTAATATTAAAATTAGTTTCTGAATTGAATCTGAAGACATTGTGTGGATTAACCTGGCTACTTCTCTCCAAAGTTGGTGTTCTTTTTGCTCACTTGTCTCATTTTCAATTGGTTCGAAAGAGTTAAGCCAGTTTATTAAAGAGTCACATCATCTGAAGAGTCTCCTTTATCTGTTAACCAAAAAGAGGGAAACTCAAGACCCTGGCCAATTGGGTCAGTGGTAGAGTGTCAGCCCAGTGTGTGGAAGTTCCAGGTTCAATTCCTGGTCAGGGCACAGAGGAAAAGCACCCATCTATTTCTCCATCCCTCCCCTTCTCACTTCTCTTTCTCTCTCTCTCTTCCTCTCCTGTAGCCATGGCTTGATTGGAGTAAGTTGGCCCTGGTGCTGAGAATGGCTCCATGGCCTCCGCCTCAGGCACTAAGAAGAGCTTGGTTGCTGAGCAACTGAGCAATGCCCCAGATAGATAGAGCATCACGCCCTAGTGGGCTTACCAGGTGGATCCTGGTCAGGGTGCATACAGGAGTCTGACTCTGTCTCCCCTTTTCTCATTTAATAAGCAAAACAGGCCCTGGCCGGTTGGCTCAGTGGTAGAGCGTCGGCCTGGAGTGCAGGAGTCCCAGGTTCAATTCCCGGCCAGGGCAAACAGGAGAAGCACCCATCTGCTTCTCCACCCCTCCCCCTCTCCTTCCTCTCTGTCTCTCTCTTCCCCTCCCGCAGCCAAGGCTCCATTGGAGCAAAGTTGGCCCGGGTGCTGAGGATGGCTCTATGGCCTCTGCCTCAGGTGCTAGAATGGCTATGGTTGCAACAGAGCAATGCCCCAGATGGGCAGAGCATCGCCCCCTGGTGGGCATGCCGGGTGGATCCCAGAGCATGTGGGAGTCTGTCTGACTGCCTTCCCATTTCCAGCTTCAGAAAAATACAAAATAAAAATAAATAAACAAAACAAAACAAAAAGAGAGAAACTCAGAAAGAAACTACCAGAATCAGAGCCATCACAAAATAGCACTCTGAAACTTTATTTCAGAAATAAACAAAAATGATAATACTCAGATTTTGTAAACAGATGCACATTTATATAATTAATATTTTGTAAACTATGCAAGACATAGTTTACAAGACAAAGCAAGAAAGTTTTAATTCCATCTGAAGAGTGGAATAATCCCAGATAAATTTAGAGAATTGTTTTTTAAAAAGGAATCTGACCCTGGCTGGTTGGCTCAGTGGTAGAGCATTGGCCTGGTGTGCAGGAGTCCTAGGTTCAATTCCCGGCCAGGGCACACAAAAGAGGCACCCATCTGCTTCTCCACCCTTACCCCTCTCCTTTCTCTCTGTTTCTCTCTTCTCCCGCAGCCAAGGCTTCATTGGAGCAAGGTTGGCCCGGGCGCTGGGGATGGCTCTGTGGCCTCTGCCTCAGGTGCTAGAATGGCTCTGGTTGCAACAGAGCAACGCCCCAGATGGGCAGAGCATCACCCCCTGGTGGGCGTGCTGGGTGGATCATGGTCGGGCGCACGTGGGAGTCTGTCTGACTGCCTCCCCATTTCCAACTTCAGAAAAATACAAAAAAAAAAGGAATCTGGAGGATGTCTATTTTCAATATTTCATTATATACACAGCCTTGTGTATTACTGTAGGAGGAATGTCAGAAGACAACATTTTTTTCATTCCACTGTCAAAAAACTAATACAATTAAAGCAAACTCCAGTTAAGGTACAGTGCTTGTTATTTCTTTTTTATTTAAATCTATATAATTTATTCTTTATTATTATTATTAATTTTAATGGGGTGATGTGCTTGTTATTTCAACTTACATTACTATGTAATTCTCATTAGTCTACAACATTACTTTTAGACTTTTGACTTAATTGCTTCTGATTATATAAAGTTGTTTTAAAATATAAGACTACCATAGCCATTACCCAAATATAAAGAAGATTTATAGGTTTAAAGTATTTAAATACTTCTTGTTACCAAGATATTGAATTGACATAAAAGGTTAGTTCAAATGAATAGCATAATACATGTAAGAACATATTTAAGAGCCAAACTATTTTAGTATCCTCTTTATTACATAGTAAATGTCTCTTGAACACACTGGGATATACCGCCAGACCTGAGGTTAGAGCCAAGTGTCTCAACCTTAACAATGCTGATATTTTGGGACTGTCCCATTCTTTGTTTTGGGAGACTATCCTGTGCATTGTGGGGTGTCTAACAGCATTCCTACCCTCTGCCCCTGGATGTCAGTAGCACCCACCCCCTTACCCGTGACAACCAGAAATATATTTACACACTGTCCAGTGCCCCCAGTTGAGAAATACTTGATAAAAATATGAAATATTTGCATTTGCTGACGAGGTAGTCACATGCTTATGTAGAAAAAAAATGATAATTCAGGAAGTAGGAGAATCTTTCAAATGAAGTAGAAAACCAAGGAAAAATATCCATAGGTTATTCCACAGTTTCCCAATTAAAACAACCCAAATGTGAATCAGGAAAAAAAAATGTACCTTGACATTCTTTTTTTTTTTTTTTAATTTTTTTTTCTTTTTTTTTTTTTTTACAGAGACAGAGAGTGAGTCAGAGAGAGGGATAGACAGGGACAGACAGGCACGGAGAGAGATGAGAAGCATCAATCATTAGTTTTTCATTACGCATTGCAACACCTTAGTTGTTTATTGATTGCTTTCTCATATGTGCCTTGACCACGGGCCTTCAGCAGACCGAGTAGCCCCTTGTTGGAGCCAGCAACCTTGGGCTCAAGCTGGTGAGCTTTTGCTCAAACCAGATGAGCCCGTGCTCAAGCTGGCGACCTCAGGGTCTCGAACCTGGGTCCTCTGAATCTCAGTCCGACGTTCTTTCCACTGCGCCACCACCTGGTCAGGCTGTATCTTGACATTCTTACCAAAAAACAAGTAGCCCTGGCCAGTTGGCTAAGTGGTAGAGAGTTGGCCTGGTGTGTGGATGTCCCAGGTTTGATTCTGGTCAGGGCACACAGGAGAAGCACCCATCTGCTTCTCCCCTCTCACTTCTCTCTCTCTTTTCTCCTCCTGCAGCCATTGCTCGAATGGCAAGCAACTTGGCTCCAGGCACTGAGGATAGCTCTCTGGCCTCCACCTCAGGCACTAAAAAATGGCTCTGGTTGCAATAGAACAAGGGCTCCAGATGGGCAGAGCATCACCCCCCTAGTGGGCTTGCCAGGTGGATCCCGGTAAGGGCATATGCGGGAGTCTGTCTCTGCTTCCCCTCCTCTTACTAAAATAAAAAAATAATAAATAAATAAACAAACAAGTAAATGCCAGTTGTTTGTTCATTTGTTTTAATAAGAAGTTACTTAGCACGAAATTAATTTGTGCCACTCTGTATAATCTCTAGCTGGCACTTATTGTTATGAAGTTTCTTTTCCACCCCTTACTATTCCCCTCACAAGCGAAATACCTGCGTTTTCATCTGAGTTTTCCAGTAGGTTTTCTTTAGCTAGTTGAAATCTTCTCCACAATTACTCTTCTGTACTTTCACCTGGTTGCCTAGCAAATTGTTATCCCTCATAAACTTGTAATCTCCTTCTCTCAGGTTATTTACAAATCCATAGAAATCTTCTGCACCAGTTGGTTTATCTGACTTCTGCGCTGGGCTGCAGAGTCATACCTTTCATTGCCAGAAACTGAGTTTTCCATCTCGATGAACAAGTGTAAAACTATCTGACCTTACAAAATGGTGTTGACAAACAAACAAATCCTTTCTGCATCTGCGGACTGTTTCTCACCTCTCCCTCCCCCACATTCTGCAGCTTCTGGTGAGTCACTTGTTGAGACCCACCTGTATATCAAGCATGCTAGTCACTGTTGCCTAGGCAACCATGATGTTCCCCATTGTTACCAAAGTAGGACAGCGTTCAGGTTAGGTTTCATTTCATCCCAAACTGGGAAACGTAAAGGAGGGCTTATTGTGTACCAAGCATAATCCCTCACCTTCTTCAACCCCCATGGGCCTATTCTCAGGCTCCTGGGAGACCTTTTCAGGCTCTGATCTGCTCTAGTTATTTCTATGTTAAATTTCAGAACCCAGGGGCCGCTAGATACATATATATGACTGCCTTCTTCAAAATATCATGCTCCAGTCATCCTACTTAAAGGTGACAATTCTCATTTTCAGGTGCCCATGGGGACATCTC
Organism: Saccopteryx leptura; assembly: GCF_036850995.1. Taxonomy (NCBI): domain Eukaryota; kingdom Metazoa; phylum Chordata; class Mammalia; order Chiroptera; family Emballonuridae; genus Saccopteryx; species Saccopteryx leptura. The sequence goes on from NC_089505.1 coordinate 352,890,618, forward strand.
TCTTTTCTGTTTGCAATTCTTTAAACCATAGACACTCACTAAGAAAGCCACAATTTTTTTTTATAAATAAATTTTTATTATAATGAGGTGACATCAATAAATCAGGGTACATATATTCAAAGAAAACATTTCCAGGTCATCTTGTCATTTAGTTCTGTTGCATACCCATCACCCAAAGAGAGATCGTCCTCCGTTACCCTCTATCCAGTTTTCTTTGTACCCCTCCCCCCCTCCCCTCCCCATCTTTCCCTCCCCCCACCCCCCGTAACCACCCCACTCCTGTCCATGTCTCTTAGTCTCGTTTTTATGTCCCAACAATGTATGGAATCCTGCAGTTCTTGTTTTTTTCCGATTCACTTATTGCATTCCGCATACTGTTATCAAGATTCCACCATTCTGCTGTAAGTGATCCGATGTCATCATTTCTTCTAGCTGAATAGTATACCATGGTGTATATGTGCCCCATCTTCTTTATCCAGTCTTCTATTTTTTTTTTTTTTACAGAGATTGAAAGCCTTTAAGCAAACTCTTGGCCAATACAACAAGAATCCATAAAAGAGTAGTGTCCTTAACATGTTCACCAAGTCCAAGTTGGCCCCATCACCATGCCAAATCCCTGAAAAATGCAACCCAACTACAGTTCAGTCTGTTAGGAGCTGTCACAGGGAGCAGGAGTCCAGAAAAGTCCACATCCAGGAAAAGTCCTCATGACACTGGAATTCTTGTCACCATTCTATACTTTGCAGCTCATGTCCAAGTCCCAGTGACCACTGCTTCTAGCTGGTAATGATTCAGGTAGACTGGAAAAGCCATTTGCAGCATGCATGGATATGGAGCTTCTGTTCTCCTCTGCCTGGAGAGATGAGACCAGGTTGCTCTTCCCTGGAGCTCTGTGACTATGGCATGGTAAAGAGAACCTTGGGATACACTAAGCTGGGTGGCAAAGGTAGATTCATAATAGAAGTTGGCAAAAGGGGGAAAAGAGAGCTCTAAATTAGGAGTAGGTCCCAGCCTGAAATATGAGTGGGGCATTGAGGTAGGAGGGATAAAGGAAACACTATATATTAAGCAAAGCAGCAGAAAATAGGACTATCAACACCCACAACAGAGATCTTTGAGGGAAGAATAAAAAACCTGACTATTCAGGCAAAACATAGTTAAGTGGCCCTTGTGCAAATGAGATCAGTTTATCTGCTTCTTGGAAGAAATACCCTAGGCTCATCCACAGTGTCGTAGATGGGGCCGACGGCCCTGGGCACCTTCAGCCTTCAGTGGCAAACCCCAGCATTCTGGGCAAGGTTAGGTCATAGGTGGCTGGAGCAGGGCTGGAAGAGACTGAACCCTCCCTTAGAGGAGCGAGGGAAAAGCCTACCTTCCAGTGTCCCTGTTTCCTCACAGCAGAGGCATGTAAGCCTGGCAGGCTTTAGCTCAATGACCTTCCTTTCCACTATTGAAGCAGGACCCAGATGGCATCCTATGAGACCCCTTTGGGGCGTTGGAGCCTTTAAGGGTGTATCCTAAAAGCTGGTAGTTCCCCTGATCTCTATTGGGCTTTTTCTGCCTCTAGGTATCTTAAAAGCCATGCTCAGAAGATCTCGCTGAGGGGTTTGAGGATCCCTATCCGCCTATATAAATCTTTTCTATATATCTGGAGCTATTTGGAAAAAGACAAAACAGTGTTATTAGCTGGATCTAATAAAGAAGGTAGTAGTTTGCAGGCAAAAAAGATTTGGTGTCTACTGTTCATCAGCATTCAAAAGAAATGTAATTTTTTTTTAAGTAAAAAGCATGATATGGTAGACCCGTAGGAGTTCCAGGATATGACTACCCCCTTTAAAAAAAATTTTTTTTTAATTGACCTTAAAATGTTTGCTGAATACACTTTAATAATACCTTAACTTTAAAGATTGTAAGCATGACAAAATACAGTAAATGCTTTTGCTCCATATGCAGGAGCATTTTCAGTTTAGCCAGTTTAGGAAATCCAATAATAGAACAGTGCATACAGACAATGAGCTATAACATGCTTAGCAGCCTCTCCTGTTCTGACAGAGGTTACTATAGATCCGAAATATGTAACTACTGTAATGTGGACATACGACTGTTTGCCAAATGAAGGTATATGAGTAACATCCATCTGCCAAAGTTGTCCTGGTAGGGGTCCTTGAGGGTTAACTCCAAATGAAGGGGCAGTATAGGACCCCTTGGACAGGATTTCCCAATCTGCCGTGCTGCTTCCTGGGAAAATTGAAACTGTTTACACCAGGCTGCAGCGTTCTGGTGATGAATAGTATGAGACTGACTTGCTCGGTCTGTCATGGTTGCTCCATATAATTTTCTTTTGGGTAGCTTGATCAATAAGGGCATTCCTAGGCCCTGGCCGGTTGGCTCAGTGGTAGAGCATTGGCCTGGTGTGCAGGATTCCTGGGTTCGATTCCCAGTCAGAGCACACAGAAGAAGCGCCCATCTACTTCTCCACCCCTCCCCCTCTCCTTCCTCTCTGTCTCTCTCTTCCCCTCCCGCAGCCAAGGCTCCACCAGAGCAAAGCCACCCCGGGCACTAGGGATGGCCCCATGGCCTCTGCCTCAGGTGCTAGAATGGCTCTGGTTGCAACAGAGCAACATCCCAGATGGGCAGAGCATCCCCCCCCCCCCCTGTAGGCATGCCAGGCGGATCCCGGTCAGGCACATGTGGGAGTCTGTCTGACTGCCTCCCCATTTCCATCTTCAGAAAAATATAAAAATAAATAAATAAATAAAAGAAAAAATACAACAACAACAACAAAAAAAAGGGCATTCCCTTGTGCTAAAGCTCCAGGGAGCATGGAGTGAGCTTGAGTATGTCCTATGAAACATGGAGCTCTATGTTGACATATAAGTCTTTGAAGAAGGAGGAACTGCTGAAATAGTTCATCAGCATTTGTCCCTAAGACAGCAATCTTTACAGGAAAGCCACAATTTTTGATAATTCACAAGGGCCATAGCTGAATCTGTTTAATTGTGTTCTCTCCCTTTTATAATGGCTTCCTCTTATGTTATATAATCCTTCAGTCTTTTTGTTTTAAAATAAATAAATAAAGTAATACATTAATTATAAATTTGTCTGGTTTTCTCTTACCCAGAGAATTCCTTAAGGAATTGTTGGGAAAATCAGTGTATAAAATTTGTGTTTCTTGAGTTTTCTCACTTTTATTGTTAAAAATGGTGCTGGGCAACGCCAGATATGTGATCTGTGAAATTGCTAATTACCTTCCTGCTTGGGAAGGGCCATTGTTAATGTTGGTTGGAGGAGGGGTTTTTGTGCCGAAAAGCTTTGAAAGGAGAGGAAGGAGGAGAAGAAGAAGAAAGCCATTTTTGCAGAGTGAGAGCAGGGAGGAAGAGGGCTAGAAAGCAGGAAGCCAAGATGGCAGGTGCTGAGGAGAAGCCAGTCTGTGAAGAAAGGAGAAGGGAGAAGGTGTGCAGATGGGCTACCAGAGGTGACTGAGACTGACTGGGAGGGGCCTTTGATTCTAGGAAAAACTGAATGTGTCAGTGGCTTTGTGAGCTCTGAGTGAAAGGGAAGTGTTTTCCATCTGTGTGTGTTTTTCTCGCTGGCCAGTGCGAGGCTAGAATAAAGGAATGGCCCACCATTTTTGGCTCCACTGTTTTTTTACCGTCTGCCCGAATCCAATGGGAACCTGCATGTGCATGATGGTGACAATGGCAACTACTGGCCTTACAGGAAATCTCTATATATGTATCCTGTTTTGTTTTTATTTACCCCTCTCATAAGTATTATAAATATTAAACACAACTAGCCAAGCACTTTTTACTTTTCTTTCATTTTTCTGAAGCTGGAAACAGGGAGAGACAGTCAGACAGACTCCCGCGTGCGCCCGACCGGGATCCACCCGGCACACCCACCAGGGGGCGACGCTCTGCCCATCCTGGGCGTCGCCATGTTGCGACCAGAGCCACTCCAGCGCCTGAGGCAGAGGCCACAGAGCCATCCCCAGCGCCCGGGCCATCTTTGCTCCAATGGAGCCTTGGCTGCGGGAGGGGAAGAGAGAGACAGAGAGGAAAGCGCGGTGGAGGGGTGGAGAAGCAAATGGGCGCTTCTCCTGTGTGCCCTGGCCGGGAATCGAACCTGGGTCCTCCGCACGCTAGGCCGATGCTCTACCGCTGAGCCAACCGGCCAGGGCCGCCAAGCACTTTTTAAACAGATCCATCTGAGTTATTTTGCCTACCGTAATGAGTGCTGACTTTGCTGATTTTGTTCCCAGTATGTTAGTGCAGCCAGTATGGCTTGGTAAAAATGATGTTCATTTGCAATCTTATCTGAAGACCTCTGGGAATTTCTGGACTCATTAATATCAATATTACCTGTCCCACTTAACAGTTGCTTGGAAATTCTTCACTCAAGTTGTTCATGTAAAGACAAAATTTGGCTGCTAAATTTGAGACAGTATTTCATTTGACTTATTTAATAATTAATTCATTGAATATAAATTGAATCAGTTACTGCCCTAGCCACTAGAGATATGTTAACTGTTGCAGCAGTCTTTACTCCCAAGTAATTCACACTCCAGGTGAGGGAAACATCACATAGAAACTATCAAAATACAATATATTATATGCTGTAATTGATTTATATATGTCATATTATGTAAGTGTGAGAACTGTGTGATGACTCATGGGAGTTGGGAAATCTTTCACAGAGCTATTAAATTTAAATCTGAATCTTTAAATATTATTACGAGTTTCTACAGATGGAAAGTGGCAGCTGGATATGTGTTGGTGAAGGGAGACTATGTCAGACAGAAGGAATAGACTTAAATGCCCTTGGCTTGTTTGGGCATCTGTGGCCACAATTTTCAGGTTGGGGTGGAAATGTTGTGAAATTAATCCCAGAAGAAATAACTAACACAGTATAAAATGTGTGTGTAAGAAATAGGGCATTGGTTAAGTTGTTTTGTTATTTATTTGAGAAAAAACAGTGGCTTTTTGGGGGGAGGTGGGGAGTTTTGCCTTCTCAGCACCCACCTGGTGAGTTTATGATAACAGTACCCTCATTTTTCTGGGGGAGAAACCCATTCTCCAATCTTTGTCCAGTGGGTTAGGTTTAGCTGTATTCACTGTCATGGTTAAAGGAAGGGACATCATGCAGCCATGTCCAGTGAACATATAATATCTCAGATTGCTGTTTCTGAATGGACGTAGAATATTTAAAACCATCACATTAGTAAAAGGAGTTGACTAAGGAGCATATAGGAAAGTAAGTTTTCTACACTTCATTCAAACTGGTGAAATGACTTAACAGTAAAGTGATAAATTATTCAAATCTAATATAATACCAAGGAAAGCACTAAAAAGCTTTACAAAAGGGTACAGTAAAAACACCCTAGATAAATAAATGTGATATTTTAAAGAATGTTTAATGACCACAAAATGCAGTAAAAAAACAGAAATAAAAGGAGAGAGAATATGGAGAAAAAAATAAAATAACAGCCTTAATCCTAAATATATTAATAATTAGATCAATATAAATGCTCTAAATATATCAATTAAAAGACAACTATTTGTTGAATGGATAAAAATGACCTAATCATAGGTTGTCTAAAACAAACTTCAAATATGATATAGGCATAGTAAAGGTAAGATGATGGAAAAAATGTATCATGCCAACATTAATCAAAAGAAAGCAGGAATGGGCATATTAATATTAGATAAAGGAGAATTCAGAGCAAAGAAAATCACCAGAGACAGAGTGAGACATTTTATAGTGATAAAGTGGTCAATCAACAAAGCCACCTAGCTATTCTAACTGTGTATGCCCCAGTAACAAACTTGAATTTATGTGAAGAAAAATTCATAAAACTTAAAATGACAAATAAATAAATACACAATCATAGTTGGAGACATCAATTTCCCTCTCTCAACAGTTGATAAAACAACTAGAAAGAAAATTGACAGGGTTAAAAAGGAACTGAGCAACAACATCAATCAGTAGGATCGAATCGACATTTATAAAACATTTCACCCATCCACAGCAAAATACACATTTGTTTTAAATGCCTGTAGAATATATAGATTGTATCCAGAGCTATCAACAAATCTCAACAAGTTTAAAATCATTCGGAATACCTTCTCCAATCACAATGGATTCAAAATAGAAGTCCAGCCATAAAGATAACAAGAAAAATTCCAACTACTTGGAAACTAAACAACATACATCTAATAACTCATGGATCAAGGAGGAAGTCTTGAAAAAAATTAAAAGAAAAATGGAAAAAGGACTAAAAAAAGAAAAAACTCATGGACTTGGACAACAGTGTGGTGATTACTAGGGGTGAGCAAAGGGAAGGGAGGAGGTATAGGGGTGATAGATGGTGATGGACAGGGACTTGACTTGGGAAGGAGTGGCGAACACACAGTACAGTGTACAGAAGATATGTTGAAGAATTGTGCACCTGAAACCTGTATAATTTTGTTAACCAGTGTCACCACAATAAATTCAATTAAAATGTTAAACGGCAACAACAACAAAATAAACATGCATACATTGAACTAAATGAATGTGAAGATATAAACTGTCAAGTTGTATGGGACACAGCTACATCAGTGCTGAGAAGGAAGTTCGTAGCTAAATTCAAACATTATGAAATAGGAAATGTCTCCAATCAATAACCTAAGCTTCCTCTTGAAGACCCTAGAAAAATACAAGCAAAATAAACCTGAAGCATGCAGAATAGATTAAATAATCTAATGAACCAACATAATAAAGCAGAATACTGAATATATTCAATCACCCAAATAAAGTTGGTCACAACCATTAAGTTGTACTTCTGCCATTATGTCCCCACAAAAGGCAGTTTTTGATAGTGTGGGTATTCATTTTATTGTGGATATTCAGTTAGAGGATAAAATAAATTTGCCATTTCTAACAATATGTTCTTCATTCTCTCTGTCACAGGATCTAAAGTTTTTAACATAGTTCTATATTTGCTGAAAATATTTCAAATCTGGTTAGAGGCAAAAAAGGAAAGAACCATAAGGGCCTTCCAAAGTGTTGGTCAAATAAGTTTTTAAATATGATATATATGTTTGCTCGGTTATAGTTTGTATTGGGTTTGGGGGACAGGCTGTAAGCAAGCCGAGTCGTTATAGCCTAAGGCAGGGGTAGTCAACCTTTTTATACCTACTGCCCACTTTTGTATCTCTGTTAGTAGTAAAATTTTCTAACCGCCCACGGGTTCCACAGTAATAGTGATTTATAAAGTAGGGAAGTAACTTTACTTTATAAAATTTATAAAGCAGAGTTACAGCAAGTTAAAGCATATAATAATAATTACTTACCAAGTACTTTATGTCGGATTTTTGCTAAGTTTGGCAGAATAAATCTTTGTAAAACAACTTACTATAGTTAAATCTATCTTTTTATTTATACTTTGGTTGCTCTGCTACTGCCCACCATGAACGCTGGAACGTCCACTAGTGGGCAGTAGAGACCAGGTTGACTACCACTGGCCTAAGGCTTAGTTTTAAGACTAAGCTTTTCCTCACACCCCTGACTCATTGCATGATGTGGGGTGGTGCACTCTCATGAGGAATCCCATCATGCCTCACATAAGTGACTTTGTATCGACGACTTCCTTGTTTATGTATTGGATTAAAGGTTTGATTTCTACACTATAAAATGGGGCAGACCGGGAGCTTGCTCCCTCTTGGTTCCTGAGATTAGCATTAGAGGAGAGAGCAGAAAAAGGTCACGTGGAGGAGAGGAGAGTCAGCTAAGGTGGCAGAGTGCTGCAGGAGAAGCCAGTTTGTGCAGAGTTTGTGCAGAGAGAAGGAGATGGGGAATAGAGGTGAATAAGGCTAGTGAGCTAGAAACCTTTGATTCTAGGAAACTCGGATAAGTCAGTAGCTTTGTGAGCACTGAATGAGTGGGTTTTGGAGCCTAGTGTGTACTTTTACTTGCCCGCCGGGCGCAAGGTAGGATTAGAGGTAATGGCCCACCAGTTCTTGGCTCCGTTGTTTCATTACCATCTGCCCGAATCCTATGCAAACCTGCACTGGCCAGGAGGCTGTGATGGTGGCCATGGCTGCTGGCTTTACACAAAGCAAGCTGTGGGCCCTGCCCATCGGTGAGTTCCACATGAGGAGAGGAAGCAAAAGATAGCCTGCCATTCCTGAGTGAAAAAAAAACAATGAAATAAAAACAGTCTGAGTAGTTCTGCTTTTGTGGCATAGTAACTCTGCCCACTAAGAAAACACAGCCCAGTGAATGTCTGACTGTAACCATTCCATGCCTTAGAACCAGCCATCCTGGAGCTGCTTTTCCTGGCTTGGCGAAGGCTTTCTTAAATCTCTTTGAATGCAATAAAACAGGGGTCCCCAAACTTTTTATGCAGGGGGCCAGTTCACTCCCTCAGACCGTTGAAGGGCCGGACTATAAAAAAAACTATGAACAAATCCCTATGCACACTGCACATATCTTATTTTAAAGTAAAAAAAACAAAACAGGAACAAATACAATATTTAAAATAAAGAACAAGTAAATTTAAATCAACAAACTGACCAATATTTCAATGGGAGCTATGCTCCTCTCACTGACCACCTATGAAAGAGGTGCCCCTTCCGGAAGTGCGGTAAGGGCTGGATAAATGGCCTCAGGGGGCCGAATGCGGCCCGTGGGTCGTAGTTTGGGGACCCCTGCAATAAAATGAAAGAGTGAAGATACCAAAGATGAGCCAGAGAATTTCTTAAAATGTCACTTTATTCCTATTCAGTATTCAGATAAACCTGAGGATTTTTTAAAATGTCAATTTATTTCTATTCAGTTGCTGCCTGCTTCCAGACCTCTGTGGAAGGCAAGGTTCCCTTTGAAGGAGGAGAAACAAGAAGAATGCAGAGGAGAGAGGTGCCTGCAATGCTTAGGGTCTCTCGCTCCAGCCCATCTCAGTCAGCGTTCTTGACTGAGGGAACAAGGGCAGACAGGAAAGTTGGAAAAACTAACAAACCACTTCTGTGAACCTTACTTGTTATCAGTTCCTTGAAATGAACTTGCAGCTCCAGCAAGAAGAATAAGTAATAAAATGATCAAGGACAGACCCTCCTGCCTCCTCTTCCCCTCCCCTCCCCTCCCAAAGGCACGAAAGTCACGTAGGCCTGCAAACAAAGAAGTCATAGAAATCAGGCATTTGTCCCGTGAAAGCTAAAGCTGTAAAGAAATATAAGATGTGAGAAATCTAACTTAGGGGAGCTTGTGTTTTGTTGACTCTGTTAGGGACGCGCAGCTCTGCTGCTAAATAAATCCTACTTCCTTCATCACGTTGTCTGGGAGTGTTTGTCCTCCTTTGACTCCTGCCAGACTTTGAGCATCTGACAGCGTTGGACCTGGTCTGAGCCCCGCTCTTGGCGGTATGCAGGTGGATATAGAGTGCTCTGCTCAGGCCTCCCAGCCAGCCTCTGTGGGACCGACTCAGCGTCTCCTCTAGCCTTGATGTGAAGGAAAAGGGTGGAAAATAATCTCACCTTTGTATTTACTATCCCTTTAGGAAGTAACTGCATTCATGGCAAACAACTAGGGGGTAGTGGTGGTCAAATAAGTTTGTAAATGTCATGTATATTGGGTGTGGGAGACAGGCTGTAAGCTGGCAAAGTCCTCATAGCCTAAGGCTTAGTTTTAAGACTAAGCCTTTCCCACCCTTTTAATACTAAGATTTTCTCAAAACTAAGCTTTTCCCCTTGACTATTGCATGATAGGGAGCGGTGCACCCTTATGAGGAATCCCATTTATGCCTCAGATAAGTGGCTTTGTATCAGAGACTTTTTTATTTATATATTGACTTAAAGCCTTTAATTTTCTACACTATAGAATGAAGCAGACTGGGGGCTCTCATTCTTGGTTTCTGCCATTAGCATCGCAGAGGCCTTCCTAATTCCTTGCCCTCATGGGTAAAGCAGGCTTTCTGCTTCTCCCTTGTTTTCTCTTGTGGCTTGCCTATCTTGGTGAGACACCAATAAACAGAATGGCCCACCATCCTTAGACTCAGCCATTTCTTTACTGTCTGCCCGAATTCAATGAGAACCTGCATGTGAATGGCCACAATGGCAGCCCCTGGCCATACAGGTGGTTCTTCTCTAGTACCCACTAGAAACTAAGGAAGCAAGTAAGCACCATCTGTAATAAAAGTCTTAAGCAAGAGATCCTGAAAGGGGTGTGTTTTTAGCTCTTGTGAGTTGATTATTTTCTAGGAAAGAAGCACAGAGATATTCTTTTTTCTCTTGAGGTGATATTGTTATGTGATGGTTACTGGATCTTCTGAAGCATTAATGTATGGCCAGAGGCCACCATAGTGGCCATTCACATGCAGGTTCTTATTGAATTCAGGCAGACGGTAAAGAAACAGCAGAGTTGAAGGATAGTGAACCATTCTGTTTATTGATGTCTCACCAAGACAGGCAAGCCACCAGAAAAGCTAAGGGAAAAGCAGAAAAGCTGCTTTTCCCATGGAAGGCAAAGGATCAGGGAAGAGAGAAAAACAAATCCTCCGGCACCTCTCGGTGGTGGGGGCAAAATCTCCCTTCCAGTAAACATTGGCAAGACAAAGGCCCTTCCCAAGCAGGAAGGTAATTAGCACTTTCACCTGGGCAGTGGTCATTTTTAACAATAAAAGTAAGCAAAACCAGAAAATACAGATTTTTACAAACTTATTTGCCCAACAGTTAGAATAGTCCCTCTTTCTCTAGGAAGTCACAAGATAACAGGATCTAGAGAGACGCAGTGAGTCTACCCTCCAATGCTACTCACTCATGAGAAGAAGATCAGAAATTCTTACTCTGTGGAAATGGGAGGAAATGGCAGTAATCTTCCCATCTCTCCCTCCCCAAGAAAAATATGGTGCCATCATAATTGAGCCAGGTCTAGGAAATAAAAATTAGACATAAGGAAAGAGAGAAGAAACAACATATAAATAGGGGAAAACTAAAGTTCTGGATTCAATTACTATCGTTTTTAGAACACCATAAATATTCATTGGACCAAAGAAAATCATTTGGCTTGAAACACTAAACACTTTGACCAAAGAAAATCATTTCCCTTAAAACACTAAACGCTTTGCTTAATGTTAACTAGAGTAGAAAAGATGCCTTTAGGAGATAGTTGAAAGCAGCTAATTGATACAGTTATTTCTGCATCCCTGCCTCCTCACAGTGTTATCTAACATAAAAGAAGAGCATATGTAGAGCACCGTAAATTTATTTAAAACAAGATATTATACAGGTAATACTATAAATATGTTGTTTGCCTGGATCAAATATTCCATTAGTTAATATGTTTCAGACTTCAAGTAAGAAAAAATTAAAAAAAATTATTTTAAAGAAGAACAGAATGTACTCTAGCATGTAACTAAATGTCTAGAGGGGAGCATACTCTAGCATAAAGCAGCATCAAGATTTCAGTTCCATATTTTTTGATTCTCTTGACTCTGACTTCTGCAATGTTTTGGTTCTATCCACAGACTGGTGACACCATAATCTCAAAATCCCTGCCAGTAGCAATGGACACATGCACTTTTAAAGAAATGTTTATTGGAAGGAAAAGAAAATCTCTCATTCAGCCATGGGGGAATAAAGTATTTCTTTTTAGTCTAATTGGGAACATTTTAAGTCATGTGCCTCCTGCATACTTATGCATAATAAGACTGTGTGAGGTTACACTTTGAAGGGCTGATTTGTTCAGTATTATGGAAGGAACAATAAGGAGGTTGAAAACAGAGCCAATAAAATAAAGAAATAGTCATACATATAACTCAGCATGTGGATGTTTTCTGTATGTTTGCTAAAATAATAATTTTTAAAATGACATTTGACCTCCTCATCCCAGCATTTCGATTTATGACTTACAACTAATATTAAAAAGCATAGTGATCTTGCATTGAAAATATTTGCACAGATTCTAAGAGTGACTTTTATTTTGTATAATAAAATTAATGACATTAATACCTTGTATTGGTGAAATTCAATTATAAATATGAGACTTTGAAATAATATTCTACTGGATTCTGAAAGCCTGTTTAATTTTTTGCCGCCAGGAGTTCAGTTTCTGCCCTGAAGTCCTCCTGCTGCTTTAAAAATATATACGAAACCATGAGTGAAAGGATTATCTTCAACATTTTGTTCAATATAAATAAACAGTATTTTTAGAAAGTTGTTTTAATGCCATAATCTGACATAATTTTCCATTTTTGAACTTTAAACTCCTTTAAGTAATAGTAATAAGATTTGTTTCCCTAGAGTAATTTAAAAAGAATTCATTAATCTTATAAAATGTTTTGATAGGTTAAAATGAAAGGCTCCCATACAGTATGACTGTCTCCACCGGTTAAAGTTATTCTTTAATTAAATTTCAAATGGCAATTTGTTATGCATCACAGTAAAACATTTTACACGCTGCCACTCTAACTTTTTGCTCCTCTCTACCAGTTTTGTTACCATTTAAATGAATACCGTTAAACATGTTGTAGAGAAATCCCACTGGAGAGCATTATTTAGGTCTGTAATCATGAACTACTGAATTCCTTTCGACATACCTCACACGGCACCATTTGTTCTCTGATTTCATTCAAATAAAATATTATAGCAAGAAAATTTGCTAGTCTGATTTTACAGCCATCTGACAACTGTCATCCGATAACCAATGGTAGGCCCTTCCCAATGACTGTCTGGTTTAGAAATATTAATATTTTTGACAAACAGACATCCCTTGAAACTTTTTTTTCAAGAGACAGTTTCTTTTTTGTCATTTACTCGGTAGTAAGAGCTTTAGTACCAGCTGGACCAACAGACAGAAAATCTTACTTGCTCTCTCTAATTGACAACTGGATTGTCACTAATTACACTGATATTTCCTTGATGTTTCTTTTGCCCAAGCAGCTGGGGTTCTTCATATTTAACTAACATTTCTCAACAGGAGATACATCTCACTGACATACCCAGTTCAAATCAAATTGTTTATACTTTCAAAAGAAACAAATGTCAAGATAGCTTCTAGAGTATATAAAAAGGCTTTCGTTTATTTTACTTTGCGAAAGTAGACTACCTTTCACAGAAAACTTATAAACTAGGGTTTTGAACCTGTTCAAAGAAAGGGCAATTGTATCGGCAAACACTAACTAACTTCAAAGTTTCATCAAAGACATCTGTCAGGGAAAAATTCTCTAATTCTGGCAAGTAGTTTTAACTTTATCAATTAGGATTGGGTTTGGCTGCACATAAAAGAAATTTATTGTGTCAATGTAGGTTTCTCCTTGGTTTAAAAAAGAAGTACCACATGGTGAGCGAAGTTGACAGTGGGGGAGGCTAGGCACGTGTGGAGGCAGCGGATATTTGGGGAACCTTTGTACCTTCTCAGTCTTGTTGTCAACCTAATACGGCTCTAAAAAAAAGTCTCAAAAAATGAAAATAAACTTAAAATAATATTTTTAAACCAAAGTAGAACTTTATTTTTGTTCTCATGTAAAACAAGCACAGAGTTAGCTGGAAAGATAGTTTCACAGTCACAGAAGACCCAGACTCCTCTTCTCCATTTTGCCAGTTTAGCATATGGTCCCCAGCCTAGACTCATCTAAAATGGGCTGCTAATGTCCCATCCATCACATCCAAATTCCAGGGAGTAGGAAGGCAGGAGGTAGGAAAAAAAAAAAAAAAAGTAGCCATCACCAAGCTAAGTTGGCTTCTCTTAAGCAGCCTTTCAAGAAGTCCCTTGTAACACTGATACTCCCATGGCCTTGGCTAGACTTTATTGTATGACTACACTGGACTGCACAGAAAGCTAGGAAATGGATTCTCTTTTCTGGGCACATTACTCACCAGAATAAAATTGTGGCTCTGTTACTGAAAAGAAAAGGAGAGATATTGAGTGGCGATCCACAGTCTGTATCATAACCATTATGTGGTGCTTCTGTGGGAAATTTCATGCAGCCATTAAAAATAATGAATGAGAGCTGTGCTAACTGACTTGGGGTATGTATGGGAAGGGGTATGAGGGTGGATTTTTCCCAAGTGTTCGGTGAGAAAAGCAAAAGGCATAGAAGTGATAAAATATGGTTCAATTTTTTAATAACAGAATGACAAAAATCCCTACGTATGTATGCACATATATATGCAAATGATAAACAACTGACTTTAACAACACAGGTTTGAACTGTGTGGGTACACTTGTATGTGAATTTTTTCTTTTTCTTTGTTTTAGATTATACTTATTGATTTTTAGAGAGAGGAGAGAGAGAGAGAGAAAGAGGGAGAGAGAGAAAGAGGAGAAGGAAGTGGGAAGTATCAACTCATAGTAGTTGCTTCCTATATATGCTTTGACCAGGCAAGCCTAGGGTTTTGAACTACCGACCTCAGCGCTCCAGCTTTTATCCACTGCGCCACCACAGGTCAGGCGATTTTTTATTTTTTAAATAAATGCACAGTCAGCCGTCTATCTCCCCAGGTTTTGAATGCCTGGACTCAACCAACCCTGGGTCAAAACCAATATTTTGCATCTGCATTTGGGAATTCGCAGATGAGAAGGGTGGACTGTAAGCCTTATTCTATGTCATTTTATAGAAAGGACTTGAGCATCTGCAGATTTGAGTATTTGAGGGTGGGGTGCCCCTTGCAGATTCTGAGAAACAACCATAGTTAAGATTTTTGGGAGTCAAATGTTATACACGGATTTTTTTCTGAGTGGGAGTCAGCACTCCTAAAACCCAGTTGTTCAAGGGTCAATGTTATAAATAAATGAATATCAAAAAACTGCAAAAAAAACCCCCCACCGAAACTGCAAGATACAGTGTAGGCTGTCAACATGTTATCTTGGGAAAGGGAGAAAGCATGCTTATCTTTGTGTTGTTCCATTGCTCCACTTGCTATAATAGGCATGTGAAAACTATTACATTTGAAAATGTTTGTTTTTAAAATGTAGCAGTTTCCAGATCCATCCTTCAAAATACCTTACATTACATATGAAAATTAACAGTAAGTCAGTCCAGGATGGAATTTATCATAGGGGATCTGAGTGAAGAATTTAATAGGCCCTCAATATGAACCAATATACCTAAGTTGTTTTAAATGATTTATTTATGGAAATTATTTATTTAGAGAATATGTTAGCTAGATAGATAGCATTAGGAAGAACACTGTATTCTTTTTTGAGCTAATGGATGTTAATAAATGTTTATAAATATTTAAATAGAATGTAAGGCAGAATAATATCACAATGCATGTGTTTGCTGAATTATCTGGTATTCTAGCACTTATAAAATTAAACAAATGACCTTTCTGAATTTAATTTAATGTTTACCTATTTAATGACATTTAGGCCATGAATCTTTCATGAAAAATCTTATTTGGGAATTAGTCACACCTTGCAATAATAAATCATTCTCATGTCAACTTGGCTTCATCAAAATTTCATGAACAAAAATCTTCAAAATCATGTACAACAACATCACATTATAAATTATATTTGATTCAGACATAATAAAGAATATGAATATGAAAAAAATGAAGAAAAATAAATTAACCCCCTACCTACATAGCTGAATGTCTATTTGGCATGAAAAATGTTCAGTGCCTGAGAAAAAACTAGTAGCTATCAATGCTGAGACATTATCGATCCTGCACCATAAGATTAAAAATTTTTTCAATTACTATTACAATTTTTAATAATAATATTATAATACTTTCAAAGTAAATTCTCACATTTAAACTTCTATCTAAATCCATTATCCAATAATGGCAATGTTTGGCTTCTGCCTTAGTTGTAACTGGTCATACTTCTCATTTGGCATCAGGCCAAAAAATGTTCAGTGGGCCACTTAATAAAAATGTTGTATTGGATAAACAGTGATGTTTACTGCAAACGGTCATTCAGAAATACTAATATACATAATAATGACTTGCAGAGACTGTAATAAATGTCACTTCCTCTCTAAATAGTAATCCCTCTCCCTCAATACTCATTCTAAATCAGAAATGGGCATTTTAAACCAGCACACCAACATCTTTTACTGCCTGTCCCAGGATCATGTTTTGAGAAACACTGCTGTAATAGAAAACATCTTTAAACTTGATCTTCACCATTATAAACTGTCTTAATGTTTGCATAATAATGGTCAGGCATGCAAATGGCACTGTCATAAACATAAGAGCATGAAATAAATTATTCTGTAGTTTAGTAAATTAAAAACAAAAAAAACTAGAATATGACTCAAATTCTTTTTTTTTTTTTTTTTTATGACTCAAATTCTTAGTCCTGGACCACATTTTTCTTAGTAGTGAAATGTGACCAATGTGTGTGATGGAACTGGTAGATAAAGTTGTGAGCCTATTTTTATAAACGTTTTTACTATTTTTGCAAAGCTGAAGTGGTATAATTTCTTTCTCTGTGGTGGGTGTATATTCAGAGTGGGGGGTTGGCACGCAGAAATAAAGACAGGATTCAAATTGGAAAGTAGTAAGTAATTATACTCAAGAACCATGAGCCCAGTCCTACAATAACTCTTCATGGCTTCCAATACCTAAATTTATTTTCTGTTAAATGAAAGCAGTCATCTAAGTGATGTTGTGTTGGGAATCAGGACATTATAGAATATCTTAGTTCCAATTCCATAAATCTGTATTTTCAAATAAAATCCCCAAGTGCAAATAATACATCTCAATCACTTTGTAAATCATTTTTCTGTGTTGGTTCTTTCTCTCAATCTTTAGCCAAAACTAGATCTGGGATGGATTCCAGGCCAGGACAAAACTGCAAAATTCCATACTCCCCATTCTTTGGTTATTTTGCCTTGAAGTGGATATTTGGCAATTAGCCACCGGGGAACTCAAAATTTTCTGATTTGCTCTCTTCATTAATCAAATTGACCAAGGAATTTCTAAACTTTCACTTAGCTTTGTACCTTCCTGTTACTAACCCAGTATGTAGTCTTCCTGCCTCAGAAACTAGAGACATAAGAAGGGTTCTAAAAACAATCTAGTCCTGCCAACCTGTTTGACAGTTTGGAAGCTGAGCCCAGCTGTCTTGAGGAGTTGTTCGAAGTCAAATGGCTCGAGTTAGGGGCAGAAGTAGGATTCTAGTTTAGGGATCCTGCTCTTGAGAGTTTCTCCCAAAATACACGCATGTGAGTAATTTAAGATGGTCTTAAAGGGAGGAGGAGCAAAATCGTAGGACTCTGCCCTGACATTTGGCTCCTAATTATTAATAGTAGTTCCAATGCGGGGAGGAGGGAGTTGGGGTTTGCAAGAACGTTTAAAATTAAGGCAGTTGATCAGGATTCCAGTGTCGGTTCTGACACTAAATAACGTGCCCTTTGTAAAGATTCTTAACATTTAAATTCTTTATAGGAAGATAATCAGTACAAAGCTGCACAGGCAATTAGCCAATATACTTTGACCCCTTTCCTCCCCTCACTTGGGAATTATAAACATCAAAGATATAGGGTAAATTACCTAGGATAGTGCCTATAACATATTAAGGCTTAAAATTATCACTATTACTACATCGCCAATTTTTGAAAGGCTCACTGCTTGCCCAGTAACGCATTAAACCCAGTGTCGACGTCCTCTCATCTAGTCTATAACTGCGCATGTGCGTCCCTATGAGAACTCGCGCACTCAGGGGTTTTCCTGTCTAGGCGCAAGCTCCGCCCCCAAGGGCGCGCCCCTTAAAGCGCGGGCACCGTGTTGAGGCGCGCGCTCGTCTGGGGGTGACGTAAACGAGAAAGCTGGCTGACCCGGGAGGTGGGGGCGTTTGCTTCCGGGACCAAGGGAGCTTCGTTTCCGGGAGAAGCCGACATCAAAGTTAGACGGCGGTGAGGGGTGTGTTCGCGGTCCCTCGTGGTCTCGTGGCCTCGGTCCGTGGAAGCCAGGCATGAAGATCACGAGGCAGAAACACGCGAAGAAGCATCTGGGCTTCTTCCGTAACAACTTCGGAGTCCGCGAGCCGTACCAGGTCCTGCTGGACGGTACCTTCTGTCAGGCGGCGCTGCGGGGTCGCATCCAGCTGCGGGAGCAGCTGCCCCGCTACCTGATGGGGGAGATACAGCTGTGCACCACCAGGTGGGCCTGCGGGATGGGGCTGTGGCTCCGGGGATCGGCGGGGTCGGGAGAGGCGCGGCCGCTGCTCCCAGGCCCCCTGGGCGAGCCCACGAGGGGTGACAGTTCAGCGGTGGCGCCGAGGAGGTCGGGGAGTATCTACGAAGTAGCGGAAAGTACGATGCCCTGAAATAGTCGCTTGTCTGGCGACTTGAGACCACGTGCTTTGTAGTCCGACGGGACTTTGAGTTCTGGTCCCCGTCCTACTAACTCTGTCATTTACGGCCAGTTTTTAACCTCTCCGAGCCTTGGATTTCTACCTGTAAAAAAGAGACCGTAAGTGCTTGTAAGGTCGCCAAAGTATCAAAGGAGGAGGTGGTAGGATATATGTAGAGCCTTTGTTGGTATCTGAAACTTACCGCCTTTATTTATTTGTTTATTTATTTCAGCAAGAGAGACAGGGACAGACAGGAAGGGAGATGAGAAGCATCAATTCTTCCTTGCTGCGCTTCTAGTTCATTGGTTGCTTTCTCATATGTGCCTGGAAGGGAGGGGGCTCCAGCAGAGCGAATGACCACTGGCTCAAGCCAGTGACCTTTGGGCTCAAGCCAGCCACCGTGGGCCATGGGGTCATGTATATGATCCCACGCTCAAGCCAGCGACCTCAGGGTTTTGGGTCTGGGTCCTCTGCATCCCAGGCTGACGCTCTATCCTATCCAGTACGCCACTGCCTGATCAGGCTGAAACCTATTGCCTTTAAGTGGGTGCTATTATTCGAATGGCTTTTTCTACTTTAAATAATAAACTTCGAGCTTCCCAGCTTCCCTGTGAAGTAACATCTTCTATTTCCAAAGAAAAACAAGTTAGACTTGAGATTACAGACTTGCCCAGGGTCATCTGTTTATTCGTCTGTTATGTTTCCAGCCATACGCCAAGCACTTCTGTAGCCACTGAAGATAACTGGGCAGACAGGACAACTCCCAGCCCTCGTGGCAAGAGCGCGCCTGTGTCAGCCTCCAGCTGGTGCCCTTTGACTCCGGTTCAGTGTCCTCTCATCAGTGTGGAAACACTTAGGATGAACCTTGTGAGGATGGGAAGGAGGTTGAAATCATGAAGATTTCACAGAGGAGGAAACATTGGGGCCCAGTCACCGTTCAGTCCTGAGGGGAAGGACTATTTTGAGTGACTGAAATAAGTGACACTTACTGTTGTGAGGCTCTTTTGAACAAAGGAATGGAGTTGTGAAGTGCCTGGGAAAGAGATTAGGGCTCAAAGTATAGTTGGAAATGAAGCTTGGAAAAAGGTAAAATTGAGCCCTGGTTGGGTTGCTCAGTTGGTTGGAGTATCTTCCTGATACACCAAGGTAGTGGGTTCGATCCTGGGTCAGGGCACATACAGAAACAGATCGATGTTTCTGTCTCTGCCTCTTTCTTACTTCCTCTTTCTGTAAAATCAGTCAATCAATAAATTGAGGCTAAATCATCAAGAACCATTATTAAGCCTGATCAGGCGGTGGCGCAGTGGATAGAGCGTTGGACTGGGATGCCGAGGACCCAGGTTCAAGACCCCAAGGTCACCAGTTTGAGCATGGGCTCATCGGGTTCAAGCAAAAGCTCACCAACTTGGATCCAAGGTCTCTGGCTCGAGCAAAGGGTTACTCGGTCTGCTGAAGGCCCACAGTCAAGGGCACATATGAGAAAGCAATCAGTGAATAACTAAGGTGTCGCAACGA
Organism: Saccopteryx leptura; assembly: GCF_036850995.1. NCBI lineage: Eukaryota > Metazoa > Chordata > Mammalia > Chiroptera > Emballonuridae > Saccopteryx > Saccopteryx leptura. Next base: position 352,910,412 of record NC_089505.1, read on the forward strand.
AAAACTGATGATTGGTGCTTCTCATCTCTCTTTGTTCCTGTCTGTCTGTCCCTATCTATCCCTCTCTCTGTAAAAAAAACCAAAAAACAAACAAACAAACAAAAACCCCAAAAAACCATTATTAAGAAACTTAGTAGGTTTTTTTCATTGTACAGTATTACTTTAAAAAATATTTTCTTGAAAAAAGAAAGTTAAATGACCCATAGCACCACACTGGTGAGTAACCACTGTTGACATGTGCTGTCCCATACATTCAGTTCTTTACAGATACCACACGGAAACTCTGTGCATATAGTGTCAGTGGTCTGCTTTTCTCCCATAATGCTACTCTGCGAACAGCTTTCCATATTCAGAGCTGCTCCAGCAGTGCCTCAGACACCCAGGTTATAGACACTCCAAAATGTCTCAGCCTTCAGGGATGCCTGACAAGCCCTTAGGTAACCTGTGTCTCTGTGTAGGTTGCTTCTGGCGACAGACAGCTTGTCCATTTATACCCACATGCCATAGACATATGAACATTTTTAATACAGTGCTATGATACAAAAAAGGTTGAGAAGTACTGCAGGAAGTGATATTCTACAGCATTTTCCCCTAAAGAATTTAACTTATGGGATATTTCATACATACACCAATTAAAATAGTGTAATGAAATGTCCATCACCCAGCTTTTGCAATTATCAGCGTGGACAACCTTGTTTCATTTAGCCTTCCCCTATCCTTATTGATAGTTTATTTTATTTATTTAATTATTTTATTTATTTTTGTATTTTCCAAAGCTAGAAGCGGGAAGGCAGTCAGATTCCCACATGCGCCCGACCGGGATCCACCCGGCATGTCCACCAGGGGGACAATGTTCTGCCCATCTGGGGCGTTGCCATTCTAGCGTCTGAGTCGGAGGCTATGGAGCCATCCTCAGTGCCCAGGCCAACTCTGCTCCAATGGAGCCTTGGCTGTGGGAGGTGAAGAGTGAGATACAGAGGAAGGAGAGGGGGAAGGGTGGAAAAGCAGATGGGCATCTCTCCTGTGTGCCCTAACCGGGAATCAAACTTAGGACTTCCACACGCGGGGCCAACGCTCTACTGCTGAACCAACTGGCCAGGGCTATTTTTTTTATTTTGCAAGAGAGAGAGAGAGAAAGACAGACAGATAGACAAGGAGGGAGATGAGAAGCATCAACTCATATTTACGGCTCTTTAGTTGTTCATTGATTGTTCTCTCATATGTACCTTCACCAGGGGGCTCCAGCCGAGCCAGTGAGCCTTTGCTCTCAAGCCGGTGACCTTTGGGCTCAAGCCAGCGACCATGGGGTCATGTCTGTGATCCCACACTCAAGCCAGCGACCCTGTGCTTAAGGTGGCGAGCCTGTGCTCAAGCCAGTAACCTTAGAGTTTGAACCTGAGTCTTCAGTGTTTTAGGCTGACACTCTATCCACTGAGCCACCAACTGGTCAGACCTGATAGTTTATTTTAAAGCATTTAGTCTGTCAATTCTCAGTGTGTACCTGAAGAGATAAAAGAGCCTTCTTAATGTCAGAATTCAAACAAGGGACATACATTGCATTTGTTTTCTGTCTCTTAAGCCTTTTTAAGACTAACAGTTACCTCCCCCAATGTTTGAAATACACTATCTATATTTTTAAGAAATCAAATCACTTGTTTTTCTATAGAATATATTTGCTGCCATTAGTGGTTAGATCTAGATACTTTACTCACATTCAGGTTTGAAGAAATTGGGAGTTAGCGTAATTTGAGGAAGTAGAGCAGCAGAATGCTATCAGACAGGATAACTCTTTTAGGAAAAAAAAACTGCAGCAAGGTGAAGGTATGTAGGAGAAATAAGAGAGTGAAGGCAGGCAAAGCTGGTTGGTGGTGGTCTAATCACGAAGTAATGTGATCCTGAACCTGGGAGAGGAAGAACAAAGCTAAGGGTGCTGCCAGCAGACGTTACTGAGATAGAGCCAGCCGCTGAGATAGGACTAACAGCTGACGGGCTAGGGGTCAGGGGGAGCAATAAAAGGTCCAGCAGGATTTGATTTTTACCCAAGGTGTCTGGGAAGATAATCAGTTCAAAGAGAGAGCAAGCCCTGGAGGAAAGTAGTTGGTTTTGGACATGGTGAATGACAAGCTGATGGCTGGACGTCCATAGGAATGACTCAATGAGTGGCTGGCACTTTGGGCCTGGAACTCAAAACAGGGATCAAAACTGATGTCTGTAGAAAGCAAAACATCTTTTCTTAGTAAAACAAGAACTGAAGGGGTAATAAAGGGAGTCTGGCCAGGGCTAACCAGATCTGAGGACATCTTTGACTCAATAGTCCTCTCTCTTTTTTTTTAATAGTGTGATGGAAGAAATGTCTGGGGAACTTATTAAAATACTGATATTTGACTCATCCACAAAAGGTGCAGATTTGAGGTTGAGAAAGGAGCTAGAATCCAATTTAATATCACTGTCATTCCAATATGAATCATTTACAGATGACACCTCAGCTTATAGTAATATGAAAATGCAGAGTGAAAGGAAGTAGTGATTGTTTTGCAACAACCTGCTGACTTGAGAATTTTTACTTTTCTGAACTAAAAGTAATTTGAAGGTGTACTAGTTGGTAATTGAAGTAGCTCTATGGTTGGGACAAGGCATCTATTGTCAAACTACTTGGATTCATTCACAGTTCAGCTCTACCACTTATTAATTTTAATTTGGACATATTACTTGAAATCTCTTAGAATGAGGTGTTCTGAAATTAGGATAATTTTAAAGTAAGCTGCCTAACTTTGAGGGACTGTTTTGAGATTAAGCAAGAATTTATATAAAGATCAATTAGCATGCTGCCTGGCACATAATAAGCACTCAGTAAATTTTAGCTGTTACTATTTTTCTTTCTACTTGGTGTATGAATTTTCCAGGTCTTTGTAGAGTGAGACGGGTACTGCATGATTTGTGGTTTTCATATTACAAATTCAGATTGTATTGGTATAGTTTTATTTTTAAAAAATTTGAGTATTATTCTTTATACTTGTTTTAGGTGAACAATCAGTATGTTTCTGTTATGGTGAACCACTAATAACATTTCCTTTTTCAGGTGTGTGTTAAAAGAGTTAGAAGTGTTGGGAAAGGACTTATATGGAGCAAAACTGATTGCACAAAAATGCCAAGTTCGAAATTGTTCCCATTTCAAGAATGCAGTGAGTGGATCAGAATGTCTGCTTTCCATGGTTGAAGAGGGAAATCCTCATCATTATTTTGTGGCATCACAGGTGATAACTACTTTATTTTTTATTTTATTTATTTATTTATTTATTTTTTGTATTTTTCTGAGGCTGGAAACGGGGAGGCAGTCAGACTCCCGCATGCGCCCGACTGGGATCTACCCGGCATGCCCACCAGGGGGCGATGCTCTGCCCCTCTGGGCGTCGCTCTGTCGCGACCAGAGCCACTCTAGCATCTGAGGCAGAGGCCACAGAGCCATCCTCAGCGCCCGGGCAAACTTTGCTCCAATGGAGCCTTGCCTGCAGGAGGGGAAGAGAGACAGAGAGGAAGGAGAGGGGGAGGGGTGGAGAAGCAGATGGGCGCTTCTCTTGTGTGCCCTGGCCGGGAATCGAACCCGGGACTCCTGCACGCCAGGCCGACGCTCTACCACTGAGCCAACTGGCCAGGGCTCAGGTGATAACTACTTTAAAAACCAGAGTCAATTTTAATTAATTCTGTTTATACTTCATATGGAGCTTTTTAAAAGGAGAAAATAATTAGTAGAAGTTGTTTGTTAAAGTATTTTGACTTTTTAAAAATACTAGCTTTTAGGTTAATTTGCAGTCAGTAAAAGCAATTATTAGAGAATTTGAGAAGCTTGTTGATTTTCTTCTTAATAACCGGTTTTCTTTTTTTAAGTTAAAAATGATTGCTGTGGACAATATTGTGATGATATGTTTTTGGGTTCTGGAGGGGAAGATAAATAGAGCAAAGATTTTGCATTCTATGTTCATAAATGTTTTTTTCTTGTTTCAGTATTTCATTCTATTTTCCCTAAAGTCATGGTTCATATTATTTGAGACTGTACCACCAATATTAAACTGTTTCAGGCTTTATAAAGTCTAGAAGGCAGGGAAGAGAGACTTTATAAAGGGCACATATTAATAAGTCCACTTTCATACAGACCTGCTTAAATGCTCTCAGAACTATAAAATTATATAAGTAGGCAAAGCTAAATCTAGAATCCGAGTCAGCTTATGCCTTCTTTCTTATTTCAACCTCTGTGAGCTTTCTGACCCTTTCACAACCTAACATGCTTACTTTTGCATTAGTGTGTATTTCATGGAGCTAGAACAGCAATTTTCAATTGGTGTGCCGCAGGAGTTTTTAAAATATGCAATACCTACCTATATATCTACTAGGGGCACCAACCTTAGATTATCAAATAAAAAAAAAGACAACCAACACAACAAGAGTCGTCTGATGTGAATGCCCTGTCTTGAACCATAAATATAGAGGTCTTACAATAAAGTTGCATGTTATTTGTCACATCACGTAATAAGGTTGCACCTGATTGGTTAATTCTTGGTCAGAAATCCTTATATACAAGTATGAGCACCTGCTTTTTTTTAAAAGGTCACTTTAGAGCAAGTAAGCTAGGTCATTTATGTGTGTGTGTATTCTTATAAATCAGTTAAAATTACACCTTTTTGGGGGGGGGCAGATTGATAATATATTTTTTGATGTGCCACAGAATTTTAGTAATTAGTTTATGTGTGCTGTGAGATGAAAAAGGTTGAAAAATCTCTGTCTAGAGTATCCTGTTCACATTGTTGCCACTTAATTATTTGTGCTCAATTTTTGTTTTTTTACAATTAGGTATACTGTATTCCCACTAGTGAGACATGCTAATTTAAAATATAAAACTTGTGATCTCTTATTTTTAATATAACCCTCTTGAAGTTGTTTGAAACCTATCTAAGGCATCTTATTGAATTGACATACTTCAACTAAATAATTTTATTTTTCTTTTCAATAGGATCAGAATTTGTCTATAAAAGTGAAAAAAAAGCCAGGAATTCCTCTTATGTTTATTATTCAGAACACTATAGTCTTGGACAAACCTTCTCCAAAAACAATTGCCTTTGTTAAGTCAGTAGAGTCAGGTCAACTTGTCTCAGCTCATGAGAAGCAAAGTGTCAAGCAACTCAAAGAGGAACAGGGTTTAGTGAAAAACCCTGAACAGAAAAGAAGAAAAAAGCGCAAGAAAATAAGTGGCCCCAATCCTCTGAGCTGTTTGAAGAAAAAGAAGAAAGCACAGGATACAAAACCATCTGACTCTGAAAAGAAAAGAAAAAGAAAAAGAATCCGGAACAGATCGACCTCAAAAGTACTTTCTGAAAAGGAGAATGCAGAAGGATAAGGAATTTTTTGAATATTTCAAAAGACATTCAAATGTGGAAAGTAAATTTCTTTTTAAAACTGAAAGTACTTAGGATAAAAAAACTCAGCTTATTTTTGTAATTGAATATTGATCCATAAGCCTTTTCCTAAAATTATGAAACAAGACAAAAACCAAACAGTGAATGGGTTTAGGTGTGACAGTGTTCACTTTCCTTACTTTGATTTTGGAGGTTGTTAATTGTTTAAAGTATCAAAGTGTCAAAATCAGTCTTGTGACAAAAATAAAAAAGGATCCCCTATTTCACATTCACAGAAGAAACTTCCTCTTTCAACTCATAGGGGTTATAGAATTTACCTTTATATTTCCAAATAATATGACTATGCTGCTACCTTCTGATCCGTCCATTGCTGACCGTCTACTAGAAAGACTGGAAGTTTTGCTTGCTTATGTCACTCCTCCATTTTTCCAATATAATAATATTTCAATCTTTAGTCATCCTAAATTCAGTATTTTTATTTTGACTATAAACTTTATAAACCACTGAGCCACGTAGCATGCTATGATTGAATTTCTTTCTTGTACTATTTTATTATTCTGGAAGTTTATAATGGTCTCATTTTCTTTTAGCACCTGACTTGATTTGCCACATATTCCAATAACTCTGTAAAGGACCTCGGTACAATTTTCCATATGATAACATCAGGTCATTTCTTACCCCTGGACATACTTTTGGATCCTTCTGTCCTCCGATGTCAAAGGTTTTCTGCTGAGCATGTTGCTCGACTTTGACCTGAGCACTTCTTACCCTTACCCAGAGACCTGTTTTTTCACTTCTGTTTCCTAGAGTCTTCATTTTGCTATTTCTTCGTTTTCTCTTTCGCTGTAGTGGAGCAAAGAGTTGTGTAGGAAGTACATTTTTTGAGGCTCAACCAGTATGTCTACCCTCATTTGTTGCACTGATAATCTAGCAAAATAAAGAATTCTTGGTTGAAAATCATTTCACTCAGTTTCCCTGGAGAACTTCTTCATTGTTTATAAGGTCCTGGGTGGGGGCGAGGGACATATTCACTTTTGCAGTTCTATTTGTCCAATAAGGAGGAGGATTTAGATGTGAATGTAAATAATTCTCTCTTTAACATTGGCTGTGAATATGTTATTTAAAGTCTAAAGAGTCAATTCAATTAGAAATTGAATAGTCAAACTTGTCTTTTTTGGTCTCCTCTCCATGTTTTAATCATCCATCAAGCCAGAATTACAATGTTTTTGAAGTATAGACCCTGGCTGGTTAGAGCATTGGCCTGGTGTGTGGATGTCTCCAACTCCATCGGCTTTGCCTGGGTGTGGGGCTGGTCCATACAGTGCTCTACGACCTATGGAGGGGGTTGTGCCTGCCCCTGAAGGACTCTTGGCTGCTTGGGTTTTTGCCTTCTAGGCATCCACCAGTCAGGCTCTTGAGTTTTAGCCTGAAAACTCCTCAGGAGAGGAGGAGTTGGAAATGCTTGCTTCTACCTATTCAGAGCCACTCCACTGAAATGGACGCTGGTCCTTCTTCAGCAACTGTTTTGGCTCCTGCGGCTCATGGCTCTTAGCCTGAAGCCGAGACTTGACTCTTGAACCTGCAGTTGTTTCTCTAACAACTGTCACTGCCAATGTTCAGCTTCCAGGGCAAATTGCATCTTACGAACCTGTAATTCCTTCTCTAGCGACCATTCCAGTTCCAGGCACCACTGGTGCTCAGCATGCAGCTCTCTAAACAGGTTGGCCTCCTCTACTGCTTGTTGCAGTTCACACCGTCATTGGTGCTCAGTCTCTTTGTGTAGGGCTGTAAAAAACACCCAGCCCACCGCCCTCAAAAGGACAGCCACAGGGAACCATACACTGGAGAGCACAACCACTCCTCTAACCCACCCTTCAAGGGTGTTGGTGGCTCCATACCAATCTGATCTGAATCCTGCAAACTATGCCAGATGTAATGCTGGTGGTTGAGGCCAGGCAGGTTCGCACTGAATTCAGGCAGATGGTAGAGGAACTGAGGAGCTGGGAAGCGTTGGGCCACTACCGTTTAATAAAAAAGTCTCATGATGGCGGACAAAGCACACAGGCAGGGGAAACTCCTCTGGCAAATGAACAGCAAAAATGGCTCCTCACAGTGGCAGGCAGACAATCCACCAACTGCAATCTGCAGTCCATACCGAGCACGAGCACTCGAGCCTTCCACAGACCGTCCACACGTGGTGCTGCCATGTACTAACGCTAATCCAGTGAAGTGCTTGCAGCTGGTAAACCAGCGAGCAAGCCTAAATGCTGTTTTCCCCACAGAGGGGTAAGAAAGTAACTGCCAGCGCTGAAAAAGGAGAAAGGAAGTCAGGAACAGGTGTGTATACAATCAACCTGAGAAGCAGAGGCTGCGGGACACTGAGGTTCTTAGCCCTTACTGTGCACCTGAATCATGGGAAACAGGAAAAGAGCAGATGCCCAACCCCCACCCCCACACACACATCCTGGAGAGATCTGGATTGTTTCCGTGGGGGGGGGGGGGGGGAGGGTTGCAGGCATTCTGTAATTTAAATGTCCCCCAGGTGTTTCCAGTGCGCAGCCAGGTTCAGAACTTCTGATGTAAAAACAAGCCCGTGGGTCTGGAGGTGGGCAGTTCCTGGGCCCAGTAACCAACTGGGTCGTCTCTTAGCCTCAGTTTTCTTAGGGGTAAAATAAGGTTAAGTATACAAAAAAGTGTCTGGCACGTGGTGTATATTCAATAAATTGTCTACAGATTATAATGGAAACTTATTTTAGAAGGCTACTTAGGGGTCTAAAAAAGTCCAGGTTTGTTCCCTTACCCCCTTTCGCTCCCCTTCCTCCACTGCCAACTTCTGCAGGCGTATGCCCGGCCCTATCGTCCTTCCTAAGGAAATTGCGGTTCAGAGGAGCCTCTCTCAAGCCTTGGCTGCAGATCTGTCTGTTGAGATCTTTCAGAAAATCAAATGAGACTCTAAGGGAGGTGCCTGGGTTTCTGAATACTTTAAAAGCTCCCCAAGAGGCCCTGGCCGGTTGGCTCAGTGGTAGAGCGTCGGCCTGGCATGCAGAAGTCCCGGGTTCGATTCCCGGCCAGGGCACACAGGAGAGGCGCCCATCTGCTTCTCCACCCCTCCCCCTCTCCTTCCTCTCTGCCTCTCTCTTCCCCTCCCGTAGCCGAGGCTCCATTGGAGCAAAGATGGCCCGGGCGCTGGGGATGGCTCCTTGGCCTCTGCCCCAGGCGCTGGAGTGGCTCTGGTCGCAACAGAGCGAAGCCCCAGAGGGGCAGAGCATCGCCCCCTGGTGGGCGTGCCAGGTGGATCCCGGTCGGGCGCATGCAGGAGTCTGTCTGACTGGGTGGGGGCCCAGAATTTGCATTTTAAAAAAGCTTCAGCTCTCAGCCTGCAGCACCAGCTTCTACTGGGAGCCTTAGAAATGAAAATCGATGAGCCCTACCCTGAACTAGTCAAAGTCTCCTTTGCTTTGGGGCTGAGGAACCTGTTATTTAACAAGCTCTCCAGGTGGCTCTTCTGTATGCTAAAGTTTAAAAGCCACGCGTCTAGGATAGGACTGAATGCAAGGCAGAAGGCAGTGCTAGGAGTCTGGGAGTCCCCACCACCATGACTGCAAACGTCTGACCAGGAACCAGAGTGAAGCCAGCGCCAGAAAAGCCGCAGGGAGTAAGTACAAGGGAAGAGTGGGTCCCCCTGGGAAGCTTGGGCGCCTTTACCCAAAGGAGGGGCGTGAATGTTAGAAAACAGCATGGCTGTCCCCTGCGGCCATGGAGGGGACATGGCGTTGTTTTTGAGGCTATAGTAAAATGAAGCATGTAGAAGTGTTTTTCAGTGTCTGGCACAAAATAAGTATTTAGTGAATTTGTGAATATTTTTTTAAATTAAAGCAGTCCAGCCTGACCTGTGGTAGCGCAGTGGATAAAGCGTTGACCTGGAACGCTGAGGTCACCGGTTCAAAACCCTGGGCTTGCCTGGTCAAGGCACATATGGGAGTTGATGCTTCCTGCTCCTCCCCCCTTCTCTCTCTCTCTCTCTCTCTCTCTTTCTCTCTCTCTCTCTCTCTCTGTCTCTCTTCTCTAAAATGAATAAAAAACAATAATTTGAATTAAAGCAGTCCATTGTGGCACTTGGAATACTTAGGTAACAAAACCTGTATGTTTCTGGTGTTAATGACTAAAGAAAACAATTTAGGTGATATGAACAAGCTTTCACACTTCATGAAGCAGTGTCCATTCAGAGAACTGCAAAACGGGGTGAAGGCAGAAAACTTTATTAGTTAAATGCTGGTGGCCGAGCCCAGACAGGATTCGGGCAGATGGTAGAGAAACTGCAGAATCCGGAAAGCGTGGGGCCATTCCTGTTTATTGGAAGCTCTCAAAGACAGGCGAGCAAATAAACAACAAAAGGAAAAGAGCTAATAAACAAAGGAAAATTTGCTTTTCGCAGTGAAAGGCAAGGGAGCAGGGAAAACCGCACCTCACGGTGGCAGGAGAGCGATCTGGGAGAAGCACCACCCAGGGAAAACACCCACAGCCTTACACAGACCATACACACGTGGTACTGCCACGCGCCCACGCACCAATCTGGCAACGTGCTTGTATCTGGTAAACCCGTGCGCAAGTCTCACGCAGCCGTTTCCCCCACAATTAGGATAAAGAATAAAGAATAGGGAAGAGAAAAATAGAAAATATGTGATTGGCCACATAGTCAGCCTTATTTGAAATGAGAAAGATGTATACAGCTTAGAGTTGGCTTGGTATTGGGGGGCTGGCAGCCTGGAGAGACTGCATTTCTGCTTGTGGGGCAGCTGTGTTAGGCTTGGTCGTTGGTGTACCAGCTGCAAGCACTTTGATTGATTACTGTGTAAGCACATGACAAAGGCAGGTGCGCATAGACTAGATCAGGCTATGGGTGCTTGTGCTCAAGAGAGATGGGGATTGTGAGTGGCGGACTGCCGCCTGCCCGCCACTGTGAGGGCTGTTCTTGCTGTTTGTGTGCCAGAGGAGAGTTTCCCTGCCTGTGTGCTTGTCCACCATTGTGAGACTCTATTAAATGGGAACGGTCCAACGCTTTCTGGCCCCGCAGTTTCTCTACTGTCTGCCCGAATCCAATGTGGACCCACCCGGCCTCGGTCACCGGCGTTACACCGTTCAAGCAGAGTGTTTACAGGGACACCAAGGTCATCTAAGTTTCAGTTCCCGGACATGGCACCCTGGTTAGGAGCTAGCTCTAGCTGGGTCTAGAAATTCATTTCCACACTGGGTTTTATGTTTTACACCTATGATCCATCTCAATTATTTTTCATGTATGGAATGAGTTAGGGGGTAATTTTTTTTCTATATAGATGCAGCCCATTGATTGTTACAGCAGCCTTTGTAGAAAAGACTTTTCCTTCCTCATGAAATGAACTTGGCTCCTCTTTTCTCATTTGATTGTGCACTCCTGGAGGGCTGGGGCTTTATCTCACACTCCTGTGTATCTGATTTAGGTAGGATTTGGTTGGGTTCTGGAAAACAGGGAGGCACAATGAGAGTAGCTTGAACAGGCCTAAGTCAGTAATCCTTTACAGTTGTTGGCTGTGCTTAAATCTAAGCTGAACTCAACTGGATACTTCTCAGGTTGTAGCAGCCAAGGCAAGTCGGCCTCTCCCTGAGCTCTGTGGTCTGATGAGATGGCCCCCTTCCACTTTGGATTGGGGTAGGGGTTGGGTTGACCAGAGTTATCCTTCTGGTAGAGGTAGAGGTGAAAAATGGGAAGCAGAAATGCAGAAGATCTCATAAGGTCCAGGCTCAGAATTGTTGTTTCTACTCATGAAGAAGTCACATTGGCCAAACCCAAAGTCAGAGTGGTGGGGAACACACTCTGCCCGTGATGAGGCCAGGGGAAGATGTAGGTGTGGGGAGAAGTGAAGAATTGGGGAGGACTGTTCCATCTACTGCAAGTTAGGAATTTATTTCTCTCTTATAAAAGTCCAGAGGTAGGCGGGCCAAGGCTGGTGTGGTCCACAACATTCTCAGGAACTCGGGCTGATTCTGTCTTATTGCTCCTCTGTGATGACCATATTGTCATAGTGATGATGGGCTAAGGTGGCTTCTTTAGCTCTAGCCATGAGGTAGAAGAAAGAGACACAAGTAGAAAGGAAGCAAAGGATATATACCCGCTGTCATTTGAAAGAGGTTTCTAGAAGTTGCCACATGCCATTTCCACAGCATGTGGCTACAGCTGGTTACAAGGGAGATGAAAATATAATCTCTATGCCAGTTAGCCAAAACTTTGGTAACTCAGGAGAGCTAGAACTAACAAAGCAGAGAAAAGTGGATATTGGGAACAAGGCAAGTAATGATTTGTATATATAGCCTTGTACAGAGTATGGGTTCAATAAATATTTCTTTTGTTTTAAAATTTTACATGCTATAAAACAGTGGTTGTTATTTTTATGGGAGAAGAAGTATAGTCATTCTTAATAGTAAAATAAGAAAAGCTATGTTTTTTAAAATTCAATGATTCAAAGTTGTTTAGCATTTTAAGTGCTTCTTTCAGGTTCCCACAATTACAACTAAGAAGTATTATTTTTGTATAAATAGCAGTATTCTGTCTAGATCTCTAGACTTGACTCATTGGCTTCGAGAGTACAGGCTAGGGACAAAAGTAGGTTTACAGTTGTTCGTATGGAAATCAATATAATAAATAATAGTACAAAAGTAAGCTTTCATATGCTCACAGCTATAAACCTACTTTTGCCCCATGTTGTATTTGAATCAAGATTAAATATAATAAAACTGAAAACCACAATGAAGTACCACTCGACACGTCTGTAAAAATGGTTATATTAAAATAATGAATGTGGTAAGGGATGTGAAGGAACTGGAACTCTCATATGTTGCTAGTAGAAATGCAATATGGAAAACAAGCTATTTTGGAAAACAGTTTGGCCATTGCTTGTAAAGTTTAACATTCTTTTATGATAAGGCCCAGTAATCCAACTCTTAAGTATTGAATATTTCCTGAAGAGCTATACTAGCATGTAACCCCACAAAAATCTGTATGCAAATGTTTATAGTATCTTTATTCACAGTCCCTAAAAACAGAAAACAAAGTGTCCATCTACAGGAGAATGGATGAATAAATTTTGTTACAATGGAATACTACTCAGCAACAAAAAGAAATGAATTACTGATATATGCAGCAACATGAATACATCTCATAGCAATTATGCTAAGTGAAGGAAGCCAGACTCTAAAGCAGTGATTTTCAACCTTTTTTGAGCCGCGGCACATTTTTTACATTTACAAAATCCTGGGGCACGCCACCTACCAAAATGACACAAAATGACACTCTAACACAGTACATATTATACATATAGTTAATAATATAGTTTCTAAATGTATTATACTCACTTAGTGTGAAACCTGGGCCTGTTTCGATGAACACAAAAGGGATATCCTGGCAGGAATGGTAGAAAGACACACACGAAGCTCTTCCTCAACAGTTCTCAGTCTCTCTCTGTTTTTAGTTTTTATTGCAGTCAAGCTTGAGAAGCTCAGCTCACATAGATATGTGGTTGAAAACGGGAGCAATGTCAAAATAGCTTTGTTGGCCAGAATGGGGAACTCTTTGGCAACAAATAACCAAAAACTGTCTAAAGGAAGATCAGCAAACTTTAGCTTTAAAGTTAGATAACATTGTGATGCATTGTGATGCATTGTATATCACCCTCTGCGGGGGCCTCTTTTAAAAAGAAAAAGGTCAGGCCTTGGCCGGTTGGCTCAGTGGTAGAGCGTCGGCCTGGCGTGCAGAAGTCCTGGGTTCGATTCCTGGCCAGGGCACACAGGAGAAGCGCCCATCTGCTTCTCCACCCCTCCCCCTCTCCTTCCTCTCTGTCTCTCTCTTCCCCTCCCGCAGCGAGGCTCCATTGGAGCAAAGATGGCCCGGGCGCTGGGGATGGCTCCTTGGCCTCTGCCCCAGGCGCTAGAGTGGCTCTGATCGTGACAGAGCCACGCCCCGAGGGGCAGAGCATCGCCCCCTGGTGGGCGTGCTGGGTGGATCCCAGTCGGACGCATGCGGGAGTCTGTCTGACTGTCTCTCCCTGTTTCCAGCTTCAGAAAAATACAAAAAAAAAAAAAAAAAAAAAAAAAGAAAAAGGAAAAGGTCAAATATCTATATACACCACCAGGATAGACATAACCAGCTGAGGTTGAGGCTTCATCTAGTGGTGGCAACATTTACCTCCAGTCCTGACCAGGATTAGAAATTGGGACCATGGGGAGGAGTAGCAGCTTCAACTACTTGCAGCGGCCACACAATGACAAGTGCGCGGCAGCCCGAGCGGGGACCTTCCTGGGTGTGGATGAGAGGCGGCCTACTATTGGTTCATCACTAGTGGTCGGGATGAATCCTAGAAGGTGATTGGTCAGTGAGTGTTCCCTGTGCCTCCACTCTTCCTGTCGCTGATAACTGGGGGGATTGTGAGAGGGATGTTTATGTTCGGATGGAGGCGGCTGGCGGTGGGCAGGATAAATAGCCTCCACGGGCCATATCCGGCATGTGGGCCGTAGTTTGGGAACCCATGTTTAATTTCCCCAGGGCACACCTGACCATGTCTCGTGGCACACTAGTGTTGAAAAACACTGCTCTAAAGGTGATAAACTATGGGATTTCATTTATATGACATTCTCAAAAGATGAGTCTGTAGGGACAGAAACAGATGAGTGGCTGACAGGGACTGGGAGTGAGGAAAGGCACCGGTGACAAAGTGGCACAAGGGAACGTTTTGGGAGATAGAAATATTTTTCATTTTGATTGTGGTAGAAACTGTGCACCTAAATTTAGAGTATTTTATATATGCACATTACATCTCAATAAACCTAATAACAAATTGTTTTGTTTTTACAAAAAAGGCAACATTAAAAAGTGATTCTGATTTAAATTGGTGTTTGAATTTTCTTTTTTAGATTAAGAAAATAGCAAAGCCTGTTATTTCTAAAATCAAAGATTCCTTTATAGCATGGAATTAAATCTAGCTTCCAAGAATGAAGTACTTTTACATTTTTCATTTTTCCACTATCTGCAATGCTCTATGTGAAACAGATCTATTTAGGAGAATGCCTCTCGCTCTCTGTATTGTTGAAGGAGAGTGGCTCAGGTTATAGTCCACTGGGCACTGAAGGGCTCAAAGGAATTGTTTTCGTAATGCAAAATGACATATCCTAGAGCCATGAAAAGGATAGGAGAAAATTCTGTAATTGTACTGTTCTGGTCAAAGATGAATAATAGCTCTCACAGATTTAAGATCCAGTTCCTTGGTTTCATTACCACCTAGGCTTGCTATGTATTTGAACCAAAGATTTTCCTGAAGGAAGTCTGAGAAGACCACAGAGTGAAGAAATATACAGATCCACCTGAGTGGGACCAAGAGGGGAAGAGGTGGGCCAAGGGGGTGGAGAGGGAAGAAGAGGAAATTCTCAAGGTGGGGCTTATCCTCAGAAGGTTAGAACTTGCCGTGGAGAAGGGCGCCCACTGACAAGGCAGTAAAATGTGACAAGCGGGCAGACATGTGAGGTCTACCTCAGGGCGCCTTGGAAGTCTCATGGCTTGTGAAGAAGTGGCCATTCTAAAACTGAGACAGGAGAGAGTTCCATGCAAGGGGAGGAGTTGAGTCAAGTGCTGAGGTATGGAAAGTTCCAGAGTGGACAGACGTGTAGGGCTGGGGTTTGAAGGACAAATGGGTGTGGCTATAGATGAGGCTGGTGCATTTGCAGAGGTGGTCAGGAATCGGCTCTGTGAGTCCCCATGGAAATCCCCTCCTCTGTCCTGTGGGCAGTGGAGAACCACTGTGGAAAGGAATATGCTGATATTTGAATTTTCTTTTCTTTGGTTTTTTAGTACTTTTCCGAAGTGAGAAGTGTGTGTGTGTGTGTGGGGGGGCAGGCAGACAGACTCCCGCATGCCCCCGACTGGGAACCACCCAGCATGCCCACTAGGGGGCGATGTTCTGCCCATCTGGGGCATTGCTGTATTGCAACTGGAGCCATTCTAGCGCCTGAGGTGGAGGCCATGGAGCTATCCTCAGCAAGGGCCAACTTTGCTCCAATGGAGCCTTGGCTGCGGGAAGGGAAGAGAGAGACAGAAAAGAGAAGGGGAGTGGTGGAGAAACAGATGGACGCTTCTCCTGTGTGCCCTGGCCGTGAATCAAACTCAGGACTTCCACATGCAGGTCTGATGCTCTACCGCTAAGCCAACTGGCCAGGGTGATATCTGAATTTTGAATCCATCACATTGGTGACAGGAGTGTGAGAGGATGGATAGAGCAGAGTAAGAGATAGGGAGTGAACAGTGGAGATTTGTAGCCCATTTAGCGATTGTCACAGCAGTCCAGGTGAGAGGTGGTGATGGCCTGAAATGAATGACAGTAACTAGAGAGATGGAGAGGGACAATTCTGAGAGAGATCTGGTATCTTCCTCAGGATAAGGTTCTGAGGAAGGTGCAGAACCTGGAATAAGGTTCAATTGTTAACAATATGACTGCACAGCCGTTTTGTCCGCTGGCCCCAGCTTCTGTAACTTCATCCATCACCACTGTCTCTTTGTGCCTACCCTTGCATCCTGCTTTTGGTCTTGTTAATTGGCCTCATTCTCAGGCAGGGTCTGTAGACAAGGCCAGAAAAGTGGCCCAACTTTTGTTGTTGTTGTTGTTGTTATAGGGGAAAGACTGAGAGTTGAGGAAGCTGCCCAGTCTTTTGTCAGATGCCACTTCTGGGGGTTAGAGTCACAGCGAGAGTGTGTGTAAATATATTTCTCATAGAGAAGAGAAGTATTATATCAGGGCGAGGGTCAAGAAGAATAGAAAGTCACAAAAAAATGAGAAAAAAGGCATCCATTATATTTTCTCAATTTCCACAATAGGTAGAGTTTTGGATCGGATTAAATGGTATAAAATACAGCCTCATGTCACTATCATATGAAGTTAAAGAAATGGCGAGGCTGGCTGGTTTGGAATCCCAGGGCACTGCTGCCTCTGGCACCACCGTGTGGCCTATGTCTGTTCTGTGTTGGTATCTCTCAGGTGATTCTTTCATTTATCATCTAAACTGGTACAGCTTTGTCTGGAACAAACGCTAAGCTAGACCCATACTAGGGTGACAGGAGGAAATCGGGATGGTCCCAAGCAAATGGAGCCCATGATAACCCTAATTCTGGGTCCTCTGTCTGTCTCAGAAGGTAGGAGAGATTGTCATTTTAAATAGGATAGTCAGAGTAGACTGCTCTGAAAAGATGACATGTGAGCAGGGATTTGAAGGAGGTGAGAGAGGAGGACTTGTGCATATCTAGGGCAGGAATGTTCTAGGCCAGAGGTAGTCAACCTTTCTATACCTACCGCCCACTTTTGTATCTCTGTTAGTAGGAAAATTTCCTAACCGCCCACCGGTTCCACAGTAATGGTGATTTATAAAGTAGGGAAGTAACTTTACTTTATAAAATTTATAAGGCAGAGTTACAGCAAGGTAAAGCATATAATAATAATTACTTACCAAGTACTTTATATCGGATTTTCGTTAAGTTTGGCTGAATAAATCTTTATAAAACAACTTACTATAGTTAAATCTATCTTTTTATTTATACTTTGGTTGCTCCACTACCACCTACCATGAAAGCTGGAATGCCCACTAGTGGGTGATAGGGACCAGGTTGACTACCACTGAGCTAGGCAGAGGGAACAGCCAGTGCAGAGGCTCCGAGGTGGGAGGCCGCATGCGTGTTCAAGGGACTTCAGGGAAGTCAGTGCAGCTTGTTGAGAGGGAGGAAGAAGAGGGAAAGGTGGAGACTGGTGAGGGAGGAAGAAGAGGGAAAGATGGAGGCTGGTGAGGGGGATGGGGGAGAGGAAAAGAGAGACTGACCCACTCTAGGTAGGAGGAGATGTCACAGGAGAGAGCATTGGCATGAAAAGAGGGAAAACAGAACTCACAGAATATTACGAGGACTCTGGATTTTTCTCAAAGAAATGGAGAGCCACTGCAGACAGAGCAGGAAGTGACCTCATTTGATTTAGGTGTAAAGTATTGCCCTAAAAAAAATGTATTGCCCTGGTTTCCATGTTGAGAATAGACTCTCGCTGGGAGACAGGTTTAGATGTGGTGAAAAGTAATCTTTCTCTGGACCCAAGCTGAGGGCAGCGCCAAGAAGACCTGCTCACCAGTCGGATGTCAGGTTGCGTTCATACGCTAGAGTTGCCCTACGGAAGTGCTGCAAACTGGATGATGTAAAAGAGTTGCCCTACGGAAGTGCTGCAAACTGGATGATGTAAAAGAGTTGCCCTACGGAAGTGCTGCAAACGGGATGATGTAAAACAGTAGAAATTGATTGTCTCACGGTGCTGGAGACTAGGGGTTGGAAATCAAGGTGTTGGCGGGGCCTGCTCCCTCTGAAGGGTACAGGGGAGAGTCCTTCCTTTCCTCTTCCTAGCTTCCGGTGGTTTGCCAGCGATGCTCGGCACCCCTTGGCTCCCAGCTGTAGCCCTCCATCACCCCATGGTGCTCTTCCCTCACGTGCCTGTCTCTTCTCCTCCTCTTACAAGGACCCTGGTCATATTGGATTAAGGGCCCACCCTACTCCAGTGTGACCTCATCTCAACTTAATTATATCCACAATGACCACATTTTGAAATCATGTCACATTTCGAGGTACTGGGGACTAGGACTTCAGCACCTCTTTTTGTGGGTTATGATTCAACCCAGACCAGAGTGGAGCTAATGAGGACTCTGACTTTTTGGGCTGAGCAATTAGAAGGAGACAGCTGCCATCAGGAAAAATAGGGACAGCCGCTGATGGAGCAGGCTTTTGCGGAAAGATCAGGCTTTCCAAAGTATTGTCAAACCCACATTGTAGACCAGTTTATTATGCCACACCGTAAAAGCAGAGAAGATCTAAATTCTTATAAATGAATACATATTATGGCAAAATAGCCCTGAGAGGAACTGTTCTCATAAGAAAATCACATTATAAATTCTGAAAAGTTATTCAGCCCCCGAATAAAAACTTTTAAATTAATGGGAAGTTATAAATACTATATTTCACTTTTGTCAGAAACATTTTTCCCCCCAATTTACCTTTAGCACTGCCACCAGGGAGGAAAAGCTCTTTGAAAATCTCTGAAAGCCTCTGATCTCTTTGGAAAGGCAGAGCTGACTCTTAGGGGATGAGTCTAAGTCAACATTTACCTCATTATGTAAATTAGGTGTAGGCAGCAGAGCTATTATAACATTTCAGTTGGAGTTACTAAATGTTCCTAGCTTTGAATTGGTTTGAAACATTTTCATTTTTCTTTGCACACCTGGGCACATTTTATTGTTTCAGGGATTATTTGATTATACAGGCTGAAACTAATTCAAACTGACTTGGACAAAAGGCACATTCAGTGGGAGGCCGCAGGAATGTGTCCCCAAATCCCAGGGAAGGGAGAAAGGCTGAGCTTCATGAAGTTCAGGAGCTGGATGTGCAAATCCAAGGTGGCTACTACCTGCAGCTTTCTGCCTTTCTTTCTGGGGGGTCAGGACTTTTTGTCTCTGTATATTTGCTACACTTTCCCCTCCCAGATGACCAGTTGCCTCTGTCCACTTGCTCATGCCATCTCCCTCTTCATTCAACAGTGACCTAACCCTCCACGTTTATATTGCTTTGCAAAGCCAAAGTTGACTGCTCTTAAATTCATACCCTGCAGCACCTGAGTGATAATTTTTGCAAGAAAGAATCTGATTGGTTGAGGGTCTGAAATTTTTCACTGTTGGTCTAATGGGCTGTATAAGAGGGGAAAGGTCATATTCACTCACTGATTAGTGAGTGACTGTAACAAATGCTTATGCTTATTGAGAGACTGCCACATGCCACTTACTCTATAGATTATATGGATACGGCAGGGAGCAAAGTCCCCACTTTCAATGGAACTTAAAATCCACCTGTGTTGTACAAGAGGTGTGTAGTCCTTCCTGTGTACATGTGTAGGAATGGGTTGGTGTTAAATGTGGACAGGCATCCTAAAAGGAATATTCCATTTTGGCCTCTGCCAGAATTAGAGACGCCACATGCCTTTGAATTAGGTTATACTTTTTAAAAAAAATTTTATTTATTTATGCATTTTAGAGAGCTGAGAGAGAGGGAGATAGAGAGAGAGAAAGGGGGAGGAACAGGAAGCTTCAACTCCCATATGTGCCTTGACTAGGCAAACCCAGGGTATTGAACCTCAGCGTTCCAGGTTGACGCTTTATCCGCTGCGCCACCACAGGTCAGCTGAATTAGGTTATACTTTGATTCTTTTGATTGTAATTGCAGTAAAGGGATTCACTTTTCCTTTATTTCTTACCAAAAGCCAAGCAATACACTGCTTTTATCTGATCTGTTTGCCAGAAGGTGAGACTTTTTAATCATTCACCAAGTCCTGCCCGAGGCTGATATAGAGCTCTTCATGATGGAAGTGGGTACGGTGTGTGTGTGTGTGTGTGTGTGTGTGTGTGTGTGTTCACATCTACAGTCAAATCACTTTCCAGCCAACCAGCTGGTGATGCCATCAAATAATCATAACAATAATGGCTAACCCTTTTTGAGAGTTTACAATGTGGTTTTGCAGTAGTCTAAGCCCTGTAATTGCATTATCTCATTTAAGGCTTACAACTTTCAGGAGAAGGTTCTTGTTTTACAGATGAAAAAACAGTTTGTTACCTACTCAAGGTCTCTCAATTGCCAAGTGGTGAGCGAGGAATTGAACCTAGAACCTGTGGAATAATCACTAAGTTACATGCTCTCTAAGGCACTCCTGGTGATGGTGATGGTTATGATTGGGGCTTTGAACTACTTTCAGTGACTTCTCTGGGGCAGAAATAAGTCCATGGAAATTCCCAGTTGCAACTTTGTCAACCTTATTTGGATGCCACGTGATAGGCACTCCGATTTGTAGAAATACATACTGCAAATGAGTAAAAAAGCAAAGAAAGATTCTTTTTGTTGTTGTTTGTTTGTTTTTTGTATTTTTCTGAAGTGAGAAGCAGGGAGGCAGAGAGACAGACTCCCACATGCGCCCAACCAGATCCACCCAGCAAGCCCACTAGGGGGCGAAGCTCTGCCCATTTGGGCCATTGCTCTGTTGCAACTGGAGCCATTCTAGCACCTGAGGCAGAGGCCATGGAGCCATCCTCAGCACCTGGGCCAACTTTGCTTCAATGGAGCCTTGGCTGTGGGAGGGGAAGAGAGAGACAGAGAGAAAGGAGAGGGGGAGGGGTGGAGAAGCAGGTGGGTGCTTCTTCTGTGTGCCCTGGCCAGGAATCAAACCCAGGACTTCCACACGCTGGGCCGATGCTCTACCACTGAGCCAATTGGCCAGGGTAAGGAAAGATTCTTAAAGGGCCTCAAGCAGAGGGTTTTGTGAGTTACAAATTCTTCTCCCTCCAGATATATATATATATATATAACTTACCCTCTTGAAAAGGAGATACCAACCTTTAGAGTCAGACTCCTTGCTTCAGTGTCTTCCCCAAGCTCCATCTGCTTGCAAGTGGGGAAACAAGGGGCTGGACTCAGAGCCTGTGGTCTTAACCACTAAACTGCACTTTCTCGAAGGTACTTGTAAGTGATGGTAGGGAATTCTGAAAGACCACACTGTAGTTGTGGTGTATTAACCCCATGTGCTTTCTGGTAGAAGGAAAAGCTTTGATGTCATACTGAGGTGGCAGTGGTGGTGGTCATCGTCATTGTCGTCATCATCATCATTGTCATTGTCGTCTTATAGTGGATTGCCCGAAGGGTGTCTGCTAAAATCCTTCAAGTCCAATAGTTATAAAGCAGTCTATGAAACACTTACCCCTTTATACAGAGTTGATCATTCATCCCTATGTCCATAATGTCCTTTGAATACATTTTCATTAGATTATGCTGTTATCTCACTATAAGTCTCACTTTTTGAATTTATGGTCTGTAAGCTCTCTATAAAGTCAGGATTTTCTCTTTTCTGTTCACTGATAAATTTCTAATGCTGTCTTTATTGTGGGTAGTAAACACTTAATTAATGTTTGTCAAAGAAAGAAAGAAAGACATACCAGCACTTTATTGATAATCATCTTCTGTGGCTATTTTGGAAACAGTATCTGTCTATCTATCTATCTATCTATCTATCTATCTATCTATCTATCTCCCTATCTATCATCTATCTATCATATATCTAAACTCTTCAATTACTAGTTCCCCTATTTCTGGCACCAAAACTCTCCAAACTGTCCAGAACTATTTCACATCCTCGAAGAAATTTGATGTCTTTGAAGTATCATTTTATGACACTGTACTGAGGTTGAAATCCAATTACTGTTGGGTATTCTTGTTTACATTGCAAATTTGCTCTCTCTTTCTCTCTTTAGCATCTAATAACCATCAGTTACAAGTTTATGCATCTTATCATGTTCTATCTATGATTCACTCAGAGGCTAAATTGAATTTCAGTTCGGGGTAGTCTACCATTTGTTTTGCTCATAAAATATCCAGTTAGCAGAAGTGGAGTTTATTGAACTGATCATAAATTTACTAATGGAATTTACTTTTAAAAGACATTCATTTTATTATAAACAAAGCTATGTGCTTTAGGAGCATGCCGTAATTTCAGTCATAATTTAAGTTTAGGTTAAAAAGAAAATCGGCTAAGTTTTGGGTGACCAGGACCTGGAATGGGAGCAATCCACAGACTCCGAGCTATTGAAGAATGGAAATTACATTATTCAGAACACTGATGGTTGCAAGTGACAGAAAACTGGCTGTAGGAAAGCAGAATTTATTGGGTCACATAACTGAAAAGTCCAGGGATAGATTTAGCTTCGTTCTCAGCTGGATCCAGGAACTCGATTTCATTCAGACCACTCTCCTACTCCACCTCTCAGTTCTGTTATTTAGTTTGCTTTCAGAGAGGTATCCTCCACCTGGTGGCCTCCCAGAAGCTGCAGTTTCAAGATGGAACAGAAAAGAAACCACCTTTCCCTTTACTCCAACAAGAATTCCAAGAATGTCTGTATCCCCAAACCAATGATGGAGGCCAAGAATATCAGACTGTGACTGCTGGCTAGCTAGCTCTTAGTCGCATGCCTGACTAGCTCTAGGAGTAGAGTTAACTTCATCGGAACCACAGGAACGGAGAAGAGCTGAGATGTGTTTCCCGTGGGAAACTGCATCCCTGTGCTCAGAAGAAAGGTGAATGACAGCTGGCAGGTAAGGAACAAATGGCCATTACTGATATCTGTGCTTTAGAGTTGAATTAAATTTTCACTTGGATTATTTTTTAATCTTCATTAAAGTTTGTATAAAACTATGATATAATTACTTTCAACACTCATTATGATCAATTGGTCTTTTACTATGAAGACCATACTTCCCTTCCATGTTAAGAACCTGATGTCTTCATTCACTGCGGATCATTCTTCTCGTTTCCTTTGTCTTACTGTGGTCCAGTGATGAAATGACAAGAAATCAGTATCATTTGGGGAAGTACCATGACAAATTCATTTGCTTTTCTGTAGAATTACATTCTAGAGCAAACTCTTAAATTCATTTTCTCCTCAGTCTACTTTAGAAAGTATATTGCAAAGAATTTTAAACATGTAAGTGTTATAATTTTAAACCAGAAAACAAGAAACTCTGCTGTGGTCTTATGACTAGAAATTATTATATAATGTGGAGAATTTTAGGAATTTCTTGGTGATAGAAATAGCTACTCTTTGAGATTCCATTTAATTCTAACAGCCCATAAAATTGTTATGTATAGTATACACAGAATGACTGCAATTATATAATGTACAGTATAAGAGTGACCAAAAAAAGCAACTTAAACATCTAGAGTGCCTGGCATATACTAGATACTTGGTATTTGCTCAATGATTGTATAATCAAAGCAGGGTTGTTAAATTTGTCACTCTGTGAGGACATTCTGGTGATGCTGGCATATTTTAGAATATCAAAAAATTATTTAACAAAAATTTCCAGCTTTATTGAGTTATAATTGACAAATAGAAATTATACACAATTACAGCATAAAATGTAATTTAAAATTTTATTGAAATATCATATATAATATCGTTGTATAAGATAAGGTGTATAACCTGTTGATTTGATACATTTATATGTTGCAATACGATTGCCTTCTGTAGTATTAATTTATACCTCCATCATATCACATAATCACTTCTTTTTGTGGTAAGAACATTTAAGATCTACTCTGTTAGCAGCTTTCAAGTATATGATCATGATATTGTTCATTAGATTTCCAGGACTTACTCATCTTCTGACTGGAAGTTTGTACACGTTGACCAATATCTCTCCAGTTTCCCTATCCCCCAACCCCTGCTAATACTATTCTACTCTCTGCTTCTATGAGTTTATCTTTTTTTATATACCACATATAAATGATACCATATAGCATTCATCTTTCTGTGTCTGACTTATTCTTTTAGCATAATGCTCTCAAGGCCCGTCTACATTGTTGCACATGGTAGGATTTCCTAATTTTCATGGCTTTCACTTTAAATATATATATATATCACATCTCCCTTATCTGTTCATCCAATGACAGACACTTAGGGTTTTCTATATCTTGGTTATTGCGAATAATGCTGCAATAAATATGGGGGGGACATTTGTCTTTTTGATATTGTTTTTATTCCCTATTAATATATACTCAAGTGGAATTGCTGGATCATATGGTAGTTCTATTTTTAATTTTCTGAAGAATCTTCAAACGGTTTTCTATAGTTTGCTCATTTGGGCAGTATAGATATTTTAGCAATATCCATTCTTCCAATCCATAAACATGAGATACCTTTTCATTTGTTTGTGAATTTATCTTCTTTCATCAAAATCAAGTAGTTTTCATTGTACAGATCTTTCACTTTCTTGGTTAAATTTATTCCTAAGTATTTTGTTGTTTTTGATGCTATTGTGAATGGGGTAGTTTTTTTTTAATTTCTTTATCAGATGTTTAGTTGTTAATGTATAAAAACAAAATTGGTTTTTATCCTACAAATTTACTGAATTTGTTGATTAGTTCCAACAGTCAACAAAGACTCAAATTGGTTGAGTCTTTAAGGATTTCTATATATAAGATTATATCATCTGCAAATATTAACCTCCTTTCTGATTTCGATGCATTTTATTTCTTCATCATACCTAATTGCCCTATGACTTCCAGTACTATGTTGAATAGCAGGAATGAGAGTGGGTACCCTTTCAACCTTTCACTGTTGAGTATGGTGTTAGCTGTGGGCTTGCCATATGAATTTTATTATGTTGCTGTATGTTGCTTCTATGCCCAATTTATTGAGTATTTTGTCAGGAAAAAATGTTGTATTTTGTCCTATGCTTTTTCTGTATATTTTGAGATGATCATATGATTTTTATCTTTTATTCTATTAATGCAGTACACCACATTTGTTGATTTGCATATGTTAAACTATTCTTCTTAGTCATGATATATAATGCTTTTCATATGTTGTTGAATTCAGTTTGCTAATACTTTGTGTAGAATTTTTATATCTATCCTCGTCAGGTTATTAGTCTATAGTATATAAAATATACACATATACATATATAGTTTTCTTTGTTTTGTGATGTCCTTATCCGGCTTTGGTAGCAGGGTAATGCTGGCCTTGTAAAATAAGTTTGATGTGTCCCCTTCTCTTCTGTTTTTCTGGAGAGTTGGAGGATGGTGTTAATTCTTTTTACATGTTTGCTAGAATTCTCCAGTGAAGCAATCTGATCCTGGGGTTCTGTACTGGGGTTTTTTGTTTGTTTGTTTGTTTGTTTTTGATTACTGGTTTGATCTCCATATGGTTATTGGTCTGCTCAGATTTCCTTTCTTCATAATTCAGTCTTGGTAAGTTGTGTGTTTACAGAAATTTATTCATTTTGTTAGGTTATTCGACTTGCTGGCATTCAGTTGTCATAATAGTTTCTTATGATCCTTTGCATTTCTATACCATCAGTTTAATGTTTTCTATTTCCTTTTTAAAAAATTTTATTGAATTTATTGAGGATGACATTGGTTAATAATATTATATAGGTTTCAGGTATACAATTCTATAACACATCATCTGTATATTTTATTGTGTGTTCACCGCCCCAAGTCATTTATCCCACCTTTACCCTCTCCTATTTCCCCACCCCCTTTTCCCTCTGGTAATCACCATCCTGTTGCCTGTGTGTTTTGTTTTGTTTTGCTGCTGTTGTTGTTTTTGCTTTATTCTTTCACCTCTTTCACCCAGCCCTCCAAACTCCCTCCCCTCTATCAGCTGTCAGTCTGTTCTCTAAGTCTGTCTTCTTTTGTTTCTTATTTATTTCAATCTTCTCTTTCTTAGACTAGGTAAAAGTTTGTCAATTTTCTTTATCTTAAGCAACTTTTAGTTTCATTAATTGTTTTCCATGTTTTTTCTGGTCTCTATTTCATTTACTTCTGATATAATCTTAGTTATTTCTCTCTGCTTACTTGGAACTTTATTTTTCTTGTCTTCTGTGGTATAAAATTAGGCTGTTTGAGATCTTTTTATACACACAAACATATGTGTGTGTGGTGAGGGCTATGAACTTCCCTCTCAGGTCTGCTTTTGGCACCCCCTGTTTTTAGTATGTTGTGTTTCCATTCTTGTTTTGAGATATATATTTTTTTATTTCCCTTTGATTTCTTTTTTGACCCATTATTTGTTCAACAGTGTGTTGTTTAATTTCCACATAATTGTATATATTTTCAGCTTTTCTAGTTTTTTGTTTTGTGTTTGTGTTTGTGACAGAGACAGAGAGAGGGATAGGGACAGACAGACAGGAAGGGAGAGAGATGAGAAGCATCAGTTCTTCATTGTGGCACCTTAGTTGTTCATTGATTGCTTTCTCATATGTGCCTTGAACAGGGGTCTTCAGCAGACCAAGTGACCCCTTGCTCAAGCAATGACCTTGGGTTCAAGTTGGTGAGCTTTGCTCAAACCAGATGAACCCACGCTCAAGCTGGTGACCTCGGGGTCTCGAACCTGGGTCCTCCGCATCTCAGTTCGACACTCTATCTACTCCACCACCGCCTGGCCAGGCTAGCTTTTCTAGTTTTATACTATGCGATCAGAGAAGATAGTCAATCTGATTTCAGCCTCCTTAAAGTTGCTACGGCTTGTTTTGTGACCCATCATAGGCTCTATCCTGCGCAGTGTTTCACACATGATAGAGAAGAATGTGTGTTCTGCTTCTGTTGGATAGACTATTCCATAAATGTCTGTTAGCTTAATTTAGAATGGTTCAAGTCCAACCTTTCCTTGTTGATTTTCTGTCACAATGATCTATCTAGTATTGAAAGTGGGTTATTAAGCATCCTACTAGTATTTTGTTATTGTCTATTCCCCTTTAGATCTGTTAGTACTTGCTTAATATATTTCAGTGCTCCAATATTGCATGTACATATATTTATGATTGTTATATCTTCTTGGTGACTGGATCTCTTTATCATTACATATTGACCTTCTCTGTGTCTTTTTTAAAGCTATTTCTGGCTCATAGTCTATTTGTCTGATATAGTAAGCTTAGCTACTACCACTTATTTTTGGCTTCCACTTGCATGGAATAACTATTTCCATCCCTTCGCTCTGAACCTGAGTGAGCTGAAGTGCTTCTCTTATATGAACTGGGTCTTATTCTTTTTTTTTTTTTTTTTAATCTTTTCAGCTACTCTGTGCCTTTTGATTGGTAAATTCAACCCACTTGCATTTAGAGTAATTATTGATATATAAGAACTTGCTAATGCTATTTTGTTAATTGCTTTTTGGTTATCTCCATTGTATCCCAACCCCCTACCTGCCCTTTCTTGTTCCTTTGTAAATTGGGGATTTTCCATGTTTCCCTATTCTATACTTTTTGTGCACCTGCTCTAGGATTGTGCTGTGTGGTTACTGTGAGGATTACATATGACATCTCATAGATAAATAATTCATTTTAAACTGACAGCAACTTAAATGTGGCCAAAAAAAACAAAAAAAAAAACAAAAAAAAAAACTTCACAGTTTTAACCCCCCTTTTATTATTTTGATGTCATTATTTAACTCTTTTTATATTGTGTGGTTACCATTATAGTAACTATAATCAATTGTAATATTCTTCTCCTTTGACCGTTATACTGTAGTTAAGTGGTCAGCATACCATCC
This sequence comes from Saccopteryx leptura, assembly GCF_036850995.1. Lineage (NCBI taxonomy): Eukaryota > Metazoa > Chordata > Mammalia > Chiroptera > Emballonuridae > Saccopteryx > Saccopteryx leptura. The sequence goes on from NC_089505.1 coordinate 352,937,999, forward strand.
TGTTGCAGAATTAGAGTTTCCTAAATTTGATTGTGTGATTTACCTTTACCAGTGTATTGTATACTTTAGTACAGTGGTCTCCGACCCCCGGGCTGCAGACCAGTATTGGTCCATGGGCCATTTGGTACCGGTCCACAGGAAAGAATAAATAACTTACATTATTTCCGTTTTATTTATATTTAAGTCTGAACGATGTTTTATTTTTAAAAAATGACCAGATTCCCTCTGTTACATTCATCTAAGACTCACTCTTGATGCTTGTCTCTTAAGTTCGACAATTATATTTAAAAATACCACAGTTTTTATGCTGGTTGCATAATTTTATTTTGTGCATTTATCCGTCCCACCCTAAAGGCTGGTCCGTGAAAATATTTTCTGACATTAAACCGGTCCATGGCCCAGAAAAGGTTGGGGACCACTGCTTTGGTCTGTTTTTATGACATCGATTAGTGTCTTTCCAGTCCAGCTTGAAGAACTCCATTCAGCATCTCTTGCAAGGCAGAGCTAGTGGAGATGAACCCTCTCAGCATTTGCTTCCCTAGGAAAGATTTTTATTTCTTCTTCATATCTGAAGCATAACTTTGCCAGATAGAGTATTCTTGGTTGACAAGAATTTTTTTTCATTCAACACTTTAGATATGTCATTCTACTCTCTCTTGGATGTCTGATTTTCTCCCCTAGTTTGGAAAGTTATCAGCTCTTGCTTCTTTAATCAACTCTCTGCTCCTTTTTCCTGATTTTCTTCTCCTTCTGGACCATGATTATTCCAACATTTGTTCTTATTTTTTCCCCCTTGTTTTCCAAGTGAGAGGAGGGGAAATAGAGAGACAGACTTCCACATGCTCCCTAACCAGGATCCACCTAGCAACCCCATCTGGTTCTGATGCTCTGCCCATCTGGGGCCATGCTCACAACTGAGCTATTTTTAGTGACTTAGGTGAAGGCTCCATAGAGCCATCCTCAGTGCCTGGGGTGGCCGATTCACTCAAACCAATTGAGCCATGATTGTGGGAGGGGGAGAGGTAGAGGGGGAGAAAAAGGGGTGGAGAAGCATATGGTTGCTTCTCCTGTGTGCCCTGACTAGGAATCGAACGTGGGACATTCACATGCCTTATTTCTTTAATCGACTATCTGCTTCTCCCTTTTTCTCATTTTTCTCCTTCTGGACCCTGATTATTTCAACATTTGTTCTTTAATGGTGTCATATAGGTTATGGTTTCTTTGTTCTTTTTTATTCCTTTTCTTTGTTCTGCTTTAACTATTTTTTAAAAAATTCTATTCTGACTCACTTATTCTGTATTTCATTTGCTCTACTCTACTACAAATGCTATCTATTATATTATTCACTTCATTCATTGAGTTCTTCAGCTCCAGAATTTCTGCTTGGTTCATTTAGTGATTTCTGTCTCAGAGGTCAGTATCTCTTTTTGAACCTATATTTTTTTATTTTGTTGAATTTTCATTCTGAGTTATCTCTTGTTCAATTTCTTTAGAAAAAGCTATTTTGAACTTGCTATCAGCTAGAATGCAAAATTCTATATTTTTGAGTTTGGTTATTGAAAAATTATTTTTTGATGATAACATGTTTTCTTGATTCTTTGTGTCCCTTGTAGTTTTGTGTTGCTGCTTTTACATTTGAAATCGCAGACAATCTTTGCTAATTGCTTTCAGATAGGCTATTCATTCAACAGTGGTATTATTATCTGGGGTTTTCTCTGCCTTTGTGTGGGTACTCCTGTTCCATTCTTCTTGCTCCCTCTTGTGGCAGAATTCTTAAGATTTTATGTCTTCTCTTAACTCACCAGGCTGGGTATTGGAAACATCTCTTTTTATTTTTTCCAGAAGTGTGGCTGTAGCTCAAGTTTTAATTTCTTTGTCTCTTTCTCTCTTTAGAGCTCCAGTAGAGTGAGTGACTACTTGCTTAAGCCAGTGACCTTGGGCTTCAAACCAGCAACCTTGGGCTTCAAGCCAGCAACCATGGGTCATGTCTATGATCCCATGCTCAAGCCAGAGACCCCATGTTCAAGCTGGTGAGCCTGCACTCAAGCTGGTGACCTTGGGATTTTGAATGTGGGTCATCAGCATCCCAGGTCAACGCTCTATCCACTGCACCAGCACCTGGTCAGGCATAATTTCTTTCTTGCCCTCAGACCCTAGCCTATTTTCTGAGAGCCTCTCTATTTATTGCCACACTTGAGTACAAGGAGCCAGCCATAGAGTCAGAGATGTGTGGGTTTAGTTCCTGGGGTGTTGGAAGTGTTTGTGGGCCTGGTAGGAAGATCCCTGGGTGTAGTATTCCTAGAGGCTCTTGAATAGACTTACTGCTGAGCTAGTCCTTTTATTGCCCTTTGATAGTCTTTTTTTTTTTTTAAAGTGAGAGGAGGGGAGATAGACAAACTCCCCCACGCACCCCAATGGGGATCCACCCAACAACCCCTGTCTGGGGTTGATGTTCAAATCAGCCAAGCTATCCTCAGCACCCGGGGCCAACGCTTGAACCAATCTAGCCACTGGCTGAGAGAGGGAAAGAAAGAGAGCAGTGGGAAGAGCAGGGGGAGAGGGAGAGTAAGAGAAGCAGATGGTCGTTTCTCATGTGTGCCCTGACATGGGATGGAGCCCAGGATGTCTGCATGCCCTGCTGATGCCCTATCCACTGAGCAAACTGGCCAGGGTGCCCTTTAATATTCTTATATGTCTCTTTCCCAATCTCCTCTCTCTTCCAGTCATGGTAGTCCCATTGCAGCCTTCTGGGAGCTGCTGGCAAGAAACGAGTTTCTTAGCTGGGTCCTGCACCGCTGTAGAACCAGGCCCTTGCTCACCACTCTTCTTTTCCCCTGTGGGGAGGTCGCTGTCTCCTGACAGTTAACCCCAAGCAGTGCTGCCTTGAGGTGGGCTGTGGGTGACAGTGGCCCTAGTGCAGCTCTGGAATTCCTCCTCTGGTGGGCTGGACTTCTGAAATTTCTTTCTGGACTATGGATATCCGCCTAGATCAGCACTCTCCAGGTTTTTTTCGCAACCACAGCGACAGAAGCCGGGGCAGGTAGAATTGCGCTGCTGGCCTGCTCTGCACCGGGGTCTGTCAGCCTGTTACTGGGTGCACAGGTGGGTAGGACTCCTCCCAGGTTCCTTGGCTATGTTGCTGTATCCCAACAACACAGCTCCTGATGAGGCGCTTTCTTTCATGGTATGGATGTCTAATTCTTTTTGAAAAGGAGACAAAAAGGAGGAATGTTATCTGCTGCCATGATGCTGATGGCACCCTTTTATAATGTGATGTTTTCAAATCACATCCATTGTGAAATATGTAATTACCACAATCAAGCTAATTATCATATCCATCATCTCATATAGTTAACATGTTTTTGTGACAATTCTGATTTTATTCTCTTTGCAAATTTCTGGTATACAATACAGTGCTATTAACTATAGCCACTGTGCTGTACATGAGCTCTCCAGAATTTATTTATCCTATGCAAGTAAAACTCTTTACCCTTTGACTACTATTTTCCCGCTACCCCCACCCCTCTACCTGCCCTTCCCATGACGACCACCATTCTACAGTGCTTCTAGGAGTCTATTTTAGATTTCACATATATGTAAGTGATACCACATAGCTTTGTCTTTGTGTGTCTGGCTTACTTCATTTAGCATAATAATACCCTCCAGTGCCATTCTTGTTGTCACAAATAACAAAGTTTCTTTCATTTTTTTCAAGGCTGAATGAAAGCTCATAGTGTATGTATATACATGTGTATGTTCGTATATACATGTTGTGTATAACACTTTCTTTAAAATTCCTCTGTCAATGGGTACTTGTTTACATATCTTAGCTTTTCTTAATAATAGTGCAATGAACATCAATGCAGGTATCTCTTGGAGATACTGATCTTATTTCCTTTGGGTATATACCATATTTCCCCGTGTATAAGACACTTTGTTCTGAAAAATTTGGGGTCTAAAAACAGGGTGTGTCTTATATAGTGGTTTTAGTTTTTCTACTTGCATTTCCCGCTGTTTCACACTTGTTTTTGCGCTCATTGTTAAAGACAGTGATTCATCATCAGACACAGATGAGGACAAGCTAATGGATGGGAGTTTTGACAGTGATGAGGAGTTGTATGAACTTTATAATGAATAAAACTTGAGTTCAAAAACTTTATGTAATACTTTTTTTTTTTCAAATTTTAGGCCCCAAAATTAAGGTGCGTCTTATACATGGGCAAATGTGCTACCCAGAAGAGGCACTGCTGGATCATATAATAGTTCTATTTTTAATTTTTTGAGGAACCTCCATATTATTTTCCACAATGGCTGAGCCAGTCTGCATTCCCACCAACAGTATACAAGGATTCCCTTCTCTACACATCCCCACATCCTCAACTTAAATGTCCAAATGCCCTGTACTTTGCACAGTCCTGGTATATAATAGACATTTTACTGTTTGCTGAATGACATGTGATGAGAGGAGCACTGTTAAACCTGTCACTCTGTTGAAACTATGGAGATGTCGCTGTATTTTATAACGTTAATAATTTCTTTCCCAAGTAAGAAATTTGCCTATGGAGCCAGTGCGGTATGTTTGAGGATACCTTTTTTGGCCCCTAGAGGGAGCTCTAGCCTCCTCTAGTGGTCTCCCTACAGGCACTCTCCTCCACGGTTTTCTTATTCCATGCCTAAAGCAAAGGATTGAGAAGGATCTTTTGAGAGCAGAAACATTCACTGGACGTGTTTCTAGGAGTGTGGACCTCTCTCTCGATCATACAACCATAGAAAAACAAGTTCAGGGATATTCGTCTCTGTTAGGAAGGCCTTGTTTAGATTTAGTCATCCATTGAACACATATTATTTGAATGCCTGTGAGATGCCAGGCACAGTTCTAGGGGCTTGGAATACAGTAGTAAACAAGTGATAGGCCACCGTTTCCTAAGAGCTACACCCTGGTGCATTTTTCTGCCTCGGTCACTGTTCTGCCTTAATCTTTACAAAAAAAATCAAAACAAAACAAATGTAGGTTCAGCCTCAGCAAACTGGCCAATTGTATAGCTTCCTAGTAATCTCAGAGAATGTGGGCCTTTACCACTCTCTTAGAGGTGGTTTATCAAATGCAAATTACCACTGTGTTAACGCGAGATCAGTGCCTCCCTGACCCCACCACCAGTTTCTCATGGACAAAGCGGAATGGTCAGGTGTGGGAATCTGATTGAACAAGCCCTTCTGTTGGTTCAGATGATAAGGTACCCTAGTCTGAGAACTTTGCCCAACAGGGACCAATCATGAACTTGGACCCATCAAATTCTCTTCCCTTGGGATTGGACTATGAGATGCAAAATAATTGATATGTTTTTTGGGGGGGATATTACTCCAAGGGAAGTCGGTACCACAAGAAGAAAGAACTTTGAGTAAGCTGGAATGTAGAGAGGATGATCATATTAATAGTACCTACATCACAAAGGGGTTAAAGGATTAATTGAGATGATACAAATAAAATGTTTAGCACAGTGCTAAAATACCTGGCTCTTATTTTCCCCTACTTCACAGGTGAGGAAACTGAGTGTATTAGTCAGAGTTCTGCAGAGAAATAGAAGCTATGCTATTTAAAAAGAGATTTATTAAAAGTAATTGCTTGCAGGGTAATAGAGGCTAAAATGTCCTCTGAGCTGCCATCTGCAAGCTGGAGATGCAGGTGAGCCCGTGGGGAGCTCTAATCTGAGTCCTAAGGTTTAGTATCAGAAGAGTCCATAGTCTAAGTTCCAATCCGAGTGTAGATGACCCATGTCTCGTCTAGAGAACAATGAATTCTGTTTCTCCACAGTAGGGAGGAGTAACTTAGTCTATCAACTCAAATGTTAATCTCATCCAGAAACATCCTCATCCTCATAGACACACCCAGATAAATGTTTAACCAAAGATCTGGGTACCCCGTGACCCAGTCAATTTGATGCATAAAATTAACCATCACACTGAAACTCAGAGCCCAAGTGACTTGCCTGTTTATGAACAGATAACAAGTGGCAGACCTGAGATTTGAACTCAGATTTCTTTTTTTTTTTTCTGAAGCTGGAAACGGGGAGGCAGTCAGACAGATTCCCGCATGCCCACCAGGGAGAGATGCTCTGCCCATCTGGAGCGTCACTCTGTTGCGACCAGAGCCACTCTAGCGCCTGAGGCAGAGGCCATGGAGCCATCCCCAGTGCCCAGGCCATCTTTGCTCCAATGGAGCCTTGGCTGCGGGAGGGGAAGAGAGAGACAGAGAGGAAGGAGAGGGGGAGGGGTGGAGAAGCAGATGGGCGCTTCTCCTGTGTGCCCTGGCCAGGAATCAAACCCGGGACTTCCTCACGCCAGGCCGATGCTCTACTGAGTCAACCAGCCAGGGCCTCAACTCATATTTCTAAGTTAAAGTAGCTCTCTGGAATGGGTAGAATGTGAGATAGGGGTAGAGTCACTGAGGCAGGATGGGCTTACTATGTTTAGAGACCGTCTACAAGAAGATTTATACCTGCAACTGTGGAGAGCTCTAATCCTCTGAAGAAAAATTTAACCTCTGGAAATGGCCTAAAGTTACTCATCAATTTTGGAGAAAAGATGTTTTTCAAGAAAAACATCAAAAGGAAAATTAAAATAATATTTCTTGTTCTCTTATGTGCTCTTGAAACTTGTTCCGAAGATCATTTCAGGTTTGGGAGGGATCCTATGCAGTGTCAATATTAGGAAACTCCTGCTTCCCAAGGTACTCCTCTGAAGGACAGTATTCACTGGGTGGTCCTCCTGTATGTGTGTCTGTATTTATTTTCCAAATGTCTAATGTGCTGGGATCCAATGAGGAATAAGATAGGCTCCTCTCATCAAGTTGGTGATCTGTCTGGGGAGAAGTTATGGAAATAGCAAATTTTATTACATTGAGATTACTGTTATAAAGAAACTCCTTCCAGCCATAAAAATTTTTGGAGGAATATATAAAACATCAATCTGAATTTCTTTTTGGCACAAGGCAAGGTAAAACTATAAAAGAGTAAATAAATTATTTATAAATAATTTAGAAATATTCCTTGTGGCTGGGGGCTTTCAGAAGGGCTGGGCAGGGGCAATGGCATTGGAAATATGACTCACAGTAGCCTAATAAAGATGTGTGCCAGGACCCTGGCTGGTGGCTCAGTGGAATAGAGCGTTGGCCCCACGTAAGGATATCCTGGGTGCAATTCCTGGTTCGGGCACACGGGAGAAGTAACCAGCTACTTCTCTTCCCCTCCCTCTTCCCCTTTCCCCCTTCTCACCCTCTTTCCCATTTCTCCCCCTCTCCCCCTCCCACAGTCAGTGGCTCAATTGGTTTCAGTGTGGCCCAGGGCGTTGAGGATAGCTTGGTTAATTTAAGTACTCCAACCTCAGGTGCTAAAAATAGCTCAGTCCTCGAGCATCATCCCCAAACCTGGTTGCTGGGTGGATCCTGGTCAGGGTGCACATGGGAGTCTGTCTCACTATCTACCCTCCTCTCACCTAAAATAAAATAAAATAAAATAAAATAAAATAAAATAAAATAAAATAAAATAAAATAAAATAGATGTGTGCTAGAGGCAAGAAGATAATCCATGATCTTTTCTTAAATGAACCAATGACATAAAGAAGCACTGGTCTCCCTTGGTGCCTGTATATATAGCATCATGCCTTTATAAAAGCTGACCATCCTGCTTAAATCATGTCCATTCTGGTAGAAAAAGCCCTTTTGAAGCTCTGTTATAAGGTAGGCATGGCCGGCTAACTAATGAATAAATGAATGTAGCACAAACTACCAAATAAGCCAAATCAGTTTATGCTGCCTGCACTGAAGCTTTGTGAGGGATGATCAGGGCCCACAAGCCTTGGTTTCATGCTTTTGGACATTTCATTCAGTCATCCTCTCTAGAATCAGGCCACCGATGGGAGGGCATTAACACCCTCCTGGATTACACACTCAGTATTTGCTCAAGATGAACTGCCTTTTAGTGTTACTTTTCTGGGTATTTTCAGCCCCTTCCTGAAGTCACAAGGATAGGACTCAAACCAGAGCTGGAGTGCTCTTTTTGTCATTCTCACCTCGTTAATGTGGACAGCACCCGGCGGCAGAGGGGCCCCCCGTTCCGGCAGAGTAGCCCCCGTTCCAACCTCACTGCAGCGGACCCAACAGCGTTTCTCTGTGGACCTGCTGAGCACGCGTGCCTGGCCCCAGCACACCAGCTGCAGCAACACCTTTGTAGGTGAGGCTCAGAATGTACAATTTTAGCAAGCACCCCTTGTGACTCTTTTCTCCTTGCATACATGTTCTTAGTTTGTTAATCCTCTCCTGAAAAATCTACACTATCATAGATAAGGTCACTGAGGAATCTTTCCTCCTTCTGTTGTCCAACCTCCAGCAGCTTTTGGCCAGCCACCCCCCTTTCTTCATTCTATTTTTGCATTCCTTTCTCTGTTTTCCTGAGGTCATCGTCTTCTCAGACTGGCCATGTCTTGCAAGCTTATGTTTGGGTTCATCGCCCTTTGCATAATCCAAGGAATCGTAAATGATGCCAAAGCCAGTGTTCTTGCCACCCTCAGAGTGGGTTCTGAATCCAAACACGAAGATGACGCCTGGTGTGTCTTCTACATTTTGGCTAGTTTTGCCCGAGTTCCTGTCTCAGGTGCCAGTGCCTTCCCAGGGTGAAGGACCTCAATGACCTTTTGTTTCCGTTCAGCTTGTCTGTTGGTCATGAACTACCTGGAAGCCAGGGAGGAAAAGATGATGATTCTGATGTGTTTTAAATCCAAGATCCGTCAAGAAAGACAAAAGAGATTCTTGGGCTTGCTCTCTGCAGTTTCTGGTTTGCTTGGGATTTGGCCAACTATTTGGCAACCCCCGAAGGCTGCCTGTCGCCTCAGCCCCCTTCTCACATGGTGGCCCTATAACATGAGTTTTAGTACCTTGTTTTATAAATGGCAAGACTGGTTGCAACAAGTTGAATGCCCTTAAAATTCTCTTGGAGTTGAGGCAGTTAGAAGTGGGTCTAGTTTGAGGGCTGTTAAATGATTGCTCTAAGTGATTTGCCTGCAGAGGAAGGGCGTGGCTGAGAGGGGGCTGCCTGGGGAAGCAGCGTCTCCCCCACCGAGGAAGACTGGATGCCCAGCTCTTGAGAGATGCTATTTTTGTTTGTTTATACCTTTTCTTTTTTTTTTTAAAGAATACAATTATACATTTATAGGAAAAATTATAGAAATGTGAGTTGGAAAATGAAAACCAACAGTTTAATGTTCTCAACAGGTGTTTCATCTCTCTTCTGGTGAATTCTGTGTTGCCACTAAGGATTAAAGAGGAGGCATATGCAGGGAGACCTTTAAGGTGTGTAAGGTAAAAACGCCAGTATCAGAATACTACTATGGTCTGAGTCCATGTATGCTTAAAAAGCAAAAAAGATGCATGCATATGTATGTGTGTATATGTATATAAATGCATAGAAACAGAGAAGTTGCTCACCAAACTATTGATAATGGCGTGGAAATGAGAGGAATAAATGGGAGTTTCATGTTCTATTTGTTTTTCTTTCTTTTTCTTTCTTTCTCTCTCCCTCTCTTTCTATCTTTCTTTCTTTCTTTCTTTCTTTCTTTCTTTCTTTCTTTCTTTCTTTCTTTCTTTCTTTCTTTCTTTCTTTCTTTCTTTCTTTCTCTTTCTCCCCTCCCTCCCTCCCTCCCTCCTTCCCTCCCTCCCTCCTTCCCTCCCTCCCTCCCTCCCTCCCTCCCTTCCTTTCTTCTTTCATTAGTGAGAGGAGGAGAGATAGAGAGAAACTTCTGCATGCGACCCAACCTGGATCCACCTGGCAACCCCCATCTGGGGCCGATGCTCTCCTCATCTGGGGCTATGCTTGCAATTGAGCTATATTTAATGCCTGAGGCAGAGACTTTATGGAGCCATCTTCAGCTCCTGGGCCGGTGTGCTTGAGGAGCCATGGCTGTGGGAAGGGAAGAGAAAGAGAGAGAGTGAGAGAAAGGGGGAAGAAGGAGAGATCAGGAGAAGCAGATGGTCACTTCTCCTGTGTACACTGACTGGGAATTGAACCCGGGACTTCCACACGCTGGCACTGATGCTCTACCACTGAGCCAACCAGCCAGGGCTCTTTCTCTTTTTTTAAAATAGATTTTTAAAAATTTTAAATTTAGAGGAGTTGTGGGTTCACAGCAAAATTGGGTGGAAGGGACAGAAATTTCCCATATAGCCTATGTCCCCAGGCATGCACAGTCTCCCCCATTGTCAGTATCCCTCACTAGCATGGTGCATTTATCACAATGGATGAACTTACACTGACACAGCATTACCACCCAGAACCCAAAGTCTACGTTAGGGCTTCCTCTTAGTGTTGTATAGGGTGGGGCAAAAGGAGGGTTACAGCTGTGAGTACATGAAATAGAGTTTATTCTTTTTTTTTTAATGTGACAGAGAGACAGAGAGAGGGAGAGATAGGAACAAGAAGGAGAGAGATGAGAAACATCAATTCATCATTGCATCACCTTAGTTGTTCATTGATTGCTTTATCATCTGTGCCTTAGTGGGGGGACTACAGCAGAGCAAGTGACCCCTTACTCAAGCCATTGACCTTGGGTTCAAGTCAGCAACCTTGGGCTTCAAGCCAGCGACCATTGGGCTCAAGCCAGTGACCATGGGGTCATGTCTATGATCCCACGCTCAAGCCAGTGACCCCACACTCAAGCTAGTGAGCCTGTGCTCAAGCCGGTGACCTTGGGGTTTTGAACCTGGGTCCTCTGCATCCCAGTCTGACACTCTATCCACTATGGTACCACCTGGTCAGGCCACAGTTTATTCTTTTTTTTTGTATTTCTCCGAAGCTGGAAACAGGGAGAGACAGACAGACTCCAGCATGCGCCCGACTGGGATCCACCCGGCACGCCCACCAGGGGCAAAGCTCTGCCCACCAGGAGGCGATGCTCTGCCCCTCTGGGGCGTCACTCTGCTGCAACCAGAGCCACTCCAGCGCCTGGGGCAGCGGCCAAGGAGCCATCCCCAGCGCCCGGGGACAGTTTATTCTTGTATAATTATTATTCATTATTATTTTCCATACGAACAATTGTAAAACTACTTTTGCCCCACCCAGTACTTTCTATAGGTTTGGATAAATATAATATAATGACATGTATCCACCATTATGGTACCATACAAAGTAGTTGAACTGCCTTAAAAGTCCTCTATGTTTATTTCTCTGTAGGAAAAATAATTCCTATGGAAATGTCTTTGGAAACAAATAGTATAATTCTTTTTCTTTTTTTTTTTTCTGACAGAGAGAGAGGGACAGACAGACAGGAAGGGAGAGAGATGAGAAGCATCAATTCTTTGTTGTAGCACCTTAGTTGTTCATTGATTGCCTTCTCATACATGCCATGACCAGGGGGCTCCAGCAGAGTGAGTGACCTTTTGCTCAAGCCAGCGACCTTTGGGCTCAAGCCAGCAGCCATGGGGTCATGTCTATGATCCCATGCTAAAGCCAGTGATCCCATGCCCGAACTGGTGAGCCTGCCCTCAAGCCAGATGAAACTGGCTGAAGCCAGTGACCTCGGGTTTAGAACCTGGGTTCTTAGCATCCCAGTCTGATGCTCTATCCAGTGCACCACTGCCTGGTTAGGCTGAATACTATTTCCTAGGGTGGGTGGGGTCTATGTCTTACTCTCTTTGTTTTCCTAGCCTAAAATGGCATAGACAAAGCATTTAATAAATGCTTGTTGAATTAAACTAAATTGGATCCTGGCCTTAGCAACAGAAACTTAAAATTCTTACTTACCCAAGATAATGAAAATTCAACATTTTGATCCTACCTTCAAAGAACTTGCTAAAGTGGAATGACCATGATGTGTTGTCCAACTCTCCTCCATGCTTTGGACAAACATGAGGTTCCTTCTAGGGGAAACCTGTCAATTTTTGTTTAACTTGAGTTTAGATTTCAAAAGTAAAATCCAGACAGTGCCTTGGATCTCAAATGAATTCTTGATGAATGAAGGCCCCAAGTCCCTCAGTTTCTCTTGGCCAGCATTGATTCAAGCCAAGCCAATACTGGTTGATGACAGCTCTCTCCCTTTCTTCTCATGACGCTTTGCTGAATGTGGGTGGGAATACAAGAAACCCTCTTGGTTTCTTGGTTTTTAGGATCTTCTCAAGAGGCTCTGGTGGCTGGCTGGAGTTTCTTCATTATTCCATAGTATATAAGCAGTTTGGCTTTGGAATCATACTGATCTGGGTTTAAATCCCAACTAGAACCTTCGATAGCTGAGAGATATTTGGTATGTTATTTTATGTATCTGAACTTTTGTTCCCTCATTTAGAAAGTTGAGGGTAGCTTAAAAGCATACCTAAAATGATTAAAATGTTTCCAAATAAGTTAAAGGCATTAAAAACATCTCAAGAATATTTGTAGAAATACAAAAATATCTAGTCACTCAGCAAGGTATAATTGTCAATGTTTGGCATCCAATAAAAAATTAAAGGCATGCAAAGAAGCAGGAAAATATAACCTATAATGCAAAAAAGCACACACCCAAAACATAAAACCCCAAACAGTATAAATAACCCATACATGCCATACATATAGTATTAATAGAGAGAAACATTAAAATATTTGAAGTCCAGTTGGGGAGATGGATGCATAAATAAATAATCTGGATGGGGGAAATAAGTATGGCAGAAAAAATATACACAGAGGACGCTGCTCATAGAGGTGCCCGTGATCTCAGCCTGGGGCTGGGGACATCAGAGCAGGACCTTTCAGCCTCTCTTAGTTGTTGCATGAACAGCATTTAGTTTCAAGACCTTGAATATTACACTTGACACTCCCAGGCATGTAGCAGTCATGCCACCATTTTGGTTGTTCCAGGCGGTTCCAGATGTCATTCTAAAAGTCACAATGCTGGGAATACACTGCCAGGAGCACGGAGAGTTCCAAGTACTGTTATGAGTTTGCACGTGCTCTGTGACTTGAGTATGTCTTTGAACCTTTTGGTTTTCATTAGGTGTCAATCGTGTAAATGCACTTTAAGTCACCTGACTATTAACAGCTGAAGTCAAGAGCTTTCCCAGGGGAATGACGGGGACAGAATTCTATTAGTACAGAGTGAAATTCTCCTGAAATGTGTTGAAATAAGACTTCATTGTGATTACATTCTACAGTATCAAAAAATAACAGTAACCAAGCTATGTTAAAATGTCAAGAAAAAAGTATTAATATACCTTTTTTTTTTTTTTAGCAAGCTATACTTATTCCTTCTTTTTAAATACAGTCTTTTATCAAAGTAACTTGTTGGTTAAAGGACAGTGCAGAGACAACTACTGTTTTAGTTCCCTATTATTGCTACTGTAACAAATTACCACAAATACAGTGGTTTAAGCAACATAAATTTACATATTTATTTTAAAGAAATATTTATTTTTACTGATTTTAGAGAGGAAGGGGGAGAAAGAGAGAGACAGGAACATCAATCTGTTCCTGTATGTGCCCTGACTAGGGACTGAACTGGCAACCTCTGCCCTTCAGAAGGATGCTAACCAATTGAGGTATCCGGCCAGGGCCAAGCAACGTAGATTTATTATCTTACAGTTCTGGAGATCAGAAGTCTGAAATCAAGTTTACTGGGCTAAAGTCTAGGTGTTGGCAGGGCTGATCCCTCCTGGAGGCTCTGAGGGCAAAATCTGTTTCCTTGCCTCTTTAAACTTCTCACAGCCAGCGTGTTTCTCGGCTTGTCACCCTCTTCCTCCATCTTCAGAGGATATCGGTTGAATTTTGTTTCTGTCATCGTATCATCTCCTTTGACTCTGACCCTCTTGGCTTTTTCTCATAAGGACCATTGTGGTTATATTAGGCTCACTCAGATAATTCACGATAATATCCCTATCGCAAAATCCTTAATTTTACCACAGTGGCAACATCCTTTTTGCCCTATATGGCCACTTCCACAGATTCTGGAAATTAGGATATGGACCTACTCAGGAACCCATTATTCAAGCTACCGTAATATATATTATGCTATCTAGTCAACTTTTAATATTCTTCAAAATTTTGTATAATTTGGATTTTTCTGTATATATACATTGATATTTATTTCTTTGCTTAACCTTTATATTATTTGTCCATCCCAATACATTTCTTTTCAAAATAATGCTTTTGACAGCTGCATAATTCTTCCATAGGGGCATATAATTTATTTAGCCATTACATTACAATTTTAAATTATTAGGAATCTTGGTTGTAAGTTATATAAAGCCAACTCTAGCTGGTTGAGAAGAGAAGAGGTTGTTGGCTTTGGTAATCTGATGAAGTGTTGAACCACCAGGTTCTGTGGGTCTCAGCGGGCCTCAGGACCCTCCGTCCGACACTAGGAATTTCAGTGGAGCCAAGACACGCCCCCTCTTCATCTCCTTTTCACGCTCTCATGGAAGCCTACTTTTCCTCCATGTCATGATTTCATCCACTGGAGAAGGGCTGGCTGACCACAAGCTCTCTATTTGTTAAATGCAGCCCCCAGCCAAAAAGCAAAACCCCAATTTCATCAGAGCCAGAATTTAATACTAGGGATTTCAGTTGCAGGTCCTGGGGATATTGGCCCTTGCTACTCAGTGTGGTCCACAGACCAATAGCATCAGCAACACTTGGGAGCTTGTTGGAAATGTAGAACTCAGGCCCCACACAGGACATAATGAATCAGAATTCCTATTTTAACAATTCCAGGTGGTTTGCATGGCACAGATGCTGGAGAATTACTCTTTCAATAACTGCCTTATTTCTCCCCTTCCATTTTTGTCAGTATTGACAAGGCCTGTGTTGACTTGGTCAGCAATCAAGGGAAATGGCTGAGGATGGTCCAGAAAGACAGGGGAAATCAGCAGCTCCACAGGCATTGAGAACCACACTCATTCCAACGGACCTGTATCTCTGCGTGACGGTTCCATGCACATGGTAGCTAAACCAAAATGGCTAAGATCTGCAGCTGTGTCATCCATCAGGTGTCTAAAGCACCCCAGGAAAACACGACCTTGATGAATAAATCTCTCTGGTTTGGACTCTGTCCCTGCCTGGCTTACCCCAGAGAATCAGCTAATTTGTCCTTCCATGTGTTTGTTATTACAGTAACACAATGGACAGACAAGAGCAAAGCTAATAGGGTGCATTTTGTTGATTATCTGCGTGTCTTCTTCCCATTCTGCACAAATCACCGGGGGGCCGGGGAGGGGGGACAGGCATCTGGCATGCTGTGGTTCTTTTTCTGTTAAGTAGCGTGTATAGTACAGACATGCCTCGTTTTATTGTGTCTCACTTGATTGCACTTCACAGATGTGGCTTTTTTTTTTTAATTAAGAACAAGATTCTCCACCAGCAAAAAGATTCTGATCCATTTTATTGTGATACTTGCTTTATTTTGGTCATCTGGAACCGAACCCACAATGTCCCCAAGGTATGCTGTAGTTTTCAAACTGTTGCTAGCCAGGGAAATGTCCAACTTTTGAGTAACACTTAGAAGGAAAACTAAAGGAAATCGTAGAATAATTTTTTCTTCTTTTTAAGATAATTTTTCATTTTCCAATTTAGTTGACATACAATATTATATCAGTTTCAGGTCAACAACATAGTGATTAGACATTTATATAATGTATGAAGTGATTATCCCAATAAAGTACTTATCTGACATCATAAATAATTATATATTACAATATTATTGACTATAGTCCCTATACCATACTTTATGTCCCCGTGACTGTTTTTATAACTGGCAATATGTACATCTTAACACCTTTTTTACCAATCCCTCCAATTCCCCTACCATCTGGCAACGATCAAAATGTTCTCTGTATCTATGAGTCTTTTTTTCTGTTTTGTTTTTTAGATTCCGCATATAATATAAGGGAAATCGTATGGTATTTGTCTTTCTCTGACTTACTTCACTTAGCATGATAACCTCTAGGTTCATCATGTTTTTGCAAAGGCACGATTTTATTCTTTTCATGGCTGAGTTATATTCCACTGTATATGTGTACCACATCTTTTTCATCCATTCACTTATCTAAGCTTGCTTCTATGACTTGGCTATAGTAAATAATGCTGCAATGAACAGAAAGATGAATATATCTTTTTGAATTAGTGTTTTTATTTTCTTCAGATAAATATCCAGATATGGAATCAGTGGATCATGTGGTAGTTCTATTTTCAATTTTTTGAGTAACCCCCATTCTGTTTTCCATAGTGGTTTCAACAATGTACAATCCCACTATCAATGCATGAGGGTTGCCTTTTCTCTACATTCTCGCCAACATTTGTTGTGTGTTGATTTACTGATGATAGCCATCGCATCAGATGGGAAGTGATATTATATTGTGGTTTTATTTGTATTTCCCTGACGATTAGTGATGTTGAGCATCTTTTCATATGCCTATTGTCATCTCTAGGTCCTCTTTGGAGAAATGTACACAGAATGATTTTTAAAATGGTCCTAAAATATAATTGGTAATACATCCGTGGATCAACAGAGGGCAAATGGACTTTAGTATCAGCTATACCTACATACTCACTGTAAAAAAAGGGATACAATACCTAGCTTTGGTCCAAACCTTAGACAGGCTATTAAGGTCTAGTGAATAAGATACTATTAGCTGCAAGTGACAGAAAACTCACAATCCAACCAAATCAAATCAGTTTATAATTAAGTTGTATGAGTTCTTTCCATATTTTGGACATTAAATCCTTATCAGATAAATGATTTGCAAATATTATCTCCCATTGGTAGGTTGCCTTTTTATTTTGTTGACGTTTTCTTTGCTGTACAAAATCTTTTTAGTTTGCTGTAGTCCCACTTATATAATTTTGCTTTAGTTGACTTTGTTTTGGTTGTTAAATTCAAAAATTATTACAAATACTGATGTCAGGTAACTTACTGTCTATATTTTCTTCTTGGAGTTTTATGGTTTTAGGTCTTAATTTCAAGCTTTTAATGTGTTTTGAGTTGATTTTGTGTATCATGTAAGATAGTGGTCCAGGTTCATTCTTTTGCATGTTGGTTTTTATGAACATCACTTACCATATTTTCCCATGTAGAAGGTGCTCCCATGTATAAACCACAGCTTCATTTTGGGACCCAAAATTTGAAAAAAAAAGTATCACATAAAGTTATTGAACTCATTTTATTCATCATAAAATTCATACAACTCCTCATCCACATGAACAAGTGGGAAATGCAAGTAAAAAAATCTACAATCACTATATAAGACGCACCTAGTTTTTAGACCCCAAATTTTTCACAAAAGGGTGTGTCTTATACACAGAGAAATATGGTAATGAAGAGACTATCTTTTTGTCATTGTGTATTCTTGATTGTCTGGCTGTAAATTAATTGACCATATATGCATGGATTTATTTCGAGCTATCTTCCATTTGTTTGTGTGACTGTTTTTTATGGCAATATCATACAGTTTTGATTACTATAGCTTTGAAATATAGTTTGAAATCAGGAAGCTTTGTTCTTCTTTCTCAAGATTGCTCTGACTATTCAGAGTCTTTTGTAGTTCCATACAAATTTTAGGATTGTTTGTTCTATTTCTGTGGAAAATGTCATTGAAATTTTGACAGGGAATTCGTTGAATTTTAATAATACTAATTCTTGTAATTCATGAGGTTGGAATATCTTTTCACTTATTTGTGTCATATTAAATTTCTTTTATTGATTCTTTATTGTTTTAAGTGTACAGGTCTTTTATTTCATTGGTTAAATTTAGTCCTAGGTATTTTCATTTTGCTGTAATTATAAATGGAATTGTTTTTTAAATGTCTTTTTCTGTTGTTTGTTATTAGTGTATAGAAATGCAACTGATTTTTTGGTATACTGATTTTGTCCTGTTTTATTTATTAGTTCCAACAATTTTTTGGTGGACTCTTTAGGATTCTCTCTGTATAATATGTCTTCTACAAATAGAACCAGTTTTACTTATGTCTTTCTTTCTAATTTGGATGCCTTCATTGTTCTTTTTTTGCCTAATTGCCCTGGCTGGGGCTTTCAGTACTATGTTGAATAAAAATGGTGAGAGTGAGCATCCTTGTTCTTGATATTACAGCAAACTCTTTCGACATTTCACCACTGAGTATGATGTTAGCTGTATGCTTGTCATATATGGTCTTTATTATGTTGAGGTACTTTCCCTCTATACCGGTTTTGTTGAAAGCTATTTTTATGAATCAGTGTTGAATTTTGTCAAATGATTTTTCTGCATCTATTGAGATGATCATGTGATTTTAATGTTTTATTCTATTAATTATGTGATGTATCACACTGATTAATTTGTGTGTTGAACCATCCTTGCATCCCAGGAAGGCATCCCACTTGTTTGTGGTGTATAATTCTGTTAATGTGTTGTTGAATTTGGTTTGCTAATACTTGGTTAAGAATTTTTGCAATATATTCATCAGAGATATTAGTCTATACTTTTTTTTTTTTTGTATTTTTTCTGAAGTGAGAAGCGGGGAGGCAGATAGACAGACTCCCAAATGCGCCTGACTGGGATCCACCCAGCATGCCAACCAGGGGATGATGCTCGGCCCATCTGGGGCATTGCTCCACTGCAATCAGAGCCATTCTAGCACCTGAGGTGGTGGCCATGGAGCCATCCTCAGCCCCCAGGCCAACTTTGCTTCAATTGAGCCTTGGCTGCAGGAGGGGAAGAGAGAGATAGAGAGAAAGGAGAAGTAGAAGGGTGGAGAAGCAGAGGAGCACTTCTCCTATGTGCCCTGACCGGGAATCGAACCCAGGACTTCCACACACCAGGCTGACACTCTACCACTGAGCCAACTGGCCAGGTCCTAGTCTATAATTTTCCTGTGGTGTTCTTTTCTGGCTTTGATATGAGGGTGGTGCTGGCCTTGTAAAATGAGTTCTCTTCTATTTTTTGGTAGAGTTTCAGAAAGATTGGTATTAATTATTTGATTATTTGGTAGAATTCACTAGTGGAGCCATCTGGTCCTGGGCTTTTGTTTGCTGGGATCATTTGAATTATTGATTCAATTTCCTTATTAGTAAATGGTCTGTTCACATTTTCTATTTCTTCATGATTCAGCTTGGTGGGTTATATGCTTCCAGGAATTCATCTATTTTTCTACAATAGATTGTCCAGTTGTTGGTGTATAATTGTTCATAGTAGTCTCTTATGAGCCATTGTATTTCTTTTTTTTTTAATAAATAAATTTTTATTTTAATGGGGTGACATCAATAAATCAGGGTACATATATTCAAAGAAAACATGTCCAGGTTATCTTGTCATTCAATTCTGTTGCATACCCATCACCCAAAGAGAGATTGTCCTCTGTCACCTTCTATCTAGTTTTCTTTGTACCCCTCCCCCTCCCCCTCTCCCTCCTTCCCTCCCCCTGCCCCCCGTAACCACCACACTCTTGTCCATGTCTCTTAGTATCGTTTTTATGTCCCACCAATGTATGGAATCCTGCAGTTCTTGTTTTTTTTTCTGATTTACTTATTTCACTTCGTATAATGTTATCAAGATCCCACCATTTTGTTGTAAGTGATCCGATGTCATCATTTCTTATGGCTAAATAGTATACCATGGTGTAAATGTGCCACATCTTCTTTATCTAGTCTTCTATTTTTTTTTACAGTGATTAAAGCTTTTAAGCAAACTCTTGGCCAATACAGCAAGAATCCATAAAAGAGTAGTGTCCTTAACATGTTCACCAAGTCCAAGTTGGCCCCATCACCATGCCAAATCCCTGAAAAATGCAACCCAACCCCAGTTCAGTCTGTTAGGAGCTGTCACAAGGAGCAGGAGTCCAGTAAAAGTCCACATCCAGGAAAAGTCCGCATGGCACTGGAATTGTTGTCACAATTCTATACTTTGCAGCTCACGTCCAAGTCCCAATGACCGCTGCTTCTAGCTGGTAATGATTCAGGTAGACTGGAAAAGCCATCTGCAGCATGTGTGGATATGGAGCTTCTGTTCTCCTCTGCCTGGAGAGATGAGACCAGGTTGCTTTTC
Source organism: Saccopteryx leptura (assembly GCF_036850995.1). Lineage (NCBI taxonomy): Eukaryota > Metazoa > Chordata > Mammalia > Chiroptera > Emballonuridae > Saccopteryx > Saccopteryx leptura. The sequence continues at coordinate 352,958,022 of NC_089505.1, forward strand.
CCTGGAGCTCTGTGACTGTGGCTTGGTAAAGAGAAAGTTGGGATACACTAAGCTGGGTGGCAAAGGTAGATTCATAATAGAAGTTGGCAAAAGGGGGAAAGAGAGCTCTAAATTAGGAGTAGGTCCCAGCCTGAAATATGAGTGGGGCATTGAGGTAGGAGGAATAAAGAAAACACTATATATTAAACAAAGCAGCAGAAAATAGGACTATCAACTCCCATAACAGAGATCTTCGAGGGAAGAATAAAAAACCTGACTATTCAGGCAAGACATAGTTAAGTGGCCCTTGTGCAAATGAGATCAGTTTACCTGCTTCTTGGAAGAAATACCCTAGGCTCGTCCACAGTGTCATAGATGGGGCTGACGGCCCTGGGCACCTTCAGCCTTCAGTTGAGCCGTTGTATTTCTGTGGTAGCAGTTGTAACATCTCTTTCATTTCTACTTTTGAGTCCTTTTTTTTTCTTCTTGGTGATTCCAGCTACAGGTTTGCATGTCTTGTCTGTCTTTTCAAAAAATAGCTCATTGACATTCTCTATTGTCATTTTAGTTTATTTCATTTATTTCTGCTCTAGTCTTTGTTATTTTCTTAAAATGTCACTTTCTAGTAAATAAGTTATTATCCTCCAAGCCAGCGATTTTCAGCTAGTGTACTGCAAGAATTTTTAAAAACTGCAACACCTATTTGGTTGGGGCACTGGCCTCTTTTCCCTTGGATTGAAAATGACAACAGCCAACCCAACAATAGGCATTCGGTGTGAATGAATCAAAATTACACGTTTTTGTTTTTCTTTCAGATTGGCAAAATATACATTTATTGGTGTGCTGTAGAATTTTAGTAATTAGTTTGCCACGAGATGGAAAAGGTTGAAAATCGCGGCCTTAGGCAAATAAATGATCATCCTTAAGCCTTAGTTTTCTCATCCTCAAAATGGAAATGATGGTGGTTCTTACCTCCTAGGGTTTTTGTCAGGATTCAACAAGATAATGCATGTAAAATAACAGCCCAGGGCCTTGTAGATAGTAAATTCTAGTTAAACTTTGGTTATGCAATCATATTGGAACCCGGTAACCAGAACTCCATGTAAAAACCTGTGCACATGTCAGCAGGGGATGGGGTTGGGAGGAAGAGTCACTTATTTAACACCTCAATTTTGAAGCGGCAGGCCAGCGTGGGGGATAAAGGTCCCACCCTTCCCCTCCGAGTGGGCTTCATGGACGTGCAGCTCGCAGGCGTTCATGTTTGGCTTAATGTTCTGCTGTCACCATCTAGAATTTCTTAGTAAATTTTAAACAAGGAATCCCCACATTTTTTTTTTTTTGCACTGGCCCCAAAATTGATGTCGCTGCTCCTGCCTCCCCTTGATCAAAGCCTGACAGACACACTGCCTTCTCCCCAGAGTGGAGGGGACGGGAACTTCCTCCCAGTACCCCCAGCAGCCTGGGCTGTAGGTTCCACTTGATCAGAGACAAGCCTGCTTTCGAACCTGTGCCGTCATAACCTCATCTCTGTGACACCTCCTCCTTCCGTGAGGGTCCCCTGAACCCCTGAAAGAACACCTCCCCTTAACCGGAAACCTCCACGGCGTCGTGAGTCTAGGTGGGCTGCTCGGTATTGGAGGCTTTTCCCTCCAACTTCGCAGGATCAGGTCCGTTCGCTGGATCATTGTCATTGGGCAGAAGGATTTTCTGAACAAGATCTGGCTCCATTCAGTTATAGGGGGGGGGGGGGGGAGAAGAAGAATTTGGGGGTTTTGAAGAAACAGGAAGCTCAATAAGAAAAACATGTAAAATCATTCAGCTATCACTTTAGTGATCCTTCCAGATTGTGCGAAACACTGTGAAGCCTGTCTTGGGGTTTTACAGACACTGGGCTGGGTAGGAGAGTGTCTGTGAGAGGCCAGAGGCTGGAGCCGGTAAAATGATCCGGCGGAGCAATATTGCCCTTGGAGCGGAAGGTTCGAGTCCTGTTTGTCCAGGTGCGGCGCTGCGGGCAGTCTGTCCACTCAACCACCCCGCCGCAGCGGTCGGTCGCTAATACGGCCAGGTGTGCCCTGAGCTGGAGCGCTTAGCCCTGGGGTGAGATCGCACCTTTCGGGAAGGTGGGGGTGGGGCGCCTAGGGAAGGAGTTTGGGGCTCCTTGTGGTGAAATGATGTGCCTGGAATAACAAAGAAAAGAAATAAAAACAAAACAAACCCGCAGCCTAGGAGTGCCCACCAAGCTTAGAAGTGATGAAAACGGAAAGAAAATATAGCTGGAGTTCAGCCCGTGGCGAGGGTTACGACAGTTAATAAATCAGCGAGTCTGGAAAACGTTAGGTCTCAACAATAAAATTAGGAAGCGCTGCTGTCGTTCAGCTAGTGTTATTTTAAAAAATAGTAATTACGAACACGTGTGTGTCTCCTCGCCGCAGATATACTTATTCATCAATACAGCTTGCCTTCTCCCGGAGAGAAGGTGGTGTGTTCATAAACGGGGTTCTGTCGCCGCAGGCTCTCTGGCCTTGGGTGGATTGGTGAAGGTCTCTGAGCCTCCGTTTTCTCATCTGTGAATTAGATTATTTCATAATAACTTCTCTTTGCGTGGTGGTTTTCAAATATTTGGCAGTAGCCTGGAGTAAGGAATATAACCTTATATCCCAGTGCAGTATGCTACACGTGCATCACACATGTATACCCTAAACTTTCATAAATATATTCCATTATTACGGTTGATGCTTCTTTTCTTTTTTTCCACTGTATTTAAGAAATACTGGTTGTGACCCACTGAACTGATTTCATAGCTTCATGTTTCAAGAATTGAGTGTTTCAAAAGGACCATGGTAGATTCATCCGCCCATTCCAATGTACGATGCGCACAAAGGGCCCGTCTCACAGAGGTAGTCCGTGAATATGAACTCCTTTCCTATCCCTCCTGGGGCAGCCAAACCAACAGGAAGTCCAATTTGTAATCTGTGTTTCTGTGACATCGGAATGCGGGATGCTTATGGACATTTCACAGTTCAGTACACTAAATACTCATTAGGCGGGTTTCTCAACGCAATGCTGATTTGATATGCCCCAACGACAGGCAATCACCCGTGACTCTGCCTGGAGGAATTTATACGACCCCGGGTTATTTCATCTGCAGTAAACCAACAAGCCAGGAGAAGTAAACATGTTTTAAAGGATGGCTACACATCGATTGTTAATGTAGGAATATGGCCTTACATTTCCATAAAACAGTATACTTTTGTGTGTACTATTTCACTGGTCCCACCCGGTCACTCAGATGCTCCTAAAATAAGAAGCTGTGGCTCACTTCTGGTGTGATGATTCTGGGAGCAGGTGTCGTCTTGACCCTGGCTGTGGATTAGGATAACCTAGGGAACTTTAAAAATACAGCTAATACCGTGCTCCAGAGATACTGATTCAAATGGTTTGGACAGAGCCTGAGAATCAGTTTCTTTCTATAATGGCTTTAGATTAGCCCCATGTACAGTCACGGTTGAGAGGCACTGGGTAACGCAGTGGTGAGATTCAGATGCTGATTTGATAAATAAAACTAGGTATAATATAGCAAGAGAGAAACAGACAGGAAGGGAGAAAGGTGAGAAGCATCAACTTATAGTTGTGGCACCTTAGTTGTTCCTTGATTGCTTTCTCATATGTGCCTTGACCAGGGGACTCCAGCAGAGTGAGTGACCCCTTGCTCAAGCCAGCGACCTTGGGCTTCAAGCAGGCAACATGGGATCATGTCTGTGATCCCACGCTCATGCCCGATGAGCCTGTGCTCAAGCCAGCAACCTCAGAGTTTTAAACCTGGGTCTTCCATGTCCTAGACCGATGCTCTATCCACTGCACCACCATCTGGCCAGGCTATATAGTAAGTACTTTTTACTACTACCCTGTACCCCCAACTCCCACAAAATGTAATTTGGGGAATCTATGTGTGTGTTCGAATCAATGCATGTATTCAGCAGTTATAGAACCCAGTTATAGAATGTTTCCTAGAAAACATTCTTGATCAAGAGTTCTAGCTAATTCTGACTGTCTTGTTTTCTGAGTTGGCATGAACTGTGATGTCTCACTTTCCGCCATCCTGTCTTCATGGGGAAGCCTCAGGAAAGTAGACTGTCTTCCTGTCTGATGGCTGCTGACAATGGAAACTTACATAAGTCACTCCCTTCTTCTCGTCCCCACCACTTCTGACTCACTCCTCGGCTGTCCTAATACCCCATAGGTCACCCTGTACTTGCCTTGTGTCTGGGCCTGTGTCACTCATAGGCTGAGTCCTCCAGAGCACACCCTTTATTTTAGATAACTTGAGCTTCCCAAACCTAGCCCGGGGCCTGAGCCGAGGCAGAGACCGGGTGCATTTTGTTGAAAAACTAAACAAATGACTTTAGATCTCAGAGCAGATCTGCCGCTCTGTTCCTTCTATCTCCCACCACTTTTGCTGGGAGGATGGGTTTTCTTCATCATGATGTCAGAGGAAAACACACGGAGACCTGGTGTCTCTTGCTCACCCTTAAGAAACCGTAAAGTATGAAGCCCTCCGCCATAGTTTTCATCCAGCTGGAAGATGGAGCCCAGTTTCTGAGCACAGAAGCAGTGCCTGCTAGCTTCTGCTTTGGAAGCTGACACCATACTGCAGAAAAACCAACCCCCTGCTGCACAGTCCACCCCCACTGGAGCCTGTGTGCTTCCCCAGGTCTAGGGCTCTGGCCGTCAGCGATGATTCTGACCTAATACAGCAGGCTGGTGAAGTAGCAGTTCAGACAATGGGGCTCACCAAATCAACCAAGAGACTTCTCCCTGAAGTTCAAATCCCACGTCTTGGGGACAAATGAGTCTGGTTGATCCTGGCCCTAGAAGGAGAACACAGGAGAGTGTAGTGTTGCAAACATGAAATGTGTTTTTCGCTCCTTTCCTGTTCGTTAAGAACTTTTTTTTTTATGTTACCTAGCTTATTTTAAAAATAAAACATTTTGATTTTTAAAACATTTTTTTTACATATCTGATCATAAAAGCTCTCTGTACAAAAGTCTATGAAAGACACTTAAAACAATCTCTGTAGAGAAAACCATCAATAAATGTTGAGTCATTTCACTATGTTTGTGTGCATGTCCATCTGTGTGCAACAGTACTGTACTCACAGCTTTGTTACTAAATTTTTAATTTAAATTATACTATTGTATAAACACGTCCCCATTTTTTCTCAAAATTTCTCTTATCCTTAAATGCCCCCTGAGATTGTCTTTGTCCAGCAATCAGTTATGAGGAATTATTCTTGGTCTTTGGTGCAAACTCCATGTCTTTCGGGGCTATATGTCCTTCTCTGTTTATAGAAGTCATGCTATGTGCTGGGCACAGTAGATACTCAGTGAACAGAGTAGGTGCTCAATGAAGTGAACGGTATTGAACAACGCCATGAGCTCAGGTGTAAAGGTGAGCGGGAATGCATTTGGCAGATGTACCAAGGCCTCCTGCAGGACATGAAGTCCCATCTTTGGGCATGTTTTCCATGAGACAAACAATCATTCTGGAGTTTAAGAGACATTGCTGAATATATTTGGTCCACTGACACCCTGATATAATATAGGACCCAAGGGTCTGCTATTCCAGGGGTTTATTCTGTAATCCAAAGCTGTGTCTTCATCTTTTTATCTGTAGTAGTAGTGCTTCTGACACCCATCTCACAGGGAGATGCCATAATAAATGCGACAATTCATCAGGAACAGTTGTGATAATGATTTCTCTTATAAACCCTCAACTGAGTGGGATTTCTGCCCTTTGTTGACCACACATCAAATCACAGCTCTTTCAAGTTCTCTTTGATGAAGAAATATAACTGAATAGACATACAGCCTGACCTGTGGTGGCGCAGTGGAAAAAGTGTCGACCTGGAATGCTGAGGTCGCCGGTTTGAAACCCTGGGCTTGCCTGGTCAAGGCACATATGGGAGTTGATGCTTCCTGCTCCTCTCCCTCCCCCTTCTCTCTCTCTCTCTCTCATTCTCTCTCTTCTCTAAAAATTAATAAAAGAAAAATTTTTTAAAAAGCTATAAAAAATAGACATACAGCAAATGATATTGTTCTTTAAACTATTAAAACTTAGTTTTTTGCCTATAAATATTTTACTTATATTTACAACATATGCAATCAAGGTACCTTTGGTCACTTGGAATTTGGTTTGTTTTATAACAACATGGGAGCTCTCTCTGAACATTAGTAGACATGTTACTATTATTAGACTTACTACTAAACATAACTTCAGGTTATACTAATAAGAAAGGAAATCCTAGAAAGTTGTGTGGACTATTCATTTATTTGCCTGTGCATGAATTCATTCAACAAACATTAACCACTTACTTTTTACCAGGCGCTGTGATAGGTGTTGGAATACAGAGGCGAAAGAGATCATCTTTGCCCCAGTAGCTCACATTCCTGTGCAGGAGGCAGACACATCAACAAATGACTATACTGCAATATGCTAAGACTGTAATAATATGGTAACTCTCACTACCTTTCAACTCTTCTGGAGCTGAGAATATATTGTGTACATGTAGCATTTGCCATCAAGAGCTTAGTATACTTTAGTATTAGGGGGAAAGTGACAATTTGGTTATTATAGGCACAGAGGTGAATGCAGTTAACTTTGCCTGGGAAAATCAAGGGGGTCTTCCTAGAGGAGGTGATGTTTGAGCTGAGCCTTAGTAATTGAGTAGGGCTTTCCAAATGAGGGCTACAGGAAGTGGAAGCTATGGGGGAGGATATATAAGGGGGAGAGAGCTTTCCAGTCAGAGGAAACAGCACCTGCCATGCATGTGTAGTTGTATCTGAGGAAGCAGGAAGAAATAAGGTCAAATCATACAGGGATTTGTGTACCTTAATAAGAAATTTAGACTTCATTGTGTGGATGCTGAGGTTTGTGCAGAGGCTCAACATTGCCAGACTTGTGTCTTAGGATGATTTTTCCTTTTTTTTGTGACAGAGACAGAGAGAGAGACAGAGGGACAGATAGGTACAGACAGACAGGAAGGGAGAGAGATGAGAAGTATCAATTCTTTGTTGCAGCATCTTAGTTGTTTATTGATTGCTTTCTCATATGTGCCTTGACTGGGGGGCTACAGCAGACTGAGTAACCCCTTGCTCAAGCCAGTGACCTTGGGCTCAAGCTGGTGAGTCTTGCTCAAACCAGATGAGCCTGTGTTCAAGCCAGTGACCTTGGGGTTTCAAACCTGTGTCCTCTGTGTCCCAGTCTGATGCTCTACCCACTGCGCCACCACTTGGTCAGGCTTAGGATGATTTTTTCAATAGCAGTGAGGAAAATGGACTTCTGGGGATAGGAATGGGTGGGAATGTTGTCAGTGAGAAAGGGTAGGAGTCTGATCCATTTATCCAAAAAGAAATTGACAAGTGCTTCAACTAAACACCATGGTGTGGAGACTAGAGATGAAGAAATACGGATGGAAATCACAGATATTGTATGTATAGATCTATATAGAATAAGCACTGGACAGGGTGCATTGAAGGGGTGGAATTCAAAGTGACTGTTAGGTTTCTGGTTTCAGTGATTAAGTGGTTGATGCATGATGAGGCCCTAGGGACTGTAAAAAATTACCCTGGATGTTTCTTTGCTAATTTTTCATTGTCATTTGAAGAAGCCATCACTGTCCATGGTGCAGACAGACAGCTGCTTGACTTGTGCAAGTCCTTTTAGGCTAGGAATATAGTTTTGACATATATAATTATATATGTTATATTTATATGTAATAAATATATCTATTAAAGGTATATGCTGACCTATATATATGCATGTGTTTGTGGGTATGTATACATACACGCTGACTTGTATTTATGTTGACTGTATTTAGATGACCTGGCATATATACTGACCACTCTTGTTTCCGTGACCACCACGTGTTCAAGGATCTCACTTTATTTTTTTTAATATGCATTACTACAGCAGTACAATGTTAAGGTTCCGTGTTTGGGTCCTGGAGCCAGACCACCTGGCACAAGCCCTGTCTCCATCTCTCACTTGCAACTGAATAATGCAGTTTGCTTCCTCCCTGAGTCTCCTGCCTCTATAAAATGGTTAGAACAATTCTTCATGCCTCATTAGGATGTTGTGAGGATTAAATGAGTTCGTTCATGGTAACTCACTTAGAACATGGCCTGGTACATACTAAGTGCTCTATAATTGTTATCTCTTACTGTCATGCCAAGAACATCTCCATAGAACAGGTCCTCAAAGGGCCCTTCATGCTGCTGGAATGACATCTCTACCTCTGGCCGACATGCAGAGCCCTTCTCTGTGCCAGACTCTAAGCTGTGGGCTGTACATGTATTATTTCTATTGGTTGCACAATAGAGTTATGAGGTCCTATGTGTTAGAACTGTGTTTGGTTCAAGCACGTACCAATTTCCTTTTGGATAACTAAATCAGATTCCTACCCTTTCTCATTGACAGCATTCTTGCCCACTCCTACCCCCAAGAAATCCTTTTTCTTCATTGCTCTCATGATTCCAGGGTTACAGATAAAGACACAGAGATTCAGGATGTTAAGCAACCTGCCTGAAATCACACAGATAGTGAGTCAGTAGAGGAACCAGGACCCAAGCTCCCAGGACTGCCTGGCCGTAGTGCCCTTGCTCATGATCCAGGCAGTTGCTAGGGCAGCCAGTGACCGGAGCAGGGAGCCATTTCCGGAGGATGCTGGCCAGAAGGGGCTCGTTAGTCCAAGAGCTTCCTCAGTTCCCCGGGGGGCATAGTCCAGTGCTGTGTGACGCCAAGGTGTCCGTCAGCGTCTAAGGGGACAGGTATGCTTCCTCCTTCGTCTATTCACCCTGCCGCCCAGCCCACCACCATCAAGTCCCCCATCTCCTCATCTTCCCTTTGAAGGATTTAGCCCTGCTTATAGAACCCTTGACACCAAAGATCCAATTTGGCGGGCTGCAAGACACTGTAAGAATATGACCTGGGAAAGACTATCTTAAATGGCAGTTGTCTCGACAGTGTAACTGAAGCATGAAAGCCACTTAGAGGAGAGTATCCTTCGAATACACGTGGCCCATATGCTCCGCTTATCCATTTCCGTGTCGTCACCTTCGCGTCTCGCTGGGTCACGGGGGATGTCAGGCGGCGTCTTCCACTGTGCTTTTCAGTTGGGCTCCTGCACATGCTGCCAATGGCTCCGCTCAGTGCATCGCCACCTTTCATGAAGCTTTCTCCAACGCACGGAGATCACAGGCTGTTCCAGATAAGTGTGAACTATTACGGATCACACTGTCTTTTTCAATTGCCAGCTGAGACACTTAGGGGAATTTAGGAGTAAGTTACTGGTGTAGGTTATTTCCAGGGTGCTAAAGTCTGAGAACTTTGCACCATTATGGGGCCGTTGTTTGTAATCTCGGAGGAGACTCTGTTTCTAAGGACATGTTCCAGCCAAAAAGTCTCCTACAGACACTTTCCCAAGATTGTGGGAGTTGAATTTCCTAAGCTTTGAATCTGTCACTGAAAAAACAAGCACATTTTTCCTACCATGACACTGGTACCCTCTACAGTCTCTCATGTTATTCTCTTGGAGAAAGAAATCTGGCTTCTACCCAAGTCAGGTGTACCGCTTTAGCTCAGCTGGATATAAAAAAATCTACACATTAAAAAAAGATAAAATAGACAAACTGGGTCAATCCAGCCACAATCCATTGCTTTTCTGAAAGGATTCACTCCCGAGATTCTTTATATTGAAAGTTTCCCTTGAACCTTTGAGATGATTTACAAAACCTGATGTACACCAGACTTTTCAAGAGCTCAGACGTGGAGCAAAAGGCACCATCCGTCTGTCCTGTTTTGTAATCTTTGCTTCGCATAGCTGGAGTGCAGATCTGGAAAAAAATGAGAAAAAAACCCCTACATGTATATTAAAAATATGGTCTTTTGGCACTATCGATGACAAGCTCATGAGAAGTTCACAAAGTTATTGGTTTGGGAAGGAAGGCATTCTCCTGGCCTCTGGCCTAGTTCCCACATTTCATTTCTGCACACGTTGGCACGTGTGTGCTGTCAGCTCGTGAATCTGGAGCTGACTGGGAGGCTTTGTGAAAAGTACGCACCGAGTGCTTGTTGACAGAACCGAGAGAGGGATGTGTTGCTCTGTCTTGATTTCTCTTACAGCTACCATTTTCTTCGGTGCTTATTACGAGCTGAATGATTTACAGTGTGCTTTATATACATCATCCTGGCATGAAACCAATGCAGCCCGAATCAATTGTCCTCATCTTGCCATGAGAGAACTGAGGCTCTGGAAGGTGAAATCTTTTGTCCAAGGTCACACAATTAAAGAGTTCTTGATTCAAATACAGGCTTATGTAGGGGCAAAGGACACCTGCCATTTGAACTCAACTGCACCTCTAGGCAGAGCCGGTAAATGGTTGGGTCGTGATTCGGTTTTTATTTGTTTGTCTCAGTTGTTTAGCAGGTGCGATGGGGCAGTAGTGTGTCTCATGATTGTGGTGGTGGCTGAAAGAGACCCTGGGTGTGAAGATGCCATCAGAGCACCTTGATATTATGGAAAGAGTATCAGTGTGAACGGGATACCCTTTCTGAAAGAAGAGAGGGTTCACACCACCATGGTTTTGCGCACGTACTTCTACTTGATTCCTTTTTTTTTTTTTTTTGTATTTTTCTGAAGTAAGAAGTGGGGAGGCAGAGAGACAGACTCCAGCATGAGCCAGACCAGGATCTACCAGGCATGCCCACCAGGGGGCGATGCTCTGCCCATCTGGGTTGTTGCTCCACTGCAATTGGAGCCATTCTAGTACCTGAAGCTGTACCCATCGAGCCGTCCTCAGTGCCCAGGCCAACTTTGCTCCAATAGAGCCTTGGCTGTGGGAGGGGAAAAGAGAGGTAGAGAGGAAGGAGAGGGTGAGGGGTGAAGAAGCAGATGAGCACCTCTTCTGTGTGCCCTGGCTTGGGAATCGAACCCAGGACTTCTACATGCTGGGTCGACACTCTACTGCTGAGCAAACCAGCCAGGGCCTACTTGATTTCTTGAGAGACCAGAAATGCATCTCATTATTGTAATGTACATCGTAACATGTAGCAGGTTAATGGGTGCTAGGTAAATAATGAATGAATGAACAATAGTGTTAGTAGCTATCATTGTTTTGTGCTCTTTCTGTGAACGCAGACACTGTTCTAAATATTATACTTTGCATATGGGTGGAGCAAGAGGAGGTTTACAATTGTTCATATGGAAAATACAATAATTAATAACAGAAGAATAAACTGTTTCACATACTCACACTGTAAACCTACTTTTGCCTCACCCTGTGTAGTAAACTCATTCAATCTTTAAACAGCCCTATGTGGGTGGGTTTCAACATTCTTCTCATTCCACAGGTGAGGAAACGGGCACCAGTGGTACATGACCTGCCCAGGGGCACAGAGTTGGAAAATGGGAGAGGTGGGAGGAGAACTTATACCTTTTGGCTCCAGAATCTCTTCCCCAACCACTGTGCCCTAATACTTTTCTATAAAACCCTGCCTCGCCATTTCTCCCCTTCCACAGCACGGCACTGACAAGCCCCTCCCCTACGTTTACTGTAGCATTCTCGTAATAGATATACTTTACCATTCACCCCCTCGCATGTCTGTTCTAACAGGCCAGAGATTTGTCTTCTTTGTTTACCACGTATCCTTGGCGTTGCTTCTTCTTGGCACTTCTAAGAACTACTGTTAAAAATGGAACAGTGCCTGCACGTCGTAGGCTGTGAATAGATCTGCCCTGATGAGAGAATGAATGAATGAGTCATGGGTCTCTCTAAGCTCTTCAGGATTCATCCTGCTTTAATTCTGCTTGCAGCGGGGAGTTTGAATACAATATGGGTGGAATGGTAGGTAGATAAATGAATTTCTCTGGGTGAAGAGTGAATAAAAAGTAGAGTAGTAATTCAGCTAAGGGAGGGGGGCAAGATACAGGACGGTAGCCGGAAGGGAACACATGTGTGCCGGGGAAGGTTTGCGGACTCAGAGGAAGGGACATGTGGAAAGAAAGATCTGAGTGGGGATGACTGGTGGCTCAGCAAATGGACACATGGACCGGGCTAAGAGCACCGGTGGGAGGGGCCGGCCTTGCGAAGGTGGAGGGCCGCCCCTGTTTCTGTAACAGTTCACAACGAGGCCATGACTGGTAATTAGGTCGAGAGGTTTGAAGTGCAGAGAAATTAAGAGAGATCCTCTTGCCTGCCCCTGATCTTCTCAGGATAATAGCAGAGTGAAGGTTTCTGCACACAGTATTGAAGCTAATTCTGACTTTAAAAATGATGTCAGATAAAATAACGGTTTGCTATGACTGAAACAGGGGACGGGACTGAACCTCCCCTGGTGTAGGACATTCATTTCAGGCAGGCAATCAGTAACAATGACAGAAAATCAAGACGGGGCTGTGATTAGTGTGAAATTGCTCTCTGTGAAGTCGTTAGTAAAGAGAGATTGTGTTTGATAAAGGATGCTGACTCAGGTAATTTGCATTGGCTACTTTTATAAGAGCAAAGCCATCACTTCATGCCTTGATATTCCTGTGGTGTTAATCACAGCTTCAAGCCAGCGCGCTGAAAAGACAACTTATCTCTCCCCCAAAAGTGAAGTGATCACTGACTTGCTCAGGCCAAGAGGACACTTGTGATTCCTGGTTACTTCATTGACTATGTTGTAAACTGGAGACCTGCTGTCAATTGATAACTTAAAATGTGCTTTTGCCCCACCCCCTTTCTTTATCTTCCCAATTTTTTCTGAGACACTGACTTTTCCTATTTTGTCTCTTACAAATTATCATTTCTGTTCTCCGGGAATCTACATACTCAGGAATTCCCTCCTTGTACTAGTTATCTATTTGCTAAGTAACAAAATTATCTCAAACTTAGAGGCATAAAACAACGAACATTGATTGTCACAGTTTCTGTGTCAGGAATTTAAGAGCAGATTAGTTGATATGTCTGTCTTAGGGTTTCTCATCAATCTGTGATCAGAGTTTTGGTGGGGACTGCTTTAGCAAGGTACAATTTCCATACAAGTAATTTACTATGGGTTTGATTAATTACAACAAATGCACACACGTGTGAAACTACTGCCCAAATAAAGAAACAGGAAATTTCCATTACTACGAAAGTTTCCTCTGTGGTCCTGTGTAATCCATTCTTGCTTTTTCCACAGCCTTAGGCAACCACTTAGTTTACAATTCTTAGATTTTTAGACTTTTATAAAAACTGAATCATGCAGTATGAATTCTTTTGTGTATCTCTTCTTTCACTTAACCTAATGAGTTGATTTTGAGATTTATCTATGTGGTCATGTGTATTAATAGTTAAATTAAGCCTTCTTTATTGCTGTCTCACTGTCTCTCTCTTGATAAAAAAACAAAGAGTAGGATGCAATAATATTTCTTGGAAACAGTTTTCTCCTTTCAAGTCTTGCCTTTAAATGTTGGAAGGCGTGTACAGGACCATCTTTAGCTCAGGCTAACTTTTTCCCACTCTGCAGGCAGTAATTTTCTGAAGACTCTTCCCAGTTACCTCTCATACAAGGTTTACCAGTATGGATCTTACAAAAATTTCCTATCCCTGTGCCATCCCTAGGTGTTGACCCCTGCTCTCCTCGTGTGGGTCCTTCCATAGTCTCAGGTTGTTTGTTCACACGCAATCCCTCATTAGTATTCAACTGGAAATTCAAGGGAACCCTTCATAGAACCAGAATGCTTAGGTTCCTTCATTGTGCAGCTCTCTTCTCGTGGGTGGGGCAGTGAGTTCTCGCCACCTTGGCCTCATCAGGGAGACGGTCAAGCTGCACTTGAGTTTCCCCTGTCTTCACGGCAGCATGGAAGGTCTCTCCAAGTAGTTAGCCTGAGCAGGCAGCGGGCTACTCTCATTTATTTCCCTTCCCTCAGAAACCACTTTCCTAAGCTGGCTGATGTTCAATGTCTGAAAACTGTTATATCATAAATTTCGTCTGTTATTTTAAATTTCATGTTGGAGGATAAATCTAATACCTATTCTCCATATTGGCCAGAAGGAGACATCGCTCAGTGAGGTTTTATTTTTTTTTCCTCCTCTTATTATGTGGGAAATTGAGAATCTTGTGTTATATTTAAGGGTTATTTGAATTTCTTTTGCTTTCCTGTATGTTTCTATCCTTTGCCTCCTCCCTCCCTCACATTGAGTTGTTGATGTTTTTTCCTTCTCCATTTCTAGGAGCCCTTTAAATATGGAGATTAGCCCCTCTTTTTCTTTTTATTATACTGTTAATCCTCCCTTTCACTTTGCTGATGGTGTTTTTATTCCATGCATATGGTTTTCATTTTTATATAGTGAAATTTATCAATATCTCCTTTTATTACATTTGGATTTTGAGTCATATTTAGGAAGGCCTTCCTGTGGCATATTTTAATATCCTCCGAGCTGCAATTCTTTGCCTGCTGAGAATGGGTTTTCTTTTTTGCCAATCGCCTTCAAGTATTTGGAATCAAGTCTGGTGAATAAGAGGGGAACAACAAATTGAGTACTGATTATTTTTATTAAATCATAAAGTTTCTGTGTAGTTAAGAGATTGATTTTCATGTCAAATGCATAGATATTTTTTTTCCCCCTGAAGTTAATTCCAAAGTGTAGTTTTAGAAACATGTGGCTGGATAATATTTTTAGATATTAACTTTCCCTCCTACTGTTGTTTCTCCTTTCCCTTTCCCTTCCCCTCTCCCTGCACTGGGGCGGGTAGTCTGTTCTGTCCCTTATGGCCTTGGAGAGCATACCTGACAGAACAGCCGTGGGGAGGTAGAAGGCTCTGGAGAGGCAGAGCCATGAGGTACCTTTGGGAAGAAAGGACTTCGGCAGACATGAAAGCAACAGGGAACCACTGAGCCCAAAGAAGCCATCAGAGAAGGACGGTGGACAGCATGTGGGTAGCCTGTGTGGACAGAGGGTCAGTCGGAGGCCTCTCCTGGACTATGTGAGACCGAATAAGAAAGACCCTGGAGGCTGCCCTGGCCGGTTGGCTCAGCGGTAGAGCGTCGGCCTGGCGTGCGGGGGACCCGGGTTCGATTTCCGGCCAAGGCACATAGGAGAAGCACCCATTTGCTTCTCCACCCCCCCCCCCTTCCTCTCTGTCTCTCTCTTCCCCTCCCGCAGCCAAGGCTCCATTGGAGCAAAGTTGGCCCGGGCGCTGGGGATGGCTCCTTGGCCTCTGCCCCAGGCGCTAGAGTGGCTCTGGTTACGGCAGAGCGACGACCCGGAGGGGCAGAGCGTTGCCCCCTGGTGGGCGTGCCGGGTGGATCCCGGTCGGGCGCATGCGGGAGTCTGTCTGACTGTCTCTCCCCATTTCCAGCTTCAGAAAAATACAAAAAAAAAAAAAGAAAGACCCTGGAATAACAACAAATTCCCAAAGCTGGTTGGTTGGGTAGAAACAGCAAGAATGACTGACATGAGGTTTCTTACCCACTCCTCTCTATGGAGTCTTGGATTTGAAGTTCAATTTATTTAAAAAAACACACACACACATTTTATATATTTAGAAAAGATCTCCCCTCTTTATAAATGTTCTGAGCAAGGGTTAACATAAGTTTGCAGCTTTCCAAAGTGAGGGATTTGAAGCCTTGCTTTCATTTGCCTTCTGCTAAGTGAGGGTGAGGAAGGGTTAACCGAATAGTTTCTAACACCTTATCACAGGAGTTTTTAATTAGAAGTCCTCAGATCCCAAGCGACCTTTAAACTTGGATAGTAAAAAGGTTACTACTTTACTAACTTCTAATTGAAATGCAGAAATTCCTTCTATTTAAAAAGGTAGGCATAAACCACAGGCTTATCAGCAATACCTACAATTTCATCAACGGTAGAAACCACACACACTTTCATTTCACAACGTGGTTGCTGCAGCTATTGCAACATATTGTTGATCCTCCTTACTGCTCATCACTTAGAGTATTACGGGTGCTTAAGGTATTACCTTAATTATGGAAGTTTTTAGACTTATTTAGCTAGACCTCGTTAATTTATTAATGAAGAAGCACTATTGTTACTATATCAAATATTTTTTACTATTTTGCTCATTTATATTATGACATAGTTTTCTTTGTAGCCATATATTTTCTTTTGAACACTTATAAATATTTTATAAATATTATTCTAACAAACAGTCTGTAAATTTCAGCAGATTGTCAAAAAAACCCGAAAACAACAGGTCAGTAGCCTGCGTTTAGTTAAACTCTGCACGATTCCTGGCTGGAGTCACCTCTAGAAGAGACGAGATAGCAGTGAGCCAGCTCCTCGCTTTTCATTTCCAGCTCCTCCTCAGCTGGCAGGTTTGAGGACGTAACTGAACTCTGGGAGAGGCTGACCTTCCACACTCATTTCAGGTTCAATCAACGGCAGGAGCCCAGCACTTTATCTGTCCGGCTTGACAGCTTCCACCAGGAGCCGCACTCGCTAGGTTTTGGGGGCCTGAAACGTCTCCGCAAGGCTTAGCTGATGACAGATTTGCCTCTCTCCTTTCCTTGTGAGCTGGTGCCAAGATGGCTTTCCACATCAGTGAAATCGCTTTAAATCTGACATTCTGGGCTTGGGGCCCCGTCTCGTTTCATCAGCACCAATTCCGTCCTCTGTCTTCAAGTCTGTTAGATTCAGGGCACAGGGCCTGTATCCTCTCTCTTGCCTCTAACTCTGCCCCTGCCCTCCCAATCCTCCTTCTTCCCTGTCCACATTCCCTTCCAGCTGTGGCAGGTGATGATGCCAGGAGACGAGGATTTCAGCATCCAAGCCTTACAGGCCCCTGTGGAGAGAAGCGATCAGCTTTCACCATTTGACAAAAAGAGAATGGGAACAAAATCAGGTCAAAAGCAAAGTCCATGCTGAGTTAAAGTCTCTGATCTTGTCATTCATTTGAACTCAAAGGCTCTCTGATCTGAACTCTTTTTTTTCTAAGATCAACCTGAAGACAAAACTTTACAGCATCTGTTGCCTGAGAACATTTTAGTGCCCGAAACTCGGTTTTCTGTTTTAATTGTAGTAACGAGAGCTAATATGTTACAGTGTATGAAGGCTTTCTTAGTTATGATTTCATTTACCCTCAAAGCAATTGTATACATTGAGTTTTGTTGCTTCCATTAAACAAATGAGATACCTGAGCCCTGAAAGTTTCAAGACTTGCTCCCTAAGGAACTAGACCCGGGAGCTACACTAGGATTTCTGCCTCCACCTGTAACGTTCGTTCCCCTGCCCAGTACTTCCTGCTACAGGGGAGGTAAACGTGCAAACGCAGATCAGCCATCGCAAACTTGAGGCTTATTGGTTCTTTGAATTCTGCACGTAGGTTTTATGTCTTCAAAGTTTGTTTGTTTTTTTTGTTTGTTTGTTTGTTGTTTTTTTTTTGTATCTTTTCTGAAGTTGGAAACGGGGAGGCAGTCAGACAGACACCCACATGCGCCCGACCGGGATCCATCCAGCACGCCCACCAGGGGGCGATGCTCTGCCCATCTGGGGTGCCACTCTGTTGCAACCAGAGCCATTCTAGCGCCTGGGGCAGAGGCCAAGGAGCCATCCTCAGCGCCCGGGCCAACCTTGCTCCAATGGAGCCTTGGCTGCAGGAGGGGAAGAGAGAGACAGAGAGGAAGGAGAGGGGGAGGGGTAGAGAAGGAGATGGGCGCTTCTCCAGTGTGCCCTGGCCGGGAATCGAACCTGGGACTGCTGCACGCCAGGCTGACGCTCTACTACTGAGCCAACTGGCCAGGGCCTGTCTTTCAAAGTTTTAAAGGAATTTACATGAGTTTCTAACATTTAGAAGTTTGTATACTTCATATCAAAATCCAGATGACTGACTTTTTTCCACTTTGGAAAAAAGTGTATATAGAACATACACTGTTGCAAGGCAACAACTAGCTAGAGCTGAGTAGTGGTGGTCCTTTAATTTTATTTTTTATTTTTTTTGTAACAGAGTCAGAGGGAGAGAGAGACAGAGAAACGGACAGATAGGGACAGACAGACAGGAAAGGAGAGAGATGAGAAGCATCAATTCTTCATTGCAGCTCCTTAGTCTCCTTAGTTGTTCATTGATTACTTTCTCATGTGCCTTGACGGGGGGCTACAGCAGAGCGAGTGATCCCTTGCTCAAGCCAGCGACCATCGGGTCCTGTCTGTGACCCCAGGCTCAACCCATCAACCCCATGTTCAAGCTGGTAAAGTCCGTGCTCAAGCCGGCAACCTCGGGGTTTCGAACCTGGGTCCTCCACGTCCCAGTCTGATGCTCTGTCCACTGTGTCACTGCCTGGTTAGGCACCTTACTTAACCTTTACAACAGCCCTTCAAGGAGATATTTACATCCAGTTTGCTTGTGAGGAACCAAAGCTTTGCAAGTGACGTTAACTTGGTTTATTCATTCAACCACTATTTACTGAGAAGCTACCCAGTGCCAGGCCATAGAGCCCATTAGCAGAAGAGCTGGAATGGGAATCTGATTTTCTGATCTGCAAGCCCATGCTTTCCACTAACTCTGGGAAGCTTTTCTGTTTTCCAAGGCTTCCTCCCATTTCTTCCTTGGGCCCCAAGTTGATCCTCACTCCAGTGTTGGTTCTTATAGTATTTCTATTCTTAATATCTCTATTGTCTGGAAGGTCTTGTTCAGGTCAGGTGTTGTGAGACTAGAGCCAGTGTTTAGGGCGGGGTTATCGGGGAGAGAGCAGTACTGGCGGGTCGAGCTTAGTCTGGATGTGGAGTCACCTGCCAGGAACGGCCACAGAGAGGCTGGGGGCTGGGGCAGGTGTGATGGATGCATCTCCGTGATGTCAGGGTTTACTTCCTGTGAAAGATTAGGTGGGGTTATTATGCCCTACATTGAGAAGATCACTAGTCATGAATTACTTCCACATAACTTGGAAACCAACTATACTGAGTGAACAAATAAAGGTAGAAAATCACTTATAATGAATAATTATGGCTCATTTCATTTTGGAGGTATTTCCTGAAGCTATTCTGCCTATATCATTTGATTATATACTATAATAAATTTGATAGTTTAAATAGAAATTCTGTGCTTATAGCTGGTCCGGATTGTTGATAACTGCTAAGTCATGCTTCTCTTCACCTCTTAAGAGTCTTCCTCAATAATTAAAACATTATAAACAAATTAGATAATAGTATACATAGTGAAACTCAGTTCGGCAGAGTATAGGGGGTCCTCAGGTTACAACACAGTTCCATGCCCACGTCAGTGACATAACCTGAATTTTGGTGTAAGTCGAAATACACCCTAGCCTAAGTCACTTACCTATCTTAACGCAGTTGTAAAATCATAATCCAGAACATAAAAACACAACTAAGCCACAGAAAAAGGAAAAGGTCATAAATATACTGTACTGTTCTGTAGTAACAGAAAAAATGACAAAAAGTGAGTGATACCAACCCCCTCATTCATGGTCCTTGTTACTGCATATTCTACCGCCACGTGCAAACAAACTAGTTCTCCCCTGTATTGTATAGTCTGTAAGTACGAGGCTAAGGGCATGAGCCGGAACACCCACATCTCAATTTTTTAAAGTTTTTATGGGACTGAGCTTTGTAAACTTGAAACTTTGTTTGTCAAGACTGTCATAACCCGAGGACCCCTTGCCGTTGCATTGTGTGTGCGTCGTCATGGAAACGGTTTTGTGTTGGAACAAGGCTGTTGCGTTTGAAAGTAAAATTTGGGCTGGACCTGGTTGGTTGATGAGTAGGAGGGTACTGAGATTATGGAAAACACTGTCAAACAAATGGAAAAGTTGGAGAGAAAAAGAAATGTCGGATAGCATTAGAAAACAAGATAGGCAACTTGAAAAAGGACTTACTTAATTTGAAAAGGGATTTAATTGTATGCCAATGGGAACAGAAAGTTGGGACGCAACTGTTCTAAATTATACTTTATAATACGCTCCTTTGGGAAAGCTGCATATAATATAGCTTCTTGTGTGAGGAGAAGCCTGTATCATCGTAATGGATTTTTGATAGAATACCAACACTTAAAAGTAACAGGGCCATGCTTCTAACAAGAGGTAATTCTCTTCAGAGCCTATTTTTCATTTTAATGTGCCGGATTGTAGCTTGCTCATTGCTCTTTTTTTTTCTTTTTTCTTTCTTATGATGATCCTAAGTATATTTTTCCAAAAGACAACCCCTGACAAGCCCATGACCCTTGCTCTGAGTTCTTACTCCTCTGAGTGTGCTGGGGAATACTGTTCTTGGTATTCTGTGTCATCTTTCTTCTCCTTTCATTTACTTTCCTGGCTCCCCAAAGTCTCCCATTTATCTGTCTCCTTTTTCTTCTCTCAGGCCATTCTGAGTGGTAATTTTTCATCCTGTCTGTTTCCTGATCCCCGTGGTCCATTCATTCTCTCTGGCTCTTTTTTCCTTCCTCCTCCGTGCTCCCTTCTCGACGGCACTTTCTCTAGTGAACTTTTGAAGCATTTCAAGAGTTGACAGCTGAGGATGGTTATTGGGCTGGAATGAGAAGATGACTTTATTTAATAGCTGTTACAGGGTTTCAAACCAGTCAGAGGGGTTTTTTTTTTTGTTTTTTTTTTTTGGCTGCACGTGATGGAAACTTGATTTGAGCTAGCCTAAGTAAAAGGGAATTTATTGGTTCAGTTATCAGAAAAAGATACTGGGGTAAAGCAGAATGGAATGAATCCCTCCCTGCAGGAACCAGGACCTCCCACACTAGAACCAGAATTCAACGCTAGTAGGCAAAGACCTTGCTTCTCTCTGCTTTTTTTTCCTGATTGGTTTCATTCTGCAGACAGACTTTCGCTGTGGGCTGCGAAATATGGCGGCTGCCATGCAGCTCCAGGTTCATCTCTCCCAGCAGGCAAAGGGCTTCCTGTCGCCACCCAGCCCACACCCCCAACTCACTCCTCAAACCCAGATCCACATGTTACTCCCAGGGAAGGCATCTGATTCGTTCTGTGTTCTTTACTGGACCAGCCTCTGCGTGGTAGCCAGACCTGGGTCAGGAGTGTGGGGTGGTAGGGACTAGACTCCGGCATTGTTACTGACAACCCCACTAGAGCCATCAAATGAGACAAGAGTGGTTTTCTAAAGGAGAGGATGCTAGGGAGACAAAAGTAATGTATAAGCACTGCACGATAAGAAAACGTATTTTAAATAGTTTGTTTTCCTGCAAAATTGCACAAGGAAGAAGTTCCTTCCTGTGGTATTACCCTTATAATTAAATACTTGGAGGACAATTATAGTATGTGAGCTTTCAGCTAGTCATTTTCTTCCTCTCCTCCTCCTCCTCCTCCTCCTTCTCTTCTTCCTTCCCCTTCTTCTCCTTCTCCTTTTTCTCCTTCTCCCCCTCCTCCTGCTCCTCCTCCCTCCCCTCCTCCTCCCTCTTCCTCCTTCTTTTCTTCTTCTTCTTCCCTTCTTGTTCTTCTTTTGCTGCTGCTTTTAAAAATAATACCATATTATATTCTTTTTAAAATGTCCTCTGGCATCCACTTCTCTGAATCTACACTGACCCCACTCCCACACTGACTCTGGGCTTGGCGATTTGACTTGGTCTGACCCATGAGACATTAATACACATGATACAAAATAGAGGCTTGAAACGTGTGAGCACTGGGGCTTGCTCTCACTTGCTGCTCATAAGAACAAATGTTAAGCTTGAGTTAGCTGCTGGCTTGAGTAGCACATGGCCTAATTATATCCACTGTCCCCACCAACAGCTGGACGTGTAAGTGAGACCCTTGACCACCAGCTAAACACAGAATCATGACTAAGCAAGGATGACACCGCACGGAGCAGAAACGGGCCACCCCGAAGGAATCAAGCCCACGTTTCTGACCCACAGAATTGTGAATAAGTGGTTGCTGTCTTCAGCCCCTCGATTTTGTGATTTTTAGTAATACAGCAAACGCTGATACAAATACCCTGTGCCATGTTCTTGGACCTATACTGACTTGGGCCATCAAAGGTGGTCATTCTGAATCCTTTATGGGGCGTCTTCTTATTAGCTGCCTCTCCACTGCAGCAAGAGTTTCTATATTATTCCCAGTACCCTCTTTCAGATGGCCCACGGTTGTTGAATTTCTCTTCAACCCATTTCTGTCAAAAAATCCAGAAAAAAAAAAAAAAGATCTACATAAAGGTCATAAGGGTATTTTTCTCCAGGAGCCAAGTCTGTAGTGAGACTCGGAGAATTCCCAGCCGCCGCTCTGGCTCTTTAGGACACCTTTGGCCTGAGTAGGACATACATTGAGAACTGCGTGTCAGTCAGTAGAAATCCTTGCCCCTAAGATTTGGACTTTTAAAGTAACTGCTTGATTATATCTGAATTTTTTTCTTTTTTTTACTTTCATTTTAAAATTTTGTTTAGCTTTATTTTAATTAAGAGTAGTAAGCCAAGCAGTGACCGGAGGATGGCACCATGGGCAGCACCGATATTTAACAGGTGGAGATGAAGAGAGGATGAGGAAGTAGAAGGAGAGAGAGTGAAGTGTGTGGGGGGGTGGGGGGGTGGGGTCAGAGCAGCCAAGGCCACTCAGAACTCCCAAAGGGAGAAAGCCTCAACAGTCCCTGGGTTTGGCACTCATGGGCTTGCTGACTCTGATACGAGTGATGAGTTGTGCGCATTGTCGGTAGAGCGGGAAGAGAGGAGGCTGCCCCCCGGGGACCTGTGTGAGCAGTGAAATGTGATAAAGCACAGACAGTGTGTACTGAGGAGTATGAGGGGGATGGGAAGGCAGGTGACAGTTGTCCTTGGCAGAAAGGATTGAGATTTGAGGGCACTTATATAATGAAAATAAAAAGATAAAAAGATATAGCATCTCTCATAGATATATTTTCTCCTTCCTGCTATCGTATAGAGAGATTATAGAAGGAGAGAGAAAGGGAGGAAGGGATGGAGAGAGAAAGAAAGAGAGAGTGAAAGAGAGAGACAGAGAGAGGATGGATGCAGGGGGAAAAAAAGCAGAGTAATTGAAAATATAGATTTAGAGGGGGCAGAAGGATATAGGAGGGGATTAAACTTTTATCTAATAGGAAAACCTCTTTTGAGCCAGAAGGAAAAGTGATGGCTGGGTGCGGGCAGAGGAAAGTTTACAGGCACGGGGCAGAGGTTGAGATACAGTGAGGCTCAGGGCTTAACTATGTATCAAGTTATCTGATAAATGCAAGGAAGTGGAAGGGGGTGAGCATGAGTGAACATATGAGGAAAATCAGAATCACTCATTAAAATGACAAGCAGTAGTCAAGGGGTTAACTAGTGGTACTGACCAGTGCTGAAGGTAGAAACCGATCTGCATAATTCTGCATGTGTGGCAGAGAGATGGAATTTCCCCATTATTATTGATCATGAGTTTTCTCCCCCACTTCAGGAAAGCACAGAGGGATAGGAGAGAATCAGACTACAGGATGCTCTCCCGGTTGAAACTGGCGCAAGTATCTATTCGATTCCAAAGATAACAGGATGTCACTCACACAAGGGTGCCAGCTTCATGAACACCCACGATAGGATCCTCTCTGCCAGATCTAAGGAAGGGCTTGCTTAATGAAGCCTCAGGGAAAGAGGGGAGCAGGAGCTCCCCTGCCTCACAAAGGGGCAATGCATTCGAGAACTTGGAAACAGGGCATTTCAAATGGAGTTGTTCTTTTACAGTTAAAATATGCAATCAGCACAGAAAGGATGCGATGTGACTCTGGAGAAGCTGCCAGAATGGTTTCTGGACCCATGCCACCTAGCTGGTGACAGTAATATGTTTGAAGGAAAGAAAAATCGATCAGTGTGTCAGGAGAACTACTTTATTAGCTGTGGAAGTGGGAAGAGCTGACTCTGGCCGGGCAGAAGCAGTGGCCACACAGTCTGGGGTCCTCTGGTCCCTAGGACAGGTGCACGCCTATTCTGTAACAGTGTCAGAAAGATATTTGGCTCATCAGATACATTTGTCCTTTGCTCAAATCCATTCTCACCAAACAATTTTCTGAGTATAGTTCTGCTATATATATCTGCTGTAGAATATTTATTTATTCATTCATTCATTCAAGAGAAATACTAAGTATCTACTATGTTTCAGGGTTATTAATTTTGGTCTTAGAGATACAAAGGTGAATTAATGAGACAAAAATTCCAGTCTTCATGAAGCTAACACTTGTACACACACACACACACACACACACACACACACATGTTCACACTCACACACACTCACTACATAGTACCATAATTGTGGATACGTGGTATGGAGAAAAGTAAAGCAGAGGAGGGAGATAGGGCATGCTGTGGTATTTCAGTATCTGGTAGGGTCATCAGGCAAGAAGCCTGCACTTACACAAAGACTTGAAGAAAGTGTGGGAGCGGGTCCTGTGGGCATCTGAGGGAAGTCTGTTCCAAGCAGAGGAAGTAGCCAATACAATATTCCCATGGTGGCGGGGCCTGGCTTGTCCCAGGCTAAATGAGGAGGCCAGAGTGACTGGAGTGGAGGGAGCAAAGGGAAAGACAGTGGGACAGGTGATCAGAAAGGTAATGGGTGGCTCGGGGCGGGGCGATGAAGCTGTATGGGACCGCATAAGCCGTGCCAATAACTGGCATTCACTCTGAGATGAAGGTTTTGCATAGAAGAGTGATCTGACAAAGGTTTTTAACATGATCATAATTACTGTACTCAAATCCTCTGTTGGGAGGGGTTTGGGGGAGGGGGTGGGCCAGTGTGAAAGAAACTGGCTGGGCAGTTGTCGTGATCCAGGGAAAGAGATGATGGTCAGGGCAGAGAGTACAAGGAAGGTGGTACAAAGTGGTTGACTTCTGGCCACAGAGCAGCAGGGTTTGTTGAATCATATACCACAGAGGGTGTCAGAGAAACTGAGAAGTAAGGAATGATTCCAAGGTCATGGCCTTAAGCACTTGGGTGGATGGAGTTCCATTAACCATGATGATGAAATTGCCAGAGGAGCTTGTTTGTGGGCAGAGATCAGAGGATCAGCTCCGGACATGTTCAATTTGAGATGTCTAATAGCTATCTCAGTGGAGACATCAAATGAAACCAGCAGCGAGTTCAAGATTAAAGGCATAGCTGGAGATGTGAAGTGGAGGGTCATCAGCACGTGGGTGCTATTTAAAGCCAGGAGCCCGGAAGAAATTACCGGGGGTGGGGGTGTGTGTGCCAATACAAAAAGGAAGTTCCAGGACTGAACTTGGGGTGTTAAGACTTGGGAGATGGATAGGAATCAGCAGGGAAAACAAACAGCCACGAGAGTGAGAGTAAGAAGTCCCTGAAGCCAGTGAGTAATTAACTTTAAGACGAATGAGCGATTAATTATGTCTGCTGGGAGTATGCACTGATTCATTAGCCCAACACAAATTGTTTGGACCACGTGACAGCCTCATCTGCTTGCAGTTTGCTGACCAAGTGTGTAAGCCTGAAAGACCAGACCGTGGACGGTGGTGCATCCATGTCATCGTGTGAGGCTGTTTAGCAAGCCCTCTGTTTGTACCCTGGCTTTAGTGACATTTCAGCTTCGTCACATGCAGGATCTACTTGGGAATACTGTCTTCCCTCCACAGCCAGCCCTGATAGAGCTAACCTACTAGCTGCCATTAAGAGACATCCCATAAGGATGGAGTCGTGGATCAGTTTTCAGAGTCATCCCCCCCTCCCCCACCCCCTGTGAATGGAGCAAGAGAAACAACAATGGCCCCTTTCGCACTCAGATTTGAAGTAGTGCAGGAGAAAGACTGCCCTGGGCCCAGGAAGTTTTGGTCTGGTGCCAACTCAATCACTTAACGAGATCTATTCTATACTTAGGGCAAGCTCCTAAACTTCTTGGGACCTCGGTGTATTAACAGGATAGGTTAGATTGTGCAGCAGTCATAAATAAACAGTGAAATCTCAGTGGCTCATCACAACAAAGGTTTACCCCTTGCTCCTGTTAATATTTAGCCCAGGTTTATGAGAAGGCTGTGATGGAGGCTCAGCAGCTGGTAGCGTCTGTGGCACTCCTACCTCCTTAATCTGAGCTGGGGAGGAGTGGGATGGGGGAAGAAGTTCATAGGGGCTTTCCATTGTCTCAGCTCTGAATGGCGGAGCTTCGTTCCTGCTCAGGGGCCCGTGGCCAGAATTAGTCACATGGTCTCACCTAACCACAGTAGAGCCATGAAGTGTAGAAGAAAAAATGGAGTATTTACTGACCATTATAGTCTAAGCCACAGTCACTTTCCACATCCGCTGATGAGATTAATAATAATAATAGAATTTATCTCATAGAGATGTTAGGAGGATTAAATGCAATAATGCATGTGATGTGCCTAACGTAGAGCCTGGTCCACAGAATGTTTTCTATAAATTACAGTCATGGTAAATATTATTATTAAAGTGGGAAATTAATTTTTTTATTATTATTATTATTATTATTATTATTATTTGATTCTCCTAAGAGCAAAAGTGACTTTGCCTAACCATTTGTCCCCTTTGGAGAGACATTCTGCCCTGAACTTGGGCTCAGGATCAAGATAAGGCTGTACACAAAAGATTCCTGGACAGTAATTGTTGAGGCAGCTAGCCGCTCTGCAGCCACTGCCTTTGGCCATCAGTGCCTGTCAGCAACCCGGGGAGAAGCCGAGGCCCTGGGAGCCTCCTGCTCTTTCTTCTCCTAAATGATTTCCCAGGAGCGTCCTTCCCACACATCCCGGAGCGGGAGACACGGGAGGCAGGACAGGCCACTCAGGTCTCCTGGCAGCAAAGCTCCTAGGTAGAGTTAGAACCAGAAGGACTTAAAAAAGCTATCCCAGTCAACAAGCAAAGGTGCTCTGGTCTGGGAGTGTTTTCCAGATTTCTACCCTCTGTCTGGTTTGTTGCAGTATAAAGATCCCACCTGATCTCATGAAAACGGAAGGCAGAAAAGGCTGTTGGGAGGCGGCATTTGTTGGTGAATAGGAATGGAGAGAAGACGGTGCTGAAGGGAAGAGAAATGCCGGCTGGTCCGTCGCCTAGACCCACAGAAAGTCCAGCAGGTTGGCTTCGCCTCAGAGGCAGTCCTGTCCTCTGCCCGCCAGCTTGACTTTGCCTCCTTCTGGTCAAGCTTCTAAATCAACACTGCTCCTTCTTCCCTCCCTGCCTTTGCCTGTGCTGGTCTTTCTTCCTAGGACACCTTTCCCTCTTGGGCCCTGCACTCCACCCGTGGGATAAAAATACCACTTGTTCTTCAAGGTCTAGTTCAAATGCCACTCTCCTCTTCCTTGAAATCTTTGAAGATATAATTTCAGGGCTTATGTTTCAATTGCTATCAGCACCTAGCGTAGTGTCTGGTAGCTATTAAATGTTTGTCAAGTTGAAAATCTCTCTCTATAGTAATTTTATCCTTTAGGGTATGTTTATGGAAGCCATCGACTGTGACAGAGCTTTTAAAAAGTTTTGGGAAAGTTGTTTCCGCCCCAGAGCCTCATCAAGAAAGGCCTACAGTGCTGAAATCCCCGTAAAGTTTAAGTCTTTAAAACTTGCGATAGTTATCCCCAAGAAATCAACCTGAACTAGGAGGTCTCCTCTTGCTGAAATTGGACTTTCAGGGAAGGCGTGATGTTATTTTCATCTGCTATTGTATCTCTTCTTGTGAAAGCTGTGTTTCTATTTTAGCTACATTTGTGGAGCTTTTCCAGATTGCAGAGAATGTGCAAATAACATGACCCCACCTAGCGAGGGGGCTTGGTGAGGGGGATGACATTTCATATGACACTGCTATAATCAAGCAAATACAGCAGTCTCTGCTGTTTCAGCGCAGTCCATCTGAACACCTCTGGGCTCAGAAACTCAGGATTTATTAGCTGCCATTATCTTTCAAATAACATGAAGGAGGTGGCAGTCTTATTTCCTGGAAAGCAGTTCCGAACAAGGATGAGTGTGGAGATTTGGGATCCTGAATCAAGTATTCCCTTGTATTTAACCTCTGAGGGGCTCTCCTCCAAACTGGTCACTGTGCTATGACCTGAATCTGGGGCCCCTGACTCTTCTGATCCAACCACCGCTGCTAGGTGGGCTCTGAACTAACTTTACAGGAGCAAACCCAGTGCAGCCTCCAGCCTTGGGGCTTCTCCATATTGGGTAAGGCAGGAGGGCTGCATATTGGTCGGAAAAGGGAGGAGGAGTTGGTGTCCCGTGGAGTAAACCTCTGCCTCCCTGGAGAGGGAAGCTGGCGGGTATTTATTCTCCCTTCCTTGTTAGTTTTTCTCCCTTGTTTTTCAAGACAAGATAATAAGCCTTTAAAAACCGTAAGAATTGGCCTGACCTGTGGTGGTGCAGTGGATAAAGCATTGACCTGGAAATGCTGAGGTCACCGGTTCAAAACCCTGGGCTTGCCTGGTCAAGGCACATATGGGAGTTGATGCTTCCAGCTCCTCCCCCCTTCTCTCTCTCTCTATCTCTCTCTCCTATCTCTCCTCTCTGTCTCTCTTCTCTCCTCTCTAAAATTAATAATAATAATAAAAAAAAAAAACCATAAGAATTGCCTGACCAGACGGTGGAGCAGTGGATAGAGCATCAGATTGGGATGCAGAGAACTGAGGTTTGAGACCCCGAGGACACCAGCTTGAGCGCAGGCTCATCTGGCTTGAGCAAAAAGCTCACCAAAGGTCGCTGGCTTGAGCAAGGAGTTACTCAGTCTGCTGAAGGCCCACAGTCAAGGCACATATGAGAAAGCAATCAATGAACAACTAAGGTGTCATAACGAAAAACTGATGGTTGATGCTTCTCTCCGTTCCTGTCTGTCTATCCCTATCTATCCCTCTCTCTGACTCTCTCTCTCTCTGTCTCTGTTAAAAAAAAAAAATCATTAAAAAAAACAAACCATAAGAATTCATGTTCTGCTTTAAAGACCAATATCTACAGACACTGGCTTGGTGAGTGATTTTATTTTCATCCTTTGCCATTGGTGATGCTGACTACAGTAAAATTTGATCACAGCCACTCATTGGGTTTAGGAGTCTGAGATTACAGACAAGTCCTTTGAAAGTTCCTAGTCAAGTCGTCACAAAAAAGCACAAGTAAGCAGGTAAATTACAGTACATTGTGATGTTTCATAAAAGGGGTAGAATAAAATATCGGGAAACAGGAATGCTAGGCAGAATAATTTCTCTGGGGTAGGGTTACTTCTTTGGAAAAGCTGTCCTGGTTCCCTCGAACCTATAATGTAGTTCTGTGAGGGCAGGAACCTCGTCTGTTTTGTTCATGTCAGTAAACCTGGTCACTGGCACCACGCCTCGCTAGGGGTAATGCCCTCAAATATTTGTGGCTTGAGTAACAACTGAGAAATGTAGAGCAGTTGTAACAGGCTAGATAGACCAGGGGTCCCCAAACTTTTTACACAGGGGGTCAGTTCACTGTCCCTCAGACCGTTGGAGGGCCGGACTATAAAAAAATCTATGAACAAATCCCTATGCACACCGCACGTATCTTATTTTAAAGTAAAAAAACAAAACGGGAACAAATACAATATTTAAAATAAAGAACAAGTAAATTTAAATCAACAAACTAACCAGTATTTCAATGAGAACTATGGGCCTACTTTTGGCTAATGAGATGGTCAATGTCCACCAATGAAAGAGGTGCCCCTTCTGGAAGTGCTGCGGGGGCCAGATAAATGGCCTCAGGGGGCACATGTGCCCCGCGGGCCATAGTTTGGGGACCCCTGGGCTAGACACTATACTAAGTGCTTTTCTTGACTTGTGTTACTTAATTCTCACAGGAGCCTTCTGAGTTTCTGTAGAAGGGAACCAAGACTTAGAGAAGTAGAGACATTCACCATGGTTTCTGTGTAGCCCAGGACTGATCTGGATCCCACCTTTCTCTTATTTCAATCCCATGCCTTCTACCACTAGGCTAAACTTACCTGATGAAGAGTCTGTGGCTGTTTTGATTATTGTTGATCTGATTATTATCCTTCCATCGGCTCTCTCACCCATTTTCCTAGTACATAGGAGATGGGCAGCCACTGGGAGACTTAGAATGGGAAGTGAGAACGCCTTTGGCCAGACGCCCTCTGGAAGTGACACTGTACCAGTTTGCTCTCCTTGGAGAGCATCATTCCATCCGTGAGTTGTATGAGAATTTCCCATTGAACAGATACTGGCCAACTGAGAACTGATCAGTCTTAGAGCATCAGTAATAGCTACTCATGGAAGGCTCTTCCTCCCACCAGTCAGGTCTCCAAATGCTGGTCCCATGTTCAAAATGGCAACTCCGAGGATAAGGCTAAACTGTGGTACCTGAAGATGTCCTCTGGGACTCTGGCCTCAGAACCACAGGAATACTTGTTAAAAATGCAGGCTGCAGGCCAAGTTCAAGCCGACAGCCTCCCAGCCTCCCTCCAACCTCTTGTATTCATAACATCTGAACATCACTGCATTTGTTCTTTCCTTTTTTGACTTTGGGAGATTTGAGGACATGAGACGTTTGTCTCGAGGTTTAAATTTTTCTAGCCCTTCTTCGAAGCAGAGGTTCCCATTAGGTGATATGCTATATGATACATATACAGCCGTTAGCAAACAAGGTTTAGCAGAACATAACCTGAAGCATAAAACTTAGGTAAGAATTCTCCCTGTGGGCCTGGAGAGTCGAATAAAGGCCTTGGGGGGAAATAAAGATGGCGTTCTCTGAAGAGGAAGCAGCCATCCTGTGGGGTGGGAAGCAGTGACTGAGGGACAGTCCAGGGAGTCTTGCTTTAGGGGCACGAAACTGCCTTCCTTCTAGTCTTCACACTGTGGCTCAATAGAGGCCACGGAGCTGAGACACCCGGGCTGATTGTCTGTCTGCAGACACGGGCCCGTGTGATGTTGGAAACCATTCTGAATCGTATGTCACATTTAAAAATCGGGAGTGTTCACATAAGAATCTGGATTCCTGATCTCTCTTGGTAAGCCCCCAAATGTGACAGTGTTGGGTCCTAGCAGGCCTGTCAGCCCTCCCCTCAGTCGCTGTACACCCGGCCACTTCGGGCCCCTTCATGACCTCCCTGAGCATTTGCACTCGTGACAGAAGCAGGAAGACCACAGAATGGGGAGCCGGTGCTCCTGGACACGGGTTCTTCATAGAAACTTCCATCTTCCCACCATTCTACACGTTCCTATGTGGACTTGCTAGTTGACAATAATGAAAGAATGTGCAGAGGAAACAGCACAAAGCCAGATTATGCGGCAGGAAAAGAAGGCAGTTCACATGAAGGGACTTCTGTTTTCAAAGTTGCCCAGTCACCCACTCATGTCCCAGGGCCCCCAGCGCCCCCTGGGAGGTCACGGCCAGGGCTCACTTCCTGTTCTTATAAAACGGGGCTGTGTGTGTCTGCCCCGGCCCCTTCTAGGTTTTACAAGAGATGAATTTTTAAAAGAAATTATTTTTATAGGGAGGACTTTGAGGCTTGTAGAAACTGATCACATGCTGTGATAATATAAATGCATATAATTAAAAAAGAAAGAGCTGTGCTCAGAGGGATGCAGCGACATACTCCCTAGTCCAGAGGTTCCCAAACTATGGCCCGCGGGCCGCATGCGGCCCCCTGAGGCCATTTATCCGGCCCCCGCTGCACTTCCAGAAGGGGCACCTCTTTCATTGGTAGTCAGTGAGAGGAGCATAGTTCCCATTGAAATAATGGTCAGTTTGTTGATTTAAATTTACTTGTTCTTTATTTTAAATATTGTATTTGTTCCCGTTTTGTTTTTTTACTTTAAAATAAGATATGTGCAGTATGCATAGGGATTTGTTCATAGTTTTTTTATAGTCCGGCCCTCCAACGGTCTGAGGGACAGTGAACTGGCCCCCTGTGTAAAAAGTTTGGGGACCCCTGCCCTAGTCCTTCCCAGGTACCTGTTGCATTCATAGAGCATTTCATTTAATTCTCATAAACTTCACGAGGTAGGTATTGCTGCGACCCAACTTTATAGATGGAAAAAACTGAGGTCCCAAGAAGGGACGTGGGTTGCCAAGGGCATGTTACTGGTAATAGAGTCGGGCTTTAAATCCAAACATGCCTAACTGTGAAGTCAGTGATCTTTCTACCTGGTGGTCTAACTTGGTATTTTCTCATTTTTTAAATATGGTCTCAAGAGATGTAATGTTATGACAGGAGACATGTGTCATGCTACTGAGTGGATTGTATTGTATTAACTAGTAGGACATACCACCTGGAAATATGATAGGTGGGGTGTTTCTAAGTGGTATAAATATTCACTCACCTT
This sequence comes from Saccopteryx leptura, assembly GCF_036850995.1. Classification (NCBI taxonomy): domain Eukaryota; kingdom Metazoa; phylum Chordata; class Mammalia; order Chiroptera; family Emballonuridae; genus Saccopteryx; species Saccopteryx leptura. The sequence continues at coordinate 352,990,230 of NC_089505.1, forward strand.
TGGGTTAGGACTCTCCCAGGTTACTGTTGAGGACCCCTTCTGACTTCTAAGAATTTTTGATTATTTTCCACCTATCTAGCACTGTATTTTAATTATTTGGGAAAATATCCTTAAAAGAAAATGTCTTAAAATCTTCAATTTCTCTTTAAGATGGTGAAAAGTGTTGTCAATTAACTATTACAAACATTTGTCCCATTTCATATTTTTTTTGCTTTCTCCACCTTTATTAAGATGACTTTGACATATAATGTTGTATGTTTAAACATACAATATACTGATTTGCTACACATACAGACTGCAGTAGGGGTTTCCAAAATTTTTACACAGGGGGCCAGTTCACTGCCCCTCAGACCATTGGAGGGCTGGACTATAAAAAAAACTATGGGCCCTGGCCGGTTGGCTCAGTGGTAGAGCATCGGCCTGGCGTGCGGAAGTCCCAGGTTCGATTCCCGGCCAGGGCACACAGGAGAAGCGCCCATCTGCTTCTCCACCCCTCCCCCTCTCCTTCCTCTCTGTCTCTCTCTTCCCCTCCCGCAGCCAAGGCTCCATTGGAGCAAAGATGGCCCGGGCGCTGGGGATGGCTCCTTGGCCTCTGCCCCAGGTGCTGGAGTGGCTCTGGTCGCAGCAGAGCGACGCCCCAGAGGGGCAGAGCATCGCCCCCTGGTGGGCGTGCCGGTAGATCCTGGTCGGGCGCATGCGGGAGTCTGTCTGTCTCTCCTCGTTTCCAGCTTCAGAAAAATACAAAAAAACCCCCAAAACTATGAATGAATCCCTATGCACACTGCACATATCTTATTTTAAAGTAAAAAAACAAAACGGAAGTAGTACTGTACGTAAGCGACGCCGCGCTTTGCGGTGCCACCACATACAGTACTCTCACTGACCGCCAATGAAAAAGGTGCCCCTTCCGGAAGTGCGGCAGGGGCCGGATAAATGGCCTCAGGGGGCTGTAGTTTGGAGACCCCTGGACTGCAGAATGATTATCACTATAGCCTTAACTAACACCTCCATCTCATCACATAATTAGCACTTCTTTTTTGTGGTGAGACATTTAGGGTGTACATTCTCAGCAAATTTGAAATATATAATAGTGTATTATAATCAACATACTGTACATTAGATCCTCAGAATTTATTCATCTGTAACTGAAAGTTTATACTCTGACCAGCATCTCCCCTCCCCCCACCCCAACCCACTGGTACCAACAATCTGTTTTCTGCCTGAGCTCAGCTCTTCTGGGTTCCACATATAAGAGATATCACACACAGTATTGGTCTCTCTCTAACATATTTCACTTACAACACTTTCAAGATTCATCCATGTTGTGGCAAATGGCAGGACTGCTTTTTCCTTGTGACTGAATGGAATTCCACGGTGCATGTGTTTCATTCAGTAAACATCTTGATGACCATTATTTTGAACCATTTCTCAGGTAAATCACGTATATTCATTTCATCAATTTTATCCCCTGAGGTTTAACTTATTCTTTTGTTCAGTACAATTTCTTTGTTTCTTCATTTTCCTTTGCTCCCTGTAGTGGTTTCTATACAATAGAAAAAGGCCACCTCTCTCTAGTTTTGAAAGAGTAGCCTTATGTAGGAGATGGACCTTATTGTCATCTCTCAAACCTTTGTGATTGCGCAAGCAGCCCGTGTTTAATGAGGATGTGCCATGATCTGTGTCCTAAACGGGAGGATTAAACTCAGTACTTTGATTCAGGCTGATTGGATGCCTCCCCCAGGAAGCAGCGTTGAAAGTATGCAAACTTATACAGTTTTGTGGGACTAGGTTAAGCAAGTTTTCAGTCATGTTTTCTTTGAATAAACTTTCTGCCTCCTTCTTTCTCTCCCTTATCTGGAGCCCCTACAGTGAGTATATTGGTACTTTTGATGGTGTCCCACAGCCCCTTAAACTATCTTTTACTCTTTTTTCAAATGTGTTTTCTTATTCCTCTGACTGGATGAATTTCTACTTTTGTTTGAGTTTGCTGATTTTTTCTTTTGCTAGACCTAGTCTGTCGTTAAACTCCTTTATTGAATTTTTCATTTCAGTATTGTATTCTTTTGCTCTTTGGTATTTTTTCTCTTTATTGAAATTCTCACTTTGTTAATCCATTGTTTTCCTGACCTCAGTGAGCATTTTTATATGTTTTTGAATGCTATTAGATAAATCACTTATGTTTAAGATTTTTCTGGATGTTTATCTTGTTCATTAGTTTGTAACATGTTCCTGTTGACTTTCTCTGACTTTCTGTGCATTGGGTAAAACAGCCGCCTCTCCCAGTCCCGACAGTGGCCTCACACAGATGAACCGCCTCACTGAGCTCGGTCCACGCTCCTGGTTGTCTCTCAACCTGTGATGACTGCCCAAGCTGTTTTCTTTCTCCTGACTCCCAGTAGTTGAGGGTTTGTTCTGGTCTGTGAGTGTCTCAAAAAATGTGATGATCACAGCACCCAGATTTATGCTTGTTGGTACGTTGGACCCTCAGGAAGCAGCTGGGAAACTCTCTGTCTTTAGGCCTCCCAAACCTGGGAGGCGGGAACTTGTCTGCTTCATCTAATGCGGCTGGGCCTGCAGCAGCACCGTGTGTGTGCGCTCCTGAGTCTGTTAAGAACTTTGATACTTGCTAGTTGGGAGACTTCTGAGTGTAAGCCCTCTTGGCTATCAGCTGAGTGATCTGAGGGTCCTCTCCTTGGGTATCAGCCACAAAATCTGGGTAACAGACTGTGGACAAGCTAGAGGGGAGGGCTGGGGCTTGGGAGTTCTCTCCCGATTGCGTTACCACGGGGCTGCGGTGGGCTCGATGGTGGCAGTGACCCTGCCTTTCCTGTTTGGATGCGCTGCTTTCTTGGTCTCCCAAGGTGTAGGCGTCACTCAGCTATTTCCTGGATTTCTTTCAAGGGCAACTGCTCCGTGTGTAGCTGAACATTTGGGGTGTCCATGGGAGGTGGGGAGTTCAGGAGCCTCCCATGTCACCATCTTTGCAGCCCAGGTAGAGGGAAGACAGTGTGCGGAAAGGGAAGGGCGGGCACGCTCAGAGGGGGCCACGCAGCGTCCACTCAGGTTCCAGGGGTCACTCCTAGTTTGTCTCTCTACTTTGCATCCCACTGTCGAATTTGTATTCTGAAAATTCCATTTTCTAACATGAACCCCTCACTTCAGACATTTTCACAATAGCCACCACCTATCGAGTGCCCACTGTTTTAGACACTTTATTTCCGGATCTTCACAAGACTACAAGTTCTGCACCAACTGCTCAGATTTATAGTTGAGTCAATGGAGTCGCAAGGTAAGCCTGGGCCATTTGACAGCAAATATATATATTTACTTCTCTCTTAACCTGTCTTTCTCAAATCAGGTCCTAGTGGCGGTATGTCAGTTATGACACCAAACTACATAGTAATGAAGGTACCACAGTGGTAGGGGTGCGGGAGCATCCATTACTTTATAAATTCCTTCCACCTGTGCCTCTTTTCACCTATTTTCTCTTCTGGAGAAACCTTCTGTGGGAGCTGAACCCAGCCGTAGCTCCCTGGGTGACGGCCCAGGGTGGCAAGGTTGAGCCTCTGCCGTGTGACCTGCTGTTACCTCCCACTTACTTCCCTTCTCACTGCCCGCTCTATTCAGGTCTGGGGCTCCCTCACCTTGAACATGTCAGGGATACTTCTATCCCAGGTTTTTTCCCATCCAGTTCTTCTGTCTGAAACACTCCTTCCTATCTCCTTGTCCAACATTCAAGCCTGCGCAGAACTTCACCTTCTATGATGCTTACTCCGACCACCCTATTAATACTGCACTTCCTAACAAACTTAGGTTTTTGACTTCTGTTGATGGTTCGTCTCCAGGACGTCACATAGAGCTAGAATGTGAGCTCTATGAAGGCAGAGAACTTTGCTTGTTTTGTGAATTCTTAGTTACCTTACATAGGTTTTGGAGTGTTACCTTAAGATTGTGTGACCTATTAGTGCTAATACAGTAGCCACTAGTCACATACGGCCACTGAACATTTGAAATGTGGTTAAACTGGAGTTGTAAAATACTGGAGATGTGGGAAGTGAAGGAACCTCTCACCAAGAGGGGCATTAGGGGCCTGAAGGAGTTAAGAATTAGTTCAGCTGTAGATGGACTGAGATGCCATCTGGTCCCTTCAAGTGGGGAGGTCCATCTCACATGAGGTAGGTACCCTAGGATCAGGAAGGTTAAGAACCTGACCTGAAAAAGTCACGTTATCCCGATCAAAGGTTAGCTCTTTTTCAATCGCTTTGATTAGCTCAGGATTTTCACAACTCCTGGAAACAGGTGTGACCTGTTTTATCTTACAAGGAGGTCCAGATAAGAGAATCAAGTTTGAGTTTTAGGCTCCAAAACCAAATTAAGATGAGAAGCTGTTTCCAGTCCTTGGGCCACTGCTTTTTCTACTGCACCCTTTGGTAGCTGAGGAAGTCCAGTGACGAGTCCGCTCACCAAGTCCCCGCCTGGCCTCTCCAGACCTCACTCACTCGTGGTTCTGCTGTGTCTAAAAGGAAAGCACTCCACTGGACTCACTATGCTGAGCCATTTTTCAAATTTAGCAAAAGAATGTTATCATCTGAGCTCCTTCTGGACTACTTCAGGTACTTGGGCAGCTGTTTTCTAGGCTCCCAACATTTTCATGTTAGATTTCAACTCTTTACTACTCGTCTTGGCCATAGGTGGTGAGCCTTAAACTAAAGCAACTTGGGGTTTGAGGGTAATGGTACTTAGTGATAAAGATTTTCCTATTACAAACAGCATGACATTATGCATGGTTTAAACTCTGATATATCTTAAGCATAAGTGCTAGTGTCTTCAAGCTCACAGCTGGGGGAGGGACAGGTCATAAGCTTGAATGCAAATAGTGTTACATTCCAAGTTACTGACTGCCCTGGCCTCTGTAGCTTTGAGGATGGACCCAAGACACCTCCAGAAAATGCTCATCGGCTAAGTTTGTTTAGGGCCCTAAGAATATACACTGACAAGGCATGTCAATTTTATGTATTTATCAGTTAACGGGAATATATCTATGACCAAAAGGTTTTTTAGTACCGGCCATTTGTTGGTTTCATCTTAATACTTTCTAATACACATTATAAAGATTCTACATCTGTCAAGGTTTCAGATCACATGGCTCTTCTGTTAAACTAGTCTTTCATATTTAGTCAAAGACATTTTGAAAAACATTATTTGCAGAGTAACTTTTCTAGATAAGGCCGACAAAAGATGTTTTTCCTAGGTGAACACCAACTGAATAATACTCCAAATTACAGCTTATAACACAACTTTTATTAGAAAAGTTATACATAACATAGCTTCAACTATTTTCAAGAACAATATTAAACCCAATAAGCAACAAAAACCAGACTAACAAAATGTGTAACAAGAAACTAATGACCTTTCTATAATCAAACATTCAATTATCTACAATGTCTTTTTACAAAGAGAGGAAAATCAAACGGTTTACAGGCACATTATATTGAAAATAAAGCTGCAATAGCAATTTTATACAATTATTATTCTCAAGAAAATGAATCATCAAAACAGTAATTACGCATTCACAAATTTAAAACATTTCACTTAATTTAAAATTATTGGATATACACTGAAGTCTGAGTTTCAAAAGTGATTTCTTCCACAAAAGTGCCAACACTTAAGCTAGAACTTTCAGTGTAATTTTGCCCTAAACAGTTAAGACATTTTGATAATCATAAGTCACATAATTTCTGGTGCTATCTGGACTGTTAATAATAAAGCCTTTATTTGGATGTTTTTCTTCACTTAAATTATAGGAAACCGGACACGGGATTTCTGTTGCAAAGCTATTAAAGTTCCAAACACAGTGCGCAGCGTTGGAAAAAGAGGTCAGTAATAAAACTTATAATAAATATCAGAGAAGCCATTAGTTTTTACAGCATTGACTGCTTAAAGGTTACGTCAATCAGGTGTATGATTTCCCATCAGCCTGTCCTTTTAGTTGGCATAGTAATTTCTATTTTCATGATCTGAATACTCAAATAGATCCAAACGTCTTTTTAAAATTTTGATTTATAGCTCCTGGAAAGTTATAAATGTTCAAATTCGTTCTACTCTAAAAAGTCTATTTCGGCTCACTTTAGAGCCTCGCTAAAACAACAGATCTCAGAGAGTAAGGTTCATTAAAAAGATTCACGGAATGATTTATAAAATAGAACATTTCAAACCAAGTCCTATCCTCTTGTAGCTGAAGGGGACGGGTTACAACGCAATGTCGCACACCCCCTTGGTCATTATGGAATTGTACTTTAAAACATCTCTGAGGACGATCTTTGTTTTGGGCCCCATCCCTAAGTACAGTGGTTACCAAGATTGCCAGTGTTACTGATGGGAAAAGACCACTTCTTTTCTAAGACTCACAACATAGTTCTTAAATTGTCAGACATTTTTCCTGACTTTTCCTTTCCAATGCAGGAATGGAAAACAAAGATAAAAATCCTGATTTTTGACTGCCACTCAACATTACATGCGCCGATATTGCACATATCTGTTCTGAACGGTTAAAATAATCTTCTGAGTCCGTGGGGTGCTTGCTTTCCCCATCAGAACACACACATGATCCATATAGGCAGTTTCCCTTAAAGATGAAACTGATCAATTTAAAAACACTGGGGAAAATGAAGAAGGCAGAGACTTTGCACAGACGAAAATCTGAACTATCTTAAAGGGTTTTGTGTGCCCTACACATGGGGGCAATTTGTACACACTAGTGAAATGAACACTAGCTACCAATGCTTCTAGGCTGCTTAAATAATGTGGAACCTTGGTCCAGGTGTTGCAATGATGTCACTGTACGGTTCTTCCTGTGTCAGCTCAATAGCTTGCTGCTTTTTAAGAACCAAGAAACTGTAGAACTTGGCTGCCGCTTGCTTTCTGTTCGTGTTTCGACATAACTCAAGCAAACTGATAGATTCAGCTCCAGTTTTAGCAAGAGCTCGCTGAAATAAAAGTAGAGAAAGAAGTAAGTTAAAGCAATTTGTATAGTAAAATGCCAGCTTTGGGAAGTGGGAAAAGCATACTGTATATTCATTCTGTTGGGGGCCAGGAGTTGACCTCTTCGAATACTATGGAGTGGTGTAAGTGAGTCTAACGTTACTCAGGAGGGTGAAAAAGCATATCCAGAGGATGCCAAATATCCTAAAGCCAAGAAAAGATGATAAGATGACTAATGGCTTTGGACATCTAATGTGATCTATTATTAAAATCTAGCACTTATAGTTCTTAAAATTTCAACTTATTCTAACTTTGAATCTTCTAGGAACCCCTGAGCAACTTCCCTGGTATGTCACAGACGCCCAAGATATGTCATCTCTATCTGATACTTGAAGGCTCCGTGTAAGTGACATCTCACACTACTACCATTCAAACAAACTACTCAATCCAAACGAAGATGCACACACAGGAGTAGCATAAATCACCACTCTAATTCTATTTTGCAGGATAAACCACAGGAAAGGATTCACCTGGATGCCTCCCAGGCATACTCGGCCTAAGAGTTCAGGTATGACACGATTCTCAAAGGCAGGGTTTCTGGTTCCAGCACGGATCTACCTCTGAGGGGGAGGCCAGCGGCCCTGGCTGAGTCTAACCCCCACCGGCGTACCTGGAGGCCATGCAGCATCTGCTGAGTCCGTTTGTTCCATCTTCTCTCCTCCTGGTCCTGGTCACCCCCTGACGCGTCTTCATCCTGGACGAGGACGACCCCGCATATTAAAACAGTAAGCGGATACAACTACAGTACTCTGCTGCAAACGGAAGTATTTCTATATTTCCTGAAAGCTCTAAATTAAACTGTTGTATTTCGACTAACAAAATGATACTTGATGCTGCTGAAAAATCACTTAGCTCTAGTATGAATCTGGAAATTTGTCTTTCTTAAATTATAGGAGAAAGTCCTCTGTACCTGCAAGCACACATTTGGTTGAATCTATAATTCTATACGGGCCTGTAAGATATGGTCTACACAGCCTAGTCCATGGACTAGTGCTGGTTGGTCATTTGTCCCTGTTAAGATAAGGAAGGAGCTTACGCTGGGATATAAATCAACTACGCCACTAAACACACTGCTTATCTCACATGGCCAGGGGAGTGCTGTATTTCTGGAGCACGATATTGCAGGTGATTTACATTCTGGCAGATCCCTTATCTCACTGTGGACCAGTACAAAGAGCCCTCCACTAGCTAAGATGAGTAAGCAGTATTGGTCTATATATGTTTCAGAAGTTAGAAGAAACAGGCTATAACCCGTAACATAAATTTTACTTGAGCCACATAGTTCCCTGGCTGTCCTAGAGCTCTACACCACATTCCAGAGCCGGAAGTCCACACCTTACATACTGCCTCCTCACTGAGTCAGAGACGTGGCATACTCTGTACAGGGCTACAGAAGCTCTGGTGCTCAATTCCGACTGGATAACAATGCAGCACTCTTATCAGATCCGAAGCATTAGGAAATCTATGGCTGACATAATGATAAATTACAAATACAAACCAGATGCTAATGAAAATGTGTCCGACCCCATAACCTTTAGAAGAACTTTAAAATGACATAATGCTACCTGGAAGAGACTTCATTTTAAATTGAAAGGTCTAAATGAACATGCCCCAGAAAAAGGATATCCATTCTTAAAGCACCTCTTTATGATTTTAAAAAATGTCATTTTTGACTCAATTTGTTTTAGCAAAGTCACACCCCACCCCAGTCCAATGAAAACAAAAGCCACATGAAAAATGTTTCATTATCTGATTTCCAGGCCAAAGATAACACTGATAATGAGAACTATTGATGGCAAGATAATAAAAGTGGTCACAAACAATTTAGAAGTCAAGGAACAAAATCAACGAAGGGCAGACCCATGTCCTTCGGAAGCCACCAAGGAGCCAGTGCGTCACAGCACCACATAAAACCGACGCTCTAATGAGCTAGATCACTAAGCATTTGGTGATGTTTTGCTTTTGTCTGAACATTTTTTCATCACTGAAATTTATTCCGAACATTACCTCCTCCTCTTCCTCCTCTTCTTTCTCCTTTTCTTTCTCCTTCTCTTTTTCCGGTAAAAGGTCCAGCTCCGGAATTAACTGACAGATATTTGGAGGCTCTTCTGGGGGCAGCTCCACAGGAGGGATTTCCAAAGGCTCTACCTGCTGTGGCTGAAAGCAAACGTAATAAGGACATTTCAAATGCACAGTTTAAGGGTAGCTTCTTTTAAATAGGCAAATGCACAGTTGCTGAAGTTTTAAAAATGGAAAGTGGTACTGGGGTCATAGTGCTGTACTTCTTCACAATCAAAAATTTATTATACAGTAGGGCAAAAGTAGGTTTAAAGTTCATATGGAAAATAATTAATAGATAATACAAGAATAAACTCATTTATTCACAACTGTAAACCTACTTTTGCCCTACCCTATCTTTTTAATTGTAAAGCTACACCATTAAAGTATTGTGGTAACATTAAAGTACTGTAGTTTACAAAAAGAAATCCATTCTCTTATTCTAGAACAAAAGTATTTTTATACTTACTTTTAGGAGTCAAATACTTACAAGGGTATGTGAGAAATTTGCAAATAATAAAACTAAAAAGAATAAACATTCCCCAAATGTTCTGTAGTAGCATTTTTTGGAAAAAAAAAAAAAATTCCCAGAAAACCCACTGAGTCCAGGGCAGGGGAACAGGCGAACTCCGCCACCACCATGGAGCTGGCCATTACCCCTACGGCACTGAACTGCCAGGGGCCGTCACAGCTGGTCTGGGCTCTCAGTGAGGGCCTTGAAGCTCTTTGGAGCAACTATAAATGTGGAGCCTATTTTTGGGTCTATTTCTTCAATTTCCTTCTTCTCAGGCTAGTATTAACAGTTGAGAGCATTAAAAACCAGTCTTTAACAAACCAAAGGAAATGGCAGGAGGGTGGAACCATAACAGCCCCTCATTTATCTATTCCTGAGCTCATACCACCAGGGGCACAGGACTCCGCCCCGGCCTCCTCACGGAGGCCGTACCAAGAGCCTCGATTAGAGAGAGCCGTCATCTGCTCCGATTCATTTATTTCTAGACGGAAGGATGAGAAGTTCTAACCAGACCTTCCTTCCTTTATACTTGTTTTAGTTTCCCATCCTCAGTGATCTTAATGGTTGCTGGCCAGAATGAAACAGCCAGTTCCTTTTTTCCACCAATGTGAAAAGTATACTCTGATTACTTACTAATATAGCCTAAAACCACCTAGTATTAGTTATGCAGCAAATGTCTGCTAAAGATGAAACCAGAACCTGGAACAGAATGTCAGGAATAAGCCCATACATATACGGCCAATTAATTTACAACAAAGCCAAGAATATACAATGGAAAAAGGCCAGTGTCTTCAATAAATGGTGCCAAAACACTGGATTCCTATTCTCCTACACCAAACACAAAATCATTAAAGAGTCAGAAACCATAAAACTCCAAGAAATTATTAGGTGGTAAGTTCCTTGAAATTGATCTTAGCAATGATTTTTTTGGATCTGACATCAAGAGCAAAAATAAACAAGTGAGACTACATCAAACTACGAATCTGCACAGAACACCATCAGTAAAATGAAAAGGAAGCCTACAGAAGGGACAAATGGAGCCCTTTGTGCACTATCAAAGGGAATGTACACTGGACAGCGAGAAAGGATAAACTGGAAATGCCTCAAAAAACTCAAAGCAACTACCGTATGATCCACCAGTTCCACTTTGAGTATTTATCTGAGGGAAACAAATTCGCTACCTCAAAAAGACATATGCACTCCCATGTTTATTACAACATTATATACTCCAGCCAAGATATGAAAACAAACCTGAACAAAGACATGATACACACACACAATGGAATAGTACTCAGCCATGAGAAAGAAAGGAATCTTGCCATTTGCAACAGCATGGATGGACTTGAGGGCTTAAGCTAAAATGAAACGAGTCAGAAAAAAGTACTGTATCATATTGCTTATATGTGGAATCTTAAAACGCCAAACTCACAGAAGTAGAGAGAATGGTGGTTACTGGGGAAATGTTGGTCAGAATATAACTTCTAGTTCTAAGATGAAGTTCTAGGGATTTAATATGCAGTAGTGATTATATCAGGTCTACCGGAAAGTTCTGTCCGTTTCTATCACAACAAGTTTCGACACGTAAGCACATGTTTATTTGGTGCATGTGCCTCTCTATTTTTATCACTTAATGTATACATACCGACGTAGCAAATTAACTAAAACAAAGTTGATTCACGTGAGTCTTATGTGTGAAGCGATAGTGTACCCATGGCTACTGATAAAGTTCATTTATGCCACTGTATTGTATACGAATTTCAACAAGGAAGAAATGCTACAGAAGCATGTAGAAATTTATTGAAAGTGTTTGGTGAAGGTACAGTTTCTGATAGGACATGCAGAAGATGGTTCGAAAAATTCGAAACAGGTGATTTCGACCTTTCTGATAAGCCAATTCTGGGCGACCATCTTTGATCGATGATGATGTTGTTAAGACCATGTTGGAGCAAAATCCTTTTCTGACATCGGAGATCACAGAAAGGCTTAATTCAGCTCAGTAAACCATTTCGGACCATATTCGGAAGATAGGATTGGTGAGGAAATATATAATTTAATAAAGTTTATTGACAGTAAGAAAAATTTATATTTTGTTTTATTCCAAAAACGGACAGAGCTTTCTGGTAGACCTTATAGTTAATACTGTAATTATGTACCTGAAGTTGCTGTGAGTAGATATTAGAGCAGTGGTTCTCAACCTGTGGGTTGCGACCCTGGCGGGAGTTGAACGGCAAAACACAGGGGTCGCCTAATGCCATCGGAAAATACATGCGACCCACAGGTTGAGAACCACTGTATTAGAAGTTCTCATGGTAGGGAATGGGGAGGGGCACAAAGAAAACTAGATAGAAGGTGATGGGTATGCAACATAATTGAATGACAAGATAAACTGGACATGTTTTCTTTGAATATATGTACCCTGATTTATTGATGTCACCCCATTAAAATTAATAAAAATTTATTTATATATAAAAAAAGTTCTCATCATAAGAAAAATATTTTAACTGAGTTAACTAAACTTACTGTAATCATTTCATCATATACACATTTTTCATATCATTCAGTGGTAGAGGGTCAGCCTGGTGTGTGGAAGTTCCAGTTTGATTCCTGGTCAGGGCACATAGGAGAAGCGATCACCTGCTTCTCCGCCCCTCACTCCTCTCTCTCTCTCTCTCTCCCCCCTTCCCGCAGCCATGGCTAGAATGGTTTGAGCAAAGTTGGGCGTGGCCACTGAGGATGGCTCCATGGCCTCGCCTCAGGAGCTAAAATAGTTCGGTTGCTGAGCAACGAAGCAGAGGCCCAGAAACAGAGCATCACCTTTGGTAGTGAAGTTGCGGGGTGGATGCCAGTCGGGTGCACGTGGCAGTCTGTCTCTGCCTGCCTGCTTCTCACTTAATAAAAAACCAAAAAAACCGGAGAATGTTCCATCTTACACACAATGAAAACAAAAACCAGTTAGAAAGCTGGAAGTAGATAAGTGACAATCTGTCTCCACTTGCCCTGGAATGTATAAGAATCTACTAGCTCCTTAAGTATAAAAATTCTCCCTATTTAGCAGCATATCTGTTTCATTTTAATCAAAATATTTAATACATGTAGAACTGAACTGCTTAATACATTGCGTTTCTATTTTATCTAGAATGATCAGATTCACCCTGGACTAAACCAGAACAAGTTCAGGGTCAAAGATATTTTAGTAGCCAAGGATGCTCACTTAGGCCACTCTGAAGCAAGCCTATCCGAGAAGAGGCAGAGAGACTGAAAACTCCTCGAGCATCTCCTCTCAGTAAGGCACCCTGCGCATGACCTCGGCAGCCATGCTTCCTCTCTGCATCCATTCCTTTGCATTTTCTGCTTAAACCAAGATACTTAAAATGGCTCCTTAAATAACAGTTGCTACAAGCAGGGATTTCATACGATTGTCTGAATATTCCCAAACACCATGATGGTGATGGAGAGATGCGCTGACTTACAGGGATCACGGGCTCTGGGTCAACTTGTCCCGCTTTCCGCTTGACTCCCTGAGGTGGTGGTGGGGGCATGGCCGACTCATCCAAGTTTGTTCTGCTGGTCTCCATCACCGACTCCTGGAGGCGGCTGGGCTCTTCCAGAATGGGCTCATCTGCAATCGGCCACAGGAAGAGACTTAGGTCATACAGTCTTAAACAGTATTTTAGAACCATTTCCTTTTAATACTAACGCACTATGACATAAGTACTTTCTCTAATGAAGATGGCCGAATAAAACTGCACCTCCACAGAGTACTCAATTTACAACAATACACATAAAGGTGAGAAAGATCCTTTTAAGGACAAGTCCCACCTCCAGGGACTGCAGGATAGTCCTTTATCAGATTATCAGACGCAGCCAGTCCTGAAGACGGGACACTTCCTATCTAACAAAGCAATCACGCAATGCAGTAAGGCATGTGTCTCCCTGTCCAAAAGCTTAAGAAGATGCCCTTGTTCTTGATTGCTTGTACTTTGGCAATATTCAGATAAATTTTTTAACCAAAGTATATAAACTTCATCAGGGAACTATTCCAACAGAACACACCAATAACATCACGCTGCTGATGTTGCTGCTGCTGGTCTTCTCTGGGAACCTCTGGATTTTCAAATTCTTTGAGGAATTCATCCAAGTTATCAGCCTCTCCTCCTTTCCTCCTTTTCCTAAGATCTTCTGGAACCAGCGGTGTCAGACAGCGTGTAAAAAGCTATAAAAAATTAAGAAAAAGATCTGAATTATAACATAAATCATATAATTAACTGAAAACCCACTACTGACATTTCTATTTTCTGTCAGTTTCAATATGCTTGTAATATACTGAATATATATATTTAGTATAATTTCTAAAGGTTCGAACATATTCACACTTCATCTTAAAATGACTTTAAATACAAGATTTCAAATTATAACTACAGCAATTTTTAAAAAGATGGAAATAAATGAAAAATTTAAACCCATTGTCTTATACCTCAGAGATAATGTCGGAATTTACTTTCATATTCATACACTTAAAACCCAGCTGGAATCATAACTAATAGCTTTACATAGTGTTTTTATTGCTTAATATGTGGCAATGTTATTAGCTATGATTTTAATATTTTAAATGACTGCATAATATTCCACTAAGATGCATGTGCTCATACGCATGTGTACATCACACATGAATCATTTTCCAATATTTTAAGTTTCTTTTAAAAAATTTCACTGTAAACAATGTAATGAACATCTTCAGAGAAATGGCTTTTCTATATTTTGAACTACTTCCTTAGGAAAAACTCCTATAACTTCATTAAATCAAAAAAATCTAAATAAAAATCTTCAAAATGAAGATACGACTATGCTCTCAATAAACAAAAATTTTACCATAGTCACAACGCTGCTTTGAAACATTTTACATTTAGGACACAGTGACATGTAAAGTAAAATCAATTGGTTCCACTTTAGAAAGAATAACAGCCTCACTGCACTGCATCACACTCATCAGATGCCTCACAATCTTGCTCTGGAATACTTTGGAATCTAAAGTGAGCAGAAAGACCCTATCCGCATAAAGCTAGTATTCTTTATTGCGGGTAAGTGGAACCACCCCACACTGACCCAGAAAGCAACATCTGAAGACTGCAGACTCGAAGCACAGTACACATGAAGGCAACAGAACTAACGTTACAACAGGAGGTCAAGGAGAGAGAACCATTGTTAAAAATGTCAGCAGCTTTTTACTATAAGGAATATTCATTCTACATCTTTTAGAAATGCAAGTGTCACTTATCACAATCTTTCAGATCAAGTCATGTTCAGTACACCGATTAAATAAAGAAAAAAACGTACCGTACAGTTGAAAATTACTTGATCAAAATAAAGTTTAAAAGTATTTTTTAAACTGGTCTAAATGTAGATGAAAATAAAAGTTCTGCAAACTGAATTACCTTCAGTAGTCTATTGTTCCACAAAGGCTGGGCGGGTAAGGAGAAGAGTTTCTCCACTCCCCCCGTCTCTTTCCACATCATCAGTTTCTTGGTAGGCGGCGCCAGATCCAAAGTGGTAACGATGTCAGAATAATCACTAAGCTGGGCTCTAATTGTCTTACTGTCCAGCTCTTTGACACTGTCAACAATTAGCTTCCTCTTCCTCTTGGCTTTTGTTTCTTTGACTGAAATGATAAAATCAAGTCCTCTTCCTGAGAAGGCAGCATAAAACACACAGCAACCAGACGGTCTCATTGTATCCCCTGCTTTTCTACAAACCCACTAGTTAAGTTACGCTTCATGAGGGCAGGATCTCTGTTAAATGAGGTTCCCCAAGAACCATGCAGAGTAGAGGCTAGCATTTAATAGGTACTCATTAAAAACAGGCTGGATAAATATGTATTTAGTACAGAATGAATAAAATAACTCAAGAGCTGATACATATTTACACATGTAGCTTTATACTGTAAACATGGGACATATCACACTTGAGCTCAAGTTCTGGGCTGCCTTATTAGTTGAATAAAAGTTAACTAGTTAAAGTTAACTTCACCTTGCCTACCTCTTTTCTTATTTGCAACATGGCGAACCACTTACAGGGGTTGTAAAATACTTGGTAGACTGTTTGGCATAAATTGAGTCCTCCATGAAATGGTTGCAACTACAATGATTTTTACTGGAAAAGGTACCATTCATAAGTGACAGTTGTACAAGCAGTTTGATGAAGTGAAACAAGCCCAAACCCAGTCACCACCAGACTCCTTTCTACTCCTTACTAAAACTTTGCAAAGTGGTAGCATTATCTCAATTTCTGAAGATAACAGAAAAGCTCATGGGATTAAATAAATTCCTTAAGATTTCATCCTGTCATACATGTTATATCCTACAGAGGTTTTTACATATAAGTTATTTATGCATTTCAGAATTCAGTAAGATGCTACAGAGTGACTGACAACTTGCACCTCAACTGTCCTCCAGCTACTGAGAATTCCCTTCGCTGAAAAAGTTCACGTTCTTAAAGCAACTGGCACAACCCGACGACCCTCTTTTAAACACTGGTCTCTAGCCTTCACCTCACTTCGAGTTCTCTGTGCTGTCCGGCACTAACACAGGACATGTTTACCTTCTCAAGGTCTCCTAGTTAGTATGTATATATTTCAGTTCTGTGAGAATCAAGACGTGTTCACTGTTACACTTTTAGTTCCTACACAATCAAGTACATAGCAAGCACTCACTCTATAAACCAGAAGCCCAAGTCACAAATCATTTTCAGTGCTCAGATTTTAAGTAGAAAACCCAAAAGGTTAACCTTGTTTTATTTAAAAGTAGTAACTATATCTTGAAATATACTGTAATTGATTTTGAATATTCTACCCTACTGTACCCATAAACCACATAGAAACTTTTGAGTTTTATATCCAAATTATCTCAAATTGCCTTTTATTCAGAAGCAGCACACCCAATTAAATGTTTTATGCCTCTTAATAAGCACCAAAGAAAACCAAATACTGCTTTTAGAAGCTTTGACAGTTCTAGTTAAAGAAAAAGTTATTTTTAGGTTTTCCTACCAGTGGTCAGCAATCCGTGGCTCGCCAGCCACAGGCGGCTCTTTCGCACGCGCCACCCCAGCGCTGCGTGCCCTGCGGCCCGCACGTGGTATTTTGTGGAAGAGCCACACTCAAGGGGCCAAAAAGCCGCAGGTGGCTCGTGAGCCGCAGTTTGCCATCCACTGTAAAGACTATAGCCCAACTATGCAGCACTTTGAAAGATAATTCATTCGTCTTACATTCTATTATAAAATGCCTTCCAATGTTTTCACTTGTTACCTGTGACCTGCTGGAACTTTGGGATTTCCCAAAGAGTAAGAAACACATTAGCAGAAAACCTGTTCCATACTTTTATTATTTCACAGCAATTTGTACAAACACTTTATAAGATATTCTGAAATAAGGATTCTGATACATGCCTGTGACAAAGGAGAAAGATCAGTTATCTAAAATGAGAATGGCAGTCTAGTGGACAAGAGCCAGAACGAGGACCTTAGGTCTTTAGTTGCAGAAGTAAAAAATCATGCTTACCAGTGATATCAATAGGCTCCAAAGCAAAGGCTTCTTCCTCATTCGGAACAAGTGTTGTCTGATCTGTCATAGTTGGCATTGGTTCAACAGGGTCCACTGAATCGGGACTATCCGGCCCACCCACTATAAAGAGAGAAATTTGGTCATAAAAGGATCAGGCATTTAATATATGCCCTATAAATGGGGAAAAAATCCTCAGAAAAACTGAAGAAAAAAAAATAAACCTCATTAGTACCAAGAAAAGTTTTCTAGTTTTGAGGAAGTCCCTCCAGAGTTGAACCCTACTGGCCAAAAAGGGGAGGGACATAGGGTTCTAGACCGGAGGGACTCAAAATTAGTGATCAATCATAGGCCCTGTTTTTAAGATTTATAGTTCATTAAAAGTTAGAACTTTCAGTCTGTGGTCTTCTAGATAAAATGTCTTATTGGAAACCACACAGCCACACCCAGGTCCCCAACATGAAGCGCGTACTGGACACATTGTCGTCCTCATCCATGTCGTCATGTGCGGGCTGCTCCGGCAGCATCACCCCGGTCTCAGACAGCGCGGGGGGGTCATCGAAGATACCGCCATCGTTGTTGCTAATGAGCTTGTCATCTGAAATAGGGAGTGCAATGTAGTTAGAATATATAAAAAGTGCTAATGGAACAATATCCAATCACCGTGAGAATAAAATTACGTTAAAATAGACTAAATGTAAATTTCAATTTGTATCTAATTCGCATGTTTCTGTGTAGTGCATAAAAATATATAAAAATATTTCTCACTCCTAATTTACATTTTCTAGTGCTTCTGTTTAAAACATTTACTTCACATAGATATCAAAAACAGAAAGCTGTTTTAAGAACCAGTAACACTAAAAACTCAGAGAACTTTTACTGATCCAATGATCAAAAAGTCACACATCTACCTAGAAAGCTACTCAAGAAAGAATTAGCAACTGCTCTCACAACTGAATAAAGAAAAGATGTTCAAATGAGCACCCTGCTGCGACCTACCTAATATACCGCCATCATTCCCTTCTCCGAAATTGTCGTCCTTGTACTGGTCCTCGTACTCTAAGGGGCTGATTTTCTCGTTCAGGTTGCTGGTGCTCTGCTCAGGCTCCAGCAGGAGGTTGGAGGCGCTCGTGCTCACTAGCATGTCGTCGTCCTCGAAAGCACTGCCTTCTCTCATGATCTCACGGTCATCCATTCCAAAATCTCCTGAACACATTCAGTCATTAGTAAAAAAGTTATAAACACCACTGTCACCAAAAAAAGGTTAATGACTTATTATAATTATGAGGTCACATTTGCTTACTGAAATCTTGTCTATCTTGGAATGTCAAAACATCTGGTTTAGGCTTTAAATCTTTAGCATCTACATTCATAGCCTGATTCTGGGGCATGACTAGCAAATTCAAAGGTAAGTTCCAAATTGAGATTATCCTAAATATGTTAAATGAACCTAAATATGTATGCCTGACAGGCTGCATTAACATTCAGACTTAAGCTTCCTTGTCATGTTTTCATCAAGAAAGGAATCAGGCTTGCCACCAGTTTGGAATACTACTCCAAAAGAATAGTAGGTACACAGTGCAACTGATCTAAAAGAAAGAGTTTAAAAGCACGCATTACTTCAATGCTGAGACTTTCCACACAATTCAACGTGCAGGTCCCACCACTGCGTATGGAGAGCAGAAGGGAAAGAATGAACTGGAAGTTTGGTGCATAAATGGAAATGATGCTTAAAATACTGGTAGGAAGGCAAATTCTTTTCTTGATGGAAATACGTGAGATGAAATTTAAGTCGTTCTGTCATTACAAATGTTACATACGCCTGGTCTCCTTTACCAAACTGCTAGCCGTGACAACCATAATTATAACACAGTGTGTAGCTAGCTAGTGATCTAATACCAAAATCATTTTCTTGTAGGATACTGATGTTCCCAACTTCTTCTCTCATGGTTATCTCTTCCACTCGACTCTGGTTCAGGCTGAACTGCTGGGCTACATCGATGTCACTGCAAAAATATTTCCATTACACTGTAGGTCAAGTCTCACCGTAACGTATTTACAAGGTAAAAAAAAAACCCAAATCACTCTATAAGAAAAAGCAAAAATACAACTTATCAAGGTTTAGAATCCTTAGTATTTAATACTAAATAAATATAGTCCAAGAATCTGAATGATCTGCAAGTTAACTTAATTTGTATTTAAAATTTAAAGCCATAAATGACCAAGCAAAATATACTATGCTGAAATCACCAGCTAAGAAACTACTGCAGAGAGGAAACACGTATGCACGGGACAGACAGGCGTGGGTTTTCCTCAGGGCCCTGCAACTTATGGGCTCTGGAACTCTCAAGTCACTTTGCTTTTCTGACTCATTTCTTCCTCCAACAAATAACCTTTCATACTGTTTTAAAATATTAGATTAAAAATATAACTCACATAACATTATCATTGACAAAAGTAACAGAATCATTGGCAAAATTCATAAGTAGTTCAAGTCACATCACCAGGTTAGTTTAGCAGTTAAGTTGCAAGGAAAAACATAAGAGGGATGCAGAGCTGGTACCCAGTCTTGAGAGACTTACAGGACATCAACGAAGAGTAGCATGCAGGCTCTGTCTAGACCCTAATGCAAGCTAGATGGCCTGTGTGTAACTGGAACATCTGAACACTGACTGGATATGTATACTGCTCACAAGAATTAGGGGATATTTCAAAAATAAATATGAAGTGATAAAATATCCCCTAATGTTGTGAGCAGTATAGTAAGAAATTATTTTAATTTTCTAAAGGTCTTATGTTATTATGGGTATATTTTAAAAATTCCTTACCTCCTGAAATACATACTGAAGTGTTTATAGATAATTTAACATATGCTGATTGCTTTAAAATAATCCAGTAGGGGCTGGAAAGTGAGTTGGGGAACTACATATGAAATAAAACTAGAAATATATTGATAATTAAAGAAGCTAGAAAATGATCAATCAGTACATGGGGTTCATAATATGAATCCCTCTACTTTTAGCTGTTAAAAAATTTCCATGATAGGCCCTGGCCGGTTGGCTCAGCGGTAGAGCATCAGCCTGGCGTGCGGGGGACCAGGGTTCAATTCCCGGCCAGGGCACATAGGAGAAGCGCCCATTTGCTTCTCCACGCCACCCCTTCTTCCTCTCTGTCTCTCTCTTCCCCTCCCGCAGCCAAGGCTCCATTGGAGCAAAGATGGCCCGGACGCTGGGGATGGCTCCTTGGCCTCTGCCCCAGGCGCAAGAGTGGCTCTGGTCGCAGCAGAGCGACGCCCCGGAGGGGCAGAGCATCGCCCCCTGGTGGGCAGAGCATAGCCCCTGGTGGGCGTGCCGGGTGGATCCCGGTCGGGCGCATGCGGAAGTCTGTCTGACTGTCTTTCCCCGTTTCCAGCTTCAGAAAAATACAAAAAAAAAAATAAAAAAAATAAATAAATAAATAAATTTCCATGATAAAAAATACAATAAAAGAGGAGGAAAGAAACATTAAAATAGCTAGATAATGCCTAGCATTAATTAACACACACACAAAAATAAAAATAAATCAAATTTAATTAGGAGTCAAGGTCATTTTAAAAAGCAGGGAAATTTGTCAGAAGATAAATGAGACTTAGTATAGAGGGTTTCTTTTTTTTTCTTTTTGGTGACAGAGACAGAGAGAGGCAGGAAGGGAGAGAGATGAGAAGCATCAATTCTTCATTGCGGCTGCTTAGTTGTTGTTCGTTGACTGCTTTCTCATATGTGCCTTGACAGGGGGGTTACAGCAGAGCAAGTGATTCCCTACTCAAGTCAGCAACCTTGGGCTTCAAGGCAGTGACCTGTGGGCTCAAGCCAGAGACCACAGGGTTTCAAACCTGGGTCCTCTGCATCCCAGTCTGATGCTCTATCCACTGCGCCACTGCCTGATCAGGCTAGTGGGTTTCCTGACTGTCAACTGTGCCACTCACTTGGAATCTTGCAGTCACATTCCTGCATGGTAATGAGAACTGGATTTTGAGGACCCGAGGAGGCAAACAGTATCCTACCATATTCTGCTCTGATGGCCACCTCTGTACAACTGTCCTCTCTTAAATGTGTGTTACAACAAGGACCCTTTTATACTCTTCATAAAGTCATCTCATGTTTGTTAAAAAAATACAAAGTGTGGCTGAATATAGCTTGGTGAATGAATGAATAACCAGTAGATGATTTTAATATACTCCTGTCAAGAAATATCATGAAGCAATAGTTAAGTTTACTGATACCATTATATAAAGCACATACCTGGACAACTTGTTTCATTTAAATAAGCTCTGGCTTAAGCACATTAGCATTCTCCTATCTTAGCTGTGCTAAAGTTGTCATTTTCTACTCTGTTTCCTCATAGAAGAAGCACTTTTAGGTTATATTTAGAAATACATATACTTTCACTTAGGCTCCACTATTTGTATTTTAGCTAAATGTTAATTCAGTGTCAAAACATTCAAAGGAAAACTACATTTAGAAGCCAATAATATGTTTTCTTGTAGACCACGTCAACAACGACAACAACAGGACATACTCTAAGTCAGGAAGAGGCTGATCAAAGTCATGAAATTCTTCAGGTAAAGTAATAGCATTGTAAGCAGCTTCTCGATTTTCCTCCGGCAGGTCAACAACACCTGGAAAAGAAGTGGAAACCTTTAAGGCCTGGCTAGATCACAGATTACCTAGGGATCCAAGGAAGGTCGAGTCAGGATCATTTCTTAAGCTTATATTCCAGAAGGTTGATAACACATCCAAAGTACCTTGAAGCAAAAGTGCTTTTGTTTCTCTATAATAATAAGCTATGCTACTTGCTTTAGAAAAAAAAAATCAAAGCACAAAATAGTTTTTAAAATAAGAATGAAATTTACAACGAATAAAAGGAATGAAGGCAACTAGTACCCCAAATGTTAAGAGGAGTTGTTTTTATTTTAGGGAAAGTGAGACTATAAGATTTGAATTTTCTTTGTATTTTCCAAGCTGTCCATAATTAATATGCATTGTTTAAAAGACAAAAATAAAAAAATGTTAATTAAACAACATGCACTTAGTAGCTATGTGTTAGAAATCATTCGAGGATCTCAGCCTCTGCCTAAATATTTCACTTTAAAAATTTCACTATTCATACAAGAAAATAAAGTACTACAATATAACTTTAGTTGAAACTATATAAGGCATCTCTCCTATACATTCAGATTACTTTAATTAAAATAAAATTTCACCAATGCTTTAAAAAATTACAGAATATATGAATTCAAATAAATACCCTAGTGATTATCTATGCAGACAGAAGTGAGGTTGCTAGACCCCACTTTTAGAATTATTACCTGAAAACAAACTACGAAGAACATTTAATAAAAATTCTCAACAATTTAAGTTAAAAGTGATTTGATTATAAAGGGTACATTGTACACTAAAATTTGGAAAAAATTTAAATCTTCATCTTCAGATTTTTTCTGAGCTATATTTTAAAAGAATCATGGAATTGGTTTTCAACAGTTTAACTCTGATGACTGAGGTCCATGTAAGTTGCTGCAAAAGGGGTCAAAGAGAAAGGCAGCTCCAAAGGAAGAACACGTACACAGGTGGAGGAGAAGTGAAGTGGTTTCTCCCTCAACCACTGGCTCCCAGGCCTCGCTCTCCCACGGAGGAACCTTTGTATTTCAATCATATGCTGAGCTAGAATATTTTGTTAGCAGTTCTTCACAACAAACACAAGAAAGTCCAAAGAAAAGTCAATAATACCTGGCCGAAAAGCCATCTTTATCTTAATGAATGCTTCATTACAGTCTGCAAGGAGATACTTGGCTTTTCTGTGATAGATTCGAACTACTCCCAGCAGGAGATGTCCTGATGTCCGAAGTGCCATCTTCACCTGTGAGGAAACATTAATAGTATCCAATTTATAAAGTTCATGTTCTGGTTTACTTCAAAGCTTGTATTTTGTTCAATTTATAGGCAGTTTTTACTTTATCTGTTCATAGTTTTTGTCACTTATTTGAAGTTACCTCAATCATCTATATTTTATTTCTCACTGCTTTTCCCTGTAAATTCCCCAAGTACCCAATTGGACAGCTGGTAGCAATTCCTGAATTTAACCACACGTGAAGGTAGCTATGAAGCAGGTACTAAGGCGTTCCATGGATTGCTGTCATTAGCACACTAATGAGTAAGTGGCTTTCAACCCAGAGGCATTGCTCCTTGCTGGCTAAGTGAACTGATTTTGTTTGGAACCAAATGTCCCCAGCCTGGAGGAAAGATTGTTTCATTCCTCTCTGCTTGAGTGGTCATGTAACCCAGTTCAGCCAAGAAATGGAAGCTGTTTGCAGTCGCCTTATACCAACAAGGCCGAAAGTATGAGGACAAGAAAACAAAGGGCCCCAGCTGGCTGGCTCAGTGGTAGAGCATCGGCCCGGCATGTGGAAGTCCCGGTTTGATTCCTGGTCAGGGTACACAGGAGAAGTGCCCATCTGCCTTCCTGCCCCCCTCCATCTCTCTCGCTTCTCCCCTCCTGTAGTCATGGCTCGAATGGTGCTAGCAAAGTTGGCCCAAGGCACTGAGGATGGCTCCATGTCCCCGCCTCAGGCGCTAAAATAGCTCAGTTGCTGAGCAATGAGGCTAAAGTCCAGCCAGCTGAGTATTTCCTGGTAGAAGCTTGCCAGGTAGGGGTGGTTCCTTGTCCGGGCACATGCAGAAGTCTGCCTGTGCCTCCCTGCCTCTCACTTAATAAAAAAAAGAAAGAAAAAGAAAAAATAAAACAAAGAAGGTCCCTGGATGACATCACTGAACTGCTGAATCAATCCTAAATCTACCTTTTTTAAAGAGAAAGGCAGAGAGAGACAGAAACATTGAGCTATTCCTGCATGTGCCCTGTTCGGGGATTGAACCCATAACCTCTGCACGTCAGGATGATGCTCCAACCAACTAAGCTACCCAGCCAGGGCTTAAATCTGCCTGTCTCTAAACTTCTAATGAAGTAAAGACTGTTCATTACCTTATTTAAGCCACTTTTCACTGACTTTCTAGTACCTCACTAGAAAGCATACTAACAAGGAATAATTAATACCTATCTTTTTTTCATGGGAAAATACATTTCTCAGCCTGTTCTTTTCAAGGTAGATCGTGATCAATGCTTATGTGGGATGAGATGCAGTAGTAGGAAGAGAAATGAGAAGTAAACACCGAATGTAAATGAAGGATTCAAAGTTCCTCTGGCTACAACAGGAAAAGTTTCTGAGAAAATACGACATGTACTCAAATTCCCCCATTTTCCAAAATCATACTGTAAAAGTTAGCAAATTCTAAGGTAGCAAAGATTATTAAACATTTGTTTAAGTTGCAATTAGGAAATTACATCACATAAAATACATTATTTTAAAGTTCTAAATAGTATCTAGAAGTCTATAATGACTCTCCGGCTCTATGTTTATGGCCACTTGATGTGACACAGCATAAATGATGAAGTTGACTGCTATAAATTCCTAGGTGTCTAAAATTAGAATAAATATGATAAAATCCAGGATTTCCTGCTTCTAGTGAAAAATGAGAGTTCCTTATAATGTGTTCTTAGGAAATTTCATACTGACTGCACCTTCACCTAAGAAAGGAAAAGGGAAAAACCTCTGCTTGCCATTCTCTTGTCCAGAATTAACAGCCTTTCAAAGTGGTGTCTGGGGAAAAGCTTTCCTCCTGGATCAGCATGGTTCAGTTTAGCTGCTGGCTCAGGGTAGAAGTACAGGTATAACAGAAAACACAGGCTACATGTCCAGGAAAAGCTCTGCAGAGGTTGCCAGCAGCTGTTCCAACCACAGAGAAGGGAAAGAAGACAAGACATGCAGTTGCTGCTGGGCCGTATCTGACATTTGTTCTAAACAATTAAACCAACATTTCCAACTATACAGCAAGAGCAAACACTAGAAATTTTCAGGTCTCTTCACCCTGTGGAAATATCTTTCTATTCTATCACAATATGGTAAAGTCAATCAAATAAAAACCCACTTAGAGCCTGACCAGGTGGTGGCACAGTGGATAGAGCGTCGGATTGCGATGCGGAAGGACCCAGGTTCGAGACCCTGAGGTCGCCAGCTTGAGCGCGGGCTCATCTGGCTTGAGCAAAAAAAAAAAAAAGCTCACCAGCTTGGACCCAAGGTCGCTGGCTCCAGCAAGGGGTTACTTGGTCTGCTGAAGGCCCGCGGTCAAGGCACATATGAGAAAGCAATCAATGAACAACTAAGAAGTTGCAACGTGCAACGAAAAGCTAATGATTGATGCTTCTCATCTCTCTTCGTTCCTGTCTGTCTGTCCCTATCTCTGCCTCTGTAAAAAAAAAAAAAAAAAAAAGATGATGCTTCCTGCTCTTCAGCTTCCCTCCTTTCTCTCTGTTTCTTTCTCTATCTCTTAAAAAAATCAATCAATAAATTAAAAAAAAAACCCAAAAACAAAACCCACTTAGAAATGGTTTTTAAAACCTGATCAGACAGTGGTGCGTGGACAGAATGTCGGCCTGGGATACAGAGGATCCACATTAGAATCCCTGAGGTACCGGCTTGAGCAAGGGATCCGTGGCTCAGCTGAAGCCCCCTCCCCCATCAAGGCACATATGAGAAAGCAATCAATGAAAACTAAAGTGCCACAATGAAGAATTGATGCTTCTCATCTCTCTCCCTTCCAGTCTGTCTGTCCCTATCTCTCCCTATCTCCCTAAAAAAAAAGAAAATGATTCTCATTCTTTCTCTCTCAAATAAAATCTACAATCTTTTATATTATTTCTGAACGGTATGTATGCCTTGTTTTGGGGCTGTTAGTGCATACCTTCACATATCAGATTGTCTCATAGTATCTGAAGTGTCACTAACAAGTACAAAGTATTCTGCACCAACTATGAAAGCTGTTGTCTTCTTAATACAAATCACCCTTAGTATTTGCTTATGCATGCTGAAAATTACAAACATATCAATTTCAAGGAAAGAGCTAAATTTCCTCATTTCATTCATTTATCTCAGTAAGCATACCTATATAAAAAAAAAAGTAAAAGTCATGTTCCCATCCAATTGAACTCTCAGTGCAAACTAGTACAATCTCCTTACAAATTGTTAATGCAGATCAGAAATCTAAAACATAAGTTTATCATCTGGCCCTTCAATTACATTCCTTTGTTTTTGAGAGAGAGACAGACAGAAGGGAGAGAGATGAGAAGCATCAACTCATAGTTGCTGCATCTTAGTTGTTCCCAGATTGCTTTCACGTAAGTGCCTTGACTGGGAGGCTCCAGCTGAGCCAGTGACCCCTTAGGCTCAGCCAGCAACCATGAGGTCATGTCTATGATCCCACGCTCAAGCCGGTGGCCTCGGGGTTTCGAACATGGATCCTCAGCACCCCAGGCTGACCCTCAATCCACTGCGCCACCACCTGGATCAGGCAATTACATTCCTCAACATCAATGTAAAGGAAAGACTTATGGATGTGAACAAAAGATTTACTGAGACTCATGGACATAAAAGTGAAGTGTTTACTAGGGGGAGGGGAGTGGGGGGTGGAAGAGAGTAAAATGGGACAAATATATGGGGACAGAAAATGATTTGACTTTGTGTGATAGGCACACAATGCAATCAGCAGTTCAAATGCTACAGAGATGCTCTGTCGGAAACCTATGTATTCTGACTGACCTATATCACCTCATTAAATTTAATTTCTAAATTTTAAAAAAAGGTAAAATAACCCCAAAAGATTTAGCAAGCAACATTTACTAAGTAGTTTTTAAAAAGAGGAAATGAATGCCACGGGCAGCGCAGAGGATCAAGCGTGGACCTGGAGCACTGAGGTGGCCAGTTCATGCCCTGGGCTTGCCTGGTTAAGACACACACAACAAGCAACCAACGAACAGCTAAAGTGAAGCAATTATGACTTGATACTTCTTGCTCCCTCTCCCCTCTCTCTGTAAAATTGATAAATAAAATTTAAAATAAAAAACATCAGTGACGACCATTTAAAAAATAAATGGAAAGAGGAAACTAAAGACAACCTGTAATCCTGCCACTTAGAAAAATCTTTAGAGTACTTTGGTATGCCTTCTAGGCTTTATGTATGCATGTACTTGTAATTTTTCTTCCTTTTGTGTGTATACATAAAAACTGCACCATACTGTTTTGCAATGAAATTGTTTAGAAAAGGCTCTGGTTAGTCTAACATTGTAATTTTTTTTTCCCCAGAGACAGAGAGAGTGAGTCAGAGAGAGGGATAGATAGGGACAGACAGGAATGGAGAGAGAGATGAGAAGCATCCATCATTAGTTTTTCGTTGCAACACCTTAGTTGTTCATTGGTTGCTTTCTCATATGTGCCTTGACTGCAGGCCTTCAGCAGACCGAGTAAACCCTTGCTCGAGCCAGCGACCTTGGGTCCAAGCTGATGAGCTTTCCTCAAACCAGATGAGCCTGCGTTCAAGCTGGCAACCTCGGGGTCTCGAACCTGAGTCTTCCGCATTCTAGTCCGATGCTCTATGTACTGCACCACCGCCTGGTCAGGCTAACACTGTAATTTTTAATGGCTGCATTGTGTAAGACCAGAGGATTTAAAATTAAAAAAAATTAGAAAAACATATGGGTTATCCAAAGAAAGACTGATAAATCACACAGAACCCAAACAATGAATTACAAGTCTATAATTCTTTATCTGAAATCCGAGGGGCCAAATGTGCTTTGGAATTCAGAGCGTCCTGAGTCCTGTACTTTAAAGGTGATGCAGTGCATGTGCCGTGGAGTAAAACAGTCCCAGGAGAGTCTAGAGCAGCCTCCCACGATCATACACATCAGTATTTCCACAGTGAATTTACAGGTATGCAAATGACTTCACTTCAATTTGGTCAAGTCTGTTTCTGGTTTTTGGGTTTTTTTTTGTTTTTTGTTTTTTTTTAAATTTAAGTTCTGTGAACAAGAGACTGAAACAGCAATGCAACCATCAAATATGATGGGAGAGCTATGACAGAGCTTGGTACAAATCATATTAATGCAGTATTTGTGACCGTGCATAAAAGAAAGAAAACTTATGTGCAAACACATGCAAAACAAAAATCTGGAAGACATAAAAATACTAAAGGTTTCTCTGGGTGGTAAGACTCCAGATCACTTCTTTTCCTCTGTCAAGTTTTAATTTTAATAGTTTTGAAATTAGTAAGTATTGTCTTAGAAATAATGACAGAAATTTAAAGCTATTAAATTCTACTAGCTGTATCTCGAAAACCAGCAAAAGTTCCACAAACAGAAACTTTATAATTCACTTGAATTCCAAATACAAATTCTCACTTTCCCTATCTAAATCATACACTTCCCCACATAACTTATCTGAACAAGTCTCCGCAACATGCACGCTTTATTCCTCTCAGAACACGTCCCTCTTTCAACAATAAAAAAGGACTCTTTACTTAACAGATTATGCCAGTATTGTCCCAATGCTGGGCCAGGCAGCTGTGATTTGGAATGTTTTCACAACAGGACAATTAGTGCATGTATACAGAAACACAAGGCCAGGGAAAGACTTTTAAAACACAGATGTTATATGTACAAAATACTTATATAAAATATTTAAGTATTTCCTCTACTGAGAATATCCTTTGTACATTTTTGAAGCCAGCATGTCAATTCTTCTATGAAATGCTAATGATGAATTGCGGCTGTGTTTCAAAGGGCCTTTTGGCAACACAAAACCCCCACTATTACTGGAAGTTATACTGTCTGTGGAAGCCAGGGGTGGGAACCAGTGCTTCAGAACAGTTTCAGAGGACGTCAACAAAGGCTTCTCCAGGAACAGAGCAGTGAACAGGCCGATTAGGTAAGGATATACATGATGCTTCCATTCTAGTGGGAGATAGACAGGATTTAAAGATCTAGGACAAGAGCATACCAAGTACGAAAGTTCTGAGATGGAAGATGCTTGGTATCTTCCAGAAACAACAAGCAGCCCTGTGAAGCTTAGCTGGAGCAAGGGGTATGACACTATCTGCTAGGTAGATGAGACAGTTCTGCCCCCTGCAACCTCTTCTAATTAATGAGTCCTTATTGTTTTTGTAAATTCCTAAATAAGGAGTACCCACCCACATATTTTAGTATTAAACCATCTAGAAAACCAAATATAAAATGTCTGGGTATTGCCCTACCTCATGCTTATCTATCCTTAAAAAGCCAAATGAAAATATTTGTGAGGAGAGACTATCAAACTGGAATTCTGGGTAACCTATGGATTCTCTTTGCCTCCGACATACATAGATAACTACCTAAAGAGTGGTTTTTATAGGATTCAGTATTTCATATCAACAATCGATTGATCAACATCCAACATACCTTGGGTGAGATGATACTCTCCACACTGCTCTCTAAATTACACTCAAACACATGGGCTTTGGTTAGCTTCTTATCCCAATGGGCCGCCAGCCAAATTTTGGCCAGAGGCCCTCTTTTACTGAGGACAAAATGTGCGTAGAACATTGTTCTGGTTGACTATGACACAGGAGGAAACCTGAAAATGAAAAAAACATAAACACCATATAAGAACTGAAATATTTATCACAGCATATAAGAAATCTGAAAACAACAGTTTCCTATTCCTTTCAGTATGAGAACTACGAGAGGACAGTATTTAGTATGCACTAACAAAATCCCCCCGAACTCCCAAACCCACTGCTTTAACTGAGAGGGCAAGAAAAAGACCCTAAAATATTAAAAGCTGAAGGGAAAGGGACAAATGCCCTACTGTCATCTTTAGAAAGTGCTTTTTTTATTAAGTAAAAAACTGTCATCAGAAAACTCTTATTTTTGAAGGTGCATTGAGTGCTAATACCATTCCTATTCCAATTACTGACTGTGAAAATAGTCTGCTTCTGATCAAAAACTTAGAGAATGTATTATTCTTCAGGCAAGAAAAGAATGTTCAAGAACAAAAATGCTCAGGCACAAATATTAATCAATGTGGAAATTTCCGTTTTTGAAATCCCATTAAAAACTGAGATTCTCAGCTTTATATAACAATTAGTATCTCATCAATATGAATGCTGGGCATTTCCAAGTCCACCAAGCAAAGAAAAATAGGTGGGTTCCCATGGTGAGTAGTTTAGGAAAGCTCAAGCTTAAAAAAGTAAATATTATACATCCAGTTTTCTTAACTCAAGAACTTAAAAAGCACTCGTCTATTTATAACTTAAAAACTAAATTCAGCACAATGACACAGTATAACATTTATCTTATGACCAAAACAGTGTTAGAAGAAATATAACTATGTCATTTGCATTTTATTTCTTTCAGCAAGCCAGTGTATTAAAACAGAAGAAAATAAGGCAGCCTAAAAATTCTAGCTTGGAGAGTGTATTAACTATGTAAATTGATACTTCCCTTTTTCCTAATTTTTAAGTCTATTTGCCAAATGAATTTTTTTCTACAATGTCTACAAATAGACTAAGATATACAGGTGATGCTTTTACAGGAATAAACTTAAGCACACCCATACACATGAAAAGTACTAAAAAACCAGGACACTGACAGTATAATGTGTGCACTAGTTCTATACCATTTTATCACGTGTAGATTTGTGTAACCATCACCCAAGCAAGTAAGATACAGAGCTATTTCATCATCAGGAAGATATCCCACTCTCTATCCCTTGTCACACCCATTCCTCGCTTGGTACCATTCCTAATCCCTGACAACCACAACTCTCTTCATCTCTTAATTTTGTCATTTTTAGAATGTTGCATATATTGACTTGTATAGCATGTGACGTTTTTGGAAAAAGCTTTTTGCATTCACAGCATAATGCTCTTGAGATCCACCTTAGTTGTTACATGTGTCAAGAGTATGTTCCTTCTTATTGTTTAGCATTCCATGGAAATACCACAATTTATTTGCCAATTCACCTCTTGAAGGACATTTGGTTGTTTCCAGTTTTTGGCTATACAAATAAAAACTTCTATAAATACTGGTGTAGATAGACTCTGTGAGCTTTGCTCTGGGACAATGGTCTTGATAGCATGGTCAAGTGTATGCTTAGTTTTTAAAGAAACTTGAACAGAACTCCTATAATCCTGCTGAGATATTTATTGGTATTGACAAGATTCCCCCCCCTAAAATTTATATGGAAAGGCAAAGAAACTAGACAGCTAAAATTATTTTGAAAAATACAGTGAAAAATTAGTCTACCCAATTTCAAGACTTACTATATAGCTACTGCAGTCAACATTGTGTGACAGAAAGATCAATGGAACAGAGAGCCCAGAAAATAGATCCACAAAAATAAGTCCAACTGATTTTTCAAAGATGCAGAAGCAATTCAGAGGAAGAATGGTCTTTTCAACAAATGGTGCTTGAGTGATTGGGAATCGTCCATAGGCAAAAAATAAAAACAAACCTTGACCTAGACCCCACATGTCAACATAACAATTAATTTAATACAAATCAGACTGAAATGCAGAACTATAAAACTCCCAAGGAAAAAACCACAGGGTAAAACTTCAGTACCTAAAGCTTGGTAAGAGTTTTTAGACATGACACTAAAAACATGTCCCAAAAGGAAAAAAACAAACAAACCTGATAAACTGGCCTTCAACAAATTAAAAATTTTGCTCTACAAAGAAGCCCATTAATGATACAAAAATAAGTTACAGAATGAGAAAAAATAAATCTGTAAACCCCATATCTGACAGAGACCTGGATCTAGATTATCTAAAAAAAATCTCTCAAAAACCAAAGATTTTTTAAAAAAAAACCAATTAGAGAATGAGCAAAATCAAGAAATTTCACAGAAGAGGATATCCTAATGGCAAATAAGAACAAAAAAAGAGATGCTAAATAAGAACAGATGCTCAACACATCACTAGTTTCTAGATTTCACTGCACACATATGAGAAGAGCTACATAAAAACTAATGTCAACACCAAGTGCTGATGAGGATTAGAAGAGCATCTCATTCACTGCTAGTGAATGTAAAGTGGAAATGTAAAATTTCTTTTCAATTAGCTTTTTTAAAAAAAAGATTGAGCAAGTAAACTAATTTTCATGCTTTTACAAAGAGACTAAATTTTAAAACAAGAACTTTGCTTACCGTACTTTCACTTAAAAACCGTGCCCATTCTTTCCAATGATGTACAGAAAATTCATCACAGGCCAGAGATTTCATGCCTGTCAAAAACGTTTGGGAAGCTGGAGGCACAAGAGTGATTCAGTCAGGTCCTTTCCACTTTCTATCATAGCAAAGGGTCCTGAAATTTCATTATCCGAACAGAAGCTCCTAGAGGATCATTAATTCACACTAGGAAAATTTTCTCAAAGAAAAAAATGAAACAGGTTTCATCAACTACCTAATGTTGTGAACTCTTGGCCTCAAATACTGAATTAAAAAAAGAACTAAGGAGGCCCTGGCTGGTTGGCTCAGTGGTAGAGCATCAGCCTGGCGTGCAGGAGTCCGGGGGGTTCGATTCCCGGCCAGGGCACACAGGAGAAGCGCCCATCTGCTTCTCCACCCTTCCCCCTCTCCTTCCTCTCTGTCTCTCTCTTCCCCTCCTGCAGCCAAGGCTCCATTGGAGCAAAAGATGGCCCGGGCGCTGGGGATGGCTCCTTGGCCTCTGCCCCAGGCGCTAGAGTGGCTCTGGTCGCGACAGAGCGATGCCCCGGATAGGCAGAGCATCGCCCCCTGGTGGGCAGAGCATCACCCCCTGGTGGGCATGCCGGGTGGATCCCGGTCCGGCGCATGCGGAAGTCTGTCTGACTGCCTCCCCGTTTCCAGCTTCAGAAAAATACAAAAAGAACTAAGGAATAATAAACTAAGAACTCAGATCGAACATTCTAAGGTAGAAACATTAAATAATGCCTCAAGCATATGCTGTATCCTAGTTAGCAATAGTTTACAGATCAAAGTATTTTCCCATAACCAAAGAGCCTTCTATGTTGCAAAAATCAATGCTTCTACTTGAAGCCTTCAATTTTGTTAGCACAAAATGTAAGCTGCCTTTACAGCATTATACATAAAACCTACAGGATTTTGTAGAAATCCAATATTGCAGTATGTTCTTAGAACTATAGTCACTGTCATATACAAGTCCCAAGTTTCATTTTACATGATAGCTGTACTCCAAATAAAAAGTTAATATTTTGCTCTTAGAATGGTGCCCGCCGCATGACCAACTACTAAATATGTGCTTAATGAATAAGGAAATGAGATATACCAAGTGAGCTAAGAGCTGACATATGTAAATAATTCAGGAAATTTTAGAAATGAAAACTGCTGGCACTTCTCGACAGGTGTCAGTAGCTCATGGCCAGCAGTTCAGCTGCTAGTAGTCAGAATACCATGCCCAAAATATCCCAGCTATGCAGAGGCTGAGATTCCTAAATCGATGCTTTCTTGGCATGGGGCTGGGGTGGGGAGTAACTAAAGCAGAGTGCTGCTAGAATTATTTTAGGAAACAATTAGCATGAGGAAATCACCTTAATAACTAAAGGAAGCCTGAGATGCAGTGTTGGATCAACTATTGGCTTATTTCTAAACAAGAAAGTGTATCTATTCATTGTTGCCTTTTAAACCAGCCGTTCTCAACCTGTGGGTTGCGACCCCAGCGGGGGTCGAACGACCAAAACACAGGGGTCGCCTAAAACCATCGGAAATATGTATTTTCCGATGGCTTTAGCCGCTGAGAAGCCGCGCTACCGTCTGCAGCAGCCCTATTCAGCTTGAACGCACGCAGTTATGGACGTGCGTTCCAAACTGAATGCCTGCGGTCAAGCGCAGACGTGATTGCATCATCCCTCCTGGGCCTAAGGGGCGGGGGAAGCGGGGAGAACGCTCCAGTCCATAGCAGTGCATTTCGTGTGTCCTGTGCTTGCTGACGTCATAAGTGAGCGGGTGCAGCAAGTGCAGGAGGACAGAAGCCTAGGAGGCCGAGAGGCAAGAGGCAGAGAGCCAAGAGAGCCTGCGACACAGCCTGCTGGTGTAAAAAAGGTTAATAATGTAAAAACAGTACACACACCATAGACACAATACTGTGTAAGAGTAAGGTGCTTTGTGTGTAATCATTACACAGTACACAAAGCAGCTTACACTTACACAAAGCACCATACATTTACACAGTGTGAACTATATCGGTCTTATACTATAAGAGACCACTATAAGATGTAGTTCACACTGTTCTCCAATGTATAATTATCTCCCATATCTCCCACTATTTCCCCATATTCTGAATGAAGAAACTGCTGAAATCAGCGGTTTCCGGCATTGAATCCGCCTCCTATTGATTTCATTGGGAGTGCGGCGGATTTTGTGGAAGAGAGCTCCCGAGAATCTCGGGTTACCACACAATCCACCGCAGCCTCCTTTTGATTTCAATAAGAGGTGGAGAAATGACAGTTTCCGACACATTTCTTCCTCTCCTATTCAAGTCAATGGGAGGCCGCAGCAGATTCCGCTCAAATATAGAGCATGTTGCTTAATTATTTTCACGCTAGAACTTTTCCTAGAGCAGAGAAATTCCAAAGGTGGAATCCGCCACCCCCAATAGACTGAAAGAGGCCTAACACTGAGGAATCTGCTGTGCGGATTCTGCAGTGTAAAAGATCTGCTTCCTATAGAAGTCTATTGGGGGTGGCGGATTCCACCTTTGGAATTTCTCTGCTCTAGGAAAAGTTCTAGCGTGAAAATAATTAAGCAACATGCTCTATATTTGAGCGGAATCTGCTGCGGCCTCCCATTGACTTGAATAGGAGAGGAAGAAATGTGTTGGAACTACATTTCTGCCGTATAGGGGGATCTCTCTTCTGCGGAATCCACGGGTCTCCCATTGAAGTAAATGAGATGTGGATTCCACCGCAGAAATGGCTGCTTTATAGTGTGAAAGAACCCTGAAAGATACCATGCTGTTTAGAAACTGCAGTGTATCCTATGACGTATTTCACACTGTTCTATATAGAAAACTTGCCACTAATCTGGAAAAAACAGATCCATTAGTTAAGCAGCTATTTACGGAATGGTAGTCTCAATACACTAGGCAAGGAGGTCCATTAGTAATAAATATTTCTCAATATATAATTATTGTTTTTGTGATTAATCACTATGTTTAAATTATGTTTGATTTGTAGCAATGAGAATACGTAATGCATAGCAGGTATTTACATTCAGAATCATAACTGTAGCAAAATTACAGTTATAAAGTAGCCATCAAAATTATTTTTTGGTTTGGGGTCACGCAACATGAGAAACTGTATTGTGGGGTCACGGCATTAGAAAGGTTGACAACCACTGTTTTAAACCATTCCCCCTTCTCTTAGTAATACCAAATTTTAGCCAATCTTTAAAAAGTCGATTAATCTTCTCAGGTTTTTTTTTTTTTTTTGTATTTTCCTGAAGCTGGAAACGGGGAGAGACAGTCAGACAGACTCCCGCATGCGCCCGACCGGGATCCATCCGGCACACCCACCAGGGGCGACACTCTGCCCCTCCCAGGCATCGCTCCGCAGCTACCAGAGCCACTCTAGCGCCTGGGGCAGAGGCCAAGGAGCCATCCCGAGCGCTCGGGCCTCCTTGCTCCAATGGAGCCCTGGCTGCGGGAGAGGAAGAGAGAGACAGAGAGGAAGGAGAGGGCTGGGGGTGAAGAAGCAAATGGGCGCTTCTCCTATGTGCCCTGGCTGGAATCGAACCCGGGTCCCCCGCACGCCAGGCCGACACTCTACCGCTGAGCCAACCGGCCAGGGCTCTTCTCAGGTTTTAAACATTCTAAATTTTGTTAAACCTTTGCAAAAGATTAGCAAATGCGAGCATCCCAGAGCATAGTTTACCAACTTATGATTTCAGTTTTTTCTAAAGCAGCAACTTTTTCAACTGATCCTAAAAAATAAAATTTAAGTCTGATGTGAAATGGCAGAAAGACTGTTATTTTAGAACATATTCAGGAATGCAAAAGAACCCAGCATTTTCTTTAAGACCTTTTTAAAAAGCCAAAGTCAAATTATAGCTCATGAATCTACAACGATGTTAGTCATTACAATATTTCACTCACTTGTTAGAAGCAAGGCAGGGCCCATGGTTATATGAATTGGTATGACCTCTTTGAAGGGCAATTTGGCAACATCTTATGAAAATTTCACACACTCCTACTTTTTAACCAGAAACTGCACTGCCAGTAATAACACCAGATATATTTGAAAATGTGTAATAACTAAAAGTTTTTGTTTAAATCTTACTAAGTGCTAAGTCAGGGGTCTCCAAACTATGGCCCTCGGGCCACATGCGGCCCCCTGAGGCCATTTATCTGGCCCCCACCGCACTTCCGGAAGGGGCACCTCTTTCATTGGTGGTCAGTGAGAGGAGCATAGTTCCCATTGAAATACTGGTCAGTTTGTTGATTTAAATTTACTTGTTCTTTATTTTAAATGTTATATTTGTTCCCGTTTTGTTTTTTTTTACTTTAAAATAAGATATGTGCACCATGCATAGGGATTTGTTCATAGTTTTTTTTATAGTCCGGCCCTCCAATGGTCTGAGGGACAGTGAACTGGCCCCCTGTGTAAAAAGTTTGGGGACCCCTGCGCTAAGTATTTCATCCTTTCCATCAGTCCTATAAATTTATACTGACCCATTTTACAGACCAGGAAACAAAGAAGAGGAGAGGATAAGTAATATACTAAAGGTCACTAACATTTAATGCAACTGGAACTTGAACTTCAGAGCCCACAGCTCTAATTATAAGGCTATGTGGCCTTGCCAGCATTACTTTTAATAACAAAATATTAGGAACAGAGTAACCTACCTGGGTAATAACAACAGATTTTTAACAAATACGGCCATACAACAGAATTCCCTGCAGTCTTAAACAATTATACTAGGCTTTTTTTTTTTTTTTTAAAGAGCTCTCTATGTAAATTACCTGCTCTTGCATAAGCACAACCTCTCTGTGTTGTACAAATTAAAGTTATCTTTGGAAAGTGAGTCTACCCTTTTGTAGTTTGATTCTTTTCTTAAACTTGTGAACATACACATACACCATCTATTCAAAGTAAAATTACGTTGGGAGTCAAGACCCA
Source organism: Saccopteryx leptura (assembly GCF_036850995.1). NCBI lineage: Eukaryota > Metazoa > Chordata > Mammalia > Chiroptera > Emballonuridae > Saccopteryx > Saccopteryx leptura. The sequence continues at coordinate 353,027,462 of NC_089505.1, forward strand.
CTCCTGCTTTGGCCATTAACTAGCAAGTTATGCTGCTTAACCAGTGTAGTTCATTTCCTCTAAGTATAAAAAGCTGGAAGGTTGAAATGAAGTGATTTAGTACCCTTGGGAAATATCAATGCCTAAGATAATTAGTGAAATTATCTTTGGGGGGCGCTGGAGGAATGTTTTAGGGACAGAAGGTATTCCCAACCCTGCAGACAGAGCTCCCCTCCCTTTTGGTACCAACATGCTTTGAACCAGTTTTACAATCAGTACTAGATTCAAATTCAGCTCCTTCCTTAGTTGTTTTGTAACAAATTATTTAACATTTGAGTCTTAGCTTTCTCAAGTATAAAATGGGGATAACAGTTATCAAACAGGAATATAAAAATTAAATAGAACAGCATACCTAACACAGTGCCACTGTAGATGAAACAATTCCCCACAAATTAATCTCATACAACATACCAATCCATATTATCATGCCTAACAATTTTGACAGTATATTTAAACAAAAAAACACAAAATCCTTCTCAAGAATTAGACATTTCTCTTTCATACAAACTATAAAGAAAATTTCTCAAAATTTGTGTTTCAATAAGTAGGTATTTATCAGGAAGAAATTCCAACGTTAACAATACTTTAAACAGACACCACTCTAAGTGAAAAACGTTAATTCTAGAAGGCGCTAATCTTTTGCCTTTATAAATCAAGATCACGCTCCGCCAATGTTAATTCTGACGTGTACAAAAAGCACTATGTCCATTAGTTACACACTTGCTGTTACCTCAACTACTTATCTATAGTCAAGTAGTCAAGTAATTTAACCACTGGATACGGCATATGCCTCATCAATGTCGTCTCATAAACAATTATTAGGTTCCTCCAACATTAAACAAAGAAACTTACTGACACTGTAACTTAGGAAAGCTTCTCCAGTTTGCCAAGAAAATTCTGCAGACTCACAAAGCTCAGTGGCATTTACATTCACTTTTAAGGACAATTTTTTTTCCCCTTGGAATTTAGTGATTATTCTAAACTGTGTAACGGGAGCAAGTATTCACTTCACTTGCAAAGAGAAGTCGCTCCATACAACCCTTTACCACCAGAAACGCTTCAGACAGAACACACACGCGTTTCTGAATGGAGACAGCCTAGCACGTCGTAAGGCGGCCCGACAGCCCCTCCAGCGGTTCCTCCTTTCAAACGCGAATCAGGCCGCTAGGTCTGGCAGCGCAGCACGACAGCGTCACCCCACTGTCCCAGACCGCTCGCGGGGTCCTCCCCACGAGGAAAGAGACACCCAGCATTGGTCGGAAAACACACACCTCCCCGGGGCGTCCCTACAACACTCACAGCCTTCATCATCAGAAGGCGAGGGGCTCAACACCAGTTACGCTCATTTCCTAAGAATCCGAAGCAACTTCCCCAGATGCCGCTTTCTATTGGTCTGTCCGAAAATTCACTTCCCAGCGTAAAATTTTTCCTTTACAAAAGGGGGAGGAGCGGCAGCAGCCCCCGCCGGGCCGCCCGCCACGCCCGCACGTCCCCGACCCCGACCCCAGCCCGCCGCCCCCGGCGCTGACACCGCGGGCCCCGCCGCCCGCCCCGCATCCCGCGGCTCCCCCGCCAGCCAGCCATTTTCACCCGCGGAGTGGGCGCCCGGTCCCCGGAGCGCGCTCGTTCAAACCTCCTCCCTCCCTCCCTCCGCGGCTTCCCCCGCCTCCGCGGGGACCCGCACAGTAACAGCTTCTGGGGCCCGGGAGCGGGTCAGAGCCCTTCGTTACCGACCAGGCGGGGATGCGGGCCCAGGCGGCGCGGGTCCGGGCCCCGGGGCCCAGGGGCCTGGGCGGGCGGCGCCGCCGCTCCGGGGGCTCCCGGGGGCCGGCGCGCGGAGAGGGCCGCCGCCTCCCGCCCCCCGGAGTCGGGCTCCCCGGTGGCGGCGCGGCGGGCAGCGGTGGGGGGGAGGGAGCCGGGGGTCCGGGGGCGGCGGTGTCTTACCTAGCTCTCCGCCGGGAGCAGAGCGGGCTGGGCGGCCTGGGGAGGGGAAAAGGGTCGGGGGAGGGGGCGGGGAGGGGGGGAAGCCCTAGTGAGTTATAGCCCCGAAGCAACTCCCGCCGCCGCCACAGCCGCCGCCTCCTTTCCGATTCACTCAAACAAACAAGATGGCTGCCGTTACGCCGCAGCTCTTCCTGCCGCCCAAATTCTCGGTTCAAATCGGCAGGATGTTTACGGTCAAAATGGTACCTGTGCGCCTGCGCAGCGAGCGTTAGCCTCCAGAAGGAGCGACGCAGGCGCAATGACCATTTCCTTTTTGGAACTAGCCCCGATTGTACAGCTCCAAACTGAGCAAGCGCGAAGGTGATTCTCTTGCTAGAGGGTCTCGGAGGGTTGTGAAACTGTCAAGTAGCATAAGCGCAGTGCTCTTCAATGAAGTGATTATTTGTTTGGCTTTATTCTAGCAGTTGTTTTTCCAGGAAAGAACTTTGTGCAGTTTTCTGTACTCCCTAACACAGAATATTCATTTTAATGGTTCTGTGATGACGAAGGTAACACAAAACCCTTAAGCAAATTCCATATAATGTGGGGGTTCATTCATTCAGTCAACCTACATGTATACAGGGTCATCTCTGAACAGCATCATGTGATAGCTAGGGTGTGGGATACAGTGATGAATAAAACAGATAGTACCTGCCTTCACGAAGCTTGCAGTATACCTAGGGAGGAATCTTAAATTTTATACAAATACTTATTTGTGTCAGGAATAAGAAAATAGTTATAGAGGGAGACCTGATATGAGTAAGTTGGAAAGTGGGAGAGAAGGACTTGCCTGAGTAACTAGTAGTAGGACTGGGATGGGAAGGCTGAGCCGCAGGAAGAGGGAACAACAGCACATGCAAAAGTCCTGTGGCAGCAAAAAGTAATATGGTGGATAAAGGAAAAGAAAGAAAGCCCATGTGTTGAACACTAAGAATGGCTTCTGCATATTAAAAATATCACCCAGGCATATTGAGGACTAGAGCAAATGTCCAGAAGTAATTTTTATTCTGAGGTATTTTTTTTTTAGGAAACAAAACCAATAAAAATTGGTGACTGATTCCTTATGAGGTTGTGGTAAAGGAAGTTGCAAAATTGATTCCTCTGGTTTGGGGCTTGTAGGATTAGATAAAGGTTGTACAAGCTTTTTTTTTTTTGGTTTGTTAGGTTTTGTCATCAATCTTAACCTCAAGCTTCTATTCTCTCATTGGCTTCCTTAACTGGTCTCCCCTCCTCCACTCTGGTCCTCCTTTAATGAATCGTATTATCTGAAAAGCAGCCAAAAGAACATTTGCAAAACACACATCTAATCAATCCTCCTCTTCTATAAAATCTTCCATAGCTTTTAGGCTAGTACCCCAAATGCTTAAGCTGATACAATGATCTAGGCCAGGGGTCCCCAAACTACGGCCCGCGGGCCACATGCGGCCCCCTGAGGCCATTTATCTGGCCCCCGCCACACTTCCGGAAGGAGCACCTCTTTCATTGGTGGTCAGTGAGAGGAGCACATTGACCATCTCATTAGCCAAAAGCAGGCCCATAGTTCCCATTGAAATACTGGTCAGTTTGTTGATTTAAATTTACTTTTCTTTATTATAAATATTGTATTTGTTCCCGTTTTCTTTTTTTACTTTAAAATAAGATATGTGCAGTGTGCATAGGGATTTGTTCATAGTTTTTTTTATAGTCCGGCCCTCCAACGGTCTGAGGGACAGTGAACTGGCCCCCTGTGTAAAAAGTTTGGGGACCCCTGATCTAGGCCCTGCCTCCTGCTCCAGCTTCCTCTCTTTCTCCTCTTTTTCTAACTGTGCTCATCACTCTGCCTTTTAAATTGTCAAATGCACCATTAGTACTTGCTGTTCCCTCTGCTTAGAGCAGTCTTGCCTTTCCATCCTCTCTCCTTTTAATACATGTAGAAGTGTTTGGAATGGTACAGGGCAATTTGCAAATAATCTAAGTTATCTTTATTACCATTATACATTTCTGTTCTTAGAGAATGGACCCTTTTTTTTTTTTTTTTTTAGCAAGCAAGAGAGACAAGCATGGATAGACAGACAGGAAGGGTGAGGGATGAGAAGTATCAACTTATTGTTGTGGAGCTTTAGTTGTTCATTGACTACTTTCTCATGTGTCTTGATGGGTAGGTGGCAGGGACTCCAGCTAAGCCAGTGACTCTTTACTCAAGCCAGCGACCATGGGGTCATATCTATGATCCTACACTCGAGCCAGTGACCCCACACTCAAGCTGGTGAGCCTGTGCTCAAGCTGATGACCTCAGCGTTTCGAACCTGAGACTTCAGTGTTCCAGGCCAAAGCTCTATCCACTGGCAACTGCCTGGTCAGGCAAATTCTTTCTTCAAACATTAAAAAAAAATTATGCCTGATTTAGAGAGAGAGAGAAACATTGATTTGTTGTTCCACCCATTGACGCATTCAATTGTTGATTCTTGTATGTGCTCTGACCAGGATTGAACATGCAAGCTTAGCATATCAGGACAATGCTCTAACCAACTGAGCTACCTGGCCAGGATCTTCCACATCTTAGTTCAAAAGTCACTTCTTCAAGACTATTCTCCCTGATCCTCTGTAGTACTTAGGGCAACACTATTACTATAAAAAATGGTCCCTTCCTTGCCTCAAATTTCAGGGCTTTACAAAATGGCCCCACCAACTACTTGCTGTATGATAATGAATAAGTAAGTTTGCTTCAGGTTTCTCATTTGAGGTTGTTGTGAAGATTCATGAATTAATACATGTAGAAGCATTTGGAGTGGTACAGGGCAATTTGCAAATAATCTAAGTTATCTTTATGACTATTTTGATTGTCATTATCACTGTTATCCTCCTTTATACATTTCTATTCTTAGAGAATGGATCCCCAAACTAGACAATGTACTCCTAGCCAGCAGAAGATAGAATGTCATCTTTTGATATGGACACCTATACTCTCAATCCAGTTCAACCATGTGTTAGTTTTTTTAACTGCCTGTTTTATAATTTCTTAAAAAATGGAGGAATATTTTACTTCCCTGTCATGGTTTCTGAGTACAGACCCATTTTAAAGAAATTTTCACAGAAATAGAGATTTAAGCACATACGTTCCTGAGTGTCAGCAACAATAACCCTTAAATCCTGGACCCTTCCAGGGTTTTAACAATACACAACACAACAGGTGGACAAGAAAATGGGAAGTCTTTTGTTCCACTTGCTCTGGGTTACTGTTTTTGGCTTGGGGTAGGGTTCATTCACTGGCTGGAGTCCATTAGCTAAGTGGCCATGGAAGCCAGAACTCAAAGCTTCATCAAGTGAATGTCCTCTTTAGTTGGGCAATATTTTTGTTCTTTTGCTTTGTTTCTTTAATGGGGACTTTAAGATGCTGGCATTGTGGTAAGTTGTTGAAATCCCAAGCTGAGTAGTGAAGGGGTACAAGTACTTCTGGTATTTTCAATGTGATTTTCCTCAACCAATACAGAACAAACGCCCAAAACATTTAAATCCTTTCTGCTGGTGTGAATTTAGACACACTCAACCCTGGCATTTGTTGCATCATCTCAAAAAGTAAGTACAAAAACAAACAACTCCTACTGAACCCCCAAAATTCTCATTAACAAACTCTTTTCAATAAAACATTTTAATTTCTGCCAGTGAATAATTTGATCCCACTTCAAAATCAAGTGAATCACCTTCTAAGTGATCTAACACTAACTTTGGAAGGAGTCTCCAGTCAGGTTAAGGTTGCATGGTGAACCCTGCTTTGCTATTAACATAAAATCAAAGTTTAAATCTCTCCTTCAAAATATGGTCAGATAATATGGATTACCACTTCCTGTCTCTCTTATATTACATTAGCTTTTTAGGCTTTTTGTCAGTGGGATCCCATATATTTCCTTGAATTTGAATAAAAACAATTCTGTTTTCCTAATTTCTTGTGACAAGTTTAACATTTAAACCAACAGACTTGCTTTTTTTCTTTTCTTTTTTTTTTTCTTGTAGCGTTGAAAGATGGTTATGGATAAGGGCTTTGGGCTCAAATTCATCTCTTCTTCCCCCCAGCTGTTTTACCATATGTAATTTACTTAACATTTCTGGGCTTTGAATTCTTTATCTATAAAAATGGGGGTAATCCTTTTCATGATTGATAGAAGAATTAAATGAGATCATATATACAAAGTACTGAGCGTAGTGCTTGGAACTGAGTAATCAATTGCTCAATAAATTATGACTATTATTCTTGTTTCTTCCACCTTCTGAGTAATGAAATAGCCAACAGGTATGGCAGATATTTAGCAGATATTCAACTTTTAAGAACATTAGCAAATACCTGGGTACTCTGAATGCTCTTCTTAATGCTATTCTTTGCTCTTTGCCCATTTTGTAATCCTTATTTGAAAAAGCTATTTTCTCTTTCTATCTTTCTCACTCTTTCCCCAGTATTAAAAACTCCCAAGGTATTATCCCTTCTTTTCTCCAGAACCATTTAGTCTTACTCAATAGCTCTCCACCTGAGGCCTCCTTCCCTTTCCTGCATTTTTACATAGTTTCTTCACTATCTGCTGGATTTGGTTCTTTCGAACATGGTATATATTCTTCTCTGCCTGAGGTTCCATTCCGTCAACATATTCCTTCATCTCCTTACACTAAAATGTTGAGTAAAGTTTTCTTGCTACAGGATTTAGATAAAGTCAATATGTCCTTTACCTGAAAATACTTATTTAATGAATGCGCATTTGTTAATTTTAATAATTGTAAATTTGTTTGACTAAAATCATGGCAGGACAGATTTAAATTACAAATTTAATCTTCCTTCAGTTGAAAATGGTCTGTTTTTCTGATTACTCAGTTGATGACCTATATGATTTGGGTCAATCACTCTCTGAAACTTGATGCTGCAATTGTCTTGAGTATGTTAAAAAAAGACACGTTTTTCTATCTCTTATTATTCATGATCATGTACACACACAATAAAACAGTTTTTGTGAGATAAAAAACTTAAAGGGATGACCACCAAATAGTAGTGAAGTTGTTCTACGATTTTGTAGAATTGTTCCTCTAAATTGGCAAACTTTTAAAACAGAACATAAAAATATGTAGCAAGCAGGAGATATTTGATTAAGAGGAAAATCAGGCAAACAGATTTTTCAGGAATATTTCAATGTTATCAATGGTATTGAGTACTTTGCACCCAATTTTTTTTTAGAAAACAGATCAATGTTCCTGTCTCTCTCTCTCTTTCTTTCTTGCTAAAATAAATTAATGAAAAAAAGAAAGAAAGAAAGAGAAAAAGAAAAAGAAAAACTTTGGGCAGATAGCTCAGTTAGTTAGAGCATCATCCCTAAGCACAGTGGTTTCCATTTGTTCTCCGGTCACGGCACTCACAGGAACAGGTCGATGTTCCTGTCTCTCTCTCTACCCCTCTCTTGCATATATATTTCACAAGGTTTCAAAAGTTAATTTTTTAAAAAGTCCAGAAAGAGTGATTACCCTGTTTAAAATTTTAGGTTAAGCAAAGATAAATAGACAGTGATTGAAAAAAAATGATAGATTCTGGATTTTCTTCTAATGTCAACAACGTCTTTTCATCCCTAAAAGGTATCCTAATATTTTTATGAAAAAAAGGGAATGCATTTTAAGGACAACACTCATAGTCTAAGTGTGATGATCAGACACAGAAGTTATATAAAGAGGAGAGAGGAATTAAGGACCACACATCAATAGTGAACTATCAGTTCTTAATACAGAAGGTTTAGTCAGCCATAAAAATGGTGGATTTCATACACAGTGACATGGTCAGCTTCTGGCACATGTTCTGAGTCAGGACTGTTTTCCTGAAAGGAGCTGCCAACATCCCTGTCAGGGCTTCACTATGGGTCTGCCCAGGCAGGCAGGTGTCAGTGTAGACCAGGGGTAGTCAACCTTTTTATACCTACTGCCCACTTTTGTATCTCTGTTAGTAGTAAAATTTTCTAACCGCCCACCTGTTCCACAGTAATGGTGATTTATAAAGTAGGGAAGTAACTTTACTTCATAAAATTTATAAAGCAGAGTTATAGCAAGTTAAAGCATATAATAATAATTACTTACCAAGTACTTTATGTCGGATTTTCGGTAAGTTTGGCAGAATAAATCTTTATAAAATAACTTACTATAGTTAAATCTATCTTTTTATTTATACTTTGGTTGCTCTGCTACTGCCCACCATGAAAGCTGGAACACCCTCTAGTGGGCAGTAGGGACCAGGTTGACTGCCACTGGTGTAGATGAATCACTAGGTGCCAGGAGCAGGCCCAGGGATGCTGCATGTGTCTGGGCCACATGAGACTGTTACTTTCTTAAGAACTGAGTTTGATGTTTTGGCCACCATAAATAATGCTGCAATGAACACAGGGGTACGTATTCTTTATGAATAAATATCCTCAAATTTTGGGGGGTATGTTAATTACTTGGATTTTCTCAGAACACTTCATTATGCTAACAACATTTCAGTACCAGAAGCAGTTTTAACTCTTTAGCTGGGAATTTTTGTCATTTACTCTTCTGATGCATTTCCTCTTCTGTAATAATGGTGCATCTTTGAGAATTAATGGGTGTTTACCTAAAACCAGATGGATAGTGATTCCTCTGAATCCCTCTAGCCATTCCAGAATGCAGGCATTTTTGTGATAAAGAAGTATACACTATTTCTTTCATTCTACAAAACTGCTTACCAAAAATGGTAGGGCAACTGGAAGCAAATAAGGTTGGGGTAGATCTTTTAAAACCATGAGCTAAAAAAATGGTAATAATTCTAACTGAAAGAAAAAAACCTTGCAGAACATACAGTGGGGTAAAGACAATCTATTCAAAAAATGGTGTTGGGAAAATTGGATAGTTACCTGCAAAAAAATGAAACTAGACTACCTTCTTACACCATATACAAGAATAAACTCAAGATGGAATAAATATATTATACTTACAAAACCTAAAACCATAAAACTCCTAGAAGAACATTGGCAATAAAATCTAGGAAATTTCACATAGTAGTATTTTTTTCCAACGTATCTCCTTGGGCAAGGGGAAAAAAAGAAAAAATAAACACGAGACTATGTCAAACTAAAAAGTTTTTGCACAGCAAGGGAAACCATCAATGAAACAAAAGACAACCTACTGAATGGGAGAAATACTGTATACACCAATGATACATCTGATAGGAGGCTAATATCCAAAATTTATAGTGAACTCAGATAACACAAGAAAAACTAACAACCATGTTAAAAAGTGAGCAGAAGATCCAAATAAATAGATCTCCAAAGAGGAACCACAGATGGCCAATAGACATATGAAAAGTTGCTCGACATCACTAATCATCAGAGAAATGCAAATTAAACCACAAAGTCATAACACCTCACACCTGCCAGGAAAGCTATCATCAATACATCAATAAACAACAAGTATTGTTTGTTTGGCAAGGATGTGGAGAAAAGGGAACCCTAGTGCACTGTAGGCAGGAATGCAGATTGGTGTAACTACTATGAAAAACAGTGTGGAGGTTCCTCAAAAAATTAAAAAGAACTGCTTTATGACCTAGTGATTCCACATCTGAGTATATATATCCAAAGAAACCCAAAACACTAATTTGAAAGAATATATGTACCCCCGTGTTCAGTGCAGCATTATTTACAATATCCAAGATATGGAAGCAACCCACTGTCCATCAGTAGACAAGTAGATAAAAAAATGATATGATACATATACACAATGAACTATTACTCTGCCATAAAAAAGTATGAAATCTTACCATTTGCAACAGCACAGACAGATCTAGGTAGTATTTAAGTGAAATAATTTAGACAGAACAAGACAAATACCATATGATGTCACTTACATGTGGAATCGGAAGAACAAAAATAAATGAATAAAAGAGAAACAGACTTACAGATACAGAGAACAAACTGATGGAGGTCAGAGGGAAGGGGTGCTCGGGGATGGGGTAAAAAAGGGTAATGGGATTAAGAAGTACTAATTGGTAGTTACAAAACAGGCATGAGAATGGAAGGTAAAGTATAGGGAATATAGTTAACAATATTGTAATAACTATCTACAGTGCCAAGTGGGTACCTGAATTATCAGAGGGAACACTTTGTACATATATGAATGTCTCTCCACTGTGCTGTACACCTGAAGCTAATACAAAATAATGTTGAATGCAAACTGTAATCGAAAAATAAAATTTAAAACACTGTAAAGAAAGGCAGATGCTGTGGAGTTATGAGGGTGAAATGCACAGAGATAAGAGAAACTCCTACAGTAAGCACTTTGAAGACACAGCATGGGCTCAAGAGCTGACCCACAGTGAGTGGGTCCTGTACAGTCCTGAGCATGTGGCTAGATGCTCAGCTGCGTTAGCACGCTGTGCATCGCCTTAGTGGGGGCAAAAACCTTACTGTGCTGGGGGAAAACTTGAATTAGTGTACAGCCATATTGGAAATCATTCTTCTATCAGCTAATCATATGTGAGGCATTAACATCATTACAGAAACACATTAACAAAACAGTTCACTTGAGGTTTTATCCGAAGTTAACATTTGATATATTCATGGCAGGGTGGCAGAAAGTGATGCTTTTCAAGTTTTAATGAGCTTAAAAATCTTGGGATCTTAATATGCAGATTAGTAGTCAGTAGTTTGGGATGGGATCTAAGATAAGTGTGTGTGTGTGTGTGTGTGTGTGTGTGTGTGTGTGTGTGTGTGTGTTTAGCAAGCTTCTGAGGCTGTTGGTACATGGATCGTATCAAGAGGCAAAAATTTTGTAGAGAACAGACTTCGAATCAAAGTGTATCTGAATTTGCATCATGAATCTTTCATTCCGTGGTTGTGTGACTTTGAGTAAGGTGTTCACCCTCTCTGAAGCTCAGTTTTCTCATCTGTAAAATCAGGCTAATTATATCTACACCCTCATGGCCATGGTGTTCATCACATGAGATGACATGTTTGAAGTATCTATATCATATACTTGGCACATTGTTTGAGCTCAATAAATTATAGTTATTATTTTAATCTTATTGTAGTCACTTTATTAGTATTTGGATATCTAATAACATACTTATTTTGCTCAATATATTTACTATTCTTTTCTTCTGAGGTCAGTTGATTTTCTCTTTCACTACTGATCTTTATTCTATATTGAATTCCATAACTAAAACTATGAACTGCTTCCCAACACCTGCCCCTCTTTTTATTTATTTTTTTGGCAAATGGCACCCAGTTAAAATATTACATTTCTCAACCTCCCCTGCAACTAAATGTGGCCAGGTTAATATTTTTAATCAGTGTTACATGGGAATTCCAAGATTTCTTAAAAGGGAAGCATTTGACTCCTTCTCTTTCCTTGATCTTGCTGCTTGAAACATGGATATGATGGTTGGTGCTCCAGCAGCCATCTTGGACCATGAGCACAAGAGTTACGCTAAGCATAGCAGAGCAGTAAGATGGACAAGAATGGGTCCATGATAACTTTGTGCAGCTTTCATGTAAGCCCTAAACTACCTATCTTCAGACTTCTGTTATGTAAATAAGAAAGTTTCAACTTGATAAGTACAGCTGTATCTATTCCTCATTGATATGAACACTTAATAGTTCAAGTGCTTTCACACAATATGCAAGGGATATAAAAATGAAGTCTTAGCTCTGGTCGGTTGGGTCAGGGGTAGAACATTGGCCCAGCGTGTGGATGTCCTGGGTTTGATTCCTGGTCAGGGCACACAGGAGAAGCAACCATCTGCTTTTCCACCCCACTCCCTCCTCCTTCTCTGTTTCTCTCTCTTCCCCTCCTCCAGCCATGGCTCGATTGCTTTGAGCGCATCGGCCCTGGGCACTGAGGATGGCTCTGTAGAGTCTCCACCTCAGGTACTAAAAATAGCTTGGTTGCAAGCATGGGCCACAGATGGGCGGAGCATTGGCCCCAGATGGGGTTTGCAGGGTGGATCCTGGTCAGGGTGCATGCAGGAGACTGTCTCTCTATATCTCCCCTTCTCTCGCTTGGAAAAGAAGGAAAAATAATGAAGTCTTATCTCTTATTTCATGTAGCTCAGTCTTCTATGTCTTATCAGTTATTTATCTTTCATATAGTTCTATTTTATATTTTCATTAGCAGAAATTTATCCCCGATAAACATTACTTTCAAGCACTTCCCCACAGTATTCCTTTGACCATGCTGGCAAGTGTCCCACCAAATGTGTTCTTCCAAGTCTTTGTCATACATTCCAGTATTCTTTTAAAAACATCACATTTTAAACCGTGGGGGAGGGAATTAGGATCTGTAATTTGACAATCATAGCCAGATTTTCCAGTATCTTTCTTTTTCTTTCCCAGTTACTACCTTCATGATGGAAAATGGAATTTACATGTTTAATCCTAAAACTTGGCAGTTTATCTATCCTAGACTTGAGGCTCACTAGCAGTAATTTACAGCAGTGGTAGTCAACCTGGTCCCTACCGCCCACTAGTGGGCGTTCCAGCTTTCATGGTGGGCAGTAGTGGAGCAACCAAAGTATAAATAAAAAGATGGATTTAACTATAGTAAGTTGTTTTATAAAGATTTATCCTGCCAAACTTAGCAAAAATCTGACATAAAGTACTTGGTAAGTAATTATTATTATATGCTTTAACTTGCTGTAACTCTGCTTTATAAATTTTATAAAGTAAAGTTACTTCCCTACTTTATAAATCACCATTACTGTGGAACCGGTGGGTGGTTAGAAAATTTTACTACTAACAGAGATACAAAAGTGGGCAGTAGGTATAAAAAGGTTGACTACCCCTGATTTACAGGTTTCCTTTGAAGGCGGCATTTCATGTCATCAGAAAATGTTAGTGGCTCGTAAATATGTTGAGTCCTGGAATGCTTTTTGTTGTATTTTTCTTCAAGATGCTGCCTCCAAAACCAAACAGCATTTCTCTTTGGCCACGTCAAATCTGTGTATAAAAGTTTCTGCATGTCGCAGCAGAATTATCAGGTGCAACAGTATGGATTGCTCCGGGACAGAGTGTGCTAGCTAACCCTTTTTTCCTCCTTAGCATTATAATTGAGTATAGGTAACTACAGATACTCTTCTCCGTCCAAAATCAATCACCCTTCATTGGACAAAGTGCATCTGATATAAACTCTTCTCTTTTCTTATGCGTTGTGTACTTCTTGTATGTAATTGACTGAATTAATTTATTTTCAAGTGTTATTTCAACCACTGATAAGATTTTAAGCTGCAGAATAAGTGTTTTCAAACTGGACAAACTCTTTGTCCACTAGCTAATGGAAGGTAAGGTTCAAAGGATATTAAGGAACTGTTTATTTTAGATGAGAAGTAGCACTATGGTTATAGTTTTTAAGAGTTGTTATCCTTTAGAGATTCATACTAAAATATTTACAGGTTGAATGATAGGATGTTTGGGATCTATTACAAAATGTTCTCCAATAAGTAGGAAGAGGAGTGAGTGGGGGGGTATAAGTAAGAAAGGACTGGCTGTGAGTTGGTAATTGTTGAAGGTAGGTGAATGGTGTATGAGGGATCAATTCAGTTTTCTCTCTCAACCTTTCCATATGTTTGAAATTCTCCAAAATAAAATGTTTAAAAAAATTTTAACAATGAGATCAAGACATGAAGAATTATTCCAACCTGGAGGCTTCTAAGATGCAAAGTAGGTAGATGCTGTGCTTGCCTCCTCCCATGATCACATCAAAATTACAGAACTAACTTAGAGAACAACCACCCTTGAAAGCCACCTGAAGATTAGCTGAATAGAACTGTAAGTAAAATCTAAAAAAGAAGCCACATTGAGATGGGTAGGAGAGGAAGAGATGAAAAAAAGGCTAGTTCCACATTCAGGTGTGGCAGGTAAGAATCAGGAGGTATATCTCAGCTGTGCAGGTCCCCATTGAGGAGTGAGAGGTCCCAACCCCACACAGGGCTCCCCAGCCCAGACACCCATGCTGGAAAGAGGAATCTCCACACAGCTGCTGTGAAGCAAGGACTGCTTCTGGTGCAATGGAAGGTTGTTGTAGAACCAGGTGTCCTCTTAAAGAGCCCACACATGCACTTACACTCATTTGCTCACAAACACTTACCCCAAGCTCCAGAGAAGGGACAGCATGTTGAAATGTTCCAGGGACATCTGGGGAGCAGCTGAATTGTCTGTTTCAGCATGGCATGCTACAGGTCTGACCAGAGCACCACCCAATTAGCTCCACAAATAACACACCCAGAGGGTGGACTCCGCAGGCACCAGAGACCCACTATAGTGAATCATACTCTGTCGAGTCAGCCCCTACACAACAGCTTGTCTGCTGTAGTCATGGCCAATCCTTGCAGCCAGCCAGCTTCAGGGTCAGTCACGCCCACTGACATGCCAACAGCAATCAAGGATCAGCCATAATAGGAGGATACACACAACTCACCCAAGGAACACCCATGGAGCACTCTGTTCAGATGACTGAGGAGACCGCTCCACTGCAGTCCACAGGACACCTACCGCATAAGGCCACTTTGCCAAGACTGGGAGATGTAACAGCTTTACCTAATACATAGAAACAAACAGGGAGGAAAACAAAATGAGGAGTCAAAGAGACATATGCCAAATGAAAGAACAGGAAAAACTCCAGAAAAATAACTCACTGAAATGGAAACAAGCAATCCACCAGATAGAGTTCAGTAGCAGAAAACACCCAATCAGAACAGAAAAGAAAAAAAAATTGAGATGGTTTAAGGGACTTTTGGAACAACATCAAAGATAACAACATTTACATCATAGGGATACCAGAAGGAGAAGTGAGGGACCAAGTTATTAAAAACTTATTTGAAGAAATAATGACTGAAAAGTTCCCTAACCTGGCAAAGGAAATAGACATACAACTCTGCTAAGTACAGAGGGCCCCAAAGAAGATGAACACAAAAGGGCCCACACCAAGAAACATCATAATTAAAATGCCAAAGGTTAAAGACAAAGAGAAAAATTTTAAAGCAGCAAGAGAAAAGCAATTAGTTACCTATAACAGTGGTTCTCAATCCCGGGGCCACGGACCAGTACCAGTCCATGGGCCATTTGGTACTGGTCCGCAGAGAAAGAATAAATAACTTACATTATTTCTGTTTTATTTATATTTAAGTCTGAACGATGTTTTATTTTTTAAAAATGACCAGATTCCCTCTGTTACATCCGTCTAAGATTCACTCTTGATGCCTGTCTCGTAAGTTCAACAATTATGTTTAAAAATACCACAGTTTTTACACCGGTCGCATACTTTTATTTGTGCATTTATCCGTCCCACCCTAAAGGCCGGTCTGTGAAAATATTTCTGACATTAAACTGGTCCATGGCCCAAAAAAAGTTGGGGACCACTGACCTACAAAGAAGCTCTAATAAGATTGTCAACTGATTTCTCAACAGAAACTCTGCAGGCCAGAAGGTATTGGCAAGAAATGTTCAAAGGAATAAAATGCAAGGACCTACAACCAAGATTACATAGCAAAGTTATCCTTTAGAATTTAAGGAGAGATAAAAAGCTTCCCAGTCAAGAAAAAGCTGAAGGATTTCATCACCACCAAACAAGTACTATAATAAATGTTAAAGGGACTTCTTTAAGAAAAAGAAGAAAAATAAAAAAATGAGTAAAAGATAATTGCAAAGAAAATAATTCTCACTGACAAAGGCATAATAATATATAATAAGAGCAGTAGATAAGCCAACAATAAAGCTAGTACAAAGGTTTAAAGGCAAAAGTAGGAAGATCATATGTAATTACAACAGTAAATTAAGGGGTACACACAAAAGATGCAAAAAAAAACAGTGACAGAAACAGAAATGTGGATGGGGTAGTAAAAATGGTAATGACTTTAGAAATGTGTTTGAACTTAAGCAACCATCAACCAAAACTGTTATAAACATAGCTGGTATATATGAAGCACGTGGTAAACACAAACCAAAAATTGACAAGAGATATGCAAGGTATAAAGGGAAAGAAATCCAAACACAACACTACAGAAAATCATCAACATACAAGAGAAGAGAGCAAGAAAATAAGAAACAGAGAACTACAGAAACAATCTGAAAACCATGAATGAAATGGTAATAACTACATCCCTATCACTAATTTAAATGTAAATGGACTAAACGCTCCAATTAAAAGATAAATAAAATGCCATACATATATGCAATAAAATATTACTTTGCCATAAAAAAGAATGAAATCTTACCATTTGTGACAACATGGATGGACCTAGAAGGTATTATGCTAAGTGAAATAAGTCTGACAGAGAAAGACAAATACCGTATGATTTCACTTATGTATATATAGAATCTAAAAAACAAAGTAAATTAAAAAACAGAACAGAAGCAAACTCACAGATACAGAGAATAAAGTGATGGTTGCCAGATGGGAGGGGGCTTGTGGAACTGGGTAGAAAAGGGGAAAGGATTAGGAAGTACAAATTGGGGGTTACAAAATAGTCACGAGGATGTCAAATACAGCTTACAGAATATAGTCAATAATATTGTAATAACTGTACATGGTGTCAGGTGGGTATAAGACACCTTGGGAGGATCATGTCGTAAGTTACATAATTGTCTAATCACTATGATGCACACCTGAAACGCCTAGTGAATGCTAACTGTAATTGAAAACGTCAAAAAAATTTTAAAGAATAATTTTAAACAAATTTCCAAAGTTTCACAGACTGTTTTTCAAATATTTACTCTAGATCAGTGCTTCTCAATCACTGGTCTGTGGATTTGTGCCAGTCCATGAAAGGGTTAACCGCGCTGATGTTGTATGAAGATCGGACCGGTGATATTGAAAACCACTGCTAGACCATTTGGAATTTGTACAGTATATTTGTATGTAACCACTCAATTCAACACATTATTCATATTTTATTTAGCAATAATCAATTGGAAATAGGATTTGTCATTCATACATCTTGCTGTTAGCACAAATCCGTGAATTTTATCCACTATCTCATTACGCAAGGATGAACTGGGGTGAAATCTAATTGCTATTCTAATCAATGCATCAGTGAGTCTTTAAGGTCTTCCATTATGTTGTTTCCCTACTATCATCATTCCTTTAGCACAATGAGGCCATGAGTATGAAAAGGCACAGGTGGGTCATGACATCATCTGTTAAGGGTCTCAAGGGCAGCTTCTGTCTACTTATCCTGAGGTGAACTTATCATGTCTGTCTGGTAACCATACATCTAATCATTCGTAGAACAAACATCTATGTGATAATTATTATATGATAGTACTTTAATGTTTTCAAAACTTTCCTTTCACCCCACATCCTCTTGCAGCTACCAGACCATTGCTCAGTTCTCCATACAGCAAACTCCTTAAAAGAATTGTTCATGTTTTCCTTCTCCAATTCCTTCCTTCCCACAAGGAATCTTTTTTTTCTATGGTAAAATAAGTACTGTACAAAATTCACCATTTTAATCATCTTAGTGTACAATTCAGTAGCATTTAGTGCATTCACAATATTGTGCCACTAATCCTAGAACATTCTCATCACCCAGAAAGTGAACCCTTACCCATTCAACAGTTACTCCCTATTCCCTCCTCTCTCCAGCCCCTAAATACTGCTAATCTATGGATTTTCCTATTTTGGCTGTTTCATGTAAATATAATAATACAATATGTGGTCTTTCTCACATGATTCTTTAACTTAGCATAATGTTTTCTAGCTTCATTTACATGTAGTCTGTATCTGCGGACAGTCTACTGCGTGGCTATGCCACATTTTGCTCCTCTATTTATCAGTTGATGGACATTTGCGCTGTTTCTCCCTTTGGGCTGCTGTGACTAGTGTTGCTATGAACATTTGCATATGACCATTTGTTTGAACACCTGTTTTCAATTATTTTCTGTGTATACGTAGCAGTGGATTTGCTGGATCATATGCTCATTATTGAGGAAGAGTCCTACTCTTTCCCCAGCGTCTGTACCATCTTCCAGTCCTACCAGTAATGTGTCACGGTTCCAGTGTCTTTAAAGCCTCCCCACCAATAGTTATTTTCTTCTTTTTAAATTCTGTCCACCCTCGTAGGCATGAAGAGGTATCTCATGTGGTTTTAGTTTGCATTTAACGACAAGTGACACTGAACATGTTTTCATGTGCTTGGTGTCCATTTATAGATCTTTGGAGAATGTCCATTCAAATACTTTGTCTATTTTTAATTGGCTTGTCTTTTGTTGTTGAATTGTATCTATTCTTAATATATTCTGGATATTAGACACTTCTCAGATAAATAATTTGCAAATATTTTCTCTACCATGGTTCATTCTTGACAAAGGATAGCACAGGACCTAAAAATTCAAATGTTCTGATATTCAGTTGTGTGAGCTGAAAGAAGCCTAGTTTTTTAAAATTGCAGTTCACTATAAGCTTATTAGTTAGTAGAAATGAAAATTATTTCAAACCCTTGAGCTGCAGAAAAGAGCACAGGCCATTTCTAATACCCAAACACTTCACCAAACATTGAAGTATTCAAGTGTCGAATTTAGTTCTCAGGCTGATATTCAAAATATTTTCTTGGAAACACAATTGAAATCAATGTCAATGGGTTTGAGAAAGGCCACCACCATGAAAATTCAATGACTGAGTTTTTCCTGATTCCTGGACTTTTCAAAATAATACATATTGATTAAATTTAATGTACTGGATTACCAGGCTTAGAAATTTGACTTTCCATGATTGACATTACAACCAATAGATTGATTAATTTTAGAAGTCAGCTCTCCTGACATCTGTGGAAAATAAAGCTACCCCACACAGCCTTCCTGTGACTGACCTAGAGAGATGTGTCAGTCAGGGTCCAGCCAGTGGAACATTTCAATATAAAGAATTAAATCTAGGCCCTGGCCGGTTGGCTCAGTGGTAGAGCGTCGGCCTAGCGTGCGGAGGACCCGGGTTCGATTCCCGGCCAGGGCACATAGGAGAAGCGCCCATTTGCTTCTCCACCCCTCCGCCGTGCTTTCCTCTCTGTCTCTCTCTTCCCCTTCCGCAGCCAAGGCTCCATTGGAGCAAAGATGGCCGGGGCGCTGGGGATGGCTCTGTGGCCTTTGCCTCAGGCGCTAGAGTGGCTCTGGTCGCAACATGGCGATGCCCAGGATGGGCAGAGCATCGCCTCCTGGTGGGCAGAGCATCGCCCCATGGTGGGTGTGCCGGGTGGATCCAGGTCGGGCGCATGCAGGAGTCTGTCTGACTATCTCTCCCTGTTTCCAGCTTCAGAAAAATGCAAAAAAAAAAAAAAAAAAAAAAAAAAGAATTAAATCTAATAATGAACTAATAGCAGGAATTAGTTACTAAGAGATAAATTATTAATAGTTAACTAATAACAGGGGACGACAACTTAGCAATAAAGAGAACTGTACAGATTACAAGCATAGTGGTTATAGAGAGCAGCTACACACTGACAGCTGAGGCTAACAGCCATGGAAGGAAAGGGCTTAGAAAAAGGACAACATTGACATCCAGACCCTATTAGAGAGGGTGTGGCCATGGCCTATAATGGCAGAGAAATGTGAAGCACCAGCAGCCAGGAAACCACCTGTTGGGGCCCCAGTGAAACTCGCTGGGAAATCAGCCCTCAGAGATGCCGGCGAAACTTACTGGGAAGCACCCTTTGAGGTGCTAGTGTGACTCTGCAGTGGTGCTGGCTACACTTGCTGGACCATGAACGTCACTGAGTGTCCCATCTGCTGCTTGCTGTCAAGAGCTGCAGGAGCAAAACCACACACTGGAACTAGGAAGAGCAGCCCCTTTCTCCAGCAATGTCCCTTCCTCGCCCTCTACTGACAAAACCTAATATTGCACCAGCTGACAAAAGTTTTTTTAGTCCTGCTCCTGTATCACAGAGCAAGACAAAGAAAGGTGGCTTTGGAGTTGAGAGACAAGAAATTGATAGCTGGCACAGAGAGTAATTTGTCACTATTTGAGGGAAGAATCCAGGAGAAAGATGGTCAATTAGAAATCATTTCAGAGGTGGCTACTTATGCAATGCACAATAGTCATGTGATTAATTTGAGAACGCAAGCTTAGTAGTGGCTGAACAAGGAAATCTGTAATAATTAAAAAATAGATATGTTGAGGATCACCTGAGTTGTGAGCCAAAAACTTCCCCATACAGGAAATTCTCTTGGAGTAGACCCAAAGACAATGCCCACAGCAGGTGCTGCTAGACAATTAAGTATGAGACAACGTCACATCTTCCAGATAAGGTGTTCTATTAGGTGAAGAATGGCAGAGATCAGCAAACAGGTGATTCTGTTGTTGGTTGGTTGGTTGGTTCTTTCTGGGAATGCTGTGGTGAATGAGCCTTGAAATCAGACCAGGCCTATTTTTGAAGATCCAGAAAAAAGAATTTTTTTTTTTCCTTTTAGAGGTATAATAATTAACAATGCTTTTTTTTTTTTTTTTTAATTATTAAGTGAGAGGTAGGGAGGCAGAGAGACATGCTCCCGTGTGCACCCTGACTGGGATCCACCCAGAAAACTGCCTCTGGGGTGATGCTCTGCCCACCTGGAGCCATTGCTCCATTGCCCAGCAACTGAACTATTTTAGCCCCTGAGGTGAAGCCACGGAGCCATCCTCAGCACCCAGGGCCAACTTTCTCGAACCACTGGGGCCATGGCTGTGGGAAGTGAAGAGAGAGGGAGAAAAATAGAGAGAGAGAGAAGGGGGTAGGGAAGGGGTGGAGAAGCAGATGGTTGCTTCTCCTGTGTGCCCTGACCAGAAATTGAACCTGGGACTTCTACATGTGGGGTCAATGCTCTACTACTGAGCCAACTGGCCAGAGCCTTTTTTTTTTTTTGTAACTGCAAGTAGTAAATGACCTCCCCCCCCCATAGTAAATAACAGTGGGCTCAGGAATAAAGAATAAAACATTAATTATCTCACATAAATTATCTGGAGGAAGCAGCTGCTAATAGCCCCCACATCTCTCTGCTCTATCGTTCTGGCTGTTGCTTCACGGTTGAAACAAGACACCTGTTGCTCTGGGACACCATTTAGGACGAGAAGAGGGGAGAAAGGAGTTGCCATGTGCATCTGTGCTCAGCAGGCGTTGCTGCTGTCCAACTGTTCAACAAATATTTATTGAATCATCATGTGCATGGCAGTGTGTCAGGCTGGGAAAGCTAATGACTAATCAAAAAATGTACAAGTCAGGCCCTTTAGTAAATCTTGCAGATCCAAATATGAGACTTTTCCTTCTCAAAGTTCCCTTTCTCACCCTGCACATGCCTGGCTCCGCACAGAGCAGGGTCTTTCTCCAACCCCAGCCCACTCACAGCAAGTCCTCTGAGCTGAGTCTTCCTGGTACATTCTGAGAGTTACCTATTTATATATATGTACTATATACTTAGGGCAATATCTTTTTGCTGTTGTTGTTTCTTGTTTTGTTTTTGAGAGGGACAGACACACAAACAGGGACAGACAGACAGGGAGAGAGATGAGAAGCATCAATTCTTCATTGTGGCACCTTAGTTATTTCATTGATTGCTTCCTCATATGTGCCTTGACCCAGGGGCGACAGCAGAGCAAGTGACCCCTTGCTCAAACCAGCGACCTTGGGCTTAAGCTGGTGAGCCTGTGCTCAAGCCAGTGACCTCAGGGTTTTGAACCTGTGTCCTCTGCATTTCAGTCCGACTCTCTATCCACTGTACCACCACCTGGTCAGGCTAGTGTGCTGTTTTGTGACACAGGCTCTAATACTGTGATTTTCAACTGGTGTACTGAAAGAATTTTTAAAATATGAAATACCTGACTATTTAGTCAGGGGACTAACCTCTTTTCCCTTAGATTGTCAAATAAAAACAACAACAATGGCCAATACAATAGCCATCTGGTGTGAATGAATCAAAATTATCCCTATTTTTTTTCAAAGTGGCAAAGAATATGTATTTTGGTGTTCCAAAGTATTGTAGTAATTTATGTATGCCACAAGATGAAAAATGTTGAAAATTCCTGCTCTTGTATAAAAATCCATTTAAAAATATCATTTCTATTGATGATAGCAAAGATTTTTTTTTCTCTCTCTCCCTCTCTCATCTTTTCTTTCTTGTAAATTTGTCAAATATTATGTTAAATAACATGAAACTGACAATTTTAAGGGCATTCTCTTTGCTGTTAGGATTAATTTCCATTTGAGCAGCGGGC
Organism: Saccopteryx leptura; assembly: GCF_036850995.1. Taxonomy (NCBI): domain Eukaryota; kingdom Metazoa; phylum Chordata; class Mammalia; order Chiroptera; family Emballonuridae; genus Saccopteryx; species Saccopteryx leptura. The sequence continues at coordinate 353,049,662 of NC_089505.1, forward strand.
AGTTCACTGTTGACTTTCATGGCCAAGTTATCTTTTAACAACTTTTTAATAATAATGACAATTCCTCATAATCTAACTTGCAACTTTATAAGGGACAATTCCTCTTGTACTTTTTGGGACCGATTCTTAAAACTTTGTAGAATAACTCTTTAAATACATTTAAGAAACCCATGTTGTGTTTAAAGTGCTATGTAATTAACTCACACATTATTTGCTCACCTTGTAATGCTATCTTTCAAATATTCCTGAAAAAAGAAATGCATTAGCCCTATCCACCTGTTCCCTTCTCCTTCCTCGGCTGTACACATCAGGGAATCTTCTATTGTCTCTTCAGAGCAGCAGCCTGTCCTTGGCTTGTCTGTATGCTGTTATAGAAATAACAGGAAGGATTTCTCCCTATCATGTTCTTCTGAGATGGTTCTCTTTTCAAAAAGTGTTTTCAGATTCAAAAGCAAACTCCATAGATATACAAAAAATAATAGATGCAGAAAGAGCTTAGCTCCTTCAACAGAATGTGCAAAAGACAGAGAGTAACAGCTAGATCCTTAGCCTCTGATTGTCCCAAATCACACAAGCCATCACCTGAGTTATCACAGGAGGAAAGCAAATCATTTTTAGTTGAAAGAAGACTTGAATCCGTAATATGCTCTGTAAACCCACAATGGATGTCTTATAACCGGCTGGTTTTTCTGACTTAATTTGAGTTTCTCAGTATAACGTATCTAGAAAATCCTACAACACTCCACCAACAACTCATACAAGATACGTTATGCAAAATGTTCAAATTGTGAGATGCAAAATTTTCTCTCAGGAGCTGCCTAGACAGGCATCAGTAGCAAGTGGCAACTATTCCATGCAGAGGGCTGGGCTGCAAAGATTATCTCATCAGTTCTAGAAATCCATGTTTTGGAGGGCTTAGGAAGAGGAATTTCTGGGACTGAGTCACTGGAAGAGGAATCTTGAATTGTTTATTTTGTTTATGGAATCGTATAAACTTGGGCTTCACTTATTGGTATCATCTAGTGTTCCTGTTAGATGCTCAGTTTCCTGTTGTAAAATGAGGATGTGATACTAGTACAGGGGGTCCTGGGGTTACGACACAGTTCCGTTCCTACGACAATGACGTAACCTGAATTTTGGTAGAAGTTGAAACACACCGTAGCCTAAGTCACTGACCTATTCTAACATAGTTGTAAAATCATAACCTAGAACATAAAAACACAACTAAGCCACAGAAAAAGGATACTGTGTATTCTTCCGCCACACACAACCAAACTAGTTCACCCACGTGGTCCGTAAGTACACTAAAGGTGTAAGCCGAAACACTCATGTGTCACTTTTAAAAAAAGTTTTTATGGGAGTGAGCATTGTAAACTTGAAACGTCATATGTCTAGACTGTCGTAACCCGAGGACCTCCTGTATAAGTAGGAAGAGTAGATTCTACATATGACTCTGGGCTCTGTTTTACATAATATGAAACATTTGGATAATCTAAGATGAGTGAAATAGATGTGGAGAGCAGCAGGCTCTAGTGATGTCTCCAGGAGGGGCTCCCAGGAAATCAACTGAGGACCACCCTCTAAAGAGATGGCTACCTCTGCACCTGTCCAGATGCTGGGCAACCGGGAAGGCCTTCTTGGCACACTGGGTTCCAGAATCACATCAGCTTGGCTAGCCTGGAGTTAGAAGCTGCCACCAGCTTTGCAACTCTAGAGCCAGACCACGCCTCCTAAAGCCACTCTGGCAAAACAGATGTTACTGTTGTGGCCACCTTTTCTTCCTTTTATTCACTGGGAACTTACAACAACAAACAAGTCAAGTATCTATTACATTAGAAGGTGGTATGTGCAATGGGGAGAAAAAGTGCAGGGAACAGGAGTAGAGAGTATTGCGAGGGGGGGAGGCCCCCTGAGAAAGTAATATTCATGTGAGGATTTGGAGGAAGTGAGAGAATGAGCCACGAGGATCTGCAGGGAAGAGGCATGGTGGGGTGGGGTAGGGAACAGAAAGTGCGAAGGGTCTGAGGCAGGGGCTTCCCTGGCAATTTGAAGGAACAGCAAGAAGATGAGTGTGGCTGGAGTGAAGGTATGAGACCTCTGTCAGAGATTCACCCTTCTTCCAAAGTAGACACTTCTTCAGAGATTTCTTCAGTAATTCGTTGTTTGATTTGCTACATTGTGTATTTTGAACTAGGATATTTGAAGATTTGGATAGAATTCAAATTAATACATGCTTCTTGAAAGAATGGCTTTAGCAATACTTGCTTGCAAATAATAGTCTGTGCTAGTAAAGATGCCATATCTATATATCTAATTTGGTAATTTTTTGATTTTTAGATTTTTATCATAAAAAAATTAAAAATAAATCTGTCTTTGATGTAACACTTTAAAAAAATTTTCTAGAGTCAATTTCTTTTTAAATTTTTAAAATTTCTTTATTAAATTTTAAAATTTATGTTAACATGGATTCAAGTGACCCACTCAATATAACAAGAGAGAGAGAGAGAGGAGAGGGGGAAGGGTGGAGAAACAGATGGGCGCTTCTCCTGTGTGCCCTGACTGGAAATCGAACCCGGGACTTCCACACGCCAGGCTGACACTGTACCACTGAGCCAACCGGCCAGGGCCTGTGGTTCACTCTTGACGTGGTACATTCTATGGGTTTGGACAAATGTACAGTGACATGTATCTATCACCATGGCATCATGCAGAATATTTTCACTATCCTAAAAATCCTCTGTGTTCTGCCTATTCAATCCTTTCCTTTTCATCTCAGGCTATCACTGATCTTTTTCTCATATTAAAAAATTTTAAATTACAGTTGACATAAAATATTATATTATTTTCAGGTGTACAACATAGTGATTAGACAGTTATATAACTTAAGAAGTGATCGCTCTAATAAGACTAACCATCTGACGCCATACATAGCTATTACAATATTATTGAATATATTCCCAATACTGTACTTTACATCCTCATGATTGTTTTTATCACTGGAAATTTGCATATCTTGATCCCATCCCCTTTTTCATCCATCTTCCCAACCTCCTTCCCACCTGGCAACCATCAGACTCATAGATAAAGAGAACAAACCACTGATCTTTTTTTACTGTCTCCACAGTTTTGCCTTTTCCAGAATGGGATATATTTTGAATCATATTATACATAGCCTTTCCAGATTGGCTTCTTGCACTTAGTAATATATACTAAATATCTTCCATATCCTTTCACAGCTTCATAGCTCATTTCTTCTTAGAACTGCATAATATTCCATTGCCTGGATGTACAACAGTTTACTAATCCATTTATCTACCTGGTTGCTTCTAAGTTTTGGCAATTACAAATAAAGCTGCTGTAAGTATTCACAAGCAGGTTTTTGTGTGGACATAAGTTTTCAACTCCTTTATACAAATACCAAGGAGTGCCATTTCTGGACTATGATAACACTATATTTTATAAGAAGCCAATAAACCATCTTCCAAAATGGCTGTACCATTTTGCATTCCTACTTGCATTGAATGGGAATTCCTGTTGCTCCACATCTTTGCTGACATTTAGGGTTAGTATTTTTAATTTTGTCAATTCTGATATGTAGTGGTATCTCACTGTTGTTTTAATTTGCATTTTCCCGATGACCTATGATGTGGAACATCTTTTCATATGCTTATTTGTCATCTTTATATCTTCTTTGGTAAACTGTCTGTTGAGACATTTGACCCATTTTTTAAATTCGGTTGTTCTCTTACTGAGTTTGAAGAGTTCTCTGTATAATTTGGATATAGTCCTTTATTAGATGTGCCTTTTGCAAATATTCTTTTAGTGTGTTTTACCTTTTTATTTTCTTGATGTCTTTCACTGAGCAGAAATTTTTAATTTTAAGAAAGTCCAGCTCATAAATTGTGACTTTGGTGTTGTATTTAAAAAGTCATCACCAAACTCAAAGTCATCTAGATTTCCTCTTATCTTCTAAGAGTTTTATCATTTTATGTTTTATATTTAGATTCCATTTTGAGTTTATATTTTGTGAAGACTGTAAGTTCTGTGTCTAGATTCATGCTTTTTGTTTTTTTGTTTTTTCTGAAGCTGGAAACGGGGAGAGACAGTCTGACAGGCTCCCGCATGCGCCCCACCGGGATCCACCCGGCACGCCCACCAGGGGCGATGCTCTGCCCCTCCGGGGCGTCGCTCTGCCCCGACCAGAGCCACTCCAGCGCCTGGGGCAGCGGCCAAGGAGCCATCCCCAGTGCCCGGGCCATCTTTGCTCCAATGGAGCCTTGGCTGCGGGAGGGGAAGAGAGAGACAGAGAGGAAGGAGGGGGGAGTGGAGAAGCAAATGGGCACCTCTCCTATGTGCCCTGGCCGGGAATCGAACCCGGTTCTCCCGCACGCCAGGCCGACGCTCTACCGCCGAGCCAACTGGCCAGGGCCTGTTTTTTTTTGTTTGTTTGTTTTGTTTTTGCACCTGAATGTCCAATTCTTGTACCATTATTGAAAATCTAAGCACTTTTTGTTAATTTATGAAAACCTTGTAAGTACCATCATAATCCTCACTTTACAGAGAAGGAAAAGGGCAGCAAAGAGGCTTAGTAACTTATCCAAGATCACTAGGAAAGGGTGGATTTTTACTCTGAAGTCCAACTTCATAGACTATACTTTTAACCACTGGGCTAATGCTGGTAATTCTTGCATATAATAATAATGGCTATGTTGCTAATCACTTCTATTTTTTGAGCATTTGCTATATTAAAGGCACTTTGATAGCTGGCCAGGGAAACTAGACATGACATCATTTAGTTTCTAGAGAGAAATAAAATCTTATTATGCATATATTATTTATATTAATATACACTGTTTTATTTTAATATTTTCATACCATTTCACAGATGGAGAAATTGAGGCTTGGGGAGATTTAAGCATCTGCTAGTAAGTGGCAGACTCATTCTTTAAACTGAGGTCTGACTCTATAACCCGTGGGCTCAACTGTCAGCTTATATCTACTTAGCCTTTAGAAATTTGATTTTGCCAGTGGTTTCTGCTGCATCCTGCATGTCTTTCCTAGTACTAGCAGAATCCTTTGGGAATAAAGTACCTCTTGGAAGCCCAAAGATGGGATCAAAACCTAATAACTTTTAAAATTGTGCAATTTCAGAACTTCTAGTATAGTGTACACCTCATTCCAGATTACATTTATTACTCTGATGACTTGTTCCAAATCCAGGGCATACAGAAGTAGTCTATTTCATAAAATAGGGGATAGCTGGATGAGCCTTTTGGTTTTCTAATGGGGAAGCAGAGGATGCCAGCAATAACTTCTCATGTTTCCATTAAGATACATTATCGGTACCTGCATTCTTAGAGATGAATCCATAACTCTATAGAAAATTAATCATTTTCACCATCCCAGAAGTCAAAAGTTTCCAAGTAGGAAAGTAAATTGACTTGCATGTGATTTTCTTATTTCATTGATGACAAGGAGCCTTTTACTATATGAGGTTTTTTGAATATATCTCAGAGGCAAATGTATCCTTCACTTTAAATAACATGAAGCATTTGGGGATTAGTTCTTATCTGTTAAATTAGTAGTTCATGGAGCTCCAGTTCAGTAGAAGTTGGTCATAAATTCTGAATAGAATGAAAGTTCTTTTCCTTGATCAAAAAAACCCTTCTCTGCTGCGACTGAATTTTAACCAAAGTTTGAAGCTTATTCAGTGGTTTAATTAGGTGAGCCTCATTTTATTTTAAGAAGATGTCTCTATGGAATTAAGTGAATGTTTTTTAACTGAGGTATGATACAGACAAGTTATCATCTCACATCAGAGATTGCTGATTCAGTTCTTAGACCTGAAATGAAGAAGTACTTTTCAAGAGCACTTCTCACATGGTAAAAAATGAACTTTTTAGACAAGTGCTTCCGTTTATATTAACATTTCACCTTTTAGAACTTAAAAGAAATGTTGAATGTGAAATTCTCTGTTAAAGACTTCCTGTAATAAATACTCGCCTCAACATTTTCAGTGGAGAATTTATTTCAGTTAAAACTTGCAAAGCCCAAACATGTGATTCCAACATACAAAACCAATGATATGGAAGAACTAAACAGTGAAAAATTAACAGTAAACTGAATATGAATTACAATTGAAAATAGTCTGAGTTCATACAAGTTTATTTATTTCTTTTTGGTGTATGTTTTTTTTTTTTTTTTTTTTTTTTTTTACAGAGACAGAGAAAGAGTCAGACAGACAGGAACGGAAAGATTACAAAAAAAACCGTGGGCTTTGAGCAGACCGAGCAACCCCTTGCTTGAGTCAGCAACCTTGGGCTCAAGCTGGTGAGCTTTTGCTCAAACCAGATGAGCCTGCGCTCAAGCTGGTGACCTCGGGGTCTCGAACCTGGGTCTTCCGCATCCTACTCTGACGTTCTATCCACTGCGCCACCGCCTGGTCAGGCTCGGTGTATGCTACTTTTAACATACACTTAGCTTACTGTCAATCACAGCTCCTCAGGTTTTTAAATGATTATACCTGCTGCTGCTAAGTCACATCTTCCTGTATTTGTTTGTTTCTTACATTTATCCTTAGCTAATTTTTTATTGGTACATTTTTGATTCATTTTAGAGTTGATGCTAATCTTTTTAAATTTTGATTTTGTCAATAGTGTCATCTTCGAATTTTATAGCTATAATTCCTTTCATGTCATTGACCATTAACAATGATGCCAACAAGAACTATTAACTGGAGAGCACCAAAGACAGAGTCATTATCTAGGTAAAGCAGTTGGATTGATTGTTACCATGTATATATATGTACATGAACTCAACTTGAGTATTAACTTATTCTTTTATAATTCACAAAAGACTAATTCATATACCAGAATGCCAAGGAATTGACTACTAACAAGATTTAACTGCTACAACTAGTGCTATCATCATGTCCACCAGCTGAAATTCTCCTTCCTGTTATCAAAATACCTGGAACTTCAACTCAATAATCAGAAAGTTGCTAAGAATGACATCAGCATCATGGTAGAATGAGATTTATTGGTTTCTCCCCTTAAAGTTACAACAGAATGACCAACTATAATTCAACAAAGGATTCCCTGCTCAACACACAAACTTGTCTGAGAGATTCCTGCATAGAGACATCTGAAGGGCATATCAGAATGAGCATGAGAGGCAGGATAAGGGCGAGGTGAGGGAAGGACAGAAACAGAGCCACAAACACAGTGCAGCCCCAGCTGATGCCATAGTTGGTGGAAGTGTCGGGCTGCAGCCCACACTTAGCCGCCTGGAAGGCTAATGTGGCAGAGACAGCATTCCAGCCTGAATGTCCTGTGCCCATTGTGGTTGAACCAAGTGATATAGCAAAGGTGTGGAACAGATGTGTGGCAGCTGTGGCCTAGCAGCCTCCGTTACAAGGAGAAAAGAGAGCTGTGGATGTGGGAACCACCTTCCCTCTCCAACACAGTAGAATTGGGTAGAAGCAGTTGGGACACATCAAATAATGCAGCATGGCTGGCTACCTGCTTACAAGAAGGCAGTGCCAGGAGCTCACAGGTCTAGAGCCCCACTGCCTGCCACTTCCCACTATGGGGGTGGCACCCTGAGACGAGGAACCCAGTCACAGAGGGGACACCCAGCTTCTCAGGAATAAGGGGCATTTCTCATGCTCAGGGGACATTGTTCTACTAAGATCCTGGAAGTCCCAATAGTGAAAGTAAGAGAAAACAAAAATATGAGCTATAGTTCCATCTACTGGAAAAACAAAAAAAAATGCCTTTACTTATTAACCTGTTAAATTGTTAAGAGTAAATAAATAACTGAGAGAGAGAGAGAGAGAGAGAGAGAGAGAGAGAGAGAGAGTTCAATACCCCAATGCCCAGGCAGAAAAACAATTCATACATGCTATGAATAACCAAGATAACAAGGCAGCTCATAAAGAAAGTGAAAAGTCTTCAGAAGCCAAAGTCAAACACATGAAGAACTTTCATCTAAATGATAGCAAATCCAAGATTACAGTTTTGAAAAAAAAATTGAAAAGATAATAGAAAACTCACAAAGGCAATTCAATGAGCCCAGGAACAAAATCTGTGAACAAAATGAGTACTTTACCAAAGAGACTGAAACTATAAGAAAGAACCAAACTGAAATTCTGGAGCTGAAGAACTCAAATGAGATAAAATAAATAAATTAGAGAACATGGAAAATAGAGCAGATCAGATGGGAGAGACAATTAGTGATCTTGAAGATAAAAATCTAGAAATGACTCAGGTAGAAGAAGAGAGAGAACTAAGAGGCTTTAAAAAAAGAAAGCACACTATGAGAACTAGTTGACTCCATTAGGAAGAACAATATAAGGGTAATGGGTATACCAGAAGAAAAAGAGAGGGAGAAAGGAACAGAGAATCCCCTGGCTGGTTTGCTCAGTGATAGGGCATCGGCATGACATGTGGATGTCTCAGGTTTGATTCTTGGTCAGGGCACACAGGAGAAGTGAGCAGCTGCTTCTCCATCCCTCCTCTTCCCCTTTCTCTCATGTTCTCTCTCTCTCTCTCTCTCTCTCTTTCTCTCTCTCTCTCTCTCTCCTCCTCCTCTTCTTCCTCCTCCTTCTCCTCCCACAGCCATGGCTCCATTGGTTCCAGTGAGTTGGCCCCCAGCACTGAGGATGGTTCCCTGCCCTCCACCTCAGGCACTAAAATCAGCTCAGTTGCTGAGCAACAGAACAATGCCCCAGATGGGTAGAGCATCGCCTCATAGGGGGGTTGCCAGGTGGATCCCAGTTGGGGCACATGTGGGAGTCTGTTATTTTGCCTCCCCTCCTCTCACGGAATTAAAAAAAAAAAGAAGTTAATGACAAAGAAAGAATTTTCAAGGTAGCCAGGGCAAAGACTAACCTATAAAGGAAACCCCACTAGATTATCATAGGATTTTTCAGCAGAAACCTCACAAGCTAGAAGAAAGTAAAATAAAATTCAAAATATTGAAAAGGAGAAATCACCAGTCAAGAATAATATATCAAGCAAAGTTATCCTTTAGATATTAAGGAGAAATAAAGGCTTTTCCATACAAACAAAAGCTAAGAGAATTCGGCATCATAAAACCTGCATTACAATAAATGTTGAAAGGGATTCTTCTCCGTGAAACAAAAAGATAAAAGGATACAAAACTGTGAGATGACAGACAGAAAGCAGGAAATTGAAATTTTATTTCAGAATAAGGTATTAAAAACACCTAATTATAACACCTAATTTTAAAGAGGGAAAAGACCTTTTAAAAAATATAACTTCTGGCCCTGCCGGTTGGCTCAGCGGTAGAGCGTCGGCCTAGCGTGCGGAGGACCCAGGTTCGATTCCCGGCCAGGGCACACAGGAGAAGCGCCCATTTGCTTCTCCACCCCTCCGCCGCGCCTTCCTCTCTGTCTCTCTCTTCCCCTCCTGCAGCCAAGGCCCCATTGGAGCAAAGATGGCCTGGGCGCTGGGGATGGCTCTGTGGCCTCTGCCTCAGGCGCTAGAGTGGCTCTGGTCGCAACATGGCGACACCCAGGATGGGCAGAGCATCGCCCCCTGGTGGGCAGAGTGTCGCCCCTGGTGGGCGTGCCGGGTGGATCCCGGTCGGGCGCATGCGGGAGTCTGTCTGACTGTCTCTCCCTGTTTCCAGCTTCAGAAAAATGCAAAAAAAAAAAAAAAAAAAAAAAAAAAATATATATATATATATATATATATATATATATATATATATATATATATATATATAACTTCTGCAAATTTGGAAATGTACACACAGTATAAAAAGGGATAATTTGTGACAACAAAAACATAAACAGGGCAGGGAAAAGGACTGATCTTGCACAGATGAAGGAAGATAAATTACATCAGAAGAAAAAGGACTACTGTATGTATAAAACCTTATTTTTTAAAATATAAACCCAATGGTAACCACAAAACAAAAACCTAGAACTGAAATATGTAACATAAAAAAAGAAAAAGGACACAGAGAAAAAAATATAGAAAATCACCAAACTAAAATAACAGAAACACAGGGAAAAAAAAACAGTGGCGACCAGAATATAAAAGTTACAATGGTTACAGGAAATCTTTATACATCAATAATTGCCCTAAATATAAATAGATTTATCTTACCAATCAAATGGTAAAGAACAGAGGGATGAATTAAAAAATAAGACCTTGCCCTGGCCAGTTGGCTCAGCAGTAGTGCATCATGGTACAGCATGGTGTGTGGAAGTCCCGGGTTCAATTTCTGGTCAGGGCATGCAGGAGAAGTGACCATCTGCTTCTCCACCCCTCCCCCTTCTCTCTCTTTCCATCCCTCCTGCAACCATGGCTCATTTGAACAGATTGGCCCAGGGTGCTGATGGCACCATGGCCTCACCTCAGGAGCTAAAAATAGCTTGGTTGCCAAGCAACAGAGCAATGGCCCCAGATGGGCAGAGCATTACCCTATAGGGGGCTTGCCAGATGGATCCTAGTCAGGGTTCATGAGGAAGTCTGTCTTTCTGCCTCCCCGCCTCTCACTTAATAATAATAATAATAATAATAATAATAATGATGATAAAAATATAAGATCCAACTATATATCGCCTTCAGGAGACCCATCCCATGTACAAAGAAAAAGGCTCAAAGTGAAGTGGAGGAAGATGATATTCCAAGAAAATGGCATCCAGAGAAAAGTGAGTGTAACCATTTGTATATCAGAAAAAATAGATTTCCAGGTAAAAAGGTAACAAGAGGCAAAGATGGACATTTCATAATGGAAGAGGGGACAATACATCAATAAGACGTAATACTTATTACTATATATGCACCCAAACAAGGCACACCAAAATATATAGAAAGCAATTACTATAGACCTAAAGGGAGAAACTGAAAAAGAAACCAGACAGTTGTAGTAGAGGTTCTGAATACCCCACTGACAACAATAGATAGATCATCCAAACAGAAAGTCAATAAGGAAATATCGGCCTTAAACGACACATTAGACAAAACGGACCCAATTGATATTTATAGAGCTTTCGGTGCCAAAATGACAGAATTTATATTCTTCTCAAGGGCACATGGAACACTTTCAAGGCTAGACTATATATATATATATATGAGGCACAAAACTATTCTCAATAAATTTAAGACTGAAACTATACCAAGCATATTTTCCAACCACAAGGAACAGAACAGTTATCTAATCTTTGTTGGAAAATAGAAAATAATGTTTCTTAACAGTCACTGGGAGTCAGCTGAGAGGATGGATGATGAGTTTTTCAGAACAAATCTTAAACCAATTACACCTCATGAGGAAATTGCTTATGTAATTATCAGGAGGACTAATTTCTTCCCAGAGGCAGATTTGGAATAATATTACAAAATAGGGTCTGTACAGCCTGACTAGGCGGTGGCACAGTGAATAGAGCGTCGGACTGGGATGCCGAAGACCCAGGTTCGAGACCCCGAGGTCGCCAGCTTGAGCGCAGATCATTTGGTTTGAGTAAAAGTTCACCAGCTTGGACCCAACGTCGCTGGCTCGAGCAAGGGGTTACTCGGTCTGCTGAAGGCCCGCAGTCAAGGCACATATGAGAAAGCAATCAATGAACGATTAAGGTGTTGCAATGCTCAACAAAAAACTAATGATTGATGCTTCTCATCTCTCTGTCCCTGTCTATCCTTCTCTCTGACTCTCTCTCTGTCTCTGTAAAAAGAAATAAAAAAGAAGGTCTGTACCATAGCAGAATTTGGGCATTTATTTTTTAAAGAGAGATAATGGGGTCTTGGATATATAAACAACCCTGATTTTTTTAAAAATGTGGTTCAGTGCAGTCTTTTTAATGAATCCATGTATAGCTCCCCATTCTTGGAGATCGCAGGTCTGTAGTCATGAGGATATTGCAGAGAGAAAATCTGTGCCTGTGTGTGCTCCACCCATCTCTATGCAGATTCAAGATCAGGAAAACTGTGTCCTGGAGCACTGTGATCATTTACAGCAAGGCAGATGTTGCAGAGCATGTTGAAACAAAACAGGAAGAATGCAAGTGTTAACAACATCACATTTTAAGCCAATAGAGCTAGTTCAAAAAATACGAAGACCTGAAAGACCTGTAAGACGTTATAATTGTGGGGAAATCGATTTCACCTTAGCAAAGCGATACCCCAGCAATATGTCCTGAATAGAAGAGGTGATTAATGAGAAGAGTTTTTAATATAACTGGGTTACTCTTTATTTATTTAAAAAATTTTTTTTATAGAGGGGCAGAGAGGGAGAGAAAGAGACAGGAACATCTGTTCCTGTATGTGCCCTGACTGGGGACCGAACTGGCCACCTCTGTGCTTCCTGATGACACTCCAACCAATGGAGCTATCTGGCCAGGGCACAAATGGGTTTTGATGCATGACTCTGATTTGTTTTGGAAGATCCTTTCTGAAAAAAAAAATTGTTATTTTAAATATATATATAATGCTGTTTAAATCATTTTTAACTCCCAATTTTATGTGAGACCTTGATTTCTGCTAAGCTAGAGTTTGACAAAAGTAAGACTTTTCAGAAAAGTAGACCCCCAGAGATTGAGAAAAGATTACTATATGAATTCACTTCAGGCAGGTATCATGCTTAATTTGTGTGTGCTCACTAAGCAGTCGGAAATCTTTTGTCGGGTAAACTTATTAGATAAAGGAGAAAATGTCTTCTGAAGTTCTTTTTATTCTATTCGGGGTTAACCAGTATATGATACTGTGCTGAGTCACCAGCCTTTGATGAATAAATGAATGAGTGAATGAGTGAATTACCTATTGATCACCATCTGAGAGCTGATGTTGTTGAGGTCCCAAAGTGGCTTCATTCCCATCACCCGTTCATCTTCTCTTTAGCAAACCACTCAATATATTCTTTGCTTATTTAAATGGAACCTTCCTATCCCTGTTTGGGGCGCCATATCATTTCACATTTCCTTTTCTCTTTTTAACATCTAACTTTAAAATATTTTACTTTTTCAAGAGACTTTACTACTCCATTTTTTTCTATTTTTTTAATGGCTAGAAAGACTATATCGATGGAAAAGTGAGATGACATGATTAGAATCGTTTTATGATTTTTTATAGCTTTCTACAACTTGTATGCATTGCTTTTTATATAAAAATTGCAAATATCTTACCCCAGAAGTTTACTTAGTTTCTTCTCAAATCCTGAGTTTCCTCATACTCAGAGAAGAATACTTACATAATCTCCAAACCCTATGCCCACACTTGATATACTAATCCTAGACCACTTTAGATATACTAAAAGAATTGTAGAGCTTTAGAAGGAATTCAAACAGCCAGAACAAGATTGGATGAGATGTTATGATTTTATAACATTCATTACACAGCCTACATTTTAAAAAGCCACACAATTGAGGTGCAAAATCCTAGGGCGAGGAAAATAAATAAAACGCCAGTCCTGTCCCCATGGAGCTTTTATGGACGCGAGTACACTTACTGTCTACAATACTTACAGCGAGTGCTAGGTAAGTGCAATTCCTGACATGCTTTGGAGTCAAGAGGATGGTGTGACTCATTTCACCTTCCAAAAGCATCAGAGCAGACTTTTAAAAATAGGCAACTGACTCCTCTTAACCTGAACCTTGCAGGGTTGAGAGTTATTGGGTAGACAGGGAGGGGTGCCATTCAGGTCAGGGAAAGGGGACCTGCACAGACATGCAGCCAGCAGCACGGACAGCTGTGGTCGTCATGTGGTCCGTTTTGTTGCGGTGGCCTCCACGATTTCTGGCTTCCCTTGGATTGCTAATACTGCCAGGAAGTGACTTTCTCAGACGAACTGTCAATTGTCAGAATGACTGAGACCCAGCTTCCTGTTTGTACCACTGTTCTCAAGCCATTAGAATCCCCCTGATGAGATATATATTGTATTTTTGTAATAATGTATATATTGTAATTTTATATTGTATATATATCTCATATATATATGATTGTGAAGTGAGGCAGACAGTGCTTTAAGTAGAGATTCTGGAGGCAGACTACCTGGCTTCACATGTCCAGCCCCACCATCTAGTACATGTCCAAATGTGGCAGATTACCTACCTTCTCTTTGCTTCAGTTTCCTCATCTGTACAATGGGGGAAGTATAGTAACCATGTAGTTCAGAGGGTGCTTGAGAACAGTGCAAAGTGCAGTGCTATGAAGATCACTGCGGCTGTACTTCTAAGCCACCCCTCCAACAGAATTTATGTCAGTCACTTGTCTCTTAGGGGGTGCCAGCCCAAGAGTGGAAGGAAATACTGTTACTTACTGGATTCTTAAAACCTCACTCACTGAAAGGGCTGCCATGTGGGGTAGAAATGATCTAATAGTTTGGTTTCCTAATTAGATGTTTTTCTTCTTGGAAGATGACAGGTTAACTCAGTGGTAGTCAACCTGGTCCCTACCGCCCACTAGTGGGCATTCCAGCTTTCATGGTGGGCAGTAGTGGAGCAACCAAAGTATAAATAAAAAGATGGATTTAACTATAGTAAGTTGTTTTATAAAGATTTATTCTGCCAAACTTAGCGAAAATCTGACATAAAGTACTTGGTAAGTAATTATTATTATATGCTTTAACTTATTGTAACTCTGCTTTATAAATTTTATAAAGTGATGTTACTTCCCTACTTTATAAATCACCATTACTGTGGAACCGGTGGGCGGTTAGAAAATTTTACTACTAACAAAGATACAAAAGTGGGCGGTAGGTATAAAAAGGTTGACTACCTCTGGGTTAACTGATAGACTATTGTCACTGGCTTGAGAGTTGTATTACTTATTGCAAATTAACAAGGGGCTCTGTTAGTTCATCTAATCAGAAAGAAAACCTGTGGCTCATGCCCCTGGAATCTGTTTGAAGGTTAAATATAGATTTCCTCTAGTACAGTGAGTGTCTCTCGCTCTCTTCATAAAGCTTGTTAAGTGTGAGCCTTTCTTCCAATGCCAGCATTATAAATAGGCTCTATCATATATTTTAAAAACTTCACTAGAATGGGAGCGTTTCCACTTAAATAAAAAAGCTAAATGCGAAAGGTATTCTTCCAGGAGTTATTTTAATTATTAAGCACCTCTCAGTAGATATTTAAGATTCTTGGACTATGGAATCAAATTTTGTCTTGCTAAATAACTACTTGAGATTATGAAATACAGTAGAAGTAATTTATTATATTATACTAATTAAGAGACACAATAGTGACATGTTTAATAGTAATATGAATCAAATGATATTATTAAGTATGGGGTGAATATATAAAATAATACTATCTATGACTAAAATTTATCTTGATTCACTTTCTAAAAATAACTCAATATATTTCATATCTCTGATACTTTTATTACAATTCTCTATGAATATCATCTATCCTTGGTAGGACATTAATTAAGCATAAATTATACTATATCAAGGCAGGAAATAATAATGTGTTAACATATCTGAAAGTAGATGATAAAAATTAATCTAACCAAGATGCCAATCATAAAATTAAATTATGGGGATTGAAGAAAAATGTGAATGTCGAATAAAAAAGAGGAATTGCATTCTACATTTAAGACAGGTGAATGGGGAGAGTTGAGTTCCAGATAAAGAAAGATTTCCATTCCAAACTAAAATTAGACTGATCTTCAGACCAACAAATCTTGATTTCAATTCTTTTTTACCCTGAGCTGCAGCTAATATGTCTCCAGTTCATGATGAATACCGTCGAGAATGACAATGGAAGATGAGTTGAATCATCAGGAAGCTCCTCTTGGAATGGAATGCCATTCGTATGAAGAGAAAGAAGACAAATTAAGTTATTGTGAATCAGACCTTCTCTCCCTTGATATTTTCAAATGGTTCGTATTTGACTATGAAGTTGGTCTACGGCCATACCACCCTGAACGCGCCCGATCTCGTCTGATCTCGGAAGCTAAGCAGGGTCAGGCCTGGTTAGTACTTGGATGGGAGACTATGAAGTTGATCTGATATAGACTCTTCTCCATGTGACTCCTGACCACACACCTGTTTGCAGGTGCCCTGCCTTCTGGGCTGTTGGGTCTCGCTCATCTCTGTATTCCCGCACCGGCCAAGGTGCCTCACACATTGCGGGGGGGGGGGGGCAGTAAATGTCCATTGAATTAAGAACTGATTAAATGATAAAGGCATTTAAAGACAGGGCCCATGGGTTTAGTCCATAGAGTGCCCTCCTTCCCTTCCTTTTGTCTAAACAAGTATTTAGATTTTTTATCATTATGGGGAATGGAGATAAATAGATTAACTCCTACCTTTATGTTTATGTTTCCTCTAACAATAATTATATAAATATATACATGTATATTTAAAAAAAATTTTTTTTGGTGTGTGTGTGTGTGTGACAGAGAGAAGGACAGATAGAGACAGACAGACAGACAGGAAGGGAGAGAGATGAGAAGCATCAATTTTTTGTTGCGGCGCCTTAGATATTCATTGAATGCTTTCTCATATGTGCCTTGACCAGGGGGCTACAGCAGATGGAGTGACCCCTGGCTTAAGCCAGTGACCTTGGGCTCAAGCTGGTGAACCTTGCTCAAACCAGATGAGCTCGCACTCAAGCTGGCGACCTTGGGGTTTCGAACCTGGGTCTTCCACGTCCTATTCTGACACTCTATCCACTGTGCCACTGCCTGGTCAGGCATAAACCCTGCCTTATTCATGTTGTTCGGTTCTTCCCAAAACCTATGATGGAGTGTTATGATTCACTTTAAAAAATGAAGTTTAGGTTTTAGAGCGTTTTTATGTTCTCGGAAAATCAAGCAGGAAGTACAGAGAGTTTCATGTACTCCTGACCCCACAAATGCACAGCCTTCCCCCCTAGCAGTATTCTGTTCCAGCATTGTACATTGTTGTAAGTGATAGACCTACACTGACCCATCATTACAGACACACATATACATACATACACATAGATATATTAACATACTCATCACTAGCTTTACGACTTTGAAAAGCTGTATATGTTTTGTGTTTCTAGTTATAAAATGCAAGTAATCTCTCTTCTTCAGGGCACTTCCCTTGGTCTCAGGGACTCTAAAATCCCCCTATGTGCAAGGTCTGTTGTGAGAGTTTTCTAGAATAACCCAAGGAGCTGGGTGGGGAGCGACTGCACTAGAATACTCCGGGGACAGTGGTCCAGAACTGGGGACACAGGTTCCCAAGGAACACTATTGAAACCCAGAACAGCTGACTCCACCCAAAAGAGAAAAATAAAAGGAAGATTGACCTTCTCTTCCATAAAAGGAACAAAGTGAAAAAGAAAAAAGAAAAAGAAAATAATTAAATCACCAAAATAGTGTTATGACCCTCATTTTATGAGGGCAACTAAGGCTTAGAGCAGGACCTGGCTCCAAGTCATAAATTTATGAAATGTCTAGATCAACCCAAAATCTGAAGATTCTCTGCTAAATTTCCCTCCCCCCAATATTAGTCCTTTGAGTCCCACCTTCATGTGTGTGTCTGTATATCTTTTAAAGTATGATAGTTTAGTTTTGTCCTAACAGCAGTATCAAGGAAATCATGGTTGTGATGTTATATTTTCTCCAAAACCAGTTTGAATGCATTCTGCCTACAATTCCCTCCGAAAGGCTGGCTCTCTGTGATGTACAGCCACCAACACTTTGCTTGAAAGGCCAACACAACAATGGTCTGAAGGCAAGACTGTGAAGACTTTAGGGTTTGTCATGGGGGGAGGGACTAGTGACAAAGGGAGTCTTGACCTCAAGTACTTTACCGATAGCATTGGATTTCTGGGCTTGTCCTATTTCTGTATCCCTGTTATCAAAGAGCATTGTAACTTACTTCTTATTCATCACTTATAGAAAATATCACTCATGAAAATTATTATTTTTTGAGGTATCCCAAGACTTTTACTTATTTACTTTAAAATTATATTTCGACCTTTAAATTGAATTTATTGGGGTAACATTGAGTAATAAAATTACATAGGTTTCAGGTGTTCAATTCTATAACACATCATCTGCATATTGTATTGTGTGCTCACCACCCCAAGACAGGTCTCCTTCAATTACCAATGAGTCTTCCTGTACCTTCTTCTACCTTCCCCACCCCCCCTTCCCCTCTGGTAATCAACACACTGCTTTCTGTGTCTATAAGATTTTAGGGTGTTTTTTTTTTCTTAATCCTTTCACCTTTATACCTGGACCCCAATCCCACTTCTCTCTGACAGCTGTCAGTAGCCTATTCTTTGTATCTATGAGTCTCTATTTTTTTTATTTTATTTTGTTTATTTTAGATTCCACATATCGGTGAAATCCTATGGTACTTGTCTTGGCTTATTTCACTTATTTTTAATACCACTTATGCTAATGAGAATACCCTCTTGGTACAGATATCAATATTTCAATAAGCATATTTGAAGGACACATTAACCAACTCTTAATCACCTGTTGCAAACACCACTTATTCCACAAATGAAATTTTATTTTTAATACTACTTATGTTAATTAACACATTCTCTGGTGTAGGTATCAATAAGAATACTTTAATACCAAATAATCTACTCTTACAATGTTGATTACTATTAGAAGATTTCAAGTGCTAATTAACTGTCCCTAGGATGTGGGTTAAAGATAATCTGCATCACGCTCCCAAGTTCAAGCCTACACATGTATACACACAGATGAGCACATGGACGCCCCCAACCGCTTTATTGATGCAATTTAAAGTAAATTATCATGTAGATCACAGAACAGCCTCAGAAAATAGGAACAACTAGGATTTTCATTCCAGTATTACTTAAATAATAAATTGTATTTAAATGTTTACTGAATGTCCTGGTTTAAAAAAAAAATCTTGATACATTTTTGGATTTCTCAATCGCTGTCCTTTGAGATCTTTGGCTAAAGAAGTCTTTGTTGTAGGAGACTGTCTTGGGCCGTACAGCGTGTTTAGCAGCACCCTTGCTTGGCCTCTACTCATTAGATGTCCATGGCACTCCATTTCCCCTGGCTGTGCCAATCAAAACTGTCTCTAGACATGGCAAAATGTCCACGGGGGGTGAAACTGCACTTAGCTGAGAACCACGGGACTGCAGGGTGAAATTCAGTATTTCCCCATGTATAAGACGCTCCATGTATAAGACACACCTTTTGGGGCCCGAAATTTGAAAAAAAAAGTGCATTACATAAAGTTATTGAAGTCAAGTTTTATTCATCATAAAATTCATATAACTCCTCATCACTGTCTAAACTCCCATCCATTATTAGCTTGTCCTCATCCGCGTCTGATGATGAATCACTGTCTTCATATATTGCCTCGTCCTCAGTTCCATCTATGGCTTTTGAAACGCCACAACTGCTGTATAAGATGTACCTGTTTGTAGACTCCAAAATTTTCAAAAAATGCTGCATCTTATACATGGGGAAATATGGTACTATACTATGAAGCAGTTGAAAATATGTTATAAAGAATTTTATTTATTTATTTAAAAATTTATTTATTTTATTTATTCATTTTAGAGAGGAGAGAGAGAGAGGAGAGACAGAGAGAGAGAAGGGAGGAGGAGCTGGAAGCATCAACTCCCATATGTGCCTTGACCAGGCAAGTCCAGGGTTTCGAACTGGCGACCTCAGCATTTCCAGGTCGACGCTTTATCCACTGTGCCACCACAAGTCAGGCTGTTATAAAGAATTTTAATGACCTAGAAAAAAAATGATTATAATATTGTTAATGAAAAAAATCAAGATACGAGATAAAAAGTAAGTATGACCCTGATTTATGAGATATAAAAATGGCTATCTGCATTGAAGTATAACAGTTAACATTTTTTGGGTGCTTACTCTGTACCAAACATTAAGCTTTCACATGTTTTATCTAATTCTCAGACTAAGCTTAGGAGGTTGGTACTACTGTTACCCTCATCTGAAAAATAAGGCAACTGAAACTCAGAGAGGTTAAGAAATTTTCAAACATAATACCATAATATTAATAGCAGTCATGTCTGAGTAGTAAAATTTCATTGGTATTATATTTCCCAAGCTTTCCTCAATAAATATTTACTCCTTTTAATCAGACAACCTAAAAAAAAAAGACATCAGAGAACTATAAACTTTTCCTTTAGAGAACAAAATGTATTTTTGAGTGCTTTCTGTTTTCATCCTATTCCTATATTGTTAGCCTTGTTCCGAAACCGTTTTTAGAATTATTTAAAACCTATGATGAATCGTCCTCATTATTCCAGCTCATTAATGTGTCAACCTAGAGCTTTGAATCACGGAATTAAAACCTTAATGAACTCTTTCCAGAGAAATAAGGTACCTAGTACCTTGAAACACTTTTTTTTGTTAACTTGGAATTAGGTAGAAATCTCAAAAATCCTTGTTGAAGACACTGAAAATAGATCAGCCATTTCCCCCTCCCTTGAGAAGCATGTAACCAGGCAGAACAGGTGAAAACAGCATTATTACTGTTCTTTGAGGACGGAGCTTCCCTGAGGTGTGGAGGCTGAGTTTTCTGCACGTCATGATCAGGACATGGAGGAAAGTAAGACATCATCTCTGACCACTGGGTGCTATTTTTATGTTGCTTCTTGCCTGTTGGAGGATTATTCGAAGTGGCAAACGTAGTTGTTTCCTGATAACTAATTAGGGCATTCTCTGTATACTGCTTATCTGTGTTATTCTCCTGGGAATCTATGTTATCCCTCCTGGCAGACGGAAGTCCTCGTGATTGGCCTTGGCTTACTCTTCCAACCTAGACTTTTCTTGGCAATCCCGCCATGTTCCTGACCCTCCTTCAGTCTGCATTAGTGGCCCTCTCTCTTCATATTTTTCCAAGAGCCCAGCCTAACTAGCATCAGAGATTTATCACAGTGTCATCAGTGGAAACTTGTCAAACGTTGTAAGCTACTTCTTACTGGAAGTAGTTGGGTTTCAGTGATGAACAGGTATCACTGTTGAGTAGTAAACATCACCAAAGCTCACAATCTTTTTGTATATTTGTTTCGATAAAAATTACCATGTGATGTTTGATTCTAAGCTTCAATGTCAAGTTCCAAATTATGGAACAGTTATTTGTAAATTCCAGTCCCTGAACCTGCTCACCAAGACATTTCTCAAAATATACATTAAACAAACACAGATTTCATACAACCAGTACTCTCACTACCTTTTCTTTGGAGTAAGTCACTAAGAAACCCAAGTTAGGTATGCAACTTTAACCATAGGTACTTTCAAACAGAGAACGTTATAGCACATTTGAGCAACCACAGAGTCAGTGAGTTCTTCTCGAGTCAGTTTCTGCCTCTAAAACGTTTATCAGCAGCTAAAAAAGTAATGTGGGGTCTGCAACTGGGAGGCTCAGACCATCTTTGCCCACCACCTGTTCCTTCTCTCCTACCTCCCCTCCCTTTTTCTGGCTAGATAGGAGAAATTTGGAGCTGTCTTGGTGTATGTGATGGGAGAGGGAAGATGACTGGGAGAGTGAGGAAGGAGAATTAGCTCAGAATACTCAAGGTATTAAAATGTATCTTCTATAGGAACAAACAAACAAAAAGATCAACTCAAAATGCTCCTCAAATGTGTGTGCTATTCATGCTTGAAATATCTGCTAAAAGATGTGAGGTGAAAAATTAGCAAAGCGAACAACTGTTCAATCTACAGTCAATCAGTATGTATTCACTAATGCATTTTTGCTAATAAATAACTGAAAAACATCAATCAATAGTCATGTTATTGTATCAGCACTCGCAATGTTAGTTTATCTAATAACTATTCTGTATATGCATATCTTACCCTTCGCAAATACCTACTGAATGGTACTGCTGGTGCAAGTTAGGTAGTCAATAAATTACAGATATTATTTCAAAGTTTTTGGAGAAGAGAGTATTAAGAGTGTGGTACTATGGAATCCTTAAAATTAATTGTTCATTATCTGTATAATGACTTGGGTTTAGGGGGGAAAAGAACGTCCAAATATTCAGTTCTGTTATCAAACTGCATCAAATGGTAAGTCCTGTTCATCATTACACAACTAACAGGTGGCCAAGCAGGGATTCCAAATAATCTGTCTCCAAAACCAGCTTTTGCTACCTATACCACCAGTGCTGCTGCGAGCTGGTGGAGGAACACAGGGGCTGGAGCAGTGTCATCAGCGGTCAAGACAGCTGAGCAGATTTACTACCATAAAGGGAAAGAGAGATCAGAGAACTCTCTTGGATTTGAAACATGGTCCTGCAGCTTTAAAAGTCAAAAGTCCACAAAAAATTTAAAAAGTAAATGAAATGTGCATTAAAAAGAAAAACTGTCCAGGAATCTAAGAAGAGCAGGTAGCTCCTTAATGTTAGGGAACCTGTTCACCAAATCAATAAAACCCTACAGGTGAAATAGCAGCTGTCCGTAGAACAAGAGAGGCAGGAGGTGAAGAGCACAGCTATGACTCTGATCCTAAAGTCCAGTGTGAGGTGATGAGCAGCTGATTGTGGTGGCAGCCGGCTCTGAGAGGAGCGCCCGGGCTGCAGGGAGAATGAAGTAATGGGCCGGAGCTCTGCAGCAGACCCCGGGGGCAAATTCCAGCTGTCCCCTGCCACAGCTATAACCCAAGGCAAGCTACTTAGCCCAAGCCTCAGTTTTCCTTTCATTAAAATGGACAAAATAGCTTACCGTATGTGTATTACTGAGAGGTTAAATGGTCTATAATCCATGTGGAGAGCCGAGCACAGCGCCTGACACATAAGACAAGTTCGGTAGGTGATAGTAATACTGCTGAAAAAAAAGGGAGGGGGAGCCCCAGGACAGGGAGGGTTTGATCCATATGATGGGGATCAGGGTAGTACCATTCAGAAAAACTGAAAACCCAGAAAGAGGACTTGGCTGCTTCAGAAAGGAGGTGAGAAACGCAGCTGACAATGACCTAGCATTTGAAATGGTAAAAGCAAGTTTTTAAGGTCGTATGTTCAGGTTGCTGATCAGTTGGCTTGGGGAGAGGTTACTGTTTCTTTTATTTTTCTGGGCAGCAGAGGGCTCCCAGGTACTGGAAAGAAGCATGTGGGTTTCCTCGACTTTCCATACTTTGATCTGTTAACTTTCTCCTTGTTAGCCTCATCGGATGCTATGGTTAAAAGGAGGTTGTGTATTCCTAGAATTGTAAGTGTACAGTTTTCTCTATTAGGTACTTCAAATCCATTGAACATTATAGAGCTGGAGTGTAACTCAGTCTTTAGTTTAACCCTTTGAGTAGTGAGTTTTTTGTTCACGCTTTGAGTGAAGATGGACATGCATGTTTGTACTACTCAAAGGGTTAATATACAGCCATTCTTCTCATGGCATTGATGGACCAGTGGGCTAGACCACAGGAGTAAGACAAAGTGCCTACATCAGGAACTCACAGTTGAAGGGGCTAGCTAACAGAGGAACAGAGTGTAGCATAAAATGGAGTAAGAGCCTGACCAGGAGGTGGCACAGTGGATAGAGCATCGGACTGGGATGCGGAAGGACCTAGGTTCGAGACCCCGAGGTCGCCGACTTGAGTGCAGACTCATCTGGTTTGAGCAAAGCTCACCAGCCTGGACCCAAGGTCGCTGGCTCAAGCAAGGGGTTACTCGGTCTGCTGAAGGCCCACGGTCAAGGCACATATGAGAAAGCAATCAATGAACAACTAAGGTGTTGCAACGCACAATGGAAAAACTAATGATTGATGCTTATCATCTCTCTCCATTCCTGTCTGTCTGTCCCTGTCTATCCCTCTCTCTCACTGTCTCTGTAAAAAATAAATAAATAAATAAATAAATAAATAAATAAAAAATGGAGTAAGAGGTGGAGTTATGGATACAGCAGTGGAAACATACAATGTAGGGATATTTTATTCCTGCCTAGAGAATTCAGGGAAGATTCATCAGGCAAGGTGAGAAGGCTCTCATGCATTCATTGGAAAAAAGCACATGCGCAAAGGCATGGAGGAGCAAAAAGTGTTCCAGGAGCAGCTTATGCATTTCATAGAAAGTAACAAGGAGAGAAAAGTGAAGTCAAAATCCAAGTGAGGACCTTGGCTGGTGGCTCAGGGGATAGAGTGTTGACCCAGCGTATAGACATCCCGGGTTCGATTCCTGGTCAGGGCACACAGGAGAAACGGCCATCTGCTTCTCTCCCCTTACCTTTCCCCCTTCTCCTCCTTTTCTCCTCCCGTAGCCAGTGGCTCGATTGGTTCGAGCATGGGCCCTGGGTGCTGAGGAGAGCTCAGCTGGTCCAAGTGTATCAGCCTCAGCCACTAAAAATAGACCCCAAACAAGGTTGCTGGGTGAATCCTGATTGGGGCTCATGCAGCAGTCTGCCTCACTATCTCCCCTCCTCTCACCTAAAAAAAAGTCCAAGTGAGCAAAGAGCCCAAGTCTATAGGTTTTGAGAACTTTCTCCCTTTACTTCACTGTTCTGCTTTCCTCTTTCCTCTCTAGGGATATAGAGCTGTGGGTCACTCAGTTACTGACTTGGCAATTTCTAGATGCGGTATTTAACCAGTATTATTTTTAGTTCCAGATTCTTTTTCTTCCTCCTTCAAAGAATCACTCCAGGTATTTCTCACTTTTCACCATCTTGGTTCACACTCAGCATTTACCTGTCTTAAGCAAAGGGAGTGTACCTGTAGTCAAAAAAGTTCATAGTTCAACCAAGATGCCAGTTCTCTGTGAAAACCTCAGCATCTAATCACTAAATTAATTTAAAGGAAGACAGGTTTTGTTTTTTTTTTTTTTGCAGTTTTCCAAAGTGAGAGCAAGGGGTGGCAGACAGACAGGCTCCCGCATGCACCCGACCAGGGACCACCCGGCATGCCCACTAAAGGGCAATGCTCTGCCAATCTGGGGCATTGCTCTGCTGCAACTGGAGTCATTCTAGCACCTGAGGCAGAGGCCATGGAGCCATCCTCAGCGCCCGGGCCAACTTTGCTCCAATGGAGCCTTGGCTGCAGGAGGGGAAGAGAGAGATAGAGAGAAGAGAGAGGGGGAAGGGTGGAGAAGCAGATTGGCACTTCTCCTGAGTGCCCTGGCCGGAAATTGAACCCAGGACTTCCATATGCCGGGCTGACAGATGTTGTTTTATTGATGAAGCAGTTTCAGGAATGTATACTATTTCCCAGGATTAGTATTTTTCAGGACTAGGAAATTCTTTTGTTCTCACTGAGTGTAGATTAGAAAGGATGGATGGAATTAACAAGTCATAGGAACAATCAAATTAATGCAAGAAAGGCAAGAGTGACAAGAACATGTCCACACAAACCTCTAGCACTGTGCCTGGAAGATATAAGAATTACTCCAAAATAACTTTTAAATGAATGAATGGATGTTGGTGGTCTGCCTCTCACTTCCATGTACATTAAAATCAGGGTGAATTGGTAGACATGATTTTAGAAGCTAGGCTGTTTCAATAGGCATAGAAATGAATTCTCTACTTGATAGTCCTAGTGTTTGTTTTATTTTTTTATAACAACACACTGTAAGTTGAAGTACCACTTGTTTATTCTTATCTGCATGTCCATCTAAATTATCTGGCTCTTTGTCTCTTGTATGCATCGTCATTTCTCAAGTGTTTTTCTATTCTGTGTCTGCCAGAGGCTGTCAGTGTTGTTACAACTCTGTCTACCTTTTCCTTTATAGAGGGATCCCATAAAAGTAATATTGATGTGTAAATGAGGTGCAAGAGGCAATGCTCTTCATTTCTCCATTCAATAAAAAGGAGGTAAAAGAATGAACAATACAATTCTTCTAGACATTCTTATTCTTGTTCTGATCCACCTGATGTAGGTCAGACAGAAGCAGTCTCATACTAGAAGAAATGGCCTTTTTCGGCTCAGTGTTCTCTCATCTATGAGCACTGCTTTAAGTAACCTTGTTTTTCCTTACTAGCAATTCAATGTGACATTTTCAACAATTCATGTTCATGTTATTTGATTTTAATAAATTTTAATGCTATATTGATGAAAAGAAACATGCATTTCGTTTAAATCTTAAGATCTTTATAATTTGACTTCTCAATCAGGATGGATTTTATAAAGAATAGAAAAACAAGAAAGAAGGTATGTTGTCCTCTCTATTCAGAAGACAATCTTAGATGTTGGGGTCCTGCAACTCCTTTTGAAAGAGGGGCCTTTTGAAAATGTTCTTGTGTAGACAGACATGTGAATGTATTTGGCATTCTCTTGAGAAATCTACTTATATAAATATTGTGGGTGTTTATGTTTGGATTAAACAATGGAACCATTGTATGCTTGACATTAATGTAACTGGAGGTTTCTAATTGCTTCCTGTATTCACCAATAATTCACAAGGGATGAATTTAAGTATATTTTCTGCCAAGCCCACAGCACTGTAGCTGTAGTTTCCAAGTCAGATAATTCTCTCTTATTGTTTACACTGGTGTCCACATCAGAGAGGAGTGAGTCAATGGAAAGGCAATCTTGAGTTCTACCTACTGCCAAGTTTCTGGAGCCTACCTACTGAAAAAATATAAATTTGGGACCCATTTTGATGATTACAAGTTAATGAATAACTGAAATATTTATATTTTATGTCTACAGTGGTACCTTGAGATACGAACAGACCAACATACAAATTTTTTTTTTTTTTTTTTTTTTAAGATACGAGCTGCAACTTGGTCCGTATTTTTGTTCTAGGTCCAAGTGAAATTCCAAGATACAAGCCATGATTCGGGAAGCTGCCGCTAGTTGGGCGTTGGTGCACAGGTCCAGTATCGGCAGTTTGATATACGAGTTGACTGACTTACAAGCTTGGTTACAGAATGAATTAAATTTGTATCTCAAGGTACCACTGTATATATAATGCTTAACTAAGTTCCCAAGAAAAATAAAAATCAATGGAATGTCAAAACAAAAGAAATCTGAGCTTTCAGACTCTATTCTGATGTAGTGCATGGATGAGCCCAGACTCCTGAACAAGCATTCATTATAAGTCACCTCCTGTGCCACTGAGGTAGAACTTTCTAGAGAAATCCCAGGGAGTTAGGGTAGAATGGATTCTGCTTGCCTTCACTTTTTTTCTTCATCTTATTATTTTTTTAATAACACAAGTAATGCAGCATATATTTGCTATTAAAAATTGAAATATTTATATAGACTTAGACAATGAAAAAAGAAAAAAAGAAAAAAATTGAAAGAGATATACAAATGAAAGAATGAAAAACTTCTGCCTTTATTACCTTACCCTCCTACCCCCCAAAAGTAATCACTGCTAATATTTTTTCATTTACTTACCTAGCCTCTTTTTTAAATACACATGCAAACACATTTACCTATGATTTATAAAATAAGAAAAAGACATATAACACAGCTAACTCTTTTTGATAATATCTTATGGACTTCTTACCATGATAGTACATAAACCTACATTTTTTAACACTAGGTCCATGGAATTATAAATATACCATAATTTGCTAGCTATCTCTACTCACTGTATTACTTAGGAAATACTTTTGGCTATTGTTACAAAAGACTCAAAAAACAAAATAGTGCCACAAAAACAAGAGTTGTGTGTTGTTTTTTTTAAATGAGAGAGAGAAAGAGAGACAAGCAGACAGGAAGAGAGAGAGAGAAGCATCAACTCGTAGTTGTTCATTGATTGCTGCTCATATGTGCCTTAACAAGGGAGTTGGGGGGGCTCCAGCCAAGCCAGTGACCCTGCGCTCAAGCCAGCAACCTTGGGCTTCAAGCCAGTGACCTCAGGGTTTCTAGCCTGGGACCTCAGTGTTCTGTGTAGATGCTCTATCCACTGTGCCACCACAGGTCAGGCCAAACAAGAGAGAGATTATCTTTTTGCATAGCAAGAATTGGGCAGGTGTGACAACTCCATGATATTTCCAGGAATAGACTGTTTTTAGTGATCTGATACCAAGTGTGGTCCCCATTCTCAAAGTAACATCATGGTGCCAAAATGGCAGCTGGAGCTCCAACAATCAAGTCTTCTTTTCAGGCAAGAAGAAGTAAAAAGTAAGGAATAAAAATTGTGTGTCAAGAAACTTTTACACAAGTCTACCTAATAATCAGGGTTCCAACAGAAGGAAGACAGGTAGACAGGAGGTTGTATGGGTATCGAGCAATCTCCACCATTACCGACATTACTGATATTTAGATTGTTTACAGTTTTCAGTATAAAAAAGAGTGCTGCAAAAATACTTATAAACATGTTTCTTCCTTTGGTGTTTGCTTGTTATTTTCTGTAAATTCTGTTTTTGACTTGGATTCTGTTAATTAGCTCCCATATGTTATATCCTTTTATTATTTATAATTTCATCTTTACTCTTGGCTCAAAGGAGGAAGTGTCCTACTCTCTTCTAAGACTGACCCACCTTTTCCCCCTTTTTTGAGCTAGGTGGTGAAAACAGAATTCTAGGTTAAGATGTTGATATTTCTACATGAAAGAAAGATAAAGTGAAGGAGTCCTCATTTGGCCATCTTTATTATTTGATTGCTGAGAGCAAAGATTGGGTATAGCTTCTTAATCTCTGACATTCCCTGTGCCTTAGTTTTTCCATCAGTAAAATGTTAATTTTGGTGCTTAATTCATTGGGTTGGTGTAAGGATTGAATGTAAAGCCCTTGGGATGGTAGCTGGCATGAAGTAAGTGCTATGTGTGTTAACAGTTGTTAAATATTGTCTCAACAAAGTAAAATAATGGTTTATGTCCAGGATGATGGGAATGGAGGCATAAAGAGAATGTGAGTGGTATTCTGAGTCCAGAATAGATTTTTGAGGAATTTGAGATGGTCAAGATGGAATGAGTTAAAATGTTGAGAAATTTTGAAAGACATTATTTGTTCATGAACTGAAAAATTAGCATTGCTAAAATGTTCCTACTACCTACAGTAATCTACAGACTCAATGTAATTCTTATCAAAATTCCAACAGCATTTTTATACATAGAAAAATATCCTAAAATTCTTATGGAATGAGAAAAGACCCAAAATAGCCAGAGCAATTTTGAGCAAGAAGAACAAAGCTAGAGGCATACTTTCTGATACCAAAATGTCTTATAAGGCTACAGTAATCAAAACAGTATGATAGTGGTACAAAAACAGACATATAGACCAATGGAACAGAATAGAGAGCCCATAAATGAACATGCATATACTGTCAACTGACTTTTGACAAAGGTGCCAAGAATATATAAGGAAACATAAAATAGTCTCTTAAATGTATATGGTGCTGGTAAAACTGGATATTCACATTCAAGAGAATGAAATTGGAACTTATATTATACCAGACACAAAAATCTACTCCAAATAGATTAAAGATTTAAATGTAAGACCTGAAACTTAAAACTCATAGAAAAAAAATAGGGAATAAACATCTTGACGTTGATCTTAGCAACAATTTCTTGGCTATGACACCAAAGGCATAGGTAACAACAACAACAAAAATAGACAAATTATATCATACTGAAAAGCTTCTGTACATCAAAGAAAACAATGAGCAATAGACAACCTATGGAATGGGAGAAAGTATTTGCAAACTATACATCCAAAAAAAAGGGTTAATTTTCAAAATATATAGAAAATTCCTACGACTCAATAGCGAAACTCCAAATAACCTGATTAAAAAGTGGACAAAAGTACCCTGGCCAGATAGCTCAGTTGGTTAGCAGGGGTAGTCAACGTTTTTATACCTCCCGCCCACTTTTGTATCTCTGTTAGTAGTAAAATTTTCTAACCGCCCACCAGTTCCACAGTAATGGTTTATAAAGTAGGGAAGTAACTTTACTTTATAAAATTTACAAAGCAGAGTTACAGCAAGTTAAAGCATATAATAATAATCACTTACCAAGTACTTTATGTCGGATTTTTGCTAAGTTTGGCAGAATAAATCTTTATAAAACAACTTACTATAGTTAAATCTATCTTTTTATTTATACTTTGGATGCTCCGCTACCGCCCACCATGAAAGCTGGAGCGCCCACTAGTGGGCGGTAGGGACCAGGCTGACTACCACTGGGTTAGAGCATCATCCTGAGGCACAGAGGTTGTCAGTTCCATCCCCTGTCAGGGCACACACAGGAACAGGCCAATGTTCCTGTTTCTGTTTGTCTGTCTCTTTCCCTTCCTCTCTTGCTGAAATCAAGAAGTTTCAAAAAAATTTTTTTAAAATGGACAAAGGAACTGAATGAATATTTCTTAAATAAGACATTAAAATGGCCCATGAATACATGAAAAAGTGCTCAATATCAGTAATCATCAGGAAAATGCAAATCAAAACCACAACGAGCTATTATCTTACAGCAATTAGGATAGCTATTAAAAAACAAAAGCATTGACAAGGATGCAGAGAAAAGGGAACCCTTGTACACTGTTGGTGGGAATGTAAATTGGTACAGACATTATGGAAGACAGTATGGAGGCCCTATAAAAACTAAAAATAGAACTACCATATTATCTAGCAATCCCATTTCTGGGTTTATATCCAAATACATTGAAATCAGGATCTCAAATGGATTTCTTTGTCCCATATCCATTGTAGTATCACTCACTATAGCCAAGAAATGGCAGAAACCTTTATTTCTATCAACAGATGAATGGATACAGAAAATGTGTTACATAGAGAGATATATAATGGAATATATCATATATAGATATATAATGGGAAAGAAACTCAGCCATGAGAAGAAAAGTAAATCCTGCCATTTGTGACAGCATGAATGAACTTCAAGAATATCTTGTTAAGTGAAATAAATCAGTCACAGGACAAATTCTATGATACCAGTGACATTGAGGAGTCTAAAATAGTAAAACATATAAAAAGCAGAAACTCATAAAATGGTGGTTTCCATGGGCTGGAAAGATGGAAAACGGGGAGGCACAGAAGCATGCAATGTGACAGTTGCCTAAGAAAAGTACGTCCTAGAGATCTACTGTGAGCCTGTAGTTAACAAAGCTGTACTGTATACATACATTTGCCAGGAGGGTAGAACTGATGTCAAGTGTTCTTATCACAAATAATAACAACAAATAAAGAAGAAAGGAGGAAACTCTTGGAGGTGATGAATATGTTTATGGATCGATTGTAGTGATGGTTTCCTGAGTGTATACTTGTCTCCAAACTCATCAAATTGTATATGTTAACTATGCACAGTTTTTTTGTATGTCTATCACATCTCAATGAAGTCTTTTATTTTTTTATTTTTTTTTACAGAGACAGAGAGAGAGTCAGAGAGAGGGATAGACAGGGAGAGACAGACAGGAATGGAGAGATGAGAAGCATCAATCATTAGTTTTTCGTTGCGCATTGCGACACCTTAGTTGTTCATTGATTGCTTTCTCATATGTGCCTTGACCGTGGGCCTTCAGCAGACCGAGTAACCCCTTGCTCAAGCCAGCAACCTTGGGTCCAAGCTGGTGAGCTTTTTTGCTCAAACCAGATGAGCCCGCGCTCAAGCTGACAACCTCAGAGTTTCGAACCTGGGTCCTCGGCATCCCAGTCCGATGCTCTATCCACTGCGCCACCGTCTGGTCAGGCAAAGTCTTTATTTTTAAATAAATGAAATGGTTTAAAAAATATTACAAGCTTGAAATAACAAACACTAATTATCTCAGAATTTTTGTGTTCATAAATCTGGTATAGCTGAGTTGGGTCCCCTGCCTTAAGGTCTCCCATGGGGATGCAATCAAGGTGTTGGGTGTGGCTACATTGTCATCTGAAGGCTTGACTGGGGGAGGATTCTCAGTCAAGCTCACTGACACATTTGTGACAAGATTCAGTTCCTCAGGGGCTATTGGAATAGCTGCTAAAGGGTTATAGAGGAAGGGTTACCTCAGAACCAGCTCAAAATAGTCTTATCCTATTTCTAACAAAATAATGAATTGCTTTTCAGAGATAACTGACTAAAACATAACTCATGCAGCTGAAGCACATGCTAAGGGGAGAACTTTGACCTCCAGTTGCACTCAGAACCAAAGTTTCACGCCACACCATGCTATCCCCTCCCCCCAGGTTGGTCAAATAAGTTTGTAAAATATGACTTTTATGTTTGCTCATTTATAGTTTGCATTGGGGGCTGGGCAGCACCAGGTATATGTGTTCTGTGAAACTGCAAATTATCATTCTGCTTGGGAAGGGCCATTGTTTTGCTAATGTTTGCTGGAGGAGAGGTTTTCACTCTAGAAAGTTTTGAGGAGAGAGAAAAAGAAGGAGACAACAAAGAAGCCATGTTTTGCAGGGAGAGCAGAGAGAATGCAGAGTGCTGAAGAAGAAGAAGGCAGTTTGTGCAGAAAGGAGAAGGTGTGCAGATGGGGAACCAGAGCTGAGGGGCTTTGCAAGCTCTGCTGAGACTGGTGGGGCCTTTGATTCTAGGAGGAACCGGAGAAGATTTTCCTGGTTGTGGAACAGAGAATGTGTCTGTGGCTTTGGGAGCCCTGTGTGTGTTTGCTCATTGGCTGGTGCGAGATTTTCATAAAGGAATGGCCCACCATTTTTTGGCTCCACTGTTCCTTTACCATCTGCCCAAATCCAAGGAGAACCTGCATGAGCATGGCCAGGACGGCTGCAAGTACTGGCCCCACACCCCACTACCAACCAGAGGAAAGAGACATAACCAGATCTTGAACACCAGAACGCTTTCAGAAGTGAAGGGCTCATTGTCCGTAGATCTGGTGCTGAAGTTGCTTACCATAAATGGCCAAGTTCCAAGGTCCTCCAATTAAAACTCGCCCGGCTAGAGCCTATGCATATCTGTTCCCTCAATCCTACCCCAAACCCTGGATGGGAGATGGATTCACACCTTCTCCCTGTCTCCTCCTTTAGGCTGCCACTTGAAACAAACTCTTTCCTTGTTGCACACTCAGTGCTGTAGTGGTTAGTGAGTCTTACCATGCACAAGGCACACAAACACGGTTCAATTACTCCACTATTCCTTGTTACACGGCCCCTTCCATCTGGCAACTCACAGCACAGCAGCGGGCTTCCCTCAGAACACATGAGCAAGATGAAATTTACAGTCTTTTCGGAACCTAATCATAGAAATGACATCCTATTCCAGAAGCTGCCAACCTGAAATACTAAAAATGTTTCTGACAACGACCACCATTTCAATTTAAATCTGTGTCATCAGTCACAAAAGAAATGCATTTGTTAACATATTTCTCTGCTTGAGTGTTCTCTGAACAGGGCATTGAACTAAGTATAGCTCAACAAATATATGCTGATTGAATAATATCAATATTTCAATTTCATTGAAAAGAAAGTTCAATCTTAAAAGAAGGTAATCATATTCTCCAGTTATTGCTTCCTGAATACTTAGCTATTCATAGAATAAAAATTGTCATAGAAAATAGTTAACTTGTATATCTTATCTTAAAATATAACTATTTTATTAGAGTGGGTGGCAAAGTTACTGTTTGAACAAATTTGACATTGATTCAATTTCTCAAAACTCTTGTTTACCACTGTACACAAAAGGTCCTGAGCAGCAGGACCTTTTGTGTACAGTGGTAAAATCAACAAAACAACACAGAATAAGTGCTGGCGAGGATGTGGAGAAAAAGGAACCCTCCTGCACTGCTGGTGGGAATGCAGACTGGTGCAGCCTCTGTAGAAAACAGTATGGAGATTCCTCAAAAAATTGAAAATCGAACTGCCTTTTGACCCAGCCATGCCACTTTTAGGAATATACCCCCAAAACACCATAGAACGGTTCCAGAAGGAGAAATGCACCCCCATGTTTATAGCAGCATTGTTCACAATAGCAAAGATCTGGAAACAGCCCAAGTGTCCGTCAGAGGACGAGTGGGTTAAAAAGCTTTGGTACATATATACTATGGAATACTACTCAGCCATAAGAAATGATGACATCGGATCATTTACAATAACATGGATGGATCTTGATAACATTATACGGAGTGAAATAAGTAAATCAGAAAAAACTAAGAACTATATGAATCCATACATAGATGGGACATAAAAATGAGACTCAGAGACATGGACAAGAGTGTAATGGTAACAGGAGGTGGGGTGGAGGGGTGGGGAGGGGGCAAGGAAGGAGAGGGAGGGGGTAGGGGCACAAAGAAAATGAGATAGAAGGTGACAGAAGACAATTTGACTTTGGGTGAGGGGTATGCAGCATAATCAAAAGTCAAAATAATCTGGAGATGTTTTCTCAGAACATATGTACACTGATTTATCAATGTCACTGCATTAAAATTAATAAAAATAAGATAAAAAAAAAAGGTCCTGCAGAAAGTAATATAAGTTTTCTAGTTTCTACACTTTCCTGGTGTCATGTTTTGTTGATCTTAGACAAAGGCTGTAATTGAAATATCTTCAAGATACAGAGCATGGAGACAAGATAAACAGTCAAAACTATCTTAAAAGAAATATATCCTGTTTTGTATTTGGTGTGAAAATGAAGCTGTGATATGCTTTTCAGACTATAAAATGAGTCTAAAATGATTCAGAATCCTACATATGGGCTTTTATATCTTATCTGTCAATAAAAAAGTTACTGTTATCTATATTTCATACATGACTTTTGTAATTCATTTAGATTCATTTCATAAAAGAGCATAGGTACTTGGACAGTTACTAGAAATGTTTTGTACCTTCCCACTAAGTTTTTCTTGTTTGAGGCAAATCAGCCTCTGTACATCTCTTCCCAGATAATTCAGTAAAACTCCATTTTCCAGAACTGTCAGTCCTTTGGATGCTAACATCTGCTCTCTTAGGAAAAGAAAATAAATTGTAAGGAGAATCAGATATCAGAGCTTTCAAAAAAAGCAAACACAAATCTCGGTGGATCACTACGTATGTTTATTTCTCACTCAGACTACACACCAGCCTCCCCCGTGCCATGATTTCTTTGTTCTAGGACGCAAGGTGAGGGGTATCTGCCCTCAGGCACTGCTACAAAACAGAAGGAGGAGGAGTGTAGGAAGGCACCTAAAGATTTCACTAGGAAATCACAAATATCCCTTTTGTGTACAGTTCACTGGCTTAAGCAAATCCTATGGCCAAGCCTGAGGTCAGTGGAGTGGAGCAATGTAATCTTCCCACCAAAAGAGGCAAAAATAATACAGCTCACTGTGCACACTGAGAGGATGTGACTGCAATGATTATACTGGTTCTATAGGATCACTGGCAATTTAAAATAGTCATTCAATTTACTGGAATGGGCATTATCCAGCTTGTTTTCACTTCAGTAGTTAGTTCTACCTTGACTCAGTTTCCTTTGCAATCCTAATACCAATTCTCTTGTATCTCTTAGATACATAACACTGTGATGTTCACTTATGCAATGTTCAGAAACAGGTCCCTAAGGTAGAACCCCAACCACTTCCCTTACATGGGAAGTAGGGGGGCCTACTTGGTTCAGTGCATGCCTGGGTGCTTTAGTTAATCTACTCCACAACCGTGTGAGGAGGAAAGGGTTATTTATTCTCATTTTACTTGTAAACAAATCGACCCAGAGAGCTTACACAAAATCACATGGCCAGCACAATCCCAGGGGTGAAGCTGGGATTTAAACCCAGCACTTTGACCCCAGAGTTCTGGCAAATAAAGCTAGAAAGACAATGACTACATTTTGGACATTCTACAACCCAAAAAGGAAATTTTGCCAACTCTTTGTTAGCAGAAAATGAAACGACCACATTCCCCATAGACTCTCAAATGGCTCAAATCACTAATCTGTTCACTGAAAATAATTACAAATATTTATTTTAAGGCTTATAAGGAAAATCTTCCTCTGAAGCCTAGAGAAATATTTGTTCCTTTTTGCACAGAGCCCTCAGGGATATCCTGTTTGTTGTGGGACTACACAGAGCCTATTGCTTACCAGAATAATTTGTTCAGAGAGAATGGCCAAAGAGGAAGCAAAGACGTGGAGTTAAGTCTAAGGTTCCTGAGGCACACCTAAAGAACACTAGGAGGACTGGGACCCAGGTTTCCCAGGGGCAAGGGAAGAAAGTATACCCACATTGCAACAAAGGCAGATAAACTTTTAACTGATGAATTTACATAAGTGGATTTAGAGAGGAAATTAGGCTTTTCATGAAAAACTTCACACTTTTGTTTTGTTGTTGTTTGGCACGAATTATTAGAATGAGCTATGCATTCAACCTCCTCCTGGGGTTCAAAAGAACTTAGAGAAATTGGCTTTATGTTATCTTCTAGAAGTTTTATAGTTTTCATCACTTTGGTCTATGAGCATTGAAGCCTACTATCCATTTTAACTTACTTTTTGTGAGGGGTACAAGTCTGTGTACATTCCTTTTTTTTCACATAGAGGTCCAGTTTTTCTATTTGTTGAAAAAGACTATCTTTTCCCCCTGTGCTGCTGCCTTGACTCCTTTATGAAAGATCAGCTGACTAGATTTATGTGGATCTACTTCTGGGTTCTCTATTCTTTTCCACTGATGTATTTTTCCACTCTTTGGTCAGTACCACACTGTCTTGATTACTATAGCTTTGTAGTAAGTCTTGTTCAGGTAGTGTCAGTTTGCCAATTTGGTTCTTATTCTTCAATTATGTTGACTATTCTGGGTATTTTGTCTCTCCATATAAACTTTATTTAATTTTTTTAGCAAGAGCCAGGAAGGAAGAGAGATGAAAAACATCAACTCATAGTTGTGGCACTTTAGTTGTTCATTGATTGCTTCTCATACATGCCTTGACCACGGGAATCCAGCTGAGCCAGTGACCCCTTGCTTAAGCCAGCAAACTTGGGCTCAAGCCAGAGACCTTGGGCTTCAAGCCAGCAACCTTTGGGCTTAAGCCAGCAACCATGTGGTTATGTCTATGATCCTACACTCAAGTTGGTGACCCATCACTCAAGCTAGTGAGCGCACCCTCAAGCCAGATGGGGCCACACTTAAGCCGGCGACTTCGGGGTTTTGAACCTGGGTCCTCAGCATCCCAGGCCAATGCTCTAGCCACTGCACCACCACCTGGTCAGGCTCTCCATATAAACTTTAGAATTGGTTTATCAATATCCACAAAATAACTTGCTGAGATTTTTCACTGGGATTGCATTGGGAAGAACTGACATCTTGACAATATTGAGTCTTTCTATCCATGAACATGGACTATCTCCCATTTACATAGTTCTGTTTTGATTTCTTTTTTTTTTTCTTTTCTTTTTGCATTTTTCTGAAGTTGGAAATGGGGAGGCAGTCAGACAGACTCCCGCATGCGCCTGACCAGGATCCACCCAGCATGCCCACCAGGGGGTGATGCTCTGCCCATCTGGGGTGTCACTCTGTTGCATCCAGAGCCATTCTAGCACCTGAGGCAGAGGCCACAGAGCCATCCTCAGTGCCTGGGCCATCTCTGCTCCAATGGAGCCCTGGCTGCGGGAGGGGAAGAGAGAGACAGAGAGGAAGGAGAGGGGGAGGGGTGGAGAAGCAGATGGGCACTTCTCCTGTGTGCCCTGGCCAGGAATCGAACCTGGGACTCCCGCACACCAGGCCAACGCTGTACCACTGAGCCAACTGGCCGGGGCCTGTTTTGATTTCTTTCAGCAGAGTTTTCCTCACATAAATCTTGTGCATAGTTTGTTAGAGATATCTAATCATGTGAGCAATTCATCTTGCTAATAGATTCTTCAGCTCCAATCACATCCAGTTTCAGATGACAGCAGTTTTGGCTGACACTTGATTACAACATCATGAAAGTGCTGAATGATAACCTAAACTGTTTACAAGTTTTTGCCCATGGAAACCATGAGAGATAATAAATGTTTATTACTATTTTAACTCACTAGGTTTTGAAGTAATCTGTTATGCAACAAAGGATAACTACTATATTTAATAATTCAAATGTCTCTGCATGTTATGATCACTCTAGTTCCCTAATATTTTAACTCATTTTACATGTATATAAGAAAAAAATATAATATAAAGCCTGACCTGTCATGGCACAGTGGATAAAGTGTTGACCTGGAATGCTGAGGTCACCAGTTCAAAGTCCTGGGCTTGTTCAGTCAAGGTACATGCAAGAAATGGCTGTGAGCTGATTCTTCCTGCTCCTTTGTCCACCCATGCCTTTCTCTGTCTCTCTCCTCTCTCCAAAATCAATAAATAAAATCTTAAAAAAAAAATATATATATATATGGTTGTGGCCCTGGCCTGTTGGCTCAGTGGTAGAGTGTCAGCCCAGCATGCAGATGCCCAGGGTTTGAATCCTCGTCAGAGCACACAGGAGAAGCACCCATGATTCCCCACCCTTTTCCCTCTTGCTTTTCTCTCTCTCTCTCTCTCTCTCTCTCTCTCTCTTTCTCTCTCTCCCCTCCTGTAGCTATGGCTCAATTGGAGCAAGTTGGGCCCAGCCATTGAGGATGGCTTCATGGCGCTAAGAAGAGTTTGGTTGCTGAGCAACAAAACAATGCCCCAGATGGGCAGAGCATCGCCCCCTAGTGGGCTTGCTGGGTCAGTCCTGGTTGGGGTGCATGCAGAAGTCTGTCTCTGCCTCCCCTCCTCTCACTGAATTAAGTACATACATATATGTATATAAGTACATCACATATATATGTTGTGAAAATTCAAGATGAAGCATAGCTGAAAATAATCAACCTATGGAAGAAAAACACTCATCTGTGATAAAACTAGTCTGTTTAAAAACACTATTTTGTTTTTGTTTTACTTTTGCAGCCTGAGCACCTTGTATAATACTTGCTACATAAGAAGACATTAAATAAATACTACCTTAAGAATAAATGACTGAATTTGCTCATCCAGGCTCCAAGCTTCTGGAGGGCAAGAACTGTGCCTCATTCCCCTTTCTATGTCCTTCAACTGGGACAATGCTCAACACTGAACACGAACCATTCACCGTTCGTTGAATTAACTCAAGGTTAACTGAAATTCTTGTTGAAGTAAATGATCTGAAAACAAGTGAAAAATCATAGCAGAAAACTCATTTTAAACATTTATACTGCATATTGACTTAATACTGGTAAACCCCATCAACCCACCATCAAAAAAACTAACAAAACCCTGGCTCTGGTCTGTTGTCTCAGCAGTAGAGTGCCGGGCCCAGTGTGTGGAAGTTCCAGGTTTGATTCCCAGGTTAGATTCTCAGTCAGAGCACACAGGAGAAGTGATCATCTGCCTTCCTCCCTCTCTCCCCCTCTCTCCCTCTCTCTCCCTCTCTGTCCCTCTCTCTCTCTCTCCCCCCTTCTTCTCCTCCCACAGCCATGGCTTGAAAGGTTGAGCAAGTTGGCTCTGGGCACTGAAAATGGCTCCAGGGCGTTGCCTCAGGCACTGAAATAGCTCGAATATGGAGCAACAGAGCAGTGGTCCCAGATGGGCAGAGCATTGCTGGCTAGGGGACTAGCCAGTTGGATCCCTGTCAGGGCACATGCAGGAGTCTGTCTGTGCCTCCCCACCTCTCACTTGAAAAGAAAAAAAACAAACCACTAACAAACCCAAAAAACTCTAAGCTTATACTCTATTGGTTCCTGGTAGACCATATGGGTTTTCATACGTTCTATCAATAGAACACTTCTTCAAGCATTCCTACAGAATCCTTGTGAAACAATATATGATAACTTGACTGTGTTTAGGTTGTACCCTATTGTAAGGTGTTAAATTTGGCCAATGATCTGCAGAGGACCAGTAACTTGTATTCTTCCTTATCTGATCGAGCCTTCAGCCATTTCAGTAGAGCTAAATTCTACAAACATTTGGAACTTGAATACACATTCATGCAACATGTAAACTGAGTGACTTCTTTCCCTCTTTGAGGGGTAGTGTGAATCCAGAGTGTGTCCCAGAGGTTCAGAACACACGCCAGACTTCACAGGTGCAAATCCTCACAGATGATCACTTGCATTTTGTTATTATTATTTTTTTTCTTTTTTCTGAAGCTGGAAACGGGGAGAGACAGACAGTCAGACAGACTCCCGCATGCGCCCGACCGGGATCCACCCAGCACGCCCACCAGGGGCTACGCTCTGCCCACCAGGGGGCGATGCTCTGCCCCTCCGGGGGGTCGCTTTGCCGCGACCAGAGCCACTCCAGCGCCTGGGGCAGAGGCCAAGGAGCCATCCCCAGCGCCCGGGCCATCTTTGCTCCAATGGAGCCTCGGCTGCGGGAGGGGAAGAGAGAGACAGAGAGGAAGGAGGGGGTGGGGGGTGGAGAAGCAAATGGGCGCTTCTCCTATGCGCCCTGGCCGGGAATCGAACCCGGGTCCCCCGCACGCCAGGCCGACGCTCTACCGCTGAGCCAACCGGCCAGGGCTGCATTTTGTTATTTTTAGCATATAGCTTACCCCTGGCCTTAGTTTCATTTGTAAAATGCAGAAACTGAGGTACCATGATTACTGTAAAGACAAAATGCGTGAACTCGTGAAAAGTGCCTGGCACACAGGTAGAGCACTGATAAAAATTAGCTTTATTGCCTTTAGTGTTTATCACAGACCTGGAACATTGTAGGTGACCTGTAAATCTTTTATTGAATAAATAAATAATTCTAAGATGAGAGTACTGTATGAACCACAGTAATTGCATTCTATGACCCCACAAAAGTTTTGTTTATTCCTTTTTAGAAATCCTCCACTAGATCAAAGAGAGGCAGCTGAAGTTCATGGAAAGAGGATATACAAGTAACACTGGCACATAATTACACTGAATTGGGACTTCTAAGACAACAGAGTTTGAGTTAGGAAGATGTAATGCTGGCGACTGAGGCCAGGCAGGTCCACATTGGATTCCGGCAGAAGGCAGAGAAACTGCGGAGCCAAAAAGCATTGGGCCGTTCCCGTTTAATAGTCTCGCCATGGCAGAAGAGCAAACAGGCAGGGAAAACTGCTTCTGAGGCAAAGAAACAGCAAAATCGACCCCTCATAGAGGCCGGCAGACAATCTGCCACCTACAATCTGCAATCCGCCAGCACTGAGTGCAAGCACCCATAGCCTTGCAGAGACTAGACACACATGCTGCTGCCATGTGCTCATGCACTAATCAAGCGAAGTGCTTGCAGCTGGTACAGATGAGCAAGCCTAACACAGCTGTTTTCCCCACAGAGGAACTTTCTAATTTTCATTTTAACTCCTTCATGAATATGAAAATGGCAGAAAGAAGGGTGGAATTCAGAATCCCAAGCGCCTCCTTCACAGAAAAACCATTAGTTCCACTCACACACAGGGCCAAGCTTCTCTCCCTTTGACTGTGAGCAAAACCTGAGAGAAAGGGGCCTAATTAGACTTGACACCTCCCAAACCTTCCACGCATGGTGTCTGGCAGGTGAAAGTCAGGAACAGCTTACTTAAAAAGGATGATAACTAAATAAGCAAGGCAACTGTGGCAGCGTTTGTAACAAAATATTCTAACTTGGGTCTCAAACCTTCCCATCTGTACTTAAACTTCCACCTACCTGGATGGATCCAAGTCTTGCCTTAGACACAACAAGGAGCAGGGAAAAGTGAGCCAGTTGAAACCTCTTCGTGGATATACTGGAAACAACCCCTTCGTTTGTTGCTAAGGAGGGAAAGGACAGAGATGAGGCTGGGAGAAATGGAATGAGTGGCAGGGCAACAGCCGCGTCCCACTTCGCTGGGGACACGCGTGTTCCGTTCGTTACCGGCCTGTGTCCTTGCCTGCCCGAGCCTGCAGTAGGAAGCAAGCCCTTAGCAATACATGTCTGGACGGTTGGGACCCGGTGACTCAGCGATGGGGCCTCGGGCGCCGCAGAGAGGAATACCACGCATGGGGGCCCCACCGAGTCGCAGTCAGAGTTGGGGTTTGGCCCCCAGCACCGCATCCCGCAAGAGCGTGGATTCCCCGCCCGGAAGAGGTCCTGGACACCAGCCCGCGGCTGGAAGACCTCAGGCGGCGACTGATGCGCGCCTCCAGCGAGCGGTGCCGGCGGGGCGGGAGCGGAGTCCCGCACGTGCAGCGCCGTCCCGCGCGTGGAACGCCCTGGCCCAGCCGCACGCTGCTTTGGTGAGCGCGCCCTGGCGGCCGCTGCAGACACCATCCGCTTCCTCCGCCTGGGTCTCCTGGCCGCGGGCCGCGTGGCCCACCCGAGGGCTGGCGAAGGGAGGAGAGCGGTTCAGGGACGAGAGCCCGGTACTGGCCGTGGATCTTCCTGGGACGGTCGCCTCGCGCCCCCACATGGTGCTGACGCCCAATCTCCCCTGCAGCATCTGGGAGGGAAGGGGTCCTGTGGGAACCGGGCTGCTGAGTCTGCTCCTGACAAGCCCAAGAGCCCAGTAACCCCTTCCCAACTTGATCTATTTTTTTCTATCCTATAGAAAGTTCCCAACTGGGAACTTGAAACATGTGCTTATGGGGCGCGGAGGAGGAAATGTCAATGAAATAAACTCTCTCCTGGGACTGATGGAGCGACTCCACCAGTAACTATTTTCTTTATTCTGCAAGTGTTCCTCTTATCTTTTCCCCTGGTAAGAATTTAGAAAACAGGAAATTATAAAATGTGTAAAGCTGTATGTAGCTTTTAAGCACTAGGCAGGTTAGGTTCAAATGTTAAATAAGAAATATGATAAATATTTTAGATTAGTGCTTTTACATTTAAACAGTTTCCATTTTAGACAAAATTTGAAAAGGACAAAATAAATAAGAGCAACTCAAACTTTAAAATAGCGTTTCTAGGAATGGTGTAGGAAGACTTGATTTGGAAAAATCCTACTCTTTTGCACTGATTACTAATAAAATATTAACCACTCCTTTAGAACAGATTGGACCATCAGTAAATTGTCTGATTTAAGAAGTTTAACAGAAGATTTATCTTGTTTCTGAGTTTAAGAAAAGCATTAAGGTAGTGCATCTAGTTTTACCCTTGCAAACAATTCAAATCTGACAAAGGATGTTATTTCTTACCCAGCAATGTTGAAGAAACACGTGGTTTTCTTCCAGCATTTGAACAACTGGATGGCGAGATCCCTTGTTAGTACAGAAGCCTGGGGGGTGAGGGCGAATGCTGTGGGACAAGACGCAGACTGGAAGGCAGAGACCTGGCTCTGCCATCTCTGTGCTGCTCACCTGGGGTGTCACCAACCGTCCCTGCACCTCAGATGACTCATTTAAATCAAATGAAGAGATTGCATTGAGTAAGCTTGGAGACACTTTCCAACATTACCATTCTACCAAGTCGCTTCACCAGTACATGTTTTAGGCTAGTAATGAATTGGGAGAGGGGAGGAGATAGAGAATAAAATTCCAAACAATTGGGGAGTCCAATCCCAGTATTACATTTACAAGCTCTGCTTACTACACTTACTGGCCCTACAACTTTGGGAGTATTAATTAGGAAGTTTGAATTGAAGTTTAATCATCTGCAAAATGGAGATAATCTCATAGAATTGCTTTCCAGATTCAAGATAATATTATATAAAGTGCCTAGCATATGGGCACTACTCAGTGTCTCTTATTA
The DNA here is from genome assembly GCF_036850995.1 of Saccopteryx leptura. Classification (NCBI taxonomy): domain Eukaryota; kingdom Metazoa; phylum Chordata; class Mammalia; order Chiroptera; family Emballonuridae; genus Saccopteryx; species Saccopteryx leptura. The sequence goes on from NC_089505.1 coordinate 353,093,020, forward strand.
TGATATTTATTATTATAGACCTTGGAGATTGTACCATAAAGATGACAAATGTATAGCTTTCAAAGATCAAGAGTTCTTCCAGAAAGGAACCAGAGAATTTCACACATACACTGGTGTCCTGTTTCTGGACTACAAAGTATGGTTAACATCATCACCACTAGAAGAAGCGGTTTCTAATAATGGTCCATCAACCAGATTTCTATAAGAATCATCACACATGTGTACACATATGTACATGTATCATGTCCTGGGGTGGTGTTTTTGTAAGGAACAATGATGAACAGGTTCAATTAATTTACAGTCATGTTGCTATTATATTGTTATTTGGGCTATTATTTGCTCTTTGAAATGGTCTTAGAGGGATGCATCGATTTCTAGGATCTGTGAATGGATTTCATGGGTTATAGATACCTAAAATTGAGAGAGAAATTTTTTATGTGCATAAAGTGAATTTTTTTTTTTTTTTAACCCCAGAGAGGGTTCATAGCTTTCACCAGATTCTCAAAAGGATCCATGATGAAAGAAAAATTAAGGAAGCACTGGTGTTCAAATTTCCTAAACAGGTGTGAATTTACTTAGTGAACTATTATCAATAATTTTACTTCTTGATTCTTTTTTTTTTTTTTTTTGTATTTTTCTGAAGCTGGAAACGGGGAGAGACAGTCAGACAGCCTCCCGCATGCGCCCTACTGGGATCCACCCGGCACGCCCACCAGGGGCTACGCTCTGCCCACCAGGGGGCGATGCTCTGCCCACCAGGGGGCGATGCTCTGCCCCTCCGGGGCGTCGCTCTGCTGCGACCAGAGCCACTCTAGCGCCTGGGGCAGAGGCCAAGGAGCCATCCCCAGCGCCTGGGCCATCTTTGCTCCAATGGAGCCTTGGCTGCGGGAGGGGAAGAGAGAGACAGAGAGGAAGGAGGGGGGGGTGGAGAAGCAAATGGGCGCTTCTCCTATGTGCCCTGGCCGGGAATCGAACCCGGGTCCCCCGCACGCCAGGCTGACGCTTTACCGCTGAGCCAACCGGCCAGGGCCTACTTCTTGATTCTTGACAAGAAAGAAGAGGATGGATATTCATCAGCTCATAGATTTATGTATTCATTCACCCAGCCTTTTAACAAACACACAGAGAACCCACTGTGTTGTGTGACCAGGCAGTAGCATCACAACCAGGGAGTTACCAATAGGAAACAAACTCTGCCGTCAATCATCTAGCCTGTGTGCTGGGAGAGACACAAGCACAGAATGCTGGGAAGCGCAGGAAAGAGGCAACAGGGAAGGGACTACTAAGAGGGTTAGCATTGACTGGGTTCAGCAGGAAGACGGGTGGCAAAGGACAACCTCAGCAAAGGGGCAGGAGGAGATGTGGCTCAGTGCAGTGTTTTTATTTGGGGACAGGCAAGATTGCTGAGCAGCTGCAATGAAGAGAGTGCCGGGAAATGAACCGGGAGAAAAGGGCAGGATTACAGGGCCTCTGTGCCACACCGGAGGACTCGAGCTTCCCACGCGTAAGGAACGGGGCCTTTTTGCTAATGTTTATTGGCTGGGTGCTCATTTACTTTATTTTTTGCTAATGCTCGCTGTGGTTCCAGCAGATGAAGAATGAGGAAACATGTTGCAGAGGAAAACTAAAAGAAAACTGTATCCAAAGACTTTATTTTGCAAATTCAGAGGGGCTCACCAATATTTGCTTTTTACCAGCTGAACACCCTGGTTCGTCCTGGAGCAGTTTCTTTTGGTGAGTTGCCGAAAGGATTTAAGCAGAAAGAACAGCGTCTGCATGAACTGTATTAAACAAGACACTAATAGAAAAAATTTGCAGATAGTTGATTGTTAGCTTTCTTCAGACAAAGATGATGTTGGACTAAGCTTTGTCGGACTGCCTCTTAGTTAAACTGTTCAAGAGCTCTATTTTTTAAAACACGAGGACCTTCACAAACTCCCACTGGAGGACGGTATAAATCAGAATTGCTGTATAGCAGATTTCACTCGAGAATGAAAACTGTTGGATTATATAAGCACACATAACAGCACATGTGCCTCTAAGGTATCGTTAGATGTTTTTGCTCGATGCGGAGACCATTTAAAATCCTAGAAATGTGAAATGACAAGTAATCAACTAAATGGGGGCAGGTCCTCGGTGCTCAGGTGGCCCTGGGCAGTTAGCCCGGAGTCTAGAAAACTCATAAAGATAAATGATTTTACCGCCGATCGCATGCCATTGCTTGAAACAGCCTTTCACGCTCAAGAATTTTTCATATGGACAGTTTTGTGCATCAGCTATTTTTGTTTTCATCTCAAGGCTATTCCAAAAGCTATTTGTATATCTGGATTTTACCTTGTCGTAGAGAAAGTCGGTTTTATAGCCAGGCCAAACAGTCAGAACTGGAGAATAAGATGAGAAATACATCTTTCTTGATATCTTATTTTCCTTTCCTGCAAAGTCTTTATTTTTTCCTGCGCAGAGAGCAGTGTCATTTGATCCATATCTCAGGCTAATAAAAAAATCTTTATTCTTTTTCTTACTTTTAGCTGGAAATGCATTTACGAAATCATCAACTGGCCAGAACTTGACTGGATTTCAACACGAAAAGGCAGCCATTGAAAAAGGAATATGAACTGGAAATTGCATCAGAATCTCAAAGCTCAGCCCTGGAAGGCAAACCGTGCTCACGAGCCACATGCGGCTCTTTGGCCCCTTGAGTGTGGCTCTTCCACAAAATACCACGTGCGGGCGCTACCTCGATAAGGAATGTACCTACCTATAGAGTTTAAGTTTAAAAAATTTGGCTCTCTAAAGACATTTCAATCGTTGTACTGTTGATATTTGGCTCTGCTGCCTAAAGAGTTTGCCGACCACTGGCTCAGAGGATAGAGCTGTGGATCTGGAATAAGGACATGCATACCTGAAGACGGAACCCCAAAGTAACAGAAGACTGCAAAACAACTCGGAAGGTTACATGATGGATATTTCGCATAAGATTTTAGGGACAATTTGTAGGCCATGAACTTAGATGCCACGAGAATAGGACAGAAAATGTCTAAGAGAGAAAAGGGTGTGTTGTCAAGTTTTAGCATTATTCATTGTTTTGGGTGGGATATAGAGGTAAAGAATAAAATGTATTCAAGAATACCTCAATGCCAATTTCCAGCAGTCTGTCTTCTGCTACCTTAACTTTCTGAGATTACCTAAATTTTCAGAATCTGGGCTTGTTTTTGTTTTACTTGATCATTCTTGGTTTGTCCAGTTAGCTGTTCCATCCCCCCCCCCCCCCCCCAATACTTATTCTGCCTAGAGTCTAACCGCACTCTTCAGATGGAGTCTGCCCCTATGGGGCCCTGCCTCCTTGGATCTAGTCCTGCAGATCAAAGCAGATTGATCAGCTGGTCCTTGGGAGTGTTTGAACTAGAACTAGGGAGGAGAGAAGTGTTTCCTGATGGCAGGAGCTGTTCGATAGCGGACTTGGACACTGATGGTGGCCACCATGTGAGAAAATGGGAGTTCTAATGAAGGAGTTTGAAACTAAACTACTGAGCACAGAAGGGGAGCGAGGGAGCTGCTCTTCCTCGTCCCTGGGTTGAGCTCTATAAAACCCTATCCCTTGCTGTCATTTGGATACATGAAAATATTCTAGGATCCTCCTAATAAAACTTCCTTTGCCTAAGTCAATTGAGGTGGAGTTTTATGATTTGTATGCAAAAGAGTGTTTACTAATACAATTCTCTTGTTGAATTAGAACATCTACCTCTATCCTAAAAGTGCTGCCTTCTTGATGCAAAAAAATAAAATAGTTGCAGATTCAAGCGATATTCATAATGGTTATTACATGTAAAACAAGAAATAGTTGCAGATTCAAGCGATATTCATAATGGTTATTACATGTAAAAATTAAAGTTAATTTATAAAATATATGTAATTTTAACATTGAATTTACAATAAAAATTCATTCTTGGAGACAAAGGGGAATAGAATGGGCATGGTCTTTCTGTTAAAATCAGTACAAGTTGTTTTTTTTAATTTTTTATTGATTTTTAGAAAGAGAGAGAGAAAGAGGGGGGAGAAGTGGGAAACACCAACTTGTAGCTGCTTCCCATATGTGCCCTGACCAGGTGGTAAACCCAGGGTTTTGAACCAGCAACCTCAGCGTTCCAGGTCGACTCTTTATCCACTGCACCACCGCAGGTCAGACAGTACAAGTTGTTTTATGTGTGTGAACACTTGAGGATTTTATGAGTCAAGTTTAGGTTGTCTTGAATTTTTGGGGGGAGGGGGTCACAATAAGTGAATTATTCTAGTGCTGTGTGTTTAATACCTCTGCGCCTTGTCCCAAAGCACGTGCCCCCCACCCCCACCCTCCAGGCTTCTGTCCAATTGGATGGGATCTCACCATCCAATTGTTCAAAGGCTAGAAGAAAACCACAGAGGTATTATTATGTTCAAGTTTCAGGACATTATCAAAGAGCCACCGGCAGCATCCTGTTATCTGACCGCTGGATTTCTTGAGACATACTGCATTGTGAGTTCTTGGCTTACCAATATATGAACTGGTTTCTTAAATTATATTTGTAAAACAGATTTTCTACATGTTTCTCCCTCAAAATTATAGACAGTCTGAGAACTAAGAGCTGGCTTTTGCTGAAAAAATAGTCTACCTAAATATTGGAGCAGTCATTCTCATGAGAATACATTATAAAATTTAATATTTACAAAGTGTAAACCTACTAAGTGATTTTGTGTTTAAAAAACACTCCTGATTCATGTTAAAAGCTTAATTTCCTTACAGAATACCAGGAAGCTGACATTGGTTAGTGTTCACATGAATACTTCGATTACATTGATAATGTTCTCTATTGGGAAGAAAAAGAAACTTCTAAAGAACTTCTGAGACGAAAAGCCTTGTTTTCCACTTTTTAAAACTACAAAGAGAGAGAGAGAGAGAGAGAAGAAAATGTCCACCAGTTTATTGTAAAGTTTTTGGTCACCACTTTTGGGGTATCTTTCTGCAATAAACTTGGAATCAGTATATCTTTTAGGAGTGACAGATGCAGAACAGGAATAAGAAACTCATTTCCAAAGTATCTTCTTTTTGGAAGCCCTCATCAGTGGGGTTGGCCTGTGATATTTACTGTCATACAGAGATACAGTGAGAATCTGATAGGTGGGGCACTAACATTATTAAATGTCTTTGTGTTGTTTCCCCTCTTAAAGTGAATCCTGCTCTTGTAGAATATCCCTCACCTAAGTTATTTCTTGTTGAAGTAGCAGAAGCCAGATTGCTTTCATCCCTCTCTGTTTTTCCCTTTGCTCTAGAGAGCACTTGGCTGTTTGTGGTCGCCTTGCTGGATGCCTGTCCTGCGGTCTGTGGCACACTGAAAGACAGCAGGGACAGTCCCCTAAGGGATGTGGGACGTGCCTACGATGCTTACATGCTTCCACGTTTCCCCGCTTCCAGACTGTTTAAATAAGCTAAAGCAACAGTGTAACATTTTAAAGAAATACGAGGTGGAAGGGACCAAACTACTGCCAGCTGGAGAGGAAATGAGAAAATAATTAGAACCTAAATTATGCAACAGGGAGGCAGTAACGGGATCAGCCAAAGAAAGTAAGGTGTTCCTACCAACAGTGGGTAGAGAGGGCCAAAGAAGGGAAACTAGGAAGAAATTATATATATATATATTTTAATTTATTTATTTTTTGTAGGAAAACACGGTGTTAAGGTTTTTCAAATGACACAATTTCTCACAGCTTTAATTATGCGGGGTGGGGGAACCATGTTAGCAGGAAATGGGCTTTTGCTATATGGTACTTGTTTAACACCTACCAGGGAAGAGGTGCCAAATTAGTTATGACAATTATGAGCATTACGCAGGTTGTTAGGCATTAAATCCCTTTACAGGTGGCCCGAATGAATCGGCGTTTCGCTTGGCTTGTCTAACTACTGCTGTAACAGGTGCTTCTGGCGGCGCCAGCCCAGGGACAGATCAGAGTTGCGAGTGGCTGGGCCCGTGGTGGCTGAGCCTGCGCCGTATAATTACCAGAATCCCGTCTCCCTCGGTGCCTTCCTGGCAGGGAGCAGGACCCGGTGCAGCCATCAGCTCTGTTTACTTAACGCTGTAATCATCGCCGCTGAGTTCCTCCAGGCTCCGGCTCTGGCACGAGTCTCTCCGGTGCCAGCTACTTTCACTCTTGGTTGCTTTCCTTATTGCTGCTGCCACCGCCGCCGCCATCTCTCTACCTCCTGCCCGTGTTATTAATGAGGGTTGTGGGAGGATTAGGAATACAGGTAGGTTTAGAATTGAGCCTATGCCACCTTGCTCATCTCCGGGACTGGCAATGTGACTCTGAGCTGGGTGCCCACCTCTTAGAGCAGCCCAAGTCAGGGTCTCTTCTCAGGGGGTGGGGAACCTCGCGATGCTTCCTCATCCTGGCTCTGATGTCTGTTGAGAGCTAGGTGCCACCTCTTCCTTAGGATCAATAGTGCCACCATCGTCCTCTGCTGGGACCAGTGCAGGAGGGACTGTGGAATGTAGCAATAGTAATGGAACCAGCCACAAGGTGAGCCGCCATTCCTGTGCTAGGATTTGAGCCAGGAACGCCACGTGGATGAGCTATTCCATCCTCACAATGATTTGTAGGTGTGTGGATCATGTTTTCGGAGTCGTTTGGCCCTGGCATTGGGTCCTGGTTCTGCCACTTGTCAGCTAGATGACCTAAAGCAAATTGCTATGGATTCTTTAGATCTGTCTAAAGAAGCTAGTAACAGTGGCACCTGTCTCATTTAAATCTCCAGGAGGCCACTTTGAAGAGCCTCAGAGCAGTTTGGGAGTTGGAGTTGTGAAAACTCCTCCTGTTTGGCCTCAGACTTTTCCTGTGCGTCATTCGTCATTGCATGTTTATGTCTCCCTAACACTCTGCTGGCTGTTACGTTGACTCTGTCGCTTCTATTGATTGATACAGTGATTATCCAAAATTGGGAGTAGGTACCAGAGAGATATAAAATGAACAGTAGTAACTGCTACTTACCAGCTCCCGAATCTGCCTGGCATTCAGTGCTATGTGTCCTAACAATGGTGTGGGGTTGGAACCATTGTTTTTCTCATTTTATAGAGGAGAAAACTGAGTATTGCCATGGGTCACTCAGCTAGCAAGTGACACTGTCAAAGTTCATGTCAAAGGTTGGGTGTGATCTGCCTATTGTGACCTTCCTGGAGCAATGGGGGAGACTCAGGCACAAGTCAATGAATTCAGTATTACAACAGAGATGAGAACAGAAGCACATCCGGACGGGTGACTGATGCTTTTTGCAAGGGTCACACCAAGGAGGCTTCACTGAGTTGTTTGTGTCCACCTGGGAAAAAGCCCTCCTTTTATGCCCCATATTCTACATAAATTAGTTGGGTGACCTGGGACAAATTACCCTATTCAAGCCTCAGTTTATTTGTGTGTGTGTTGTTTTTTTTTAATTTGAAAATGATAGGAAGAGTGAAAATGGCCTCTAAAACATTCTGGCAATTTAGAAGTTCTATTTTATTCTGATCCTGTCTGATTGTATCTGGACTCGTCAATCGCTCACTTCTGACTGGCCCAGGCTTTCTGATCCCTGTGGAAGCACTGTGGGCTCCCGGCCCCCTGGCCACCGGATGGATTCTCCAGGTCCCAGCCCTTGCCCTGCTCACGGCCCCAGCTGTCACCGCCTTGATGATGACAGGAAGCAATCCCAGTCACTCTGGGATGCCTTGCTGCTCTCCTCACCTGGACCTTGACTGCAGCCAGGGGGAAATGTTACATTTGCACTTCAGAGGGTGACAAGCAGGGCTCAGACCTTTAATGTGGCAGTTGGAGAAGCAGCCTGGTAGACTGCCTGCTGGGGCAGACGCTGCCTGGGTAGTCAGAGTGCAGCCTCGGGAGTCAGGGATGGAGCTGGAACCTGGGCAACCTCACCACCTCACTGTGCTACCTAACACCACCGGAGTTCAGTTTGCATCTCCCTAAAATAATAATAATCACACGTACCCATAGGCTTATTGTGCGATCTTATGGATTTACACATGGGAGGTACTGTAGTGTTAATAGTCTATCCAGCAAACAGTTTACTCCTCCTTCTCATCTACTGGAAGGGCTGGATTCCAAGTTAGACAGGGAGTGCAGTTTCACTTCCTCTACCCCCGCTGGGAGCTCAGGATGGCTAGGTGGCCAGTTAAGACCAATACGACATAAAGGGAAGTGTGCTGGGGGAGTTTCTAAGAAACATTTTTTCTTACAAAAGGAAAGATAGGAGGTTGTAAAGCTTGCACCTGCTGCATCCACCCTGTGAACAAGAGGGATGATTTATGGACACTTTGAGGCTGGGAAGACAGAAAGATGAAAAGAGGCAGGGTCTTTGATGGCATCACTGAGCTGCTAAACCAACTCCGAGACTGACTGCTTACGGCTAGTCTTTTTTTTTTTTTTTTTTTTTTTTATAGAGACAGAGAGAGAGTCAGAGAGGGATAGACAGGAACAGACAGACAGGAACGGAGAGATGAGAAGCATCAATCATTAGTTTTTTGTTGCGCATTGCAACACTTTAGATGTTCATTGATTGCTTTCTCATATGTGCCTTGATCATGGGCCTTCAGCAGACCGAGTAACCCCTTGCTCGAGCCAGCGACCTTGGGTCCAAGCTGGTGAGCTTTTGCTCAAACCAGATGAGCCCACGCTCAAGCTGGCAACCTCGGGGTCTCGAACCTGGGTCCTCGGCATCCCAGTCCGATGCTCTATGCACTGCGCCACCGCCTGGTCAGGCTTATGGCTAATCTTGATCTGTGAGGTGACAACAATAATAAAACCCAATTGGTTAAGCCACTTTTATTTGGGATTCAGTTCCATGCAAATGAAGCATCCTAATGGATACACTCAAACCCCAACCACCTCCTGGGATAGAGGTTTAGGAAGATGCAATTTTCCTAATTTGCAACATTCCTAAACACCACTTCCCTAAGCGGATAGCAGCAGAAACTATGGGCACAGGGCTCCAGGGACATTATTTGGTTGTTTAAATATGACACACATGCCTTTAATGAGAAGCCACCTATGCAATGGCAGGCCCATTAGAGCCTGTGGGAGGAGGACTGTCTGAGAGGCACCCCCTCACAAGCCCCATGGAGACTAGAATTCACTAGAATTCTCCCGTGCTTGCGCTCCATTAAGGATGCCCAAATGCCCGTGTAACCTGCTCCCTATCTCATTCTGTCAGAGAAGACATTTCATTTTTCAGCGACTGAAGGAAGTAGGGATGAAATAATCTCCTAACGTGTCCCAGGAGGGAACTGGCAGCAAAGCCCAGTAAACTGCTCTTCAGTGCTTACAGTTCTATACCAGGGAACGTCAAACAGCCTGAAATCAAGTTTCCACAAAAACCGCTTCTGCACTGGCACGGAGGATGCGGGTCTCTTACATTTCTGGAGGATTCAGTTAAGAGTTGTCATGCAAAGAAATTTCTCAAAAAGGGAACCCTGGCTCACTGTTGTTGGGATTGTAAACCGGTGTGGCCACTATGGAAATCAGTATAAAGGTGCCTCAAAAAGTTAAAAATTAAACTGCCATATGACCCAACAATTCCACTTCTGGGTATTTATTTGAAGAAATCCAAAACACTAATTTGAAAAGACGTATAAACCCCTGTCCATTGCAGAATTATTTATTATAGCCAAGATATAGTAGCAACCCAAGTGTCCATCAATAGATGACTAGATAAAGAAGATCTGGTACATATTATATATACAATGGAATACTACTCAGCCTTAAAAATGAATAAAATAATGCGATTTATGACTACATGGCTGAAATGAGAGGCTATTATGCTAGATAGAGAAAGGCAAATACTATATGATTTCACTTACATGTGGAATCTAAAGGAAATAAAAATAAAACAGAAACAGGCTCAGAGATACAGAGAACAAATTAATAATAGTCACTAGATGGGTGGGGGTTCGGGAGATAGACAAAAAAGGTGAAAGTGATTAAGAAGTACAAACTTTCAAGTATAAAAAATAGTCACCAAATATTAAAGCACAGTACAGGGAATATAATCAATCAATAATATTGCAATAACTATGTATGGTGCCAGATGAGTATTAGATTTATTGGGTGGCCACTTCGTAAGGTGTATATATATATATGCCTTGTCTGTCTGACGTTGCAAACATCCTAAGATGACACTGTCCCAAAGAGGGTGGTAACAGTCCAGGAGGAGCACAGTTTGGGGAGTCAGAAGGCTCAGCAGTAGGTGTCAGCTCTGAGCCGAACTTGCTGTGTGATATTTGGTGAGTTATTGATGTCTCTGGGCTTCAATTTTCTCATTTGGAAAGGGGGAGGGTTGAAGTCAAATTGATCTTTGGGATTTTGGGGGTTAAGCATTACTGTCTCCACCTAATGCTTTCTAAAATAATGTTTTCACCAATTATTTTATGTGAATCAGCTTAGGTGGTGATATGAAAATGCTGAGCTTTAGACATCTACAGTGAGCAATTAAAAAGAGGAAGGGGGAAGGGGGAGGAGAGGGGAAAGGAGAGAAGGAGGGAGGAGGGGAGGGAAGGCAGAGGGGGAAGGGTTGGGAGAAGGAAGTAAAGAGAAACAAATATACGGTGATGGAAATGACTTGACTTTGAGGGGTGGGCACACAGCACAGTGAACAGTTCAACTGCTATAGAGATGTTTACCTGAAACATATGTACTTTTACTGATCAATGTCACCCCATTAATTTTCTAAATAAAATTTTTTTAAACAGAGGGGAAGGAAATAGAAAATAAAAAGAAAAGGAAAACTGTTAAGTTTAAATGATTTCTACCTTATAATTTGGCCTTGAGTTAAGTTCATTTAATGGCATGAATCTAACAGTGCAAACATTCTTTGTCCCCCGCCCTCAGTGCTCTCTCTCTCTCTCTCCCTCCCTGCTCCCTTCATTTCTTCCTTTCAGCTTCAGTGTCATGCCTGCTGGGTGTCAGGCACTATTCCAGGCATTGCTGAGCATCAGCTCTGTAACAAACATCTTGCTGGGTGCTGAGTAGAGGACAATGGGCATGAAAGATGAGGTTCTACCTCTGCGGTTCTTACTCTTGGATGAGGGGGCAGGTACTTCAGTAAGACATTATAATGTAATGAGTGCTGTGCTAGGGGGAAACTCAGAGTGCTGAGGGAACAAGCAGGAAGCCCACTTAACCTGGATGTGATAGGCGAGGGAAGGCTTCTAGAAGCACAGCCAAGAGCAGGCTGGGAGCAGAGAGGAAGAGCAGACAGTCTCAGGCAGAAGCCACTGCTCGTGGAAAGTCCCAGAGGTGAGCAAAGTCATCGTCAACTAGGAGGAGGTGAAAAAGAGCCCAATGTAGTTGGAGGTGAGGAGGAAGGGGTACGATGACAAGGGGTACAATGACAAGGGGTACGACTGGAGCGGCAAGCAGAGGTGGTTTCATGAGGATAGGCCTTGCGAGCTGTGCTCTAACTTTCAGATGTCATCCATAGGAGCAATGGTAGCCACTAATGAATATTCTAAATGTTAACTTCTATTATAGTAATACATGTATATACTACCTATAAAATAGTGAAGTCTAAAAAAATCTTACACAAACACTGTCAGTGTTCTAATGGCACCCCCTCCCTCCACCCACCCTCATCCCAAAGGAACCACTTTCAATTCTTCTACTGTCTAAATAATGCGAGTATGCTTCCTTCCTATGCTTTCCACTATGACAAAGGAGACTTGTAGATCTTATACCCTCCTTCCAATCCCTTTTCTCCTAATATTAAAATGAGGGGAAAAGATTTCTTCACATAGAAGTCCACAGATAGTTCTTTACATACAACATAGTAGGGGGCAGAAAATGGCTGAATTTAGTCATATGGCAGGTATTTTTTTTTAATTTATTGATTTTAGAGAGAGAGGAAGGGAGGGAAGAGGGAAGGAGGGAGAGAGAGTGAGCACGTGAGAGAGAGAGAGAGAGAGAGAGAACATCCATCTGCTCCTGTATGTGCCCTGACTGGGGATCAAACTAGCAACCTCTGTGCTTTGGGACAGTGTTCCAACCACCTGAGCTATCTGGCCAGGTTATAGCAGGTATTTTTGAAACAATTTTGTAAGTTCACTTGATATTTGGCTAAGTATGTTGAGAGGTATGTGTTCAAATGGGTAGAAGCTAGAGGAATTCTACAGAAATTGAAGCAATCACATTTGAGTGATTGAAATGCAGGCTCTACATATTTAATGAAAATTGAATGTTACAAGAATTTTCTCTTTGATGTTTGTATTAAAGAATGTAGAAGGTATTAATGCTTGCAATCTGTTGTGACTTGTAGTATGCTTTCACTGTTTATGAGTGTCCTATCTTAAATAATGAGTATTCTTAAGGATTTCCTCGGTAGCCTCAGTACAAAAAAAGGAAGGCAGGAAGGCAGGAAGGCAGGAAGGGAGGGAGGGAGGGAGGGAGGGAGGGAGGGAGGGAGGGAGGAAGGGAGGAAGAAAGGGAGGGAGGGAGGGAGGAAGGAAGGATGAATTTGTTTATTCACTCACTCATTCAGTCAAGATATAGTCAAGTCTCCTCTGTGTAATATATATATGCATAATATATATATATAATATATATAGTACCTTGTTTTGAAAGGATTTATGGCAACCTACAAAAATATATGCAATGTAAAGGCAGAAAAAAGATACAAATGAAAAAAGTGGGACAAAGAGAAATAAAAAAGGACAAAATAGTTGACACCATGGTAAGACTAGTACCTGAAATATTACGTCTTGAATATTTAAAAGCACAGGGTTGAATAAGGAGCCCTAAACTCCCTAAGAGCTAACAACAGTAACACCAAAAAGATAATTTAATCTATTCATTTGGTGTGGCATTAAAAAAAAAATGGTTTGCAATATAGGTGCCCAGGAACTGAATAAGCTAACTCGTTTTATTGGCTCATTAACTGCAAGGCAATTAGGTCCAATGAAGGCGGCCAGAAATGATGACTTCTGGCTTGAGGATAGTTGAACAGTATGTCTCATAAGAGCAGTAACTAAAAATAAGGACCAATATTTTGTGTAGAGCAATCTTCGGTTACACCAATAATAGCCATGCCACCTCCGTATTTAAAAATATGGTTATCTTAGTTCTTTTAAATAATGTCCCTCTTCTCCACCTCCATACGAACCTTCTCATTCTACATTGATGTAAAGATACTGACCTAGGTTTTACCCCATCATAGCTTTTGTTCTCCCAATCTATCACAAAACTGCTCTTACAGATGCTCCCTCTCCTCGTGGCATTAAAGTCATGACATTTTATGAGCGACTATAGCTGGGGAATAGTAGAAGTTTATTCAGTTTAGCCAATAGTTGATTCATTTTCACTGAATTAAAAATTAAAGATCACTAAAAGTCATAACAATCTCATGTTGTCTTAACACAGTTAATCACCAGGTAGGAAGTAGCGTAACCATAGCCTTGTCTAAAGACACTGTTTTTCTTGTATGATGTTGCCCTGCAAAGATCTGGTTTTGGTGTATTGAAGAGAAACTACTATACTGTTTTATGAAGGATTATTTAGTGCATTAATAGGGTGATAAATTGGGATCAGGGTATGGTTGTTATTTTAATGCATGAGGAAATCCTTCCCATGTGCCAAGGCAGAGACTAAGACTGCAAAAAAGCTGCCAGACTCAAATTGCTCAGAGTCTGGTGGGGAAGAGCAGTAAGCCAGTGAACAGATGTGACACAACAGGGTGGTACTACTATAGGTACTGTACGGTACTAGCTATATTTAGGCACTATATAAGCACCGAAGTTGGACCAGGAGTGGAAGAGGTCAGGGAACTCTGTATAAAAACTTAGATCTTCAATCCTGGAAGGAAAGAGCTCACTTCATGGAACTGATAAATTACTTAAACTGGGATTCATTTATTTCTTTGAAACACCAGGTCTCAAGGAAACCATGGGACTATCTAAAGTTTCCCCCTTAGATTTTAGGCAGGCTTGTAGTTACATCCTTTTAGAAACATGATAATCAAACTTACTCAAAAAATTTCTTTTTTTTTAAGTGAGAACAGGGAGGCAGAGAGACAAGCTCCTGCATGTGCCCTGACCAGGATCCACCTGGCAAGCCCCTTACAGGGCAATGCTCTGCCCATCTGGGGCAGCCACTCCATTGCTTGGCAACCAAGCTGCTTCAGTGACTGAGGTGAGGCCATGGAGCCATCCTCAGCACCTGGGCCACCTTGCTTGAACCATTTGAACCATGGCTGTGGGAGGGGAAGAGGGAGAGAATTAGGGAGGGGGAGGGATGGAGAAGCAGATGGTTGCTTCTCCTGTGTGCCCTGATTGGGAATCAAACCCAGGACTTCCACAAGGTGGGTCAATGCTCTACTGCTGAGCCAACTGGCCAGAGCTTAAAATTTTTTTAAAAAAATTGTAGTATATTACACATAAAATTTCCCACAAATGACATTTAGTACATTCACAATGTTCTACAACCATCATGACTTTCTAGTTCCAGAATATTTCACCACCTCAAAATGAAACCCATATCGTTTAAGCAGTTCACACCCTTTCCCCTCATCTCCACAGATCCCGGCAACCATTAATCTGCTTTTTCTATGAATTTGCCAACTCTGTATATTTTGTATAAGTGAAATCATACAATATGTGGCTTTTGTGTGTGGCTTCATTCACTTAGCCTAATGATTTCAAAGTCCATCTACATTGTGGCATATATCACTTTGTACTATATTCATTCCTTTAGGGCTAAATAATATTCCACAGTATGGATATATCACATTCTGTTTATCCACTCATCAACTGATGGACACGTGGCTTCTTTGGCTATTGACAGGGGTGCTGCTATAAGCATCTGTGGACAAGTTTTTGTTCAAACACCTGTTTTCAGTTCTTTGGAATAGATAACGGGGCACAGAATTGCTGCATCACATGACAATTTTTATCTTTAGCTTATTATGGAACCACAAATTGCTTGCTATAGCAGCTGCATCATTTTACCAAACTTATTTTAATGAGAAAGTATTTGTTTCAAGGCTACCCGGTGCCTTTGTAATTGATTTTCCCTTCCAACTTCAAAAGATTGGTCTGAGGCCTAATAATCTTTGTGGAACTGTTAAAGGCCCCTTGGAAGCGGCTTTTATATAAATTAAAGGTATTATGCACTCAGGCATTTATTACAGTGTAGTTTGCAAGGAGTTTGATAGTTCAATAAATTTACATGAAATTCTATCTACATAGATGTGAGCTTTTATGGTCTTAGAAGACCCGGAGCTGAAAGGAGACAAATTGAGTTGAGTTAGTTTGCCTCCATTTGACTTGATTTTTTTTAAAAAATGACACATTGAAGGCATTTAAAAAAGTGAAATCTTTGTGAGGTATGGGCACGCTAATTCTGGTTGTTAAACCCATTAATTAATTTATCTCTATCCAGGATATTCTAATGAACTGAAACCTAAGATCGCTGCTAATTCCAAGCAAAAGCATGGCTGAACAGATGACATTTGCTGCGTTTTAGCAGAGTTTAACAATGATTTCTGAGAGATAACCCAGTGAAAAACAAATGAGAACTATTTTGGTATTTGAGATAGTGTTTTAAAAACCCTTTTTGTCCCTGGTTGGTTGGTTCAGTGGATAGAGCATTGGCCCAGCATATGGATATCCCAGGTTTGATTCCCAGTCAGGGCACACAGGAGAAGCACCCATCTGCTTCTCCACCACTCCCACTCCCCCTTCTCTCTCTCTTTTCCTCCTGCATCCAGTGGCTCTACAGGTTTCAGTGGTGGTCCCAGGCACTGAGGATAGCTCAGTTGGTCTAAGAGCGTCAGCCTCCGGTGCTAAGAATAGCTTGATTGATTCAAGCATCAGCCCCAGATAGGGGTTGCCAGGTGGACTCCGGTCAGGGCAAATGTGGGAGTCTGTCTCACTGTCTTCCCTCCTCTCTTAAAAAGTAAAATAATAAATAAATAAATAAAAATTTTTGTTAGGGGGGACAGACAGCTCCTATTACATATTTGGCTCATGCGGTGCTTTTGGGAAGCTCGTCCGCCTAGCAAAATATTTAGGTAGCACCGACCTCTCCCCATTGCATCTGGCTTCCCGAATGCCAGATTCTCTGAGAAAAACTCATTTACTAGGCAAAAGCTCACACAGCAGGCACAAAAGCCAAAATAAGGTATTGAGTTCTCTGTCTCTGTTTTTCTTTATCATTTCCAAATTGCCTGATGCTCCGTGAAATCTCTTTATACCTATTCAACCACCTCGTTGGGTAAGGTGCTTTGCATACTTTATAGACTTTAATCCAGTAAACACTTCTGAATAGAATTTTAAAGTATCAAGTTGTTTAGTACCTATTATGTGTTATGCATTTTATATTTCCGATTTTAGATTCTCATAACAACCATGTGAAGGAGATAGTGCTTTTATGTTCATTTTAGAAATGAAATACCGGGGTCTCTGAAGAATGAGAAATCAGCAAAGCTAGAACACAAACCGAATGGCAGTTCATTCTGAAGTCTGAGCTCACGTGCACCTGCCAGTTACCTTCTCATAAAAAGCAAATATAAAATAATAACAAATACTGAAAATTTAAAAACTATGCTCCTTCAAGCCAAGATATAACATCATGAGATTAGTTTGAAAAATATATTGCATTTATTTGCCCACTGCTTAGCTGTCAGCTGAAGTCATTCTGTTCTTTGAGATTCAAATGAACTTGACTGCACCCCCTATGTGGGTTGTGGTGGGAGTTCCATGTCTTTCCAGGATTTGGAGGGGCCTTACCTTTTACCTCTTTACTCTGACTCCAAGCTCCAGCTTCTTCGGAATTACTTCAGTTTATAGCCTGTTTCCTTCCCTTGTCTCTAGCAATCTTGGCTAGTGGAAGAGAGAAAAAGCTGACAGGCTCCATCAATTTTGTCCATTTTGGCTTAAATTTTGGCTTTATTCTTCCTTTATGTGAACTTTGGGCATAAAATCCCTGATACATTCTTGTCACTAACCAGCCTTTTGCTACCATGAAATCTCTTTATTAGAGGTTCTTCCCCCAAAATGTTTTTCATTCTTAATAAGGTAAATTAAGGGTGCAGCTGAAGGCTTGAGATGAATCACTGGGAATCCATGGAGAAAGTGGGTGCCAGGAGGCAAGAAGTGGAAGAAACTTGAGAGGTTTGCAATTCTTTGTTGTTGTTGTTAATGAGAGGAGGGGAGATAGAGAGACAGACTCCACATGTGTCCTGACAGAGATTTACCCGCCAACCCTGATCTGGGGTCAATGCTCGAAGTAATCGAGCTATCCTCAGCACCCGGGGCCATGCTCGAACCAGTCTAGCCACTGGCTGTGAAAGGGGAAGAGAGAAAGAGAAAGGGGAGAGGGAGGAGAAGAGAAGCAGATGGTTGCTTCTCTTGTGTGCCTTGACCAGGGATCAAACCTGAGACATCCGCATGCTTGGTCGACACTCCATCCACTGACCTAACCGGCCAGGACTGAGGTTTGCAACTTTATCATCTGTTTTACAGTTGAGAACACAGCTGATCAGAGTGATCTCAAGTCCAATGGCTAGTTAGATATACATGACTTTTGTTCTTGGCTCCATCTTGCTGCCCACAGATATTGGCCTTTAAACACAAGGACCAAAGATGTGAGTGAAATGAGTCTCTGATTCATTCATTGAAGGAAGATTCAGGACAATTTGCAGTAATCTATTCTCATTTCCTGAATGTTTCTGTTTAGCTGCTTCTCTTAAACCCTGAAAAGTAATAAATGGCTCTATCCTATCATTATCACAAGAGAAAAGGGTGTGCATTAGGATATCACCCAAGATATTATTGTGACTCAAATATTAAAATCCCCCAGGGTCAAGGAATGGGCTTTTAGAAATGTAGAGATTTCATTTTTAAGATTTCTCTTTTTAAAGTGTTAGTCCAAATTTAAAATCACAAACCCCACAAGACCCTGGTAATTTCAATTTAGTTTATGTGGAAAAAAGAGATGGAAGAAAAGAGAGGAGGTAATGAAAAGTTAGCATAAAAATTTGAGAACAACCAAAAATATCTTTTTCATGTGATTGTCCAATTGCCTGGGGAATTAATTTAATTTATACTAGTGTATACATACTTTGTGAAGCAAGTTGTCCAGTCATACATTTTATCCCAGTTGCCATGAAGATAGTCTACATAGGACATTGGTAGTTAACAAGAGCATGATGCATTCTGATTTCTATGCTGATCAAGTGACATTTCCCCCCTATAACCTCGAAGCATCAAGTGGAACTGGAGTTTTCAATCTTCAAAGGATAATACTTTGTCTTTCGGTATTCACAGGGGTAACAAATGTGTACCTGAATAAACCAAGTCCATAAATAAAAATGATTAATAGTAATGAAATATATAGTAGTTTTCTCATAGTGGCATATAGGTTTATAAAGCATAACCAAGCACAGTTAGAAATGATAGTTCTTCCTAAACGATGTAATAGAACTTACAATTATAGCTTTTTAGATTAGTAAAGGGAACAAATGCTATGACATGTCCAGCCATGTCAGGTATTTTCCAGTTCAGGCTGACAGGAAGTTGGGGATTCTGAGTTTCCGAGATCCCATGTCACAAACTCTCTACAAGCAGTGGGTCTTCTGAGCTGTTCTCTTTTCTGGTAGAAGCTGCAATGTACCATGATGAGGAGGACCAGTGCCTTGCAGTCATACAGGCAGACAAGGGGTGGGGATGGCTTTGCAATACTCATTCTGTGATTTTAGCCAAGGCACTTAATCTGAGATCTGTTTTCTCCTTTATAAAGTGATGATAGTGATAGTTTCCTGATAAAACATGTGAAAAAATCTTGGTTTATTTAGATATGCTCAAATTATTCTTCTGAATTCTGAAGGACACTTGCAAGATCCAAGAAATCATTTAAACTCCCATTGGCACTCGGGAGATGGTAACAGTATTAACCCACTCTGCTGCAGTGGCCTTTTAAATGCTTCAGTATGAATATATTTTCTTTTCTAGAAACCACCTGTGTCTCACTATCATTCTACCTGGGAAGGGCAACTTTATCATCTTTTTTTTCTTTCATAAATTCATAAAGAAAGTTGTTTCTTCTTTAAGTATTAATTCTAGGATTGATTAAGTTATAATTCTTTTTTTTTTCTAAAAAGATTTTATTTATTCATTTTAAAGAAGAGAAGCGGGGGAAGGAGCAGGAAGCATCAATGCCCGTATGTGCCTTGATCAGGCAAGCCCAAAGTTTCGAACCAGCAACCTCAGTGTTCCAGGTCGAGGCTCTATCCACTGCGCCACCACGGGCCAGGCAGTTATAATTCATTCTAACATCACACGTCAGCACAGGAGACATGAAGGTGTGGAGCAGAGAAGCCAGGGAGTCTGAAGGTCTCAGGGAACTGGAAAGTGGAGTAAGACACCTTTTGCATTCATAGTAGTTTTCATGACATCATTTTAAGTATTGGTCATTAAGATTTTCAGAAAAAGCTTATGCTTTCTTCTATTCCTTCTAAGTGTTTTGCCCCCTTAGAAATGATCCTGTGGCCATGGCCCAGTAGCTCAGCTTGTTATAATGTTGTCTCGATACACCAAGGTTGCAGGTTCCATTCCCTGTCAGGGCACATACAAGAATCAACCAATGACAGCATGAATAGGAAGAACAACAAATCAATGTTTCTTTCTCTCTCTCTCTCCCCAAAAATCAATCAATAAATAAAAATTACAAAAAAAAAAAAAAAGAAAAGAAATAAATGATCTTGTTTTCACCTTGTGAAAGTTTATAATTTTTCTTCTTACCTTACCTCTGTTAACAGAGAATGGCTTTTTCTTGGTGTAGTTCAAGTGCTCAAATTACCTGGGCAAAAATGTCCAGGTGATAACAGGCTGCTCTCACAGGTAGGTGCACCTTCAAAGAGCAGTTCTTCAGCAGTCCTGAAGGGGGAGCTCACCACTCCTTCACGAGAAAATACCTGGAGAATTAATTCCCTTGGGTTGCCCTGTGCTTCCATTCTGAGCCTGGGCAGTCTCCTTCCGGGGTCTGCCATTATTTCTCAGCTATCCACTTGAGCACAGCGGAGAGAAACTCAATCACAAGGTTTTGACAACTACCTCCCAGGAATGGGCCTGAAGCCACCGGTTTTCAAAGATGCATTAAAGAATCATCACAGGGCAGCTAACCTCCTGTCTGGTCTGGCCTCAGCAGAAGGGAAGCCAACAACAAGGGGTGAGAATGGTGTCTTACTCCATTTTCTAATTCCCCCAAGACCTTCCGACTCCCTGCCTTCTCTGCTCCACACCTTTGTGTTTCCTGTGGGGACGTGTGATATCAGAATGAATTATAACTGAATCAGTCCTAGAATTCACACTTAAAGAAGACACAATTCTCTTCCTTTCTAGATGGGATTAGTGGCTTATACAAGAAGCTCCAGAGAGCCCCTGAGCGCCTTCCACCACGTGAAGACAGAGAGAAGGCACTGGCTAGGAACCAGGAGAGCCCCTTCCTATCCATACCGGCACCCTGATCTGAACTTCCAGCCTCCGGGACTGTAAGAAATAAATTTATCATGTATAAGCCATCCAGATTGTGGTATTTTATTATAGCAGCCTGAACAGACTAAGCCAGCTGGAGGCCAGTTTCAGTCTGATCCCACAGGAAATTCTAGAGATTAACTACTACAATACAAAACAATACAATAGAGTTGATCCTCCACTGAGTCAGGAGACTGGCCTTCATATCCTTGTGTCAATCGTCATTGACTGAAGTCTGGGGATATAAATTGACTCCCTGGCAAAAAGACTTCCCATCTGGGCGAGGGCAATTGTCCAGAGAAGGGACAACTGTGGGTTATTTATCAGCCAATACTGACAGCAACTGGAAAATGATTTTATAGTTGGTAAAGGAGACAGAAAATTCTAATTCTATAATACAACAGAACAAGGAGGAGGTAACAATCACAAAACATCGTCCTATTCAACATAGTATGCCATATGTTTGTCCCTCCTACCCCAACTAACACACATACTAATACCTTCATTCCCTGCCAAGATTTTCCATGTCCATCACTGTAAAGACACTCTATCATTTCTGATGGTGTCATAGGATTTCACTATTCCTTAGTAAACAAATTATTTAACTAATGGATGTTCCCATTACCAATGCTTCTTAACAAGTTATCCTAAACTTAAAGGCATAAAACAACCACCATTATATAAGTGCTCACTGACTCTGAGAGTCACAGGTTCAGGAAAGGCACAGTGGCATGGCTCTGCTCAAAGATGTCTTGGTCATTGATTGAGTTGGAGGGGATTTAAATGGCTAGACTAGAGGATCTCCTGCCACAGGGCTTCACTTCCATGTGTGGTGCTTTGGGGCAGGGTGATTGGAAGGCTGTGCTAACTAAGCTGGGACTGCCCGCTCCAGTGTGGTGACCTCATAGTATGTCACGGTGACAAGGAACTACCGAAGGCCAGTTGCTCTGAGGGGGTGAGGGGCGGCAACAGCCCCAGTCAGCAGACTGAAGGACTGAAGCCCTGTCCCCAGCCTTACTCAGATATTTATTAGCCAGTACAAATACCTCAAGGAAACAGACAGCAGAAGTTTTCAGGGGATGAAATAAAGGACAAGGAACATGCTGACTTCTAATCTCTGTTCTGAGAGTCTAAACATTTCTTGTGGCTGAATCTTATCCTGCTGTTTTGCTGTTTCCAGCATGCAATGTTTCTAATATGGGTCAGAGAGACCCCTGGACTGTCATCTGCTCTGGGTTTTCGCTTTAGGGTGCCTCTCTGCCTCTAATTGTTTACCCTAACTCTACAAGTCTTCACAGCATATTCCTACGTGATAGTTGCACTTCTTACTTAACAGCCTGGTGTTTCAGAGCAGCAGGCGGAAGCGGTGTGGCCTTTCCTGACCTGGCCCAGACTACACAGAACATCCCTTCTTGGTTCAGAGGGGCACAGCAGGCCCTGACTCAAGAGGAGGGAAAGTAGAGCCTATGTCTTGATGGAAAAAGGTCAAAGAATTTGAGGTGATTGTAAGAAATATCTCTGAAGTTTTCAGTGTCTGTATTTTTTTTTCCTAATTGGTTGTTAACAATACCACTCTGAATATTCTTACATAAATAATCTTTCACACTTGAAACACGATCACCTTTGAGTAACTATTTTTAAGTAAAATTTCTAGGTTACAGGAATTTTTTTTTTAAGGTACATGGGAAACTGTCTTTTCCAGTGGGAAAATTATATGACTAATACTTATATAACATCATTCTAGTTTAGAAAACCATATGAGTAACTCTGTCATTTAAATATGACACTGGGCCCTAGCCAGTTGACTCCGTGGTAGAGTGTCAGCCTGGCGTGTGGATGTCTCGGGTTCAATTCCTAGTCATGGTACACAGGAGGAGTGCCAATGTGTTTCTTCACCCCTCCCCCTCTCCCTTTTCTCTCTCTTCTCTTCCCACAGCCATGGCTCAAATGGTTCGAACAAGTTGGCCCCAGGCACTGAGGATGGCTCCATGGCCTCTCCTCAGGTGCAGAAATAGCTCCCTTGGGAGCAATGGAGCAGCAGGCCCAGATGGGCAGAGCATCACCTCCTAGTAGGCTTGCTGGGTAGATGTTGGTTGGTGTGCATGTGGAAGTTTGTCTCTCTGCCTCCCTGCCTCTCACTTAATAAAAATAAAAATAAAAAAGTCCAAAGGGGATCATAACGTATACACTGTTTTATAACAGAGGTTAAGGTTTATAGAGGTGTCATCAAATAAGAAATATCTGACCCACCACACAGTTCTAGAAGTCTGACTATATCACCTAGTAATTGTCTGTAAATAGAGTTTACAATTTGCAGTTTCTTCTTAATGTTTTTTCTTTTGTGTGTGTGTGTGGTTTAGTTATCTATCCATCGATCCACCCATCCATCAATCCATCCATTTATTTAACTACTATTTTTGATCATCTACTTGGCACTGGTCTAGGACCCTGAGGATGTATGGATTGTGTTCAATAATCCACAGTCTGGTGTAGGGATGAGGAGAGAATAAAGTAAACAGGTGCTCACAGCTGTCCACTGACAGCCCCCAAAGGCTCCTGCACAGGGCGCTGGGCCAAGAAAGAGGAAGGGACATGCTTAAATTCCAGACTGATGAGCAGATGATTGGATAGAAAGGGCACTACTATCTATTGGACATTTCGGAAGCTGGATCAAAAACTTAATTAAAATTCAAATTAAATGCCAAATCTAAACACTTAATTTTCCATTAAGTGAGAATCCATCAATAAATCAGATGATAAATCTAAAGATAAGCAAAACCTGCAGCTCATCTTTTAGGGTGTTCAAAGAGAATAAATCAGTCATATCCCAGTCAAGGAAGCGGCATGGTCAATGACCTTCGCTGCAGTGATCAGCAAACATAGGGCAAGCTGGGAAAAGGACATGGCAGACACATGGGTTTATAGACAGATGGTGTGAAGTGAATTTTCACTGCAACTTATAAAGATGGTCCCAATGAATATTTCCTATTTCTTAAACATTGACTATGGTGAAGAAAAGTATAGATCTGAGAAAAAAATAAAACTTTTCTAATTTATATATTTTTATTCTTCTTACCTCACCACCTGCCATTCTGTAAAGAGAGATCATAAATAAAGTGGTATGTTACAGTGTTTTGCAGGCCTATTTTTTAGTCTTTATAGTATATTAAAACACATCGCTAAGTAAAAGACACACTATAATACATACCAAGAATAGCACATTGGTAGAGGAGAAAAAGCAGTCCTTGGACTTAGAAATAGGATTAGTACTGCCCAAGTCAGAGAATTTAGTTCCTATTCATGTCACGGTATGGAACTTCTTCTATAGGATATCTTTCTGAGCTGCTTTTGTGATGAAGGAAAGGCTCTGAAAAGAACAGATGATTAAACGCCTTCCAGACTGAACCTGAGGTTGAATCCACACCTATGAAGTCTCCGTATTCCTCTTTCAAGTTTGAATCCAGCATGAAGCTCTATCAGCTGTTTGATTAGAATCTGATCGAGGCATCTTACCACCATCTGCCCAAAAGAAAAATCCTTTGCCTGGGAGCTGGTGCAGTTTTATCTAATACTTTAATTAATTAATTTATTTAGTGCTTGTTTGGTGTTCTCTCTACTTGGCACTTTACTAGTGAGGATTGGGGTTCATGTTTTAGACTTATACCCCAAGACCACTCTCCTCACCACTGGGCTTTCCCTGTCCCCTGACTTTTCCCCGTCTCTGCTCTGTCTACTTTTATTTTGACAAACTCATCCAGGCAGATGTGATAATGTGTGATTTTAATGGGCAACATATTAAAAAGTCATTCTGGAGGTCATATCATAATCCAGAGGGGCTCATGGTGGGTAGTTGGAAAATACACTGCTCACAAATATTAGGGGATCAGGGAACGTGCAGAAACTCCAGTACTTTCAGCCTCTTGTATGGTGCATTTTCACCAATGAAATAAAAGTTGGTTTTGCATCTCATCTGCATAATCGAACAACTTTCTTTGACTTATCGTTTGCTTTTCTGATGTTCTTGTTTAATTAAAAAAAATCAAATGCTTCTTTTTTTAATCGCTTTATATTCATTTAGAAATATCCCCTAATTTTTGTGAGCAGTATATTTAGAGTAAGCTTCACTTTTACTGCTGTTCTGTGGTACTACATAGTCAGCTGACATGGTTAAATACTAAGGAACTCAGGTCTTTATTCTTCCTTCCATCTACCGGCCAGTTCTCCAGCACCATCCTGAATGGGCAGCATCCTTCCCTCTCATCACCAAGCCTCACCAGGAGCCTTCCCCCAAAGGTCTTCCTTCTTTGAGATTGGTGTTTTATCCCTGTAAACACAGTTACCTCTTATTCATCTTTTGAAGCTTGAAGAGTCACTTCTTTAGGAAGTCTGCCAGACTTTTTCTCTTTCTCTTCCATAAATTCTTTTTTAGATGACTTTTCTCTGTGCTTCTTTAACATCTCATGTCTAACATCTCATTGCCAGCCTAAATGTTCTAACTAGGTGTGGTTAGAGAAATTTCATAGTAATGGAAGGCATCTTTAAGTGTTCTAAAGTATATTTGGAGTCCCAGTTTGGGGACTTTATGATCAATAGCTTCTGACCTGAAAACAGTGAAATAAGTACCAAAGTTGCTCATTCCTTCTCCCGTCTACCTCACCTCAGGACTACAGTTGTCTGATCCTGAAAGTAAAGATCTATAACCAAAAAGTGGTGATGATATATGGAAACAACCTAAGTGTTCTTTGATGGATGATTGGATAATGAAGATGTGGTACATACGTACAATGCAATACTATCAGCCATAAAAAATGATTAAATATTGTCATTTGTGACAACATGAATGGATCTTGAGAATATCAGGCTGAGAAATAGGTCAGATGGATAAGGACAAGAACCATATGATTTCACTCATATGGGGGGATAAAAAACATAAAGCAACAAACAAACAAATAAACTCAGAGACCCAGAAAACAGTATGGTGGTTACCAGAGGGGAAGGGTGGTGAGGGAAAGTCAAAGAGAGTGAAGGGGGTCAAATATATGGTGACAGAAGGAGACTGGGTCCCAGGTGGTGAACAAACAGTGCAATACACAGATGTTGTTATTATAGATTGTACATCTGAAACTGATATGTTATTGACCAATGTTATCACAATAATTTTTTTTACAATAAATTTAATTAAAAAAGGGTTGATGAATGAAAGTGGGGATGAGGTAAGGTGCAGTAGGACATGGAATTGTGGACATCGCAAGATAGAGATCAGTACAACATAGAAGAGGACACTTCAGTCTATATTATGAGGTTGGGTCAGAAATGCAATCCCTCCCGGAAATCTAATATGGGGAACTTCTTCCTGGGCCCAGTGGTCATTCTTTTGTTTGCATTTGCTAGGAATGGCAAATAGTTTTCAACTCGTGTACTAGAGATGCTGGTCAATTGATAAGGAAAGAACCCCAAAGCTACACTGAATAAAATTAGAAAAGGTTCCCTGATTGGTTAGCGATGTCAGCCACAAGGACGGGAATGGCATACCCATATATATATTTACCATCTCAGGACTATGCCATCTATCCAGTCATTCAACTGAATAGCAGAAACAGAAAACTAATTTCTAATTCCTGAGGTTGAAATCATGGTATAGAGTTTTGTTGTGTTGGGTTCTGTAATAAGATATACTATATTAGTTTGGGGGGGTTGTTATGAAACACCAAATAAAAGAGTCTGGATTTGTTCTTTTTTTTTTTTTAATTTTTTTTTTTAGATTTTATTTATTCATTTTAGAGAGAAGGTACACAGGGAGAGAGAGAGAGAGGCAGAGAGAGAGAAGGGGGGGAGGAGCAGAAAGCATCAACTCCCATATGTGCCTTAACCAGGCAAGCCAGGGGTTTCGAACCAGCGACCTCAGCATTCCAGGTCGATGCTTTACCCACTGCGCCACCACAGGTCAGGCCTGGATTTGTTCTTATATTGCCCTTTCTTGCTGGTTCCTAAAATCCAGGTTTGGTAAATATTTTTTTGCCCCTGTAAGGAGGTGGGGTTTAGTCTTTTCTTTTTGCCTGGAGTATGGTTTCCAAAGAATAGTGCACAGGAAAGAAAAATATATATTTAACTCTACAGAGCAAGAAAGTGGCACATACTGCCTAAGCAAATGACCGTGGTGAACATTCCTAATGTGATATCATCACCTCTCTGAGCTGATGTGACAGGGGCACTGCATGTCTGTGGTATTCCTCCCCCAAACCTATAACTCCAAGTTTAACCACAAGAAATCATCAGCCAAACCCAAATGAACGAGTGTTCTACAACATATCTGACCAGTATTCCTCAAAACTGTCAAAGTCACGCAATCCAAGGAAAGACAGAAAAACTGTCCATGCCAAGAAGAGTCTAAGGTGGCATGACAGCTAAAGGCAATGCGGTTCCCTGAAACAGAAACAGAACATTAGTAGATAACTGGAGAAATCCAATAGAATCAGAAGTTTAATTAATAGCAATGTTCCCCGTTGGATTCTTGGTTTTGATAAGTACACCATGATAACATAAGATGTTAAAATTAGGGAAAACTAGGTGAGGGTTCACAGAAACTCTTTGTCATCTTTGCAACATTTTCATAAATCTAGTTATTCTAAAATAGTAAGTTATTTAAAAATCAACCAATTAAACACTTTTTTTAGAGAGCTATGTATATTCCTGTATGTTATTTTTCCCTCGTAATTTTTTCTTTATAAATGAAGCATTAGAAGCCTAGTTGGCATTTTTCCTTACATTTCCTCTACTTTCAAATACTAATTTCCCTATTTTCTCTCAAAAGCCTCTCCTTTTTTGAGATCTTCCTGCATATTCATATAATATCCTGAATTATTTTACTTTCTATTTTTTTCCAGTATCCTTGCAAAACTCGGATACATGTTTATCATTCATGGCATCCATTGCGACCCTTAATCTTTAAACCAAATAAAAGATTTGATATAACGACCCAAAAATTCAGCCTAGTTATCCCCCTCTCTCCCCCGCCGATACTAGTTGGGACATGTTTGTAATATTTGAGTTTAAATTACTTTTCCTGACTAGGAAAATCTATTTCCTCTGCTTTGGAGCCTGAGGAATCAGGCAAGGGTCTGCTGCTAATGCGGAGAAAGGGGAACACAAGAAGCACCTTTGATGACGCTTATCGGGGTCCATTTAATTCCACAGCAGGAGGCTGTGGCGCTGAAGCCTGGCAGTGCAGGCTCCACAGCCTGGAATAACGTTCTGCTCTTCAACAGCCATAAAATTCACTGAAAATGTATGGTTCTGGCAAATACTGATTGCTTTTTAGGTTACTTATTAACTAAAAAGATTTCACCTGGGAGATTTATTTGACTAAAATGCATTGAAATTACTTGCATCAATGAACTACACTATAAGGGAACTTGGTATCAATGATGTAGGAAGGGATTCAGAAATAAAAAGGCAACAAAGCTTAGAAAACCCTGTCATGGCGTCTCCTCCCTTGATTCAATCTGTAGCTTAGTTTAACTTTCCGGTCAGAACCAGGAAATGGTTCTGGTAGAAGGTTAAAATGACAGTACCTGTGAGGAATTTTTGAAATGACAAAGTAACTTCTAGCCAACTAACTCTTCTGCTGAGAACACCTGTAAAAGTTGAACTAAAGCACAAAATAAAGCAAAAAAGTAACCCCCTGAAAGAATTGGAATGCCACCAGGGGATCAGAGGTATGCAGCTAAGATTCAATAGAGAAAAAGCATATATCAAAAGCCCTTCGTTTTTCATGGTTTTATCCCCTAAGAGCTTTTTTTAAAACCTATTCTCAATATTAGGCTTAGAAACCAAGAAGAAGTGGTGTCCTGGAACTTGGGGCAGTATGACCAAAGCAGTCACAAAAATAGGAGCCTAAGAGTTTGTTTGAGTGCAGTCTCTCCATGAGCCGTCTACCTGTTACAGAGAGCTCTGTGCACAGGGGAAGCATAGCAACTCAGCAGAGAAAGGAGGCTCGGAGGCTAGTACCTACAGAGGAGAGACCTCCCTTACCTTGTATTGAACTTGGCCTATTGTTATAAACATATGTAAGAGCCGAGTGAAGTATGTAAAATGCCTATCTGCGGCCATTGGACAGCTTTAATCCTTGCAAGAAGGAAAGGATAAAAGGTAATCTGCACATTCAGGGTGCTTCTCCCTGGTAGCACTTTGCCATGGGCAGAGCAAGGGCATGATGTTGAAGCGCAGGATTTTGCTCTTGCTAAGTAAAGAAGACAAAGATTGAAATTTTAAACTGTCAACATGATTGGGATTTGGGAGCGTGGTCCCAGAGTCAAGGCAGTCTCAATTAATTGGCAAGGTGGGGAGCCCTCCCTCACTAAATCTGAGTATATAATCCCTTTGCATCCTTGGTTTAATCTTAAACTACCGGCACAGGTGCAACTCTGATAGGTTTAGCAGAGCAGTTGTGAGGCCTGAGAGCCAAGCAAAGATTTAGAGGCTGCACAGTGCTAGTGAGACAGAATTTGGAGTAAAAATTCAGACAGGTTGGAGAGAGCTTAGGAAAAATTTGCAAGTTTAGTTGCAAGAGCAGGAAGGCTGGCTGTGTTGCATTTGTAAGGACAGCACTCTTAGTGTGTGGGCAAAACTGAAAGCTATGGCTCATCTTGATAAAGCCTAGAACTAAGCCTTGACGAGATCAAAGTGATTTGCTTGTAATTTAACTGTCTACCAGGACCCACTTTAACATTCTTGAGAGGAAGAAAACACTTCAAAGCATCTACAATGTCAAAAAACTTTCTGGCATGCAAAAAAGCGTGGAAAGCGATCAACAATCAAGATAAAAGACAGAACCAGACCCAGAGATAATCCAGATGTTGGAGTTAGCATTTAAGCATGTCAAACAACTATAGTTAGTGTTAAAAATAGAAGGAAAGATGCAAAACGTATGACAATATAAATCATCAGAATCTATAAAAAGAGAGAACCAAATGGACCATATCTAAAATTAAGAACTCATGGAGTTGATCTAAAAGCAGAATGGAGGACTAGTAGACTTAAAGACATGTTAACAGACTAACCCTTCTGGTGAGAACACCTGTAGAAGTTTAATTAAAGTACAAAACAAAGCAAAAAGTAGCCCCCGGAGAGTATTAGAAAGCAACTAAGATGAACAGAAGTATGGGGCTAAGATTCAACACAGAAAAAGACACATATCATAAGCCCTAGATTTATCATGTAATTTGAAAGACAATATTAAAAAGAAAGATAAAACAGAAGATAAATAAAAAGGAATAAAACATAGAATAAAAAATAAAAAACAGAATGAATAAAAAAGGAATAAAACATAGCATAGCCTGACCTGTGGTGGCGCAGTGGATAAAGCGTCGACCTGGAAATGCTGAGGTCGCCGGTTCGAGACCCTGGGCTTGCCTGGTCAAGGCACATATGGGAGTTGATGCTTCCAGCTCCTCCCCCCTTCTCTCTCTGTCTTTCTCTCCTCTCTCTCCCTCTCTGTCTCTCTCTCCTCTCTAAAAATGAATAAATAAATAAAAAAAACATAGCATAAAAAATAAAACAAAATTAAGAATACATCAAAAGATCTATTTAGCCATATCACAGCCCCCCAAAGAAGAAAGGGAACAGAAATAATACTTGGAAGAAATATTGATCAAGAATGACCACGAATTTTCAAATGTGACAAAAAGACTTTATTCCACTGATTCAAGAAACTAAGTGAATAGCAAGCACCTGGCAACCTACAGTCAAACTTCTAAAACCCAAAGAGAAAAATCTTTAAAGCAGCCAGAGGGGAAAAAAAAAAACCAGATTATAATTAGTAGCCAAATTCCTACTGGAAACAATGCAAGCCAGAAAACAATGGAATGACATCTGTAAAATTCAACCTAGAAAGCCATGCCTGACAAAATATATAATTCTGAAAAAATGAAAGTAAAATAAGTACATTTTCTGACAAAAAGCAGCTGAAATGCTTTGTCAGCAGCAGACTCACAGGGCGAGGAACACTGGCAGAGTTCTCCCTGCTGAGGAAGTGAGCCCAGACAAGAAGGGAATGAAGTATATCATAAAAGGTAGTATGTGAGTATGTAAATGAATACTGACTTTAAACCAATAAAGTCTTTTACCATTCATAACATCAGTGAACGGGAAATGTGTGACAACAATAGCATATACGACAGGAGCTAAGTGGTTTTCATTTCCTGAGTTGTTGGGGCACTGGTAAATGTGACAACATAAAGTCTATGATAATAGAAGAGAAAGTATGTTGTAATTTTAGTCTTCCCCTATAAGGATGATACTAGAAGGTATAATAAAATAGCTAATAGAGGAAACACTATAAAATATGTAAAAGACTTGATTAATACACAGAATGCAGAAAGGAAAACTGATGGAACAAAGAACAAAAGGAATAGAGAAAAATATAGCAAAATGATAGACAAACTCAGCTATAGCGGTAACTATATTAAATGTATATGGACTAAACATGCCAATTAAAAATTGAAAATTGTCATATATGAGTAACAGAAGAAAAGACTAAATTACATGTAGTTTACAAGGACCATATATGAAATCAAGAAAATATAGAGTTTAAAAGCATGGAAAAACATATACTGCGATATCAGAAGGCAGCTGGAATGTCTATATTTATAGTACTCAAAGTGGGTTTTCAGGCAGAATAGTATGAGATAATGAAAGATATTTCCTAATGATAAAAGGTTGACAAAGCAGGAAGATGGAGCAATGCTAAGTGTGAATGCACATAACATAGCTTCAAAATACATAGTCAAAAATTAATAAAATATAAGAGCGAGGTGAGTCTGTAACTCTAGTTGCAGATTTGAACACATCTCTCTTGCTGATAGAATATGGAGATAGAAAAGCAGTAAAAATATAGCAATATAATCAATAGACTTGATCAAATCAAAATATATAAAATACTACATCTAACACTACAGCTAAAACTGCAGTATATACATTCTTTTAAAATGCACGTGGGGTATTTAGAAAAACATCTTACTCTGGGACACACAGCAAGTCTCATCAAATTTCAAATAATTTTAAATCAGCAGTATATATTCTGTGTCCATCTTGGAATTAAAGTAGATGTCTAAACCAGAAAGTATAAAATACCCAAATGTTTAGAAATTTAGAAACATACTTTTAAACCATTCACAAATCAACAGAATGGAAACCATAAAATAGTTTTAACTGAAAAATGATATAAACTCAACATATCAAAACTAGCAGAATGCAGCTAAAGTAGTGATCCAAATAAACAGCTCCTAAAGTAGACATTAGAAAAGGAGAAAGACTTGAAACCATTGGTCTGTTATCCAATTTGAGAAGTTAGAAAACAAAGGAAATGCAAAGAAGTATAGAATCTAATAAAAGTAAAAGCAGAAATCAATGAAATAGAAAATAGGAACCCACTGATAAAAATCAATGAAGTCCAAATTTAATAAAAAAATCTAATTAAATTAATCGACACTGATAAGAAAAAACTAATTGCTAAAGCAAAAATAAGAAAGGATACTAGTAGAGAGTGTACAAACTGAGAGGATAGTATAAAAAGTCAAGTATCAGTAAATGTGAAGTATTTAGATTTGATGAAAAAAATATTTTGAAAAACATGTTTTTTCTCCCAAAACCGTTAGAAGAAATAGAACATCTTAACATTCCTGTACCTAGTAAATAAATTAAATTTATCATTAAAAATCTTTCTAAAACAAAAACAAAACTGCAGGCTTTGATAGTTTTACTGGTGAGTTTTTCTAAACTTTTAAATAAGAAATAAAACTAATCTCCCGGAAGTGATTTAAGAATTTATAAAATGGAGAGAAGACAGAGCCTCTTGACCTGGGATGTATTGCTGTGGGAGTGAAAGTTGGTGCAACCACTTTGGAAAACTGCTTGGTACTATCTACTGAACCAGAGCATACGTGGGTCCCTTGATATTTTATATTACCTTTAGATATAGATCCAACAGATATGAGTACATATGTACATCAAAAAAGCACAAGAATGTTCATAGCATCATTATTCAGAATAGAAACAATGCAGATGTTTAAACAGAGTCAAATAGATAAATTAATTGTGTTCTAGTCATGCAACAGAATATTATAGAGCAATGAAGAATAAATCAGAGCTATACATTTCAACATGGATAAATCTTTCAGAAATATTGTCAGCTGAACAAAGGCAAGCATAAAACAAACCAAAATTCTGTAAGATTCTATTTGTTCATGTAAATACTAAAAACTAAAGCTAGTTGGCAGGGTAATTCCAGGAAGTGTAAAGAGAGAGGCTTCCAGACCCTGGACAATGGACAAAACATTGACCCAGGAGGTGGTGACACAGGTGGATCACTTTGCAAAACTTCACTGAATTATAAATTTATGATTTATAAATCCTTCTCTTTGTATATTATGCTTCAATACAAAGTTCCCTTCCCCTCTCCTTCCCCAAAGCAAAGTAGATCCTCAAAATTTTAACATGCATAATTTCCTACTATTTGAGGCCAAGGAAAAATGACATGTATGTATCTTAGCTGATATAAAAAGAATCTCTAAATAAATTATGAACTTGACTATGGAGGAAGACTGCAAAAATGTAATATGACTAATGTTAAATGTCTGTTTTTTTTTTCTCTTTCTCTTTTTTTCATTGTGTGTGTATGTGTGTGTGTTCTATCTGTAATTTGTAAGTGCACTGGAGGTCACACTAACGCCTCATCAAATGTCAATGACAAAGCAGCCAGGAGTGCATCAGACACAGAGCTGCCCCAGGAGAGAGGGCTCAAGCACTGAGTCACCCTACTCAGCAGTGGTTGTGATGACTTATTTTTTCTGCTGCAGAGTGAGGTTTCATTCATATTTGTAAAGTACCAGGAGGTGTTTGTGTACGGGAAGCTCTTACAATGCCAAGAATTCATTTGAAAGAGCTGTGGGTTTTAGACTCGAAAGAATCTCCAGCTAGCTAAACTACCCAAAAAAGCCACTGAGGGCCAAGTTCTAAATGTAGTTATGAGGGCCAAGTTCTAAATGTAGTTAGTCAATTCACAACGACACCTCAACGGTGCAAAGACTTCATTTTGCACTAAATGTGAGTTTCTATTGGCAATGCATAGCAGAATCCCATATATAAATATGACAGCTCTGTCCCCTTCCCTGGCTATGCAGTTTGAATATGGAGGCCATGGGCTGTGTCACCTTAGAAGGCTCCTCTGGTGACCACTGTGCCAGTCTGGCTACGACATGTGACCAGAGCGTGGAAGGGAGCTGGTGCCGTGGGTGCTGGCTGTGCTGGCGCCCTGGGGGGCTGGGGGAGGGCATTTAAACAGCCACGTTATCCAAGTTTTCACATGTCCTCAAAATAGAAGTTTCTAATAAATAAAACGGATTGTAAATATTTTTATTTTTAGACTCATAGACTGTTAGTTCGGAAAGGGATCTTAGAAACTGTCTTGCCCAAAGCTCTCCTTGGATGTGAGAAAAGCGAGGCCTAGTCTGAGCTGGGTAAGGGCTCAGTGCTTCAGGCTTTGGGTCCCAGCTTCTGGGAAAATACACATTGTCTTAAATGTATCTTTTCCTAGGTTCCCAGCCCCTTCTCCCCATCATGACTCTCTTTCTTGCTTTGTCTGTTTCTCTCTTCTCCCTCCCCAATGAGAGAGAATCCTCTTACCCTATCCTGTGCAGGTTTTAGGCCACCACCACCACCACACACACACACACACATTTACACACAGGCAACCCACATGGATGCTGTTCTGTGACACGTAGAGACTTGTTAGACACATCAGTAATGGTGCGTTTATTTGGTGGCCATGAAACCTTGAGAGTCTGATGTTTTGCATACCTCTGCAGTTCCTACTCGGTGGTATTTAGACATTTGGAAAAAGCATACGGTACATTCTCATGGGGGGGGGGGGAGTGCAAAAGCAAATGCAAGCATGGCCCAACTCCAAATCTCCATTGTTTTCGCTATTTCCTAAATAGAAATGTTTCCATAGAAACCTGGAGTGCTTCAAGGTGGAGGTGGACTTAAGCATGGGTTCAAAGTCCAATTTAGCAAAGAAAATATGGGTAGTACTTGTATCTCAAAGGAGCTGATGACCAGAATGATACTTGAGACACAGTTTCTGAAAATCTGTTCTCATGGTTGCGAAATTGGCTTCATAACACCTCGCCCACTCTTACCATCCACCACCAGAAGCCTGACCGTCCGGAGAGCAGTGGTTACAAAGGGACTGAACAGTTTGCCCATTAATCTGGTGACAGTCTTTATGGTATGGGAGCCGGGAGCCCTCTTCGAGTGTAATCTATAATTCATTGCAGGAGAAATGTAAAATGCAAAAAAACATTAATTTTTACAACAGCTCTCATTATTTATGGTATTTTTCCCTGTCCTCCTATTAAAAAATATGTCTTCATTAGTTGTGTTGAATGTTCACAGCTGCTAGATTATTTACAGGAAGCTTGATGAACTTTATGATGACTTAGCCATTAGAAAATTACAACAGTTAAAAAAAAAAGGCGAATTGTGTCTGAAATGTTGTGCGTTGAACTGAAATCAGAACAGAGGCATAAAATGTATTTATGAAAACATTTCTGAAAACCTAATTGCCAAGTGAAATCTATCTGAAAATATCACTTTGAAATTTTATTTTCATCAGGATACACTGAGCAAAACACCCCAGACGGTGTTTTGAAAATGAGGACTATTTACTGAGGAATTTCTTTGGAATGAGGAAAAAGGCAGAAATGTGATGAAAGGAGACCCAAGACTCATGAATGATCAGAGTGCTGTGCTCACGCATTCAATCAGTGAGTGTGTAAGAGGCTACTGGGAACCACTACAGGGAGGGGGTCCTCGGGTTACGATAGTCTCAACATACAACGTTTCAAGTTTACCACACTCACCCCCATGAACACTTTAAAAAATTGAGACGTGTTTAGGCTTACATCATTACGGACCACGTGGGTGAACTAGTTTGCGCTTTGCGCGCGGCAGAAGAATATGCAGTAATGACGCGTATGAGTGAGGGAGCTGGCACCCCCAGTACACATACCTACGCCATTTGGACTGTTTAAAGTGCAAGTGTTCCGTCTGTGTTAGGCTAGGGTGTGTTTCAGTTTACTCCAAAATTTTTGTTACATCGCTGTCGTAGGAACAGAATTGTGTTGTAACCTGAGGACCCCCTGCATTAAACTAGATACTGGGGATACAAAGAGGCAAAAACAGGGTCTTTGTTCTCCAGGAGTCCACAATTTAAAGACAAACACGTGGAAATTATGCTGTCATTTGGCCATTGCGGCAAGGGTGGTGAGTGTAAAGCATGTTGGACTTCAGTCTACGTGTCGTGTCTGGAAAGACTTGCCAGTTGGGAATGCTTAAACTGAGCAGAGGCTGCAAAGTGACAGATGTTTACTTTGTTTGACTTATACAGCATGGCTTAAAAAAAGTTGCAGGGGAATCCATGAAGATGATGGAATAAAGTGATGCTTAGAAGTACCTAAACATCGCAATGAGAGATAGAGATACAGGGTCAAAAAGAAAGCTTAGCAGACTGGGTTCAACTACCAGGCAATCATATTCCAGAACTAGAAATGGAACAATCAGAAACTGGCGACGGGGCCACAATGAAGATGCCCTGTGTGCTCACCAGGTTAGCTTCCCCCCGGCTTGGTATCCACTTTTGTGTTCTCAGTATCACCATAGGGCCCATATTGGGTTCAGTAGTGCGCCCCTCTCAAAAATATTTATGGCCATCTAGAACCTCAGAATGGGACCTTGTTTGGAAATACAGTCTTTGAAGATGTCAAATCACCCTGGATTTAGGTGAGCCCTAAACCCAATGACCAAGATGTCCCTATAAGAAGTGGGGAATGCATAAAAACACACCGAGGAGAGGTCATGTGAAGATAGAGACAGAGGTAGGCGTCGTGCGAGTGCAAACCAGGACAGGCGGGGGCCACCAGACATCAGGGCACGTGGGGGCCACCGGAAGCCAGGGCACCCGGGAGCCACCGGAAGCCAGGGCACGGGGGGGGGGGGGCACTGGAAGCCGAGGCACTGGAAGCCAGGCACGCGGGGGTCACCGGAAGCTAGGGCACGCGGGGGCCAACGGAAACCAGGGCACATGGGGGCCACTGGAAGCCAGGGCACGCAGGGGCCACCGGAAGCCAGAAGAAGCAAGGAAGGCATCTTCCCCACAGCATTCAGAGGGGGCACAGACTTGCTGACACCCTGATTTAGGGCTTTCAGCCTCCAGAGCTGTGACAGAATAAATTCCCGTTGTTTGATGCCCCCTAGCCTGGGGTAATTTATTACAGCAGCTATAGGAAATGAACGTATGTCCCAAACCTTGAAAAGACCGGGTCTGGGGGGATGATCACTTCGTAAATTATATAAATGTCTAACCACTGGGCTGTACACTTAAAACTAACACAATATTGAATGCCATCTGCAATTGAAAAATAATAAATAAAACAAAAATAAAAGACCTGGTTCTGGACAGGGAGGCAGGGTGTGGGGGACTTGTGGAAGCAACAGTCGAGGGAAACAGGGAGGGTTACAGAGACAAGTGAGGACAGAAAGCTGGAGCAAGGGAGACCCAGCGGGAGGTGAGTAGCCTGTCTTTGCATGCGGATGTGAGAGAATGAGAGCCCAAATCCAAACCCAAGCCCGAAGGCATCCTTTCAAAATCAGCCTGCAAACCTGAATTCATAAACCCGTGAAAAAAAGTAGC
Organism: Saccopteryx leptura; assembly: GCF_036850995.1. Classification (NCBI taxonomy): domain Eukaryota; kingdom Metazoa; phylum Chordata; class Mammalia; order Chiroptera; family Emballonuridae; genus Saccopteryx; species Saccopteryx leptura. The sequence goes on from NC_089505.1 coordinate 353,130,304, forward strand.
TTTAGGAAAAACCAACTCTCAGGACATAAATATGCCACTGGGGCGATGAATTCTACATCAGTGCCTGACACAGACTTCCCTTACCGATGTCAATCCCGAGGTTTGCCACATTTATTATTTTATGCCATAAATTCTATGTTAGTTTATACTGATAGACTTTAAAATACTTATGTTTAGGATGCCCAAAAAGATGAATGAAGGTTTCACATTCATAGAAAGGAAAATAAATTGTGAAACAAAAACAGGCAGAAATGAAAAAAAAAAATAGACAGATATGAAAATGATTAACTATATGGAACTTCGTTAGCTTCTGAGAGAACAACATTAGGAATATTTTCCTGAAAGGTTCTTGTTCGTGAGGAAGGAAGTCCTAGGAAGATTTCGCCCCATGAGCTAAGATGGCCCTGGACATTTTTTGTTTTTTGGGAGATCGTTGGTGGAAAGTCTGATTCTTTGAGAGACACGCATATAATTACTAAAGACAGACACAGGAGAGGACAGAATATCTCCTCTTTCATTTCAAGCTTCCTGGTGCTCTATTTTAAGTGGTCTGACTCGGCCTCAAGCAGTGTTCACTCTGACTCTTGGGTTAGAGATGGTAGTTATCATTCTTTCTTCCTTTTTTTTTTAAATTTGTAAGACTTTATTCATTTTAGAGAGGAGAGAGAGAGAGAGAGAAGAAGGAAGAGGGAAGAGGGGAGAGGAGGAAGAAGCATCAACTCCCATATGTGCTTTGACCAGGCAAGCCCAGGGTTTCGAACCAGTGACCTCAGCATTCCAGGTTGACACTTGACCTCCTGCACCACCTCAGGTCAGGCTATCATTTCTTGAAACTAGTGCTAGCCTCAGTGAGGAGAGACGTTGTTGAGATGGGGGTGGGCGTCAATGGGTGATGAAGGCACAAATTACCATAATCCAGTGGTCTGGCCCTGGACAAGGGCATATATTCAAATCTTGTGTAGAAATGTCTAGCCAGTCTACCCCTGCTGTGTGCCCTGACCCTTGACAGTCTGGGTTAGGTGTAGAAGAAATCTAACCAGGTTTGTGATGAGTATCACATGAGCTAATCCAGGCACTACTCCTTTGTCAACCATGAAGAACTAACTATAGATGTATATAAATTGTAAACTTTAAATGAAGAGCAAATATTTTATCTCCTCTGATGTGCTTAGCTTTGTGCCTGGATCTAGGCATTTGCTGACTTATAACAATTTGCCTGGATTGTTATCTAAGGCAAGTAGCTGTCACTTGCCGAATGAAATTAATTGTAATGTATTATAGTCAAACAAAGTCTTTGGCTATAGCTATACAACACTCTCATTTTAAGAGAGAAAATGAAAAATAATAAAATAATCTTCATATTTTAGAAAGTGAAAGAGCTATTATTATGAAAAGCTTATACTGTATTGTTTGAGGGCTCTGTGCCAAGAATTGTTCTAAAAGATTTAAAAAGTAGAGTGGACTTCGGAGTCCCATGGCCTGGGTTCAAATAGTGACTCCCCTACACAAGTGGCTGTGTGAACTGCTGTAAATTCTTTAAATTCTCCACGGTTCCTTTATTTCATATAAAATGGAGTGATAATGGGCACATTTTAAGGATGATTTATAGTAATACCCAGTATTTAGTCTCTGCTTCTGAATTTCATGAGCTAATAAATTTCTTTAATGTTAATGCGATTTGAGCGGCGTGTTTCTCTTAATTGCACTGAAAGCATCTTGATACGAGTATTACTGCAACATGTCAAATAACTGAATCATTCTAAAATGATAGTAATTACTGGGAAAATACTATTGTACATTAATATTATTGGAAAAATATTCAGATGACTAATTTTTTCCTTTTTCTTGTGAACATGTAAGTTTAAACACTGGGCTAGGATCATATCCTGAAATAAAACTGAGCTTCAGCCACATGGATTGGGGGATGGAGAAGACAGATCATCAAACTGTAAAGGTCAGATTCTTCCAGACAACCTCCATTGCATAAATACAAGAACATATCAGCCACTATTTACCAGTTTCCTACTGTCATTCCAGGTTCTCTGCTAGATGCTTTGCTTTCATATTCTTTTGTTCTATATATTTGAGTCATTTGCTATGAAGGAACAGAAGCTTAGAATGTTGTTTTAGACCTCGTACCTAAAACAATATCCAGCACAAGCTGAGCTCTCAGTAAATAATTGTTTTGTGCTAATTAACTGTCCAAGTACATACTAAACCAGGGCATGACCCGTCCTTTTCCCCTGAGAGTCTTTGCTCCTATCACTCTAGCACGTTGCTTCCATGCCTCAAAGGTGTGCAAGTCTGTCCACTGGTCTAATTGACTGGATTGTTATCTAAGGCAAGTAGCTGTCAGTTGAGAACGTTTAGCATCATCAGCATCAATTCCTAATTTAATCACATTTACCTTTTTTTTTTCAGAAGCTAGACTTCTTAGATCATTGCCAAGAGCAAGATAACATAAACTCCAGATTGATAAACTCAAGTGATTCATAGCTCTCAAAGGAATTCTTCCTGATGGAAATTGCCTGCCTTATGTTGACATCGGAACATTGATTGTCCCAAGGATGTAGGAAGAGCTGAAAACCTGTATTCCAGACCTAAGAGTTGTTAGTCCAAATAAAGTTTTGTAATTCTTGCTCAACCTTAAAATGACTAAGAATATACTTCTTTCAAATTTTTAAAAATTTAATTTATTTTTCTTCTTTTTCAAGTGAGAGGAGGGGAGACAGAGAGACAGACTCTCACATATGTCCTGACAGGGATCCGCCCAGTGACCCTCATCTGGGGCTGATGCTCTGCTCATGAGCTATTTTTAGCACTTGAGGCATGGGTTCCACAAAGCCATCCTCAGTGCTTGTGGCTGACATGGTCAAAATAATCAAGCCATGGTTGCAGGAGGGGAAAAGGGTGGGGGGAGAGCTGGAGAAGCAGATGGTTGCTTCTACCATGTGCCCTGACTGAGAATTAAACCCAGGACATCCACACACCGGGCTGATGCTCTACCACCACTGAGCCAACGGGCCAGGGACTCATTTTTTTTTAAATAAAAGGTATAGATAAAAATGTGCAATTTATAATGAAGTTTTTATAAATATTGATATAATAGATGCTATTTTTAGAATCCATTAATTTTGAAATTGTTATATTTTGAAATACTTTATCATTCTCAAATCAGTCAACTTGGTTCTCATATAGTAAATGATAGTCAAAAGTGCTCCATGTCTATAAAGAGTGGATTTATTTTCATTAAGAAAAAAGATGGTACTGGCCGGGTAACTCAGTTGGTTAGAGCATTATCCCAATACACCAAGGTTACGAGTTCAATCCTCCATCAGGGCACAAGCAAGAATCAACCAATGAAGGCATAAATTTTTCTCTCTCTCTTTCTCACTCTCTTTCTCTCCCTTCCTCTCTAAAAGACAAAAAGCAATCAATAAATAAAAATTACCAGAAAAAAAGATAAAGTGCAGGTGTCTAATCTTGTTGAATTTTGATACTTTTGCTGCTGAATACGAAATTCAGGGTCCAGGTTGCCTACGGTAAGTGTAAAACCCTGGCCCTTGGAGAGCACAGTGGTTAATACGGTCTTTAAAATTTCCCAATAGGGCCTACAGGGTTAATCAGTAAACAACGGCATTGTCAGCATGTATGTAATAATAACTTACTGAGTGCCTTCTAAGTGGTATGTAAAGTGAGAAAGGTAGAGTAATAAACTGGGTAATGCATATTTGCTGAAGCTAGCAGATTAGCTCACTAGATGCGCTACCTAAATTATTTAACTATTCAGCTTTCCTCTGCTTTCCAGTGGAGAATAATCCTAACTACTTTGTAGGTTGTTATGAGGATTAGAAATATTGTGTTGCAATGAAGGCTTTGTATACAGTAAGGTTTCAATACATGTCATCATTGCAGTCCTCATTAAATCTGAAGGGCAAAATCACTTGACTAAGGTCATTCAGCTAGGAAGGGCAGAGCCAGGACTCAAAACTCTGATGTAAAGTCTACTGAGACGTCCGCTGTATTCTGCTAATATTCTTATGTATGATAGAGACAACCGGCATGATGGGATTTGGGAACAGGGGAAACCCGTTCACGGGCCTGGACATGCGGGGCTTTATGGACGGAAGGATATTTGATCAGTGTCTTAACGGATGAGCAGGAGTTGGATAAGTGAAAATAATTAGCACTTTACCCTCCGGGATCTTTAGAATCTCAGTGGTGTGCACAGCAATGACAAATAGGTCTCCTTATTAATTTATTTACAATCATTCCTTGGCAGAGTGCTGCAATCGATTAGTGACACGGAAAATTTTTGGCACCTCTGCCTTTGCTTACTATTCTCTGCAAGTTTTTTTTTTTTTTATTATTTATTTCTTAATTTTTGATCCTTAGGAGGACGTCTCCATTAAAGTCCAAGTTTTGGATGCTTCATACCCAAAGACCCACTTTATTCACTATGGCTTTCCACAGGTGTGTTTGAAGGGACAGCTATATTTTCTTGTTAAAATCAGAGACATAGTGGGCAATACCGAAAATTAAAACTGACTTGTGGGATCTGAGTTGTAGCCAAACTCAGCAGAATCTCACCGTCAAGTCCCTGTTAGACACTTCCGATCCTGGGTTCCCAAGTTCTGTCCAGGTCAAGGGAATGTTAATGGTCACAATAACCATTTACATCTGCACACATTCTCATTTTTGTCTTTTAAGTGACTGCATCATAAAATTCCTATCACAGTTAGATGATGTATTATTTAACATGTCACAAAGGTACTGTAGAATAAACTGAAGTAGACAAGGCCTGGCAGATATGTTTTGAATGGCTCTTTTCTAGTCTTCTTCAAAATGGTTCTGTCATAATGTTTGGTTTTTGAAGAGAATCCCAGGAAATACACTACTCACAAAAATTAGGGGATATTTTATCGCTTCATATTCATTTTGAAATATCCTCTAATTTTTGTGAGCAGTATATGTACTCAGCTGAGTGCCTGTGACACCTGGTGGATAGGAATGCCTTTCAGGATGCTTGCATTCTCTGACATGAGTCATCTAAAGTGAAAGAGCTTTGACAACATCTGCAAGCATGTCCCCATCTAAGTGGACAGAAACTGCTTCTTATCCAAGGATAATTGTTACCAAGAAAGGACAGCTCAGAGCAAATCCACATCACAAGGTGCCCACATTGCATAGTGAATAATTAATCTATCATTCAATCATCATAGCTTTGACTGGAATGCTTTCTTTAAAAAGAGAACAAAGGCCCTGGCCGGTTGGCTCAGCGGTAGAGCGTCGGCCTGGCGTGCAGGAGTCCGGGGTTCGATTCCTGGCCAGGGCACACAGGAGAAGCACCCATCTGCTTCTCCACCCCTCCCCCTCTCTTTCCTCTCTGTCTCTCTCTTCCCCTCCCGCAGCTGAGGCTCCATTGGAGCAAAGATGGCCCGGGCGCTGGGGATGGCTCTGTGGCCTCTGCCTCAGGCGCTAGAATGGCTCTGGATGCAACAGAGCAACGCCCCAGAGGGGAAGAACATCGCCTCCTGGTGGGCATGCCGGGTGGATCCTGGTCGGGCGCATGCGGGAGTCTGTCTGACTGCCTCCCCGTTTCCAGCTTCAGAAAAATGAAAAAAAAAAATGAATAAAAAGAGAACAAATAGTATGTGAATAAGGGAGCTTTCTCTTACATTGAATAAAGTGAAGTTTAGGAATCTTTGCACTAATTCAAATAAGAATGTACTAAGTGTTGACTATCTTTAGTTTTCTTTTTGCTGTACATTTTCTGGGTAAATTTTATAATAGTGCCAAGTGGTATTTTTTACTGAATATTTGACTGTAGCAACTTGGTTATAAATGAGGACATTTTTGCAAAAATATTTAAAAGCTTATCTGTTTTTCTCCCAAACCTGTTTGGCCTCTCCCAAACCTATGATATTGGGGTCATTCTTTCCCCTCTTTAAAAAATGAAGTTTTATGGAGAAATAAGTTGCATATCATACAATTCAGGGTTGTGCAAACATTACTGCAATCATTTTTCTTTTTTAAGAGAGAAAGAGACAGACAGACAGGGACAGATAGACAGGTAGGGAGAGATGAGAAGCATCAATTCTTCATTGAGGCACCTTACTTGTTCATTGATTGCTTTCTCATATGTGCCTTGATTGGAGCGGGGGGCTCCAGCTGAGCCAATGACCCCTTGCTCAAGCTAGTGACTTTGGGCTTTAAGCCAGTGACCTTTGGGCTCAGCCAGTGACCATGGGGTGTTGCCTATGATCCCATGCTCAAGCTGATGACCCCGTGCTCAAGCTAGATGAGCTTGTGCTCCAGCCAGATGAGCCCGCACTCAAATAGCAACCTCGGGGTTTCAAACTTGGGTCCTCTGTATCCCAGGCTGATGTTCTATCCACTGCACCACCACCTGGTCAGTCTTAGAACATTTTTTAATTAAAAAATAAAACCTAGACTCATTTGTTTTCTATCTCTGTTTCTTACCCTCTACCCTCCTGGGCAACTGATAAATCTATATTCTGTCTCTATAGATCTGCCTATTCTGGATATTTCATATAAATAGAATCATACCATTGTGTGTGTGTGTGTGTGTGTGTGTGTGTGTGTGTGTGTGTGTGTGTGATGGGGTTCTTTTACTTAGCATACATAATGTTTATGGTTTGTCTATGTTGTATCATGTGTCAGTACTTCATTCTAATGCATCATATTCCGTTGTATGGCTATACTACATGTTGTTTATCTATTCATCAATTCATGAAAATGTAGGTTGTTTCCACATTTTGGCTACTGTAAATAGTGCTGCTATAATATGTGTGTATAAGTCCTCATCTGAATACCTGGTTTCAATTCTTTTTGATTATATACAGGCAGTCCCCAGGTTATGAACAAGATAGGTTCTGTAGGTTTGAAAATATTTAAGTATTTTTGTGCACAGAAAGGTAAAGATAAAACCTACATTAAGATGAACATCTGTCTAAGTTGCATTTAATAGGTAAATGCACCAGTTCCAACTTACGTACAAATTCAACTTAAGAACAAACCTATAGAACCTCTCTCGTTTGTAACCCGGGGAAGCAGAATTGCTAAGACACATAGTTACTCTATGTTTAATCTTTTGAGGAGCTAAACTGTTTTCCAAAGCAGCCACACCAGTTTACATTTTTATCTAGAATCATTTTCTTTTGAAACACTTATTTATCACCATAATTTTTTTCTTCCATGGCTAACTTTTCTCACTGTCCAAGATCCTCCTTTATGGGCAGTTTTGCAAAGAATCTGAGCAGTTTTCCAACCTAACCTAGCCAACTTCATGAAATTCTGGACCTTTATCAGGATTTACCATTCCACTTTGCAATAGAATTATTCTCTATAATAGATGCTTGCATCCAATGTGCATATTTCTGGAAACAACTCCATGAAGTATATTAACTGCAATTGAACTATTAACTCCATGAAGTATTAACTGCAATTTAAGGGTGAGAAAACTGAGGCTCGGGCAAGTTAGATGATGAGCTAGTAAGGAGTGGAACCAGCAGTTGAACTATTATGATGAATGGAATTGGCTTCACAGGAAGAGTAATAGATGAGGGTAGTGTTACCTAGAGGCACTGCTAAACTTCTCTGAGCTTCCATTTAGGCTAACTCACTAATTTCTTTCAGGAACGTTAAGGAAATAGAAGTTAGGATGTTTGTTGTTACAAACAACAGAAAATGTCACCAAATGTGACTTAAGCCATGTGGCTTATTATTACTTATTTATTTTTACATAATACAAAGTCCCAGAGAAGACAGTTACAGAGTTGGTGCAGGAGCTCAACGTTTTGAGGGCTTCTGAGTGTATTTCAGTGTGATTCTATTTGCTCCTCCCTCATGGTTACAAGATGGCTGCAGCAACTCCAGACAGCATGCCCTCTTCCTGCTTATTCCCAAAGCAGCAAGAGAGGGAAGATGTTTCTTTTGTGTGTGTGTGATTCATTCATTTTAATTGGGAGGAAAACTTTTTTCTAGAAGACTCCTTCTTACAGATTTCCTCTGATGATTCAGTGGTTGGAGGGGAGTCACACGCTTATTTGTAATAATAACAGAAGCTGGGGAAGCGGGTGTTTGGCAATTTTAGCCACTATGTTGTGTGTGGGGCTCTTCTGGCTTGGAGAAAGTATGGGAGAGAGGCTGCTGCGTCAGCAATTCACCATGCCTGCCGCCGGTGAGAATCAATATCCCTAGTGTGCAGATGAGACTCCTAAGATTCAGAGATGCTAAGGAATGTCACACAGCTAGTTAGTAGTGGTAAAGCTGAGATTTCAGTCAGGTGATTTTTTTTTTTTTTTTTTTCTGAAGCTGGAAACGGGGAGAGACAGTCAGACAGACTCCCGCATGCGCCCGACCGGGATCCACCCGGCACGCCCACCAGGGGCTACGCTCTGCCCACTAGGGGGCGATGCTCTGCCCCTCTGGGGCGTTGCTCTGCCGCGACCAGAGCCACTCCAGCGCCTGGGGCAGAGGCCAAGGAGCCATCCCCAGCGCCCGGGCCATCTTTGCTCCAATGGAGCCTCAGCTGCAGGAGGGGAAGAGAGAGACAGAGAGGATGGAGGGGGGGAGGGTGGAGAAGCAAATGGGCGCTTCTCCTATGTGCCCTGGCTGGGAATCGAACCCGGGTCCCCGCACGCCGCCACTCTACCGCTGAGCCAACCGGCCAGGGCCTTCAGTCAGGTGATTTGAATTCTTAAGTCAACGTCATAGCAAGCACATAGTCTTAGGGGCAACATGTCCTATTTGAAAACTATACTCACAGGTAGATGACTAACTTGCTTATCAGACTGTTTCAAGTTAGAGAGAAATAGCTGGTTAAAAAAATTTACTTTCCAGAATATAAGATTATTTTTGTTTATGTATCATGAAACAAGTTTTGGAAAAATTTGTTTTTGTTAAATTATATATATTTTTTGGCTTTACAGAATTTAAAATCTTCTTGTAACTTGTTTTTCTAAAGTATTGATAGATTATTTTGGAAAGATGTAAATAGATTTTGGAGTTGGAAAATTTCTCTTTAGTGACTAACATTCTGGATTGTTGCTTGGAGGCCATGAACAAAGTCATTTCAGTATTCCCTCAGCCAAACTGAAGCATTTTCCTTTTGAATAGCCATGTGCTTACCTGGCAGAAGAGCAAAGTCCCATGGGGTGAGTCACTTTCAATTCCTCCCTTCAAATACAAGTATGATGTGAGAATTAATACAATATGATGTAGACAACACTAAGGGTTATCTCATTAAACACCTAAACTCATTTGACCTTCACAGCAGCCTCATGGATACCAGCTGGTCTCCATTTTATCCTCATGAGAACTAAAAGCACAGAGAGATTAACTAGCTTGTCCAAGGCCACACACCAGAAAATAGAAGAAATGAAATTTGAGTTATTTGATTCCAAAGCCATGTTCTTAATCACATGCTATTGTTGACGCAAGAAATTTTGAAGCCTATAGACTTTTATCCGAGCCAAATGGATGACATATGAACAAGACCTCAAATGATCCAGAGAATACATGTTTTGCAGCTTCTTTTTTTTTAATCTTTTTTTCTTGTGTGACAGAAAGAGAGAGAGAGAGACAGACAGACAGACAGACAGAGAGGGACAGATAGGAACAGACAGGAAAGGAGAGAGATGAGAAGCACCAATTCTTTTTTTGTGGCTCCTTAGTCTCCTTAGTTGTTCATTGATTGCTTTCTCATATGTGTCTTGACAATGGGACTACAGCAGAGTGAGTGACCCCTTGCTCAAGCCATCAAACTTAGGCTCAAGTCAGTGACCTTTGGGCTCAAGTCAGCAACCATAGGGTCATGTCTATGATCCCAAGCTCAAGCCAGTGACCTTGTGCTCAAGCTGGTGAGCCCATGCTCAAACTGGTGACCTCACGCTCAAACCGGTGACTTCAGGACTTTAAACCTGGGTCCTACATGTCCCAGTCCGACACTCCATCCATTGTGCCACTGCCTGGTCAAGCTGCAGCTTCTTTTATTCATTTGAAATTAAGGAGGGGAGATAAGGAAGCACACATAAAAGTAGGAGAAAGAAAAATGGGGATTGGTTTACAGAATAGTTAACAAGATTATGTGTTCTTTTAATTATGGTTGTTTCAAAGATGTGTTAACCTAGATCACTGGTTCTCAAACTTTTTGAAGTCAGGGTGCATTTAAAATCCTACAAATAATTGTAGGCACACTATATACAAATTTCTGAGAAATATGTTATAATAATAAGTCAAATATTAAAGAAAAAAATATTAAGTCCAAGCATGCTTTTATGGTAATTAAGTTAAATAAATATGACAAAATTAAATTTATTCTGACATTAAAATTTTTATGTTACAATTTTTGAGTTATGCTTTTTAGAATTTGTAAAAAAAGAGGGGTTAAAAAATAAAAAGAAACAACAAAAAGGTTATCTTTATATATATATATATATATATATATATATATATATATATATATATATATGGACACATTCTTAGTAAGATTTAGTAAATTTGGCAGGTCCTGGCATGAATGTGTTAAGTTTTTTCATTCTTGTGTTTATGGGAAACATGAGCCTGATGTGTCCTAGTGATTCCTTCAATGTTTGGGCATATATTTGAAAGGCAAACTCTCATTTCCACGTCAATACATTGAAGAATTCCTCTCTTTTTACTCTTAATTGTTTAAGGGTAGAAAATCCTAATTCACATAAGTAGGATGTTGAAAATTATAGTAAAATGTTCAAAGCTTTTTTAAATATTGCCATGTATTTTTTTATAGAAATCCAAAAGGCTTCAAGAGACAATTCCATATGTTTAATCATCGATCCACCCCCCCTCCCATACATATCATCTTAACTTGACACCAAACAAAGGATAGAAGAAACTTGCCTCCAGTCTTTCTGGGGAACATCGGGGGTAGTATAAACAATCCAGCACCACAGCTCAACAGCTTTTGCAACCTAATCAGTCAAGTGAGGTGGAAGTTTGGTGGATTGTCAGCTTACAGCCAATTCCCCACACCTCTGTCCCCCAAAAATGTAAACTCCAAAAACCTTGTTGGTTTTTTGGTCCTCAACAGGCACATATTTCTCTGGAATACCATAGGGTGCACCTGGAGATCTTCTAGGGCACACCAGTGTGACCACTTGAGAACCACTGACCTAGATGCACAGAAAGAACAATGGGCAGGGCTTGCTCAAGGCAAAGATAAGCACTTAACTAAAAAGTTATATCCCTGGGGCATGACTACCCACCATGACTTGCCCAGTTAGGAATTAATGATCAGATCACCCGCTGAGGTTATTTCTCATAGACCTCCTTTTTCATCCGTACTCACTTCCCACTATATACCATAATACTACTTGAGCACCATATCTAACATTCCAAGATGAAAAAAGGCTAGACCTAGAATTGTGATTAATAGATAGATATCTTAGCATAAAATTTGGGAAGGCTTGGATCAACTTTGTCCAAACCCAAAGACACTAATAAGAACCTTGTTATACTTGAAGAACTAAAGTTGTATCTATAAGTGCGTTTTTCTACTTTATACTCTTATGTGTTGTTGTTGTTATAAGGAGAGGCACTGTGGATAACTTTAGCAGGAGATAATCCCAAAGAAAATCCTATTTTGGGGTGAATGAAGCAGTAGCCTCACATAGACCAACTGCGAGAGAGACATCAGATATGTTCAAGTAACTCCCCTCTGTACCTGTCTCCAAAGTCCTATTAGGAGTAGCCTAACTCAAAGTGTGGGCTGTAGAAACTATTAGTAAGACTGATATCTCAAACAACCAAGAATCTATAATCCAGAGTGAACTCTTTATGGCACCTGAGGTTTCAATGAGTTTACAGATGTTTTGACCTTGTTGTCAAAAGAAGTGACCTTTCTACTTCATAGGGACTACTGTATATCTGTTGAGAAGGAGTCATTTACCCCAGGGACCCCTTGAGTTTCATGTCACACTTTGTGTAGTCCCATGCTGCCTTTGGCTCTAGTACCTAGTACAATGGTGCTCAGGAGACCAAGTGTTTATGTCTTAGTTCTTTTCTCCTCTTCACTTTTCTACCTTGTGACATAATCATCTCCCTTCACGAACCCAGTGTTTGAGGACGGTGCTAGTAAGTTAGGCCAATATTGAAAAGCCATGTCTGATATTTTCTAGCTATGTGACTTTGGATAATTTACCTACTTCTCTAAAACTGAGTTCTTTTCAGCAATAAAGGCAGAATAATATAAATTTAGCTGAGGATCAAATGAGACCATGTCTGTAAAGGGCCATTGTTGGTTTCCTACGCCATCTCCCTATGCAACAACCTAGTCATTAAAGTCCCATTTAGAAAGTTGTTGGTAAACTCAATCATATGTATACCGAACTGCAATAGAATATAACAAAAAGGCTTAAGGGTTTTGATTACCATGGCCACTTCTGATGGACAGTCGAGTCAAAATTTCCAAGGGAATTGCAAATATACTGAAGTCAAAGAGATTTGGGAGAACATAGGCACCTTTCTGCAATTCCAGAGATCACAACATTGGGCAGGGGGTCAGTCTTTACTACTGAAAAACATTGAGAGAGGAAAAAAAGAAAAATAGCTGTTTTCTAAAAATTCTAGAAAGACAAGATAAAGTTGAAGGGCCCTTCCAAGGACTAGATAGACAAGTACTCTCTGCTTCCTGTTTTTCTTAGGTGATTTTTGTTGCAACTTAGGTTAAGATAAAGGATCAGAGACTTCTTGCCTTTGTATGGTACCACAGGGCTCAATGAACAGTAACAAATTCCCCTGACAGGAGAGTGCAGAGCTCCATGTTTACTCCTCAAGGAAGCAATTTGTATCTAAACAGTTCTGAGGGCAAGCCAGCTAGATGTAAGACTCCATAAAGGAGAAGCTGCCAAATCCAGGCTGTTCATCAAACAGTTTCATTTGCCAGGAAGACAGGCAAGAGTAAACCAATATGACAAAGGCCTTCTGCTCAGCTTTGTAATAGAGAACATAAAATATTCACCTTGAAATGTTATTGACTGAGCCCACAATTCACATAAAATTATGCTACCTTTCTGAGTATGTCATGGGAATATTTTTTTGTCCTCTGTTTGGAAACTGCTCATTTTCAAAACGTCATAATTCATTTCATGATATCCCTTTGGAGCTAAGCAGGCAAAGTCAACACACTCGCTTTGAAGAGGTAGTCTATGATAAAGGTCAATAGCATAGGCTTTGAAGTTGTTTTCGGTTGGCTCCCTGGCAATAATCTGAGATGGAAGTTTTGTATGTATGTTTTATCAGGAGTATGCTTGGGGACAACACATGGAAGGACATGAGGGGAGTAAAATGGGGCCAAGGGCGAAGTTTAATTGATGCAGTTGCAACAGATGCCTCCGAAGATCTCATACGAATTTCTTTGCAGTCTCCCGAACTAGGGCAAAGTGCTCAACTTGGTACCTTTTTCAAGGGTGCATAACGTTGGGCAAAGTACCTCCCTCTGTGAAGGGCAACTCTGGGAGAGAACAATTATGAATCCTCGGCAGCCAACACTTTGACTAGTGTCCGGTGTCCAGTACAGGAGTCATACTGGTCTGGATTAGAATCTGAATGCCCTATGGTCTAGTAGTTGTGGCAGGGGTCGGGAACCTATGGCTCGCAAACCAGATGTGACTCTTTTGATGGCTGCATCTGGCTCACAGACAAATCTTTAATAAAAAAATAATAACGTTAAAAATATAAAACAATCTCATGTATTACACTCCATTCCTTTCCTACCGCTCATGTTCATGGTTGTGGGTGGCTGGAGCCAATCACAGCTGTCTTCCAGGACAACATCAAATTTTTATTGGATAATGCATAACATGCATGGGTCGTTGTATGGCTCTCACAGAATTACATTTTAAAATATATGGCATTCATGGCTCTCTCATCCAAAATGGTTCCCGACCCCTGAGTTGTGGGGATCTGAGCAAGTCATTTAAATCTCTATCTCCCAGAATTGTGAAGGTTCATTGAGGTTTACTGAGTGATAAGTGATGCTCAATAAATGTTGCTATTACTATCTGGTGACGCTCTGTGACAACTATTGAGCCCTTTGTCCTGAGCTCTATAATCATATGTCTAATTACTGACTGAATTATTCTTCTTCTTTCCTCTTCCTCCTCCTCCTCCTCCTCCTCCTCCTCCTCCTCCTCCTCCTCCTCCTCCTCCTCCTCCTCCTCCTTCTTCTTCTTCTTCTTCTTCTTCTTCTTCTTCTTCTTCTTCTTCTTCTTCTTCTTCTTCTTCTTCTTCTTCTTCAAGACAGAGAAACAGACAGGAACAGACAGACAGGAAGGAGAGTGATAAAAAGCATCAATTCTTTGTTGGGGCACTTTAGTTGTTCATTGATTGCTTCCTCATATGTGCCTCAACCAGGGGGCTCCAGCCAAGCCAATGGCCCCTTGCTTAAGCCAGCGACCTTGGGGTTTAAGCCAGCAACCATGGGGTCATGTCTATGATGCCACGCTCAAGCTGGCAACCTCGGGTTTCAAATCTGTGTCCTCTGCGTCCCATGTCTTTACTGTATACACTGCACCACCCCCTGGCCAGGTGCTGATTGAATTCTTCTACCTGGGTGTGGCATAGTTTCTTCAAACTTCACTCTCCTTATTCAACTCTTGGTTTACTCCATCCTTAAGCTACAGAGAATGAGGCAACTTAAGAAAGAGCTGTGACTGCAGAAATAAGAGAAAAGGTGAGAGCAAATATAAGTGAGAGCCACGATTTTTGATGACCTGAGGCCAGTCTTGCCCTGGACTTTCCAATGATGTGAACCAATTCTCTTTTTCATTAAATTAGTTCTAATTGGGTTTCTGTTACTTGAAATTAACAATCTTGCGCAGTGTTTTTGTTTTTGTTCTTCTTGACTGAATTAGACTGATCTTTGTAGCCTGCTCTCTTATTGGGAAGTTCCATGTAGTTCAATATGTGTGACATCCCCAAGGTTAACTTCCAAAGGAATAGATAGCTTCTGAATTAAAAACCTCTGCTCTGTTTTATCCTGCAAGCCTGCGCAGAGAGAAGCCTAGAATGTTGACAGCAGAAATCACTCCTTGCCGACCTCTGGGCTTTAGACTCAATTACTCAGAGTCTGGGGTGGACCCTGTGTCACTTCAGGATGGGATGAGTGTAACTTTTCACCCTTTCTGTCACTGCCAAAAACATTGTATGCAATTTTATAGGGGGGCAAGGGGCAGAAGGCAGGGGTGAAGTTGTTAGACATCTTTGAGAAAATAAAATACACAATCCTCTGAAGCTTCTTTAAACAGTTTTGTGGTATTTGGCCTATTAATAATCATCTCATTACAAATAATTTTTTAATTATTTGATAAAACACAAACAGGGCTACTACTTGATAAATGTTTAAAGCTTCTAGTTTATGTATATTGAGGAAAGTGTTCTTGTCACTATTTCCTAAATGACACATTACAACCACTATTGACATACCATTTACATTGTATTAGGAATTACAAGTCACCTAGAGATGACTTAAAGTACACAGGAGGTTTTGCATAGGCTATATGAAAAAGCTATGCCGTTTTATATCAGAGACAAGCATTCTTAGATTTTGGTATCTGTGGGGGTCCTAGAACCAATACCCCTTAGATAGGAGGATGACTGTATTTAGTAACAGAAGACTGGGAACACAAGGACTGGGTAGTAGAGGCATTCATCAGGAAATGCTATCAAATTATTCAGGTATCCCTTTTTTTTTTAATTTTTTAATAGGGACAGAGAGAGAGTCAGATAGAGGGATAGACAGGGACAGACAGACAGGAATGGAGAGAGATGAGAACCATCAATTATCAGTTTCTCGTTGCGACACCATAGTTGTTCATTGATTGCTTTCTCATATGTGCCATGACTGCGGGCCTTCAGCAGATTGAGTAACCCCCCGCTTGAGCCAGTGACCTTGGGTCCAAGCTGGTGAGCTTTTTGCTCAAACCAGATGAGCCCGCACTCAAGCTGGCAACCTCGGGGTCTTGAACCTGGGTCCTTTCGCATCCCAGTCCGACGCTCTATCCACTGCGCCACCGCCTGGTCAGGCCAGGTATCCCTTTTTGAATAGTTCTTATCCTCACTGTAGGTAGGTAAAAGAAGAAAACATAGAAGTAAAAAAAAAAAATAATAAAATGATATTTATCTATTTTCTCATTAAATATTTATCTATTGCCCATAACGTGGCAGGCATATTATACAGCTTAAAAATGATAAACATAGATAGACCCAGAGCCAGAGCCAGACTTTGGGGTAAAGCTGGAACTCCTTCTTAGGGGAGATGAAGGGAATCTAGGAACTGCCTTGGGAGGAACAGAGCTGAGGAGGTCAGGGGTGCTTCCTTTCAGGTAGATTTCAATTTCTCTGTTTTACTCTTCTTTCCTAATTTATTTTCTTTCTTTTCTCTCTCTCTTTTTAAGATATTAGTTTTCTATAGGTAATGTCAAAAGAACAAATTCTCACTGGAGGTCATGCAAGAATTCGATCAACATTATTGGCCATTTTTCAATAATAGCAGATTGAAGTATAAAATTGTTAGCAATTTCATCAACTGCCCCCTTGGGCCTTACTAGGCCCAGAACCTTTAACTTAGAACATTTCGGGGGCACGGAGGGTACGGACTCTCAGCATGCTTTCATTGGCATCCTGGTGAGCACTGGCACTGCTGGTGTACAAGGCGGGCAGGAATCGGCCATGCAGGAGCCAGGCATGGTTCTGAAGAGGTGCTTAGACCCCGAGAACAAATTAGTATCTGCATCGATAACTTGGTAGGACTCTTTTTAAAAGTGAGTGGGTGTTATTGGGTCAACCCTTTCCTCCTGTCCAGTCCTTAGCTTCCTGAGTGTGAGTGAGGGTAGTGAGGTATGTCAATGACACAGGAAGTCTTCAGATAGAACTAGCCTATCACCTTTGTAGAGATGCTCGCTGGGTTGGCCAAGGGAGGCCAGTGGCTGCTGACCCCTGTGGCTGGGAGTTAACACACCTTGAGTCTACCCTCACACCTGCCATAATTTAGCTATTTAAACATGACCAAGTCAGCTCAATATGCTGAGCCTATTAAATATGAGTATGAGATGGTCTTTTAGGTCCCTGTGAGAGTTAAAGTGAAACAAGCATCAGGGAATGGATGGATTACACAATATATACTTAGCATTACAACCATATAAATAACTTAGGTGCAGCTAGATTTTGGGAAAAACTGGAAATTCTTTTTTGGGATGATTAAGGGAACCTGAAGTTAGTAAGCAGAGATTATGAGAAGCTGTAAGCAGGACAACTAAGGGTCTCTCTATAAATCATAAAACATCCTTAAAATTGCCCTCTACCTGACTTTCTCTACATGTTCTAGACTGGGTAGGGATTCGGGACATAAATTCTACATCTTCGTTCCAATAAATTTGCAGTCACCTTACAATGAAACTGAGCAATCAGCCCATACTTATTTTTTTTTTGCCATCTGCTCACATTAGTGCTTTGTTTATAGTCGTTTAATGGCTGAGATTCACTCTGAGAAAGTCCGACGCTTTTGTCCCTGTGCAAACATCACGGAGTGCACTTACATCAGCCCAGATGGCATAGCCTGGCACTGTTTTGATAGTGCTATTCTTTTATAGGACCGGCATCCCAGTAGGTCTGTTTACTCCAGCATCACCAGGAATCGGTGAGTAATTGTAGTGTAAACCCTGACAGTTGGTTTTTCTCTCTGTAATGCAAGTGCCTGACTTGAGCTCTGATTGCCAAGGCATCCCCTTCACGGAAGACTATCTTGAATAAACACATTGTCAGCCTCAAGACTAGATAAAACGCTAAGCCCTTTGCTTTAGAGATCTTGGTTGATTTCAATAACTGACCATTTGGGCTACTTGAGTTTTTTCTCTTGTGCTTCAAATTCCTGCTCTTGTGTTTTAAATTCTCCAATAAAAAGTGAATCCTTGAGATTGTAGATCCCTACTCTCAGTTCCAATAAAAGCAGAGCCCCAGGCCGGTGCTCTCTCTACCTGCTAACTTGCTGTGTGGCCCCTGGGTGCCTCCTAGACTCCAGAGCTTGTAAGTAATAAGCTCTTTTTTCTTCCACATTTCCTAATGGTTATTGCTAAAGGGCATCTTGCAATTGTAGTAGGAATCACAAGGGTGAGTCTTTAGTACATTGGTTTAGAAAGGGGAAATGACTGTGAGGAGCTCACCTGGGCCCAGGTGAGTGCCCTCAGGCATTTCTGGCGATAGAAATGAGACTGAGATTGGCACAGTAATGCATTGTGCTATGATGTCACCAGGTGATAGAAACAATCTTATGGGGCCGCCGAAGTATGTGGGTCTCTCGTTTACCTAACTGCCCTTATGCAGCACATGACTTTGCAGTGTCTGTGCTGTGCGTCTTTCTCTCTGCTCCTTTGAAGGTGGCTGATATATCAGGTTTGGTTTTGTCTCCTTTTAGCATTTTCTAAGTGGATTCAATGAAATGTTAATGAGGGTCTTCTGTCAAATCAGTTTGTAGAATACAGGGTTTTCTAAACAGAGCACTTTTTTTCCTTGTGATGCCGCTGTTAGGATTATGATTTCTTGGGATGTACTGTGGGCCACATTCCTAAAGTGGAATACTTTGCATTAAGGAGGAAATGTTAAAGACAGCAGATGACTATAAACCACACTCTTCAAGTGGTC
This sequence comes from Saccopteryx leptura, assembly GCF_036850995.1. Classification (NCBI taxonomy): domain Eukaryota; kingdom Metazoa; phylum Chordata; class Mammalia; order Chiroptera; family Emballonuridae; genus Saccopteryx; species Saccopteryx leptura. The sequence goes on from NC_089505.1 coordinate 353,149,003, forward strand.
CTAATTGGTATTATGTTTGATTTCACTGGTGTTCTGACCCCCTTGGAATAGCCATGGGGCAATTTGTTGAAAATTCAGAACAACGCGCAGAAGCATTTTGTTTAGGAGGTCAACTTTGGGCACACGCAATGGTGTGCTGTGATTTGGAAGAAAAGCGAGAAGTAGCCCTAGAATGGCCCTGAATAAGAAGGGCCAGGAGCAGACATTAGTAGGAGAAAGGGGATAATACTACTGTACAGACCATCTTAAATGAGGTAAACTTATCCCGGAGAAGTCACCTAAGGCTGTCTGCCCAGACCAAGCAGAACGAACCAGAAATCCAAGCTGGGATATTGAAGAATAAAAGCAATAGGTGTCCAGGAAAAAACAGTTTGGGGACTAAGAATATCACATGGATTAGAAATACAGATCTTTTAAAAATCGAGTCCTGTGCACAGCACAAGCTCCATAAATATTCATTGAATGACTAGACACCCAGAGCTAATGGAAAGCTGATATGGAACTGAACTAAAGGCTCTCTGAGTTAGGGCGTTTCGGACCTTCTTCCTGCTGAGAATCAGATGTGGTAGGAGACCGTGGGTGAGCTGGGTTCTACAGGAAGAGGGAAATCAGTCACCTGAACTGACTGGGGGAAGAGGAGGGCAGGGAGCAAGGCAGCTCTCAGCTGAACCTCAGGCCGAGGTTCCTGCCTGAAATAAACCTCGAAGTCTCTCATCAATCCCGTTGACAGCCGCTAGCCTCATTTCCACTTTGGGTTGCCTGTTTTGTCCCTGAGAGAAGATACACTTATCATTTTAATAGGGAATATCTGTAGATAGTATAGTTTTACATACATTTACATAGAAAGTTTACAACCAACACAAAAATGGCCCTGATGAGTATATAAGGCAGGAGATTAAAATGTACAAATACACCTCAGGCAGAAGAGAAAATATTGGCCTCATTTCCTGTCATGAGGCTGGATACCGAAGACAGTATGACAAACAGTGGTTCTTCTTTCTCCATTTATTCTGAAGTTTTACAGTTCATCATTACAATAATACTACCATTTGCTTTTTAAAATAGATTTTTAAAAGATCTATGTTTCTAATCCATGCTGTGTAATATTCTCCCAGTATGTTCATAATAGGATACAGCTTTAATAAAATCAGAGAGAAACAATGTAGTTTAATGTATAGTCAGGGTTAAGTGAATCCGAGTGCCGGGGTGTGTACCCTGGCTCTGACACTTATAAGTGGCATGATTTTAGGTAAGTCTCTTCATTTTCTATGCTTCAGTGACTTCACCTGTTAAAAAAAAAAAGGTAGTAATAGTGTTTCTCTCATAAGGTTGTTTAGGGATTAAACTGGTTAATATCCATATGAAAGCCCTTAGAACTGTGTCTGGCACCGAGTAAACACAACACTGTACTAATGCTGTTGTTGTTGCTACTGTCATTATTATTAAAACTCACAGTCATGAGGGCAGTGGCTTGGGCTAGATTTGTTCACAGTCTAACACCATGATGCTTGCGAGCTCTTGGCCCCAGTTTCTGAAGCTGCTAACCAATACTAGGATGCAAGGTTTTCTTACCACCCCAATTAATTTTTAGCACATTCTCCACAAAATAGCATCTCATTTCTGTATTTTCCCTGTTTGTAGTTCTCTCATTCGATCGAAATGTGTACTGGACAATTAGGCTGACATAGTTTTAGGCCCAGTGGAAGCAGGGCAGAAGGCAACACCAAATAGCCACCGTGACCTGGAACCTGGAACCGCCGCAAAGAAGATTCCAAAGGGGGTCTTGTCTTGGGGACTTGACATTCTATTTCAGCAAGAGGGAGAGTAAGGATACTAACAAATATAAAAGTTTCAGAAATAACCGTGAAGAAAATAAAGCAACAGTCACTGGGTGATGGAGAGAAGTCTAAATCTGATTGGCTTCCCAGACTAGGGAAGACTTTGCTGAAAAGATTCTTGGTTGAAAGAGTGAATACAACAGAAATCAGGACTTTTGGGGATTGTAAATGAGTTCGTGTTGGACTACGGCTTTCTGCCCAGTAGGGGAGTTATCTAGATCGGCACTTTCCAACAAAAATCATAATGTGAGTCACTTATATGATTTTGAGATTCCTTGCACCCCATTTAAAAAAAAGTAAAAAGAAATAGTTGAAATTAATTTTGATAATATATTTTAAAACAATGTATCTAAAATATTAGTATTAGAATATCTAATCGTGTGAAAAATATTGACATGTTTTACATCCTTGTTTTTTGTACTGCGCCTTTAGAATTCAGTGTGTGTTACATAGCGCACCTCCATTTGGACTTACCACTTTTACAGTGCTCAGCGGTCATTGGTGGCAGGAGGCCACTGTACTGGACACCACTGGCCACAACACCAGTAAACTATGGCCCTTAGGTCAAATCTGGGAAGCCATCATGAGTTGTTTATAGGTTTGGAGGAGAAGGGGATAGGTTTGTAAGCAAGCTGGGATAAACAAAAGTAGCATTTGTTTGGATGTAGAACTCAGAACTTCTACTATGCATTAATAGTTTTCCCCAAGGACAGTAGACTCATCAGCATTTCCAGATTTTATTTTCAAGGTTGCCAAAATAGATTTATCAATGAATATCTTGAACAACCCATGTTCTTTAAAATACATGTTGAGAAGATTATACCCCTTGCACAATAGTTAAGCATGTAAGAGAACAGATTCCAAGTGAGTGAATGAAGAAATCAGTAGTGAGTTATGGACAACAAACAGCATCACTGTTCTCTCTCCGGATGGCTGAAGGGAACGAGCAGCAAAAGGCCAAATATCTACTTCCAGTTCCACTCCCATTCTCCAGGCCCACATTTTGCTTTGATCCAGGGCTGATGGAGCCTATCTCCCTGGGGCAGAAAATCTAGGCGTGTTTTCAGAAGAGCCACAGCTCTTGAAATGTGACTTTGCTTCCTAACCAGACGATCACAGCCTTGGTACCTGCCTGAACTTCCGGTGGCCTTGCAGCTAAGAACATTTCAGGGGAAGCAGCTAGCTACCCTGCTGAGTGCCCGATGGATACTCTTCTGGGGGGAGTGGGGGAGGAAATGGCAGTGCATGGCCTCCAGCTTAAGGTTAGGGAAAGAGCGCCAGGCTTTCTCCAGTCTCGCCTTCAAAATGTCCCCTGGGCATGAACCAGTGAGCATGTTTCCTCTCCTTCTCACGATTGCAGCACATTTGTTCGCAATGTGCAGTTGCACCGGAGTTCTGTAAGCAAGGCGGAGGGAGACGCACACTGGGACTCAGAGGGAAACGCTGTCTCCTTCCCAGAGAACAGCATCCATTCAGTGAGTCTTGCTGATTGCACCCTGCTGGACTGTCTTCTCCGGGCTTCGGTTACAATGAACGATCATGTATTTTATTGGGATTGGTGCCTTGTCAGCTTTTGGACCTCAGTGCTAAGCAGCGGATGTAGTATCACCATTGGTCTTCCATAGGGGCACATTTTAGGGTGATGGTTAAAGATAAGAGTACCCATACGATTTCATCAAACTTCATTTTTTTTTTTCCTTTTAAGAAAGCATAGGGCAGGATTTTTTTTTCTTTTTCTGCTCAGCAGAAACTGCAGAGGGAAATGCTGAATGGAAAGCAAGTATGCCCTTAAGAAAATCTGTGTAAGAGTTTTTAGATCAATGCTCAAACTAATCCACGCTCCCAGAAACTGGCCTTCCTCTCACTGCACACAATACCTGCTCCCTACGGGCAGAAACAGGCTTAGGAACCCATTCACACTAGCTGAAGTATCCCAAGTTTTAGTTCTAGCCTTGCCTCAACGTGAGATGTCAGACAAGTCACTTTATTGCTTTGTTTCAGTTCCCCTCTCTGCAGAATTGGGGAAAGGGGAGAGGGGGAACAGATAAACTACTATATATGTGTATTGTGCACTCACTACCTGCCAGGCCTTACACTATGCAATTTAGAATCTTTATCTTGCTTAACCCTCACAGAATAAATGCAGCGAGATATAAGTGTTCCCTTTTGGAACTGAGGAACCTGGGATCTAGAAAGATTAGGAGACCTGTGTTTGTGCCCAGGCATAACTGACTCACAGCCCAGGCATGTAGCTACTAGACTACCCCATTATTTCTGGTTGTTGTGAGGAAGGAAAAAAAGATGCCTCGAAGTGCAGTGTAAGCCTGTAAAAACTGAGGCATTATTACTGAACAGCGCTTGGAGCGGCTCTTTAGGGTTTGGTCCTGCAGCAGGTACTGAAAATGCAAGTACAGTGTGTTTCCTGGTGAGGGGCATTGTTCAAAATAAAAATTGAGAGAAGGAAGAAAGAATATAAGGAGAGAAATGACACCTTATCTTGGCCTAAAAATCCTGCTTGGTCAGCCCCTTCTTCTATCAGCCACTGGGTATTCACAAAGCTACATTAGTAGCCTGCTTTTCAGTTTCTTTTTAGTCAAGGTTATTCCTGCCTCAGGGCCTTTGCATTTGCTCTTCTTGTTGCTTAGGAAATTATCCCTATACCTGTTTCCTTCCCATTCTTCAAGTCTCAAACCAAATGTCAACTTCTCAGAGAATCCCAGACTACCCAGTGATTTTGCTTATATATTTTTTTGTTTACTTGTAAATTGTTTGGCTCTTCTGAATAGAAACACTTGTTTGTTGAGCTATATTGGTGACTTGCATAGCACTAGGCTTTTATTAGGCAGCCAATTATATAGGGTTGAGTGAGAAAATGAATGACAGTGCTTTGGAGGACAACAGTGGAACCTGAGTAGGGTCCTGAATCACATCGAACCTATACTCTTTAGTCTCAACCTGATTCCTACCAATTTTTTCTGTCTGAAGAGCAAGATTATAAAATTCTCATTTTTTCATGTCTGCATAGGTTTTTCCTTTCATTCTAATGTTCACCTGCCGCCCTGCTTCCTGCCACTGTCTTTGGAAAAGGTGTAAGTTACGGGAAAGAGTAGGGTCTCTGGATTTACACAGAACTGGGGTTAAATCCTAATTCTGACACTTCTAGTGTGACCTTGGGTATATGACTCAAGCACCCTGAGCCCAAGTTTCTTTGTGTATAAAATACTTCAAAGGTTAATCCATACTCAGAGAAGATGTTCCCAAAGAATACATAATAGTGCTGGCAAATTGCTTTTTTTCCTCTTTCCCAAGGAATTTCTTGGAAATAAGTTTTGGTCTTGAAGAATGCTGCCTGTTAGTTGGCTATCATTTGATTTGTTGGTGTTGGGGGAAGAGAATAGTGGAGGAAGAGAGGAAGAAGAATGATTTTAGATGATATTGGGATTTTTTAGAATGCAAGAGTTTTGCTTTATCTTGCATCAAAATCAATACTTGCTAAGCTACTAGTAGGCACAAAAAAAAAACCCCTGAAAATGAGAAATTAAGATAATAATTAAAAAAAATAAACCTCCAGTAAATTTCAAACCTTTTATGTAAGAAACCAGTTAAACCACTGCCCTGAAAATAAATGCAACAAAAGTTTCATAAAGTGATTAAGGAGTGCAAACACAGCACCACTGCCGCCATCTCGGGGACAGTCTCTGATCCCTCAGGGCTACTGGGGACCTTGGACTAGGTATCATGGGGCATGCCTATGTCCAAATTCATCAGCATGCATGCATTAAATGTGTGCATCTTTAAATATATCGATTCTACCTCCATAAAGCTAAAAAACAGGAAGTATTGAATGAGCTTTCATGTTTTCCTGGCATTTTCTGACATGTACAGATTTCTTCATCTTCTCAGCACATTCAGTTTTTATTTTTGAAACTATGACTAAAAGCCCTGGCCAGTTGGCTCAGTGGTAGAGCATTGGCCTGGTGTGTGGATGTCCTGGGTTCGATTCCCAGTCAGGGCACACAAGAGAAGTGCCCATCTGCTTTTCCACCTCTCTCCCCCTTGCTTCTCTCTCTCTCTCTCTTTCTCTCCTGCAGCCATGGCTCAACAGGAGCGAGTTGGCCCTGGGCACTGAGGCTGGCTTCATGGCCTCCCCTCAGGTGCTAAGAAGAGCTTGGTTGCTGAGCAGTGGAGCAATGCCCCAGATAGGCAGAGCATCGTCCCCTAGTGGACTTGCCATGGATCCTAGTCAGAATGCATGTGGGAGAGTCTGTCTCTCTTCTTCCCCTCCTCTCACTGAATTTTTTTAAAAAGAAGAAACTATGATTAAATTAGATTTTTATAAGGGGTGTGTATGTGTATTTTTTTGTTGAAAGAGAAAAAAATAATTCATCCAAAATGGAACCTATAAAACCAAAATCTCTGAACCTCTGAATCCTTCCTTTTCGCTTAAATCAGCAGGTGGAAGGATTACATATGAGTCATATATGATAAATATGCATAGCTACATAGTCATAGACATATAAAGAAAAATGTATGTGGTATATGTGTTTATAAACAACAAATACATATAATTAATCAATAAAGCTTATCAAATTATTGATATCTTTGTTTAAGATAATGATAAAGGATATTGCTCAAAACAAGTTAGATAGTCTCCAATTTATCAGAGAGATAACCAGGACTAATTTTTTTTTTTCATTTCAGTGAGCAAACAATATCGATATTATTTTATCTGCTATAACTTTGTGGAAAAAAAATAAATTTTGATGGAGAAAAATACATGTAGTTAAAGACATACTACATAGCAAGGCCAAGTAAGGGCAAAGCTGCTATTTACAGCCTTTTCTGAACGAGGTTGGTTGCTCTTCCCATGGTGTCGAGCTGACTCATTTTCCTAAGGTCAACAGCATCGGCTTCGCCAGGGTCACGCGCTGTTTGCCCCTTTTATTCACAGGCAGTACCATTCCGACGGCTTAGTGATCTTAATGATAAGATGTGAACTTTTATAAGACAGATAAGAATTACAAAGTAAGATGTGAACCTTTGTGTTAGTTAAAGGATGAACACATTCCTTCTGATACTCAGGCCCTTGCAGTTGTCATAGGAAATTCAACATTGTTTTCTGGTAATCTGTTCACCTGCTTAGGTGTGAGATTTTAGTGCTTATAGTGAATAGACTATTTTTTTTTTAATTACACTATAATCAGAAATTTAGTTTCAGAGATAAATTTCAAGGTCAGGACATCAGAGCTGATTTTACCCCCCCCCCCCCCCCAAAAAAAAAAGACAATCGCAGAAACGATTTTGCTTAAGTAATTTTGACTTGCTTGGAAAACTAAAGTGAAAGCTTTAACTTCATCCACCCACAATCATAATGCCCTTCATCACCCAGGTGCTTTGCTTGTGGATCAATAGTTCTTCATTTCCTTTGCTCACTGTGATGACTAATGAAGCTCAGGCTCCTAAATAAAGACAAACAGCCAATGTAATGGAAAGATAATTATAAACAAGTAAATTATTGAAATTGAATGGAAAACCAATGTTAGGACACGGTTTTTCTTCTGCACAAAGTTTCCTTGTTTGTTTGGAGTCATCTAATACTGTGAACAGATTCGTAACAACCCAGTCCAATGTCAGACTATTTGACATTGAAGAAAAAAAAAATCAGTCTTTGAGCAGTCACTAGGACACCAATGATTAAACAAGATGAAGGGGTTGATTTTCTAAACACAATGGCAAGATTTAAAGTATGGAAGGTCCAAAAGGTTGCAACGCTTGTTTGATTTTTTAAACTGAAGAACATATGCCTCATTTTTAAGTTTGATGAAAACGCAGCATTTAATAAGGGCAGATCTGGAACATTTTCAGAGCACAGGAAATTCCCTGCAGATTACAGTCATAAGAATAGCAGGGAAGCAGCAGTCAAGCAAAAGAAGAAATGATTCTGAATCACTCATTGGTTTATCAGAGGAAATGTAGTTAAACATCAATAAATTGCTAATGGCTACATTAGTTGTTAGACTTTAGGCAAATCAGTCATACATTAGCATGATGGTGGGCATCCCTGCTTTTGTAGAAAATACCCCCCAAACAGAAAACAAACAACAAAAGAAAACACTTTCATTAGGAAAAGATGCTCTGTATATAAAAATGCATACAGTCTTTTCTGTTCTAAACTTATTGTTTATTATTGACTAAGCACGTTTTCTGCTTCCCAGTTGTGATTCTCATGATCTGTTTAGGTTGCCTCCCATATTTCTCTTTACGTAAATTTAATAATATTTTCAACATTCTTACCAATTATTTTTTGAGTAAAGCCAAGGCATGCTCAATGTCTGAACTTGATCTTTTTGGACGCTCCTCCTCTTTGTTGTACCGGGAATCATAAATTTCTGCCTGGATACAGTTGTTAACTATGACAGATATTGAAGAAAAGTCTTTAAGCTGTGCCAGTATAATCTCCACTTTTCTAAATTTAAATTCACCTGAGGATAGAGCTCCGTCAAGGTATGTTTAGTTTTTGCTGAGTGATTCAGATGGTCCGGAATGCAAAATTTTGAAAAGTTGCAAGGACTTGAATAGCAAATGCTCATGTAATATACTTGAAATTGCGTTAACCAATAGGAGACTACTGTTCTTAAAACCTTAAGTTCTCTCCCTTAGTCATTCGACCGTTTTTTTTTTTCAGGGACATGCCCTAGAATAAAAGGGAATATCACAGCAATGTAGGCTTTTTCTGCTGAGAGTACTTCTTGGAAAATTCTCAAGAGAAATAATCTATTTAGGGCTCTACAAAGGACCAGAAACCATAGATTATTTTTTTCTTCCCAAGACTACCAACAGAAAAATCTAGATTTTTCTCAGGATTTTGATGAATAAGACTTTTTTTTTCTCTACTGCCTGTTGTCTTTGCTAGACTAAAAGCTGTTTGAGGGCAGAGACTATATTTGCCTCATTCACACGATAGCCTCTGAATTTACAGCATAACGCCTGCATCTAACATAAAACAGGTGTTCAACAAGTATCTGTTGAATAAATAACTGAATGAATTTCAAAATTTACATTGCAGTTTGGGTCTTCATTTTCACTTCTTTTTGGAATATCCTTCCTGTTAGCTATCTTTCTTTTTCCTCCACAACTCCTCCCAATACTCTTTTAAATTAAACTCCTAGCCCTTTGGTTTCCCAACCTGGGTGCTAAGGTGCCCCAAAATGCCTTAGCAAACTCCCAGGGGCACCATGAGGCATTTTCAGTTGTCAAGGGAAGTATGGCATCTGCCAGCTGCCACGCAAACTGCTAACTTGAGGGTGTTTGGCGTTTCAACATGAGATAACTACTTGTCTTTAAAAAAAATGTCATATTTTTGTGAAGCTGGGTTTTCAACAGGGACTGTGATAAAAAGGAAGTATCAAGTAGAAATCAATAAAATACAGATACTAGGAGAAAGCTGTCCAATTTGACTTCAACTTTGAGAACATGTGTAGTGGCCAATGGGTAGTAAGTTGTTAGAACATAAATACTCATTAAGTTGGTTGTACCTAATTACTCTTTTTTCCCCCACCTTTTGCATTGAACTTATTGGGTTGACTCTGGTTAACAAAATTATACAGGTTTCAGGTGCACAATCCTACAACACATCATCTGTACACTGTATAGTGTGTTCACCACCCCAAGTCAATTCTCTGTCCACTACCATTTATCACCCCCCATACCCTCCTCCAAGTGATAAAGATTTTGAGGCTATAACTGACCTACTCAAATGTTTTATAAGAGCAAGATGAAGTACACAGATAGTTTTTCCCAGGTACCAAATCAGTTTGAATCCCTGAAGCTTCTTATGAAGAATAACATTAGGCCACATTTATATATGCTTACTATGTGCTTAGCTATATGCACATTTTGGTCATTTAATCCTCCCAAAACCTTACAAGGCTGATATTTTTCATGAGGCCCATTTTACAGGTAAGAAAACTGATGCTTAGAAATGGCAGTTACCTAGGGCTGTTTTATTCTCAAGCTTACATGCTTGTATATGCTACAAGAGAGCTTCCTAGGATTTTGACAAATGCACTTAGGAATTCAGAGAAATGCCCATCAGATGTCTTGAGATCTTCTAAATGATGCCCCCTGATGTAAGTTACACACTTCTGCCTGTGCTTGATGCCAGTGCTAAGGGAGTGTGAGTTCCTGACACCCCAGAGAGGACAGTAGCCTGCAGGCAGGACCCCTTCATTCACTGTCCAGTGTCAGCCTTTCAAACTCACCTTCACACACCCCTATTATTTCTTGATTATTTAAGGATTCCCTAAATAGCTCCTATAATTCTGTACTCCCAAGCCTTTGATCACAGCACCGTAGGCCTCAGCCCATTTCTGACGATCACACTCCTATTCATGCTCTATGATCTAGCTGAGATTCTCTTTTCCTGTCAAGCCTTTTATTTTTTTCCTCCAGCTTCTTAGGCATAATAAATTCCCCCATTTACCGCACACCCATAATACGCTGTCCCTACCCTCTTCGTAGCACTTGTCATCTCCTAATGTGGTCATTGGCTTACCATCTGTTTCTCTAGCTAGATCACAAGTTCTCTGATAACACGGATCAAGCTTTTTAATCAGCGCATGATGCTTGGTACAGAGCGGGCAGTTAGTAATGCTTTTGCCAAATGAAGAAAAGGTTTGCTATAAACAAATGCTTTAGGATGATTGCAAAATTGTAGTGTTTTGCTTTTCAACTTCAAAAAGCCAGCTAGCTCCTCTGACCTTACACTATTCCTCACGTTTACTAAACACCTAACATATTTGGAGCATCTGTCTGTCTGAGAGCAGCTTCCTTAAAGTTTCTAAAGGTCTAAAGTTCTTTGGAAAACTTTACCAGTCACCTAGGGATTTCTGGCTGATTTGCATGTGTAGAACATTCTTTAGGTGGGCTTCCTGCCTGTTCATGGCAGGGGAACCCCTGTAACCTTGGGAAGTATTGGCAGAGAGACCGCAAGAAAGGGAGAGACTGGCCCTGGCCAGTGGCTCAGTGGATAGAGCGTTGGCCCAGCGTGCGGACATCCCAGGTTCGATCCCCAGTCAGGGCACACATAAGAAGCAATCATCTGCTTCTCTTCCCCTCCCTCTCCTCTTACCCAGCAATTCTACTTCTGTCTAAAAGAACTAAAAACAGAAACTCAACTACATACACATACATGTTCATAATAGCACTGTTCACAATAGCTAAAATGCGGAAACAGCCAAAATGTCCATCAGTGGGTGAGTGAGTAAACAAATTGTGGGATATCCATGCAATAGACTGTTACTTACCATCAAAAGGAATTAAGTGCTGTTACATGCTAAGACATGGATGAACCTCCATGGATGAATATTAAGTGAATAAGCACATTAAATGAAAGAAGCCAGACACAAAATGTCACATACTATATGATTCCATTTATATGAGGTATCTAGAAGAGCTACATCCACAGAGAGAGAAAGCAGACTGATGGTTGATGGGGGCAGGGAGGGGAGACAATGGGGAGCAACTGCTTCACAGGCACAGAGCTCCTACTGGGGTGATGAAACAGATCGCAACTAGACAGGTGGTGATCACCCAGCACTGAGAATGCACTGAACACCATTGAATTGTTCAGTTTAAAATGGATTTCATACTATATGCAGTCTGCTTCAATTATAATAGACAAGGGGCAGGGATTTAAGGGAAACAAAAGGAGAAAGGGAGGTCAGAGTGAAACGATGTTCAAAGCCAGTATAGCTGAAGATGTAGGAGGACCGGAGGTAAAGAATGAGGGCAACTTTTAGAACCTAGAAAAGGCAAGAAATGAATTTGCTCCTGGAACCCCCAGGAAAGAACACGGCTTTTCTACCATCTTGGTTTTAGTCCAGTGAGACCTGTGTTAGACTTCTAACCTATGGAACTGGAAGATAACACATTTGTTCTTTTCTAAGTTTAAAAAAAGGTAACAAACCATTACACACTGGCCTCCTGCTGCCAGAACTTGGGAGATCATTCTGGTGCAATCCCGGTGAAAATAGGGTGATAAAGATAACGTGAGCCTCCAAGGCCACATAGCTAGTTGTCCTGTCCATTGCAGAAACAGGGCTTCCTTTCAAGAATAACGAGAGAGGAAGGGAATGATGAATGAAGTCATTGTGCTAATTTTAGGAGAAGGAACAGATTTAGTAGGATTAAATAAGTTGACCAATATCTCATACTTAATATTGTGGGCTTTATTATTTTAAGTAGTTAAAAAATACCAAAGTAATGCATGTATATGTATGGTAATTAAAAAATCATATCATAGAGGATAGAAGGGCTTTTGATGAAAGCTATCCACTTCTTTCTTTCTTTCTTTCTTTCTTTCTTTCTTTCTTTCTTTCTTTCTTTTTTTAGGTGAGAGGATGGGAGATAGTGAGGCAGACTCCTGTGTGTGCCCCAACCGGGATCCACTTGGCAACCCCATCTAGGGCCAATGCTTGAGTACTGAGCTATTTTTAGCACCTGAGGATGTCTATCCTCAGAGCCTGGGGCCATGCTCGAGCCAATCGAGCCACTGGCTATAGGAGAGGAAGAGGTACAGAAGAGGGAGAGGGAGTGGTGAGAAGCAGATGGGTGCTTCTCTTGTGTGCCCTGACTAGGAATCGAACCTGGATGTCCATATGCCTGCCAATACTCTATCTACTGAGCCACCAGCTAGGGCCAATAAACCATCCATTTCTAATACTCATCAGACCTAGTCCTGATCCACTACATTTACCATTTCCTCTCCTGTTTCTGGTGTAACTTAAACACAGGGGTGGGAAAAAGTAGGCTCCCAGGTATGATACAAATAAATAACACAATAATTAATAACCAACAATACAAGAATAGACTGGGCTTCATGTACTCAGAACTGTAAGCCTCCTTTTGCTCACCCTTGTTATCACTATGTAATGCTACTACGCAGTGACATTTAACAAATGCTTATATAGTACTTACAGAATGCTTTACAAAAGTAACTCATTGACTCTTTATAATAACCCTATGAAGTAGATACTAGTATTTGCCCTCTTTATCGATGAGGACACTGAGGCATGGACTGGTTAAGAGTTGACAAACACCTAGAAGGTGCTGCAGCTGGGATTTGGGACAGTCTGGTTTCAGACTCTACGCTCTTGTCTATGACACAACACTGCTTACGAACAATCATGCCATTGCGTAAGGCAGAAACTGAGGCTCAGTGGGATTGGATTCTAGCTAGGCGCCAAGGCCCCGGGGCTTTATGCTAAATCTTGCTGCCTCAGAGCAGGGCTGTCCATTGCAGGACTAGACCAGACCCTCCTGGCTGTCAGCCCAGCCTGGGATGAGAGCAGGGAGCCAGGTGAGAGGGACACAGCTGTCTAGCCCACCGAAGTTTTCTTAATGTCAGGAAAACAGGCTTGGGAGGTAAAATTATTTTTCTGATAACCTATTTTCTTGGACTTTAAAAAAAATAAAAATCCCTTTCATTTTCAGGTAGAAAATAGGTTTCTGGCAGAAATCCGTTGGGCAGCCCTTTCCCGCACTGCTGTTGTTTTCTGGGGCGGCTGGTGTGCTGAGAGACTCCAGGCATTCCCGTAGCTCAGACTAGGGGACCTGGATCCTGGGGCTACTTTCTCTCCCCTCTCCCCTTAGTAATGTGGCCTCTTTCTGAAAATAGCGTCTTGAGCTGAAGCTTCCCTCTCTGCTGGATTTCCTCGCCCTAGACAGAGGTTTCCAAACTCTACTGGGGAACTTAGGCACCCTTTGGTGATACTTCAAAATTATCCACCGTGGGGGTGGGGGGTGGGGTGGAGACTAAGAGGCAAATGGCAGTGGGAAGAAGAGGCATGCAGGTGGGTTCTCCCATTTACACCAGAGAAGCCAACACTGACCCTGTGACTATCCCCACAAAATTCTGTTGGGAGAAAATATTGAGAGAAAAAAAATACCACAGTGAGTATAGAAGAATATGTAGAACTGGAGGAAGGGGGTTAAGAAGAGAATAAAACAATTTAAAAACCCACTTAGGATAATGAGAAAACAAGACATATACATCTCAGGTCGGTGTCTAAATGGTATTTCCTAGCCATGGGAAGATTCTGGAGACTGACTCCCCATCAAGCTGGTAAGGGGAAGACTTCCCTTTAGCCTGTATATTCTGTGGCTGTGGCGGTGGTGGTGGTGGTGGTGGCGGCAGGGCTGTGTTGGTGAGAGTTTAAAACAGAAAGTTAGGAAAGAGAAAGATCAGGTGGATTAAATATAATAAAAGTCTTCCTTCTGGGGAAGGAGCTCCTTAATAAATGAATTCACTGTGGACTCAAGACATTTCAGGTGAAGTCAGAGAACACTCAGAGGAAATCCAAATTAAATTTTCACTGGAGTGATAAAGAAGAAATAAAAGGAAGAACCAGACTGCCACCCTGAGGCAGAACGTGAGGCAGTGGTGATGGGAACACTGCGAGGGTTCACAGCCAAATGTGGCACCTGTTGTGGCGTCCAAATACCTTCAAGCTGTTCTGATTTTCTAAACGGTGACGTTATAAAATTTATCTTCAACACCGCAGTGGATACGTGGTAAAATAATACAGAAAGGTCTGTGTGATAACTTAAGATTCTCCTTTGGCTCCAAAGCCTCCCTTAATAAACATATACATTTATAGCTAGCTAGAGAGCAAGAGTGAGAGAGAATGCATTTTAATTTAAATTTTTGTCTTTCTTACTAGATAGAAATATCCCAATGAGAAAATATTTCTAATCAATGCCAATATTTCATTTTTTCCACATGTTTAATGGAATTCAAGTGCCACTTCTCTTAAGAATCTCTTTTGATGCCTGCAGCCACAATAAAGTCTTCCTGGTACTTATACAGATACAAAGCAGGTGGTCTTGAACTCGTACCTCCCTGGCCTTTAATCTCTGGGGACAGGAGAAAGCACTTTGGGGGGTCTTAATATTCTCTACCCATGAGGTCCCTCGGTGGCAATAGCTGCCTTCCCAGCCGAGGCATCAGTAAACACTAGGTGAATGAAGCCATTGACGTGACCACGCTTTCGGACCCTCTATATGTGTACTCCTATGCATATGGCAGGTGCTTAGTAAACACTTAAACATTTTAAGTGTGGCCTGGAATGCAGGAGAGAGTCTCCAATGCCATTTTTTAAAAATAGATTTTCTCTGTCTTTTCTAGACCTTAGGCCTTTTGGTAAGCTACGTTCTTATTCCCCCCAAAGGGAGGTGACGATGCTAATATTTCTGCACTAACATCTGAAGTTCAGGCTTCACTGTTCCCCCCCCCCCCCCCCGACTTCACGTAGCCTGTGCACGTGCGTATGCCCACGGACAGTATTCGCACAGACGCACACATCCCTTCTGATCACTGCTGCTTCTGAGCTTGTGCCCTCTGAGGTCATTTTCCTGAGAGCTTGTAACCAATTCAGAACATACAGGAGCTCTTCAATATCTTCTTTTGCACGAGAAGGAAGCAATTTGCGGTATAACAAGAGGGTTAACATCAGCCGGTCATAGTTTAGTGAGTTTAATTACTGGAATTTCTATATAATATCACCCCAAATGACATCTGGGTTGGAACTGAACATGAAATTCCTTTTGGGTGAGCAAAATAAAACAGGCCATGCAAAGCTCTGGTCTGTCTAATCCTTGTGCCTGATGCACAAGGGTGACAGTGACATTTCTGGGACTGATTTGTACTTAGCAAAGATGAGCTTTTTAATCAAACTGAAAGATGGAATTGGCATTAGCTACTTTTCACAAGGAAGCAAGATATACAGTTGGAAAGGGAGAATGAAAAATGATTAGGGCAAAGATTTAATAACTCTTCCTTGCCCAAACACATCATTCCCTGGGTTAATCAGTGTCTATTTTACTCCTTAGTAAACACTGGCCCCAAATGGAAGTGAGATTGAGTTTATTTTCACAAACATTGTAATAGGAATAATTTCAAATATGTTTTAATAAAGTCAAGTGCAAGTGCTGACCTAATTCTGACATAGAAGTGGGGTCCATGGACCCACATCAGCAGCACCGTTGGGGAGTTCAATAGAAATGCAAAATTTGAGGCCTGACAGACAGACCTACTGACTCAGACTATGCATTTAGCAAGACGCCCAAGGGAGATCTATGCACAGGCAGACTGAGAATCGCTGGTTCTCACACTGCTGCTTTCATCTGTGCGGGCTTTCTCCTGCAGTGTCACTCAAGGCCCGAGTCACATAAACCGAGGACCAGACCTGAGAAATGTCCAGCAGCGCAGAGAGGAACGCACAGATGCACGGTCCATTCCACGGGGCCAAACGGGAAGGGTTGCCATTTGTTCTGGCTGTTTTATTGCCCTCAGACGCTGCGCTCAGCTTTTTGCAAGGCTTCCAAAACATAATGATTCCATGGAAAATTAATAATGGAAAGGCTCTCCGGCGCTTCCTGCAGGAGGAATTTCTAGCGGGGCCCATGTTGAGGTGGGTTGGGGAAGGAAGGGACTTGGACATAAAACATGATAGCAAGGCATTTCTAAACACCCGTACAGACTCCATCACCTCTGATGGTCGAAAAAGGAAGTTGTATGGTGTGGATTCTAGGGTTTGTCCCTAAGAATTGCTGACATTTGGCAGACGAGAGCCTAAATATTTCGAGCACAGGACTTGTACACATGGGTTGCTTTACATGTTCAGTGTTGTGTGCTTTAGTGAGAAGTGAGTTGCTTCTGCTAGTGCCCATAAGATGCATTTCAGCTAGCATCTTCATCCTCTCCGCCGTTCAGGACTGTTTTCATCTGGCCAGTAGGCCGCTGAAACATTGGCCAGTGAAGGAAAACAGATTTCCCAATGAATAGTTCTACACCACGAAAAGAATGAGTTTAAAGCGGCGCCTAAACTAATTTCAGGTTATGACCGCATTCATTTCAAGCCTGATTCTCTGTAGTTCCCTCGTGGTTTATGGACGGACATTTAAAGCTAGTAGCTTTTATCATCTGTACCATTTAGTCGCCTTTTGACTGAAGCTTTGCAATGTTCTCCCCAATTTCCACGAGAATGAATTTCACCTTTTGTGACATTCAAAGACAATTGTGGTGTCTTTATGAAAAATGATGTCACTCCAATACCAGCAATAAAATAACAATGCCCCAATGTCAAGAAATGCATTAATCGTATCAGTCAGCTTTCGGCGTTTCTGGTTTTGCTGTGGAAACTGGGGAAGAACTTAAGGTTTTTAACTTGTGAGTTCTCTAGAAACACGGTCGCCGTATTTTACACCTCCGTTTGGTTGAACGCTCAGGAAATGGAGCAGAATTAAGTGACTCCCTTACTAATAGGCAGGGTATTTGGCCAATGCCTAAGGATTTTTCAGAGAATCTGAAAGGTACGTACACATAAGGTACGTAGGAGGTGGGTCAATGAAGGGGAAACGTATCCTCTAGTCCGGACCCACAGAACGCAGCGCCGTTTCATTCCTTGCCTTTAACGTCCTGCTTTGAGAGTAGCCTGCTGGGAAACAAACACAGAATCCCTGTTGCAGCGTTGGCCCAAAGTCCTCCTGGTATCATAAACAGAGGCCTGGGACCTCTTGGATTCTTATGTCTCACTGTGTTCTTGTGATAAGGTTGGTGAGACATAGCTAAAAGTAGTTTGGTTGTTAACTTTGTATTATTAATCAGTCAATTTATTGAGTGGTCTACTCTGTACAAATCCACTTCTGGGGTGTCTGCTTTATGCCTGGGAATATAGAGGAACCTTGCAGGATATCAAAGGCATAAATGGCAGAACAAGCTTTTTTTTGGGTAGCTTTTTTTTTTTTTTAATTGGGAGAATATGCTTACAGTCAGGAAATAATTGGAGAATAAGAATGTATACTTTCTACTTCTTGTTAGCTTAGTGTCTGTGTTCTGGAATCCTGGTGTAATTCATCTGATCTCGGTGTGAGTTTGATTTCACAAGTCATGACCATGATACAGACCCTCAGGGGTAGGCTTTCCAACATGGGGGATCAGTGTGGGCTTCGGTGGTGGGGAGGGGATTCTTGGCAGAAAAAAGCCTCACGTGCATTTGTGAGGCTGAGTTGGAAATGCATGAATAGAGACACCGGAGAGGCTGTTCTAAATAAATTTAACCAAGGAGGTGAAAGGCCTCTACACTGAAAACTACACGACAGTAATAACAACAAATTGAAGAATATACAAATAAATGGGAAGATACTGAGGCCTGTGGATTGGACAATTAATCTTCATCAAACTCCAATGGCATTTTTCATAGAAATAGAACAAACAATTCTAAAATTTGTAAAGAATCACAAAAAATGACAAATAGCCAAAGCAATCTTGGGTAAAACGAAAGAAATTGGAGGCCCTTGCCAGGTAGCTCAGTTTGTTAGAGCATCGTTCTGATATACCAAGGTTGTGGGTTTAATCCTGGTCAGGGCACACACAAGGATTAACCAATGAATACATAAGTTAGTGGAACAACAAATCAATGTTTTTCTCTTTCTCTCTCTCTCAAATCAATAAATAAAAATAAAAAAATAAAATTGGTGGCACTGTACCCCTGATTTCACACTATAGTTCAAAGTTGTAGTGATCAAAACAGTATGGTATTAGCATAAAAACAGACACATTTATCAATGGAACAGAATAGAGCATCCAGAAATGAACCCTTACATATATGACAAATTAATGTATAACAAAGGAGTCAAGAATACAATGAGGAAACAAAGGATAGTCTCTTCGATAAATGGCACCAGGAAAACTGGACAGTTATATGTGAAAGAACGGAGCTGGGCCACTGTCTTACACCATACACAAAAATGAACTAAAAATGGATTAGAGACTTGAATGTAAGACCCAAACCCATAAAATTCCTAGAAAAAAACATAGGTGTAAGCTCCCTGATATGGGTCTTGTTGATTTTTTTTTTAAAAGAACCTGACATTAAAGCAAAAGCAACAAAAGCAAAAATAAACAACTAAGACTACATTAAACTAAAAACCTTCTGCACAGTTAAGGAAACCATCAACAAAATGAAAAGGCAACCTATCAGATGGGAGAAATATTTGCAAATCAGTTGTCTATTATGGTGTTAATATCCAAAATATATGTAAAAACTGATACAACTCAATAGCAAAACATAAAACAAAACACCAATCTGGTTTAAAAATATTTGAATAGACTTTTTCTAAAGAAGACATACAGATAGCCAATAGGTACATAAAGAGAGGCTCAAATTACTGTCAGGGAAATGAAAATCAACACCACGATGAGAGATCACCTTATATCTGTTAGAATGGCTATGATCAAAAAGACAAGAAATAACAAGTGTTGGTGAAGATGTGAAGAAAAGGGAACCTCTGTGCACTGTTGGTGGGAATATAAACTGGTGCAGACACTATGGGAAACAGTATGGAAATTCTTCAAAAAATTAAAGTAGAACTACATATGATCTAGCAAACCCACTTCTGGGTATTTATCCAAACACTGATTTGAAAAGATATATGTTCACTGCAGCATTCTTTACAATAGCCAAGATATGGAAATAATTTATGTGTCCAGCAATAGGTGAATGAACAAAGAAAATTGTATCACCCTGGCTGGCAGCTCAGTTAGTTAGAGGGTTGTCCTAGTACACTGTGGATGCTTGTTCTATCACCAGTCAGGGCACATACAAGACATTCAACAACCAATGAATGTATAAATAGGTGGAATAACAAATCAATGATTCTCTCTCCTTCTCTCCTTTCTTGTTTCTCTAAAATCAATCAATAAATTTTTAAGAATTGAAATAAAGTGTACATATATACACAATGAAATATTATTATTCAGCCATAAAAAAGAATGCAATTTTGCCATTTGCAATAACATGGATGGACCTCAGAGACATTATGCTAAACGAAATGAAACAGGCAGAAAAAGACAAATACGGCATCATCTTACATAAGCGTGGAATCTAACTCTCCAAAAAGCAAACCAAACCAAAACAAAAAAGCTCACTGATACAGAGAACAGACTGGTGGTTGCCAGGAACGGGGGTGGGTGTGGATGAAATAGTAAAGGGGGTCTAAAGGTACAAATCTCCAGTTACAAAATAAGTCACAGGGATTCAATGTACAGCCAAGGTGACTATGTAGTTAGTAACACTGATTTGCATATTTGAAAGTTGCTAAGAGAGCATATCTTAAAAGTTCTCATTACAAAAATATGAATTTAGTAACTATGCGGGATGATGGATGATAAGACTTCCTGCAGTGATCATTTTGCAATGCATACAAATATCAAATCGTTGTATACCTGAAACAAATATAATGTCATATGTTAATTATAGTCAATAAAAAATTTATAAATAAAGATAGAAAATGTGGCATTAAGGACATTTATGAGCTTCTATTTATTATGTGCTATATATAGATACTTCATATATATTTCTTCCTAATGTTGTGGTTTTAAAAATAAGTGTTATCATCTCAATAAAATGCAATTAAAAAATAAAATATGCCTGACCAGGTGGTGATGCAGTGTTTAGACTCAGTGTTTAGACTCACAGGCGTCCCCAAACTATGGCCCGTGGGCTGCATGTGGCCCCCTGAAGCCATTTATCCGGCCCCCACCGCACTTCTGGAAGGGGCACCTCTTTCATTGGTGGTCAGTGAGAGGAGCACTGTATGTGGCAGCCTTCCAATGGTCTGAGGGACAGTGAACTGGCCCCCTGTGTAAAAAGTTTGGGGACCCCTGGAGAGTATTGGACTGGGATGCAGAGGACCCAGGTTCAAAACCCAGAGGTTGCTGACATGAGCATGGGCTCATCAGCTTGAATGCGGACTCACCAGCTTGAGCGTGGAATCATAGACATGACCCCATGGTTGCTGGCTTGAGCCCAAAGGTCACTGGCTTGAAGTGCAAGGTTGCTGACTTGAGCAAGGGGTCACTCACTCTACTTTAGCACCCTGGTCATGGCACATATGAGAAAACAATGAATAACTAAGGTGCCACAGTGAAGAATTGATGTTTCTCATCTTTCTCCTGTCCTGTCTGTCTGTCCCTGTCTGTCTGTCTCTCTCTCCATAAAAAAATAAAATAAAAATAAAAAGGCAAAAAAATAGTTTTATTGAAATACAATTCAGATACCATGGTATTCACTTTTTAAAAGTGTATTTTCATTACTACCTAATTTTGAAAAATATTCATTACCTCCAAATAAACCACCTGTTCAAGAGTAGTCACTTTCTACTTCTCCATCCCCTCTGTCCTTGGCGGCCACTAATCTACTTTCTGCCTGTATGATTTGCCTATTCTGGGTATGTCATATACAAATGATAAAAACAATGTGAGCTTTTGTTGACTGTTTCAACTTAACATGGTGCTTTGAAGGATCATCCATATTGTAACATGGACCAACGTTATGTTTTAAACCCTACTACAATTTTATAAGGCAGTGGTCCCCAACCCACAGCCACGGACTGGTACCGGTCTGTAGGCCATTTGGTACCTGTCTGCAGAGAAAGAATAAATAACTTACATTATTTTTGTCTTATTTATATTTAAGTCTGAACGATGTTTTATTTTTAAAAAATGACCAGATTCCGCCTGACCGGGCGGTTGCGCAGTGGATAGAGCGTCAGACTGGGATGCAGAAGACCCAGGTTTGAGACCCCAAAGGTTGCCAGCTTGAGCGCGGGCTCATCTGGTTAGAGCAAAAGCTCACCAGCTTGAGCCCAAGGTCGCTGGCTCAAGCAAGGGGTTATTCAGTCTGCTGAAGGCCCACGGTCAAGGCACGTATGAGAAAGCAATCAATGAACAACTAAGGTGTTGCAATGCGCAACGAAAAACTAATGATTGATGCTTCTCATCTCTCCATTCCTCTCTGTCTGTCCCTGTCTATCCCTCTCTCTGACTCTCTCTGTCTCTGGAAAAAGAAAAAAGACCAGATTCCTTCTGTTACATCCATCTAAGACTCACTCTTGATGCTTGTTTTGTAAGTTCGACAATTACATTTAAAAATACTACAGTTTTTACGCCGGTCGCATAATTTTATTTTGTGCATTTATCCGTCCCACCCTAAAGGCCGGTCCATGAAAATATTTTCTGACATTAAACTAGTCTTATGGCCCAAAAAAGGTTGGGGATCACTGTTATAATGTCGAAATATTTATTTGTTTCGCTGATAAGAAAACTGCAAAGTTAAATGCTTTGCCCAAGTCTGAAAAGTTAGCAGGAAAATATTCGTACCTAGACCTCTGTTTCCATGGTTCAAGCATTTCTACCATGCTACATTGACTCTCATATGCCTTGGGGTTCACTGTATAATTTTAAATTGAAAAATGCAATGCCTTATAGTACAGCAGAGCTAGCAAAACCTTTTCTCCTTGTCTCTGTGCTCACTCAAAGATACATTCAAATCCGAGCGCAGGGAAAACAGTCTTCTAGTCCCATGGCTCCCATGACAACTCCACGACTTTCTAAACTGTGAGCACAACTCAAACAAATCAACATTAACTTAAACAACTAGACACCAACAAAAAGAACACATTTTGATGCTGCCCGTTCGTGGTACAAGAGAGTGCTCTCTCTCTCAGACCAGCAGAGGGTTTAAGGAAGCTCAATTAGAAAACAGAGAACAATGAACCAGCCATCAGTTCATCCGAGACACTCCACACAGCTGATGGGGGAAGTGCATGGCAGGAGCCTGAGCCACAGACTGATTCAGGATCTCCCTGTTCCTCCCCAGTTCGGGACTCAGTCTGATAAGCGCCAGTTACCAAATCTAGTAGCCAGTACCTTCATCCTGAGTGGCTTCATTCTTATGGACTGTTTGTCTTTTTGCCTCCAGTTTTCTCTCTAGAGCAGTGGTCCCCAACCCCCGGGCCGCGGACTAGTACCGGTCTGTGGGCCATTTGGTACTGGTCCGCAGAGAAAGAATAAATAACTTACATTATTTTCGTTTTATTTATATTTAAGTCTGAATGTTTTATTTTTTAAAAATGACCAGATTCCCTCTGTTACATTCATCTAAGACTCACTCTTGACACTTGTCTCGGTCACGTGATACATTTATCCGTCCCACCCTAAAGGCCAGTCTGTGAAAATATTTTCTGACATTAAACCGGTCCGTGGCCCAAAAAAGGTTGGGGACCACTGCTCTAGAATGTACCTGGGTGAACGTTTCCATCATAACCTCCACATCCAAGTACCCAGGCCAAAGTAATCTACCACACTTTCACCTGCAGGCCAGAGCCCAAGGCCGGAGCCTCCTCTAGGTGCAAGCACGCCTTGTGTTTCTTTTTAAGGGCAATCACTTTGGGGAGGTGAACAATGAATTCCTCCAGGCTGGCAAAATGGGGCAAAAAGCACATATTGAGACTTCTTAACTCTCAAAATTAGGAGTTGGCTATATTATTCTTAATTTTTTAAGTTTTTTGAGTGGTCTGACCACTCTGCCTGTGGTTTTAAATTGGCAAAGTTAGATGATGTCACGGCTAAGCAGGTGTCTAGGGAAAAAGGAGATTGGATCTATTAAAACCAGCACCAGAACAAAATTGATCTTAATTTGCTGCAGAAGAGGAACGGTCACAGCAGATTCTTTTAAAACTTATAATTACAGGCAACATTAGAGTTTGCATTACATTGCATAGGTCATTAAATTATACCAAATAAAAATAAAAAAATAGGAAGAGAATAAATATACAGGTTGCAAATAGGTAACCAAAATAAAATATTTCTTAAAGTTAAAAAAAAAGAGCCCTGGCCAGTTGACACAATGGTAGAGCATCGGCCTGGCGTGTGGATGTCCCAGGTTCAATTCCTCAGAAGGACACACAGGAGGAGCACCTATCTGCTTCTCCACCCTTATCCCTCTTGCTTCTCTCCTTCCTCTCTGTCTCTCTCTTCGCCTCCTGCAGCCATGGCTCAATTGGAGCAAGTTGGCCCCGGGTGCTGAGGATGGCTCCATGGCCTCCGCCTCAGGTGCTAAGAAGAGTTCAGTTGCTGAGCAACAGAGCGAAGCCCCAAATGGGCAGAGCATCACCCCCTAGTGGGCTTGCTGAGTGGATCCTGGTCCTGGCGCATGCAGGAGTCTGTCTCTGCCTCCCCTCCTCTCTCTGAATAAAAAAATAAAAAGGGAGAGAGAGAGAGAGAGAGAGAGAGAGAGAGAGAGAGAGAGAAAATAAGGTAACAAGTTTTTGGTATGTTCACACTTATTCAGTTCAATAAGTACTGATGAAGCACCGTCATGCTACAGGTTGGGGAATAAACTGAACCAGGTGGGGGCACTGTTTCTGAGGAGCTTATATTGTTGGGGGGTGGAGAGAGACACTGATTCATCAACTGGTCGTTATTATATGTTAAAAGGACTGTAATGATGAAAGTGTAGGGTATTATGGGAGCTATGTAAAGGGCATCTCTTGTGGACTTGGCCTTGACAACTGACAAACCTACCAAAGAAAGGGACACCAAATTGAGGACTGGAGAATGTGGTAAGGTTAGCCTGGAAATAAGGCAAGAGTGCTTTAAGCAGAGAGTAACTACATACCCAGGGCTCAGCTAGCTAGAGAGGCCATGGCCCAGGATTCACCAGTGCTTTGGGGACATACGCCACAAGGAGCCCTTGTGGAAGGAAGACTATAAAATCAGTAGTATTGTTTGTTTATTGAACAAACAACTAAATACACATTTGAGGCACTTTATCTTCATTAGGTGATGTTATAACTTGGAAAAAAAAAAAGGCAACAGTGAATTCAGTCATGGAGCCTTGAAGCCAAGAGGCAAATTTGTCAGCTTTTAACATATGCCAACCAGCCCTGAGAAGACAGAACAGCGGAGGATTTTTGTTAGATAAACAAACAATTTGGTTTGGAATAGAAGACCAGATGTCCTCAGGGGAGATGACCCCTCCCCTGCCGCCTGCCCATGGGTTCTCACAGCTGAGCATCGCCCCTGAAGATACTGAGTGTGGCTTTCAGACAGGAGGTCTGTCTTTGGGATATAATTATTTGGCCCACTTAATAGAAATCTCAAGCAGGCCACTCCTTGGAATAGGGCCCTCTCCTCTTTTTAGCAGAGCTTGAACAAAAGGGAACTTAAAATCGATTAGAGGGAAAAGGGGAAACGTATTTCTGTCTTTTGGAGACAAAAGATGTAACACAAGTGGTTAAAATTCAAGGGGAATAAAAACCTCTTGGGGTGGAGGAAACATTGCAGTCGGGAAGGTGAACCTTCGCTTCAAACGCGGGCTTGTGCTGCCACCTCGCGTCGGGAAGGCTCCTTCGTCCGCAGGACCAGCTGGAAACGTCTGTTTTGCCGGCAAGATGCGTTAGAATACGAAGCAGAGAATCCAACACTTGGCATTAATTTCCCCACTTACAACATTTCCTTCTTCATCCTTTTTCCTTTTGGAGAAGCAAAATTTTATTCTTTCTGCCCTCTGATTGGGAGCCAGCCCAGCCTTGATGGAACTACCAGCCGACCTTTAAAAGCATGCCGGAGGGTGGTAGTTTTTTTGTTTTGTTTTGCTTTTACCATTAACCTTCCTCTGCCCCTATGGGTAGGTGCTCCTGTTTGCGCTGTAGGAAAGCCCTGAGGGTACTTTTCATAGCCGGAAGACGGGCCAGCTGATATGCCCGATCAATAAAATCACGGAAGACTCTTTCTTTCTGTGTCCCCACCACCCAGCTCACCTTTGACTCTCGCCTCCTATCTTGAAAGATTCTCACCTACCTGACAAAATCAAACAAAATCAAACAATTCATTTATTGCCTACTTGTTGTGATTCGAGGAGGCCCCCGATCGCCAGGCCAGGTTTCTGGTTGCAGGGAAATGACAAACACAGCCAGCGGGGTGAAGAGCGTTCCAGCCCCAAACGGAAAGGCTCTCTGTTGGGGCACCTCTGTGCGGCCTGATCATGGGTTCATAGGCACTGTCGGCCAGGCTTTGGAAACGACTGAACACCAGCTCCCACTCCCACTCCCCCCTCCCCTTCCCCCTCCCACTGCCATCTTTGAAGAACCAGGTTGGAGACTGTGACCTAGATGGGCTGACTCCAGGCATCTTTAGGGCAGAAGCATGACGTGCACTTTGCTCTCAGCACCGGCTCTTTTGAAACACCGCCCGTATAGAGAGCTGTGAGATTAAAAAACACCCCAGACAAGGCATCGGCTTGTCTGCTTAACATGTGGACACCGATGTGAACCTGAGCTTATAGAATTTTCCAGACCAGCCTATTCCCCAAAATCGCTGACCTGGTCTCTTTATGCCTCTGCTTCTTTACCCTTTTTCAAGGAGAGCTGGAGTGGCTTTTTTCCCTCCTTCTTTTTCCTTTTTTTTTTTTTTTAAAAAAAGCTGACAGAGGAAAATAATCCATAGTATTAAAGCTGGTTTCCTCTGAGCTGTCAACATTCCTGTGACTGATGATGGTATAAGAGAAAGTCTTAGGAATGAGTGGGGGGAAGAAACATTTCCAGAGTCACGGAGGGCAGGATCAGAGGGAGATGTTGAGAAGCGTCCCTCCCCTTCCCACCCCCCTGCACTCTCTCCGAGGCTCAGTTCGGTATGTGGGTAGAGGCATAAAAGGAGAGAAATTTCAGACCTTAACCTTATCAGGTACTCTGGGCTGGGGCTGATGCCGGACCTAACTGGGCTGAGCTGCTCAGAGTTAGAGAGAGAAGCCCTGGGCTGATGCCGGACCTAACTGGGCTGAGCTGCTCAGAGTTAGAGAGAGAAGCCCTCTCCATGAGCGATTCGATAAGCCTTCTGCTACTTCCCTAAATATTTCCCCCACCATTACAGCCACTCCTGCCTGCTTTCTGTTGCCCTCCCTGATGCCCAGACAGATGCAAATGGATTGCCCGGGAAGGATACAAGCGAAGCCCCCAGTGCAAGTATGCCATGTAGGATGCACGTGGCACAGAGTAGGTGGTCAAGAATTATTTAACTTAACATAGAAATGAATGAATGGATGCACAAAAAGAAATGAGAAAAATAAATAGATAAGTAAAGGAGACAAGGGGACTAGCATTTATTGAGTGCATAGTTAGGTCTCTTTTGCTTCATCCAAGTCATTGCAATAAAATGGGGGCTAAGGATCCACGTAGATTAAAAATAGAATCAGAACAGAAAGCTCAGGAACTGAGAGAAAGGTGTGTCCTTTTCTCAAGGTCTTTCTTTTCCCTGCATTTCTGCTTTGTTCTCCTCCTTCCACAGCTGCCTCTTCCAGCCTCCACGCTCTGTGCGTTCTGCTTGCTCATAAATGACGCCTTACCCGTGACTTTGGCTTGTCACACCACCAAAGCTGTGATGTTGCCTCCTTTTACCTTCTCCTACATTGTTAACAATGTCAGCCTCCCCTTTTTCTAATTCTCAACTTCAGAGAGAGGAATGTTATCAGCCCAACTTTGTAGTTTGTTTGGTTTTGAGCCGATTGTTCATGGTTGCTAACACACCTATGCATCATCTGCTTCGGGGTCACACAATGAACGAGGGGAAGGTGGGATCCCAGCTCTCCAACATGCACATTAGACAGCAGGAACTGGGGGGACCCAATTCACCTTTGGCTGGAGGATGTGGGAGGATGGGCACTCTAAGCATGTCTGGCAAACTCCTGGTGCCAAGTTCTGAAGAAAGTACTCTCCCCCTTAATCTTCACAGTCTTCTATTTAATCTTCACAATGACCTTTTGAGTGTAGCAGGGCATTCTCTGCTTTCTCGATAATGAGGAAGGCAAGGCTCAGCCAGGGACAGTAACCTGCCTGAGACCACAGGTTGTTCATTGATGGGTCCTGGCTAAGATCCCCAGCTAAGGCTCTGTCCCTAATTCCTCCAGACTAGAGGGAATGAGAGGTAAAAGACATTTGTAAAAATGATTTGGTGGGCAACATGGTCCAGGAGGTTCAGAAGCTCAGAGCCCTTCTGAGGAACATGACTTGGCATAGTTTCAGGGTGACCGACATCAGCTGCCAATCCAACACGTAGGATGACTTTGGAAATTACCATACTACCTTTATGGCTAAGAAGTCAAAAGGATCAGAATTTGAGGGTAGATCAGCTGGTCACAGGTCTTTAGGCTCATTTTGTATGTGTGTGTGTGTAACAGACTGAGAGACAGAGAGAGGGACAGATAGAGACAGACAGAAAGGGAGAGAGATGAGAAGCACAAATTCTTCACTGCAGCAACTGAGTTGTTCATTGATCGCTTTCTCATATGTGCCTTGACCAAGGGGCTACAGCAGACCGAGTGACCCCTTGCTCAAGCCAGCAACCTTGGGCTCAAGCTGGTGAGCCTTGCTCAAACCAGATGAACCTGTGCTCAAGCTGGCGACCTCGGGGCCTCAAACCTGGGTCCTCTGCATCTCAGTCCAATGCTCTATCCACTGTGCTACCGCCTGGTCAGGCTTTAGGGCTCATTTGACCTTGGTAAACCATTCTCTCCCAACCAAGGATGGTCATAATGCTTGTGTCTAGTATGGTTGACTACTATGGAAAGAATTGATTCAATATGTTCATCAGATTTGCAGTCAGGAGGCCAGTCATGATTATTGAAACAAGGATTGGATGGCTGCATGGGGGGGGGGGGGTGGAGAGAGGAGGGAGGACTAGAATGACATCAAGATATTTTTTCATGCTCTCTTTCTGTATCCCTACAATTTTCTTTCAAGAGCTTTAATTGCCATAAATGAAGAAAAGAAAAAACAAAAAAACAAACCACATCTTTATGTTCCTATGGTGGTAACACTTTATGCTTCCCGTCCGGTTGAATTGCCTCATCTATCACGAGATCCTGCTGATTATTTTAATGTTCATTTTCTTAAAAACAGCCTGATCTTATTTTTCCTTTCTTTTTCTGTCTGGTTTAGTAGGATGGCTCAATAAATTGTAGGTATTTGAACAAAAATGCTGACCATTAGGTCCCTACTGCTTGGCCGTGCGCCTGGCATGGGTGTTGAACAAGCATTTGTTGACTGAATGAATGCAATACATAGTCAGCCTAAAACACATAATGTGTTTGTTGCTAAAAATAAGACTGTGTTATTCTAAGATCATTACCCTTGCAACACTTCCTATTGGATTAAAAAACGATCTTTTTTTTTTTTTTTTGTATTTTTCTGAAACTGGAAACAGGGATGCAGTCAGACAGACTCCCGCATGCGCCCGACCGGGATCCACCCGGCACGCCCACCAGGGGTAATGCTCTGCCCATCCGGGGCGTCGCTCTGTTGCGACCAGAGCCACTCTAGCGCCTGAGGTAGAGGCCATGGAGCCATCCCCAGTGCCCAGGCCATCTTTTGCTCCAATGGAGCCTCGGCTGCGGGAGGGGAAGAGAGAGACAGAGAGGAAGGAGAGGGGGAGGGGTGGAGAAGCAGATGGGCGCCTCTCCTGTGTGCCCTGGCCGGGAATTGAACCTGGGACTTCCTCACGCCAGGCTGACGCTCTACCACTGATCCAACCAGCCAGGGCTAAAAAACAATCTTTGTTCTGTTTCTTTTCATGGGGTGAACATGAACATAGAGAAAGAAAGAAAGAAATGTTGACAATAACATGTTGCCCTTATGGGCATAGTTAAATTCCCACCAATGTTGGCCTTATCAAAAATTTTAAAAGGAGGCTTTGGAAACATGTGTCTTAATTTAAAAGACTGGAGATTTTTTACCTAATTAGCATCATAGTAGATAACTTTCATGGACTTTCAGGCAGGTTAAATAAGACAAAAATAAAGGCACTGTAAACTAGAGGTTACTAAGGAGATGAGAGGTATAAAAAACACCTATGATAATGACAACCCCAACTAGGGAGATTTGGGAGCAGGTAGGCCTTCTCTGTGCTCCTCAAATGCAAATGTATGGAGCCATATTTCTCCTCGGTCTATTCAACATCAGCCTCTAATGCTGCCCACATCTCAGCCAGGGTAACTTATAAAATTCTCCTAATGATCTTATGAAGTAGGAATGAACCTAGTTATGGAAACAAGAGAACAGATTCCTTAACTTTCCCAAGGTTGCAAATAGAATGGTCTATTGGCTCTCAGGTGCTAGGCAACCTTCTAGGCGATAATAGTATCTGAGTACATTTTGCAGGCAAGCCTTTTAAAAGACTCTTTCTCTATCCAGGGAGGTTCAAACTATATTCACTGTAATTTGGAGACTGCAAAGGTCTACTTACCATATTCAGAGCCCTCGGGAATACGTCAGTCATTTGGAAGCTTTGAACATGCTTTTACAAACTGCCACATTCCCTGCCTATGGCCTGATGTGGGGTCCCTAGTGGGCACTTCTCCTTCTCCCTCTGAAAACACAGACTAAATCCTTTAAATCACTTCCTAAAATGATAGGTCTCTTTATCAGAATAAGCAAGAACCGATATGCCCCATTAGAAAATGGCTTTTCCGAAAGCGAGAGCAGACATATCGCTGCGCACTAGGATGGCCCCCTGTGGTTAAGCAGGGCCAGTCCATTGTCACTCACAGAGGTGGCATCATGCAGTAGTGGTCTCCACCAGCTGCCTCTCTGGCTCTGAAAAGCAATCTTCATGATATATTGGGATGCTTCGTATGGGATCTGTTTAAATGTGTTTGAAGTGACCCTGGTTTGTGTCTTTTTTTTTCTTCTTCTTCTTTCGGTACTGTATCATTTTAGTTCAGGATTTCTGTACTAAAACAGAGTGAAAATGTCAGGGCCTTGCACAGATTGTACTGACTTGACCCTTGCAAGGCAACAGCATGCTCTCTTCCAGATCATTACTTTTTATTACCCTCCCTGCCACATCGCTGTAACGGAGGGGGAGCGGAAGCGCGGTGCGCGGCTTGTCCCCTGGCTGAAGGCGTCTGTGGCCCGACTGCTTTGTCACGTCTCGTCTCGGTGGGTGTGTTCATCATCCGCTTGGACTCTTGAGCAGGTTCAAGGACAGCTTTGCTCTCAATGAAGCAGCATCCTTGCTGGTGGCTAAGGGCCAGGTTGCAATTAATCATGCAAATGAAAGAGGGCAAGAGCTTGGACTAGCAGAAACCCATTCTAGGGCCTCCGCCACTGATTTCTTACCGGAGGAATTAGGAAAGAGCAACACAGAGGGACTGAAGTTTTACCTGCTGTCCCACCCACGGCTAAGAAAGGCTAATGAAATCACAGGTCTATGAGAGAAGTGGGAGGAGGCAAAGGTGTTCAGTGGTCAGACCTGAACCGTACAGATTCTCTGCAAACAGGGTGGGGCATGACTTTGGGTGATTTCCCTGCATTCATTTGCTCAGTCTTCTCCTCTATGAAATGGGACTAGCACTGCTGATGAATTGGCTTCTCACATCCATGGATACCCGTGGACAAAAGATTCAGAGGAAACGCATGGTATTCTTGCAAACAGGAATCTCACTGTGGTCAGAGTATAATCTAAAAAGGTACCGTATTTCCCCATGTATAAGACACACCATTTTTTGAAAAATTTGGGGTCTAAAAACTAGGTGAGGCTTGTACAGTGGTTGTAGATTTTTTTTAACTTGCATTTTCTGCTTTTTTTGCATGGATGAGGAATTGTATGAATTTTATGATGACTAAAACTTGAGTTCCATAACTTTATGTAATACACTTTTTTTCCAACGTTTGGGCCCTAAAGTCAAGGTGCATTTTATACACAGGAGCATCTTGTACATGGGGAAATATGGTAGTCTGATTCAAAAGTAGAGACAGAGAGAGGAAGAGGGTTTCCAGGATGAAACAGGAGCCAAGAGGGAGGAACAGATCTTGAAGTGACTGGATTACTATGGTTGTATGATTCTGTTAAGATTGTACTCACTCACTGGGATGGTGATAGATCTCAGTGGGTGTAGGACCACTCCCTAGTGCAGGGGTCCCCAAACTACGGCCCCCGGGCCACATGCGGTCCCCTGAGGCCATTTATCCAGCCCCCGCCGCACTTCTGGAAGGGGGATCTCTTTCATTGGTGGTCAGTGAGAGGAGCATAGTTCCCATTGGAATCCTGGTCAGTTTGTTGATTTAAATTTACTTGTTGTTTATTTTAAATATTGTATTTGTTCTCATTTTGTTTTTTTTACTTTAAAATAAGATATGTGCAGTGTGCATAGGGATTTGTTCATAGTTTTTTTTATAGTCCGGCACTCCAATGGTCTGAGGGACAGTGAACTGGCCCCCTGTGTAAAAAGTTTGGGGACCCCTGCCCTAGTGAGTGCATGGGATGTTTATGGGACTGTTTGATTATGACAGTGATCAGGGAAGCTCTTAATGGATCAGGGCAGAAATACTAGAAATCCTGTGACGTGTGGGATGGTATTGCCAAAAAGGAGTCATCCTGAAACCATCTAACTTTTTAATGTCCACCTAGACATTCGTTAGTTGAAAATAGCTTATTTGTCATTATCTAAGCCTAGCAACTAAATGTTTTTTTTAAATCAACACACAATACATAATTTTTTGTATAATTTTAATACAATGAATTTTCTAGAAATGCAACTACAGTACCTTATAAGCTGAGAGAACATCACATTTTCTCTCACAAGGATCTGTGTATTGCAGAAAATGATGTCACCAATGGCTGCACTACTTGAGATGTGTGATTGGCTGGTATTACATCCTTGAGGGTCAGTAGGGTTGTAGAGTCGCTCACTTCTGATTATTTCATTTACTCCTTCAGTGTTAACACCTCCAAGCAATTGCTTTCTGAACAAAAGTGATTTTGTTATAAATTATTTCCCTTTTTATTTCTCCTGCATATTATAGTTGAGCCATTTTATTGATTTTTTGAAAAACATTAAGTGTACCAGTTGGTTCTATTATCCCTGAGTTTCAGTTCAGGATAATTAAAGGTGTGTGAAACCTCCTTTTCTGAGTGCTTTGTGTGCTTAGGAGTGGTTTTCCTCACTTACTAAGATTTCTCTCTCTAGGAGATTCAGTATTCAGTCCGAAAATCTGTCTTCCATCCGTACTGATACAGTCAGAGCATCATGGCTGAGTGTACTGAGACCCCAGCTATAGCCTAAGTTCAAGTTTTCTCTCCGTCTTATGCAAATGGAGGATGCAGACAGAACACAGAGGTGATGTTGCCCATGTCCACACTCTGGGAGGTCTGAGCTTTAGCCCCAACCCAGCTGTTATGGGACTCTCTATTATAAAAGGCTCAATTAGCTCTACTGAACAAATGTGGAAATCAATGCTGTGAGAGGTTACTGACTTTCTCAAGGCCTCAAAGCAAATCAGACTGAGCTCCATTCTGTATGAAGTCAAAATATGCTATATTCTTTCTACCATGACTCACACCCTCCCGTATGAAGGCAACGGACTCATTATTATCACATAATAGCGACTCAATGACAAGAAAGACTGCAACCATTGCCACATTTGCATGTGTAGACTTGCCTACGCTTACATGCATAGACTTCTGATGTTTTATAATCCACTTGTAAACCACCATCATATTTATTTGATCCTTTGTATAAACGTGAGAAGACTGAACAAATATCGGTGCCCATGTTAGAGAGAGGAAGGAGATCTTTTAGAGGTAAACAAGCGAGGAGACAGTGGTAGAGACACAGCAGGAGCCTAAATCTCTGGATGAACTCTAACCTTATGCTTTCCCACCACATTGCAGAAAACCTTTATTATAGGTATGGATATTTTTAATAAAAAAAAATAACGGCTAACATTTAACAGCTGCTTAGTTATATGTCAGTGCTGCTAAATCATTTAGATAGACCATGAAATGTATCCTTCAAAGAACTCTGACGGGTTGAAACCTCGTTTTGCAGGTGAGGCGACTGCTAAGAGCAAATGACATGAAGTTCCTACTAGTATTCAGTTTATCGCCATCAATGTGCAGGGAGACAGAAGAGCAGCAGAATCCCGCCTTACTGCACAGAGGAGCACTCAACAAGTTTCCAATGGTAACTGAGGAGAAACATTTTCTCCCATTTATCATGGGGAGAGCAGAAAAATGGAGGGGAAGGGTTAAAATCATCAGAGCTAACTAAAATATCACTTATATGTGATGTATCCAGGAAGATGGTAAAGGAGTCCAGAGGATCAGAAAAACAGTGTGTATCCCAGAGTTAGCCACGGTCAGAGTCTGTTTTCAATAGCTTGAAAAAAACATCAGCAACCAAATCTCATGTGGGTTCCGTAGGGTGTTTTATTCACAGCCCTTACACTTATAACATATTTTTTTTCTCAACTCTGATTTTCTCAAAATATTTTGATATTTGGCTTCTGGTATAAAAAAGTTCTGATCTTCCAGTTCAAGGTCCTTGAAATTCAGTCACTGTGAGACTGTGCCAGCTACTTAACCTCACTGGACCTTAATTTGGTCATCTGTGAAATGCGGTGGATAAAATTGAGCTACAGAACCGCTTTGGCAATCATGAGCTTCAATGAGTGCTTGGAAATGCCCGGTTTCCAATCCCTCTCCAGGGAGCGGAGCTCAGGAAGCTAACGCGGGAGTGTAGAGTTGGCCATTTCCAGATAGGGCCGGTGGATGATCACTTCCTTCTACTTGGTCTGCTCATTACAAAAAAAGAACAGAAAATAGAAAAGCTGTGGTGTGAGCCCAAAGGTTCTGCAGTGCGGACAGAAAGCTCTTTGGTTCTGTGGCTGTGGACTGCTCAGCCCAGATCCCTGTGCCTTACTCTTAAATTGCAGCTGCTGAAGCAAACAGTAAGTTGCCTCCCCCAAGACAGCAGCGCGTTCTGGGCTACATAGCATGACTTCTCATAGCAGCAGCAGCAATCACAGGACCAGCAGGGTCCCCTCCCCGGCTCCTTTTAGAACGTCATTTTGATTTAGATTCCAAATGTCACTTCAAATCTACATTCTTGGCTTACTATTACTCTAATTAGTATTTCTTTTTTTATAGTCTATGTAGTCTGACTCTAATGTGATCATCATTATAGTTCCAGTTCAACAGAACTTGTGCTTATTATAGCATCCCACATGAAGTGGTGAAATAATGGAAGAAAAATCAATACTAATATAATGAACGTATGTACGGAGAATATATGCACATATGTCCTTCAGTAGGGGACATATAGTGGGGTCTGGGAGCTAAGGTATTAGGAAGAAAAAAGAGGAATTTTACGTATAGTTGTTGGTTATTAAAATATAGATCAGCTACCCTGTGATTGAATTCACACACACACACACACACACACACACACACACACACACGTCATCTCATGTTGACCTCCTCGTTTCAGCTTAATGTCAGATTTTCTTTTTCTTATATGCACCACTGGCAACTTATCAAACAGACTGGGGAATATAAACATATAAATCAAGTGCATTTGGAGAACTTGTTTTTATTTGTTACATGTTCATAAAATCATCATCTAACTGAAAAGGCTGGTGCCAACCCATAGGGCCTAATACTCTAAGCTAGACTAACAAGAAAGTTCAAATGTAAGTCTCCTA
Organism: Saccopteryx leptura; assembly: GCF_036850995.1. Taxonomy (NCBI): domain Eukaryota; kingdom Metazoa; phylum Chordata; class Mammalia; order Chiroptera; family Emballonuridae; genus Saccopteryx; species Saccopteryx leptura. Next base: position 353,184,219 of record NC_089505.1, read on the forward strand.
AAAGGAAAAGGCTGTTAAATCATAGGCAATGAGGGAAACAATGAACACAGATGGAGGACGAGGTCTATCCTGCTACTTCTGCAACTGAGGGTGGGAGGCGAGTCTGGAGGAAGAGGCTTTGAATCTAAGCCTGATTGGAAGCAGATGAAGGTCAAGTACAAAACCCTGACCAAGAGAAAAGACTAAGGTTCAACACAGAGAAAATCTAATCTCTTATCAGGCGTAAGCCAGAAATAAAAGGCCGGGAAATTCTAAGAACTGTTTCAGTTTTCTCATTGTACTGGCAATGGGCAGGTCCAGAGAGACATAGATTAAAACAAGCCCAAGGCTAGTCAGAGCATCTCTTGTACACAAGAGAAGGATCACACCATCTTTAATCTGCCCTACACGTATGTACACACACACACATACACACACACACACACACACACACACACACACACACATGCCTGTCACCTATATCTACTTATTCAGTCTCCAAATGTGTTCATTAATTTTTTCTTATTAAAACAATATTACCAGTCTCTATGGAGCAGTAGTGCATTGTCCTGATATAGGTCACTAACATCTTTATTGGTTAGAACCCATTTCCTGACCTTTCGACATTTTTATCCATGCTACTTGGCACCAACTTGCCATTGATAGGTACGAAGAGTCTTTAGAACAGGACAAGCTGAGAAGTTGGTTTAGGGAAGACTATTTTTTTTTGAACTTTCATATTTAAATAGTTTCTTAGAATACAGGATTTGCACCAAAAGCTCTGGAAATGCAAAACTGGAACAGCTAAGTGCTATGAAGTAGAAAAATAATGTACTTCTTAGATACCTGCTGTACAGGGTGATCCTAGTGATACGCTCTGGGAAAGAGCTTCAGCCCGAAGTGGAAGGAGTAAATAACAAAACGAGACAGTGTGGCAGCTCCACTCTTAGCTTGAGTGGAGAAGAAAGACTCTTTAATTAAGACTGTAATTAATAAAGAAGGATCTGGAGACTTAGATCATGTAGATGTTCTTCCTGGTATCTGGCTAGTTCTGACTTTTACAAGAATTCCATGACCATAAATGGTAGTAGTCTGGGACCAAACTCTTGATATTTGAGAAATCTGTAGTCTAGTCTGTGTGGTCCATTCATCTTCCAGATAGACCTATTCCAGGTGACTTAAATGCTCCTGTGAAGAATATCAGTGCCTTCCCCAAATTACCAAAATATGTTTTCACATTATAGTGTAATATCTGACCAAGGACATTAAGATTAGTACCATTTAGAGGAAGCCTTCAGGTTCAGAGTGTTTCTGGAGTCCCAGTTCTTCCAATCTCTTCCCCTGGTCACTGTCATTGTCATCCAACATGATGCTAACCCAGTGAGCAATTTATTCCTAATGCTCCCTTTCCACAAACACAGTGGTAGCTTTGGTGAGAAGGGTTTCTGGCCAAAGTCAGGGCTCTGTGCTGTGGCTGCCTTTACCATTCCTTCTCACTTTTGTGGGGCATAGATCTGTGTGTTTAACTTCCCCAAAGAGCACCATTTGGATCCTAAGAGGTGGGATAAGTCTCAGGAGCAGCACAATGTGGTCTTATCTCACCATTTCCCCCTTAAAACTGAGCATGGCAAGCCAAGGACTGCAGGTTCTTTGGTCTTATTTCAGATACTCTTCCCCATGGTGGATGCAACGGTCATTGCTTGGAAGAATGGCTGGCCACAATTTGATGTTCCTAAATGTTGGGGCCATTGACATATAGTGAGTGGACCAGGAATTCTGATCAGATGGACTGGGCTCGAGTTTCACTAATAATTCTGATACCATATTGTGTGATTTCAGACACAAGTAATTTCAACTTTTGAGCTACAGAATCTCATTTGTAGAATGAAGATAGATACTGTACCAAGAGTTGGCAAATTAAGGCCCATAGGCCAAAGCCTACTTACCTCCTCTTTTGTAAGGGCCTTTGGTAGGAATATCTTTTAAATTCTTTAATGGTTGGAAAAAAGTCAGAAGAAGAATGACATTTTACAACATAAAAAAATTAGATGAAGTACATATTTCAATGTCCATAAATAATATTTTCTTGGAATACAGAAACACCCATGCCTTTACATATTAGCTATGGCTGCTGTTTTGCTACAAGAGTAGAGTTGTTGGGACAAAGAACATGTGTCACATTAACCTAAATATTTATAATTTAGCCTTTTATAGAGAAAATTTGCCAATCCCTCACTTAGATCTTCTTTGCCTTACTTAAAAAACAGTTGTGGAGAGAAAAGTCCACAAAACCGGTGAAAGAATTTTTTTTTTATACTACAGAATATTTGTAACCCCAGGGAATTATGAATATTATTGTTGTTTTTATTTGTACAGTGGAATTATATTTCTGGGAGTCTGAATATCCAACAGCATGACTAACTGATCCGTAAGCAATATGACTGCAGACTTTTAATTGACTGGGTGGATGCATTGTTAGTTGAGAGATGAAAGAGAAAAAGACCACTGTTACTAATCTGGCTGTAGTGAAAGTTGTTCCTTCAAAAATATAGCTGAGTCTTAGCCTGGGGAATGCATTTGTAGCAGAGTGGATATTAACAAAAAACTGAGAATAATAAGCCACATTGATTTAGAGAAGCGTAAGGAAACATCTGCTCTTTGGTCGAGATTTTTCAAATGTAAGCATACTACGCATTGCCTTTGCTTAATCCCTTCAGCTTTTTCATCCAGTCCCCAACATCCTGCCCCTCTGACAGTTGTCTGTCAGTCTGTTCTATGCATCTATGAGTTGTTTCTATTTTGTTTGTTTGTTTTTTTCATTAGAGTCCACATATATGTGAAATCATGTGGTACTTGTCTTTTTTTGACTTGCTTATTTCACTAAGCATAATACTCACCAGGACCATCTATGCTGCTGCAAAAGGTAAGATTTCCTTCCTCTTCTTTTTTTTTTTTGGGGGGGGTGATAGAGTCAGAGAGAGAGACAGATAGGGACAGACAGACAGGAAGGGAGAGAGACGAGAAGCATCAATTCTTTGTTGCGGCACCTTAGTTGTTCAGTGATTGCTTTCTCGTATGTGCCTTGATGTGGGGGAGAGGGTATGCAGTAGACCGAGTGACCTTTTGCTCGAGCCAGTGACCTTGGGCTCAAGCTGGCGAGCCTGACTCAAACCACATGAGCCCACGCTCAAGCTGGTGACCTCAGGACTTCGAATCTGGGTCCTCCATGTCCCAGTCTGACGCTCTATCTACTGTGCCACCGCCTGATCAGGTGGATTTTCTTCTTTTTTTATGGCAGTATATTATTCAATTATGTAAATGTGCCACAGCTTTTTTTTATCTACTCATCTACTGGTGGGCACTTGGGCTGCTTCTAGATCTTGACTATTGTAAATAATGCTGCAATGAACATGGGGGTGGATATATTCTTTCAAATTAGTGTTTCAGGTTTCTTAAGCTATATACCCAGAAGTGGAATCACTGGGTCATAAGGTATTTCCATTTTGAATTTTTTGAGGTAACTCCATACTTCTTTCCACACTGGCTGCACTAGTCTGCAGTCCCAAACATAGTAAGTTGATTACAAGAGGGAAAGGGGGTACAGGGAAGTAGAGGAGGGTAAAGGGGGATAAATGGTGTGGAAATAGACTTGACTTGCGGTGGCAAACATACAATACAATATACGGAGGATGTGTTATAGAACTGAAACATATAATTTTATTAATCAATGTCTCCACAATAAATTTAATAAAAAATTTAAAAAGCAAAAAAAATTTAATAAAATTATTAACAAGAAAAAAAACATTAAAAATAAAAATGCAGTAAAAACAAGTTCCTTAGCAAGAATTCATGGAGCATCTAGTATTTGCAGAGTAATGAGCTGTGGAAAGAACTATGCAATTGGCAAGTCTTGTCTTGGACAACCCTCTTTGTTTTTAAGCCATTTATTGACATTCCTACACTACTATCCATGAATAATATCTTGCCTGATCTTCTAGGCAAAGGCCCAATTCTTGACCTTTCTTGATTTCTCCTCTATCACATTGGTTTAGTTGAATGATAGATAGTTGTGGTGGATAAGTCTCAACAGATGGGTTGAAGTTGTCCTGTAAAGTTACTTGAGTGGCAGGATAAAGGTTTGTACTTAATTTCAAAAACAGTGAGGTGTTTTAAAGTTATATAACTTGGGGTGGGTAAGGAGATTAGAGCTGTATTTCCAGATGATTAATCTGCTAGCTGTTCGGAGAATGGATTGGAGTGAGTGAAGACAGATATATCGATGTGGTAGTTTTCCCAGTCGGGTAGGCAAAGAGTAATGAGGCTCTGAACTAGGGTGGAGGCAGAGGGGATGAGAAGGAGGGAACAGGCATGAGAATTAGTGTAGAAGCAGTTGATTAAATGTGGGAGTTGAAGAAGAAGAGCTTTGAGCTATCGAGGCAATGAACAGAGTCAGAGAAATGAGGAGGAGGAGCTGGTCTGGGAGGGAGGTAATGAGTTTGGTTTTCATTATGCTGACCTGTAAAAGTCAGTGGGGCATGTGGCTGGGTGGTCAAGATAGTGGATGGAGATATTGTTCCAGAACCCAGAGCCCACTGCTCAGAGACAGTGGAAGGGAAAGGAGAGGTAGTTCCAAGCTGACACAGAACAGGGTCTGCACCAAGCTCAGATGCAAACAGCAAGAAAGGGAGAAAGCGGTGGGAGCAATCTAGAAAGCCAGAGAAATGTTTCAGGGCTCCATCTGAAGAAACCTGATAAACAAAGGAAAGGACAAATGAGTGCTATCAGTACTAGACAGAAAAAGAAATCATGGAGGAGACTATAGGGTGTGGGATGTGGAAGGTGTAGATTAATTCTCACATGTTCTTCAGATTGGGGAAGGTGCTGGTTGGTGGGCTTGCTTTAAGGATGTCACAGGGATGTGAATGACCTTACTGCTGATGACTGTTGAGCAGATCATTCTGCCTAGAGACTGTCAGGAAACTACAGTGAGATCTCAGGGGTGTACGCCACACCAGCAAATACTGAGGAGGGGCCAGGTCAGAGGGCATGATCATAGGACACTGATCAAAGTAAGAGAACCTAACAAGACTTTATCATGTGATGCCATCAGGATGACTCATTACCAGGCAGTGAAAGGACACTCATATCCCAGTGATCAAAGTAGCTAGAGAAGAACACAAGGATTTATGTGTGGGAAAAGGATACTTCTCTCCCCACCACACGGAAGCCATATAGACCCTCCTTCCCCACCCCCGCAGCATGCCCGCCATCTTGGAGAGGAGCAAGGGGAGCGGAAGGAAATCTGCAAGGAGAACCAGCTTTACCCGAACCAGATTGAATCATGAGAAGATACTGTTTCATTTATTGGGTTGGACCAAATTTAATAGAGAGAATTGATTTTAACTTTTCCCTCCACTATTCAATAACAGGAAGATTAGATTAACTCTGGGAAATGAGAAACTCAATGTCTTTACACATCTGAATGTGTGTTCCATTTTGATCTTACTATGTTAATTATTTTTTATGTTTATTTTTCTATTTTACTGTATTATCTAAATTAAAAATTTTTAATTATGTCTCCTAAAAAGTTATCTGAATAAGAAAAATTGCAGAAGCTGTAAACTATAAATTACAGAAAAGTGGGAAAAATGTTCTCTGAAAGTGAGAAGGATGTTCCCAGGATAAACCTGCAAACAAAGTTTAAAAACCTTATCTACATACATGTAGATACATATATACATCCATGCTTAGCAAGAATGTGTCTGAGAGCTGTGAGCTTTTACTGCTAGAAAAAATTGTGAAATGAGTTAAGAAATCATGTAATGAATTCCTTATTTGGAGCATAACAAGGAAGAATATGATTTATATTAATACAAAATATTTTTTTCTTTTATATTAAATATATGAATGGACACTACATTAGCCTGCTATGTATAGCTTAGTATTGCCATGGCCTAAGTCAGAATTTCCTGCAGTCAGTGGGAATAGTAAGTAGCACCTGCCAGAGACAGTGGATTTGCTTTAACCTGGATACCTGTTGTATTGTCTGCTCTTCTCTCATCCCAATGTTTATATATTTTTGGAACCACCTCCCCTTGATTTACAGTCTCATCATGAGGACAGCCAGTTTTTTTCCCTATGTCTCTAATTGCAGACTATGGATAGATGGTCCTTATTGGCCTAGTGATCTAAGCCAGGGCCATTGGTTCCTTCTTTAAGAAAGTTAAAACCATGAAGGAAGTGAGCACTGATGTAGAGGTGGCAGATGTCTTGAGGAACATAGCGCCCCCAACAGTAAACATGGCTAGGGCTAGTGGAGCCTGGTCTGGCTGGCCCTCAGCAAAAGTGAGGAATCTCATCACCCCATTCTGGTACCGTTCTCTTCCTCAATACCTCATTTGCTCTTAATTGGCCTTTGGGTCACTGCTTTTAGCTGTCAATTTATGTGTTAGTGGAACACCTAATATGGAAAGGTTTCATCTTGGGGATAAGGAATCATTTTCTTTCTATTTTTTCACAGGTCCTTGTGATAAAACTTTAAGCCTCAGATTGAATGGGGCCACAATGTGGGGGAAGAAACCACAGCCAACCACGAATGGGTAGTGAGTGCAAGAGGGGGCATCCCTTCCTTCCCTGCCTCACCACTCAGTGGTCCTGAGGAATAAGCAAGCTGGTTAGAAAGCCCTGTAGTTTTATATCATGCCTTTGAGGCTCCCTACTCTTTGCATTGATTTTCTATCTTCTCTTAGAAGCTTGTTTGGAGATTTTTAATTACAAGGCAAGGAGATGTGGTGGAATAGCGCCTTCCCTGAAGTCAGGGCTCTGGTGACCCAGATACCACGTGGCTGCTGTTGCGAACTTTCATGGTTTTTATAACCCAGCATTTCCTGGTCACAGGATGATGATGTTCCCCTGAGGAACCACCCTGACCCCACTCTCACTCCATGTGGTTCAGATGGAGTTGACTCCCACTGGCTCTGGGTTAGCATGTGACACAGACTAGGCCAATCAGAACATCACACTCCCCTGACCAGAGTGGTTGATTGGCCACATGACCCAATCAGTGTCAATGAGATCCAGTGGTGGTAGGCTTGTAGTAGGACCCCTGGGAAAGATGTAGACTTTTGTTTTTTTCTTCTGGGATTTCAGCGATAAGGAAGAGATTGGCCTAGGCTTCTGGGGATTACCTCATGGAACCTGAAGGTGAAGCCAATGACCTGGGAAAAGCTGAGAAGTAAAGAGCAGCCAAGTCTTGATGACATCTTTGGAGCTCCTCCCTTCAGTTATGCTTGAAAGCATCCTCATCTTCTGGATCTTTGTCATATGAATAAATAGATGACTTTCATGGTTTAGCCAGTTGGAGAACTAGGTCTTTGTTTTGTTTTACCTCTTTTAAAGAGTCCTCCTCACTATCACTTCACCGTCTCTCTGTGACTTTGGGAAACTGTGTGATCTCTCAATCACATAGGGCTCAATTGTTTCCATTAATGTATTCAATACATAAAACTTTAGCACACATCAACAAGCATCACTCATTCACTATGTGAATTGAAGAGGTCAGCATTCCTTCCCAGCAATTCCAGCTTTAGTCTCCATGTATCTCACTTGCCCACCCTTGGATCAATCACTATGATCAGCAGAATGTGATGCTCTAATTGACCAAGTCAGATTGTATGATTTCTATGGGACAGTCTAATTCTACCTTTTCAAATCTGTAAATAGATTGGCTTTCAGATTTAACCAGAACTCATTTTAACAGCACAAGGGAATCACTACACTCTAAAGTGGCCCTGCACTCTGGAAGGCTCACATTTTTTTAACACCCTAAAAATGCAGATGTCTATGTACAATGTGTCATTCTGATGAAGCTATTGAGTCTTTTTGTTTGTTTGTTTAAATGAGAGACAGGGAGGCAGAGACAGATTCCCACATGAGCCCCAACTGGGATCCACCTGGCAAGTCCCTACCAGGAGATACTCTGCCCGGGTGAGCCGCAGCTCTGTTGCTCAACAACTGAGCTATTTTAGGGCTGCAGGCTGAGGCCATGTAGCCATCCTCAGTGCCCAGGGCCAACTTTGCTCGAACCATTTGAGCCATGGCTGTGGGAGGGAAAAGAGAGATAGAGGAGGGAGGGGAGAAGAAGCAGATGGTTGCTTCTTCTGTGTTCCTAGGTTAGACCTAAAATCTAACCCAGGACTTCCACAGCCTGGGCTGACAGTCTACCACTAAGCCAACTGGCCAGGGCCTCAGTCTTTTGTTGAGACTTAGAAAATGCAAAGTAACCATTTTTTTTTAAACTTTTTAGTACTGTTTGTGGGCCGTAAAGTAATGCTATGAATACAATATCCTGTTCTTCATTTCTCCCATAAGCCATCACAGGTAGACAAAAAGCTGTACAATATCCTAGTCATACTAAGTGTCTTTTTAATTTGTTTCTAAGTGTCCTTTATAAAAATGATATTTTATTGAGCAGAGGGAGAGAAGTGAGGGGCTTTTTCAGTGAAGGTAACTTTAGGCTGCTATATTTCACTAGATAATGGAGTATTCTAAATTGACTACAGTGGTAAAAAACAGGACAATTGTATAAAAACTGACCTACTATTTCTAAGCAAATCAAAGAAATCTTGGACCTTATAAGATTCTGAACAGATTTATTTTTTATATAAGAAGTAAAAAAAAATGTTGAAAGTCATTCCTAATGAAAATCAACCTTTTTGTTCTATTATGCATTGATGAAAGGAGTTTCGTGATCATTAGAATAATTGAAGTCTGAATTCTTTTTGATGAATATTACATTTCTACCCATTAACAGGAGGCACTGCAGCCAGCCAGACTCGAACCCAGTTTTCATTCCCTGTAGTGTTTCCATCAAGGGTTCTAGGAATTAACTCCTCTGACCCTGTTGGTGGAGTTGTAGAAGGACAAAGAGTGCTTCACTAGCAAAATGTGATGTTGGGCAAAATAAAAGCAGGAAATGGACTTCACATCCAAAAAAGACCAGCTAACAGTGAGCAAATGGGGTGATTATTCTGAAACAAGGATGACCATGGCTTTAATTAATTGGAAGAGGAGTTATACTGTGATGGTATTTTCTGCCTTTTCATCTTCTCTCCACATTCAACATCTGGGCATTCAATTATTGTCTTTATCTTCTCAATTGCCTCCCTATTCATGTTGTTCCCTGTCTCAATAGGAGACATGACCTTCTTATCAACTGCTTAAAACAGAAGCCCGGTCATCTCTCTTGGCTCCTCTTCTCTCTCCTCTTCAACTCTCACCTTCGACTTTATCTTCAAGATTTGACATTCCTTTCAAATATCTCCTGAATCTTCCTTTTTTTTTGCCATCCATTCTGCTACTTTCTTGGCTCAGGAAATTAACCATACCATATTTTCATGGTTTTATATACTGTTTGAGTGTTTTTTACTTTTCTATTTTATTACAGAGCTATGCAAACCCATTATAAGAAAAACAAGAAATATAAACCCAGTAAAAGAATGCTATAAAGAATTCCCATCTATATTTTATATTCTTATTAAAAAGGAATTAGGAATGAGACTATAAAAAGAAAACAAAACTGCTTAAACTTACATTAACTTTTGTAAAAACCACCTCACAGCGTTCCCAAAATTAAAAATATTGGGGATATTTATTTTTAACTAAAGAGTTATTACAGTAATTATCCAGCGCCACCTTTCTGACTATTCAGGATATAGCAAGTGCTAAGTCAATACTTGTTCAATTGAAACTCAAATGACAAACATATTATCAACAAAAGTGAACATGTTATGGAACAAATAAGTCGATGGGCCATCAGGGGTTAACAAACCCCAATTTAGAGGATCAGAAGCTATTTTTAAATTCTGCGGAGTCCCAGAGAAAAGAACAATGGGGGCCTGAATAATAAAAGTGTAAATATTTTATTTTTCCATAAAGGTAAATTTAAAATGGTTTAACTTTATATCTTGATAATATATCATCATCATAACTTGGAAGATCAGTGCATTTTAGCATTGTTTATACTACACTAACACTTTGTAGATGCCACCAAAATTGAAAATACTTTTTATCATTTGTTTTTCATAACTGTGTGAAGTGAGTGGGAAACCATCACCATACCATCCTGATATACTGATTAGGAAATGAAAGCTCAGAGAATGAAGTGATTAACCCAAGTCCCACAGTTAGCCATAAGAGTTAGAAGTTGGAACATCTAAGTAATATTAAATTCTCTTCTCCCATGTGGATATTGTATAGACCCAAGAAGTTATAGACTACACCATTGTTATAAAAGCTGATGATACTTGAACTCTAAGATTTTGCTCAAAAAATAATCTTATGTCCTTAAGCTAAGACATTTCCTTTAGTAAAAATAAATATTCTTATTTGGAAATTGCAGATATTGTGAATAATTATAAAAAAATCTTATCCTTAATGGACACTATTAGACTATGTTCATACTTCTTTCTTTTTGTTATTTTGTCAGAGATACTATTTCTTACTTAATCCTTAGCATTCACGTAATCAAGAATAAAATTTACTGGAAAGATTGTCCAATTCTTTCTGTTCCTGTCCTTCCTCTGACTCTCCTTCCCAATGTCCTGTTCTTCCCAATGCAGCATTTTATTTTATCTTCTCTCATCACCCATCTTTGATTTCACTTTTCTCACTCATTACTGGATGCTTTATGGACCCATCTATATCAGCTGTTTTGTCAGTCTGTACATTAAAAAGACATGAAAAGGGAAGCCCAGCTGAGGACATCCTAATAAACCAAAAGCATTGCATCCCCAACAAAGAAAACATTTGTTCAATCCCAAATCTGTCTGTCCCAAAGCTATAGGGACCCCTCTGACCCATTTTTGGTATTAGCAGCTCAAATCTCATTTCATGTGTCCAAACTCCAGGGTCATTGTATGTGTAAAATTCCCATTAAATTTAAAGGCATCATTGGGTATAAAATACACGGTGTCTGACAGTTCTGTGAGATATGAAGGTGGTGTCATGTCTGGAGCTTTATTTCAGCTGCTGAGACTGCTTTATCTTTTTTGATTTCTGGATCATTTTGCTGCATTTCAATAGCAGGCATTGTGGCTCTACTTGAAAATGTTCATTTTTGCACTTTTTAAAGTTGATGCAATTCTGCACGGTTGAGCGCACTCGCACTGCTCCCAAGACTTGCTCTTTCTGTGAGCTCTACTGCTTTTGTTTCCTTCTCTGGTTCTTCTGACCCTTCTGTCTATTCCACCCATAATGCTTGCTTTTTGCCTGAATGGAGGCCAACTTCTTTTAAAAAATTTCTTCTGAAATCCTATTCATCCCATTCAATACCATTTCACCTCAAATATTCAAAACTCTTTCCCTCTGGAAAATAAATAAGCTCCTACTTATAAGTTTTAATCAGTGTCTCACAGAGATATGTTTTAGATTAGAGACTATTCCGGCCTGAGTCCCTTGGCTCATAAACGCCAGTGGCACAGAGGATGACATTGTTCTTTTGTGATTTTGTGCCCACCAAAGTGCCCTGTCAACCCTCCAATGATAGTCCAGAAAGATGATAATTGGGACCGGGCAGTCTATTCATTCTCTCTTCTCTGTGTGTCTGTGATTTAAGGTAAATGGCATAGGACAACTGAAATCATGCCACAGGAGAGCCAGTAGCAGGTAACATAACAGTTGGCTAACTGAGAAGCTCTTTGTTCTCTGTGACAGGAGGTGGAGAATTTCTAAAAGTACAATACAAAAGAGGCAAATGGCAACAGTGGGAAGGAGGTATTAACTACCCACAGTACATTCAGAATGAAGCATGTGTAAGTTTGTGTTCATTCAAGTTGTTATGATTTTAAGTGCAATGGAGAATTTGGAATCTGTTTCTGAGTAATTAGGTTTAACCACACTGGAGGGCACAGTATTTAGCCCAGGACTTAGTCCCATGAATTTGAACACAATGGTTTTGCCATGAGTCAACATGGAACAATAGAAAGAACACTGGTATCAGAGTCAGAAGATCTGTCTCTGGAGTGGACTTGTGAATTTGGGCAAGTTTCAACCTATCTGATCCTTAGAGTAAATTTCAGAAGTAAAACCACATATATATAGTCAAATAATTTTTGATAAAGGGGCCAAGAACATACAATGGAGAAAAGAAAGCCTCTTCAATAAATGGTGCTGGGAAAACTGGAAAGCCACATGCAAAAGAATGAAACTGGACTACAGTTTGTCCCCCTGTACTAAAATTAACTCAAAATGGATCAAAGATCTAAACATAAGACCTGAAACAACAAAGTACATAGAAGAAGACATAGGTACTAAACTCATGGGCCTGGGTTTTAAAGAGCATTTTATGAATTTGACTCCAATGGCAAGAGAAGTGAAGGCAAAAATTAATGAATGGGACTACATCAGACTAAGAAGTTTTTGCTCAGCAAGAGATACTGATAACAAAATAAACAGAAAGCCAACTAAATGGGAAATGATATTTTCAAACAACAGCTCAGATAAGGGCCTAGTATTCAAAATATACAAAGAACTCATAAAACTCAACAACAAACAAACAAACAATCCAATAAAAAAATGGGAAGAGGACATGAACAGACACTTCTCCCAGGAGGAAGTACAAATGGCCAACAGATATATGAAAAGATGCTCATCTTCTTTAGTTATTAGAGAAATGCAAATCAAAACTGCAATGAGATACCACCTCACACCTGTTAGATTAGCTATTATTAACAAGACAGGTAATAGCAAATGTTGGAGAGGCTGTGGAGAAAAAGGAACCCTCATACACTGTTGGTGGGAATGTAAAGTAGTACAACCATTATGGAAGAAAGTATGGTGGTTCCTCAAAAAACTGAAAATAGAACTACCTTATGACCCAGCAATCCCTCTACTGGGTATATACCCCAAAACTCAGAAACATTGATACGTAAAGACACATGCAGCCCCATGTTCATTGCAGCATTGTTCACAGTGGCCAGGACATGGAAACAACCAAAAAGCCCGTCAATAGATGACTGGATAAAGAAGATGTGGCACATATACACTATGGAATACTACTCAGCCATAAGAAATGATGACATCAGGTCATTTACAGCAAAATGGTGGGATCTTGATAACATTATACGAAGTGAAATAAGTAAATCAGAAAAAAACAGGAACTGCATTATTCCATACGTAGGTGGGACATAAAAGTGAAACTAAGAGACATTGATAAGAATGTGGTGGTTACGGGGGGAGGGGGGAAAGGGAGAGGGAAAGGGGGAGGGGGAGGGGGAGGGGCACAAAGAAAACCAGATAGAAGGTGACAGAGGACAATCTGACTTTGGGTGATGGGTATGCAACATAATTGAAAGACAAGATAACCTGGACTTGTTATCTTTGAATATATGTATCCTGATTTATTGATGTCGCCCCATTAAAAAAATAAAATTAAAAAAAAATGCAAACAAAACAAACAAACAAACAAAAAATTTCAACCTGTCTGATCATCAGTAAAACAAGAATAACTGCTTTTGAACTACCTACCTCAGACAAAGTATGAAATGTTAAGTGGGCACAGAAAATTGCCACATGCTATACATGCATATATATATTCTTTACATAAAAATGTACAGGATTATTATTTCAGCGGGCATCGGTGTTATAGCTATTGCTATCAATAATACATTGACAATCTTTAAATATTTATTTCCAACTCCAATCTCTCTCCTGAGCTCTGGTTCATATTTGCAACTACGTGCTCAGCACACTTTTGAATGTAAATAAAGGTACATGATTTAGTATTTCTCAAATGATACTTACCTTTTTTTAAAACATTTTTTTTTTAACAAGTGAGAAGTGTGGAGGCAGGGAGGCAGAGAGACAGACTCCCGCGTGCACCCCAACCAGGATCTACCCAGCAAGCCCTCTACAGGGCGATGCTCTGGGGCTGCTGCTCATCTGGGGCCGCTGCTCTGTTGCTCAGCAACTGAGCTATTTCAGCACCTGAAGTGAGGCCTTGGAGCCATCCTCAGCATCTGGGGCTAACCTGCTCAAACCGTTAGAGCCATGGCTGCAGGAGGGGAATAGAGAGAGGGAAAGAAATAGAGAGAGGGAAAGGAGAGGCATGGAGAAGCAGATGGTCACTTTTCCTGTGTGCCCTGACCAGGAACCGAATGTGGGACTTCCACATGCCACACTGATGCTCTACTGCTGAGTTGACTGGCCAGGGCTGATACTTAATCTTTTGAAGCTGCTCTTTCTCCTGTCTTTTGGTTAAGGAAATCACTACATTTCTCATCACTTAAGACAAATCTAGGAAGTATCCTCTGCTCTTTTTCGCCATTCATATTCAGTAAATCAGTAAGACCGATTTATCTGCCTCTACAACATCACTTAACTCCATCTGTTCCTCTTCATTACTATCTGTGTCCCAGGTTAGGGCCCTTGTCACCGGGGAAGAAACAGACTTCTTGGTTTAGAATAGATCTCTTGGAATTAGGCATTAATGCCTGCCCCCCTCAAATATGTCCATAGGGAGAAAGACAACAACAAGGATCAACACCTTTGAAATTCATGCCTTATGTAGTGGACGAGTTCCAAAAAGAAGTCAGTGTACATTACAGTTTCAGGGAGTAAACTCAATTTCTGCAACAAACAATCTAGCAAGTGAAAATTCCTATAATAAATGGTGAGCAAAATATATCTAACCGCAAACATGCAAAACAAGCTTGCAGTAACCTGATATTGAGCATGACAGTACATTCTATAGGAGAAAACTACACATCTTAGCTGTTAAGAAGCAAAGTATCACAGGAAATCCTGCCCCCCTTTTAGAAAACCAGCCAGAATCTCAATTCTATGGCAATATATGGAGTAGTATAAGTTTAATTTTGTTCACTACACCTGAGTAATTCACTTGATGGATCGTGCTTTTGTGGTAATGGGTTTGCAAATATTTTCAACTTTCTCCCATATTTTTATGACAAATCATGATATTCAGCCTAGCTCTTTGCAGTCTCAGGGGCTCTTGTGCCAACAACTTTCCTTCCTCTCGAGATTTCTCAGAAAACAACATTGTGATACATGCTCTGTGGGTTCAGCCGCAATTTTAATCAAATTTAAATCAAAATTTGGGTGGTTTTAGGACTTCCCGTTTCCACATACTCTTTTACTGGGTGATTTACCTTTTTCATTGGTTTCCTCTCACTCAGCTTCATTCTCCTCCACTGCATTCTGCCGACTGACACCCACGAGCTTTCCAAAATGCAGATGTGATCAGGTCACCTTTGGAAACCTACAGAACACAAGTGGAAAAGACCTTAGCATGATGTACAAGCTGGTCTATGACCTTGTCTTGGTTGTGTCGTTCTGGTTGACGCTCTTCCTTCGGGCCTCTGCCTCAGATACCTAGTTTACCTTTCCCAATGCTTGTAGTTCCCTGGATACATCACAAGGGTTTATGGCTCTCTATTTCACCTTGAATTCCCTGTCTCACTCCTTAGTTTCTCTGATCTCTCCCCTCCTGGTGAAATCCTGCTCCATTCTTTTTTTTTTCCCCCCTTTCTCTCTTGTTTTGTCTTTTAAAAAAACTTTCCAATTTAATATAATTTCAAACTTTAAAAAGTCACGAAAGACAACAGTACCAAAACACTTCTGTTTCCTCTTGGAGTCCTTGGGCTCTAAGTGCAATTCAGTTATCTCTTGTCAGGTATGCTAATGAAGCTCACCTCAAGCATTCCCTAGCAAAGCATTCAGGTAAACATCAACTTCCATACTTTTCTGGTTAAATAAATGTCTCAAGAGGGGTGCTAAGTCTACTTTTCTGTATGTACTGGAAGGAAAGAGCTATTGCACTTTTTTTTTTCTTTAGGAGGGCAAGAAACACAAAAGTAATCAGAAATAAAATTGGTTCACTCTGTCTTTTCTCGGTGCTTCAAAAATTTCAACTGCAGTGAGTTCTGAGAGGGACAGAGACTCATCGAGAAAAGTAAAGAAAATTGCAAAGCTATCTGCGTAGTCACCATACCACCAGTCTTGTGCTCTGATAGCCGAAGATAGAGAGAAAAATGGAACCAGGCACTTCCAGGATGATCCAGGCTGTAAGGAACCAGAGGGAGTATTCTTTCCCCCGTCTATTCCAGTTCTGAAGTTGGGGTGCAGTTGCTTCTGTTTTAACTTCTTCTGTTTCCTTCATTAATCTATACACCTCACTCTCTTTCAATCATTATCTCATTTATCTGTCTCCACTAGACTCAAATCTCCAAAGAAAAAAGGGTCAAGTCTTAGTTATTCTTCTGTTTTGGCAGCACCTGTTACAGAGTCTGGCCAAAAGTGGGAATATAAAGATGTTTTCTGACTGATTCATGAACTAAATTAATAAAGTGCAATGCAAATTAATGAAGGTGACCTTGAGGTTCGTGACATACCTTTAGAAGGAGCATCTGGTCATTAAGAAAAGAAGAGAAGCTCTATTCTTGTGTGACAACTCTTGCTAGGGTATGTTCTAATCTCTAAATCTTCTTGGCTGACATGGTTATTTATAAAACATTTAGAGAACTACTGGGATGTTTGTAAAGTCTGCAGAGTTATTAGTGGATGTAGCATTTGAGAGATCACCTGTCTACCCCTCATGCATCCTGAATTGGTGGTGGCTGTATCTATCAGGCCCCATCCCACCCTGTGAATTTTAAGGTTTGAGCTATAGGCGTATTTTGTCTATGGTTCCCAAGGGACTCTTTCTGTGTAAGAGACTGTATTCTTAATTAATTCCAATTTTTCAACTAAAGAAGCAATCCCTAAAACATTTTATTAAAATAAATAATGGTAAGTCAGAAAGGAGTTTTTTTGTTTTGTTTTGTTTTAACAGAGCAAGTCTTAAAAGGTAAACGTGAGAAGCAATGTTTTTCCTTTTCCATTGACTTTGACTTCTTCATGAATCTAAGCATCCACTCAAAAGCTCCTGTCACTCGGTGGTCCTTCTAGCAGCTTCTGTTTGAGCTCTTCGAAGTTTCTTACCTGCGTGTGGACCAGAGGTGGTCTATTCACTCTACACAGTTAGACCTCAGTCTCTTCTGAGGAAACTATTAAAAATACAGATGTCAGGGCCTTTGTCTATGCTCACCAAGGTATGGTTCTAGGTGGACATTTCAATGTTTCTACACTTCACGTTAAAAAAAGAATCTTAGGGCCCTGGCCGGCTGGCTCAGCGGTAGAGCGTCAGCCTGGCGTGTGGGGGACCCGGGTTCGATTCCCGGCCAGGGCACATAGGAGAAGCGCCCATTTGTTTCTCCACCCCCCTTCCTCTCTGTCTCTCTCTTCCCCTCCCGCAACCAAGACTCCATTGGAGCAAAGATGGCCAGGGCGCTGGGGATGGCTCCTTGGCCTCTGCCCCAGGCACTAGAGTGGCTCTGGTCGCGGCAGAGCGACGCGACGCCCCGGAGGGGCAGAGCATCGCCCCGTGGTGGGCAGAACATCGCCCCTGGTGGGCGTGCCGGGTGGATCCCGGTCCAGCGCATGTGGGAGTCTGTCT
This sequence comes from Saccopteryx leptura, assembly GCF_036850995.1. Taxonomy (NCBI): domain Eukaryota; kingdom Metazoa; phylum Chordata; class Mammalia; order Chiroptera; family Emballonuridae; genus Saccopteryx; species Saccopteryx leptura. Next base: position 353,201,707 of record NC_089505.1, read on the forward strand.
GACCGTCTCTCCCCGTTTCCAGCTTCAGAAAAATACAAAAAAAAAAAAAAAAAAAAAAAAAAAATCTTAGGATAGCTTGCCAGGGTCCATCTCTGTGCTTATTATTTCAATCAATAAAACAAGATACTTTTCTCCTTAAACATTTTTTGGTTTCTTCTTTAACTCCTTAACTTTCTCATAAAAGTACACTTAATTTATGTTCAGTTCTTATCTATTTTGATTAACACTCTGTTGCTCTCAACATTTGATTTTGGTTTTATTATAAGGCCTGTGGTCTTTGGAGACAAAATGATAAGCATAAGAATAAAACTAATGACCTGGCTGGTTGGCTCAGTGGTAGAGTGTTGGCCTGGCATGTGGAAGTCCTGGGTTCAATTCCTGGTCAGGGCAAAAAGGAGAAATGCCCATCTGCTTCTCCACCCTTTCCCCTCTCCTTCCTCTCTATCTCTCTCTTCCCCTCCTGCAGCCAAGGCTTCATTGGAGCAAAGTTGGCCTGGGCACTAAGGATGGCTCCATGGCCTCCTCCTCAGGCACTAGAATGGCTTCGGTTGCAACAGAGCAACAGCCCAGATGGGCAGAGCATCGCCCCCTAGTGGGCATGATGGGTGGATTCCTGTTGGGCGCATATGGGAGTCTTTCTCTGCCTCCCCGCTTCACACTTCAGAAAAATACAAAAAAAAAAAAAAAGAATAAAACTAATATTAAAAATTAGAGTACAATCAATACTTAATGCAGGGGTGAAGGGCACTAATGCCCATGTAGTCAAAAATCTGTGTGTAACTTTTGACTTCTCAAAAACTTAGTCATCCAGTATCTGTAAGAGATTAGTTTCAGGAGCCCCCAAGGATACCAAAATCTGAGAATTCTCAAGGTCCCTACATAAAATAGCATAGATCAATGCATGCAGGCAGGCCTTTGCAACCACAGATCAAAACCAGTGCAGGTATTTATTGAAGAAGAAAACAACAACAACAACACATAGAAGTGGACCTGCACAGTTCAATCTTCTATTGTTCAAGGGTTAGCTGTACTTTCTTTCACCATCTGCAAGTCACATATTTCAGATATCAAGATCTCTGAGACTGCATCTTTCAATTGATGGCATTTTATAACCACTGGGGAGGCAGCAGTTGTGAGTGGTTGGCACTACTGTGCAGGCATGCCAAGTGTCAGCATCAGCATGAGCTGAACCATTGCCAAGGGCTTAGCAGGAAACCCTGCAGACAAGAAGAACAGAATACTCTTTTCACCGCTAGATACCAACCGTTTTTCAGAGTATTGGCAATGTTTCTAGAGAGAGTCGACGGAGACTATCTCTACAAAGACGTAAAACCACATGGAGACTTTCATAAAAGGCTCTTCATGATACTAGTGGTCATTTTAGGAAGGGTTTCATCACCAGCACTTTCCAGGGCACAGAGGAAGATTTTGTATGGAAGAACTTAGATATTGATGACTCTGAGTGAAAAAGTGGTAACAACTGTGACTTGGAATTTTGAAGAAGTTATAGTAACACCTTAACCAATGTATTTCACTTATTGTTTCCTTTTTCTGTATATACAAGGTGATTTATGAGAAACAATCTATGTTTAATTAAACCAAAAAATTCTTATAAATAAATATAATATAAAATTCCAAGTGGTAAGAAAGCCTCAGGTTATAGTTTAATTAGCAACGTTTATTTTCCCCCTTCCTTTCTTCATGGTATCGAAATAACAGTGCTTCTTACCACTGATGGACTCATATTCCAGGAAATGAAATCATGACGATCTAGGGTTTCTGCTTCCTCCCATGTGCCAGACATCTTTCAAGCATGCCACATATATTAACTCATTTGATTCTCACACAACCATATGGAACAGGTGCTTTTGCTCCTCTCATTGTATAGAGAAGGCATAATGTCACAGAGGTGTGACTATGACCCTTGACTACTTTCTAAATTTGTGACTCAGGATACTCCTTTCTCTAACACTCAGTTCCTTGTGTGCAAAATGTGCATTTCGAAACTGTTGTGAAAATTAAATTAGATGATATTGGATTAGGGCTCTCCTGTTATGGCTCATTTAACCTAAATCATCTCTTTAAAGGCCCTACCTCCAAATACAATAGATTTACATCAGGACTTAGGGCACTCATATGAGTTTTGGGGGGTATAATTCATCCTGTGACAATGGGGACGAGTGGGGCCCTGGTGAGCTGGAAAGCAAGTGTCCTGTCCCTTAGAGGAAGGGCAGCCACTCTGTGGCCCCATCAGTGACCACCACCAGGAAGGAAGGCCCAGCACTGTCAGGTCTGAATTTCCCATTACACTTGGGAGGCAAATTCTTAAGGGAAGTCTTCCACCTAATTAAAAACTGTGTCTACGGCTGGTTGCCTGTCTGCGGAGCCTGGTTTAAGCAGGCTCTAATAGCCGATTCACTGTGTGGGCTTACTCCCTCAGTGTCTCCTGCTCCTCACACAGCCCTGCTCCATCCCTAGGTGCAATTTCAGTGCTCTTGGAGCTTTGGAGTTGGGCTGAAGAAGTAACCCAGGGGCAGAGGTCATTCAGTTGTCATTCATTATTTCTTGAGTCTCTAAGATATAGTGAGCCGAGTTTTAAGAAGTCATCTGTCCTTCAACAAAGTTATAAACTGTAATTGGTTCCACTAAGATAGAAACAGATAACTATATTTAAAGAATCAATAATCTCTGTCAATTATTAAAGTAGGTTGATAGGTACTGAGCATCCAAGGACTAATGCCATCTACGCAGTGATCCATCCCCTGTTTAATTGTAATTGGTGTAGGTCCTTAGAGCCCAGGGCTCTATTTAGATGAAATATGAAATGACTCTCTAATGATGAAAAGTAGTATAGTATATACAGGGGTACTAAAAGAAATTAAGTTATTAAAAGAGAAAAAATAGCTGATCACAGAAAATGTTCTTTCAAGGAATTTTTAAGATTGCTGAGTCCTAGAAATTCAGGGTTTCAGGTTCCCGATATTCCAGCAGGTGGGTCATCAGGGACCATTCTGAAAGATCTCACAAGAAGCAGTTAGCACCTGTCTAGTCAAGGATGTTTATGATGATGACGTAACAGGCCATTTGGATATAGGTCCAGAAATTGGAGTTGTGTAGTCTTACTCCTTGTGTGTGCCGTTACTTACAAGGAACTTTGGCACGGGGTTGCCAAACACAGTTTAAAGTTCTGGTGGGTACATAAGAAAGAAGATTAAGATATTTTTGGGCAAGCATAAAAAAAACATAGTGACTCCAAGAGAGTCTAAAGATTTTGGATAAAAGATGGTGGACAAACTGACCAGTCTAGAACTGCTCTCTCTTTCTTACACACTGAGTAAGTCAAGTCATGGCTCCTTTGAGAATGTTTTTCTTATTTGATGTAAAAAAACAAATAGAGGATTTGCTATAATTAGACAACTCATTTCCAAATACAAGATTTTGTTGAATGGATGGGTCTATTACATACAGCCTTGGTGGTTCTTGACAGCCCGACAACCTCAGAGACCCCACAATCAACCCTGTGAAGCTTTCATATCTTTCTGGGAACTAACAACTGAGTACCCAGCAATTATCAGGAAACTTACTCTGGTGAGAGAAGATGAGGGCTCTACTCAGGAAGACAGTACTCTAGTAATTGGGCAGAGGGGAAGGGGAAGGAAATTGGAGGGCTACACCACTTGTAAGATTTGGGTTACTGCACTACAACATGGGCTCCTGCTTTCAAAGTCTAGCCAAACTTTACACTAGAAACACACCAGTTGGCTGTCTCAGTGTGGAGCTTCCCTTAGGAGCCTCAACCATGCCTACCTCTGCAGGCATGCCTCTCCCCTCTCCCTTCCCACACCCTAGTCTGGCCATAGTTAGATCTTTAGACTTTCCTGGACATGCCTTGCTGTCTTTTGTACCTGGAGTTTTGCACTTACTCTTTCCGGGTGAAACAATCTTAATAACTCCTAGTAATTTTTAAGGACTAACCTTATCTATTAAACCTTCTGAGAAGCTTTGTCCTCATTCATTCATTCATTCATTCATGCATTCACCAAATATCTATTAAGAACTAACTCTGTGCTAGAAGCTACTAAATGCCTGGGCATGGGTTTTATGTCAGCCCCTACGATGTCCCATAACACCACTCATACTTAGCTCCATACACTTGTCACATTGTATCATATTTGTTTTTCATATAAATGTCCTTCCCACTAGAGTGAGTGTACTGCCTAGGTAACATTAATGTCTTATCATATTTGTAGTTTTGTTGCAATGCCTAGCTCAACTCCTGACATATAGAAAAGGTGTTCAGAAAATACCTCTATAATGAATGGATAAATAAACCATTTCTTCTCAAATCCTTTCTTCACTCTCAGAACACAAAACAGTCAAATTCGGCACACAGTTAATCTGAAAACATCTCTATATATTGCAATCGGGTGGGCAGAGTCCCTTCATCTCAGTGGAAGGCTGGTCATCTGCCCTCCCAGTTAACTGTAGCAGTCCTTCCAGAAACCCCAGCCAGCTCTTCCTGCAGGAACTAACCTCTCCGGCTTTGATGAGTCCAGAAGATAGAAAGCTAAAGCTTTCATAACATGCCCCCAGGTCCCTTTTGTTACTGTGATATATCTTGAAAGAGTACTGACAAAGCCAATTTCGGGGTGAGGAAGCATGCATTTGTGCACACACTGAAGACAGGGAGGGACGTATTTCCTGAACAGAATCTCCCTTTTCCTTTTTGGAAGACTTTGTTCCATCTAAATAGCCACGTGGTTCCCAGGGGAAAAGCTTGATTTACGGCCAGCTTTCAGTTTCTGCCCTACCTCCTGAGCTGGTCTTGGCATTGTCACAGCAAGCATATGGTAAACTCAATAAATATTTGTTGAATTGAATTTCGGTGGTAAGAGAAATGAACCCTGGGGAGTCCCACAGAGCCACACTGGTCAGCAGCTATGTTGGGGTTTAATCAGTTTAGAACTCCTGGGACTAGAAACACGGCGGATAAAAATTGGCCACAGCAATTCCTTGTTATGTATTTTCCTCTGTCTTTCTCTTCTTTACCTCTAGCGACAGAGATAAATCTTATAAAGTCATAAAAGGGAGGTATTTCTGTGGGCCATGTGAATACCATTCAGTTGACCTAGACTTTGGTATTAGCTTTGGGCTGATCCAGTAGCTAATACACCGTGTACATTACAAAGCACTAAATGAATGCTTATGGGGCTGTCGCTATGATTCCAATGGACAGGAAATAGTGTTCAAAGTAACAGAAATAAAACAAAGGACCCTAACACATCTTTTCTTACTCCTTTATTTCCCTGTGTTAGCCAATCACTTATGCTGAAAATGATAATACACAAGAAACGGGTAAGATAGAACAACGTTACTCCTTCCCCTACCCCAGGATACTTATTCAACCTGAAGCACATATAAGACAAAGGTAGAGAGTACAGGTAAAATTATAACAGGAAGTGACACACAAGCAGCTGAGTTAGTTTTGTGTAGTGTTCCCGCTATTGTGGTAAGAAGAAAATACAAATGCTTGTATGAGCTATGAGATACAAATTGCAGACTTTTGGTGCTTCTGCATATGCACTAAATGCTTTTACATTTGCATTTAAAACTGACGTTGAACAATATAGAGAGTAACATTCATGCTAATAACTTACTGTATTTCCCCATGTATAAGATGCACCAATTTTGGAAAAACTTGGGGTCTAAAAACTGGGTGCATCTGATACAGTGGTTGTAGATTTTTTTACTCACATTTCCTGCTTTTTCACACTTGGTTTTTGTGCTCATTGTTGAAGGCAGCGATTCGTCATCAGACACAATGAAGACAAGCTAACAGATGGGAGTTTTGATGAGGAGTTGTATGAATTTTATGGTGAACAAAATTTGAGTTCAATAACTTTATGTAATAATTCCCCCCCCCCAAAAAAAACTCCGGCCTCAAAATTAAGGTGCGTCTTTTACATGGGAGTACCTTATACATGGGGAAATACAGTAGTACATTTTCAATTTTTCTTTACTGAGAAGCAATTAAGTGGCAAATAAAAAACATCACATTGAGAGAGAAGGTGTGGAAGAAAAGGAAAGCTTTGTATCTTAGCACCTTTAATAACACCCCCCTCCGGGTTTTTAAATGAGACCCCATGCTTTTATTTTTCCCTGGGAGCTGCAAATTATGTAGCTAGCTCAGCTTACCAGACAGATGGTGCAAATATTTACTCATTCAAGAGGCAGTCCCTGAGTGCGCACTGATGCCTGGACTAAAGAGAGAGATGAGAGAGAAGGAGGGCTGAGCCCAGAAAGTGGGAAGGAAGGCGCCGAATCCGGGAGGCCCAGATAAGTACCCTTAAGGCGAGACTGTGGTACAAGTGAGGAGGCTCCTCCTGGTGCCCCTTAGAGTCCCTGAGGGGAGACCCCCACGGATGCTGCCCGGAGCAGGGCTCCATCCTGTGTTGGTGGCATCTGTGTCTTGTCTCCTGTTTGGGACTGAAATGAGAGATAACTGAATAATCAGTGTCTTTCATAGGCTGCCTGGGTTATTCTGGGTTTGACTCTGCTCCTAGTGTTGCTAGGATTCCCCTGGGAGCTGTGTTTCAGATGTCCTCTAGGTTAATTAAAGCTATCCAGGAGTAAGCTGTTGGTCCATCTCAGTCCTCTCTAACTTATCCTTAGAAGGAACTAATAGCATAAGCTCTTAAAACCAGGCTCTTTCAAAAGGATAGCGTTGCTTCCTTGGGTTTGGTAGACAACCACTACTCTCCCTTAATCCCCCCACCTTTGGGCATGCGGTAAGACGCTCTCATGGTCCAGGTATCCTCCTTCTCTGGTAATGAAAGCAGCTGGTGACAACTATGGCCATGACTCCTCTTAGACCATGACTTGAAAGCTTCTGGAACTGCAACTTTAACATCTTACTTAAGAAGAAGATTCTAAGCGTTTGGATGTGGTTTGAATCTTCAACCAAATGAGCCGAATTTGCCTCTCATTCCTATCAAATCCTCTCTGGTCATGGTTCTTTTAAAATATTTCTCTCCCATTGCTCCTCAGTAGTCCACATTCCCTAACATAGTTCTATCAGATTCAGAAAACTATATCATATTGGCTTATACATTTTTGAGGTTTGGTCATTGCTACTGGGAAACTATTTTCTTCATTTCCTTTTCTTCTTTTCCTTCTTCCCCTCCCCCTTTTTAAGAAAGCAAGAAAGAGAGAGAGAGAGAGAGACAGGAAGGGAGAGAGATGAGAAGCATCAGCTTGTAGTTGTGGTCCTTTAGTTGTTCATTGACTGCTTCTCATACGTGCCTTAATGGGGGTCTTCAGCCAAGCCAGTGACCCCTTGCTCAAGCCTGCAACTTTTGGACTCAAGCCAGTGACCATGGGCTCATGTCGATGATTCCACATTCAAGACAGATGAGCCTGCGCTCAAGCTGGTGATCTTGAGGTTTTGAACTGGGACCTCAGCATCCGAGGTGGATGCTCTATCCCAGGGGCCCCCAAACTTTTTACACAGGGGGCCAGTTCACTATCCCTCAGACTGTTGGAGGGCCAGACTATAAAAAAAAACTATGAACAAATCCCTATGCACACTGCACATATCTTATTTTAAAGTAAAAAAACAAAACGGGAACAAATACAATATTTAAAATAAAGAACAAGTAAATTTAAATCAATAAACTGACCAGTATTTCAATGGGAACTATACTCCTCTCACTGACCACCAATGAAAGAGGTGCCCCTTCCAGAAGTGCAGCGGGGGCCGGATAAATGGCCTCAGGGGGCCGCATGTGGCCCGCGGGCCATAGTTTGGGGACCCCTGCTCTATCCACTGCGCCACCACCGGTCAGGCTGGGGAACTATTTTCCATTTGCTCAACTGTTTTGTCCTGTTCAAATAATGTTTAGTAACACTAGGAATTAAAACTTCTTGAGGACAGATTTATTGTTTAAAAATGCTTTTATGTTTTTTCTTAGAATAGTACTTGTTTTGCATGAATACACTTGGCCTTCTTTTGGCTTTCCTCATCTTCCATACTGAGTTAATCACAAAGTGAATTAAACGACAACACTGCAAAAATGATGTCCCATAGGATAGTGAGATGGTCAAACTTCTTGATCAGGCTTTCCAAAATTCTGGTGCTTTGCTCACTCAGTCGTGTATTTAATATGTATGGAGGCCCTCTGCTTGCTAGGCAGTGAGGTGGATACCGGTCGTGAAGGTGGAAAACAGTTTCCGCCTTTGTGGAGTCCAGCTCATCATCGAGTGGGAAGCAGGTAAGATTGGCAATGGGTCATAAATTTAAATAATTAGACTGGGCTCAGAAGTAGGAAGTAACTATATAAAAACCTGTAGGATCAGAGACTGGAAGGTCAGACCCCGTTGGGGGAAGAAGGTGCAGGGGAATTTATCCTACAGGTGTGATGAGCTGAAACACTAAGGGGTGGTGGAGAGAGCGAGAGCTCTCGGCTCTTTCTTTGCACATTCTTGGTCTCATCCACTCCTCATCTCTTCCTCTTACACCAGCAACTGTGGCCAGTGGTGGCCAGGGGTTCTTCAAAGGAGAGTGCAGTCTGTTTTTTTGTTTGTTTGTTTGTTTGTTTTTTTACAGAGACAGAGAGAGAGTCAGAGAGAGGGATAAATAGGGACAGACAGACACGAACGCAGAGAGATGAGAAGCATCAATCATCAGTTTTTTATTGCAATACTTTAGTTGTTCATTGATTGCTTTCTCATATGTGCCTTGACCGTGGGCCTTCAGCAGACCGAGGAACCCCTTGCTCTAGCCAGCGACCTTGGGTCCAAGCTGGTGAGCTTTTGCTCAAACCAGATGAGCCCGTGCTCAAGCTGGCTACCTCGGGGTCTTGAACCTAGGTCCTCTGCATCCCAGTCCGACGCTCTATCCACTGTGCCATTGCCTGGTCAGGCAAGAATGAAGTCTTGATGTTAGAATTTCTCTTGTGCAATGATGGTGTTTGCAATTTTCCCTTTTCCGGGGGCTCGTCCTGGGAGGAGGGTACGCCTCAGTGGTGAGATTCAAACAATGTAACAACCATTTCTCTGTCTTAATGACTGTTTTAAGTAAAAAATATAAACAAATTGATATACTGAAAGGTATCGTATTCCCCATGTATAAGATGCTCCTATGTATAAGAAGCACCTTAATTTTGGGGCCCAAAATTTGATAAAAAATGTATTCCATAAAGTTATTGAACTCAAGTTTTATTCATAAAATTCATACAGCTTCTCATCACTGTCAAAACTCCCATCCATTAGCTTGTCCTCATCTGTGTTGGTTCTACCTATGGCATTTGAAATGCCACACTTCTTAAATAACTTGACAACCACTGTATAAGACACACCCAGTTTTTAGACCCCAAAGTTTTTGAAAAAGGGTGCATCTTATACATGGGAAAATATAGTAGTTTATTATTTCATGCTTTTAATACTTAAATAAGAATAATAAAAAAGGTACATGAAATAAGATTATGAGTCTTAAATATTATATTAATATTACATAATAATATAATATTAATAATAAAAATATTACATAATATCTGACAAAAAACAATAAAACTGTTATTTAACATATTTTCAATGACAGTTTGTCACCCTCTGGTTGTTTGACACTTTTTCTCTTTATGTTATATATTTGTTTACTGAAGTAACAAACGCAAGGGAATTAAAATGTAGTATTTCATCAAAAATATGAGATTTATGAAATGAATAAATAAATATTATAAGAATAGTTCTGCCAAATTTTCTTTTACCTATGATGAAATGAACATTACTACAGGCACTTATAATACGCTGTTGGGCAGATGAATGTTAAAAAAGAGTAAGGAATATAAATTTGTGATTTCCACATTGGGCGACTGCCCAGGCGCCCACCTTAGAGCGAACCCTGATTACATTTTGCCATTTTAATAACCGGTTCACCGAACTCAACAAAAAAATTAGGTATGGGTTCTGCCGAACCCGTGTGAGCTGATGCAAACGGCTGAATCCCACCACTGGTGCACCCTCACTGCAGGAGCGCTGACTTTGGTGAACACATTGGGTGACCATGGCCGCTCCTCGATCGCCAGTGCGTGACAGACATCACTAATCAATAGAGGTGCTTCTTTTTGCTGAGCCTAGATGAATAATTCTTCTAAAATGTCCAGGTTGTTCCTTCCAAATGATCAGAGCTGCAATGAGAAATGAAGCTTACTTGCCACCCAACTCTCCCGTGTCTGCCTTGCTTGATGAGTGGAACACAGCTGCTTCCATCTAGGCTTGGGGCAACTGGATGCTTCTAATGCCATAGGCCTGCCTTGTGACTTACGATCCACCCAAACTTCAGCTCAGGGAAATCTCTTCTTTCATGTTCTGCAAAACACACTCTTCCACAGTTCCAGCCTCCAGGGGGCACGTGTGTAAGTTATTCAATTAATACTTTTAAGGGCTTAGAATCGTATCTGGCAACTAATACTTGAAAAATAGGTCTCAGTAAATACTAATTAAAGAGCAATAAATATCCGTTTAAAGTCTCATCATTGTTAGTCACAGTGGGATTAGAGAAAAGGCATTACCCTCAGGCAGCAGTGGGACTCACGGCAGAATGCAGCGGATCGTGAGGGTGCAGCATATTACCGTGTGAGTATGGAGAGGTTTTTCTTAGCAATATTTCAAGAAATATTCTACTTGTCCTTAAAACTCGAGTGCTCTCTGCACCTCCCTTCCGTACACGGTCATGGGTTTCTAGGGCACCTGGCCTCTTTGCTCTGCTGATACCCCCAGAGCCGAGGGTGCTAAGAAAAATTACTATGGCCTCTGTTTTTTAAGGAACTCACGTTCTGGTGGAGAGGTGGAGAAGTAAAGAAAATGAATGTATTAAGTAAACGCTGTTCTTTCCTTCATAGAACTTGCAGTCTGGAAGAAGAAGAGGTTTTAAATAAATAAACACATCCTTAAAAATTTATATAAGTTCTGTAAAGCTAGTAACAGGGTGCAAGAGAAGGAGAAACAAGGAGGCCTAATTTAAAATTGGAGTGTCTAGTTAATGAAGGCTTCTCAGAAAGTAGAGTGTAAGCTGAGGATGGCCTCATTTTCCCGTGAATACGGGCTCTGTGGGATGAAGCCTTCTCCAGGCTATTTCCCTAGGGTTATCACACATAAGGTCAAGAACATGCATCCTGATCAAGAAGGGCTAGTTGGCAGGCCCACCTCTCTTCATCCTGCCCCTGGTGTAAGAATGGAAGTGTTAGAAACACTCTATTCAAGAGCTCCAATAGAGTGTGAACCCTTCTGTCCTCCTTTAACCTTTCTCTTCTTACGGAATCAGAATCTTATGGAAAAACAAAAAACAAAAAACAAGGATTCCTTCTTACAAACCTACAACAGGAATAAACTCCTACCAAATATACTGAGTGGATACTGGATATTCAGCAATGCCCTTCTAGGGAAAGCTGGATGGCCTATTGTAATCAAGGAAGAAATGATGTGGGCACTCAATTTTATTTGAGATATAATTTTGTTATCACATCAGAGATGTTTGAGTTATCTGTTGATTTAGATACATGTTAATAACATATACTTCTGTTGAAATCCATAGGAACCTCCTTTTATTTTTCAAGTACCCTGGCCACTTCTCTGTCTTATCAATGTCTGGACATAATAGATCTTCAGCTAATGCTAGTTGGCTTCTTCTGTCCTCCATCTTCTTTTCTCTCTCTCTCTCTCTCTTTTTTTTTTTTTTACAGAGACAGAGAGTCAGATAGAGGGATAGATAGGGACAGACAGACAGGAATGAAGAGAGATGAGAAGCAGCAATCATTAGTTTTTCATTGTGACTCCTTAGTTGTTCATTGATTGCTTTCTCATATGTGCCTTGACCGTGGGGCTACAGCAGACTGAGTAACTCCTTGCTTGAGCAAGTGACCTTGGGTCCAAGCTGGTGAGCTTTGCTCAAACCAGATGAGCCCACGCTCAAGCTGGTGACCTCGGGGTCTTGAACCTGGGTCCTCTGCATCCCAGTCTGATGCTCTATCCACTGTGCCACTGCCTGGTCAGGCTATCCTCCATCTTCTTATCCTCCATCCCATGTATTCATTTCTGCATGCACGCGCGCACACACACACACACACACACACACACACACACACACACACCCTATCACCCAGGAACAGATTACTACTTACAGACCCAGAGAATAGAAAAGGGCTTACAGAACCATCTAGTCCAGGGGTTTATATGTTCCATTTGGAGGACTATCAGGAAGATTAACACACAGACGGATTGAACAATCTCTACTCCAAATTCCAACAAATTCTGTTCACTGAAGACAACTGGAGTTACATAGAAATGTGTTTAAAAAACATTTCTAGTGCTAAAAGAATGCTTCAAAACAATGAATAGTTCTAGTCTTTGTTTTGTAGATGAAATAGCACCACAGAGGGCAAACAGCTGGTTCACCGCCACATCTAATATAGCGTAAGACACAATCCTAACCCTGGCCTCAGGCACACACACAGACAAGGCAATTGAAGTTCTGTTCTCAGAATGTCCCAGCTCTGGCCTCCACCCCATTTCAGCAAAAGCAGCTTTTCTAGTGGGTTTTTGCCTTAGGAACATCAGTTAAGGATTTCTGAATCTGTTCATTTAGGACTAGAGGCTCACAGTTAGCTGGATTTTCTAAGACACTGCCAAACACATAAATAACTGAAGAATGCTTCCAGTCATAAAATGGCAGAGAGGATGGGCGGAACAGAAGCTGAGTTTCAATCCGAAACAGCGCAGCACTGCCTGGGGAGAGGATATCTGAAATAGACACTAAGTGGACAAGAAAAGTCCTGGAAGGCCAGCTGCCAGATTGACACGGGGCCCTGGGCCAGCACAGAAAATAGGCAGACTGTCCAGGACGGGCCACCGGAAAACACCACGTCACAGCACATTGGGGAGATTTTCCCTCTAGTCTTCGGTGATGCTGTTCTTAGGAAAAAGGCTGTTCCATTTTGCTAACTCAGCAGCAAAGGATAGAGATGAATTGGAGGAAGTTCTGAGCACAGCAATGAGTGGGATGAGTAATTGGGTTCAGGGAAAAAGGTAAAAATGTAGAATATTTTTGAGGAACTGTCATCATAGTTTCCCATTACAATGCCAGAAACCAAAGGCACCCAATGGGGAGTGAAATTACTTGGGTGCACTGAGATTTAGTGGGAAATGATTGCATGTGGTTGAGAATATCAGAAGGTAGGTTAAATTTGAGGATAAAGTTCTAGTGGAGAGAATCAATTTTTCAGCAAATGAAATTACCATTCTAGAAATAGGAGCAGCTTACTATAAAGTATAAGATGGTATTTTTCCTCATAACCTTTCAGTTATGAGATGTCTCCAGCTAAACCATTTCCTTTTTTTCTCCTTGAAAAGTCTTTGTTTTCTCCTGAGGGTCTTCACCGGTTTCTCTTGTCTAGATTGGTTATCTAGATTAGTCTTCCCTCTCCTCCTCAAGATCTTTGGATGACTGTTTCCTCCTCATTATTCAAGTCTCCTGTCTCGGCTACAGTGTCACTTCTCCCTTTAAAATAATGAGACTTTGAGTGGTTAAGTAACTCGACAGATATCACACAGTGTCTTACTCTAGATCCCAAGCTTCCCAGTCTCAATACTGCTTTACTAAATAAGAAATATATATATTTCAATTAGAGGAAAAGTAGTTTATTGACATAGGCAATAGAGATGTAAAAGTCTCCATCTTAAGACTAAGGAAGGTCAACCGATAAGAAAGTACCTGGTCACCACAAATGATCATTATCAGGAAGATAGCTTTATGGCAAAATAGACAGAAGCTTGTGAAAGCAACTAGTTTACTGAATGCCAAATAGATGGGCTTTCTATACACTTTACCAAAATAATTCCAACAGAATACCTGAGAGCCAAATATCATCACTCTTTTTTTTAAATGAGCATCCATTAACCAAGTAGAGCTCTTATTAATAATGAGCTCTGAGTACTGTATAATTAAATAAGACATAATATTTATTGAATATTTGTTCTGGAGCCTTACGTTGAACTAACTGTCCTATATCTCCTTTGACCTTTACTACAACCCTATGAGGTTTACATACTATTGGGTCCATTTTACAGAGAGGGAACTGAAGATTAGAGAGGCTGAATGACTTCCCAAAGGTAATACTGCCCAGTAAATAATATATTCATTCTGCAAATATTTATAGAATGCCACCAGGCTCTAGGGGGGTGGGTAACAGTTTTTGTAAGTCAGTGTCTCTGCTGTAATGGAAATGTTTTATAATCTTCACTATTTAACACAATAACCACTAACTACATGTGGTTATTGAACAGTTGAATTATGGCAAGTGTAGCTGAGAAACTGGATTTCAATTTTTAAATTTTTTTTATTTATTTAGATTTTCATTTAAATATCCAAATGTAATTACTGTATTAAGCAATGTAGTTCTAAATTATATAGTTTCTTTTACTAAGATCTAGGGATAAAGTGGATTCTGATCATTGCTTCAGAGAATGTTAGTGCAAAGAGGGATATCAAGAATCATTTGGCCAGCCTGCTTTTATCGATGAGGATTTCGATGTCACATGAGTTGCTAGAGGTTAGAGCTTGTTAGCAGCAGCTCAGGCCCCAGAACTTGGATTGGCTAACTCTCATTCCAGTGTTTATCCCTGTGGTCTGTACCAACCTCCCTCTCTAATTAGACCATTCAATTTTCCACTTGGAATCTTCAGATCATTCTGACTGTAATTAAAAAGAGGCATCTAAAACTGGAACTCAACCATGCACATGGTTTCAGAATGCTTACATCTTGCCTGCATCTTGGGGGAACGATTTGGCATTTTATCTTTCAGAAGCCAGTTGGCTTATGACACGGCTATCACCTCTGCAATGATGCCAATGGGATAGTGTCTCCAGTCATGCAAGACACACATATGCTTTACCCACGGGGGAAAAACACCATTTTATTTGCGTGACACTTAGTCGTCAGTATTTTCTTTTGAGGAAAATGCCACTTGATCCACATGGTACAATTTTTTTTTTCATTTTTTTTTTTTTCTGAAGCTGGGAGAGACAGTCAGACAGACTCCCGCATGCGCCCGACCGGGATCCACCCGGCACGCCCATCATAGGGCGACGCTCTGCCCACCAGGGGGCGATGCTCTGCCCATCCTGGGCGTCGCCATGTTGCGACCAGAGCCACTCGAGCGCCTGAGGCAGAGGCCACAGAGCCATCCCCAGCGCCCGGGCCATCTTTGCTCCAATGGAGCCTTGGCTGCGGGAGGGGAAGAGAGAGACAGAGAGGAAGGCGCGGCGGAGGGGTGGAGAAGCAAATGGGCACTTCTCCTGTGTGCCCTGACCAGGAATCGAACCCGGGTCCTCCGCACGCCAGGCCGACGCTCTACCACTGAGCCAACCAGCCAGGGCCGCACATGGTACAATTTTTGATATAACTTCTTCTTTGATAAATCTCTAGGTGACAGAAACAGAGTTATTGACTTGTACTATGAATCTTTCTCTATTCATTTCCAGTGTGCAAAACAAACATTTATACTGACAGAGTACTTTGGCCGGGACATCATCCTTGTTAAAATGAGCCTGAAACCATTTTGCACATTCCCAAAGCAGGATGTCATGTTGACTCTGCATTTGATTTAATAGCAAAGTATAAAATATAAGCTGGGAAGCACTCAGAAGAAAGTTTGCCTTTGCTCTTTTTAGATAAAGTAACTTTTAAAATAATGGCTATCAGTGGCTACATAAGTAAACCCATGTCTTGTGATGTGCATTGGGTGTGGGAGCAGATTGAAAGTGTGTCTGAGGTGAGAACCACTGAGTAATATCAATTTTAACATGCTTTGCCAACAACAGATTTTCTGTCACACTGATCAGTATTGAAGAGAAACTTCTTCTACCAGCTAGAAATGAGGACTATTACTTAAGGGAAGAAGATGATATCTCTTGACGCGGAGTTTTATTATGTGGGGCTAGATGCTCAATCCACTCTCTGTGACTGACACAATGATCCCAGGTTCCATCAGTCCTAGGGGAGGGAGGCATCCATCCATTGCTATGAGGGAACCAAATTTAGATTAGGTATCTGGACCATAAACCTAACACCTTCAAATCTGCTCAGCTAAAAACCAGGAATAACAAACACTGGGAAAAAAAAAAGTCAACTACAATTCAAAGACAGTGATTTGAAGGTTGAGATAATTACTTTTATGGAGAAGTCTCACAGGTTTATAATAAGTGGATCAAAATCAAGTCAATCCAAATGACCTCTCCTTCATGCTCATCAGCGTTACCATTTTGTTATTAACCAGTTTGCTCTAAAATACATAATTCGTGAAGTAGAGGGTCACCAACTTTTCAGAGAAAAAAGTTCTAAGGAAGTTTAATATTTATCAGCATCATTTTCTATTTGCATAATGTTTTAGTTGGATAAGTAAAACTACATTTCTTCCCAAACCAGCCTCAGGGCATCAGTGGAACAATTAGACCATTTAAAATAATCATCAGCAGTATGAATAAAACATCAGCACCTCCTAACAATATTTCATGTTTTAAACTTTTATTAAAGTTAATGGGAGTTTTGCCTGCACAAGGACTGTTTGATGGGAAATCTAGGAGGAGGTCAATGTTTAAACAGATAAATTAAAACCAAATGTTCCCAGATGACACGAATTAGCAGAATCATCTGTGGAGTGATATGTAACAATGGCCACAGCAGGTTTAACTGGTTATATTCAAGCTTTTCCAATTTTATTTGTATAAAAATTCTCACCAGAAATAGCTCCGAAGAGTGACTATTTGGTGCACCGTTAGCAAGGGAGTGGACAGTGCTCGGAGGGGATGTCCTCGGTGTTCATGCTGAACAGGAGGAATGGAGAACGAATGATGCCTCTGCTCACGGTGTCATTACATCCCAAATAAAAGTTTAGAAAGCCACCATTTTCCCTCTGTCACAGATAATGAGGTCAAAATGAAGATGGGGTATGTGGCCTGCCTCACTCCTCCAGCTTCTTTGAGGAACCCCTTGATAGAGAATTCTCAAAGTTGCTGAGAATCCTTGAAGATGAATGACTAAGCATGAAACTCCGACCTTTAGTCTTGCCAGCTACATTCTATGAGAAGAGAAACCAGTTCCCAGGACGCTGAGCAGCATCTCTGCTAGAGTTGAACCACATACGATCCACCGTGCCCTTACCGGCTCCTCTAATACATCATTATCGAGCTTCTATTGTGTACAGTCTGTTGAGGGGATGTTGGCTATTTGAGGACTTAACAAACCAATATTCCGATGTAAGCATCTTACTTGATAATTTTCTTTCCTTTGTGTTTGTTTCACTCCCTGGCAAGCCCTCCTCGTGGGGTGGCATCCCAATGATCTAGCTTTCATTCTTCTAAAGCAGATATTCCGTAGAAGGAGAAGCTGTCTTGACTGATGGTTCCTGAGGTTGAGATTTACTGGGTTGATCTGCATTATGCATCCAGACCTGAACCAATTCCAGTGGCCAGAGAAACTGAACGCTCATTGGCCAGCCCCTTGTCATACCCTTAATCATGATGGAGAGGTTGTAGGGACAATCCTATGTAAATTTCACTAGACTGGGGAAATAATGACTCTCCAAAAAATATTAAGGTGTCATTACTAGAAAAAGAAGGGAACAATGTTAGATAGGCAACCACTATGCTCTAGAGGTAAGTTAAAAATTATCTCCAGTTAGCAAATGAGAAATCTAAGGCTCAGAGAGGTTGAGAAACATGATAAACAAAAAGAGATGAATAGTGAAGAAAAAGTCCTTAACTTCTAGCTCCTGAGAAAACTTCCCAGACATCCATTACACCTCTGATCACTGAGGTCAGGAAGAAGTGTTTCATTCACCCTTTAAATCCATCCATGGCAAATAGGAAAGAACAAGAGAAGTAACTAACCAGATTTTATAAACACCCAAGAGCCTTGAGTATATTTTGGCTGGGAAGTTGTTTGTTCACTTGTGTTTAATGAATGGTTCCTTATCTGACCATGCTGAAAACCCATTTAAACCGCGACATCTGTATTTACGTTTGCCAAAGACATGCTGTTATTAAGTTGAAAAATTGCTATCTCAACAGTCTTGTATGCTTTCAACTTTGTCTACCAAGGTAAAAAGTCTTTAACAAAGAGCCTTAATGCTGTTCAAGACAAATGCTGAGAATTCAAAGAAGACATTCTTTTGAGGGGATGATCTAAGAGGAATTACCACCCTGGGTACCAGTCAGGAAACTGCTTAACAGAAGAGCCAGCTCAGCATTTACAGTGATTAAGATGCATAGAATTACCTTTCTTTATTGACTTTTCCAACCCCTCTCTGTTTTGAAAAGCTAAACTGATGTGCAAAGCATTTTGTTCACTTAAGAAAAAATTTCTGAATTTTTTATCCCCATTATATCTTGTAAGATAGGCGTACCTGGTAAGATTATTAGAATAAAAATTTGTTGAAGAACAATAATAATAAAAAACCTCCCTAAGAAGATGACAGAAGACATGGCTACTATTGGTGTTTGGGGTGGACTCCAGAGAGAGAGGTTGAGACTTGTCAAAATTCTTTCCACTCCTCTGAATTTTATAGGGATTTAATAGCCTTAGCTTAACCAAAAAGCCATCGCAAGGTGGAAAGTATAGTTTAACACTGTGCATTCTGTCATTTGTTCCTTCTGAATGACACAGCCAAGGAATTCTTTTCGTAAGTGCCAAAAGGATAACACAAGCAGGAGTAATGAGAGAGGCTATCATGTGTCATGGTGCACCGGGTGGGGAATGGTGACCCAGAGAATGGCCAGCTGTCCCCCCAGGGGTGGCCATCAGACTTACACAACAGGACTGCATGAGGCTGAGAGTGAAAAGGCCATGTGTTCTTGGCAGAGCTAGAAGTGAGTAACTATGGGAACTGGTGTGGTGCATGTGTCTCTAACTTCTAGTTTATACCCGTGTCTACAGTTTCACTTGAATATATAAGAAATCACCATCATCATACTGTTACATGCACACCACCTCATTTAATCCTCACAATGACGCTGACGGGCGAGACAGGAGGATAGGGGCAGGTATCATCTTTCTCATTTTACAGACAAGGATACTAAGGTCCAAAGATGTTAAGTGACTTGCCATAAAACAGGCAAGCATTAATTGCAGAGAAGTCCATGAAAATGGAGCCAGGCAACACGGCATAGTGAGTAATTGCTTGGACTCTGAAATCAAACAGAATTGTACATCTTGCTTTTTCCTCATAACTGTCACATTACCTTAGGAAAGCTACTTACCTTTGAGCCCCAGTTGTGTCACCTAAACCTGGAATTATGATAAAACACACCTTTATAGGTGTCTGTGATGATAAAATTCGATATATAATGCATTTGGCACCAATTCTAGCACAAAGTAAGCATTTGACAAACATGACTACCTATTATTACTGTAGTTTTCAGGCAGGTTACCAAGAGAGGACCCAGATATAGAGAAAGGGAGGGAACCAGTTATCAGAAATAGTGTTCAAATCAGTGACTTTTAGAAACCAAGGAGAAAACTAGCTATCAGAATGCAGAGAAAATGCACCATTAGACTCAGTGGTAGATCTGTCTTACTTGCCTACTCACCACCCCTTCCTCTTTTTTAGTAACAGCACCCCAAGTTTCCGTGGGGGAATGACTCCTTCCCAATTTCTGGTTATTGTGCTTTAGTGAGGCTCTGCTGTCCAGACAAGAGAAGGTGCTCAACCAGCCCCACTAAGTAGAACATCATATTCTTTGGCTGTGATGACTGAGTTAGCCTTAGGCAAGTGGACTAAGCTAACCAAATCAGAGGGATGCCTGGGACTTCTGTGTGAACTACTAGTAAAAGAGGCACTCTCTTCCCATTGGAGCTACTGAGCTATTACAATGGTTTGAGGTCCGAGGGGCCGGAGGCCATCTTGGCAGCTGAGGGACACGTTCCTGAGAGTGAAGTCAACCTGAAGGAATGCAGAGCTGAAAGATGGAGGGAAACTGAGTCCTGATGACATTGTCTGAGGTATCTGAGCAGCACACCAACTCTGCTCCTGGTGGAGGCATTTGGTTCTTTCTTTTAAAATTAAAGGGTTTTTGAGTCTTAATTCTGAAATCTTTGAGTCTTTCTTGCTCAAATCTGGAAACGAACTACACAATGGGGCTAATCCAGTCCTCGAATGGAAAGCGAGTGGCCCCGGGTGGGTGGGTGAGCGTGGGCTATAAGCAGCAGCAGCTGGGCTGAATCTCTCTGTAAAGGAGGGGATGGCAATCCATTCCTCTCTACTCTGGTTACTGCTTCCACTCGCTTCCTGAAAAATGTAATTGCTGCTGCTAGGAGTTTGTCAAGATAACATCACTCGTGGGTTGATTTATACATGGCAAGCAATTTCACGCTTTCCTGAGACAGATTCAAAGGGCCCGAGTGTCTTGCACCCCAGATCTTAAGATGGAATTCCTAGAACATGGTTTAATGAGGGTGGCACTGTTCTCTCTTATGAACTGTTCAGAGAATTTTAATTAAGCTCTGTTTTATTCATCCCTTATTCTTAATAAAGCCTTTTATTTCACAATCCAGTTGAGAACAGTTAAATATTTCATTTGAAGCACAACCCCCCACGCATCACACAGGAGTGCCATGCAGATAAAGGAGCTGGTGTATATGAAAACCCCTGGAGACTCAGCCGAGTGTCACGAGCTGGGCTGGGAGGCAGAAAACCCTGGCTCTGATTTCAGCTCTGCTGGGGATACTGGAAAAACTCAGATTTCTTTTCCCAGAGCAAAACTGAGGATGCTGAAATTAGTTTACTTCATTGAGCCTTGGTAGGAAGTCTGAGGGAGACAATGTCTTCAAAGCACAAAAAGTACTTGGAAGAAAGTCATCATATTACTTATGGGGGTCAAGAATATATGCAGATGGATACAAACAGAAGAGAACCGTGTCCGTGTTGACTCAATAGCTGGCACTGGGGTGTGTCCCAAGGACGGTCCTGCTCTGAAAGTCCTTTGTTTAACATGGAATTCTACAGTCAGTACTTTCCTTGTTTCATTGAAAGCTTGATTAATTCATTAACTCACTACTTATTTCCTGAGTGTTTTACTAACCATTGGGCTCTAGAGACACCAAAAGTGGGTCAAGCATACTGACGTATCTGTGGACTTATTTCACCAAGTCAACGAATATTTATTGAGCACCTACTCTGTGCCAAGCAATGGAGAGATAAAGGTAGATTAGCATGGCCGCTGCCCTCTAGCATCTCATGACTCAGGCTGGTCTTCAGATCAGTGGCATCAGCCTCCCCCGGGAGTTTGTTAGAACTACAAAACTTCAGGTACAGGCCCTGGCCGGTTGGCTCAGCGGTAGAGTATCAGCCTGGCATGTGGGGGACCCGGGTTCGATTCCCGGCCAGGGCACATAGGAGAGGCGCCCATTTGCTTCTCCACCCCCACCCCCTCCTTCCTCTCTGTCTCTCTCTTCCCCTCCCGCAGCCCAGGCTCCATTGGAGCAGGGATGGCCCGGGCTCTGGGGATGACTCCTTGGCCTCTGCCCCAGGCGCTAGAGTGGCTCTGGTCTCAGCAGAGCGACGCCCCAGAGGGGCAGAGCATTGCCTCCTGGTGGGCAGAGCGTTGCCCCTGGTGGGCATGCCGGGTGGATCCCGGTCGGGCGCATGCGGGAGAGTGTCTGACTGTCTCTCCCCGTTTCCAGCTTCAGAAAAATACATAAAAACAAAACAAAACAAAACAAAAAAACTTCAGGTACAGCCTCAGACATATGGAATCAGACTTCATGTATTAACAAGATCCTCAGGCAATTGGTAGGCACACAAACACATGAAACTCAGAGCATGGGGAAGGCAGATGTGGGGAACACAGATGTCATAGTACTACTTAGTTGGAAAAGAATAAACTAGTCATCTAGAAACCTAGGTTGACAACTGTCTGCTCTGATGTTTGCTATGGAACTCTAGCAAGTCACTTATCTATGTGATTCAATGCATTATCTTCAAAGTGAAGTTAGTAGTGTCTGCCCTTCCTCCCTCGTGTGCTATTGTTAAGATCAGGCGAGAAAACAGGTGCAAAATTGTTAGCGCCATCCAAAAGCAAGGCATTGCTACTGTAACATTTAAGGTTTGGAAAGGTTTCTGCATATTGTGCCTGGCTGCATTGCCCAGGAGCAGGAATTTGATTCCGATTTAACAATTTCCTGCATTATGATTCTGTCTTAAGGCGTTCTTATCTCTGGGATTCAGAGATGTGAATAACAGGTTTGTTAAGACGCCAGTACGCAGTGACGTTCTACTGCTTTCCAGCTGTATGTATGCAGAAATGAGAGACCTTTTCTATACTCAACTCATTTCAATTAAACTTATTGAAAGCTTCACTACTGGAAAAAAAACCATGGGGTATGGCACATTTGGCTCCTGCCCTCATTTGTGTTTATTTTAGAAGGATGATGTAATATACAAAATCATAACAATAATGTAGGTCCCGACAATGGTGAAAGACATGGGTAGATTTGCAAAAACACAAGAGAGTTGTAAAGCAAAAACAGGGAAGATTAGAGACTACATTTTTATCACCTGCCCCATAGAAAACTCCCAGGGCATTTGGATCCTGAAATAGCCAGAGGTGTTGGAGAAAACTATCAGCAGATCTCTAGAAAGTGATGACCCAGCGCCAGTAGGGATGAACACCCTGTCCTACCAGCCATCAAAGTTGAGAATTCAGACACGTATCACTTAGGAAGGGGATTTTTTTTTCTCCTACGGTTTAGAAAGTTTCTCCAGGAAAGTGCTATCATACTTCCTGTCTACAGCAAGAAGCAATTGTTAGATTAAATTTGATTAGATTTGGATAGATAAACAATGCCGGCCTTCAACCAACAAGCACCGCGGCTGAAACCCTGCCTTCCTGTTTCATACCGCCCTCTCTTCTTGCTCCTTTGAGTTGTTTTCAGAATCCACAACCCAGAGTTGGAGCACCAGTGGGGAACATACTCCGTGGAGTAGCAACGATTTGGTGATGATAGAGACTGGAAAATCAATCTGGAGGAATTAAGTTTTAGTACCGAACATTTGAGCAGCGAAGTAATCGCTGGAGTGAATTCCTCCGTCAAAGGTTAAGCTGACCTCTGTCTGCTTTAAATCCCTAGCCTTCCTATTACATGGTGTTTCATTTTGAAAAGTGAAGGAACTGGCTGTTACGTGACCCAGAGCCTCGAGATGGCCACTTCCCTGTGCTCAGCGGGTTCTCAGCTGTGCTCGGCTTGGAGGCAGGAGGCTACTGAGAGAACAAGTTGGGGGTGTAGGGGGGGGGGCAGAAAACCCTCCTTCCGGAGTTTATGCTCCCCCCACCATAGAATAGCCTATGGCTGTGTGAAAACGGCCCACTGCCGGAGGGGCCTCAGCAGCCTCCGAGATGAGCTTAAGTAGATCTGAATTAAATGCTAGGCTCTCCAAGATAATGGCCTTTTTTTCTCTAAATGGAAAACCAGCAAGGGAACTGCTCCAGTGACTCTGTGCGGCGGGCAAATGTGGGACTAGCTAAAGGTTATCTCTGCCAGGCATCGCCCCTGTCTGCACTCTGCCCTCCTGCCTCCCATCCCTCTTCTGTTCCGGTTCTCTTTGTTCCTTTTTGGGTACTTCCCTGTCCACCCTCCACCCCCTTGGTCACATCCCAGGCCCTTCATCAGGTTACCATTCTTTTTTTAGTAGCAGCAAATATTCACATTATAAGTATTCATTCATGACTGTAATTTTGTTTCAATCCACAAAGAGGCACAGAGCACCTACTACAGGGGTCCCCAAACTATGGCCGGTGGGCCGCATGCGGCCCCCTGAGGCCATTTATTCAGCCCCTGCTGCATTTCTGGAAGAGCACCTCTTTCATTGGTGGTCAGTGAGAGGAGCATAGTTCCTATTGAAATACTGGTCAGATTGTTGATTTAAATTTACTTGTTCTTTATTTTAAATGTATTTGTTCCCATTTTGTTTTTCTACTTTAAAATAAGATATGTGCAGTGTGCATAGGGATTGGTTCATAGTTTTTTTTTTTTATAGTCCAGCCCTCCAACGGTCTGAGGGACAGTGAACTGGCCTCCTGTGTAAAAAGTTTGGGGACCCCTGACCTACTACATGTAAGGCAGAAGACAGACAAGGCCCTTTCTCTCCCTGAGATTTCTTTTGGGCGAGGGAAGCAGGTACCAGCCAAACAATTAAGTGCAATGGGAGGAGGAAGCACTGGAGAGGGTGAGGGTGTGCGCTCCTTGAGGCCCTGGAACATAAGCGGAGACCTAATGGATGAGAAGGGGCCAGCCCTCCCGAGATCTGGAGAGGATCGCGTCAGACAGAGGAACTGCCGGGGCAAAACCATGGGTAGTTCTAGATTTTTAAGCCAGGAACTTGGGGGTGAATTGATAGGAAGGGGGTAGGGGTCAGGATTTATCCAGAAGCTGCATTTGCACCGCAAGCACATTCTTTTTGCTTATAGTGTACGTGGTGTTCTTCTATTGTGAGTGATATGGGGGAAGTCTGCAGAGATTTTTAGGGAGGGGCTAGAGCTCCCCTGCCATATGTGTGTATGTGTGACTCCTGCTCACAATTGGGTTCGAATATAACACAGGGTGGAACATGGGAAATTCCAAGTGTCCGAGCTATAAGCCCTCTCTTTTCACTTCTGCTCCAAAAAAAAAAAAAAACATACCAGAATGCCCGAGTGGCATAATTACAGGTATTGCTTTCGAGTTTGCCTTGGTTTTTATATAAACAATTAGAATTGTTAATAACCCATTCACACGTCACAAACTGGTCGGGAACCTGGCTGTGTCCTCACACTCTGTTTCTTCTTGCCAGCGTTAGACTATCTTCTCAGGTAGCTTCACAGTGACATTGGAGAAGTCCTGATGGTTCAGCTGACACTCAAACATAGGAAATAGCAACTCAAAATGTTTATTCTCCTGGTATGTGCATTTGAATAGGGGTAATGGTTTCGCTAGTAGGAGATGCTTGGATGCAGGTGAGTGTGAGCATGAGTCAGGGTTGAAACCCACAGAACTGACACTTCCCCAGCCATGCAGTGTTGCCCATGGTCCTATTTTAGAACACTGCTCCCTCTTCTGACTAGTTGGTGGTTTTTATAGGCTTTTGAAAATGAACAGTGTGACACTCTAGAAGTGCTTACGACTCAAAAAGTAATAAAAAACAATTTGTAGCGACCACCATTTTTGTCCTTCTAGAGAGTCTCTCTACTGAGAATTTCTCATTCATAGGAAGCAAAAAAGGTGCTTCTGAATAACACGAAAAAGTAACAATTATAATAATAGCCAACACATGTGTTTTTTGTATGCCAACCTCTGTTCTGAGCACTTTACTTACCTTGACCCATTAAGTCCTTGCAACAATCCTGTGTAATAAGTACTGTGCCCAACCCCATTCTGTGAATAACAACAAGAAGAAAAAAAATGGAGGCGCTTATGCTCAATTCACACACTTGTAAAAGGATAGATACTTGGGAATTCTGAAGTATGTAATAATACTTCATTAAGAGCTTCAATCAAGAAGTCACATCCCAAAGGACATGATTTATTAATCATTTAATTCATTTCTTCAGAAACTGCCAATGGCTTACAGTGTTGGGAAGGAGGATGCCTTCTCAATAAAATTTATTCTAAGAGTGCTATAAAGCTAGAGAGGTTTTTAGCTTTTAATTATTAAACAGTGAAATGGAATTTCAGATGAGTCCCTCAGATGTCATTTATATTGTAATGTTTTATATTGCTTTATGTACAGATGTCAGGAAAGAATTTTATAGGATGAAGAGAAGGCTCAAGGTCTCAGCTCCAGAGAAGAAGGCCCCTCTGTCTTTGTCTCAGCAGGGAGCCACTAGCATTCTCCAGGATCATGATGATCAAATCTTCACTGAAACTGAAAGGTCAGAGGTAAAAAGCCTTTCAGACTAAATATTTGGCTTCTAAGGTAAAACTGCAAGTTAATGCTTAATAGCTGTGTTTTTCTCATTGTTTCTCTTTTTATTGTATTTGCCTTTTCCTTCAGAACGTGACCAAGAATTCATTTCCTAGAGGTCACAAAGAATATGTAATTGCTCTTATCATAACTTCTTAACAATTTTTAGCCTTTGCAAATCTAACTCAGAAACATTCTGGGTTATATATTTTTCTAGTTTAGACACTCTACTTCTCTCTCGCTCTCTCAAAAAACAAAAAAACAAATAACAACAACAAAAAAACAACCTCACTATACAACAATTGCTTACAAATAAAAATAAAAGCAATTACCCATCTGTCGTCATTAGTCTTTTAAAACTGTAAGTTGTCTTTCTAATTTCTCTTCAACTTTTGACATAAGGGCTCAAAACACCTTCTCACAGACAGGCTATGTGGTTATTTAAAATACTGTCTAAAACTCCTATAAAGAGATTTGATTAAATTGGAAACACAGATGACTGATGCTCTTAAAATAATTGCTGCCTTAGTGATTCAACATGTGAGCCCTGCCATTTATTGCACTTTTAAGTGAACTAATCTAAATTAAAATCTTCTAAGATCAATAGCTCATTTTTTTTCAAACCACAGAGCATACTTAATGCATTGCCAGACAAGATAAGTCATATTTTCAGAACTTGAAAGTCTAGAGCAGCCCAAACTAATGTAGATTTGGAGTAATATTTTATAGCAGCTTCCTCTTACTTACTTTTTTTTCCCCCACAAACAGATTTAAAGAGATCAGCCATCCCAAGTGCAAATGTCTCTGATTAGATTCTGTTCCTTCTCTCAGCCTGCCTCCTCATTTGAAAGATATCTTCATCTTCTTTTGATGTGTGAAACTTCTCATCAACCTGATCTTTTATTACCTAACAGAAATTTGAGTCATTCATCTTTAAATTGGCATCAGCTGGTAAAATGTTGATAAATTTAGAGAAAGAAAATACTGTAAACAATTCCATTCAAGCTGAAACTCCAAGACATGAACTTGGAAACCAGGCAAAGGCCTCCAAACCTCTGAGGAAGGCCAAAGGGCCGCGAGGAGTCAGAGTTGGCGAAATCCAATATGGCATTCCCCTTTGTTGGGCTTTTCCCCCAAGGAATATGGAAATTTCAACTTGAAAAGGACAGATCCAAATTTTGATTCCCCGTATCAGGAAGAGTGGTCCGGAAGGGTTTCCAGGCAGGCTCTACTGATAGTCTAAGAGAAACCTGAATATGGTGCTGATAAACTGTGAGATTAGCCATTGAGGTCTTTTCTAAACAATAATGTCAGAGTTTCACTATGTTCACCAAGCAGTTGGAAACTTTAGCTCTTGCTCCCATGCCCTTCGTTCATCCAGGTTGTGTTAGGGAAACAGTTGAGACCTACTCTGGGCTAGAATTCTGTGGGAGTTTTCTGTTCATGTTGCCTCTTCTCCATCTTTATAATTGAGATTGAACTTTCAAACAAGAAAAGAGACTCTTGGTCAGTGCTTGGGACCTGGCAACTGAAGTATTTCTCTCATTTGCTACATCCACTTTAGTCCAAGAGGAAAGGTGAGTGTAAGAAGGATATTATGTCTTAGGAATTATCCTACCATCTTACCTATACACCAGCCATTCAGCCATTCCTCCTTGCTCTGTGCTGCAACTCTCTCAGCCCCAACTCCCATATTACATCATCTGGTACTAAGCGTGGTCGTTAAGCCTAATTCTGCATGGCTAACACCATGGGAGACCCATTCCTCAGAATGCTCTCAGGAAGCCGAGCATATTAGGAAGTGGTTGAAATTCTAGTACAATACATATTAATAGAAAATGTAAGATGTTCTTACAGTATCATCTAGGCTAGGGTATGTACATTTTTCCTGAAAAGGAAACCATGGTACCTTATTAGAGTGGTCCTTTACATTTGAAACTGTTTTATTGGATGTTTATACTTAAGCTAATTACTTATTAGTAACTAAGGCTTAGAAGCAGTGCTAGACTAGCTTTTGAATGGCCTTTGGACTCCATCTAATTGGTTTATAGAATCTTATGTGGACAAATGATATTTAAAAATCTACTTGCAGCTGCAAAGTTTAGGCCCTGGTGTCCTTTAAGAATAGTAATATATCTTGAAAGTTTGTGGAGGGTTAGGCAATATTCTAAGCACTGTTCATATATTATCTCATTTAATAATGACAATAATCCAATAAATTAGATGCTGTTATAATTATTGACTTTTTTTTTTTTTTAGGTGAGAAGAGGGGAGATAATGAAGCAAACTCCTACTTATGCCCCGACCGGGATCCACACAATAACCCCATCTGGGGCTGATGCTCAAGTACCAAGCTATTTTTAGTGCCTGAGGCTGATGTGCTTGGACCAACCAAGGTATCCTTAGCACCCAGGGCCACACTTGAACCAATCAAGCCATTGGTTGTGGGAGGCAAAGAGGGAGAGAAGGCAAGGGGTAGGGGGAGAAGTAGATGGTTGCTTCTCCAGTGGGCCCTTACCAGGAATTGAACCTGGAATGTTCACATGCCAGGCTGACACTATATCCACTGAGCCACCAGATAGGGCCATCATCGACTTTTTACATAGAAGGAAATAATCAAACCACTTGTTTAAAGTTATTGAGCTCATAAGTGGTAGAACTGGAATTCTAACTGAGGTTTTCTGCTCCCAGACCTCATACCCTGAAATACTGCCATACAGCCTTTCTTTGTCTATACTTTTCACAGCTTCCAACTGATGGCCTCACAGTCTACAAAGACTTTTCCTCTGAGGGCTGACATCCACTGTGTGCCAAGCTGGAGCCACAGATGAAGCAAGTGATTTTAAACATTCTCATGCTCTCATTTTAGTCGTCCTTGGGATTAGGTTCCACACTACACTTGAGCCCTGGGTGTTCCACTAAGACATCTGAGCTGCCTGATTCCTCAGGGGAGCCTAAGCCTCCTTTCTGATAAATGAGGATCACAGAGGTCTGTAGCATCCTTGGTGTCCTTGCTGATGATCACGCTTTGCCTTCACTCCACAGAGGACCTCAGTCTCCATTCCTCTCCATGGGGCGCTGCTCCTCTGTATGGAAATCCTTGAGTCAGTTGCTTCTCAAATCATGCCCTAATTTATTATAGTTTTTGACATTGTCGTGGGCATTTCTCTCTACCATTAGAATATACACCCATAGGAGAGAGAGCTATTGGATTTGGTCACCATTGCAGCGTGAGCACTGAGCATATTGTTTGGCTTAGAGTAGGCATGCAACAAACATCTGTTGAGTGAATTAATGAAAAGTTTCTGTATCTTCTGTTTTACCATAGAGGGCATGCCTCAGGCCTGGCTCCATCCCTTCCAATATCTCACTGTTAGCTCCTTGCCACTGGGAAATTAATCATCCTTTTCTGGGACCAAGTTTTAATACAAGACAGTAGACAGAAAGTGGTAACATATAAAATTTCCCCATTTACTCAAATGACATAGAGACTAAAAGATCTATTTATTCCCTTGGCCTCCATGTTTTAAAAATATGACCTTCCTGATTTTATGCAATGCATAAACAGACATCAGAATCAGACTAATGATGACATTTACATAAGCAAGATATCAATATTAAAATAACAAAATGGAACCTTTAAATGTAACATGAACTGAAAATCTGAACTACTTTCGTTATTAGTTATTAATATTTTGAGGACATGCTTTGACTTCTTGAAATATTGAAATGAAACTTAATAGTATCTTTTTTTGTGCCAAGTAACTTAAGTAATATTTAATTTTTAAAATTATACTTTATTTAAAACAATAATATATTTCACTTTGTCCTTTTTAAGAGACTTTTTTTTAGGTATCATTTACTTGTCTTATATGTATACTTTAAGGATTTTTAGTATAGTCACATAGTTTTGCAATATCCTCACATTCT
Source organism: Saccopteryx leptura (assembly GCF_036850995.1). Lineage (NCBI taxonomy): Eukaryota > Metazoa > Chordata > Mammalia > Chiroptera > Emballonuridae > Saccopteryx > Saccopteryx leptura. Next base: position 353,231,623 of record NC_089505.1, read on the forward strand.
AATTTCAGAACACAACTTGTCGGCCCTGGCCGGTTGGCTCAGTGGTAGAGCATCGGCCTGGTGTGCAGAGGTCCCGGGTTCGATTCCCGGCCAGGGCACACAGGAGAAGCGCTCATCTGCTTCTCCACCCCTCCCCCTCTCCTTCCTCTCTGTCTCTCTCTTCCCCTCCCGCAGCCGAAGCTCCATTGGAGCAAAGATGGCCCGGGCGCTGGGGATGGCTCCTTGGTCTCTGCCCCAGGCGCTAGAGTGGCTCTGGTTGCAACAGAGTGACGCCCCGGAGGGGCAGAGCATCGCCCCCTGGAGGGCAGAGTGTCGCCCCCTGGTGGGCGTGCCAGGTGGATCCCGGTCTGGCGCATGCAGGAGGCTGTCTGACTGTCTCTCCCTGTTTCCAGCTTCAGAAAAATACAAAAAAAAAAAAAAAAAGAACACAACTTGTCATTCTTGATGTACCTCCCATGTAAGAGAGTTGTTTAATGCTGCATGTCATTTTCAGGTCTGATGCTACAAACCACAGAAAAAACATTGAAGACATTGGGAACTATGGATGAAAAAACTGAACAAAGAACTGCATTGGGTATTGGCTGGTACAACTGTGTACTTGCTGTGCGGAACCTCCTTATCCCTACCCTTCTGTTTGCAAGTGCCTGGTTAGTTTCAACTTAATAGGTTCTTTTTTATTGATTTATTTTAGAGAGACAGAAAAGGGGGAGGAGGGGAGGGAAGAGAGAGAGAGAGAGAGAGAGAGAGAGAGAGAAGTGTTCATTTCATGTTCCACTTAGTTGTTCATTCGTGCTTGCTGCCCATAGATGCCCTGACTGGGGACTGAACCTGTCATCTTGGGATGATGCTCTAACCAACTGAGCTAACTGGCCAGGAGCTTGATAGGCTCTTGACAGGCAATGTTCAAATCAGAGGCAAAGATGGGAAAGTGAATGAATGAGCAGAAGGACCAACTGATCCCCATGCACAAATTCTCTAAAAACTGTGCCTTTTCAGGCCTGAGATTCAGAAAGAACATTGTCAAAGGGTACAACTTGTTTTAAGAGCTCATTCCCCTGAGTGTAAAACCTAGTCCAAGGGGATGCAACCTTTTGCCACAGGAAGAAGAATGCCATGCCATGCCTTTGTGCTCGGATGCAGTATTAGTCAGCAGAGGCTTGATTATGTGGCAAAAACAAATAAGCCAGAGATCTCGGATGCTTACAGCAACAAAGATGGCTTCCCCTGTTTAGTGCAGGTCAGTAAGGAGGATTTGCTCATTCATTGTTGTCATTTAGGCACCCAGGCTGAAGCAGATGCAATTTCTAGCCATAGCAGGAAAAAATTAGTACCTGGGATCTCTCATTGTCATTTTAATACCTCAACCAAAGAGTTATTAATGTTACTTTTACCCTCACCCATTGGGCAGAATAATAAACATACATGACCACATCCAATCTCAAGGGAGAAGAGAAGTCCTCCCCTGTGCCAGAGGGAAAGAGGAGGTTTAAAAAGCTGTGAATGGCCATAGTACTGCCACATAGATAGCACTGTGTAATGAAAGGAGGGGGATAAAGGTCAAAATACCAAAATTCTAGTGTCACAATTCTTTTCAGTGAGAGAACCCTTTTCATTTGGTCAATTATCTTGATGAACATCTTCGTGTGAGGGTTGAAAGCTAACTAACCAGACAATTGAAGATTACCCCTGAATTACGCTGAGTGTGGTAAGTTTGAAAACTGGCTATGGTTTCAAGAAGAGAAAAGAATAAAAAAAGAATAAAGAGGTAGAAGTCAGCACGGTGGAAAGACTGAGACAGGTGAGTGACTGGCCAGGGCAAAGCTTAAGCCTATTGGTAAGAACACTGAAGTATCATTTCAGAGCAATGATGACTCTGGGTCCAGTTCAATTTTTCACATGATTGCAATTTAACTTCCTCCTTTATCTTTGCCCTCAATCTCCAGTAAGTCAGCGACATTTATCAATACACTGTGTATAGATTTCTTCTGTGAAAAAATGAAGGAGAGTCTTTTCCCCATTTAGTACATTGCTACATAGAAGCTGAGCCTGTAGGCAAACACCCCCTGCTCCTTGGACCCTTCTGTTCCCCAAGAAAGTTGCCAAAATACAGGGCAGACTTCAGATTCCCACAGAACCTGGAATCCTGCATGAAAGCAAAAACATCTCAAGGAACCAGGAAATTTCCAGCTGTTATATCAGCACATACCCAGGATTTTCATCAGGATAAAACATGGGGGTGTTTAAGAAAATTCTTTGTTGCATTTATTGAAATTCTTGAGTCTAGTCCTCAAACTGGGAAAGCTAACTTGGTCTTCGGGTTGGTAGTTCCTTTCTTTTTCATTATTCCATTCTCTTATGTTTTGCATCACCCCTTCTCATTTCACATGAAGACGCACCAGCTTCAGAACTGGACAACTCTAATGTGGTCAGCAGACGAGCCAGGGGTTCTTCCTACTAGTTTTCATCTCTACTTTGGGAGCCTCAGCTAAGCTATATAGTGTAGAAATTTCTTTCAGCGCAAAAAAAAAGAAAGAAAGAAAAATAATTAGTAAATGTGCTTGTGAGTGGAGATATGCATAGGTAACTGGTGCCATAAATGGGGGGGGGGGACCTTTATCAGCAGGGATGCTTTAGGCTTGGAAAATCAATGTGCGGAGGATGCCTGAAAATGCAAGGCTTCCTGCTCCAGATTTTGCCAGGTGGTTGTGTTCGCTTCTAATTTCAGCTGCTATTATAAGAATGATAAAATGGAAAAAATAAACATTTGTGCAATGACTGGGAAAAGCCAATTAGTTTTGCACCGATGAGAAATAATGCAGAAGTCCGCATGTCTTATAATAAATTGGCTCTCTCTACATATATTTTAAAATGCACATATACACTGTCCAAATATACTTATAAATTTAATAGCACTAGAATAAAGTCTATTCTGCAAGTTTTGTAAAAGGAATGAGCAATAAGTTTCTGTAATTTTGACTAGATAAAAATGAAATAGGATCTAGGTCGGTGATAATTTCAAGTGAATGCCAGAGCTAATGAAGCATCAGTAATGAAGCAATTCTCTTCCCTTGTGTTCTTGCTGGGAGACTCCCAGGCCTCTACCTACCGAACCAAGAAGATTTGACGGTTGTGGCCACTATTCTATAATTCCCCCATGAGTCAGCACATATAATTCCATGTCCCATCTCATGTCTTGTTTACCAGCAATTGAACAGGCTCAAGTTCACAGAAGTTGCTTTCCATTGGGAGAAAAGTGAAAGTAGGAAGCAAGATGCCCTTGGAGACATTGCTCAGCCCAACAATTGACAGATCAACCCATTCTTCTCTTTGTCCCAAGCCTTGATGAAATTCCCACTGCTAGCCGCTAAGCTCAAAGCTCATGCTAAACTCTAGTGATTTAGACAGACACAATTCCTGTTCTCTGAGAATTTATCATCTAAGAGAGAATTGCTTTGAAAACCAATTCATTTAGTACTGGGTGACATACCATAGCAACCACAAACTAGCAAACAATTCACAGTACTGCCAACATATTTATACTGGAAGTACATATATAACATTCATTCACAAAGTGAGTATCATCAGCTCCAGTTATCCTTAATGCCAGCACTAGAAATTAGAAACTCCTATCTTAGCCCCTTGGATTATTAGATCTAACTCTGTCAATCAAAACCATATCACATATCACACATTATCTCATATTTTCTCATGCCTTTAAAAAGAAATTCTCACTCTCTAGAGCCTGAATTTACAGACACTAGAGCTTATAACATTGTTCTGAACAGGTAGGCAACTCAAAATGAAACATTTACTTTGTCATATGAATCCAAATATTTTCCTGTCTCTCAGAGAAATGTCACAAGAAGGTGAACTTTTTCTGGCTTAGTCTGATAGTCTTACCTGCTTCCACAACACAACAGCTTGGGTGGTCTTCTCCTCCCTCCTGCCATCCCCAACCCTTTCAAGGAAGCACAGATAGAGCTAAAAAAAAAAGCCAGTAGTAGTACAATATCAAGCTTAATATGCTTGCCAGCTTCAAATGTGGTTTTTTGTTGTTGTTATTTTTTAAGGCAGAAAAGTCCATCCTTTATAGCTTATTCTCCATCTTGGTTGACTTGACAACTAGATCTGAAAGTGACTTTGTCTCATATTTGAACAGGCAGAATTGCCTATCTGATCACAGGCTGGTTTTCTATATGAAGTATTCCTATACAATTTATTTATTGTGTAATCATTACCTTCATATGTGGCATTCAATTTATATAAATTATTGCATATCAGAAACATCAAATTATCAAATTTTACAGATAAGAAAACAGTTTAAGAAAGGTTATGACAACCCAGCTAGTGAGTTGAGTCATTCCTAAAGCTTCACATGTTTATTCTGAATCACTATGTAATAATTCATCCATCCATCCATCCATCCATCCATCCATCCATCCATCCATCCAATCATTCATTCTTTTACTCATTAATTTTTCTTTTTCTTTTTTTAATTCAGTGAGAGGAGGGGAGGCAGAAAGATAGACTTCCTCATGTGCCCAGACTGGAATCCACCCAGCAAACCCACTAGGGGATGATGCTTTGTCCATCTCAGGTTGCTGAGCAATTGAGCTCTTCTTAATGCCTGAGGCAGAGGCCATGGAGCCATCCTCAGCACCTGGGGCTAACTTTCTCTAATCGAGCCATGGCTACAAAAGGGGAAGAGAGAGAGAGATAGAGAGAAGCAAGAGGGGAAGGGTGGAGAAGCAGATGAGTGCTTCGCCTGTGTGCCCTGACCGGGAATCAAACCCAGGACATCCATACACTGGACCGATGCTGTACCACTGAGCCAACTGGCCAATGCCACTGATTGATGTCTAAAAATTGTATGATTCATCCATAATGTACTAGATACTCTATACCAAGAACTGGAGATACAACAGTGTAAAAAGAGACATGACCCTCCCCACTAAGAGCTTACATTCTTGTAGGAGTAGATGAGGGAAGAAACTAAAAAATAGAGTAACATAGAATGAGATAAAGGCTATGAAAAGAATGAAGAATGCAACGTGCAGGAGAGACACTGGACATGGATGATTGAGATTAATCACACTGCTTTTCACAGGGAAATCTGAGGGGCTAAATGAGGAGGTAATATCTCACCTGAGTCCTGTCCGATGAGGTGGCATCCATGTCATTGCATGACCGGAAGCAGAAGTGTTCTAAAAAAAGAAGGCCATACTGGGGAGGTGTCTAAGAAGGCCATTTGAAGGTCATGGAAGCTTACATTTTTGAGTGCCTATTTAAAAAACTAGTTCAATGGAAACTATCTATAGCAATTATATACCATGCTGCTTTCTAGAAGAGAAGCCAATGAATGTGTCCTCTGGTTCTTTGATGATTACATTAGAACTATTATTTATTCCCAGGTGTTCATTTTAGATTAAAAAACAAACAAACTCTGAAGTCTATTTATTATATGTACCACATTTATTTTTGAAACCTAAAAGAAAGAAGTCTCGGGTAGAAATTCTTAGGGGAAAATTATGCGCAAGTCACACTTCTAATTAGCTTTTTCATATTATTGAGTGTCTTAGTTAAATTGCCTTTTTTTTTTTTTTGGTAGTCTTCCCATTTCCTCTCATCTACTGAATAATAAGTTGTTGAGTGTTTATAAACACTATGCTGAGGAGTAATAACTGAAACTCTCTGTTAAAGAGATCTTCAATATAGAGTGACAAGGATAATTTTTCCCTTAGGGTGTTGGAAGAGATATTATTTCTTATGCACTGTCATTACTTCAACTATTAGACTAAGCCAGAAATTCACCTTCTTGTGACATTTCTCTGAGAGACAGGAAAATATTTGGATTCATATGACAAAGTAAATGTTTCATTTTAAGTTGCCTAACTATTCAGAACAAGATGTTACATGCTCTGGTGTCTGTAATTTCAGGCTCTAGGATTTTCTTTTTAAAGCCATGAGAAAATATGAGATAATGTGTGATATGTGATACGATTTTGATTGACAGAGTTAGATCTAATAATCCAAGGGGCTAAGATAGGAGTTTCTAATTTCTAGTGCTGGCATTAAAGATAACTGGGGCTGATGATATTCACTTTGATATACACTCTGTTCAGGTTTTGTGAATGAATGTTATATACTTCCAGTATAAATATGTTGGCAGTGCTGTGACTTGTTTGCTAGTTTGTGATTGCTATGGTATGTCACCCAGTACTAAATGAATTGGTTTTCAAAGCAATTCTCTCTTAGATGATAAATTCTCAGGGAGCAGGAATTGTGTCTGTCTAAATCACTAGAATTTAGCACAAGCTTCAAGCTTAACCTCTAGCAGTGGGAATTTCATCAAGGCTTGGGATGAAGAGGAGGATGGGGTTGAAGTGTTTATTGTTGGGTTGAGCAATGTCTCTGAAAGCATCTTGCTTCATACTTTTCTCCCAATTAAAGCAACTTCTGTGAACTTGAGCCTGTTCAGTTGCTAGTAAACAAGACATGAGGTGGGATGTGGAATTCTCTATATGAGCCACTGCCATCAAATCTCCTTGGTCCAATATGTAGAGGACTGGAAGTTTCCCAGCAAGAGCATAAGGAAAGAAAATAACTTCATTATTAATGCTACCTTAGAATTCACCAGACACCAATCTCATAACAACTAAGCAAAATTTTGTTTAAAAAACTGTGTGTAAAAGATTGTATCAATGCAGGTTCATCAATGATAGCGAATGTATTACTTTGGTTGTGATGCTTTAATGGGGGAGGCTAGGCATGTGTGAGGGCAGGGGTATCTCTGTATCCACTCAGTTTTTCTATGAACCTAAACTGTGATATACAATGAAGTCTATTAATAATTAAGAAATGACATGTAAGTAAGTAACTCTTGATAGGCTCATAAGTCATTACTAAAAATCCAAATTACATTAAATTGGACTGTTAAAAAAAAAGTATTTGTGTGTGTGTGTGTGTGTGTGTGTGTGTGTGTGTACACCCAGAAATACATAAAGAATTTTGTGAAGTTATTCAGGATATTATTATTATTATTATTATTATTAATTTATTAAGTGAGAGGCAGGGAAGCAGACTGACAGGCTCCCTCATGCGCCCTGACCAGGATCTACCTGGCAAGCCCTCTACCGGGAGATGCTCTGCCCATCTGGGGATGCTGCTCTGTTCCTTGGCAACTGAGCTATTTTTGCACCTGAGGCAAGGCCATGGAGCCATCCTCAGCGCCCAGGGCCAACCTGCTCAAACCATTCGGGCCATGGCTGCAGGAGGGGAAAGGAGAAAGAGAGAGAGAGAGAAGAGGAAGGGGTGGAGAAGCAGATGGTTGCTCTTTTGTGTGTCTTGACCAGGAATCAAACCTGTGAATTGAACCCATGGCTTCCACATGCTGGGCCAATGTTCTACTGCTGAGCCAACCAGCCAGGGCCAAGACAGTCTTAAAATTGATTTATTCCCTGAATCTTAAGTGAGATAGGAGGATTTATTATCTACCTCCTTGAATTTTAAAGATTTTATGCTGTGTATATATGCTACTTTTTAAATTAAAAATATATTGAAAATATTTATTTAGGTGGTATTTATCTTGTGGTACATTTTATTTATTTTATCCCTACATGACCTCTCAATATCTAATGTACTTAACAATATTAAACCTTGAGAAGTGTGCTGTTACCTTTGAAGGATGAAGGGTATTACTTTGACTTATGAGTCTTATGAAGTGGCTGAATACTGTCATTCAAATTTTCTGGTTAGGAAATCAGGGCAGAAAGAAGCAGACTTACTCATCGATGCACTGGAAATCAGAAAAAGGGACAGAATCAGAACTTGCAGTCCCCACCCCCCAATTTACCAAGCGGCTACATTTAGCATGACAGCATGATCACTTAAGCAGTCAAATCAGTTAAAATGATGGTTGGGTTGGATTCAAATGTCAAATAAGCTAGCCTTGAGGCGAAATACCCTCAGAGGTGAGTTTAATATAGAAGAATAGCATATTGTCTAAGCCATTGGGTAAAATTAAATAATCACATCTACCCAGCAAAGGGTTAGAATTAGTAGTAAATGACCGTGTGGATTAGAAAGGAATACTCACAGGCCTGTAATCTGTCCAGTCAACAGTGGAAAGGATCTATTTGAGCTGACAATGAATCCAATGTATTTAAACCTGAGGGATAATCAGTAAACCTCACTTTAGCTGGGGCCTGATCTTTATTTAAAAGTTAAGAAGAGATGACTACCTAGATTAAAAAGAACTATTTCTTAGTTGCTGACAGTAGCATCTTTAATAATGAGAATTCTAAGAAGTGATGGAGACCGTATTTATTGGGTCATTATAATAATCACAGAATCAATTTCCCCTTTTGTTTCCATCAATAGAAAATGGCTAAGGGGCATCTGAGTTTACAATTTATCAACCTTCTTTAAAACTAACGTGTGACTAGGAAGTGCAGGTTATGCCAAATCCTATTGTTACCAAATTCTACCCACAGCTGTTCATACAGTTTTGTCCTATGGATTTCTTTTCTTTTCTTTTCTTTTCTTTTTTCTTTTCTTCTCTTCTCTTTTCTTTCTTTTTCTTTTTCTTTTTTTGCATACACAACACTTAAAATAGGAGGACATCATCGTTGTCTGTGTCTCGGATATTATTTTTGTAGCAATTTAATCTGAACATTTATAATGTTTAAAATAAAACTTTTATTCTATGAATCATAAAGTATCACCCTTCTGGTAAAGGCACTGAAGGGTCAAGGGGAAATTATCCTTATTTTCAATAGTGTGTTATGCGTTCATCATTATAATTAAATAAGTATTTTTTCTTCTTTTTTGGAGTTAGTTGACTGGGAGGGACATGGATGCTTCCACCACATCACTGACCCATATCTGGGTGGTAAGAGTAGAAAGGTTAGGGAACCAGAAGCTAAGACCATACCCCCCTTGTTTGTGTTGGATACAAATCAAAGAACTAATTCATCCCCTGTTGGTGGGGGTGAGATTTGCTACAATTGGATTAGCAGCATTTAAAAATGCAGACTCACTGGAATCGAATTCATTAATACCAAGAGAAGGGATGAATTAGCTGCAATGCCTCGTGGCTGTGCTTCCAAGCAGAAAACCCAGCTGCCGTCCCTTGATGCATTTTGGGTTTGACATGAAAAGCGATGGCTCCGCCTTGCAGGGGAAAGCTTGTGGGCGGCTTTTGTCTTGTCTCCTGGACTGTCTCCTGAGAGGCACAGTCTTGTCAGTCTCGAATCAAATAAATCCAGGCTTCGGGATTTAGGGGAGAAGATGAGTATGCCTCGGCTCCCTTGGCGTTCATCTGGGGACCTGCTGTGAAAATCCATCTCCTAAGAGGAATTATGGGTCCCTCAAGGCCTTTCACTAAAGGAAAGTAAATTGCTTGGAGGAAAATTAAATGGTGGCATTGCAGATAATGGTGGTGGCATTGCAGACAATGACAGGAAGGCTCATTTTCTAGATCTAGGAACTCAGTGCTGTAGTTTTTGGTGATGTTCTGTACATTTGAAGATAAAGAAAATGGAATATTTGAAAGTAGGTTTTTGTCTCTTTTATTCCAGTGCCTTAAAATCAGGTTTAGGTTCTTAGAACCTTCTCTTGCTTGCCAATGTAAGTAAAATAAAGAAGAGAGACACACAGTTGTGAAAATGGGAAGCCATCAGAACACTGCTTTGGAGTTCGCCAGACGTAGGCAAACCTATCTAGCTCACAGGGTGCATTTAAGGGTTACTTAGTTTAGGTTTGCAGAGTGTGTGGAAAAGTGTGGGATGTGGGGACGAATCAGTCAAATATACACTTCATAAACATTTTAACCGCCTAGCCCTAATACTTCCCCCTACGGGAAAACTGCTAGTTTAGTTTTGTATTATTTATTTGCATCTATCAGGCTTACTAAAATATTTCTTCTATTGTTTTAGTATCAATATTTTATCAAGTATTTTTTTTTAACAAATACAAACTATTTGCACTGGGACATTTTTACTGTTTAATCTTTTTAAAAATCAAAATGGCAAAACAAAGAGTTATAGAGTACCAATTTCTCAAAAAGAAAATAAAATGCAGATGACTTGCATTCCATTTTCAAGTAACGTGTGAACTATCAGGGAACTTTAAGTTTTATACATGTTGACTTCAGATTAAAATGAAATTTCCTAACATGCTCTAAAATACAATCCAATTAAATTTCAATGTTTTGTTTTCAAGTTCCTGGATGGAACTTTGGAAAAACCTCACACTGTAGGGATAACCATAAAACCACCGTCCTAAGGAAATGCTACCCAACTTAGAAGTAATATCTCTGTAGCCTGTGTGGGAATACATAAATCCAGAATATTCAGCAGGTGATTATACTGTTTGAGTTTGCATGTCCTCTTCTGTTGTGTCAATGACGAGGGCACATTTTAAATGGCACGCTACTGCTAAGCAGTTAGCATGAAACAGGCACAAATCTACTCTTTCAGAAAGTTGAGCGCAAAGAGTTTGAGGGATCTGCCTATGTCCTACGGCCGATGGCAGGTTAACATCCCAATTCTTCTTTCCAATAACCTCTCCTTTCTTGTTGAATTCTTCCATCCACGGGTAATTCTTTTTTTTTTTTTTTTTTTTTTTTTTCTGAAGCTGGAAATGGGGAGAGACAGTCAGACAGACTCCCGCATGCGCCCGACTGGGATCCACCTGGCACGCCCACCAGGGGGCGACGCTCTGCCCACCAGGGGGCGATGCTCTGCCCCTCCGGGGCGTCGCTTTGCTGCGACCAGAGCCACTCTAGTGCCTGGGGCAGAGGCCAAGGAGCCATCCCCAGCGCCCGGGCCATCTTTGCTCCAATGGAGCCTCCGCTGCGGGAGGGAAGAGAGAGACAGAGAGGAAGGAGAGGGGGAGGGGTGGAGAAGCAGATGGCCCTTCTCCTGTGTGCCCTGGCCGAGAATCAAACCCGGGACCTCTGCACGCCAGGCCGACGCTCTACCACTGAGCCAACCGGCCAGGGCCCATCCACGGGTAATTCTTAGTCTTCTGCTAAGACTGGGGCCAGTTTCTCCGGGACAGCCAAGACATCTTACCTAGACAACGCTAAATTCGTAGCAGCTCACTTGAACATAAAAGGGATAATATGCCGGGTAACTGTGCTAAGAACTTTTATACATACTATCTTTCTTACTCTTCAAAGAACTCTCTAAGATGGAGTCTGTTAATGCTCCCATTTTATAGATGAGAAACTGAAAGCCACAGAGGTCAGGAAACCTTGATCAAGGTCACAAGTGTAAGAGAGTGGTCAAACCAGAAACTCAGACTAAGTCTAATTGGAAAGCCCATGCATTAAGCCACCTTACTGTACTGCTTGCCTTTCCACACAAACAGGAAAGAGCCAAACTGGATGAAAAATCCACATTATTTACAAACAAGCACATTTGTTTGTCCTTTTTAAAGAATAGTTAGATGCAAACAATGGCAACAGGAAGTATTTCTGAAATATGAGTTTAAATTTTGTGAATGCAAATCATGAGAACTCAGTACTTTAATGTCTAGGGAGGATCGAATGATTTTGCATAAAACACATATCCTTTCTGCAAGTGAAATATCAAACAAGGTGTAAGACACCTGTGTAAATGATTGTTGCCCAAGTCTGAGCTCCTGTTTGTAAAATCTTAGTAAGGCAGCATTGCCGACAATGGGTAGCACTGGAGAGCCCAGCTAGTTCTTGGTTGTGTCAGTGATGAGCTGTTCTTGTGGCTGACAGAATATTTATTCTCAGAGGTAACTGTTATAAATTGCATTTTGCCCCTTCAGTTGTTACAAGCTTCTGATGGAGAGTGGGCGGAGAGGACAACCTGTAATTCAGGATGGTTTTGAAGCTGGTTGCCTAGGAAACTGAGATGAGCAGTATAATGCCCACCCAAACAGACTGGCAACAAGAGAGGGGATGGATGTGCTTTTGTGATCTGTGTTGCTTTCCAAATACAAATTGTGTCACTCTTGTGGAGTCTGATTAGGGCCAATGACCCTTGATTGGCAGTGCAATGCCAAAAGTGGCCAGAGGTGAGTCAGGGAGGAGGAGAGATTTTTCATCAACCTTGTGCTGACAGTGCACTGCAGAGAGGTGGATGATGGTGCAGTTAGAATGAGTTTGTAGGAGGAGAAGATGATTAACAGATGAATATTTTACATAATGGAACACGCAGGCAGTTCTTGTTCATAAATGATCTACATCTGCATTTACTGCAGCAAAACCTCCTTTTTGTAACATAAGAGTTTCGTTTACCAGCCTCCCTATGCCCTGCTATTATACGACTCACGTCAGAAGCTCTGGTTTATGGTAAAGCAGTTATCTTGAAGGGTTGCACTTGAAAATTTACAAACCTTTGATGAAAATAGTACCTAATTCCCCAATACTTTAAAAATATGCACACTTTTCCTTTTTAAACGTATCATATATGTACACACACACGTATATATTTATAGGTGTGTAGACATGTATGCATATATATTTAAGTCCAATCATATGAGATTGCTTATGGTAGGCCTTACTGGGCCCTAAAAATGGCAATTTTATATAGTTCAACTCACAAATAAATAAGAGATGTGATAGAGTACATCTTATTGGTGCTGTATTTTCTTGTCTTTTTAGTAGGGATCCCGTTCCCTCCTCCCATCTTTGTCTTACCCGACCCCATGTCAGTCTTCCCTGACCTTTCCAATCTATGGTCCCTCCATTCTTGCTTCAATAGGCAACTCACTTTCACAACATTGTACGGATCTCCGTACTCATAGAATCACAAGCAGATAGAAATATTTCTGTGCATCCACATACACACTAGTGATACAACTCTTTCTATGGAATCTCAAACTTCCAGATTATTTGTTTCCTGTTGATATTTATAGCCAAATAGTCTCTTTCCTCCATCTGAGGCTTGTTTATCTTCTCTTCTTTGTACTTATCCTTCATGGATTTCAACCCAATTTTAAGTCGTCTCCTCACTTTTTGACATTTGTTCACTTGAATTCATTTTCTCTCAGATGTGCTAGAAATTACTCAGAAATGACTCAAGCTGTAAAATGTGGCAATGTGTCGCATGGCTGGATTAGTCATTCTTTTCTGGTTTTCTACTTTTGTAGTATAAAGAATTAGTTTATGTCTATTGTATTAGTTTATGTTTATTTATTTATTTTTTAATTTTTTATTTATTCATTTTAGAGAGGAGAGGGAGAGAGAGAGACAGAGAGAGAGAGACAGAGAGAGAGAAGGGGGAGGAGCTGGAAGCATCAACTCCCATATGTGCCTTGACCAGGCAAGCCCAGGGTTTCGAACTGGCGACCTCAGCATTTCTAGGTCGTCGCTTTATCCACTGCGCCACCACAGGTCAGGCAGTTTATGTTTATTTTATTAGGTTGTTTATTTTATTAGGTTCCCGTCTCTACTCATCAAGACGGGAAAGTCGTCAGGATGCTGGGCCACTGGGCTATACCGGAAGTACAGCACCCAGAGTTTCCTCACTAGGAAGTGAGTGTTGAAGAAGAAAGGACTCAGGTTTACACCCTCTTTACCACTTGGCACTGCCCACCCTGCAGGCATCTGTGCAGGCCTTGGACGGTCTTTGCCCATGCACAAATGCCTGCTGGTTGACCAGGTTTTTGCCCTTGGACTATCCCATCTTTTCCTGTCTGGAAAGGAAAGTGCTTTGTAATGAGATCAAAGGTAAATCCCTGGGAGTTTGTGGTGGAAGGTCTCTGGGATCAGCTCGGAAAACCCCATTGTTAAGAGTTGTGATTCATTTGCTGATAGGGCTTCCTTGGGAGAGTCTTTCATCCTCAGCAAATGGTGCCCTGGCCAGGGAGGGCACAGATCATTCTGGCTGCTATAAGGATAAGGGCTGTCATTTATTTAGAAGCTGAGTTTGCCCTCCTCCTGCCCGTCAAATGGATTTCAAAGCTGCTGCACCAGGAACTGTTTCAGACTACAGACTTCAGTGACTGATGACCCATGTCCTCTGTTCAGTAGTGAAATCCCAAAGTGGTCTTAGGAGAAGGGTAGTAAATTCTGACAGCTGCTTAGAGGTCATCTTAGAACTAAATGTCAGGAAAAATGCTTTTAGACTGAAAGAGAGAAAGAGAGAGAGAGAGAGAGAGAGAGAGAGAGAGAGAGAGAGACCTCCCCATTGCCCCTGAAACAAAGGAAAGGAAAAGAAAAAATAATGCGATTATTGTACAGAAGGTTAGCTGTTTGCAGATCACTCAGGTGTGCTCTGAAGACCAATCCTCTATATCAGCATTTAGAAGGAAAGCCCGAGCTCCTGTGCCTCTTAGAAAGCACAGTGGAATCAGGGAGCACGGGTGCATGCACACACACACACACACACTCACACACACACAGATACACACACACACACACACACACACACTTCATATGATCCTGCCTGGAGGTCTCTTTCTAGTACAGGAGTTTGTGTGGGTGAGAGAATGAGGCCAGGTGATATTTCAAGGAGGCTGTCATTTTAGCAGATCTACTAAGAACACTGATGTAGGAGGCTTGTAATATTAAGTCCCAGAAGTCTTTGGAAAGTGTGTGAATAACTGTAATGCTGCTTCGCTTCCAAAACCGGACAGTGAATTAAACAGCAGCAGCAACAATAATAACAAGACTAACTACAGCATCAGCAGAAGCCCTCGTCTTGGCCACCATGGAGTTTCTTGAAAGAACTTATCTTGTGAATGACAAAGCCACCAAGATGTATGCCTTCACGCTAGACAGGTAACAGACATTTGTTTCTGCTTCACAGTTTTCTGTCTTCAATACTCAGTAAATCCCTAGATCCCACAGCTTCAAAATTGGAAACTTGGGCCGTGCAACTTGGGGCATTTTGTAAAATTTTATAAACTGTTGTCTGACTTGGATAATTCATATGCAATGCTCTACATAGTGGATTTGATTTCTAAATATCCTAAGAGAATGAAGAACACACTTAATGAATGTATTTTCATCTATAGATTTCCTTCCAGAAAATAGACATATACAATCTAATGTGTCTACCTTTCTTTCTCTCAATTATTTCTACTTTTAAAATAGATAGTAAATTGTATTAAATTATGGTTAGAAAGAATAAGGCTTTTCAACTATGTGACAAAATTGTGGTTACATTGATCTTAAAATTATTTGCTATTTTCTTACTCATATAATACCATTATCAGACATACATACTTATAATAAAAATATCCAAGTTTAATATAATCAATTACAAAATAGCATATGTGTCATTCTGGGGTCCTTCAATGAAAATATCTCAGAAGAAACCTAGATCTTAGCTGGACTATGGCAGTCAGAGAAAGCTTTTCAGGAGCGATAAATGGAGAACTGAAAAATAAAGGGGAATTACAGCAAGGTTAGAGAAACCTTACACAGGAAGTTGGGTTAGTAAACGCTTTTCAGATGAGACAATTGTCCGATAAAGACAGACATGTAAGAACAAGAGTTGTGTGCGTCATAGAATTCAATCCAAGTGGAGAGCAAAGAGAAACACACTCAATACATAGAGATGAATGAATGAAAATCCAAAATAAATTCATTTTAGGAACAGAACTTAAGAAAATACTTATCCATTAATAATATGTGTAATTTTTTTTTCATGGAACCAAATTAATATTCCAAATAAGGGCAACATTATGTTTGTTAGAATCAAATATCTGAGTAACTGCAAAGAAAAACTTTCTCCCTTTGGATATTTATAACTTTTCTTTGAAGACATATGACAAAGAATTGAGCACATCTATTATCTCACCTTATTAGAATTATTTTTCTCAGAAAGTAATATTAGATGTGATTTATTGAGATCATAAACAATAAAGCCTCATTTAGGTCAGGCAGAAATTTTTACAACAAATTATTAACACTATGGACACTATTACTAGAGCATCTCTACATTATTGAAATAACAGCATTCCCCTTCTCATTAAAACAGATCACTAGCGCTTTGTTATGCACATAAAACTGGCCATTTATGTATAGTTATAGGGTCTCATTTGCCCCATAAGTGGGTATAGCTTGCAGGACATGCTGATGAAAACACTGCCCAACTTGTTTTTATTTTCTTTTCAAATAAAAACAATTAAACCTGGAAGAGACTATTCATCCTGGTCCCACATCTTACCAGTTAGGAAGCTGTTTCTCCCCTTTTGTGCCCTTTGATGCTATAGTAAACCTCTTCTCTCTGGTCTGTGGTGCCTGCTCTTCAGAGCCTCAACCGTACGAGACTGTGTGGGGATCTGGGGGGATTTATTCTTTGGCAACATACTTACATTTAATTTTTCTATGCAGCATAGCATTTGCTTTTTAGAACTTCCTTTTAAAAACTCATGGAGTGAATATGATCTTTCAGCTCAAGAGCCTGTACTGTATCTAGATTCTAGAGACACTCAGATCACTTTGTTCTAATGAGATGATGGGGAATGTATTTCAACTTGGGTTTTTAACTTCTTTAGAATCATAGATTCTTTTGGGGGCCCTGTGAGGACTGTGGACTCTTATCCACCCCCATAAAACACACACACACACACACACACACACACACACACACACACACACACACACACACGAACATTGTGCATCCAATGTCAATGGACCCTCTGAAGCCCACTTTTGGATGTCTGACTTAGTGCTTCAAACTCAATCTTAGCTCAAAGTACTGCCGTATTGGTCAATCTGAGTTCTACAGAAAGCAGTATTTAAAAGTCTAAATTGGCCAGGGTCCTTGCATTTATTCCCTTGTGGCACTGGCCACAGGCTGTGCCCTCGTGGGATACTGGCCTTTTAAACTGCTCCAGGATAAGCTCTCTCTCCTGGTCATTTACCACCTGGTTTCTCCCTGGCCAGGAGATTCACAAAAAAATATAAAGTAAAGCTTCACATAATCGCAGTAAACCAGTGGTCATATAAATTGTGCTGAATCAACTGGCAACTCTGTCTTCCTCCTGCTGCCTTCTCAGCACAAGGAAAGGGGGAACCACTTCCATGATTCCTTACCAGTTTTCAGGGTCCTCTGACCTGATGACCATTGGTGACCCACACTACTACATTATATGGCTGTTTATTATCAGGGTATATATTCACATTACAAAGGCAAAAATGTATAGATACAAATACTTCATGTGTCTCTTGCCAAATGGTTCTTTTTCCAAAATGAAGATTATTTGGAACTGTTCAAAATCCTGAGTGCTATTAACATCATTTAGAACAAACATTCTGAGGTCAATTTGGCAATACACATCAAGTCCTTAAAAATATAGATGTTCCTTGACCAAGTGGTTTCCTATCTAGGATTACATTTTAAGGAGATAATAATAACTTGAGCAAAGATTAACTATAAGAATATGACTCACAGTGGTGCTTATCTATCTGAACAAATAATTGAAAAAAATGAATTATCCAATAATATGAAATAAGTTCATTATTTTGTGGTATATCTATATTAAATATAATCTCTATATGTTAAAAATAATGATGTAGAATATTTAATAAATTAAAAAAAATGTTAACAGTATACAGCTAAGATTTATGTTCTAAAGCTGTATCTTTGATAGGAACCTATGGTGACACTGTCATTTCATCCACAGTCCATTCCGATTCATCCCCACGGATGTGCAGCCATGTGACTTAGGTAGCATTTACCCTGTTCTCAGCTCTAGGCATCAGCATGGCTGGGTTTAGCCGATCTTCTGACTGAAACAAAGTCTGAGCCAATCAGCCCATCCATGTTCCTCTGACTAGAAGGTTTGGTCCTCATTCAGCCCAATCAGTATGCAACTCAGGATTCTTGTAGCAGTTGGAAATGGGGACACTCTAGCATCCTGTTTAAGAGAAAGCAAGCATGTAGCCCTGATTACCCTGGGCAAACATTCCACTACCATGAGGAAAAACAGCCTGAGGTTGAAGCATAGTGAGAACTGCAAAGCAGTGGATTGGGAGCCCTGCTACATCAACCAGAAGCCTGATACCTCCAGACATTGTTAGCTGCAGAACCAATAATCCCCACTTATTAATTGACCTAGCATGAGCTTTGTTTTCTGTACTTGCAATAAAAAATATTCTAATTTATATGGTTGCCAATTATGCATTAAAGAGTATGTCTGTAGATTAAAAATCTAAACAACAATAAGCCCATAATCATTGTTTCTTGCAGGTAAGATTATCAGTGATTTTACCCTCTGCCTTGTGCTTTTCTGTAATTGCAGGTTTTCTATAATGAATATATTATTTTATTCAGAAAAAAACAAATGTAATGATAATTAGAGTCATAATCAAAATCATCATCTAAGCCAAAGCCTGCAGACCTTTAATTCCAGATGGCGATAAGACAAATTAAATAGCTCTTCAACTGGAAGCTAATTTATTTCTGTTTTTATACCTTTCAAAGCCATGAATACAAAGTTCTCAATTCTAAGAATCTTATTAATGCCTTGTAATAAGTTTGTTTTAAGAAAAATTAAATCTGATTAACTCAAGATCTGTGAACATCAACATTTGGATCAGTAAAGGTTGGTTTTAGAGGCACCAAAGTTCATGTAGGGAAGCAAAGTGGGAAAAACAGTAGTCTTAGCATCCCTGCTCTGCTGTTTCCTAACTGTTTGACCTCAGGCAGTAACTTAACCTCTCTGAACCTTAATTATTCAGCTGAGAAATTATGAGGTTGGACTAAATGTTATCTACAATCTTTCCATCTATGAAATTCTATAATTCTACAAATGGCTCTAAATAATAATTTTATGTAAGCAGAACTGATATGTGCGGCTTCCTAGAGGAAGAATAAGTAGTAAGTTCCAACTTCCATGACAACTTCCACGGATTGGTAAAGATTGTCTGCAATGCTGTGTTAAGAAGGTTATGCTTTCACTTATATGTGGGATCTAATGGACAAAATCAACTGATGAACAAAATAGAAACAGAGGCATGGATGCATGAAACAGACTGACAGCTGTCCGAGGGGAGTGGGGGGAGGTGGCTAGATGAAAGAAGGGGAAGGGAGTAGCCAACACACACACACACACACACACACACACACACACACAACAGTGTGGTGTGGCGACAGCCAAAGGGAAAGTGGGTGGGTGCTAGGTGGAGGTGGGCCAAGAGGGGGGATGGGGATGGAAGAAGACTTTGCTTTGGGGTGGAGGGTGCACAATACAGCATGGAGAATAACGTTTTATTGAGTTATACACTCAAAACCTGTGTGGTTTTGCAAACCAATGCCATCCCAATAAATTCAGTTAATAATTAAAAAAGAAAGCTTCTGTGAGTCTATATGGACGCATCAGGAAAAAGTGCTGTGGCCTATTAACAATGTTGCAGAAGAAAGTGAGAGTGAGGGCATGTAATGACGGGTGTCCCCACCACCAGGCTGGCTCATCTGCACATACCTAACACTGTTACCACTCCCTTTTCCGCTCTGTGGCACAGTGTCCAATTCTTTTCAAAGTAAAGTGTCTGGGAAGAAACTGCATCAAAGTGCCTCTGCTGCCTTTCTCCTAGTCTTCCGACATCTCTTCATCACTGGTGGTAGAGACTGAATAAGAGTTTGATTGAACAAAATAAAAACTTTTAGTGCTTGAGACTTCAGATAGAAATTCCTTGCTTGTTCCTTGCACTTGATATTTCTTGCAGAAGGAGCTATGAATTATAACTTCCTAGTTAGGTAGCAAATGCCCTGCTGGTGGCTCAAAGAACGGGTAAGGCCGTCAGTGGTGTTTGCAACCATGTTCATTTCTTGCTTCTGTCAAACTCATCCCTAGTGTGGCCTCCCAGCAGAGACCCGTGACTAAGGATCGATGTGCTGGAGAGAAGGCAGCGGAGCTGGAGTCAGGAGCCATCTATCACTGTCATGGCAATGCCAAGGCCGCAGAGAACAGGGCAGACGAGCAAGCTGCCGCCAAGTGGAAACTCCGCACTGCTTCGGGGGTATGCTTCGTGTTCATGATTGGAGAGGTGGTGGGTGAGTATTTCTCAGGAAGACTTCTCTGACTCAACAAGCAAGCATAGCCCCACATCATCACGGGAGGGTCACCGAGCTTCTTCTTTTAAAGTAAGAGTTAATATTGTCTGTAAGTATGAGAGAACCATTGGCTTATTGTAGATAAGTTGGAAAATAGAAGGAAACAAAATTAAATTCATCACTATCCTACATTTGAGTGATAACCTCCAATAAAATTAGAAAGTATCTTTGTATGATATATTTTCTGTTCATAGCTAAGTTTTTTTAAACAACTGAAAGTATTCTGAATGCTTTTGACCATGCCATCAAATACTCTTTAAAAACATTTTATGCCTGAACAATATACACTACACTGTGATTTAAATAACCATCTCACTATTGTTAGAAATTTAGGGATTTTTTCTCCCTGATATGAACAATGCTGCAATGAAAAATAACACTCTGCCTACCTTTCTGGTTAATGACTTCAAAGAGAGTCCTAGAAACGGTTGAAGGGCATGATTATTTTGATTACTTCTTGATGCATATTGCTAACCTACTATCAAGAAAGCTTAAAACAAGCCATATGTCTGCCAGGTCTACATGAGAATTTAGCTCAAAACTTTACCAGAACTTATTTTAATATTTTAAAAATCTTTGTTAATGTATAAATGAGTGTGCTTGAACATTCATGACTGCTAGGATACTTTTTGCATGCTTATTAGTGATCTGTATTTTCCTGCAAATTCATTTCCTGCTTTCCTCTTTAAAATAATTTTTAAAATTTTATTTATTGAGTTTTAGAGAGGAAAGTAGAGAGAGAGAGAGAGAGAGAGAGAGAGAGAGAGAGAGAGAGAGATTTGTTGTTCCATTTATTCATGCACTCATTGGTTGATTCTTGTATGTGTCCAGACCGGGGCTCGAACCTATAACCTTGGTGTATCGGGATGATGCTCTAACCAACTGAGCTGCCCAGCCAGGGTCTTTTGCCTCTTAGTGTTTCTTTCTTAAATACAGTAATTTGTAATTCTCTATATAGATCTCTGGGAGCTCCTTACATATTAGGATATTAAACTTTTGTTATATTTGTAAGAAGTACTTTTTCACTTTGTGGTTTACTTTTCAATTTTTGTTTAAACTTTGCTTTGACTCAGAGAAGTTTTAAGTGTCATATAAATAATTGTAACAAACATTTCATTTTTAGCTGATTTTGTTACTACTCTTTCACTATTTTAGAGCTTACTAAGCCTTTCCCAGCTACCGAGAAGATAAATCCCATTTTGTTGTTCAGGTTTTTGCATTTAGTTTTAAATCAATGTAAATTTAGATACATTTCAAGGATTGAAAATTCTTTTTCTAAAGAGCTAACACAATTTTCAGTATTGTTTATGAAATAATTATTTTCTCCATTGATTTTTCTTTTTTTGTGTGTGTGAGAGAGACAGAAAGAGGAACAATTAGGGACAGACAGGAAGGGAGAGAGATGAGAAGCATCAGTTCTTTGTTGTGGCACCTTAGTTGTCCATTGATTGCTTTCTCATAGTGCCTTGACCAGGGGGCTACAGCTGAGCCAGTGACCCCTTGCTCAACCCAGTGACCTTGGGCTCAAGCTAGATACCTTGGGCTTCAAGCTAGCCACCTTTGGGCTCAAGCCAGGGACCATGGGGTCATGTTTGTGATCTCACGCTCAAGCTGGCAACCCTGTGCTCAAGCTGGTGAGCTTGTACTCAAGCCAGCAACCTCAGGGTTTTGAACCTGGGTCCTCTGTATCCCAGGCTGATGCTTTATCCACTGCACCACTGCCTGGTCAGGCTTTTCCATTGATTTTTGATATTTCTTTTTACCATTTATCAAATTTTTTAAGCAATAGGACTTGGTTCTAAGGTATTTCATGATCCCTGTTACTGGTCTCTGTCAGTGGTAACATTTAATTAATGCCAATTTATATCTTATAATATCTCTTGTTCTTTCCTTATTATCCCATGTTTAACAAACAAACAAAGAAAGGTAAAGGTGACTTATTTCAGCTTATTGTTTTAATTAAACATGAGAATCATTTTGTTTGGTTCCCTCCAGAATCTAATTATAATTATATTGGTATATAAATTCTTTTGGGAGCACAAAATCTCTTTAAAATACTCAATTTTTTCTCCAGGAATACGATATGTTTCTCCATTCACCTCAATACTTTACATCTCTTATCAAAGTTTTGTGGTTTTTGTTTGTTTACTTATTTGTTTTAACACAGAAACAGCCTATTTCTTGCTAGACTTATTGATCGCTATTTTATGGGCATGGTTTACTCTTTCCAGAGGTGAGTAGGGTCTTCCTTTCCTCTTTTCTAGATAATTAGGTTTTTATTCTGAAAAGTTGCCATTTTGTATACTCATTTTGTACTCAACAGTGCATTTGAAATATTATTATTTTAAATGTACCTCTGTTCCTCTCTCACCCACCCCCCATCTCTGGAGACAACTCTATCTTGTGCAAAAACCATATTTCTCCTCATTTTCAATAGTTATACCTCATTTATGTTTTTCATTATTTGTATCATGTTAAATAATATCTGATGCTAAATTAAATTTTATGTTAAACTATTTAACTGTGAAATAAAATGTTTTCTGAGGGGTTAAGTATTTTTATTATCTTTTTTTTTTCTTTTTTTTTTTTTTTCTTTTTTTTCTGAAGCTGGAAACAGGGAGAGACAGTCAGACAGACTCCCGCATGCGCCCGACCGGGATCCACCCGGCACGCCCACCAGGGGCGAAGCTCTGCCCACCAGGGGGTGATGCTCTGCCCATCCTGGGCGTCGCCATGTTGCAACCAGAGCCACTCCAGCGCCTGAGGCAGAGGCCACAGAGCCATCCCCAGCGCCCGGGCCATCTTTGCTCCAATGGAGCCTTGGCTGCAGGAGGGGAAGAGAGAGACAGAGAGGAAGGAGAGGGAGAGGGGTGGAGAGGCAAATGGGTGCCTCTCCTGTGTGCCCTGGCCGGGAATCGAACCCGGGTCCTCCGCACGCTAGGCCGACGCTCTACCGCTGAGCCAACCGGCCAGGGCCAATTTTTTTTTTATTATCTTAATGAAGTATTCTCCTTGTCCTAATTGTTTAATGATTAACCAAAAGTCAAGGATGAGTGTTGACATGTAACAAATATGATTTATTTTAAATTTATTTTGTTAAAAACAATTTTACCCATTATTGATGTGTGTTATATTTGGAGATTTCCTTTTATAACATGATCTTTGTAATTCTGGCATTATGATGTTAATAACTGAATATTTATTTAATGCTTACTATGTGCCAGGAGCTGTGATGATGAATGCTTCCCATTGTATTACCTCACTTAACCCTGTTGAAATCCCTGAGAGGTAGTCCTATTGTTAACTGCACTTGACAGACGAGATATCTGAAGCACCAAGAGTCAAGTGCTGTACTTCAGTAACACACCTGCAGGGGTCAGGCAGTCTGAATTTCAGGACTCGGGATCTTAGGCTCTCACTAGGGTACTTCTCAAATGGACTGTGCTGAACCCTTCTTTTAATGCATTGCTCCAATCTAAGCCTCTCATATTTTTATTAGGCTTTTTATACATTTTTGATAATGGAAACTTAATTTTAGTTTTCTCTTTTGAAGCTATTTTTCTAAGTTTTTTGGGTGTTTTTTTTTTTTTTTTTTGTATTTTTCTGAAGTTGGAAACGAGGAGGCAGTCAGACAGACTCCCACATGCGCCCGACCGGGATCCACCCGGCATGCCCACCAGGGGGCGATGCTCTGCCCCTCTGGGGCATTACCCTGTTGCATCCAGGGCCATTCTAGCGCCTGAGGCAGAGGCCATGGAGCCATCCTCAGCGCCCGGGCCAACTTTGCTCCAATAGAGCCTTGGCTGCAGGAGGGGAAGAGAGAGACAGAGAGGAAGGAGAGGGAGAGGGGTGGAGAAGCAGATGGGCGCTTCTCCTGTGTGTCCTGGCCGGGAATCGAACCCGGGACTCCTGCACGCCAGGCCGATGCTCTACCACTGAGCTAACCAGCCAGGGCCTTTTCTAAGTTTTTGAATCAATTACACACAGAAAAATGAAACCTTAGTTGTTTTTTTTTGTACTTTTCCAAAGTTAGAGGCAATAAGGCAGTCAGACAGATTCCCGCATGTGCCCGATGGGGATTCACCTGGCATGCTCACCAGGGGGCGATGCTCTGCCCATCTGGGCCATTGCTTTGTTGCAACTGGAGCCATTCTAGCTCCTGAAGCGGAGGCCATGGAGCCATCCTCAGCTCCTGGGCCAATTTTGCTCAAATGGAGCCTTGGCTGAGGAAGGGGAAGAGAGAAAGAAAGGAGAGGGGGAAAGGTGGAGAAGCTGATAGGTGTTTCTCCTGTGTGCCTTGACCAGGAATTGAACCCAGGACTTCCACATGCCAGGCCGATGCTCTACCACTGAGCCAACAGGCCAGGGCCAAACATTTAGTTTTAATAATACCTTTTTTAAAAAACAAAAATTAAACAATATATATAACATTATAATCATCTCTTTCTTTTAAGAATTCCCTGATATGCCTGACCTGTGGTGGTGCAGTGGATAAAACATCGACCTGGAAATGCTGAGGTCGCTGGTTTGAAACCCTGGGCTTGCCTGGTCAAGGCACATATGGGAGTTGATGCTTCCAGCTCCTCCCCCCCCTTCTCTCTCTCTCTGTCTCTCTCTCTCCCTCTCTCTGTCCTCTCTAAAAATGAATAAATAAATTAAAAAAAAATAGATTAAAAAAAAAAAAAAGAATTCCCTGATAAATTGTCTAATTCTTATATATATATATTTTAGCTTCCTCATTCAGTGACATACTCAAAATTTCCACTTGGGTAAATTTTGGTCATTTATATTTTTCCAGCTTATGTTTTTTCATTCACCTCATTGAAAATTTCAAATTCATTATCATGTGGTGGAATATAATAGCCTCATATTGGTATTATTTATTCTAGCTGCTTCCCATTTTAATGTTGTTTATATAGTTTCTCTTCTTTTTCTTGATTTAGATGTCTAACTTAGTGTTATATTATTTGTCTATATTTTCTTGACTATATTATTGTTTTAATTTTTCTTCTGTTTTTTAATTCATAAAATTAAAACCTTTTTTTACTTTTTCCATCTTTTGTCAGGGTTGTATTCTCATGTATATTTTAATATCTTTTTTTTTTTACAGAGACAGAGAGAGAGTCAGAGAGAGGGATAGATTGGGACAGACAGACAGGAACGGAGAGAGATGAGAAGCAGCAATCATTAGTTTTTTGTTGCGACACCTTAGTTGTTCATTGACTGCTTTCTCATTTGTGCTTTGACTGTGGGGCTACAGCAGACCAAGTAACCCCTTGCTCAAGCCAGCGACCTTGGGTCCAAGCTGGTGAACTTTGCTCAAACCAGATGAGCCCGCACTCAAGCTGGTGACCTCGGGGTCTCGAACCTGGGTCCTCCGCATCCCAGTCCCACACTCTATCCACTGCACCACAGCCTAGTCAGGCTATTTTAATATCTTACATTATATTATTTATTTTTACCCTTTCTTTTTATTTTTTATTTGTATTTTTTTGAAGTGAGAAGGGGGGAGGAATAGAGACAGACTCCTGCATGTGCCTGATTGATGCACCCGGCATGCCCACCAGGGGTTGATGCTCTGCCTATCTGGGTCATTGCTCCATTGCAAACAGAGCCATTCTAGTGCCTGAGGTGGAGGCCATGGAGCTAGCCTCAGCACCTGGGCCAACTTTGCTCCAATGGAGCCTTGGCTGCGGGAGGGGAAGAGAGAGATAGAGAGAAAGGAGAGTGGGAAGAGTGGAGAAGCAGATGGGTGTTTCTCCTGTGTGCCCTGGCTAGGAATCGAACCCACCAGCGGGCCAATGCTCTACCACTGAGCCAGCCAACCAGGGCCTACCCTTTCTTTTTTTTTAATAAAATTATGTGCAACTATGAACTTAGTCTGAAGGTTTTGATATGCAATGTTATCTTATTTATTACTTTCCCCCCTAAAAGTTTCTTAACAAATGCACTGTAAACTCCCTGGCATATAATGTCATAAGCTACTATCAGTTTGTTACCACTGTTACCTGTTACACTCTGTTACCAATATTTTTGCTTCATTTTTTCCTGTATTTCCCAAAAGTTGGCATAAATGAATAAATAACCTGATAATGGAAGGAAATGGAATCTGCTAGGATATTTTTTTGCACCACAATAGCTAGAAATTAGAATTAATCGAGTGTTATGACCTATATACTCAGACTTTCATAGCTTTTCAAAACTGGAAAAGAACTTAGACCTATCCAGCCCAAGAAAAATCCCCTAATAACCTTCTTTCAATTGGTCTACAACGATAATTGACAACACACAATTTCTAGAGCCAGGGTAAGTCTTTTGAAGGAGCTGAGTTAATAGCATGGCGGAGTGGCAAATAATTTCCTTCTAGCAGTTCCAATCTGGAAAACGCCCTTTGGAAGCCCACTGATCTCTTCGGCAGAGGGGTATTCTTTTTTTATTACTGAAATATGTTAAGATCGTGGACACTATGGAATGACTCATGAAAGAGACTGACAAGATGGAAAATCTAAAAAAACAGCACCCATTTGAAATGTGATGTGAAAAGGCGATGTTCTGGAAATTCTCAGCCTTCCAGATCACGTGGTGGCGCTGCCCCCTATGAACACAGCCCAGGAAGAGGTAGATGCTGGCTTGTTTGCTCCACTATTTTCTCCCTCTGCTCTTCCCTGAATCTGCGCAGAGGCTGAGAATCCACGGCCTCTTCTCCCCTGCTGATGTCCAATCAATAGTCTGAAATGAGATACCTTCCATTCACGAAACTCGCTTTTCCCCTTGTACCTTTTCTTATGCTCTGCTGCTTTGCCTTTTAAATGACTCGTATTTTTAGGGGGCAGATTGGGAAGCTATTCACTTGGAGTGAGCAAATCAATCTCCTCCGTTTCTTTTCCTTCCTAATAATTAGTCTGTGAGTTCTAATCTGACTTTATTTTAGAGTCAGAGCAAAGTGATGTCAGTGAAAGAAAGAAAAGGAGTTAAGTGGATAAGTTTAGAATTTGAGCTGTATTTATTTTGAGTGGGTTTCCCCCAAAACATTGCTCTCAGCATGTTAATTCTATCTTCACACTCTCCTGTGGCTCCCCTCTGCCTGGTTCAGTCTGTCCCCTCTTGCAGATGTAGGAGATTTTACTGAGCACTGGGGATAACCTGGCAAGGCTGCTTGTGGCGCGAAGAGGCTGGCTCAGGGGCCCCCTCTGGGCAAGGTCCCCCTGGCGGCCCCAAGTGGGACAGATCACTATCCTGGAAAGCTCTGGCACCTTGGACAAAATGAAAATTTCTTACTTTGACTTTCAACTCATTCCACCATCTGGCTGCCCAACTCATGACCAGTCTCTTCCTTTTACTGCTTCCCTAGATGACTCCTCTGTTTCAGCCATTTGTTCATTGGATGCAAAAGAATCCTTGTACCTTAGCATCTCTGTAGCTTTGGCTTATGCCTTTTTATTTGCATGAAAAACCCCTCTCCTCATTCCCCACACTGATCGAAACGCTGGTTATGATTCAAGAGCCCAACCCCCAGCTCCCTTTCTTCCTCACGTCATCTTGACTACGTCAAAGAAAGCAATTATTATTCTCAGATCACTCCTGCTGGATATAGGATTTGAGCAAAGCCTCGCGGGATGGGCAGAAATTGAGGAGTGGCTAAGAGGCAGACGAGAAGGGCCTTTCAGATAGAGGGCCTGAATGAGCAGCCCTGGTTACTGCTGGGGTCCAGGAGGTAGTAAATACTAGCCTTGCCTGGGGACACCTGGAGTGGATAGGTCTGCAATAGGACAGGAACTATGGATTCTTTTGTGTGTGTGTGTGTGTGTGAGAGGAGATATAGAGGGGAGATACAGAGACAGACTCCTCATGCCCCTCTGATTGGGATTTACCTGGCAACCCCATCTTGGGCCTATGCTCTGCTGGTCTGGGGCCGGTCACAAATGAGCTATTTTTAGTGCCTGAGATGGAGGCTCTACAGAGCCATGCTCAGTGCCTGGGGCCAATGAGCTCAAACCAATCATGGCTGAGGGAGGGGAAGAAAGAGAGAGAGAGAGAGAGAGAGAGAAAGAAGAGAGAGAAAGAGAGAGAGAGAAAGAGAGAGAGGGCATGTGAGAGAGAAGGGGGAAGGTGGAGAGGGGAGAAGCAAATGTTCGCCTCTCCTGTGTGTCCTGACTGGGAATCAAACCTGGCACTTCTATATACCAGGTCAACACTCTACCGCTGAGCAAACCGGCCAGGGCTGGACTATGGATTCTTAGGCAGCAATTCAAGCAAGTCTAATATGTAGCTACATTCGGTGCCACTAATGTGGAGGGAGAGGAAGCTAGCAGTTAACACACACAGTCTTAGCCAAAGGAAACGGTGACAAAGGCAGGGAGTGAGGCGGCAGCTTTCGCATTTCTGGATTACATGGGAAGGCGTACAGAGCAGTGCGTGTACAGCAAGGCAGGAGAGGCACTGAGGGCGACATTCTCGAAACAGACCCTACTCAGGGCCTGTGGGGTGAAGATGACAGTAGAAAATCAGGGGAGCCACTGGGCCGGGGTCCCACAGTCACCCCAGATTCAGGGAGTTGGTGTTCAGTACACATGATGTGTCCTGTGGCGAACAGAGACATGCTGACAGGACCGAAGGAAGTAAATGTTTCGCTGACAACATTAACCTTGTTTCCCATTACTGGACTACATACACCACTGTATTCTATTAATCCATATCTTTGAAATAAAAGGGTTTGTTTTATGAGTAGTGGTATTATACTATGGAGCTTGATACGTCAAAAATTCACGGAGCTGTTATGTTACAAGTATTTACAACAGACCAAAGTTTGCATAGGCATGTTTTGACGTTTCTTAAATGTCTACAGAAAGCATCGTGTGAAAAGTGAGAGTGGTTTTCTAGCCTTCAAGCCCTTTGTGTATGTCTTTGGCACAGTGAGTGTTGGTGCAATCATTGAAGGGAGGGATGGTGACATTTTTACCTTTTTTTTTTATATCCCATCCCTGTACTGTGCACAGTAAGTGCTCAATAAATACTGGCTGGATGATTGAGTTAATTGTCAGTAGGACTCCATGCATTCAGATGCAAATGCAAGTTCAGTTGCAAACCACCTCTTGCAAACATTTTGCTCCATAGCCACTCAGCGTGATTGCCCACAATTTCCTGGATGGTTCTTAAAGGTAGTTCTGATGGTTGTAAAATGGTGTTTGGTTCCTGGACCTCCATGTTAACACACTTCTTCCAAAACATGGCCCTTTTCCTTTCTCGGTCACCTCCTGACTCAGCGGAGCCCACTGAAGAAACCCCAGAAGACTTCATTTCCTACGACTTCAGCTCAGCACGCAGAAGTGCCACCATCATTCATCGCCGAGATGGTGGCACGCTGCTTATCTGCGTGTAGTCATTTCCCGGGCAAGAAATAATACATTATTAACACAGCTTTATTATCAGGCTCCAGCCCGGCAGATAGAGCAACACTAGAGGATAATTGGAAGGACAGCTGATTTGTTAGCAAAATGTTACTTTTTGGCTAATGAATCATTGCGATTTTTGCACTGACAGCTCGGTAACAAGCTTGAAGACTCCTTTGCTTCAGACCATTAAACTTTGACAAACCAGTTATTAACTGAAGCTAGGGCCAGCGGTCTGTGGGAATTACTGCAATTAGAAGCCACATACGTAATTTTTTAAAAATCATTAGCCGACAAGGTGAGTTAGATGATGGAGGGGCTGATGACTGACGGTCTCCGTCACTTTTTAGTTTAGTACCGAAGGAAGGCAATAAACAGCTGCTAGGAGGACCATCCGGCAGCAAAAGCTCCTGGCTGGGAAGAGACAGTGAGAACAATGAAGGTTATTGCTCTCAAACAACAAGCCTTGTTCTGCAAGGAAGGCTGGAGGTCTTTTCTCAAAAGAGAAAGGAGGCGGGGGGCGTGGCGGAAGCAGAGGGAGCCCAGGAAATGGAGAGAAAAGCCAGGCAGGACTCCACGCCTTGGGTCCTCTTCCTCCGCGGGGCCGGACTGTTGCACTGAGGAACCCCCCTGGAAGGCGCCCGCCCTCCCTCCTCGCTCTCCCCCACAGTTTATAGCAGGGGTCTTGAACTCAGGTGGATAACACAGATTAGTAGAAAAGAACAAAGTGGAAAGGCTATAGTAAAATTACAAGTTAAAAAAATAAAATAAAAGCACATCAGGGAGTCATTGTGTCCTCTGGTTTGCAGACAAAAGTTCAGGCCGTCAGTGTGGAGTGTGAGACCCTCGGAATCCGCCCGATAGCTCTCTGGCGTCATCGTTTTGTATTGCCCTTTCTGAATCCTTATCCCCCCGTCTAAGAGGGATGGTCTCCATCCAAGAAGGCCCACACTTTCCAATCTGTGTACCTTTACTCCCCTCAAAATGGCCTTGTCCTCGAAATTCACTTCTATGTGTGCAAATCCTACCCACTCTCTGAGTCTCCGTCTCTTTACTTGTCCAATTGGGTGGAAGAGGTGGATTGAATCAATGTTAAATTCTCTTCTAAAGCTCTGTGAGTCTGTGGCATTTCCACCAACTCTGGGTAGTATGCGTGTGAATCCAGGTGTACTCTGGGGCCCTAGCCTGTGTGCTGTTCTGCGCCCCCTAGGTGGCCACATGGCTGGGAGTCTTGCCGTCGTCACAGACGCTGCCCACCTCTTCATCGACCTGACCAGTTTCCTGCTCAGCCTCTTCTCCCTGTGGTTGTCCTCGAAGCCTCCCTCCAAGCGGCTGACATTTGGATGGCACCGAGCAGGTACAGTTCACGGCAGTGCAGTGACTCAGAGTCAGACCAAGGGTAAAAACAAAAGGGACAGAGCAAAGCCTCGTTGGAAACTCCTCAGAGGCACACCTGAGGTGCACAGGATTCAACAGACACGTACATGGCACACTGTGTGTGCTCCAGGTGAACTCGGCTGAAAGCCAGTTTAGCCACGCTACCTCTGCTCCAATGGGACAACAGGAACACCTCTACCACTTTGGCACCCACCCCAGCCCCAGGATCTTAGTGTGTGGTGACAGCCACGATATCATTCATTAAATCACTCTGCATCTGGGAGAGAGGATAGGGTCAAGCTCCTACCATTTTGCAAAGTAAAAACACAGACAGCACAAAAAAAGTGTCAGAGGTGGCAAAACTCCTCACAGGGGTGTCGGGAACAGAAGGTGAAGGAGGACGCAGGGCAGAGCGGGGGTGGCCAACATGCCAACACAGCCGTGCTTCGCCGAGAGGTGCCGCCACACGCAGACCGCAGCTGGTAGCCTGGCAGCTGTGGACGGCGGTTTTTCAAGGTTAGAATGCAAGGAAGTTCTAGTTTTAATACCAAACGCTTTATCATCACAGGTGTTTTGAATTTCCTTTAACATTTAGTGAGAGCAATAAAGAAATAAACATTGATAAAAATAATTTGTAAAAAAAAAAAAAAGAGAGAGTTTGTGACAATGTGATCTGAAGATGCTTCCTCATTCCCTAACAGAACTCTGCTCGGATAATACCTGTCATTTGTCTGCATAAATCATTGCTTGTACTTTAACCCTTTCTGATACCATTGGCCAGAAATGTTTTGTAAACACAGCTGGTTTTGTAAACAGAGGGAGGACTCAGAATTTCAAATATAGCTTGTACTGTCTCGCCCTGGCCATGGAAGTTCATGAGCACTGACGTGCTGGAAGACCAGTGCTGTTCAACAGAACTCTGATGTAAGGAGATGTCTTATAACATAGAATACCATGTGGCCATAGAACACTTTAACCTGTGACTGGTGCTACTGAAGAGCCAGATTTTTTTTTTTTTTTTTTTTTGTATTTTTCTGAAGTTGGAAACGGGGTGGCAGTCAGACAGACTCCTGCATGTGCCCGACTGGGATCCACCCAGCATGCCCACCAGGGGGCGATGCTCTGCCCATCTGGGGCGTTGCTCTTTTGCGACCAGAGCCATTCTAGTGCCTGAGGCAGAGGCCATGGAGCCATCCTCAGCGCCTGGGCCAACTTTGCTCCAATGGAGCCTCAGCTGCGGGAGGGTAAGAGAGAGACAGAGAGGAAGGAGAGGGGGAGGGGTGGAGAAGCAGATGGGTGCTACTCTTGTGTGCCCTGGCCGGGAATCGAACCCAGGACTCCTGCATCCCAGGCCGATGAAGAGCCAGATTTTTAATTTTACTTAATTTCAGTGTTAACAGCCACAGCTGATTGATGGCTCCTGTTTCAGGCAGTACCATTACAGACATAGAGGTGGAAATCAACCGGAACGTCAAACGTGGAATTTCATGGGTAACTTGTTTAGGAAGAAGCTCAGTATAAAAAGTGAATTTACTTAAAGAGAATGTTAAGTGTCTGATGAGGCAGGTGGCTTGTGGGTTTGCCAAAAACTCATGGCAATTGCATGCAAGGGACTCGAGTTGGGGAAATACTAGTCCCACAATGGGAAACAGACACAGTGCTCTGCTTTAAACGGGAGAGGTCCAAGTTGTGGAATGTGCTCATAGAATGTTTCTAGACCCTTGTCAGCTTTTAGGATCCATCTACAATGTTGAGTTACAGGTCAGGGTGAGGTGTTCAGGAACTCTTACGGGAGAAAACGTACTTGACTCAGTGGGCAGATTGAACACTATTTGTCTTTAAATATTAATGTAAATGTCTGCATGCTGATGTTTCTTTTCCTTACTGTCGCTTTTAAAATGCAGTTAGAGTGTTGCTGTACCTCTGAGCTTACCTTCGTGTTTACGGTATGTTGGGGTTGGCAAATGAAACTCATTTTTCAACTACCCCCTGAAGCCCTCCCATAGAAGATACTGGCACTGACACGTTGTAAACGTTTTATGGCAAAATTAAGAGTTTCTAAATACCATTTACCTTTTGCGTCTCATTATTTCATCTCCTAATAAGTTTCAATCATTTTAGCACCTGCTTAAATGAAAATCCCCAAGGAAAAGAGCAAGGGTAGGCAGCAATTAATATGCTTTCAAAATTTGCTGAAAATTACTAAGTAACATGGAGCATAATGAACTCAGATGCTGGTGTTTTATCAATGTGACATAAACACACCTTGTCTCAGTGCTAAAATGCTTGCAAACTTTTTGCTTTGTGAATCATGGTGAACTCGTTTGAAGCCTCTTTTTCTTGGCGGGGGGGGGGGGGAGAGGAAGGAACATTCATGTCTTATCAATTCTTTCTGTATGGATGTCTGTGTGCTTACATCCTCAGAGATCCTGGGTGGCTTGCTGTCCGTCCTCTGCGTCTGGGCAGTGACTGGTGTGTTGGTGTACCTGGCATGTGAGCGCCTGCTGTACCAGGATTACCAGATCCAGGCAACCATAATGATCATCGTTTCGGGCTGCGCGGTGATAGCCAACATTCTGTAAGTCCCCACGGCTGCCCATGAAGTCAGTCCTTAACCCTGTCTGGACATAGATGTGTGTTTGTTTGTTTGTTGTTGTTATTTTTTGTTTTTGTTTCATTCTTCCACTTGTGAGGATGGTAGAGACCTGACAGTGTGTTCAAAAGGCTCTGTGATCAAAAATAAGGTAAGTTGTGCTAGTTTAAGTGTTTTTATATTGGCTTCTAATAACTACTATTTTGAATGTCTTTAATGTGTCAAGAACTGTGCTAAGATCTTTTGATCTACATTATCAAGCTTACTGCTCACAACATTAGAAAACTGAATCTCAGCGAGGTTAAATAAATTGCCAGTGAGGTGTTGTAGAGCCAGGATTTGAATCTAGACCCACCATACTCAGAATCGAGTCCTGGCTGTTCGTCGCGCTCCTGTGTACTGATGGTTCCATATGAAGTGTCACTTACCCCTAGTCAGCTTTCATTACAGGGACACATTGTGGGTTCCCAGAGACCTAGGTTGGAAGGAATCTTACATTTTATTTACTTCAGTCCCCTTTCTACTTTTGAATTCTCTTTTGTAACATCTTCATAAACCGTTCATTAGTTTCATATATTTTAATAGAATAACAGAATTTATTTTTTATATAAGCCCTCTGTCTTATCTTTGCCTTGTTTTGGCTACACAAAAATTCTTCCTTAAGCTGTGTTAGCTAAATTCTCTTTTTATTTTCTACTGGTCCACTCTCTTAACCAGGTAGTCTTAAATCATTCTCAGGGGACACGTGATCATGTCCTACCGAACGTGTGATCATTGCCATATTGGCCTGCTCTTCCTCCAATGAATGACTTGGTTGCTTATGACAAGGGGGTTTTGAGACAATGGCTTTGATCCTTCTGGTCCATTTTCACCTTCCTGTTTGACAATCTGATTCTGGCCAACCCTATTTAAAACAGTATCTATCTGTCTGCCTATCATCTATAGTAGAGAGAATAATAGCTCCTCAAAAATTTTCACATTTTAATGCTTGGTACTTCTAACTGTGTTAACTTACATGGTAAAAGGAATTTTTTAAATGTGATTAAGTTAAGGATGGATTATGACATGGGGAGATTATCCTGGATTATCCAGTAACTACAAAGGTCCTTATAAAAGGGAAGTGTAAGGTCAGAGAGGAGAGAAGATGGAGGAAGGGACCTAGAGTGAAGGGGTGTAAGTGACAGATAGAAGCTAGAAAAGGTCAGAAAATGTGTTCTGGGAATGCAGTCTTGCACACTCACTTGAGGTTTCTGACCTCCAGAACTATAGATACCTTAACAAATTTATATTGGTTTAAGCTAGAAAGGTTTGTGCTCATTTGTTACAGCAGCAACAGAAAACTCACACACTGTCCGTGCATCATCTATTTGTCTATCTTGCAATGCCATGGGATACACACTTTGCTGTGGGTTTATTCATGAAAGCGAAGAAGACAGTGATTGCAGAGTGGCATCATACACAGTGTTCTTAAGGAGAGGGCACGGTGGCATCTCTGGAATTAGAGGGAAACCCGAGCATGCGCCCTCTGGAAAAGCTCCTCGGGCCGTTCTCACACCCTTCCGTTGTGCCTGCCTCTCTTCCTCACCTCTCTGTTTGCAAACCATTGCTCAGAATCTCTGAGCTAAACAATTAGAAGAGTGGTATTTCATTTGCTGTCACTGACTAGATCCCTATTTCCACCCAGTTATATTGAAAATGTGTTTCACGTGGGACTGGGAAGATCAGTGTGAATCTGTCGCCACTGGGAGACAAATAAGCCAGAGCCCATGTCCTGCCGAGTGTGGGTCAATAGCATCATCTTTGCGTAGGAGAACAGTATGTCCACAAGGCAGCAGGAAGAAGAAAAATATTAATAATTTCCAGTCATATGTCTCATAGGTTGTGTCGATGCTACATGAAAAAGAAGGATTCTCCTAGCTAACTACCCCATAAATCTGGACACTTGATGATTGAGGTTGACTTTCCAAACAGATACCATCCACATTTTTTTTTTTACTACAATTGCTTCTGAACTTAGACCTTAATTTAAAGGTGCTCAGAAAGACAAGGGAATTGGAAAGCATTGACTTCCTTGTGCAAGCGGGTAGTTATTCGTGGATAAGGATATTGAGTGGCTATAATGTTTTCTCCCAGAACTGGGCTTACAGGATTCAAGTGCAGCTAGAGGCTGTGTTGTCTGAATAGAGATATCAGAACCATAATTTGAGAATAAGTCTATTCCTTGGGGACTCAAAATCAGGACAGGAAGTTGTAATAGAGATTGCAAAGGGATTGCAGGATGAAAATTATTGACAGAGCCTTAGGGCTAGTGCATGTTTAATTTTCTCTGCTTGAAACATTTCCTTCCCTCCTGGCTTATTTAATGCTAACCTTTCAAATCCAGCTCAACTGCTTTGTCTTGCATACTAAATCAGGCTCCCTTGTTTGACAAGCACCAGTTCTTAGTAGATTTTTAGTTAGAATTTCCCATGTATATGTGTGTGTCTTTTTAAATTCTCTGAATCTCCCCCCCCCCCCAATGGGGAGGGACCATGTCTGTGTTCACTCACCTTTATGCTCCAACATTTAACAGTACCTGACATCCATGGGTCCTTAGATAAGGTTTGTTTGTTTGCTTTGTAATAAAATGAGGGAGAGAATGAATGACAATGTGATCACCACACAGGGCAGTCTTAGAAAGAGAGTTTATTAACTGCCAGCATAGGCTGTCTGAAGAACCTTAAAAGTTAACTCCTGAGGGTGAATTTCTGCCCAAATGCTGACATTCTAAAAAGTATACATTATGTAAGAATCAGATCTTGGTGGAGAGCTATCAGTTCACTTTATGATGACGGCTTGAGATTTAACAGACACTTTACTGAAAATGGGGGTACATGACACTAAGCCATAATTTTTTAAACCTTTGTTACAAAACGTACAGAAAACGTTTCTTGGCAAAATACTCCTTATTAGCCGTTGGTAAAAATGTTCTCATTTTACCTTTGGTCTAATACCTTTTGAAGTTGTAGATAAATAGAATCAGGTACATAATGTATAACAGCTACTACTTAACTCTTTAATTTGGATAGGAAATGTTAAGTTTTATAATTATATATATATTTGTAATGTTTTAATATAATTCTATCTCTGGATTAATAGCTACATATACATAAGCCCAGATTGCTTATCATTGGCCATTGGTAAATTATTCAAATTTCAAATTCTCATGTAAGTAAAGAAAATTCAGTAAAATGAAAGATATTAAAAATCTAACCCTGATGAATTCCACTACTTATTTTGTTTTTTCCCTTTTTGTATTTGAAACCAGTACATTTAATTAGGCTCCCACCGAAGCTTAACTCTAAGCCCAGATGGGTGCCAGACATTCAGTAGGCTCTCAATAAATGGTATTTCCCCTCCTCCTGGTCAGATACTCGGCTTTCATCTAAGAGGTGAGGCTCTCTGGTCTTAATGTGAAGCAGTAGCATTAGGTAGATGGAAGGGAAACTGAAGCAACTCCTCATTGTCCTTGTGCAAAAAATTTAGGATGCTATTGGATCCACTTGTGTTCCAAATTAGTCCAAAATCGTATATCTTAAAAACTAATATCTCAATTAGCTGCCAATTTGGATAATTATGTTACTGTCAATTCTTTCACTGTGCTGCATGGGTTTTTAAGGGTTAATTGCATGTGTGCTGAGAACACTGTGCTCTCTTTCAGACTAAGTGTGATTTTGCACCAGCCACACCCTGGCCACAATCACAAAGCGGTGCAAGTTAATGCCAGCGTCAGAGCGGCTTTCGTGCACGCCCTCGGGGACCTGTTTCAGAGCCTCAGTGTGTTAACCAGCGCACTTATTATCTACTTCAGGGTGAGTGTGTTTGATTTCTCTCGCTGCTGTAGTGATTTTATAGATCAAGTAGTATAAAAATGCATCCTCCAATATAAATTTAAATGAGGGTAACAGGCTATGTTTGCCTAAACAAACTATTGTGCAAGTGTTAACCAAACAAACATTCAAAGCCTGAAACCTTAGATTTCCAAATTCCTAAGAATTCTTTCATTTTTTTTTCTAATTGAGAGGCAGGGAGGCAGACAGACAGACTCTCACATGCACCTTGACCGGGATCCACCCAGCAAGCCCCTACAGGGTGATGCTCTGCCCATCTGGTGCCACTGCTCCATTGCTCAGCAAACAGGCTATTTTTAGTGCCTGAGGTAAGGCCATGGAGCCATCCTCCGCACTCAAGGCCAACTTGCTCAATCTTTTGAGCCATGGCTATGGGAGAAGAAGAGAGGGGGGAGAGAGAGAGAGAAAGAAGAGGGGTGCAGAAGCAGATGTCACTTCTCTTGTGTATGCTGACTGGGAATTGAACCCAGGACTTCCACGTGCTGGGCTGATACTCTACTGCTGGGCCAACTGGCCAGGGCCCCTGAAAACTATTTCTTTAAGTGAAGTGCTTCTAGTCTTCCAAAAAAGTAGTTATTTTTTTTCCATGGGGTCATTATGGACCATAATGGAACTATAAATACCTTAGGGACTTTGGGTTATAAGCACCAGAAAAAATCTCTTGCTCACTTAAGAAAAAAAAAAAGTATCGACTGAAATTTATTAGCTGTATTCTCAAATGGAAATCAAGATACAAATAAGGGCAACTTTCAGTCTGTAGATTTCTCAAACTATCCAACTTCTGTCCCAGACACTGAAATGGATGTGATTCAACCAATTTTTTTTCATGTCATTTCGCTGAAGATTCTTATTTCTGAAAAAGGGAGTCTAAGTGACCTAGCTTGGGTTCTGTACCTGCTGCTTGGCTGGGGGAGGATAGATCACCTGAATGACTGTCCTACCAATATCACCCATGGTGGGGGAGAGGGAACTTCTGTCCAAAAAGTCAGGGTGTTAATGAGAAGTGGGAATGGATCTGGGTGGGCCTGAGACCCTCAGGAAATAGGCACTGCAGATCTCTATTCAGTAATACAGAGAACTAATAGGGGTGAGTTAGAATGGAGGTAGGGGATAATGGAAGAGAAGATCATTTATCTCTGTTCATATCATGATGGCCAATTAGCAGGGATGCCACATGGTTTTTACTAAAAAAAAAAAAGTGAAAACAAATTACAAAGACATATCTGAATTCAGTTGAACAAATGTTCACTGAAAACTTTAAGGCAAAATAATTCAAAACTGGGTTAGTGGAATTTTAGAGTATGCTTATAAAGGTTAGGTTTCTGCCACGTTTCTTAGAGATAATGAGGCAGAGACTTTTCTGTGACACGGAACTGCATCAGAGGCAGAACAGCAGGTGCTTCACCCTGAGGCTAAGGGCCCTGGTGATGAGAGAGGCCAGAACGAGGCCTCCGCCTGTACTCTGAGGACCGCGTCAAAGATGCCTGCTTCCAGTATGTATGTGTTACACTTGTGTGGGAAAAAAAAAGCAGACTAACCCCAGTCTGCCAAGCAACCTCCAGTTGTCCTTTGGTCACATGCAACCTCTGAGCAGATGACATGCTTTCTTCTCATCGTGATTAAGGCTGAAAAGTCATTGAGAATTGTGCAAATCAGTTTGTCACATACTCTATACCTCTGTTAATTTCTGAGATGTTAAATCAGGTGTTTTGAGAAAACTCTCAAGGACATCTTTCCCTTTGCTTCTTAAAATATGGGAGAGCATGTCTTGTAGTCTCTCTTCTTCTGCCACTCAGGAGTTTAAAGCTTAAAAGAAGGATTGAGTGTTCAGAAAGTGTCGCCTCTGAGTTGGATGTCAAGTGTCGTGGTGGTGAAAGGGGGATGGAGAGAGAAGGAAGCAGGGTGCTTCCTCACTTTGCTAACCAGACTCAGACTTTCTGCAGAGGAGGCACAAATCCAGTTAACCCAAGTCCCTGTGTTTTCTAGCCAGACTATAAAGTGGCCGACCCAGTCTGCACGTTCGTCTTTTCCGTCCTGGTTTTGGCCAGCACCGTCACTATCTTAAAGGACTTCTCCACCTTACTCATGCAAGGTAGGAGTGATTTGATTATTATTTCTGGGATCCTTGTGTCTTCTTCCCTGTGACCACAAAGGGTCATGGCCTCCAGGCACGCCCACTGTTAATACGCATCATACAGAACATTTAAACATGAGAAGGGATTTTGGGGAAAACAAATATGATTTTCTTTCATATGGTAAGAAATAAAAAATATTGCCTTCTATTTTTCCTCTGTCAATGGTCAAATGATATGGCTCAGTGTAAAAATAAGATACAAGCACTAAAGGTCGACGTGGGGGAAGTTATTGCAAAGATATTAGTTTATTCCTAAGTGTATGGAAAAGACCCTAGAAAGATTGCAAAAATCTGTCCTGCAGGCAGCATGGTAACTGTTCTGAAGAATTTGCCTAGAACCCTGTTAAAGGGAGCTGGCAGTTCTCCAACTTTAGTGGCATCAGAATCACTTGGAGAGTTTGTTAAAACACAGACTGCTGGGCCCAGCTCCCTCGTGCATGAGGCAGTAGGTCTGGGGCGGGGCCCAAGAATTTGAATTTCTAACCTGATCCTCATGCTGCTGGTCTGGGGACCACACTTTGGAAACCACTGGGCCAGGCTTTACATACCACTCAGGAGATTCCTACAGGAGGTTACTGGGAAGAGCATTTGGAAAATTCAGTTGGGACCAGAAGTTTGCATTGTATCAAACATTCGAATGATGGAAAATACCCGGATAATGGCTGATGGCTTCCTTTTTGTCCAGCGCATTTTGGTATACAGTGGACAAAGTCTCCGAGGGCAGTTGCCTTCAAAAAGCTCACACTTCTTAGTGTCCACTGCTAAGGCCACATTTAAGGGACCTGTTCTCAGTGGGCACAACACTTGTCAGCAGATGACAGTGTTGACAATAGTGAAACAAAATGGAGTCAAAAGTCACTAAGTAACAAGCAGACTTCCTCTCCCTGGAGGCGACAGTATTTGGTTTGTCAAGCCCCGAGGGTGTCCAATGCCTTTCCTGAGGGCCAAGTGTTGAGCTGTTGTTGCCCTTCTGGAACGTACTGACTTAAAGGGGGATGAAGGACACACTGACCCACAATCTGAGCTGACTGCATGCCGCTCTCCCTCCCTCTCGGTACAGATCGTCTCTGGTGATTATCTTTCTTATGTTATTTAAAGACAGGGCAGCTAATTATTGAAAATGTCAGATAACTCCTATCTGATAGATGCTTAATATTTAAAGTAGGTTTTCAAATTAGGTGAGCATAAAAGGATACTTATCTTTGGTAAAATTTTTAAATAATATGGAAAGGTAGAAAATGAATTTTAAAAGTTTTCTCATTGTTCTACCTTTGAATTCTCAGTCCCATTCACCAAGGGTAAGGCCTACTAAGCTGACATATATCTTTCAAATTATAACTATGCATTCATGTGCATATAAACTTGGAGGGTTTGTTAACATGTGTGTATGTATAGTGTGTGCACATATGTATTTTTTTAAGCAAATAGGATTCTGGATTGACTGTTGTTCTCACTTGGAGACCTTTTCATAGTGGTGCATACATAGAAACACCCCCCATTCTTTCACATAGCTACAAAATAGTCCACTGTATGCCTGTGCTTGCTTATTGATGGACATTACAATGGTATAATTACCAGTCTTTGTACATATATAGTTTTAGCACTTGCATATCTGTGCCATGGTTCCTAGAAATATTATTTGTGTTTCAAAAGTTCTGTGCATTTTAAAACTTGACAGATACTGCCATTTCTACCAGAGATACTGTATCCACTTCTTTTTGGCCAACAGAATAGGATAGTGCCCATTTTTTCCCCACATATTTGCTATCATTGGGTGTTATCCAATGACTGATTCCTTTCTAATCTCACAGGTGAAATATTTTATCTTATTGACTTGATATGCAATTCTTTAATTGAGTGATTTTTCTCCATATATTTATTAATCTGGGAAATTATTTTTTAGACACCAATTTAAATGTTTTCCTGGATGCATCAACATTTTTGGAGGCTCTCCCTCAGGGAAAAAGGAAGGTTTTCTTTAATGTGATGGTGCATTGAGGTCAGGGCAAGAAGGGTAGAACTGTTTGGTGGGTTGTTGGTTTCACAGAGATAGGTAGATAAAGAAACCACTATTGGGTGGGGATAGACCTGTTCACCAGGACTTACTGGACTGAATGGTCTATGCATGATTATTAATATAATGTTCTATTATCATGTCATTAATATGTACTTGCTTATTATTTATGGTGCATGTAACACATCCTTGTGCCCATCAACATTATTTCACAGTGTAAAATAGGTCACAGAGGACTTGTGGTCTCTATGAATGCAATGAGATAAATGAGGCAAGAGAGACACAGGGTAATGGGATCATGACTTCATCACAAGGGTCCTAGATGAATGATAGCAGGTCTTCCAAGAGTCAAATGAAACTCCAGAGATGACCTCCTAGGTAGGCATAATAGTCAACATTGGGTGGCATACCCAGAGTCCAGCATTTGCATAACAGTTCACTTTTGGAGCATTAACGTCAGACTCTGACATCCCACTTATCTCTGTGGCCTCAGTAATGGTGTTTGACCTCTCTGTCTCCCGATTTCCTCTCCTCCTGTTACCTAGGAATTGCAACACTGATAGCTACCTCTCAAAGTTCCCGTAAATATTAAAATAAGATCATCACTATAAATGAAGTGCTTAACACAAACCTTGACCTCTGGTAGGTTCTCAATAAAGGTATGCTAAAATTGTTATTACTACAATATAACAACTTCACTTATGACTCCATACGCATTCGATGGCTAATCTGAGCGAGAAGCTCCTTTAATTTGTTTCTTGAGTCCTGAGCTTTGTGAAGCTCATTCAGTAAAAGTATATAATGACCAGCTTTTTGTTACCTCTGAGAAACCATATGAAGTAGACTAAACTGAACTCAAACTGTAGAGAATTTTAAAATAGCTCTAAGGAGAAAATCCCCATAAGCAAGGTTCTTAAATCCTGATAAAGAAGGGTTTAAGGGTGCCCTATTTTTTTTTTTAATGTGAATGCTTCTTCACTAACTTCTCATGACCATCTGGGAAGCTTTTTTTGTGTGTTACAGAGACAGAGAGAGGGACAGATAGGGACAGGCAGACAGGAAGGGAGAGAGATGAGAAGCATCAATTCTTTGTTCTGGCACCTTAGGTATTCATTAATTGCTTTCTCATGTGTGCCTTGACCAGGGAGCTACAGCAGACCCCTTGCTCAAGCCAGTGAGTCTACGCTCAAGCCAGTGACCTCAGGGTTTTGAACCTGGATCCTCTGCATCCCAGTCTGACACTCTATCCACTGTGCCACCATCTGGTCAGGCTGGGAAGCTTTTTAAGAATACTTATGCCCAGGCCCCACACCCAGAGATTCTGCTCTAAATGGCTGGGGTGGGGACTGGCTTTGGTGTTTTATAACATGTAGCCAAGACTGAGAACTACTGCAAAGTAGAAACACTTTCCTGTGGCTTATAAATATTCATACAACGGTTCTCAACCTTGACTGTGTGTCAGAGTTATCAAATGAGCTATGAAAATTCTGACGCTGGTTCTTAACCCCAGAGACTCTGATTTCATTGTTCTTGGGTGGGTGTAACGCGGTCATCAGGATTTTTTAAATCTCTGCCGGTGATACTAATGTGCCTCTGAGCTTGGGAGCCACTCTAGAAGTGTGTAGATTTCAGAGCCTCATCCATAGAATTTTTCTTTAAAGAGGATAAGAAAGCAACCAAAACACAGGTAACCCACGCACCAGGTTTTAGTGTGGTGTGTATATGATGGAAGGACAGGCTACAAGGTGGTCAGCCATAGAAACCTTTTCGACAGCATTCTCTTTGGATCATCTTCAGTTAACAGGCATTTACCTAGTTCCTCTAATGGCCTTTCCCATTGTTGTGCTGGTTGAGTTTATTTATTTTAAAAAACTCTTATATTGGGCCCTGGCCGGTTGGCTCAGCGGTAGAGCGTCGGCCTGGCGTGCGGGGGACCTGGGTTCAATTCCCGGCCAGGGCACATAGGAGAAGCGCCCATTTGCTTCTCCACCCCCCCCCCCTTCCTCTCTGTCTCTCTCTTCCCCTCCCGCAACCAAGGCTCCATTGGAGCAAAGATGGCCCGGGCGCTGGGGATGGCTCCTTGGCCTCTGCCCCAGGCGCTAGAGTGGCTCTGGTCGGGGCAGAGCGACGCCCCGGAGGGGCAGAGCATCGCCCCCTGGTGGGCAGAGCGTCGCCCCTGGTGGGCGTGCCGGGTGGATCCCGGTCGGGCGCATGCGGGAGTCTGTCTGACTGTCTCTCCCCGTTCCCAGCTTCAGAAAATTAAAAAAAAACAAAACTCTTATATTGAACTAACATCTTTTACAATTCTAACCAACCATTGGCTCCTCTGGGAGCTAGCCGAAGCAAGCCACCTCACACTTTCACACCCTCCAGTCTTCTATGTGACAATCTTTGCATTGTTTGCAGAAAAGCGATTCTCCTTCTGTTAGCCTGCCCTTCTCCGGGACAGGGACACCCAGTTCCTTCAGCCCCAGAGAAGAGCTGATGGACTGCCCGCCAGACCCCCACCTGCCTGTGTGCTCCACGCTGTCCCTTTAGAGGCAAGGATGACCGTCAAGCTGTTCCATTCTGTGACCTGAACATTAAACACTAACTATTGTGCCAAAATTAATCATGTTTTGTAATTATTTTAATTGAATTTATTAGGGTGCCATTTGTTAATAAAATTATATAGGCTTCAGGTGGACAGTTCTATAATACATTGTCTGTACATTGTGTTCTGTGTTTATCACTCCAAGTCGTCTCCTTCCATCTCCCTTTATCCCCTCTTTCTCCTCTCCTACCTCCCTCACCCCCTTTCCCTGTGGTAACCACCATTCTTTTGTCTGTGTCTATGAGTTTTGTGTCTTTTTTGCTGAATGCCTTAATTCCTTTACCATTGTTCACTGAGAGCCCCACACCCCTCCCCCCGACAGCTGTCAGTCTGTTCTCTGTCTCTATGAGTCTGATTCTATTTTGTTTGTTAGTTTATTATAAGTTTACAAACTGAATAATAAAAAGCTATTATACCATTAGGATCACCTACTAACACAGCTCACTGAAGTGACCTGTTGGGTAACGACATCTGTATAGCAATACAGTTTACAAAGGGCAGTTGTCCTGGCTGGATGGCTCACTTGGCTGGAGCATTGTCTTGCAATGCAGAGGTGACTGGTTCAGTCCTTGGCTGGGACACATACAGAAACAGATTAACAAAGGGCAGTTATTTTCTGATATGCTCCTCACAGAACCCTGTGAACTACCTATGGTTCTCATCACCCTTATTTTATTACAACTGATGCTAAAAATCAGAGAAGCTCCAAGATTTGGGTAAATTCAAAATAGCTGTAGCCAGAATGCTAACACAGGGTCATCCGATACCAAATCCCACATTATTTCATCTTGCTTCCAGAGTGTATCCAAAGCACAATTGGTTTAATAAGACATCTTGCAAATGAATGATGTTCACTGCTGTTGATTATTGCACAGT
This sequence comes from Saccopteryx leptura, assembly GCF_036850995.1. Taxonomy (NCBI): domain Eukaryota; kingdom Metazoa; phylum Chordata; class Mammalia; order Chiroptera; family Emballonuridae; genus Saccopteryx; species Saccopteryx leptura. Next base: position 353,276,537 of record NC_089505.1, read on the forward strand.
AAAATCTGTAAATATATATTTTGGGAACCTTTGAGTGATGGTAAACCCTTGCAGTTGGTGAATCTGGTTTGGAGGCATTTGAGATAAGAAACCATAAATGGAGAGGGCACAAGTGGATCTTCAGGTGAGAACTCCGCAGTGCCAATTAGCCATCTCCATGAGCTATAATCAGGTGAATAACAATAGCCCCCCCCTTTCCTTCCGTCAGGTGTGCCAAAGACCCTGACCTACAACGGAGTGAAAGAGCTCATCTTAGCGGTGGACGGGGTGGTGTCTGTGCACAGCCTGCACATCTGGTCTCTAACAACGAACCAGGTGATTCTCTCCGCGCACGTGGCTGCAGGTCAGTAAGTTTTATAGACACCCAGGACAAAACTCAATCCTTGTTTTATAAAGTCAGTAATCTCCCTCCTCTTCGTAGAGCTGCCCTTAGTGTCTGTTGCCTGTCAAACAACTGTGAAGTGGTTTGTATGACCAAGGGCTTTTGAAAACTATCTCCCTTGTCAATGTTGTCACGGCAACAATGATCTGATACCATCATCCCTTCAGGCTGACCAAGAAGGGTAGAAAGTAGAATAAAGGGGTAAAATGCCATCCAAACTTCAAGACCTTAGACTATGAAAATTAGACTTCACCTGTTTGACTTGATACCCAGTTAGTTAAACAATAGGAATTATTTCAACAATAAACCTTCATTGAGTATTTCCTGAGCATAAGATGCTTTGCCTATCACTGAACATAGAAACATGAAAAACACACAGGTTCCATCCTTAAGGTTCTAACAATCTAAAAAACATGCTAGTAAAAGTTAATGATTTTTTTTTACTAGATTGTTAGAAACTCTGTAACCATGTGAGATGATTCTTAGGATGTTAGGTTTATTCTAAAAACTACTTTCTCAAGTAGAAGCTGATTTTGTCCATGATATGTCCCGGGGCTGAGAAACTGGGCAGTGGGAGGCGTCTCACTGCCTCGGGAGACAGCTCAGGCCAAGTATGATACATTAGGCTGCTAAAAAATAACTCAAAAGTTACTTAGAGGCAAGGTACAAGGACACCGGTGACAGTCATTTGAGGACTTTGCTTTCTCAGACATCTTCATCTTTGCTGAGAGGCTCAGATATGGCTACTGGGAATTTACAGCATCCACTACACCAACATTTTATTGCAAATGGAAGACTCTAGTAATCAGGTTACTGTGGAGGGAACTTTACAGCCTCCTGTTACCTTTGGGGACAAAGGAAAGATGGAGTGAGGGCTGCTGTTCTAAGAAAGGTCTGTGGGGAGCTCTAAATGCTTCCTGCCTCCTGTCACTAGCCTTGATGTCGATTCTGATTAGATAGAAGGGCTGCAACCCAGAGGTCCCTGGGGACCGGTGAGCAAGGCTGTATGAGAAGTACCAGTTCTGTGTTGGCTTATTTGCCCTTCTATACTCGGCTCCTAGGAGTGCTAGACCCCAGAGAGAACTGGCAGAGAGCTCCCAGGGTGATGGAGTACTTTGCTGTGCTAGGATTCCTCCCCTGCCTGGTCTGTGTGGATGTAGCTGATTGTTGGAGCCAACCGGGCTCCTTCTGCGTGCTTGGCCTGTGCCCTACCCCACAAAGCACTTGAAGCTGAAGATTGAACAGTCGCCTGTGTGTGTGCAATCAATGGCAGTCTTACTGTGGTTTCTTCTAACAGCAGCCAGCCGAGACAGCCAGGGCGTTCGGAGGCAGATCGCTGAAGCCCTCAGCAGCAGCTTTCCTGTGCATTCACTCACCATTCAGATGGAATCTCCAGGCGACCAGGACCCCGACTGCCTTTTCTGTGAAGACCCCCGGGACTAGTTTAGTTACACCCTCAGCTTCCCGAGTTTGATAGGTCACTACATTGAGGCCCTGCAGTTTCTGGAACATAAGAAAAAAGGAACCAGAGGAAGAAGTTTGAGAAATTGAGGATACAGTACACTGCACAATTTATACTTCTTTATTTAGCTCCATCCACTGTGAATGAGACACAGTTAGAGTCACCGATCAATTGGATTATCAACCCATCGGTGGCTGTGTTCAATTTCAGCAATGTATGTGTAGGTCATTCCTGACAGGGGCTGAAATAACAGCTGTTTGGAACTATAAGCAATACAAAGTTTGTTGCCCTGCAGTAGCACAGCCCAGGGGTGAGTGGGTAAAGATGACCTCAAAAAAGTCTAGTCAGGAATCTGTGGCAAGGAAAAGAGTCACATAAACGTCCCCACACCTGAGAAGCGAAACTAAGAAGAGCCAAGTCAGAGGTAAAAGAGAGTCGGGAGGCCAGACACCCCATAAGAACTTGACTTTCCCACCAAGTCGTAATGTGATTTAGGGTAATTCTTTTGAATCCCCGTCAATCAACATCACTATTCACTGAATGGGATAAAAATGTCCTCTCTCCTTCTTGCTTACAAGTTATGTTGTAAGTTGTCTGAAACTATTGAATTATATTTTACTTGTCTGTATAAAAACCTTGGACAAATTAAAAAATCATGAAATTACTGCTTTCTGAGTGTTTATGGTATGACCTATCAATAAAAGAGGATGAGGTGACAGAGAGAGAGGCAGAGTATTTACCCCAAGTCCCATGGAAAAGAATTTAGCCAAAGAACTAAGTTAAAAACTCCCAGGACTTTGATAATATTGTTGGAGCACTGACTACCGTCCAAGTGCTACTGTAGTGAACTATTTTATCACATCACTTCATTCTAATAATAACTTTGAGAAGTTGTGGCTCATACCATCATTGTACAGATAAGGACATAAGGCTCAGGCAGGTGAAGTAACTTAAGCATGTCATTTATTCATTCATTCAAAAATCTTTTTTTGAGGCAGACGATGGACTGAACATTGGTGAACCCAGCTGATATGGCCTCTGCCTTCATTAAGTTCTTTCCCTTTTGTAGGGGAAACAGGCATTACACTAATAAACACCACCAGGAGTGTAATGCAAATAGTGACAAGGGAGAGGTAATGGGAGAAGAGAGGCTGCTTTCGTTTGGGGAGGTCAGTAGAGAGCCCCTCCGAGGAAAGAGCTTCTAAGCAGAGAGCTGAACAGAAAAGCAGGCAACAAGCAAATGAACCGTAGGAGGAAGCTAGCTCCTGAAGAAGCAAGGTCATGACCGGAAACCCTGGAGAAGGAGCTTGGTGAGTCTGTGCAGCTGAGGGAGGACCTTGTGGCTGGAGGGCACTAAGTGAGGGGGTGAATTAAAGGGCCTGAAACAGGAGAGATAAACAAGGCCAAGTTGGAAAGTCGCTGATGCCCAGATCTGTTTTATCCAAAATCTTACCTGTGCTTTATCTTTGAACACTTTCATTTATTTGGCTGTTTCTTTTTTCCTTTTTCAATTATAGTCTACATTCACTATTCCACTGTCTTAGTTTCAGATGGACAGTATTGTGGTTAGACAATCATGTACATTACAGAGTGGTTCCCCCCCCCCAATATTTTAAGTACCCACCTGGCCCCATACAGAGTTATTACAATCTTTTTCAGTAATCTGTACCGACAATGAGCAATTATTTCAGAATTGCATGTACAAGACAAGTCTATGCCCTTCCATGTTCTTTAAAAAGAATGGAATGAGAAATTTGCTGAGTGAAGCAATGACTGTGCCTTCTGAATGGACCCCATCCTAGGGACCTAAACATGCACTATCTCTACGCGATCTGGCAAAGGCAAGAGGAGCCCTAGACCCACCGAGATGGTTGTGGGTGGACCTGCCAGAAGACCTGGCCCCCAGAGAGCCAGTGCCAGTGGGGATATGAAAGGCAGGCGTGGGTGATGTGGTAGGAATGGCGACTCCGTGTCAGAGAAGAGAACGTGATTGAGAGGGAAGGAGAAACCATGGCTTCTATCCCTTTCTGCTTCCTCCTAGAACTAGGACCTGGAGCTGGTACTCAATTTCTCCGAGCTTCAAATTCCCCATGGAAAAATGGGGATGATATTTCCCCCCAGGGCTTTGTTAGACTAGCATGAGATAATACATGGACAAGGACAGTTTCTGTGTGGGATAAAAACGAGGGCTCAATTAATGTTCATTTCAGTCCAGGGTCTCTCAGCCTCAGCACTGTTGATATTTTGTTCCGGGTCACTTTGTGGTGGAGGGCTGGGGTGTGAAGACTTGGGGCTTGAGTTGGCTGTCTCTCAATAAGAAGCCAGCGGGGTGGGAAGGAAATTAAGGCTGCACCCTTCTTTGCAGGTTCACCTTTGCTCACTTTCCAAGGGGGCAGGGGCGTTTAATAAGACTTGTCGGAAACTAGGACATTGTTTGGGTTGTATTTTCCCCTGAGACAGTGTTACTGTGCCTTACAGCGGGGCATGTGCTCTCAGTACCTTCTTGCCCCTGTGATAAGTGGACCAATGTGGAGTGCGTCTCCTTGCTCCGGGCCCAGCACACTCTCTTCTTTCCTCTTCCAGCTCCTCTGAGCACAGAGCAGAGTGGGTCAGTTGACCACCGCCTTCTCCACAGAGCCGACCGACCACCCATCCCCCATCTCTTCCTCTGACTCCCTCCTGCACAGGGAGGACTGAACGTCCTGCTCTCAAGATTTAGATTTACACTTGATCTTAGCCAAAAGGCCGAGAAGCGATAAGATTTAGATTTAAATAGTGGAAGAGGAATGGATGGCTCACTTCAGCCTCTACCCCAAGCAATATGGTCTAAACCACCAAGCGTTTCCTGGGTCACTGGATCTTGACTCAGGTATTAGTGATGCGATACTTCAGCTCGTATTCTGCTACATATTTTTCTTTTTATGGTGACTTCTCTTCTCTGTGGACAGGCAGCAAGGCCAGATTCTCTCATTCTGAACGCCTGATCATTTCATACTATCTTATTATCATCTAAACTTCAGTCCTTACCTCCAACAAGGAGGAGTAGCTGTTAGGACATCATAAGTTTCATTTTGCGTATGTTATCTACTGTGTAAATGTCCATGGGGCCATTGGAAATTTGCTCCTAGACCTTGGAATAGATAACTTCTCGGGATTTTTTTTTTCTAGTCTGAATTTGGACATGAGTATGAATGTACAGAGAGTCCTTTTACAACCGACTAATCTTTATTTCCTGGTGACATTTTGGCGATGAATCCCTTCTACCTTTAATTTCTTACTTGTTTATTGCAAAACTTCATACAATTACTGTTCAAGAGAACACATTTCCATCTCAGATAACTGCCTTCAAGATCTTCAGAGATCTTTAAGATAGGCCTGCAAAAGCATCTGAGTTGACCTGGCAAGCTGGTGCCACTTGTAATTTAAATATTCCCCTCCAAAGAGACATAAGGCACATGTGAGTGATTCATTCAGCCCTCGTGCATGATGTGAGCACCTGCTGTGTGCTGGCCATTGCCCCTGGTGTTGGAGCTATAAAAAGAAATCAGGCCCACTGAGTGCTTCTATGTCCTGACTGTAAGTCAACGTCACCTGTAGAGAGGAAAATAAAATAAAGATGTGCAGGTCTATACCCTGGAAATCCTGAGCCAATGGGTCTGGTTTGGAACGTGAACTTCTGTTGTTTTTTTTTTAAAAAAAAACATCCTGAGAGATGATTCTAAAAAACAGCCAGAATCTAAAAGAACCTTAAACAAAGGAGGTCATGGCCCTGGCCGGTTGGCTTAGTGGTAGAGTGTCGGCCTGGCGTGCAGAAGTCCTGGGTTCGATTCCCGGCAAGGGCACACAGGAGAAGTGCCCATCTGCTTCTCCACCCTCTCCCTCTCCTTCCTCTCTGTCTCTCTCTTCCCCTCCCGCAGCCAAGGCTCCATTGGAGCAAAGATGGCCCGGGCGCTGGGGATGGCTCCTTGGCCTCTGCCCCAGGCGCTAGAGTGGCTCTGGTTGTGACAGAGCGATGCCCCGGAGGGGCAGAGCATCGCTCCCTGGTGGGCAGAGCGTCGCCCCCTGGTGGGCGTGCCAGGCGGATCCCGGTTGGGCGCATGCGGGAGTCTGACTGTCTCTCCCGTTTCCAGCTTCAGAGAAATACAAAAAAAAAACAAACAAAAAAAACAAAGGAGGTCATAGACAAAGGATTCAGACACACAGCCAGAGGCTTACAATCACATCTTAGGTTGCAATGGTGTGGATGGGGGCATAAAGGGAGCACAGGACTGCACAGGACTGCAGTGTGGGCATGGCCATTGAGAGGCTCCGTGTCATCAGGTGACAGCCTCGCTCGACTCTGTACTGTATATGGAGGTTCTCCAGGTGGATAACGAAAAGGGCATGATAGGTAAAAAGATTATGTGCAAGGCACGCTTATGTCTGTTAGATTTTAATTTAAAAAGCAGAATATAAGTGGCAAAAGAAATTTTAAGCTCTGTGATCTTTAAATCTACATAACTTTTGCTACTTTATCGTCATTAATATGGAAGAGAAGAAGAGTCATGTCTTCGATGGTTTTCATGTCATTGTCAGCACCTCGCAGCATGCTAGAAGCCCAGCAAGCATTAGTAATTGTTGAGGCAGTGACTCTGGGACGATACGTGGGCCTTGTCATTATTTTTCATTTGCATTTGTATTTTTCTGGAATTCTGAGGACCAAGAAAACATTGACTTTGACTGAGGAGGTCACATCTGTGCCATCTCTGCGAATCAATCAGCGCCGCTGCAATCGCTGCTCGGCATCTGCTGCCAGCTCGCCCAGCTCCGTGGAGACAAATAGACTCGTCCACCACCTCCGTAAACACTGAGAACTAGGCGACCAGAATTAGAGCCTCTCACATTGCCAATGTCTCCTGCTTCAGATGGCGCTCAAAACCGAAAGGACAGTTCACACCAAACATTTCTCCTGTCTCAAGGGCCACTGAGTGGTTTTGCTTTTTCATATTTTGTGCAGGACAGAGAGCCCTAAAGGCCAGATGACCTTGCCAACACACCTGTTCTTGTGTAATTCTTTGCTGCTGTCTTTTTGAAATCATCTCTATCTTTGATTTCACGTCAGAAAGGCACGGCATGCCAGGTGCCCATAGGAAGGGGGATTTGTACGTCAACCAAAGGAACTGGTCCGAGCTCTGTTCCTGCTGTTTCCCTGAGATTTTACTTCTGTAGCTGGCTGGACTGAAAACGCCGGACAGTAGTTGTTTTTGTGACAGAACACGAGGCGATCGGCAATGGGGATGTTAAAACGGATATAAGATGGAAGAACAGGTGCCCTCAGGGGATTTTTGGTGCCGGACTTCAGTTTTGAAGGTTGTCCTTCCTTGGCAGGGTCAGAAGTGCAGGCCACTGAAGTCACCGGAGGAGCGTAGTAGGATTCTTTACCTCACGGCATTGTATGCTCTCCGGCCAACAAAATATAATGCTTTTTCATGTCTTTCAAAGCAACACGCTTTGTTCTTCAGAGTACTGAAATCAACCAACGTCACCGCCACCCTCCTCCTCAGTACGCTTCTCTGTCATCCAGCACCCAATCAACATTTATCTCGGGCTCGGCGGTGATGTGAGGGCCCATAAAAGAAATTGATGCGTTCCATATGTTTGGTTACAGATGGGAATGGCAACATTGAAGGACGTGAGGGAGAGAAGGCTTGTACTTTGCACATCAGTTCAGCGGTTGCATCGCCTGAGTTTGAATCTCAGCTCTGCAACCTTGAGCTAGTTCCTCAAACGCTCTGTCCTTCTGTCAGCGGAACCTCTCTCTTCGGAGGCATGAGAATTCAATACGTTAGGGATACTTAGAGAGGTTGGACTCGCGCACTACAAGTAGTTAGCACTTGGTAAATGTTAACTATTATTTGTTATTATTATAAACCAGGTGAGTGTGCATGTCTGTGGGGCACAAACACAGAGACTTACAGAATCCAAACTTCTAAAAGGTTTTGAGTCATCAACCTAACTCTCATAAAAATAGTGGGAAAATTACCGGTGAGCATTAAATAGCCCTTTCTGGCCCGTGCAGCCGCTGAGGCTTGCTGAGATAGGGGCAGGCATCCCTGAGAGGATTCCCTAGGGAGGGAGTCACGGCTTCATTAAAATAGCCGGGTCCCTCTCTGACACGCTCCGGCCAATTCTACTTTTATCTCTGAAATAAAAGCCGAATTAGTTCCTCAAAGCGCGTTAACCAAGGGTGACTGTCCAGTTCAATGAAGGCAGAGCCATCGAGCTTCCGGAATTCTGCCCCCGTGTCTGTGAAACATCACTTCCTCGTTCCCTCTCCTTCAGAGTCTAAATTGTCATCACGTATTTGTATCACTTACTGATATCTGTTAAACAGTGTTGCACAGCCAGCAAAGCCCTTTAGCTCTCGGGGGTCAAACAAATAAATAAGTAAAAGGGTCCCTGAGTATCTGCGTTTGATAGCTGGTCAGAGAGTGTGGCTCAGCCCATTCCCACCCATAGAAGGAAGAGCCCGGGAAAAGCTGCAAAGACACAGGCCTCGTTTTCTGCAATTAGCTTTAAAGCATCCCCAGGAAATGACTTTCTCGGCGCATCCCCCCCGCATTCCCGGTTTTGGATCACGGGCAATCTGTTTAAGTGACTAATTACAAAGATCATGAAAGGCAGCGAGCAAATGTGGCGTTCGAAGGCCCACCTCCCAGGTTTTACAAGTCCTGTTTGGCATGTCAGTGATCAAACCACTCTGCAGTCCAGTGCAGGCGGATGTTAAAAAAAAAAAAAAAAGGTAACCATATGTCATTCGTTCCCCAACTTTCAGATTTCACACTTAACGTTTGTCATTCTGTTACTGGACACCTGTTTGAAATTATTTTAAAATGTTAAAGTGTGTTGTTGAAAACGAAATCAGGAAACAGGGTTTTGGGTTGAGTTGTCTTTTTTTTACCACTAAGATGATGACAGAAAGTGTTTCTTATGACACCAATTAAGACTTTAATGAGACTACTCTAATCTGCTCTCAAGGTTTTCCTGGAGGGAAGAACTCATTGGGGGAGCAGATTGGTTCAAGAGAGATCAAAGGTGATTGAAGGATCAGGGGCACTTTTGAAGTCATCCTGGTTATAGGTATGAAACCCCACTGGGGACAGAAGATGGTGGTCAGAGACAGTGGAAGCCCTTGCCAGTTGTAAAAGACAGACAAACAAGTGCGTCTTCAGCCGTAAAGGCCAACAGCGATGAGAAATGTCAAACTGAACTGCACCCCTTTCAGGTGGGTCCGCCAAGCCCTGGGAGCCATGCAGCAATGTAATTGCCCTATATTTCCTTTCTTCAAAGCGGTGCCCATTTGCACAACACATAAGAGTCCCATTTGCAGCCGTGAAAACCATGTGCAGAACCCAATGCTACTGTCAAATGTTGTTTCCCAGGTCTGCAGGGTTTAAGTGTTTCGGGCTGTCACAGAAGAGGAGACAGCGCCAGTTGTCCTGAAGACATTGGTAGCCACGCTGAGTTAGTTTGTACGATAGACTCAGAGTCAGATCTGACTTCGGAGTCTTGTTTAAAGTCCAGCCGCATTCTCCAAATGAGAATCAGTAGAACTTCATAAAGTAATACCCTGTTTGTTTTCCATCTGCTCCACTATGTTTCTCAGAGATGAGTAGGGCATTTTATGTGGCATATATATGGGTTTTATTAACAAGAATTTCTGTTACTGTCCCATTTTTCACTTCAAAATTTTTCTGATATAGCAGAAGTCCACAATCAGAAGAGTGTGAGTACTCAGTATTGACATTTCCTTAGAGCAGTACTTTCTATGAATAATTAATGGCCCAGAAAGATGAAGCCTCTCTTTCTGGTTTCCCCTTTTTTGTACAGTTCAGCACCTTGTATGAATTTGGGCAGAGGAAGCACAGTTCAGATTTTCTTGGCTCAGTAAGCTCTGAATTAAGAAACCCAAAGTAGATCTTTTTTTCCCTTCAGTCTCCTATCATTTATAAACATAAAACCATGGAGAAGATTTTTTAGGGTCTTCGATTACATCATATTTAATGCTAATAAAAAAGGAAAAAAAATCAAGTAACACAATTAAAAAATGAGCAAAGGAGCTGAATAGACATTTCTCAAAAGAAGACATGCAAATATCCAATAGGTATATGAAAGAATATTCAATTTCTCTAATCATCAAGGAAATGCAAACCAAAACCAAATGAGAACCACCTCACACCTTGTAAAATGATTATTATCAAAAGACAAAAGATGGCAAATGTTGGTAAAGATGTGGAGAAAAGGGAATCCTTATATACTATTGGTGGGAATGTAAAGTGGTAGAGTCATTTTAAAAAGCAATATGAAGGAGGTTCCTCAAAGAACTAAAAATAGAACCACTATATTGTCCAACTTTCCCACTTCTAAATATATGTCCAAAGGAAATGAAGATAGGTTCTCAAAGAGACATCCGCACTCCCATATTCACAGAAGCATTACTCACAGTATCCAAGACATGACAGCAAACTTAATGTCCACCAACAAATAAATGGATAGAGAAAATGTGGTATAGATATACAATGGAATGTTATTCAACCATGAGAAAAATAAATGCCCCTTCTTATTTACCTTTGAACAATAACACCTAGCATGTGGACTAGCACAGAATAGTATTCAATAAATTACCTTATCTGGAGTAATATATACTTGTCTAGCAGACCTTAATAGCTCTTAGTAAGATAGTGAGGCATTTTAAGTCTTCTGTATGTTTCATTGTAAACACTCAATACTTCTTTTTAATTCTAGTTCAGATTTACTCAGACCCTGGTTCTAATCCAAGACATATTTCTAGCTGCACTACAAAGCAGACTGAAGTTTCTCACAATAAAATGGGGATGATTATGTCTACATCACAAAGACATTATAATGATTAAATAACTAATGTGATACTGTCAGCCCCGTGGCTTGCATATACCATGGACTAAGAAGATAAAAGGTTTCATTGTCTCTGAAATAGCTTTTAAAACATGAACTTGTGTACCACACTGGCGGTACCACAGAAGGCACGAATCTTTGATTTAGAAAGAAAGACGAATGAACTTATTTGAAGACTTAAAGGATCAAAATATGCCAAGAAAAATTAGATCCATTCTATCGACTATACAGCTATTTAAAGAAATTGATAGAAATAAATAGAAAGTGGAAAAGATAGAAGGGAAAAAGTAGTTTAAAAATGGAGCGGGCAGTTGTGATGCAAACTGGTGGAGCCTGACAACATCTGGAGAGTGTTTGTAGCAAACTCCATTGAGACAGTGCATCTAAAACGCTCAGCATAGTGTCTGGTGTACAGGGCATTATCCCAGGTAATGGGATAAGTGTAAGTTCCTTTCCCGTTGTGTACAGAAATAGAATCAACTGGGAAAGTAATGGCATGGGATGGAGAATGAGCTAGGGTAGAGAGAAGGCTAGGAGGTTGGGGATAAGAGGGTAAAACACTCACATGTGTCACATACCCTGGATGAAGGATAGTGACGTACCATGACAGAAGTGTAATAACAAATGACATCTTAGCAAAGTCAAATAGAAATTGGGATATTTTAAATACTGATGGACATGTCAGTCAGAATTTAAGTGATACTGAAACTGCCTTTGCTTTTTCATTTACCTGTTTATTAAATGAGCATTTACTGGTACCCTAACATGTGCCAGGTCTTGTGGTAGACATGGGGATTCAGGGGTGATGACAACACTCACCTTCTCGTGACAGTAAGGTCCTGGAAGGTAAACACATAGAGACCTAAAGAAGACATCTTCAGAGAGTGGCAAGTGGTAAAAAAAAAAAAATGAAACCAGATGATACAGTAATGACAGGTGTGGGAGTCAGGGAGGCAGTTATGAGCAGATGACATTTGGACTGAGCCCGAATGCCAGGAAGAAGCCAGCGGTGCAAAGTGGTGGAGGAAACGGGGCCGGCATGTGCCTGGGCCCGAGGTAAGAAGAACTTGGCACGTTTAAGGGAAAGAAGAGAAGTCGGTGTCCTTGAGCTTAGTAAGCAAGGCTGAGGAAGATGGACACGCTGGGCTGCAGTGGGTGTAGCCCTGTCAGCCATGGGAAGGGCGCGGGCTTTGAGTAAATGCATGATCTCCGTGGATAGATGCTTAGCAAGCTGCAATTGTGTAGGCTTTATTATTTTGGCAAAACACATTTTCAAATGAGTTTGTCAAAGGTTTATCGAGTCCCTTAAAATCCTTTGAAAAGAAATGCTTATTTTTTCAATACACACACACACACACACACACACACACACACACACATGCACACATACACACGGACACACGGACACACACACAAAGCAAAGCATGACACCTGGAGAAATATTCCCCACCTTCCGTGTCGGGAGAATCGTCGTGCGGGGGTGGGACATTGAAAGGACTAGTCATCCCATCTCCCCGCTCCTGAGAGGCAGCTCTCCTCTGGAGCCTTTCAGCTCACATCTCCAACATTTAAATATGATTATAATAAAATAATATAATAAACCATGCTTGGTTCTCATTCTATTCCCTCCCTCCCTCCCTTCATCACTCATTCCCTTCATTTCTCCCTCCCTCCTTTCCTCCCTGCCTTCCTTTTTTCCTTTCCTTCCTTCCCTCCTTTCCCATTCTTCTTCTTCTTCTTCTTCTTCTTCTTCTTCTTCTTCTTCTTCTTCTTCTTCTTCTTCTTCTTCTTCTTCTTCTTCTTCTTCTTCTTCTTCTTCTTCTTCTTCTTCTTCTTCTTCTTCTTCTGCTTCTTCTGCTTCTTCTTCTGCTTCTTCTTCTGCTTCTTCTTCTTCTGCTTTTGGCTTTTAAGGCATGGCTTCCTCCTCTGGGTCTGCAGGGGTTGCCCTTTCTTTCATGTGGACCCCAAGGAAAAGCCATGGTACCCAGACAATCCCTACCACTGACTTCAAGGCTCATATCCTGTCCACACCTGATCTGGAACATTCTTGTCCCAGAGATGAAATTTTAGTTTATTAATCAAGTGCTTAGTTACAATGCTTATTTGCAATACTTGTTGCCTTCTTAAAAATTAAATTCTGAAAATATGCATAACACACAGGGAAAAAACTAGACTTCTCAGTTGGGTCATCTGATTTGATTTTGTTTTCCAGGTTTATCTATTATCACTTCCCTAAGTCTCCTATACTTATAACACACCAAGTGTCTCATCTGTTTACAAGTAGGTCGTACTGATCCATAGCTGATTTCTACCTGAAATACCCTCTCTTCCTCATTAAAAGCTCACATTCTACAAACTTCCCAGGGATGTAATGTACAGCATAGTGACTATAGTTGAAAATAGTGTATTGTATTTTTAAAAGCTGCCAAGATAGTATATCTATTTTTTTTTTTTTTTTTTTTTTTTTTTTTTTTTTTTTTTTTTTTTTTTTTTTTTTTTTAGTGACTGAGAGAGAGAGAGAGAGGGACAGACAGGAACAGACAGGAAGGAAGGAAGGGAAATGAGAAGCATCAACTCATAGCTGCTGCAACTCATAGTTGTTTATTGATTGCTTTCTCATATGTGCCTTGACTGGGAAGCTCCAGTTGAGCCAGTGACCCCTTGCTCAAGCCAGTGACCTTTGGTTCAAGCTGGTGATCTTGGACCTCAAGCCAGTGACCATGGTGTCATGCCTATGATCCCATGCTCAAGCCAGTGATCCACACTCAAGCTGGTGAACCCATGCTCAAGCCAGTGACCTTGGGATTTCGAACCTGGGTCCTCAGTATCCCAGGCCGACACTCTATTCACTATGCCACCACCTGGGCAGGCCAAGAGAGTATCTCTTAAAAGTTCTCATCACAAGAAAAGAAATTTGTAATTATGTGAGATGATGGATCTTAACTAAACTTATCAAATGACTATGCTATTTATATACCATAAACTTATGCACTATGACAATTATATCTCAAGAAAACTGAAAGAAAACAAACACAAACTCCTAGTCATCTCCAGGGCCCTTCCAATGACTCTTTAAGCTTCTCTAACTTTCCTCCCTCAGAAGAGTTAGTGTCTCCATCTCCTTTGCTTTGTAGGTACTTGTCACATTCCACAAAAAGTTATTTATATTTTTCCAATTTGACTCTGAGTCCTTAGAAAGCAGTAGTCTTTATCTTATTGAGCTTTTTACCCTCTCTCGGAACCCGTCCTTGTATGTAGCATCTAAGTCATCACGGGATGGTTTGTTGACTGAATAATTATGGAATACATCAACTTTGAAGATATTGATGTGATAGATCCCTGGTTGAGCCCTTGAGGAAGCGGAGCCACTGGGATTAGCTGGGAGGAAATGTAGCAGGACTGGCAGCAACAGGACCAATTCTATCACCGTAAACGAGTCCCAGCCGATGCTGGAGATCGGTCTCCCCACAAGTAAGACGCGACTAAGAAGCTTGACCCTCCACCATTGCATTGTTATGAAGATGAAATGGGACAGCAGAGTCAAAAGTGCTTTGGGCCTGACCAGGCGGTGGCGCAGTGGATAGAGCGTCGAACTGGGATGCGGAGGACTTAGGTTTGAGATCCCGATGTCTCCAGCTTGAGCATGGGCTCATCTGGTTTGAGCAAAGCTCACCAGCTTGGACCCAAGGTTGCTGGCTCGAGCAAGGGGTTACTCAGTCTGCTGAAGGCCCATGGTCAAGGCACATATGAGAAAGCAATCAATGAACAACTAAGGTGTTGCAATGAAAAACTGATGATTGATGCTTCTCGTCTCTCTCCGTTCCTGTCTGTCTGTCCCCATCTATCCCTCTCTCTGACTCTCTCTCTGTCCCAGTAAAAAAAAAAAAAAAAGAATGCTCTGGAAACTTTAAACCATTATATAATTGGCCATTATATAAATCATTATATAATTATATTGATTATAACATCATTATATATTATTATTACTAACTGCACATATTACTGCTTGGCACTATATTGTAGAAATTGTACAATATAGATTTATCTCTTTCCATAGGAAAATAGCTGCCCCTCCTCTCCAACCTCCAACATATCTAAGACACACACACTCATATACACTGTGCTCATCTGACTTGTGGAGAATCACTTATTGAAGTCTTGTAGGATTACTTGACTGTGACGTCGCAAATACAAATCCATGGAAGCCGAGAAAGAATTCTTCTGCTAGTAACTGTTAAATTTAGGTTAGCAAACATGGACTGAGCAGTTTTTATATGCCTGGCACTTTCTGGGAAACTCAAGGTCATTCAATGAAAAAGGGAGGCAAAGGGTCTGATCTCATGTTTCCCCCAGCCCTGTAAGCCAACTTTCTAATACGGGGTTTTAATAGAAAGGGCTGTTTAACTTGTTGTGTGAATGTGGACACAGTTAGACTTCCCTGAGTACCTTTCACCTGACTGAGGCCTAATGAAGTCAAGAAAGCAGGACACACTTTGTGACTTAGTATAGCGTCCTGTCACTGACATGTCGGAGGAGACAGCTTCGGAACTAATGTTAAGTTGGAATTCCGGACACGCTTGGCCTTCAGACAACTTTAGGAGGGTTGAAAGTTAAAGAATGGGTGTTCTAGAAAATACAAGTGGGTCAAAAAAACTTGCCCACTCCTTTGACAAGAAAGAGAACCTGGCATCTAGTCCAGAAGTACTATTGCGGCGGCAGAGGCTCTTAAGGGTTTGGCAGTGATGTTTATTCAAATTTGGGTTTTGCTGTATTATAGGGGCAAGTCTCTGTTTTCTAGTGGATTGATCCAGTTGACAAGAATGAGACAAGGCAGAAGAAAAGTCAGCAGCCTGATAAAGGTGGTCTCTTATACATCACAAGCTTCTTTAGGAGGAATTAGCATCTTATGCAGAATGCTTGGAGAATTTTAATGTTCAGTTGATTAGAAGCCAAATATCTTGGTTGAGTTGGAGGCCCACAGGTTTCCTGAGAGCCCGGATTGCACTGGTCCAGATGGTCTTTGTTGGCTGTTCTCAGCCATATAGCCTGCCAGCTCCGTGCTCCCAGCTCAGGAGAGGCTGCCCCCACCTCCTTCTGTGCCTCACAAATCCTTCCCCGTCCCCACGCTCAGTGAATATTAAATAATTAAAATCACCATAACAGCCTGAACTTGGCATCTCCCTTCCAAAGTCTTGGACAGGAGACAGGAGATACTGAACTGACTGCTGGAGGGAAAGAACAGGGTCCAACCTTTCCCTCATTACAAATGGTAATCACAATAGTGATGTATTATTGATATAATATCAATGATGATAGTGCCTGGCACGGTGGCAGGTACTGGATGAGAAATTAAATACTTCTCCTTATTTAACCCTCAGTGAAACTTCTTGATGTATAGATGATAACCTCCACCCTACAGATGGGGAACAGCTCAGAGTTTAACGGACTTGCCCAAAGCTAACGTATGATAGCACTAAGATGCAAAACCGAGTTGGAGTCATTCTGAAGCACAGGCTCTAACACTCTCTATGCCTCCCCTGGCTCAATTCTCATCACGGCTATTTGAATAACATAAAAGATGACTTGAGGGTCAAAAGGGGGCCTTCTGGTCCCTTATCTGGCACCAAGGGGGCAACGTTGCTCAGTTGTTGCAGAAGACGAAGTGATGAAATGGGCCTGGAGTGGGCAGCCTAGAAGCCAAGAAAGTAAATTGATGCTGTTCTTTTTCAATCTGTCTCCTGAACCCACTACCCTGAGGAGCAGTGAGAATTTTGCCTCATGTGGGAAAGCTAATGATAATAATGGTGAGGATGATGGCAACAGGGCATCAGAGAAAATTTCCCCAGCTGTTAAATAACAGTCAAAATATTATTAAGGTTCATTAGCTTTCGACTTGTAAATGCACCCACACACGCTATGTCCTGAAAACACTGAGTGTCCTGAGAAATTTGTTAGCGTTGAATATGCCTCAATTTATTCTACTTAAAGAATGGGGAAGTTGAATTTTATGTACATATGTCTATACACATATGTATGTGTATAAATATGTATAAAAATTATAGTGGGATGGCTAGAAAATTGTGTTTGTATTGTGACTATATTACTTAAAAAGTAAACTTTCTAGAGCAATCACTTTCAACAGCTTAAAATGCTTAATTAAAATACACCTACATAACTATAGAGTTCTACATCTATAGTCTGAATTTCCCATATACGAGCCTACACAAAGTGAAATTTAATAATTAGCTTTTGTACCACATTCCCCTTGATTCAGGAACTGGGTGGGACGGAGTTTTATCTGGAATTTCAGAAAAGACATATTTGCATTGGAGCATGACTATCACCGCTCTATTGCACAGACCCTTTGGGGGAAAGAAAAGCTGAACTCTTTCCATACTTTCTGGCTATCATTAAAGGTTGGCTGTAGTTGCTAAATGATTCACAACCACCCAAGGGCCCAAGGTCTGGGTCTGACCTTATGCATCTCACATGAAAATCATTAGACTGTGATACCAGGGGCAGAATGCGGGATGGGTGGGCAGGTGAGAGGGGGAAACTCTAAGTGAAGATCTTATGATTAACTCAAGCCTTGCTGTAAGGCAGGAGATACAGGAAAGGTGCATGACTGCTTAATGGAAGTGGCTGAACTATGGGCCACCCCCCATTTTTGGAGCGCTTCTTAAAAGCACGATGTCTTAGAGGTACAGAAAGTACTTCTGCCAGCAATGTCCACATTTGTCAAAAGGCCCCCTCTGGCTGCATGTGACCAAGGCAGATAGATGACCAGTGATTTCTTCTTGAAAGCTTAGCCCACCCTTAGTCACTCACACGAACAGTATGTTAGAACATGAACGGACGTGACTGGTGTATGGGACACATTCACCCATTTGCTCTCCTCTGAGTCACAAAGCTCATCATGAGAGGCCACATGACCTCTGGCTTCTGGGGCCAGCTCAGCCTTCTTCTGGTTGTCTGGCATCAGTGATTGACATTTTCTAAGGCTGAGCTTCCTCAATTATGCAGCCGGTAGGGTAGACAAGTTAACATAGCTCGAGTGCTTAGAATTCCTGACTGGTCATCATTATGCCACACTCCAGCTTCAAATCTTTCATGCGACTTCTCCATGTCCTTAGAATAAAGTCTGAAATACAAACTCTGCCTGACAGTGTCTTAAGTGACATATCTCCCCAGCCTCCTCTGCCAGCGCTCTCTTTCCCTCCGTTCTCCCTACCACCACATTTCCGTTCATCAGAAGTGCCAGCTTTCTTCCTCAGAGATTTTGCAAATTCTATTCCTCTGCCTGGAAGCTTTCTACCTTCTTTCTTATAGAATAAGGGCCGCGTTCTCATTCAAGTCTTGATTTAAATGATACACAATGGGGCCTGCTTTAGGCCTCCTATATTGGACTCCCACAGCATTCTGAACTTCTTTGTAGCACGAACCACATTTATAATTAAACATAGATTTCTGTAGTTTAAAATGTTTGTTCCTACCACTTTATATTGACCATAACTATATGCCAGTGATTGACAGGGTATCTGACATTTAGTAGAGGCATTGAGAAACACTGGCTGAATAAATGAATAAATGTAAGTCTACCATGGACTGTGGTTGGTACCTTGTGCTCCAAAATAATAAATATATTTATAGTTCTCAATCAATAGGGGCCTGATATTACAAGTCTTTGGAAAAGTTTTGAAGGTTCTAAATAGGTTTTTGGCTAGATTTTGGTGACGGTTAGTTACATGGCTGTGCAGCTATTTGTATGTTCATCAAAACCCAATAAAGTATTGTTTCTTAAGTCCACTATAATACTTCTAATATTCTTCTAATTAAAGAAGTAAAAACATGTTTTTAAGTAGATTTCAATGACTATTTACGTACCTATCTCCCCACTCAATTCTATAGTCTCCAAAGTCAGAAGCTAGTGGCTAAAACACCTTGGATCTAACATAAAGCATGCAGAAATTATTTAATTAAAATAATTTTAAAAGATTGGCTATTCTGTGTTCTACACAGCCACCTGTCCTGTGAACAACAAATATGCACTATGGCAAATGCATGTAAAATAAGTATGAAATCAGCCAGAAGATGACACTTCAGGGTGTTATTACTACAACTATCTGCTTGCTGATAATGCCATGAATGTAGCACCTGACCTCTCTTTGCCACATTCTTGCTAACCAGCTACACCCACTGTTCCCTGTTACTTTGTTCTGCTCCTTTGCCCTAGTAGTTGTCCAGTACTTTCCGCTCTGAGTCAGCCCATGTCAAGTTGTCACAGACTCCACTCAAAGTGTCTTTCTGCCAAGCGGGATCTAAGCTGCTTCAAGTTCTCTGCGACCAGTGTGCTGTTGGTTCCCTACGAGCCACGGCTCGAACATCTGTAGGTAAAACCACCAATAATCTTGGGCCAGTGGTTTCAGCTTAGCAACTAAACAACATGATTTTAGTCTCTCTAGCAACAACATAGAGAAGTAGTTAGGAACATGAACTTTGGAGTCAGATGGACTTGGTTCAATTCTGCCTCTGCCATATGTTAGCTGTATGGTTTAGAAAAATATGAAGCAGGGCCTGACCTGAGGTGGTTCAGTGGATAAAGCATCGACCTGGAACACGAGGTCACCAGTCCAAAACCCTGGGCTTGCTTGGTCAAGGCACAAATGGGAGTTGATGCTTCTTGCTCCTCCCCCACCTCTCTCTCTCTCCTATCCAAAATGGATAAATAAAATCTAAAATATATATATTTAGAGCCGTTTCTTCATCTTTTTTAAAGAACTATCTTATAGGCTGTCAAATGGATGCAGTAAAACAATGTATATAAATTAACCAACACACAAAGCAGAGAGGGTTAGACGTGGCATAAAGAATTTGCTGGAAATGAAGATGATTAAATACTAGCACAGACAGCCACAAGGAATAGTGAATTGTCCTCCCTGGAGATCTTTTAAAATAGGACAGTTAGCCATCTGTCTGAGATAGTTTAAGTACAGTCCTGCCTTGGAGGTAGGAAAGTCATGAGATGATCCCCTCACCGATCACATTGGAGGTTCTGAAATCACACCTGGAGTTATCTTACAGAGTGGAATGACGAGTTTTTGTGTGCCTGACACAGTACCCAGCACAGAGCGGGCCTTGCAAATGACTTGGTGGATGACAAGTAAATGACTGATAACTGGAAAAATAAAAGAATTCAGGTGTTGACAAGTGAGAAATGAAGTCAAAATATGTGAAGTTAAAAAATTAACAATAGGAGACCTGAAGATGGCAGTGGAGTAGGCAGACGCACAGACTCCCAGCTCACACCACCGAACTGGATTATAAACTAATTTGTGAACAATCAGCGTGAAAAACCAAATCTGGACTACAAGAACAGCTTTCAAAAATCAAGGAGCAAAGAAGAAGCCACAACAAACCTGGTAGAGAGCGCCTGAATCTCCCCTGCTTACAGGAACGGGTGGGGGTGAGGCTGGGCTCTCAATTCCAAGAAAAAGAGCAGTAAATACTGCTCACAGCCACTTACCTGGTGACCAGGGAATGAGGTGTGTTGAAAGGGCCCGCTTGTCTTCCAAAAAGAGAAAGAGAGAGACGGATGGTGAGTGGGAGAGGAATATAGGTGATGACATAAAAAGCTGACTCATTCAGTGCTGGAGGCAGCCATAACTGGGGAAGGGGCTGATCCTTCCACAAAGCAAAATACACAAGTACTTCCAGGTCACAGAGATACAGACATCTCTCCAGCTCCAATCAGCGCAACAAGACACATCTGAAAACAAGAAGTGGGGAGAAGGGGCAGTAAATCAGGTCTCCATGGAGATCTGAGATACACCTCCCCCTACTGAAACTGAGAAAGCAACCCGCCCCCAGAGAGATTAACTGGCAGAAGAGGAATTCAGAGCCTCAGGTCACATCCACCTCATTCCTGGATACAGTTTCAAATAAGCCCCCTGCTGAGATCAGCAAACAAGACAATCACCTGTTAAGAAAACAAACAAATCAAGACTTCAAAGCGGCCCAAATCCTAAAGTGGATTACAAATAATAGCTGATGCCAACCCAAGAAGACTTAGAAACAACACAAGTAAAAACTAGAGGCAGACAACACCAAGCCTAGACTCAACCAGCTCTACAAAGAAAACACCCTGGGTAGGCACAATCAGAAGACAAAGAAGCGCAATCCAAATGAAACCACAAGAGAAACCTTCAGGAGATGAACTGAGTGATATGGAAATAATCAAACTTCCGGATGCGGAGTTTAAAATAATGATTGTAAGGATGCTTAGGGATCTTAGAACAACAATGGATGGTCATCACAAACACTTAAATAAAGAAATAGCAAGTATAAAAAAGGATATTGAAATATTAAAAAAGAATCAGTCGGAGATGACAAATACAATATCAGAAATGAAGACCACAGTGGAAGGAATTAAAAACAGGATGGATACAGCTGAGGATCGAATCAGTGAGTTGGAGGACAACTGGAATGAGGGCATGAAAGCAGAGAAGAAAAAAGAAAAGAGACTCAAAAAGTCTGAGGAAACTCTTAAAGAGCTCTGTGACAACATAAAGAGAAATAACATCTGCATCATAGGGGTTCCTGAAGAAGAAGAGAAAGAACAAGGGATAGAGGCTTTGTTCAACCATATCATAGCTGAAAATTTCCCTAAATTAATGCAGGAGAAACTCTCACAAATTCAAGAAGCACAGAGAACTCCACTAAAAAGAAACCCAAAGAAACCTACACCAAGACACATCATAATTAAAATACCAAAGCTAAGTGATAAAGAGAAAATATTAAAAGCTGTGAGAGAAAAAAAGGCTATTACCTACAAAGGAGCTCCCATAAGGATGACATCAGACTTCTCAACAGAAACACTTGAAGCCATAAAGGAATGGCAAGAAATATTAAAAGTAATGCAGAACAAGAACCTACAACCAAGACTACTTTATCCAGCAAGGCTATCATTTAAAATTGAAGGAGAAATAAAAAGTTTCCCAGACAAAAAAAAACTCAAGGAATTCATTACAACCAAACCAATGCTGCAGGAAATGTTAAGGGGTATGGTGTAAACAGATCAAAGTGGGAAAAGAATATAGCAAAAGAGGAAAACAGCTTTAAAGAATAAAATGGCAATAAACAACTACATGTCAATAATAACCCTAAATGTAAATGGATTAAATGATCCAATCAAAAGACATAGGGTAGCTGCATGGATAAGAAAACAGGACCTGTACATATGCTGTCTATAAGAGACACACCTTAGAACAAAAGATGCACATAGGTTGAAGGTAAAAGGATGGAAAAAAACATTTCATGGAAATGGAAATGAAAATAAAGCTGGGGTAGCAATACTTATATTAGACAAAATGGACTTTAAAACAAAGAATATAGTAAGAGATAAAGAAGGCCACTACATAATGATAAAGGGAGCAATCCAACAGGAAGATATAACTATTATAAATATCTACACACCTAATATAGGAGCACCTAAATATATAAAGCAGACTTTGATGGATATAAAAAGCTAGATTAACAGCAACACTATAATAGTAGGGGATTTTAATACCCCACTAACATCACTAGATAGATCCTCAAGAAAGAAAATTAACAAAGAAACAGCAGACTTAAAGGACACACTAGATCAACTGGATTTAATAGATATCTACAGAACCTTTCACCCTAAAACAGCAGAATATACATTCTTTTCAAGTGCTCATGGTACATTCTCTAGGATAGACCACATGTTAGGGCACAAAAGTGGTCTCAACAAATTTAAGAAGATTGAAATCATATCAAACACTTTCTCTGATCACAATGGCATGAAACTAGAAATCAACCACAACAGAAAAGCTCAAAAATTCTCAAACACATGGAAACTAAATAGCAGGTTGTTAAATAACGAATGGATTAAGAATGAGATCAAAGAAGAAATAAAAAAATTCCTAGAAATGAATGACAATGAGCATACAACAACTCAAAATTTATGGGACACAGCAAAAGCAGTACTGAGAGGGAAGTTCATAGCACTATAGGCACACTGTAAGAAGCCAGAAAAAGCTCAAATAAACAACTTAACCCTGCATCTAAAAGAACTAGAAAAAGAACAGCAAGTAAAGCCTAAATGTAGTAGAAGGAAAGAAATAATAAAGATCAGAGCAGAAATAAATGACATAGAGACTAAAGAAACAATACAGAGAATCAATGAAACTAGGAGCTGGTTTTTTGAAAAGGTAAACAAGATTGATGAACCTTTAACTAGACTCACCAAGAAAAAGAGAGAGAGGACTCAAATAAATAAAATTAGAAATGAGAGGGGAGAAATAACAACTGACACAACAGAAATACAAAGGATTGTAAGAAAATACTATGAAGAACTGTATGCCAAAAAACTAGACAACCTAGATGAAATGGACAAATTCCTTGAAACATACAATCTTCCAAAAATCAGTCTGGAAGAATCAGAAAACCTAAACAGACCAATTACACCGAATGAGATCAAAACAGTTATCAAAAAACTCCCAACAAAGAAAAGTCCTAGGCCAGATGGCTTCAC
This sequence comes from Saccopteryx leptura, assembly GCF_036850995.1. Lineage (NCBI taxonomy): Eukaryota > Metazoa > Chordata > Mammalia > Chiroptera > Emballonuridae > Saccopteryx > Saccopteryx leptura. The sequence goes on from NC_089505.1 coordinate 353,299,847, forward strand.
AAGTGAATTCTACCAAATATTCAAAGAAGAACTGATTCCTATCCTTCTCAAGCTATTTCAAAAAATTCAAGAGGAAGGAAGACTTCCAAGCTCCTTTTATGAGGTGAGCATAATTCTGATTCCAAAACCAGGCAAAGACAACACAAAGAAAGAAAATTATAGGCCAATATCACTGATGAATATAGATGCTAAAATCCTCAACAAAATATTAGCAAACCGGATCCAACAATATATGGGAAAAATCATACAAGGCTAGGTACAATATTTGCAAATCAATCAAATGTGATTCATCACATAAACAAAAAGGAAGGAGAAAAACCACATGATAATTTCAATAGATGGCAGAAAAAAGCATTTGATAAATCCAGTCACCCATTCATGATCAAAACTCTCAGCAAAGTTGGAATACAGGGAACATACCTCAACATGATAAAAGGCCATCTATGAAAACCCACAGCCAACATCATACTCAATGGGCAAAAATTAAAAGCAATCCCCTTAAGATCAGGAACAAGGCAGGGTGCCCCCTTTCACCACTCTTATTCACATAGTTCTGGAAGTTCTTAGCCACAGCAATCAGACAAAAAAAGAAATAAAAGGCATCAATTGGAAAAGAAGAAGTAAAACTATCATTATTTGCAGATGATATGATATTGTATATAGAAAACCCTAAAGTCCTCAGTCAAAAAACTACTGGACCTGATAATGAATTCAGCAAGTGCAGGATATAAAATCAATACTCAAAATCAGCCTGATATCAAGCTATACTACAAGGCCATTGTACTCAAAACAGCCTGGTACTGGCATAAGAACAGGCACATTGATCAATGGAACAAAACAGAGAACCCAGAAATAAACCCACAGCTCTATGGACAACTGATATTTGACAAAGGAGGTAAGGAAATACAGTGGAGTAAAGACAGCCTCTTCAACAAATGGTGTTGGGAAAATTGGACAGCAACCTGCAAAAAAATGAAACTAGGCCACCAACTTACACCATTTACAAAAATAAACTCAAAATGGATAAAAGACTTAAATGTAAGGCGAGAAACCATAAACATCTTAGAAGAAAACATAGGCAGTAAGCTCTCCAACATCTCTCGCAGCGATATATTTGCTGATTTATCTCCACGGGCAAGGGAAATAAAAGACAGGATAAACAAATGGGACTATATCAAACTAAAAAGCTTTTGCACAGCTAAAGACAATAAGAGCAGAATAAAAAGACAAACTACACAATGGGAGAACATATTTGACAGTATGTCTGATAAGGGGTTAATAACCAAAATTTATAAAGAACTTGTAAATCTCAACACCAGAAAGACAAACAATCCAATCAAAAAATGGGCAAAAGAAATGAATAGACACTTCTCCAAAGAGGATATACAGATGGCCAATAGGCATATGAAAAAATGCTCAACATCACTAATCATTAGAGAAATGCACATTAAAACCACAATGAGATATCACCTCACATCAATCAGAATGGCGCTCATCAACAAAACAACACAGAATAAGTGCTGGCGAGGATGTGGAGAAAAGGGAACCCTCTTGCATTGCTGGTGGGAATGCAGACTGGTGCAGCCTCTGTGGAAAACAGTATGGAGATTCCTCAAAAAATTGAAAATCGAACTGCCTTTTGACCCAGCTATCCCACTTTTAGGAATATACCCCAAGGACACCATAGAATGGTTCCAGAAGGAGAAATGCACCCCCATGTTTATAGCAGCATTGTTCACAATAGCAAAGATCTGGAAACAGCCCAAGTGTCCATCAGAGGACGAGTGGATTAAAAAGCTTTGGTACATATATACTATGGAATACTACTCAGCCATAAGAAATGATGACATCAGATCATTTACAATAACATGGATGGACCTTGATAACATTATACGAAGTGAAATAAATAAATCAGAAAAAAAACTAAGAACTATATGAACCAATGCATAGATGGGACATAAAAATGAGACTCAGAGACATGGACAAGAATGTAATGGTAACAGGGAGTGGGGTGGAGGGGTGGGGAATGGGCGAGGAAGGAGAGGGAGGGAGTAGGGGGAGGGTATAGGCACAAAGAAAACCAGATAGAAGGTGATGGAGGACGATTTGACTTTGAGTGAGGGGTATGCAGCATAATCAAAGGTCAAAATAATCTGGAGATGTTTTCTCGGAACATATGCACCCTGATTTACCAATGTCACTTGTTGGCCAGATAAAATGTATTATGCTCACTTTGTTAAAGATGGTGCTGCCCACATGGAGGCTGTTGCCCAGGTGATATTGATGTGTGTCTCCATGGGCAGGCAGAATCTTTGTAGCCTGGGCCTTGTTTTTAGGACTAAGCCTTTCCCACCCTTTTTGATGTGGGATGGTACAATCCAATCATGCCTCAGAGAAGTGACTTTGTATTAGAGACTTCCCTATTTTGTATATTGGATTAAGGGTTATGAATCTACACTATAAAATAGGGGCAGAACGGGAGCTTGCTCTTGGTTCCTGAGATTATCATTAGAGGAGAGAGCAGAGCAGAGAGCAGAAGGAGGCCACGTGGAGTAGGCCAGGAGAAGCAGCCAAGATGGCAGAGTGTTGAGTGAGAGGCCGGGTTGTGCAGTTTGTGCAGGGAGAAGGAAGGAGATGGGGAACAGAGGTGAGTAAGTCTAGTGAGCTGGAAACCTTTGATTCTAGGAATCTCGGATAAGTCAGTAGCTTTGTGAGCACTGAATGTGAGTGGGTTTTGGAGCCCAGTGTGTGTTTTTACTTGCTCGCTGGGTGCAAGCTAGGATTAAAGATGTTGGCCCATCAGCTTTTGGCTCTGCTGTTTCATTGCCAACTGTCCGAATCCAATGCGAACCTGCATGGGCCAGGCTGCTGTGATAGTGGCCTTGGCTGCTGGCCATACATCACTGCATTAAAATTAATAAAAATAAGATTAAAAAAATTAACCAACACAGTAGCTAGTATTCTTACTACTGCTATTACTACCAGCATTATAGTTACTGTTACTGCTGTTATTATCATTATTATTATCTCAGAGAGTAATACTGAGCTGATTGAATTTCACTAATTCATATGACATATGGCAGGTACCCAGAGACCACTGTCCTATGATTAAGAGTCCCTTAAAATATCTAAATAGATGGTTCAGTACTCCTTAGGGAAGCTTCAAGCAATCTTCGGAATCTTCATGTTAATGGAAATGCTGTGTGTGGTTCAAATAATGTTGAAGGGAAGAAGGCGGAGGAAAAGTAAGGACAGATGAAAGACTTGTAAATTGAAAGTTAAACTTGAGAATCACATGCAAGCCCTTGCTTTCTATTTTGCAAATTATTTTGCTCTTTAAATTTGCAAAAAGCTCAGCTTTACCAACAAGCAAGTCAGCAGAAAATAAGATTTTGGTCTTTCTTATATATACTGCATGTTCATAATAAATCATTTCATAATGTATAGAAACACATAGAATATATCCTTGTATACAAATATAATTATATAGCTGCCTGTTTACAAATTTACTTTTTGTTTTCACTGGACAACTGTGCCCCAGGCTATTAGAGACAGTGGGGAACAAAGACAGGAGCACGGGCTTCTTTAGAGGTGGTTGTTATTCATGCCCTCCTGTGAACTCCTCCACTTGCAGCTTTCAGATGGAGGCCCTTCATCCTGGTGACGAGGTAGGTCCAAGCAGCCCTTCAGGCTGATAGACGAGTCGAGAATAAGGGTGTTCCTACAGAATTTCAAGGTGCAGGGGCACATACATGTTATTCATCTTGATGGTTTATTTGATTTTTTAACCCACTCAATTGGGAATGGGTGCGATGATAAAGTGATTAGCCTAAGACCTGAATACCTATACCACGTGTTAGACTTAGGTTAGGGCCAGATTTGCCTTATTTACCTAGGGGGCTTTCCTGATCACCTTGTCTGGTCTTGGAGTACACATTCATGCTGACTTACTTAATCTTACGAATATCTTTGACATCATAATTTTCAGAGATGAATTTATGATACATGCAAATACATGTTATATACACATATACATATATACATATGCAAATATAAATATAACACACATGTAAACATACATATATGTGTATATTTATAAATAAGATGTCTAATATAAACATTTACATAGTTTTTATAAATTTTACAACTCACAAACAATATTTCTACAGTTGGTCTCAACCAGATCAGAAATGGGAGGAAGTCTCCCACAAACACTCTATACCCATTTATACTATAGCCAACCCTTCAGATTTATATATATATAAATATATATATATTTATATATATAACATACTTATTATAAATATATATGTCATATAGAAGATTGAAAGAGAAGACCAAGAACACAGAAAGGTCCAAGTTAGCTTGTCCCATTTATGTCAATCACTGTGAGCACTCTTGCTCAGATGCGGGAGTTGAAGGCCGGAAGCTGTCGCTTTGGTTTAGAAGTCCTCTCTCTCATGGCCCCAGCAGTCTGATTGATTGTGCATAATCTGTATCTTGCATCAGGATGCCTCACTCTGGGGTCTAACAAACAGAGCTCTGGGGATTTGTAAGTTCCCTTCTTGAAAGTCACCATCAAAGTCAAGTTGAGTAATGAAAAATAATTTCAATATCTAAATAAAAGACAATTGTAAAGGTGTCCAGAACACAAAAGAATAACTTGAGCAATTTTAGCACAGATCAGTGGTTTATAGTAACGTTGCCTTTTACAATAAATCTGTTCACATCTTCTAAGAAATGAAGTCTTTTTCCAGGGTCCTTGAAAGTGGCTGTCAGTGACTTGCTTTAGTCAATAAGAGTAATGGAAGCGAAAGAATTGTAGTTCCAAGTTCAACCCCTAGAAGGCCTTGTGGACTTCTGCCCTCTTTCTTCCTCTCGTCAGGCTAGTGTTCTAGAGGATGAGCCAGATGAATCAGAACAGTCAACCTCATTGTCTCAGATGAAGCACTAGTCATGGGAGAGAGGGGGTCTCCATTCAACCCAACAGCAGACTCAAAGGTGAGGCCTACCAACATCAGCCAAGATCGAAGAGAACTTCCCTGATGACCCATAAACTTTTGAGAGACAGCAATGGTAATTGTTTTGGAATGGTTTTTTACATAGCATTATGTGTCAATATTAATTAATGCAGCCAAGTGTATAGAACTGTGGAGACAAAGCTATAGACAAGATAAACTCAGTGGGATAGCTGATCATCAAAGCCCTGTTCTTTCCCTCTCCACTGAATATAGTACAAGAAAAGAGTGTGGGTACCAGTAGCTAAAATTCATTACCCTAATGAATTTTAAAAATGAATACTTGGCAAAGCAGTGTCTAATGTGTCCCCCATCCTGTGATTCTATGACCTATGATTTGGTATATATTTCTATCCAGTATACAAAACTCAGATGCTCAAAAATGTTAGTGCTGGCTCATAGGTCATGAGAGTCTCATGGGGAAGGCCACTGCTCAGAAGGATACATAATTCTGATGACTCAGAAGTTAAGTTCTTGGAAGTCAGAGATTTCTGGTGCAGTGGGACACTCTGAGCTTATAAAATAAACATGGGAAGAAGTTTTTTACTTATTACATTCAAGACAAAATGCTTAAAACTATTTCAACAACTCAAGACAGGAAACTAGAAGCTTTGATACATTGGACTAAGGCCACTGGGGCCTGGTCGTGTCATGGAGTTGTCTCAAAGCAAGTTCTAGGGTCCTTGCATCATAACTACAGAGATGCAGGTCTCTGCTTAGCCCCCGGTCTCACAGATCCCGTTTAGGGGCTGTCTGTGCCCAGGGGAAAAGGAGCAATGCAGCCTTTCCACTTCTTACTTATGAAGAATTGATGTGTCCTGAGACTGTAAGCTCTGTTCTCTATTTTTCCATTCTGCTCACTGGCCAATTTGAGGACTCTCAGCTATTTGTGACTATTAGGATTCTACTTTTTCAACTTCTGTGGACTGATACTTAGAAGTTTCCAGAACAATAAATATGGCTTCTGCTGTCTTTGTTCTTTTGACATTAGCTGACAACAACGTGCTTCTGTCCAGATGTCAGTTTAATCATTGACACCTAATGTACCATGATACACTAGTGTTGACCCAGTGTACATTATGGGTAATTTTATGAGATTTTGCTTTGGAAAGAAGAATAGAGAACATTTGGGAGAAAAAAATATTTGTAGTAGCATGGAAATCTGACCTAAGATTTATATTTCTAAACTGGCTTAACAATGTATGTATATTATCAATTTAATAATAGTATTAGACTTTTCATTAAAAACCTAAATGTGCTATTGAATATAAATGATTATTTTATTGCTTTTTAATTTTTAAAATTTTATTATTATGAAAATCTGATCTAAGATTTATATTTCTAAACTGGCATAAAAATATACATATGTTATCAATTTAATAATAGTATTAGCCTTTTATTAAAAACCTAAAATATACTATGAAATATAAATGGTTGTTTTATTTCTTTTAAATTTTTAAAATTTTATTATTTTCTTCTGTTTAGCTTTATTGATGTATACTTAATACTAAAAAATTGCATTTTGATGAGTTTAGACATATGCATACCCTCATGATAGCATCACTACAGTCAAGGTAATAAACCTACCCATTATCTCCAACTGATTTCTTCTTCTTCCTTTTTTGTTATTGTTAACAAGAATACTTAACATGAAATCTATCCTCTTAATGAGGTTTAAGTGCACAACTCTGTATTGTTAATTATAGGCACTGTGTTGTACAGCAGATATATACGTAGAGTTCATTCATCTTGTACAACTGTTACTTTATATCCATTGGACAACAACTTCCCCTTTCCCCTCAGGGGAAAAGGGCAAGCCCATTCTATTATCTGCTTCAATAAGTTTGAGTATTTTAGATACGTAATATAAATGGGATCATGCAATAGTTATCTTTGTTTGGCTAAGTTCACTTAGCATAATGTTTTCCAGGTCCATCCATGTTGTCATAAATTATAGAATTTTTCTTTTTTAGGCTGAATAATATTCTCCTGGTTGTATATACTATGTTCTTTACCTATTCATCTTGATGGACACTTAAGTTGTTTCCATAGCTTGGCTATTGTGAACAATGATGCAATGAACATGAGAATGCAGATACCTCTTTCAGATCCTGATTTCAATTCTTTTGGATATATACCCAGGTGTGGGATTGCTGGATCATATGGTAGTTCTATTTTTAATTATTTGAGGACCTCTAGACTATTTTCCAAAGTGGTAGTACCAATTTACATTCCCACCAATACAGTAAAAGGGTTCCTTATTCTTCACAGCCTTGCCAACAGTTGTTATCTTTTATTATTTTGATAATAGCCATTGGAACAGATGAGTGATGATATTGTGGTTTTGATTTGTACTTCTCTGATAATTAATGATGTTGATCACACTTTTTCATGTACCTGTTGGCCATCTGTATAACTCTTCTCCTGGGAAATATCTATTCAAGTTCTTTGCCCGTTTTTTTCATCGAGTTATTTGGTGGTTGGTTTTTTTTTTTTTTTTTAGTTGTAGTTTTTATATATTTTAAAAATTAACTCCATATCAGATATATGATCTGCAGATATTTCTTCCCATTCCATAAGTTGCCTTTTCACTTTTTGATTGTTTTCCTTTGCTTTTTTAGCTTGATGTAGTTCACTTGTCTACTTTTCCTTTTGTTGTCTGTGGTTTTGGTGTCCTATCCTTGAAATCATTGCCAAGACCTGTGTCATAAAGCTTTTTTCCTATGTTTTTTATTGTAGTTTTAGTTTCAGATTTTACATTTAAGTCTTTAATCCATTTTGAGTTTATTTTTGTATGATGAAAAATAGGGGGCCAATTTTTGTATGATGAAAATATTGGCCCCTATTTTCACCACTTGTTGAAGAAACTCTCTTTCCCCATTTTATGTTCTTGGCATCTTTGTCAAAGATCGGTTACCCATGTATGTGTGGATCTGTCCCTGGCCTCTCTCTTATGTTCCTGTGGTCTATATGTCTGCTTTTGTGTGCGTACCATGCTGTTTTGATTACTGTAGCTTTGTAATATAGTTTGAAGTCAGGGATGTAATGCCTTCAGCTTTGTTTTTCTTTTCTGAGATCACTTTGGCTGTTCTAGATATTTTATTGTTTTACATAAATTTTAGTATTATTTTTCTTCTATTTCTGAAAAAAAAAAAACACACCAATAGAATTTTGATGGAAATGACATTAAATCTTTAGATCCAGTTTGGATAGTGTGTACATTCTTCCAATCAATGAATATGAGATATCTTTCCATTTACTTGAGTTTAATTTTTTTATTAATATATTTTAGTTTTCAGTATATAAAATTGTCAGCCCTTTGATTGCTTTTATTCCAAAGTATTTTATTCTTTTTAATGCTATTTAATTTCCTTTTTGAGAGCTTGTTCTCGCAGAGGAGGGCAGCTACTTGTATACCCTTGATCGAAGAATTGTCCTTTCCTCTATTGGGGAAGGTTGTCCTCTTTGACTGAGTGCACAGCTTTGGGAAAGGCATACATGGGGTGGTGAGAGGGAAAGGAGACACCCACCTAGCCCGCCAGACCAGCCAAATCAATCCTGGCTATCAGTGGGATGACAGATGCCACAGCCAGGTCACCCACACATCCTTTCATTTCCTTTTATGATAGTTCAATTTTAGTGTATAAAATGCAACTAATTTTTCTATTTTTTAAAATAATTTTATTTAGAAAATTAAATTTGATAGGGTGACATTGATCTATCAGCGTACATAGGCTTCAGGTAAACATTTCTATAGCATTTGAACTGTTGATTGTGTTGTGTACCCATCACCCCAAATCAAATGATTTTTGTATGTTAATTTTGTATTCTGGATCTTTACTGAATTATTTATTAGTTCTAACAGTTTTGTGTGTGTCTTTTTTGCATATAAAATAATTTCTTACAGTTATAGAACTACTGATTATGTCAGAGGCAGAATTCAAGCCCATGTCTGCCTGGCTCAAACCCCGTTTCTTTTTGCAGAAACACTGCTTCTTATAGACGGAGGCTCATGTGGCAAGTCTCAGAACACTCCATTCCAGGCACAGAGGTCACGGTCTCCGCACCAAGCTAATTAATTGATTTGTTTGCCACATTTACAGTGGGGGTGAGATACTGACATTAGCACTCCCTTAAAAAGGCAGCATTTTCACTCGATTCTCTCAAGAAGGCCAGGAGTCAGTGTTTGCCATTCTCCTTGAGTGGCCTCCTCTTCAGTGATGTTAAATGAACTTTATTCTGCTGACCAGTAAATGTGACACTTCTGTCCTTAAGATATTTATTACCAGTGTATTTATTTCACAGATAGGGGAGTTATTCTGCTCAGAAACAGGACCCCCTAGACTCAGATTAGTCATTTCGAGGCATGATTTCTAAATTGCATTCAAAATCTGTTAGTGTGTATACACCTTATTTCATGAGACTCTCTCCTGAGACAACGTCTATCAGAAAAGCTACTGAGCAGAGCTCCCATAATGAAAGATGGGACATTAGAAATGGGTTAGTGGCCTGGCTCATGGCCTTGGCAGTTCAGACCTTCTGCCTCTTGCGCCCCACATATTCTCATTCTGAGGGCTCCGAACGTGTTCCCACTCCTCCTCGGGAAGCTGCACTACGCAGCCAGACATGTGGCTGTTGTTTGTTAACTTGTTCATTTATTTTTCTGTCAGCTGTGCTCTCAGTTTCTGCCTGGATTCCCACCAGAAGCTTCCACCTCTTGCCCTTTCTCTGTGTTAAGTTAATAGGGGTTGTGGTTGAGTCATCTCTGTAATAAATGCTGTTGGCTTTCTCCCCCAGTTTTTAATCCTGGATGCTCAAAGAAAGAGCGCCCCGCTCCACCGGAAGTGTTCGTGCTTGCCCTTCCTTGTCATGCCCTCCCAGTCTGGGTCAGGCGCCCCTTACAGGGTTTCACTGGGCTCTTTCCTCTGTCTAGTCTTCATCAGATTAAATGCAGCCCACGTCACAACTGATCCTAATTAGAAACTGCTCTTTCTCCCGCTTCCTATCTCGATCATGTGGGTAAATATTAGTAAAAATAAGAAAGAAATAAACGGATTGCCAATATACTTGTCTTAGCCCATAGAAAACTGGAAAAAGCACTTGACACAGAAACAGCATTCAATAATAAGTATTTGATGAATAAGTCATCACTAGATCGCTTGTTTTGAATCATCTCTTGTGAATAAACCCTGTTTGGCTGGTTGGTTTTTTTGCTGCTGTCTACCCAGTAAATTTGCCTGTAGCCTGTACTTTTATAGCAGTGCTGACATAAAGCTCGGTGACATTGCCTGAAGGCCACTGGGGAAGGAAGACCAGTGAAGGAGAAGATAACTTCTGTTTTCCTAGGTGTGTGTGGATTGGGAGAAATTTGACTCTAAAGACAACTACAATAGGATAAAATGAAAAAGAGTAGAACATGGTGGGCTAGTTTATTAGGTTTCCAGGGACTGACGGGATCTCTTTGTTCCACTCAGCGCTGGGAGCACCCCACACCGGCTGGAGGCGAGGATTGGTAATGGCTCCCCACTGTGGCTAACCTGGGGTACTACACTCTCCCTCACTACCTCTCTTATCAATACCCTCGACTTTGTCAAAACTCCCAAGATCAGACATTGCCCAGTGACTCGGTCTGAATGTGCTACCTGTCTACCTCTCTAAGAGCCTGATTTAATCTTCAAACCAAAACTGTGGGGTAGGAATTACAATCACTGCTTTAAGCTTGAAAAATGTTCATTTCTGAAATATTAATTAACTTAGAAAGTGGCAGGGGAGCTGATAGCCTGATACCCCATTTTGAGTTCTTTGTCTTACCTCCCTTTGCTTCGAACTATAAAAACATGACAGGCATATTTTTCTTTTTTTCCTTTGTTCCAGTGTTCAAGGTCTGTTCATTATTTTTTCTTTCAGCGCCCCCCTCCGCCTTTGTAATACACCCTACATATGTGCATTTGAGGAACTTCCCTGTCAACTTTTTAATGAATAGTCTGTGAAAATGAAAGTACCGAGAAGACCATTTTTTATCCACCACAGGTACTTACGAGCAGTAAAGAAAATAAAGTTCAATTCTTGCGAGTGACAACCACAGATAATAGATACTACCAAACTGGAAATCTGAGAGTGGACTGTAAATCAAAACAACGCAATATGCAATCCCAAAGATAAGCACAAGGAGTGATCAGGGTTCTTTTTGTCTATATATTATCTGCTCTCAGCCCAAGGCGCTGGCTCTGGAGAATTTGAGCTCCGAGAAATGCTAGTGCTCGTTGCCCACTAGGCTGGACGCAGACACATTACTTCAAACACCAGGTGTCAAGCTGTCAGTGTGGCCTCCATGGCAGAATCTACCGAACATCAGAGAAGGTTGTGACAGAGGGTGCATAGTTTCAATAATGGTAAGAAAAAGAATAAGCCCCCAAATGGAGCACAGGCCAGCGTATGAGCTGACAGGCGTCTCTGCCAGGAAAAGGGTCAAAACTGCCTCTCTGTGAGACCAGGAGAGGCTGAGTGGCACTTTTATACCATAATCATGATAACGCCATTTAAAATGGAGAAATAAAGCCCTTTCTGTTTTGAAGGAGACAGAAGGCAGAAAAACCACAGAAAGCATTGTGAGTTCCGCTCTTTTGGTGCTAACTGCCCTGGTGACAAGATAATGTACAGTCTGGAGAATAGAACAGGATTGGGGTGGGGATTTCTCCTGCATGTAGATTAGCATCTTCCTGGTTCAGGAAAGAGCATATCAATCCATGCCACATGGCAGATACTTGTTTCACAATATCCAGGCGCATGAAGCATCACGTTGCTTCGTTTTCCTAAATCAAATTCAACCTGGTCCTGATCAGCCCAGAGCCACAGTGGGAGAGCTAATACCTGTCATCGTCAAGGGGCTTCTCTACCTCACCTTGGTTGTTCTGGGTCCCCAACAGCTTATGTGATTGATCCAGGGAATGTGGGCAACTGTATACAGCATGCACCTGCTGCCCTCCTTAAGACATGGAACATTTCTGTCACTCCAAAAATTCCCTAGTACAGATTTGTTGGTTGTCTACACTCTACATTTCTGGCCCCAGACTGCTGTTGACCTCCTTTCTGCTGCGGTACATGAGTTTTGCCTGTTCTAGCATTTCCTATAAATGAAAAGGATAGAGTATGTGTTCTTTTGGTCTGGATTGTATTGTTCAGCATTGTTTCTTCTGGTTCATCTATGTTATAGCGTGTATCATGTTATTCATGTTATTGCTGAGTAGTATGCCATTGGATACTTTTACTACCCTTTATCCATTCGCCTGTGGATAGGCATTAGGTAGTTTCTATCTATTGGCTGTTCTGAATAAAGCTGCCATGAACACGTGAATACAAGTTTTTCTGTGGACACGTGTTCATTTCCATTCAGGAGGAATGTAGGAGAGCTGTTAGGTTATATAAGGTAGGTATGTTTAACTTTACTAACAATTACTTTTGAAAACTGAGCACAGGCAGTCCCGGGGTCACAACGAGATAGGTTCTGTAGGTTTGAAAATGTTCATGTGTTTATATGCACAGGAAGGTAAAAATAAATACTGTGTTAGGGAAAACATCTAAGTTGTACTTAATAGGTAAATGTGCCTGTTCCAACTTACATACAAGTTCAACCTAAGAGCAAATCCACAGAACCTATCTCGTTTGTAACCTGGGGAATGCTGGATTCCGTTTTACATTTCTTTTAGTAACATTTGGGAATTGTAGTCACTATATATCCTTTAAAAATCACAGTATTTTAAATCCTTTTTTAAAAAAGTCCATTTAATTAGTGTATAAATTGAGTAGTATCTCAATTTGCTTTTAATTAGCATTTCATTGATGACTGACATCAAGCATCTTTTCATTTGCTACCGTTTATCCTCTTGTGAAAACTTCAAGTCTCGTGTCCATTTCTGTCTTATCATTCATGAGTTGCAGGAGCTCTTCATAAATTCTGAATGCAAGTCCTTTGTCAGATGTATGCATTGCAACTATATTCCAGTCAGTGGCTTGACTTTTTGTTTTCTTAATTCTGTCTTTCAAAGAGCCAATGTTTCAAATTTTAATGAAGGCTAATTTTATTATTTTTTATTTTATTATTTGTACCTTTTGCTTTCTATCCAAGAAAACCTTGCCTGTACCAATTTGCAAAGATTGTTCCTTTTGCTTTGGCCTTTGTAAATATCAGAAATTTGCAATATCTCATCTCGTCCACCTCTTTGTTCCAAATTTAATTGCCTGTCCTCATCCTGATTTTTATGCCATGAGATTAATTTTTCCCTGAATTCCCTCTTCTTCTTTCTCTTCCCTTCTTCATTTCCTTTCTCTTCCACACTATTTTTAAATACTAAGTACCGACTTGAAAACAAGTACTACAGACATCTGGAAATATTGAATAAAATATGACATTCTTTTCATGCATATATGAGTCACATGCATAGATGCACTCATAGACACTAACAAGGGATCTCCTGGTGCCAGAAATAAGGACTAAAAGTTAGCATGATGTAGTTGTAACTGAAGAGTGAGGAGAAGGAGAAGCTGGTGTCTGTAACCTATGGGCTGTGACTTTAGTACTCTGATAGTCTCAAGCATGGACAACTTAGAGATGGTGAAGGCTGGGAGGTGGAGTTCTGACTGTTGTATAATTCTGGGACCCTTAAAGAACTGCATTCATTGTGAAAGATTGGACTTGGAAAAAATCTACTCACTGGAACAGGAAGAAAGCAAAGATTATTGTGTGTCTAGGCCTGGTTTAGGATAGAAAAAGATAATTTAAATTTCTGCCTCATTCAGGTTTGTGTTTGAACTTACACTGCCTATAGTCTGGGAACCCCAACCCCAAAAATTTAGCATAAAAAATTGAATCCACAAAGAAATACAAATCAACTCTTGAAAGATGTTTTTAGAATCGAAGTCATATAATATACCCACTTAAACAACAATAACAAAAGATATCAGTTAGGTGAGTCTATTATAAGAACTTATTTGAGGAAACAGTTCAAATACATTAGAAACAATTGAGACACATAATTCAAATGCATCAGCACACAAAATAACAGCTGGATTAGTGTCAAACAAATGAAGTATTAGAATAGCAATCTGAAAAAAATAATTATACTTGAGATGAATAAGAGTTTAAAAAAGAATAAAAACCATAATGACACACAAAATATTACATGAAAAGAATAAGATTTGGAAAAATAAGTAAAACTTTGAGAAATAAAAGAGTACAATCACTGAACCTACAAATTCAATAGCTGTGTTTAACAGCAGCTAAACACATGGAATTAACGAATAGAAACACATGTCTGAGAGAAAAAACAATAATGCATCATAAGAGAGGAAAATATAGAAGCAATGTTTAGAAACAAAGGGGTTGTCCTAGCTGGTTGGCTCAGTGGTAGAGCATTGGCCTGGCATATGGACGTCTTGGGCTTGATTCCCGGTCAGGGCACACAGGAGAAATGACCATCTGCATATCCACCCCACCCCCTCTCCCTTCTCTCTCTCTTTCTCTCTCTCTCTCTCTCTCTCTCTCTCTCTTCATCTCCTGCAGCCATAGCTCAGTTGGAGCAAGTTGGCCCCAGAGTCTGAGGATGGCTCCATTGCCTCGCTGCAGGCACTAAAATAGCTTGGTTTCCAAGTAATGGAGCAATGGCCACAGATGGGCAGAGTTAGGGGGTTTGCTGGGTAAATTCTGGTCAGGGCACATGTGGGAATCTGTCTCTCTGTCTCCATGCTTCTCACTTAAGGGAAAAAAAGAAATGAAGGGGTTGAAATGAGCAGGCCCAAATACATCTAATAGGAATTTCAAATAGAAGCACTGGAGAGAGCAGGACAATTGCAATATTTATAAGAGAGAATAGCTTCTAATTTTCCAAAATTAAAGAAGAAAGGGATCTATAAATTCAAGCATAGAATAATAAATATTTTTTAATCAAAAAAAGTAAATTACTTCTAATAGACATAAAGAAGTACACTGAAATAAAACTTCTCAACAGAAATAACAGAGATAAAAGGCCTCAGGTGATGAGGGAAAATAATTGATAATCTAGTCAGCTTGAATCACCTAAAACTGGATGATAAGGCATGTTGACAAAATGGCAATTGCATATAGTTTAACCAAATAATAGATTTTATTCAGACAACTTATTTGATTGTAAAGGTAAAATTATGATGTTTTCAGAAGAATACTGAGTTTTCACCCTAGGATTCTTGCAGAAAGACTAGTTCAGGGAAAATAAAAATTGAAGTCAGAGGACAGAGAGAAATGCAGAAATTAGTTGAACTAAGACTAATTTAAAACTCATAGGCTGACATCTAAACAGCCATTGGCTTCATTAAACAACCCAAAATAATAACTTAAGTGGCCCTGTCTGGTTGGCTCAGTGGATAGAGCATTGGCCCAACGTGTGGAAGTCCTGGGTTCAGTTCCTGGTCAGGGAACACATGAGAAGCAACCATCTACTTCTCTTCCTTACCCTCTTTAAAAATTAATAATAATGACTAATTGTATTACATAAACTGAAGTGATAACTAGGATACTAAACAATTACATGAAATCAGAAGAGAGAAAATTACTTCTAAACGTTTTAAGAACCATGCATATTTCAGAAGGATAAAGATAGTAGTTCTCTTTATATATTCTTCAAACCTGAGGAGGTGTTAAAAATTTAATGGTAATCTCAAAAGAATAGAATTTGAATGCATAACATCTAAGTGAATAAATGAGAAAAAAATTGGATAAGTACATTAGTAGCAGAAAGGAGATTAAAAGATGCCAAAAAAGAATTTATTAAATTGAAAGCAAAAACTTATATAATAAATAAAATTACATCAGCAATTGGAATTGATGGTAGCAGATCAAACTTGCTAGTAAAAGATATTCATAGCTTCACTAGAGAAAAAAAAGCAACTTTGCCTATTGCTTTATCTCTAACATTCAGAATAAGACCTAGTATTTAGAAGGAGTTAAATAATAGCTTTAATACTTGTTGAAATAATTAAAAATCAGATTAACTGAGAAGTACAAATTGGTAGCCACAGAACAGTCACAGAGATATAAATTACAACATAGAGAAGAGAGTCAATAATATCGTAATAACTATGTACGGGGTCTGGTGGATACTTAAAATATCAGAGAGACCACTGTGTAAAGTACATGATCGTCTAACCACTATGCTACACACCTGAAA
The DNA here is from genome assembly GCF_036850995.1 of Saccopteryx leptura. NCBI lineage: Eukaryota > Metazoa > Chordata > Mammalia > Chiroptera > Emballonuridae > Saccopteryx > Saccopteryx leptura. The sequence continues at coordinate 353,316,063 of NC_089505.1, forward strand.
CTAATACAGAATAATACTGAGCATAAACTGTAATTTAAAAAATAAAAATAAATAAAATGTTCACCAATTACAATTTAGATTAAAATTCCATTATACTCTGTTTATAAAAGACATAGTTAAAATTAAGGACAGAAAATTTTTAAAAGGGACAAAAGTAAAGGACAAATAACAGATTCATCAACCTATCACTAATGAAAGAGAAGCTAATGTAGTTACAAATAATACAAAATACTGTGCAGTTCAAAGTGGATTAGAGATGAAAGCATCATTAAGAATGGAATATCAATAGATATGTTATCAGATGGGCTTGGTTTGCTGCAGGAGAAATTAACCCGGGTCGCAGTTGTTTCATGTGCTTCACTCACATATATCCACGTAGGTCGGTGTGGTATTCCATTCCACCTACTCGCTCAGAAACCCAGGCCGACGGGGTCTCTACCATTTTGCATTGACCTCATCAGAAACGCACAGCCTTTTGTTTTTACCATGGAAGGGTAACGGCACTGGAGGGTCTCATGTTATGAACTCCGTGCTTTCGCCTGTGACATTCACTTCTTCTCACAGCCCCCTTGGTGTAAACTGGCCGCTTTGTCTTCCCTTACCACAAAGGAGCAGGGAACTATAATATTCCAATGTACCCAGAAGGCAAGAAGTATATATGGGTGAGCACTAGGAAGCCCTATCATAATGATAAAACAAACAAACAAAGCCCTCTAAACTTTGATGCACCTAACAACATGCCTTCATATAAAGAAATGTTTAGCACATTTAAAAGAAAAAGGTCACAGATAGAGAGCAGGCTGACAGCTGTGGGAGTGTGGGTCAGGGTGGTGAAGGGATTGAACAAAAAAAGAGAGAGAAACTCATGAACACGGACAACAGTGTGGTGCTGTAGGGTGGGGGAGACTGAAGAGGATATAGGGGGAAAGAATGGTGGACTAATACTCGACTCGGGGGGAGGGAGTTGAAGAACCGAAATGTGCGGTACAGAGATGTGCTGCAGAATCAGGCACCTAAAACCTGTATAATTTTGTTAACCACTGTTAATCCCAATAAATTCAATTAAAAATTTTTTAAAAATAAAATAAAACAAGTCAAATCTATATACTACCATAGAGAGAGATTTTTACACGTTTCTTAGTAATTGATGGCTTAAATAGCCAAAATTAATATAGATTAATTACATTAAATGCAATAAAATATTTGAATGACTCAACAGTTAGAGTTTCTGGACATCTATGGAATCCAGTACCCAATAACTAGAGAACACTCACCCTTTGCAGATGCTCAGGTATTGAAAGAACAATGCTTTTCAACTAGAATTGTATACTTGTGAAAATATCTTTCAAAAAGGAACTTAAATACTTTCAGACAATCAAAAATTTAAAATCTTATCGACCGGACATTTTTTTCTAATTATTTACAAACGATAGTATAAGCAAAAATAACAATGTAGTATTTAAGGTTTCTAACATACATGAAAGTAAAATGCATGACAAGAAGAACACTCTAGTCCAAGAAGGAGAAATGGAAGTGCACTACTATGTTAGTTCCATACTGTAATGTGAAGTTATATAATGTCATCTGAAAGTAGACAGTGATCAGTAAACTATGTAGACTATAAACATGAAAGAACCGCCTGAAATAATAAAATGAACAAGTATGAGTAATAAGTCAAAAAGGAGATAAAATGGAAGCATAAAAATATCAACTAACCCAAAAAAGTCAGAAAGAGGAAAAAAGAGAAAACCAAAACAGATTAAATCAATGGAAAAAAAAATAGCAAGGTGATAGATGGAAACCTAACCAGATCAATGCTCACATTAAATGTGGTGGTGAGAACCTGTCCAGGTGGTGGCACAGTGCATAGAGCATCGGACTGGGATGCAGAGGACCCAGGTTCAAAACCCCGAGGTCACTGGCTTGCGAGCTGGCTCATCTGGTTTGAGCACAGCTCACTAGCTTGAATCCAAGGTCGCTGGCTTGAGCAAGGGGTCACTTGGTCTGCAAGGCACATATGAGAAAGCAATCAATGAACAACTAAGGTGTCACAACAAAGAATTGATGCTTCTCATCTCTCTCCCTTCCTGTCTATTCTGTCCCTCTGTCTCTGTCACAAAAAAAAAAATGGTGTTGAGAAAGTAAATTGGAACAACTTTAGAAAATAGTTTGGCAGTTCCTTTTTTTTTTTTTTTTGTATTTTTCTGAAGCTGGAAACGGGGAGAGACAGTCAGACAGACTCCCGCATGCGCCCGACCGGGATCCACCCGGCACGCCCACCAGGGGGCAACGCTCAGCCCACCAGGAGACAATGCTCTGCCCCTTCGGGGCGTCGCTCTGCCGAGACCAGAGCCACTCCAGCGCCTGGGGCAGCGGCCAAGGAGCCATCCCCAGCGCCCAGGCCATCCTTGCTCCAATGGAGCCTTGACTGCGGGAGGGGAAGAGAGAGACAGAGAGGAAAGAGGGGGGGTGGAGAAGCAGATGGGCGCCTCTCCTTATGTGCCCTGGCCGGGAATCGAACCCGGGTCCCCGCACGCCAGGCTGACGCTCTACCGCTGAGACAACCGGCCAGGGCCTGGCAGGTTTTTAAAGATTTAAAATACAGGCCCTGGCCGGTTGGCTCAGCGATAGAGCGTCGGCCTGGAGTGCAGAAGTTCCAGGTTCGATTCCCGGCCAGGACACACAGGAGAAGCGCTCATCTGCTTCTCCACCCCTCCCCCTCTCCTTCCTCTCTGTCTCTCTCTTCCCCTCCCGCAGCGAGGCTCCATTGGAGCAAAGATGGCCCGGGTGCTGGGGATGGCTCTATGGCCTCTGCCTCAGGCGCTAGAGTGGTTCTGGTCGCAACAGAGCGATGCCACGGATGGGCAGAGCATCGCCCCCTGGTGGGCAGAGCGTTGCCCCCTGGTGGGTGTGCCGGGTAGATCCCGGTCCGGCGCATGCAGGAGTCTTTATGACTGTCTCCCCGTATTCAGCTTCAGAAAAATACAAAAAAATATATATATATATATATTTAAAATACACATGCCACCTGATCCAACCATTCCACTCCTAGCTACTTACCCAAGAGAAATAAAAGTATATATCCAAACAAAGACTTATTTGCAAGTATTTATAGTAGTGTTATTTGTAATAGCCTCAAATAGGAACTACCCAAATGTCCATTAACAGGTGAGTAGATAAACTGTAGCATAGTCATACAATGAGTATGTTCCTTGGGAATAAAACATAATAGACTGTTGATACACCCATCAAAATGGATAAACTTCAAAATAATCATGTGAGTGAAAGAGGCCAGACAAAAAAGGATAGATGCTATATGGTTTAATCTACATAAAAGCCTATAAAATGTAAAGTAATGTAGGGAGACAGCAAGGAGACCAGTGGATGCTTGGGTATGGGTGGTGAGTGGGAAGAGGTGAGAGCACAATGTTTTGGAGGATGATTTATTCATTTTGTTGATTCTGATGATGGTAATGGGTATATATATGTGTGTGTGTGTGTGTGTGTGTGAAAACTTATCAAAGTGTACACTTTAAATACGTACAGTTGATACTAAAATAAAGCTGTTCTTTAAAATCCTATTTTCCACTCGTCAAAAAAAGTGACCCAACTATATGCTGTATAGAGGAGACTCACTTCCAATATAATGACATAAATAAAGGGTCAGTAAATGCCCATGAGCCAGCCACAAATTTCGTAAACAAACTCTTAATAGAACATAGCCATGTGCACTTTCGTTTTCATATTGTTTGCAACTGGTTTCACCCTGCAATGGCAGAATTGAGTAGTTGTGACAGAGACCACATGAACCACAAGTCTAAAATATTTGCCCTCAAATCCTGTAAAAAAAAAATTGCATGACGCATGATATAGGTAGGTTGCAAGTAAAAATGGGAAAAAAGATATAATATACAATATTGCAGACACTTTTTTAAAATGATGAAGAGACTATATTATTATTAGAATAGACTTTGTAATTGAAGCACTGTAAGTGATAGAGGGTTGTTAAATAATGAGAAAAGGCTCAACTCACCAAGACAACTCAACAAACTTAATGATTATGCACCAGCAATAATGCTTCAAAATACATGGAGCGAAACTAAAAGAAGAAAAAGTCTCAAAATATAGTTGGATATTTTAACACCCCTCTTTTGTAGTTGATAGAATTGGCTGATAGAAAACAAAATAATTTTTTGAAATATTTGACATACACTCCAAGAATGCTTGGTAGCTAAAGATTTCTTTTAAAATCATGTTCTGGCCTGACCAGGCGGTGGCGCAGTGGATAGAGCATTGGACTGGGATGTGGAGGATCCAGGTTCAAGACCCCGAGGTTGCCAGCTTGAGCGTGGGCTCATCTGATTTGAGCAAAGCTCACCAGCTTGGACCCAAGGTCATTGGCTCGAGCAAGGGGTTCCTCAGTCTGCTGAAGGCACATGGTCAAGGCACATATGAGAAAGCAATCAATGAACAACTAAAGAGTCACAATGAAAAACTGATGATTGATGCTTCTCATCTCTCTCCCTTCCTGTCTATCTGTCCCTATCTATCCCTCTCTCTGACTCTCTTTCTGTCCCTGTAAAAATAAAATAAAATAAAATAAAATAAAATAAAATAAAATAAAATAAAATAAAATAAAATACTGTTCTGGCCCTGGCCGGTTGGCTCAGTAGTAGAGCGTCAGCCTGGCATGTGGATGTCCTGGGTTTGATTCCTAGTCAGGGCACACAGGAAAAGTGCCCATCTGCTTCTCCACCCCCCTCGCTTCTCTGTCTCTCTCTCTGTATAACTCTCTCTCTCTTTCTCTCTCTCTCTCTTCTCCTCCTGTAGCCATAGCTTGATTAGAGCGAGTTGGCCCCAAGTGCTGAGGTTGGCTCCATGGCCTCTGTTTCAGGAGCTAAAAAAGAAAAAGGCTCCGGTTTTAATGGAGCAAAGGCCCCAGATGGGCAAAGCATTGCCCCCTAGTGGGCTTGCTGGGTGCATGCTCATTAGGACGCATGTGGGAGTCTGTCTCTGCCTCCCCTCCTCTCCCTAAAATAAAATTTAAAAAAAAATCATGTTCTTATACAAATAACATTTTGATAACTACTCAATGATGAGAAGTAAAAATTTCATCTTTTTTAAAAAAATATTTGTTTTCAGCGCATATCACTATTTCTGTTAAGACCCTGTTTGAATTTCCGCTTCTGACAATGGAGTGGAGTACATCATCAGAAAATTCTCCTTTTGGAAAACACCTGGAAATGCTGGTAAAGACAGTAGTTTTAAAATGCACAGTTGAGTTCACAAACATGAAAGGCCCTGGCCGATTGGCTCAGTGGTAGAGTGTGGGCTGGGTGTGTGGAAGTCCTGGGTTCAATTCCCAGCCAGGGCACACAGGAGAAGCACCCATCTGCTTTTCTACTTTTCCTCCTCTCCTTTCCCTCTATCTCTCTTCTTACTCTCCTGAAGCCAAAGCTCCATTGGAAAAAAGTTGGCCTGGGTGCTGAGCATGGCTCTATGGCCTCCTCCTCAGGCACTAGAATGGCTCCTGTTGCAATAGAGCAACACCGCAGATGGGCAGAGCATCGCCACCTAGTGGGCATGCCGGGTGGATCCCAGTCCGGCACATGCAGGAGCCTGTCTCTCTGCCTTCCTGCTTCTTACTTCAGAAAAAAAAAATGTGTGTGTGTGTGTGTGTGTGTGTGTGTGTGTGTGTGTGTGTGTGTGTGTATGAGAAATCTGCAGGAGCTACAAGGGAAAAGATGAAAATTCCACAGTTATACTTGAATTGGGATTGGAATTTGGACAGGTTTATAGGTTTCAATCAAACAAAATTTCTATAAACAAGCAGGGGCAGTAGTAGATAAGGACTACAAGCATTCACAAAGCAATGAGTTGGTATTGGACCTTACAATGCCACATCTGGATTGAAATGGTAGAGTAAAAATGGCTCATCCACCAGCATGGGAAGATAAGGCAACTTGTATATTTTTACCTGAAATTTGGAGGAGAGTGTCTCTCTTAAAATCGATAACTATGCATTTGAGGTTTGACTATGTTACCTGCATTTTCAGCAAAACACTCGAGTAAAAATTAACAACAGTTCCAGGTTAGCAGTACTGAAGCACTTAAAATTTTCTTTCAGGAGAGGCGATGAGGTTGTTGAATCTGAATTTCATCTACGTATATTCACCATTGAAAACCTTGAATGACTATAAAGGAGATACTACATGACTTAGGCCTTCACATTCTCTAATTAAGGCAGACTATATGTTTTTAAAGAGATTTAAGAAGTTTCCTTATAGCATGATTCAGCCATGGTGATGTTAGTACGGCATATTAGTGGGACTGGCCCAGGCTGAAGTGTGGGATAGATGAAATGTGATTTCTAGTGCCCAGGAAAGTCTATTTCTAAGGCCCTCCATGTAAATCAATCCTTCCAAAGAGCCCAGTGTTTTTCCAATCACCCTCATCATTCAAAAATTACTGGGGTATTTCATGAACCTGTGTTGAGTGCTTCCAATTTCCAGTCTTTGGGGTAAGTGTGCTGAAGCTATAACAGAGGAAAGAGGTAGGTGAATAACCGACAATGAGCAATGAAGAGGAATCAGCGCTTTTACAGGGAGGTGTGTGGGGTGTTCTGGGAACACTTAGGAAGGGCCCCTCCATATATCTTGGAAGATCAAAGACAAACTCCAGGGAAAAGTGACATCAGGCTGTAACCAGAGGAGTGGAAGTTAGCCAGGAGCAATGGAGGGGAGGGGCATTCCAGGTGGGGGAGAGTGGCCCGGGAGAGAACATGGCACGTCTAGGGAGGGGGAGGAGCCTGTGCTCAGTGTCCATCAGAACACCCTGAGCCCTCTTTCAGAAAGGCTTGGCAGCTGCTGTTTACAGAAGCCTTTGCTTCTTAACTATGTGTGATTGGCCAACCAATGCTGACAGGTGGCCTGCGTGCCTGGCTCTTTTAAGAAACGTTTAAGAGTGAGTTCTTTCTAAAAGGTCAAAATAACGTTGCTATCGTGAAATAATTCTGAAGAGCACTTTTTATCAAAGTTGCTGAAATGTTAAGTTCCAAGTTTCATCCTGGTGACTAATCCTCCACAGTTACACAGACCGTGGAGAAAGAATTTTCCTTTGTGACTCATTTTTAGAGTTCATTCAGTGCCTCTTTCAGCAAATGTCTAATAAATGTCTCCTTGGCGCCAGGCGCCATGCCAACACCAGGGCTGAGCAGTCTGGGCTAGGACAAGCTCCAGCAAAGAGGACCACTTGAGAGCTGCTGTTTCTTACGTCAGGGTCATGACAAATGTTCTCAGTACAAAGATTCCTTTTCGAGTGATAGCTTCTCCATTTTCTGCCTTCTATATACAACAGTCACTCGTTTACTCCTTCATTCAACAAATATTTATCAAATACGTATAAAATAGGACAACTTCACCAGCCATAAGGCTTACGGCCTTTTAGGGGAGATTCAGATTAAGACAATAAGTACAGTGATAATTAAGTAATTAGTTATTATTTAATGATAACTATGATAGAGGTTGCCATTAGGGCTCTAGAAATACGTTTCAGTGCTCACAGGAAGACATCTCTTAGCTCCACTTAGAGAGGTCCCGGAGGGGTTGTCTGGAAGACGCGGGATTTGCTTTGTCTTAAATAAACAATACTGATTCCTATTTCTGTCTGAACTGTAGAAGCAGGGAGAAACTGGAAGGAACCAGTTTAAGTACTGGCTCACAGGAAGTGGGCAGAACAGGAAACGAGTGGGCACAGAGAGAGGATCATGCAGGCTGGCCAGGGAAACTACATGTGCAAAGATATGGAGATGAGAAAGCACAAAATAGTTCAACAGGACTGAGCAGTGGTGGGCGGTGAGATATGGTGGCAGATGTGATTGGAGAAGCAGGCAGGGCGAGCGGAGAAAGCCCATTTAATCCTCCGAACCATCAAGAGTAATAAGTGCTACCATTACCTAAATGGCAATATTTCCACTTGAGAGTCTCCTTGGCCTTTTAAACAGCATGTACAAAAGCAAACTCCTGTCCTCCCCCATGACCCTGCTACTTCTGCAGATTTCTCTGGCTCAGTCAATAGCTTCTTCATATGCCTAGTTGCTCAAGTTAATATCATTCTCGACGCCTCCCTCTCCCTTACCTCATGTATCATAACTGTCAAATCTGGCTGATCTGACATTCAAAATACATCCAGAGCTCAGTATTTCTCACCTCCTCTTGGCCCCAGCCAACGTCACCTCTAGATAACTCCTGCTGCCTGTTACGCTGTCTCCCTGCTTCTGTCCTGGCTCACCCTTGTCTCCTCCTGTTCTCACGCCAGTGGTCAGATCCTTTCAAACTCTAAGATCATATTACGTTGCTCAATGTAATAGCCTTCCATTGTACTCTAAGTAAAGGCCAATGTTGTACAAAGTTGACAAATCTGTTTCTTCATCAGTCCTTCAATATCATTTATTCCTCTACCAAATTCCCTCTTCCTCCCACTGCCTCTGCTCCTTGCTCTTCCTGGAGCTCAGGCATCAGCCCCCCTCTGACTCTTTGACTTCCTTATTGTGTCCCCAAATGTTCCTGTGACTCTTCCCTTCATCTCTTTCCAGTCTTTTCTGGAAGGTCACGGTCTCAGAAAGACCTTCCCAGACTCCCCAATTTAAAATCGCAACTCTCACCTGCATTTCTGCCTCCTTCTCTGCTTTGCTTTTTTTTTTTTCCAGAATACCTGATTCATTTAATTGTTTTCAATTGTCTAACTCCCCTTAGAATAAAAGCAAATGTAGAGTTTATATTTACTTCTTTCTTTATTTTTTGGTCATGGATATATTCTTAGGACCTAAAACTGTTTCTGACACATAATAAACACTTAAGTATACTTGCTAAGTGAATAAACTGTCCCTGTTGTACAAGTGAGGGTCACAGAGAGGTTACAAAATGTGCTGAAAGCCCTACAGTGACTTGAGCACCATGCTGATCTTGGCTGGCAATTTTACAGGTAAGGGACAAAGTCTACAGAACTGAAGCCTTTATGCTGGGCCATATCTTTGAGAAATATTAGAGGCTGAAGCAGAGTGAAGGGCTGAAGGAGGTCCTTCACTGACTCCCTTTGTCACTACAGATGGTCAAAAGGTGACCCCAGATGGTCAAAAGGTGACACCACAGCGCTGCGTGCCACAGACAACAGCTCACATCTCTCCCAGAAGCCAGGGGCCCTTCCAGACTTCTCCGTGAAGGGGAGTCTGCTTCTGCCTCTCCTTGCTCTGGGTCAGGAGTTCCCTGTGAAGCCTCGAATAGGGTGGAAAGGATATGAGGGACTTCTACGGTCTTTATTATGACATGGGAAACACTGGGCGACAGGCATGCTTTGAAGACTTGCCTCTGCAAAGGTCCTCTGATGCTTCCATGGGCTTCACCTTTTAGAAGCTCCATGGGAAAAGAAAAATTATGATAAAAATCACCTATTCTGCTTTGACTGGGTTTTTTTTTTTGATAAATATGTGTGAAATTTAAAATCTAGTTTCAAAGGGGGAAAAAAGCGATCCTCATTCAATGTAACTCTTGGAAAAAAAAAAACCCAGCTGGAGAGAAAGGGATTTATCTATTGTCAAGGCATCATTATGCAGGGAGACGAGCTTTGATGTCACCGATAGCTTGGTTCTACAATAGTCCAGGAACACAGAAACGGCATGTGATGTATTACACGGCACTCGAGACTAAAAGTGCGCCTCTCTGAGACTAGAATGAAAATTCACCCTGAAAGCTTTTGTTGAAAGGGACTTGCTTTGTAATAATACATCAGGAGAACCTGTTAACGTTACCTTCAGTGGGCACTTCATATACACTTTGGAAAAAAAAATTGGTAACTCATTAAGCTTAATGGCCCCCGAAGCATCCCCGGATGCTACAGAAGCTAAACCTTTAATAAAGAACTCCACTTCTAAGGAGGTAAGTATTGAACCTACAAAAGAGAAATTCTTTCAAGTGGAGATTAGAAAGCTGAACTATTATGAAAGAGCCCGGACAGAAACTCAGTCATTTTTTTACAAAGGGCAGTTAACAGAGATGGATACTACAAATGGTTTACACCGGGAAAATCATTGAATAATGGTCACCTGGTAACAAAATAAACCTTAAAAGGCCCCAAATCTCCCCCAAAAAGGGTCATGAGGAAAAAAATACTTGTATTGGGAAGCTTGGTAAGAACATCAATATATGTATCCTGGACATGGCATGAATTAACATGTGAGGCCATGCAGCTCAGTAAGTGCACAGGAAGGGATGCTAGGGTCTTCACAAGATACTAGGTACTTTGCAAATAAAAATATTAAAGCATTTCTAGTTCTGTGGTCCTGATTTCAGTATAAAGACATGTAAAACCAAATTGAAAAACAAGACATGATTGCACACAAGAAGACATAATGCTCTCTGGACTCCACATTAAATGCAAGAAGAACGGTTAGCTCAAGGCGTGACTTACAAGAGCTCAAATACTGTTAGCTTTCATCACTATAATTATTATCCCACTACAGACCAAGATTCGCATGAGCAGATTTATAGGTACTATTTCATTTCATTGCAGATATAAAGGCTTAAAAGACTGGATGAAAACTTCTTTCCAAATGAAGTTGAACACCAACACATTAAAATCTCAAGAAATCCAGATATGAATCCAAAAGATCCAATTTTGTATTTGCCTACAGGTAACACCTCTTACCTGCCCACCTGAACTACCAGGCTGAGCTACACATCAGGCAAATATCTATATATGGCACAGTTTACGTTGAATCAGTTTTAGTTTGGATGCTGTCTCCCTAATTTATTATGGCCAGACACTTATTTCTAGTTCTTCCTCCATCTTTTCTTCTGGCATTGAAGCTCAAACTCCCATCTGTCATTCAGAGATACACGCCTTGTCTCTTTCTTGTCCAAATTATTTCACAAAGATGCTATAATTTACTGCGGGTGACTTGAGTGAATGTTACAGTTAAAATTATTGCTTGCCTAAGGTTTTGTATTGGAATCCTGATAAGTCATGTCGAATATGAGTTGTTTTGAGTACATTTCAATTTATTACTTTTTGTAAGTGAACTAATCTAAATTAAAATCTCACAGAATCAATACCTCATTTTTATCATAGAGCATTCTGATTCTACCTCCCACTCATCCATCTACCTGTTCACTGTGGCTTCAAAATTTCTAACAATGAAGAGTTACTTTATATCATATCACAGAGATGACATGTCTGTAGCCTGTTGTTTCATACACATGAGCCCAGGTTTACAGTAAATGTTGCTTTGCTTCAACCTCCTCATTTGATTTATTCTGTAGGACCTTCCCATAATCCTTACCGTGAGAACTATCCAATGCTTATTATGGGTTCACAGTGTGCACAATTACAATCTGAAAACCGTCACCAAAAATTGTCTCATTATTTGGTTTCAGTGTCTTATCACAGGAATAGCCACCAGTCAGACAAATAGGGAGGTCTTTTCAGGTTTTCCAAATGTTATCCAGTGCTCTTCCCCCAATGTATTCATTTGGAGTATTGGGTTTTTAAAGGTCTAGGGCTGACTTGGAGATATTGCAACAATTTTTAATGTGCATGCCATTTTTCTAATATATTTTTATTTCTTGTGAACTAGAAAAAAATAGAAGCAAAAAATGGTGCAGGGAAAATGTATTCTCATGACAGAGTGTTTAAAAAAAAAAAAGCTTTCAAGGGATTTATTTAGTCAGGTCTCGTCTTTTCCATTACCCTTTTATACGCCACATGTATTGCAAAGTCTATGGCCAATCCATAAAAGAATCATAAAAAAGACCCCATTTTATGCAGCCACATAATAGCATGTCTGCATAAAATAGGTGATGCATATATTTTATGTCCAGAATTCCAAATGGCCACTCATATTTCTTTCCTCTCTCAGCTTTCAAGGTTGGGTTCATAGTTTTTGGAGAGCAAAAGATCTTCAGTGCCTTTGCCTTTGTTCTATGAGGGCAGGGACTCTGTCTGTCTTATTCACTGCTTCATGCCAGGACCTACGATGGGTCTTGGCACATAGCAGGATAGCAATAAATGTTTGGAAATACTCTTTCTTCTCTAATTATTTCCCATTAGTCATTATCTCAGGTAGGTACCCCTGCACCCTCATTGCTTAAAATTCTGATAAGTATAAATTCTGATAAGTATAAATTCTGATAAGTATAAATTCTGATAAGTATTTGCAATGCAATATTCCAATTTTCTGAATGTATAATCACATAATTTTTAAGGAGAGTAATATATTTGCTATCTTTGGGGGAAAAAATGAAAGAAAACTAAGTACTGTGGCTCTGTGGGTATATGCCATGTGTCATTTTAAAAAATCCAAATATGGGTATGGAGAACCACAGAAGATGAGAGTTTACTCAGTGTGTTCTGTACCAACTTGACCATACATCATCTGTGGCTTTGCCCTACAGGCTCTAGAAAACGAGAGAGGATGTATGTTTCTTAAATCTGAAAGGATGAAAAGACCTGACTTCAAGATGCTTATAATCCAGTCGAAGGTAAAGAGCACAGAGATATTGTTCAGGATAAATGTTAAATACAAGGTTAAATGTGGTGAAATGTCTAATGAAATGAGGAGGAGATGCTTTGGGGCCTGGATGGTCAGGGGAGGCTTCTGAAAGGTATTGGACAAGATCTAAGTCCTGAAGAACAGACGAAACTACTAGAAAGGAAGGTTATAGGGGAGAAAGGATGGAAGTTAGTTTGGGAATGGTGTCAGCCAGTAATGTCTGGATACAAGACTGAGGACAGTACTAGCTAGAGACGTTTGGATACAACAGCACAAAGGAGGCTTGTTCTGGAAAGTCATTGGGAATACAGCTATGTCAGCATTTATGTGGCTATCGTAGTCATAATGAAAACTGGATGGACTCAGAGTTTTTTCAAAATACATACATGAATGACGATCATGTTTATACACAAGGATATATCTGATTCCCCATAGCAAATGAGTTACTTAGCCAACTATTGACTGAGAAGTTATATTCACCAATGGAAACAGGAGCTGAAACCTAAGCAGAGATGAATATCACTAGTTCTTTAGGAAACAGATGGGCTCTGGAGGGGTGTTCTCTGTGCCGTGGGCACCCCCCTTTCCTGTAACCAGACAATAGCAGAAGACGAGTAAGAAGAAACTGAAAGCGTTGGGCAAAAGGCAATGCAGAAGAAGAGTGTGACCTGCTGTCTCTAGCAGACTGTATATTTGATGAAAATGTATGCCCAGGTCCTGAACGAAAGCACGGTGAAACAGCTGGCTGCTAGAGAGGGGCAGCAGATGAAGCATTTTTTAAAAAACATATGTATAGATATACATACATACTTTATTTTTTTAAGATTTTATTTATTGATTTTAGAGAGGGGGAGGAGCGGGAAGCATCAACTCATAGTGGCTGGGCTTTGAACCAGCAACTTCAGTATTCCTGGTCGGCACTCTATCCACTGCACCACCACAGTTCATGCAAAGCTTTGCCTGTCCTTGAATGTCACGCCTTCTTGCTGTAATTGTCACTATGGAGACGCGGTAAGATTTCCAATGCGGAGGGGAGGTGATTGCACTCGATTTTCCATGGAACGATTTCGGTGATGTGCAGGAGGCTGATTTGTGGCTTAAACATCAAGACCAGGTCAAAGCCATGCATTCCACTTTTAGAAATCTCTCTAATGACAATAATCATGGATATATGCTACAATTTACAAACAGAGATTGAAAATAGCAAAACCTTGCTCGCAACTCAAACAGCCACCAGTAGGAGATTTGCTAAGTAAAATGGTATCATACGCACACATTAGAATAGTGAGTGTGTGGTTTGTAAAAGAGGATGGGGGTCTATGAGATATCAGTTGAAGTTTATTGAAAAAACAAACAACAAAAAGAACTCCCTGTTCAAATACACTTGAGAAACACTGCATTAAGCCAAGCTAAATGAATGTTGTTGCTTAATATCTGAGAACCTTGAATAGGCGAAGACACCCGGTGACCCTCCTGGAGGCAGACTGACTAACTCGTCAGTGTTCCCCACGTCAGGAACTTCCTTTGGGACGGAGGGTGCCCTTGCACGGGATTCCGAACTCTGTGAAGAAGTCAACCATTGTTGAAGGTCGGAGCTAGGGTTTTTTGCTAGTTTTCTTTTCTTTTTCTTTGCCTTGATGGGAAACAGTGAACAGCGCCTACTACAAAGTCAAGGGAGAGCAACTTTTTGTTTGTTAAACTCCTAACACCTCTGGTGAGCTCTGGTGTTCAATTCTGGTCGAAACATGCAGACATTTTTAAGGACACCATTTAGAATTTTTAAAATTAATGTGGAAATATATGTATTCTGGGCAAGAGCCGCAGATGTTATTTAATCAGCATCCCATCCATCACCGTGTAATGTATGCCGTCTCCATAAATGCACAGGAAGGTGTGCAGAGGTGGAGCTGATGAATTATGGAAACTGGTACGTGTGCCTGGTGCATTAAACACTTTCTGCTAACCCTTCCCCTCGACCTCCCAGCCGCGATGGCGCAGGGAATCCTAGGTAAACAAAGCCGCTTCATCACCTTTAATATTCAAGAGCAGAGAATACAATTAGTTAATATGCATATCAATGTAAAAATGTGATCACATTTTCCTGAGTGCTAAACTCAGCAGTATTACTGTTTCTATCAAGTCTGTTAACTAAGAGGGGAAAATGGAAATTTGCTCCCAACTCCATCTCCTATTAATTTTACATATTGTCTATCCTATGAAATTGAATAATTAGAGAGTAATTCATAAGTTCAGCGCTTCCATCATCAATAATGTGGATCACATTTATCGTCCAAAAATAAATGGGCACCTGGAACCAGAAAAGTTTTAACTTCCCGGTGAGTATTTAGAGTCAGACTAAAAGAAAATGTTCTATTTACAACCCAGCAATATGAATAAATCATATATGAATTACATGCAAACCAAAGTATCATTTATTTACTTAAAAGGTTTTGCTTGGGTAATTTGATTTTTACAGCTTGTGACCTTGAGAAATTATTTAATAAGGAATTATTTAATGTTTCAGTTGCTATAGCTCATCTCCAAAATGCTTCTACCAGTTACTGGGTATTTGCTATGTTGTAGGCACTGATTAGGTCTTCACAGACCTACTCACACTTAAGCCTTATTAAAGCTATATTGTATTAGAGGTAATATGTAAGGCAAAAGAAATTCTGAGAAGTTACAGAACTTTTCCCAGCAGAACCAGGGTCTATCAGGCATCTTCCTGATAAAATTTTTCCAAGTGTTTTTCTCTTGAGGAAGGAAGATAAAATGTAGAACCCGGGTCTATCAGGCATCTTCCTGATAAAAGTCTTGGAAGTGTTTTCTCTCGAGGAAGGAAGATAAAATGGTTGCTCTCCCCATCTTCCAAGTCTGTATGAAGCTTGTAGCGTAACTGTCTTCTCCAAAGATGGCTGCATCAGTATATATCCCGCTCTCCCTGCTCTTCTTACCAGATAATGTTGACATCCCTTCACGGAAAGGTGAGGTCTTGGTTCCCTGCACTTGAATCTGGACTGATGTGTAACTTCCTGAATCAATACGATACAAAGCAAGAGGCCCTTTGATGACTTCTTAGGCTGGGTCATAAATGGCAATATAACCTTTGCCTGATCTCTCTCACACGCACGTGCGTGTGCGCAAGAAAAAAAGAAAAAATAGTGGCTGGTGGCAATTTCAGGCACAAAGGCAGCAGGCTCAGATAAGTTACCTCTCAAGGGCAAGGCTTTCCCCAGTGCTCTCCAATCTCATAATGCAACCGTATTTCAGACGAAGAAGAGGAATCCTAGGGCACAGCCAGTGTGGACGTAGAAAGGCCAGGTGATGCTGAGCTGTACCTCCCTGGGGAGGGCTGTGAGAGGTACAGAATGAAGACCATCTCCCTTGGGAATGACTGTAGGTATCACCTAGACCAGAGGTAGAAAAACTATGGCTCGCAAGCCAGATGTGGCTCTTTTGATGGCTGCATCTGGCTCACAGACAATCCTTAAAAAAAAAAGTTAAAAACATAAAACTTCTCATGTATTACAATTCATTCATTTCCTCCCGCTCATGTTTATGGTTGCGGGTGGCTGAAGCCAATCACAGCTCTCCTCTGGGACAACAAAAAATTTTTATTGGATAATGTGTAACGTACACGGGTCGTTGTGAGGTCAGGAAGTAAACTTCCCTCCTTTTAATCAAGTAGTCAGCTAGCTAATTGAAGAAACCCTTTTGACGAAGAAGATGGCTAAAAGAAAAAAAGATGAGGAGTATTGTACTTTTCAGCAGGAATGGACAGAGGAATTCGTCTTTGTGGAGAGAGCAGGTTCTGTAGTGTGTCTAATATGCAATGACAAAATTGCATCAATGAAATGGTCAAATATGAAGTGACACTTCAACACATGCCATACTACATTAGCATCGAAATATCCAATGGGGGACAGCAGGAAGAAAGCATATCAAGAGCTACTGTGCAGAGTGCAAGCTAGTCAGCAGCAACTCCATGTTTGGACCCAACAAGGTGACTGGAATTCGACTAGCTTTGCTGGTGCTTTAGCAATTGTGAGAAACAGAAAGCCATTTACAGATGGGTAGTATGCCAAAATATTCATGCTTGATGTTGCCAATGAACTTTTTGACGACTTTTTGGATAAAGACAAGATAATCAAACAAATAAAAGACATGCCTCTGTCGGCAAGAACTGTTCACGATCGTACCATCGTGATGGCAAATCAAATTGAGGCAACACAAGTGAAGGACATAAATGCAGCACCATTCTTTTCTCTCGCTTTGGATGAGTCAACAGACGTAAGCCATTTATCCCAGTTCAGCGTGATTGCAAGATATGCTGTCGGTGACACACTACGTGAGGAAAGTCTTGCTGTTTTGCCTATGAAAGAGACAACAAGAGGGGAGGATTTATTCAAGTCTTTCACTAAGTTCGCTAAAGAAAAAAATCTACCGATGGAAAACTTATTTCGGTGTTTACTGATGGTGCTCTGTACATGATGGGGAAAAACAGAGGATTCGTAGCGCTTCTTTGTGAACATGAAAAGAGACCCATCTTAAGTTTTCACTGCATCCTACATCAGGAGGCGCTTTGTGCTCAGATGTGTGGCGAGCAGCTTGGTGAGGTGATGTTGCTGGTCATTTGGGTGGTCAACTTTATTGTTGCCTGAGCTTTAAATGATCGCCAGTTTAAACCACTGCTGGATAAAGTTGGGAATAATTATCCTGGTCTGCTTCTGCACAGCAATGTGCATTGGTTGTCAGGAGGGAAGGTGCTCAGCCATTTCACGGTTTGTCTGAGCGAAATCTGGACTTTTCTTGAAATGAAAAACGTCGAGCATCCTGAGTTAGCTAACACCGAGTGGCTCCTGAAGTTCTACTATCTCGTGGACATGACTGAACAACTGAACCACTCAATGTAAAAATGCAAGGCGTTGGAAATACAGTCTTCTCCCTTCAACAAGCAATGTTTGCATTTGAAAATAAGCTGGAACTCTTCATCACTGACATTGAAAAAGGTCGTTTACTACAGTTTGAAAAAATGGGAGAGTTTAAAGATGCATGCACAGCAAACAACCCTGCTCAACATCTTGATCTCCAGCAGCTAGCGGGCTTCACATCTAATCTCCTGCAGTCATTCAAAGCGCGCTTTGGAGAATTTTATGAGTGTACTTGTCTTTTTAAGTTCATCACCCATCCACACGAGTGTGCAGTGGACAGCACCAACCTGAGTTACATCCCCGGTGTCTCCGTCAGAGATTTTGAGCTACAAGCTGATGACCTGAAGGCCTCAGACATGTGGGTAAATAAGTTCAAGTCACTGAATGAAGATTTGGAAAGATTTGCATGACAACAAGTAGAGTTGGTGAGCAAACACAAGTGGGGAGAAATGAAAAACCTTCAACCTATGAACCAGCATATTTTCAAAACTTGGAACGCGCTTCCCGTCACATACCACACACTGCAGCGTGTGAGTATTTCTGTACTGAGAATGTTTGGCTCTACATATGCATGTGAGTAGTCTTTCTCACATCTAAAGAACATTAAGACCAACCTACGATCATGTTTAATGGATGGAAGTCTTACCACCTGCATGAAGCTTAACCTCATCACGTATCAACCAGACTACAAAGCCATCAGCAAAACCATGCAGCACCAGAAGTTGCATTAATGGTAAGAAGTACTTTATTCATCACTGGTTAGCAACAGCATAACAACATTATTAAAAACAATTCAGAGACTTATGTTGGTCTTACATAAAATGCACACATTTACTTATATTTAATGTTAAACATATTGTATGGCTTTCATGGAATTACATTTTAAAATATGTGGCGTTCATGGCTCTCTCAGCCAAAAAGTTTCCTGACCCCTGACCTAGACGCTGCTTCAGGAAACTGCCCTCAGATTCATGCTCCAACTACAAGGGAACTCCTCCCTCAGGGTGTCTTGCCTCCTTCCCAGCACAGAGCATTACTCTGGGTTGTTCTTGATTCTTGTGCAAAAGGGAGTGCACCCCAATTCTGCATTCCAGTAAAAATCTGTTTTGAAAGCTGAATTACCTCACTGAGGCCTCTTGGGACTCACAGATCAGCTGACACGTGAGAACCCTATCTTCTGAGCCAAGTGTTGGAAGCAATGAAGCCTTCCCAGGGGCAAAACTGAACTGGGTCGAGTTGAGGCACTAGAACAATTGATTTCAATTACTCTTAAATAGTGATAACGAATGCTCAAAAGATCCCTTCTCCGAATGTCCTTCAGTTGATGATGTATTCCCTTCCTTTCCATCTTCAGAGGCAAAACTTTAATGGACTGTCTTTTCGCAGCAAATCTCAATAGAATAGTTAATATGCAGACAAAGTGACCGAGTCCCCTTGACACACCTGTATGATCTCCACTCAGCAGGAATGGGAGGGAGGCAGGAAGGAGGGAGAGCTCAATGAAGATGTGATGTCCCTCCCCCCTCCCCTGCAAAGTGCCTGCTCTGTCATTCAGATTCTTCTCAGTTTCTTGCAAGTCTCTCTCCAAAGGCAGCAAATTGTGGGGCCATCTTTTTCAATTCCACTAATGGTATTCTGGTTAAAATATAATTTCTCCAGAGGGGACTATAAATAATATTTACAGTGGATATTTTGTGTTATGTAAGATCTTAGTCATTGCTTTTAATCTGTTTCAAGATAAATAAGTAAGACATTAATTTGTCTAGCTCTTCTTGCTTCTTTTAAGTGTGTGTGTGTGTGTGTGTGTGTGTGTGTGTGTGTGTGTGTGTGTTTGGGAGTGTTGTGGGGAGAAGCAGAGACTTCAATAATAAGCTTCAAGTTAGCCTAGAAGCATTTGGCGTGGGAGTGGGGGGAACTCCTCTCCCCAGGTCTCCCTTCACAGCCCTATTCCAACTTCTGCCTCCCGAATGACGCCCCACACAACAATAAGAAGGGATTCCAGAGCAGGCGGGAACCACCTTGGTCTCCATTGCCATCGAGACTCTATTTTCGAGACATGCTTTGTGGTACCATGCCTGCTGTGGGCAACACCTGCATTGGCTCTGACTTCTGGCGGCAGGCAGGACTCCCCTGCTGTGCTAAGGAGGTTGTTTATGGAATTCCTGAAAGAATGTCTAAGGCCAAAGCTGTCACTCACAAGTATGACACTTCTTTCACGGCCAAACGGACTGCGTCACTCACTCTCAGGAATTCTCTTCCTCCTCTCTGGAGGAAGGACCCTAACCCTTGTCAGCGACCCTTGGCTTGTTCATCAATTTGGCCACTTGAATTTCTAGAACAAAGCATTCTCATCAGCCTTCATGAATAAAATAAACAACAACAAAAAAAAAACTAGTTATAACTGTGTGTTCTCATGTTTACTTGTGTGTGTGCTGCCCTCTTTCCCTGGGATATAAAATGTTGTTCTAGAGGAGAAAGCCTTTAGAAAAAGACCCCTGGGCCACCTAAAACCCCAGCCTCATCCATTCCTTAGGACGTTAGAACATAAAGGACTTTATGTGCCTGACTGACTTCAGAGTAGGAAGGATGCTCAGCAGGTGTCCGGTTCGTGATCTGAAGATGCCTGTAGCTGCTTACCTCTCTGTGAGACAAAAATCTTAACCCAGACTCAAATACGGGAAGGAGGCGGAAACTGTGGATGGCTCTGACCTCTGTCCCAGCCTTCTGCTTTTTCCCCTTTCCATTCACCACATTGCTCAGTGACCTTGGGCGAGTTGCTAAGTACATCTCCCAGGACCCTCCCGCGCTGAAAGGGAAGGTAGCAGGTCTGCTGCCGGAGTCGGTGTGAGATGAACCCAGGGGGTGCTTGGCAGCCCTGAGCACCCTGCCTGGACAGCAAACCCTCTGCATGTTGCCATGACTGCTTTTATTATTAATGACATCAGATATAGTGGAATCAGACTAGAGGCCTTCGATTCCCCTTTCTGGGCTCTTACTTTTCTTTACACAGAAACATACACAATCTTCTGAGCTTTGCCTTCCAGTTATTTTCAGTATCCCCTTACTTTCTGATTCCTAGTTATATCACTACCAGCCCAGGCAGCTATCCCGGCCTGATCATCTACTCAATCAGCAAGCTACTGCCTGCATGTGCACACCCAAACACACACGCGTGCGCAGATGGACACCCCCATGTCCTCCCTCCCGCGCGGCAGGGTGTAAGCAGTCGGATCACTCAGTCGTGTTCATCCGGTCTCCCTCTCCTCTGGTGTCACTCTCTGTGTCCCAGCCTGCCTCAGCCTTTCCCTCTTTGCCTTATAGAATAATGGCTTTGTCTCTCACCCCCTTGCCCCTCTCTTTGTGATCTTCCCCCCTCTCCCTCTCTTGCTTGCCTTTGCGAGCGTGCTGTCTGGTCCCCTTTGCCTCTTGTCTCCCACCCCTGCCTCCTTCCCGACACAGGAGCCCGCGCCATTACATGCACAGTTCTCTTCCATCCCACTGTATCCAGCGCTCTGGTCTTTGCCTCAGGCTGGAGGTTTCATGCAAGAACTCCAGTGCCACACTGATGCTTGTGGCAGTATCGTTGCCTCTCACCAGTGTCTTACGGTCACGGCAGGGGCGCTGTTGGCACAGAAATGGGAGCCAGATGCCACCGATGGTGCCAGTACGAGGCCCTAATCCTCAGTCAAGGGCTGCATGAGGCCCACAGTGACGTCCTACCTGACGAACGGACTCCATCTGGATGCTTCGGTCTGACCAAGAGGGCAGTCAAGTCGTGGTGAACAGTATTTAACTTTAATTTCTCCCGAAAAGCCTGGCGTGAACTTTCCAATTTGCAACGTTGTAAGTTTTGTCAACATGTGGAGAGCTAACTGTAGCATCCACCGGGTACAAAAACAAACGTCGGAGACTTTCAGGAGTATAGATGTAACTTTATTGGCCAGTTTTACCTGCGCAGGGGCAAATTCCCAAGGTGTCCAGAGACACTGTGCTCACAAGGAGCTGCAGATGGGAATCGCACCTAGCGCTCACAGCTAAATCTTTTTATAAGCTAAGCAAGCAAGCCTCATACAGAAGCAGATGTGGCGGTAACCTATTTGCTAAGGGGGCTGCACATAGCATAGCAACAGGGGCTGGGGTCTAGCTCATTGGCGAATTCCAAACCTAAACTTCTGATAAGGGTCTTTTAACCAATAGAATGCAAATGTTTGTCTCTTTTTCTTTTTCTTTTTTTTTTTTCTCTCTCAGCCTCCCAGAGTCCCTATCTGTCTCTGCTTCTTGAACGACCTTGGGCATGTTATTCCTAATAGAACAGGAGCAGGACCTGCCTGTAACCCTTAA
Organism: Saccopteryx leptura; assembly: GCF_036850995.1. Taxonomy (NCBI): domain Eukaryota; kingdom Metazoa; phylum Chordata; class Mammalia; order Chiroptera; family Emballonuridae; genus Saccopteryx; species Saccopteryx leptura. The sequence goes on from NC_089505.1 coordinate 353,337,879, forward strand.
GTTTCCTGTTCCATTAGTGCCCTGCTTATTTTCTGATCTTCTCTTGGTCCTTACACTAAGGATGGGAGAGACGCCCTTTATCCTGTGCCCCCTGGCTAATCATATACCCTGGCTATCTTTCTGACTGCCGACTCACTCGGTTCGCGCTCGCAACGAAGGAAATGCGCTCCAGAGACAGCCCTAGTCCAGATGAGCTCCGGAACCAAAGCGAAGGCGGAGCTATGCGAGGGTAGCTGGGTTCCGGGTTAAAATGTGTTGCTTCCGGAAAAAATTCATCTATGGGGACTGAAGGGGTTCAGCTGTCTGGTATAAGTGGGATTGAGAAATAAGAAATAAAACTTACCTTCCTGGTCTCCCTGGTCATTCAAGGAATGACCTCCCCATCATATCTTTCATTGGCCAGTGATAAAAATATAGCTTCCGTTACCCAAAACTCGGTCAGCCTGAGAATTCTGTTAACCAGAAATCTCAACTGTTGGTGCTTTGTTAGTATAATTTTATAAAAAATATATTCTACATAATGTATATATAACTATATGATCATATGAGCTATAATCTATATAACTATATATAGGTACATATGGTCATATACTATGGATGTACTATGTTATATAATTATATATTACACATGCTAATATAGTATGATATATGTATAACATATGCTTATTGGTGCTTTGCTATTAAAATTAAATATTTAATAAGTAATATATAATACATATGGTTATAATAAAAACTCATGGTTCAGCTAAATTATGAGGTAACCTCTAATAATTTAAGAAATGCATTCATCATTTCAACAAATATTTAAGCAGCTTCTATGTGTGATAGAACTCCTAATACCAAATTATGTTCAGTTAATTCTCCCGTTAAGGCTATGTTATTGCATTTTAATTATTTAAAGATTTGTGTGTACACACAGGATCAGATTTGATTCTCTTTCTTGTTTGCCAAGTGCTGTATGATTCAACAGATATAATTTGTGCAAGTAAATTTGCTTCTTTCGTCTGCCTGGCACGAGGGCGCTCTGATTGCAAATAGTGCCCCGATTTATCCGCGGGAAACTTCCTCTCCCCGTTGGGAGCAGTCAAAGAAAACACACTGAAAGGATATATTTTTAATCGAATAGCTTCCACAAATAATTTACTTATTTCTCTTCTGGAGTGTTTGCAGGTCCGGTGTTTTCCTTTGTCTCCTCTTCAACGTGTTCCTTCTTCCCCACAAATCAATACCGTTGAGGCCACTGGGCAGTGTTTTTCTCACATTCCTAATCCAGCGGTTCACGGTTCACAAGTGCGGTTTCCTTTCATCCCTGCCGGGCTCCGCCTCCCGGCCCGAGAGTCCTGAGAGGCCCTCATCTCCATGGCCTGTGGTTTTTTGGGTCGCCATGACTTTGACCTTCCTCAGTCAGAAAAGGGAAGAACAAAGGGAGTCAATAGGGTCTGAGGCTCTTCCGCCTGTCAAACAGGCACATCACTGAGGTCCCCCTCTGCTGCAATGCTTAGATAGGTTTGGGGGTGACCCTGGGCTATCTTCCCTCCCTGACTTGGGAGATTCGGCCACCAGGCTAGCCTGCAGGACTTTATTATAAATCAGTGTCACCTATAACTCAGGCCCAGCCTGGACCCCAGAACTGGGTCTCGGAAGGAGGTGGCAGCATTATTAATCCACGGGAATAGCTTCAAGCTTTAATAACATTTGCTCTACATACTGCAAGTTTTCCATCCCAATGACTTTTTGGAGGATTAATTACAAGTTTTTCTTAAGAGCAAATTGTGAAACTCAGTGGCTCACCTTACTTTGCTGCAGGAATGATTCTCATTTGGTTAAAATTAAAAATTTAAATAGATGCCCTAGGAGGCCAGGTGGCTTAAGAACTCCCTGGGTCCTCTTTACAGCTGAGCTGTGCTCCACGGGCTTCTGTGAGAGGAACGGCCCCGGGACTGAAATGCTGCGGAGACTACTCCTTTTATCCACTTATTAGTAGTTCTCATCCCGGTCTCCATGCCCTCTTTAGGAGCTTCACCAAGACATTTGTTCATCCATTTGTAAATAAGCTCCTTTTCTCTCAATCCTCCCGATGATGTGAGGCACTCGTCTTTCTAACTTTCTTCTGCATGCACAGATGTGTCTCCACGTGGTATAATCTTATTATGTAAGATCTTAGACAATGACAAGGCAGATGTGTAAGTTGCCTCGTTTTGAAAGTGTCTGCTTTGGGTTGGAAGGTAAATACCTCCCCCACCCCACCCCCACTCTATCCCACTAACCTGCACCCTACTGATTCTTGCTGGGAGTGGCTCCGGGAAGCCTGAAGTGACTTTGGTGGCTCTGGACAAGAAGTGGTGTTTTTGTATCATCTGCCTCTAGACAAAAGCCTCTTTGCATTCATCGTACTATATCCCCCATGGAGTCTTGAAATAAGCATTGACGTTATCTAATTCTTTAGTAAAGATCTAGTGATTTAAACTCCCTGTGTTTAAATTTGGTCTGCTACTTGTTAAAACTATTTTAATCCTAGGACCTAACTCCACAGTGCTTAGTAGATTCTTTATAAATACAGTGTGTCCGTAAAGTCATGGTGCACTTTTGACCGGTCACAGGAAAGCAACAAAAGACAATAGAAATGTGAAATCTGCACCAAATAAAAGGAAAACCTCCCAGTTTCTGTAGGATGATGTGGCAGCATGTGCGCATGCGCAGATGATGACGTAACACTGTGTATACAGCAGAGCAGCCCACGGCCATGCCAGTCGAGGTGTGGACGGTACAGAGGAAAGTTCAGTGTGTTCTGTGGCTCGCTAAATTCGAATCCGTGACCAAAGTGCAACGTGAATATCGGCGCGTTAATAACGAAGCGCCACCATATAGGAATAACATTACTCGGTGGGATAAGCAGTTGAAGGAAACTGGCAGTTTGGTGGAGAAACCCCGTTCTGGTAGGTCATCAGTCAGTGACGAGTCTGTAGAGGCTATACGGGATACCCCTAAAAAATCTGTGTGTGAGCCCACTTTGAACTGCACTGAATAGGTATGAAACTGGGAGAGTCTTCCTTTTATTTGGTGCAGATTTCACATTTCTATCGTCTTTTGTTGCTTTCCTGTGGCCGGTCAAAAGTGCACCATGACTTTACGGACACACTGTATATATGGCTCGAAATTTGGGATGAAGAGAAGTTTAGCAGAGGGACACCAGGCATTGGTAATGGTCAGGAAACCAAAACAAGCAGGTCCTGAAACTGAGCCTTGGAGGACGATTAGACATTAACAGGCAAATGGTGGGAGGAAGGGATGCATTGGAGAGAAAAGGTCACTAGACAAAGATTTGGAGGCACAAGGGGACATAGTGCATTCAGACAACTCCAACAGTTGGTCTGGCTAGAATACGGTTTCTCAGCCTGAACACTGTTGACATTTTGGCTGGGTAATTCTTTGCCATTTGTGACTGTCCTGGGCATTGTGGAATGTTTATCAGCACTGCTGGCCCTTACCCAGTAGAAGCCAGGAGCAAGCCCATCTCCCCCAGTTGTGACAACCAAAGATGTCTCAAGATGCTGCCAAATGTTCTCCCCCACCAACTCAGAAGTGCCAGGGCTTTCAAGGAAAGAGAAGAAACAGGACAGATTTCAAAAGGCATGACCAAAGCCGATGGGCTTAGCATGGCCCAGGGGGATATTCCTGAGCGATTTAAGCAGAGTGGTGCCATGAATACAGCCTCATGTTTTAGGAAAGTCACTTGGCAACTGTGGTTTGCAGGGGGTCAGGCTTGCCAGCATGGAGAATGGGCCGTCTCAGTCCTCCGGGCAAGAAGAGATGAGAGTCTGAAGTGAGGCCAGGGCAGGAGAACAAGGAAGGGGCTGACAGCTTGTCGTGTTGAAACCAGCAGAACGTGTTTCTGAAGGAGGATGGTGTCAGTGTGGATGAGATCGAAGGGAACCCTTGCAGGACGAAGGGGAAGCAAACCAAGGGTCTGCTTGCTGGAAGCTGAACAGTTAATCACAAGAGAAGGATGCTAATCAAATGAGCAAGTGTGAAGTGAAACTGCCAGCCCCAGGGAAGAAACTCTGCCAAAGCCAGCGCAGGCAAATGGAGAAAAATGCAAGCGCCTCCGCGAGATGCGCCTGAGAACGGAGTCTAACTAGGTGTAAGGGTTCAGACAGAGGGAAACAGATGGCCGTCGCGATGTTCTCAGTCACTTGACAAGCTGGATAAATAATCGTTGCCAGGGAAGGAATAATGAAAGCAAGATTTTGCCAGCACGAGCTGCTGCCATGGCCTTTGGTTCAAAGCTTGCTTCTGGAGGTGAGGGGAAAAAAATAAATATGTTGTGATGAAGGGAAATCAATTAGTCCCTCACAGATGGGCCTTCAACATCCTAGACTGTTATTGTCTCCAATAGGAAAGGTTAAGTAAGGTGGGAAGAGAAATAACAGAACGAGGGTTGTGTCCTGGGCTTAATCAGATCACCTCCCAGCAGCAGGAGCTTGGAACAGCTGCAGAGGAAGGGACCCCACGCCACAGGGGCCGGGCCTGCGCCTGGAGCTCAAGCCAAGCCCCCTGAGAGTGTGTGGAGTCGGAGTTACAGGACTGGACCGAGGCAGTTATGGGTCCTGACATTTCGTTGACTGAGGAAACCCAGAGGGTGCACATGAGATTGCACTGGAGGAACCAGATGGATGGACTGTCTAAAATGCAATGTGTTTTTTTGCCATTAAGTATATCATATCCACAAGTTTGTATTACACAAAATTATGTTTGAGGGACATATTCAGCACAATAGGCTGGCTCACAGAACAGGAAAAGTACAGCACAGAGAATAATGCATAAATAAATGTGAACAATTATATAAGGTATTTAAGCTAGACACTGGCTTCATGTCACATTCAACAAGTTGAAATGGGGAAGAGGAGAGGAGAGGAGAAGAGAGAAGAGAGGAGAGGAGAGGAGGAGGAGGAGGAGGAGGGGAGGAGGAGGAGGGAGGAGGAGAGGAGGAGGGAAGGAGAGGAAGAGGAAGAGGAGGAGGGGAGGAGAGAAGAGAAGGAGGAGGAGAAGAGGAGAAGAGAGGAGAGGAGGAGGAGGAGGAGAGAAAAGGAGAGGAGAGGAGAAAGAAGAGGAGGGGAGGAAGAGAAGGAGGAGGAGGAGAGGGGAGGAAGAAGAGAAGGAGGAGGAGAGGAGGACGAGGAGGACGAGGAGGAGGAGAGGAGGAGGAGGAGAGGAGGAGAAGTGAGGGGAGGGGAGGGGAGGTGAGGGGAAAGGAGGGAAGAGGAGGGGAGGGGAGGGGAGGGGAGGGGAGGAGGAGGAGAGGAGGAGGAGGAGGAAGAAGAGGAGGGAAGGGGAGGGGAGGGGATGAGGAGGAGAGGAGGAGGAGGAGGAGGAGAGGAGGAGGAGGAGGAAGAAGAGGAGGGAGGGGGTAAGGGAGGGGATGAGGAGGAGAGGAGGAGGAGGAGGAGGAGAGGAGGAGGAGGAGAGGAGGAGGAGGAGAGGAGGAGGAGGAGAGGAGGAGGAGGAGAGGAGGAGGAGGAGGAGAGGAGGAGAAGAGGAGGAGGAGGAGGAGAGGAGGAGGAGGAGGAGAGGAGGAGAGGAGGAGGAGAGGAGGAGGAGGAGGAGGAGAGGAGGAGGAGGAGGAGAGGAGGAGAAGAGGAGGAGAGGAGGAGGAGGAGAGGAGGAGAGGAGGAGGAGGAGGAGGAGGAGGAGAGGAGGAGGAGGAGAGGAGGAGGAGGAAGAAGAAGAGGAGGGAGGGGGAGGGGAGGGGATGAGGAGGAGGAGGAGGAGAGGAGGAGGAGGAAGAAGAAGAGGAGGGAGGGGGGAGGGGATGAGGAGGAGAGGAGGAGGAGAGGAGGAGAGGGGAGGGGAGGGGAGGAGGGGGGAGGAGTAGGAGGAGAGGAGGAGGAGGAGGAGCAGAGGAGAAGAGGGGAGGGGAGGGGAGGGAAGGCGTGGGGAGGAGGAGGAGGAGAGGAGGAGAGGGGAGGGAAGGGGAGGAGGGGAGGGGAGGCATGGGGAGGAGGAGGAGGAGAGGAGGAGGAGGAGGATCAGGAGGAGGAGGAGGAGAAGGAGGAGAAATAATAAAAAAGGAAGAACTTATGAGCAAAAATCATCATAATTTTTTTTCACCAGAAAGAATCTTTATCAAGACAGAGCCTAGGGTAATACTTTGATGTTTGGCTAATGTCTTTCTCTTATCATTCATAATTGAAATGTTATTGACATTTCTTGGGCATCTGAAGATGAGTTTAATTTATTTTCGTGTTTTCTGAATTTGACATCAATAATACGAATGATGCCATGAAGTGCCTAAATGAGACTTCAAAAGCAGTTGTTATAATTAAAGAAATCACTTGCATCTTTTATAACTCTTTATGTGATTTTATTTAATCCTGATAAGACCTCTGTGAGAGAGGCAGAGGAAGTGTTAGTATCTTCAATGTTTGTGGGGGTTTTTTTCAATAGATACGGCCATACAGATTTACCAAGCCTGAGGAGGCGTCCAAGCTTTCTCAGCTAGTTGTGTGGGGACTGGGATTGAAAAAGAAGGTCTTCCGACTCCATCTCATGCCCTTTCCCCTGCCTGGTGCTTGCTACAGGGAGCCAGGTTTAAGTAGAACCAGGAGCCCAGTGTACTGGGAGAACCTTCTCGTTAGTTGCCTAACCACTTCTTTCTGTAATAATCAATACAAAATTGTATCTTACTCAAACAATTTACCTTTTAAGCAATTCACACCCCCAAAGCTATTCCTTCCCTTAGTGTGCCTTCCTCAGTTTCCCCTAGCTCATATCCTTACTCTAAGCCCAGGAAAGCTTACTTCTTCTAGAAAGCACTCTTTGATTAATTCTACTTTAATTGACCCCACTTTTAGACTATGATTTTCTTAATTCTTAATTTGCATGATATTGGGTTGCATTTTTTTTAGATAGTAATTTTAGCTATAGTAGCAGCTTTTTCATATACCTTTGTATAGCAGGGAAAGGTTTTTAAATGTTCAACAATATGAAGTGGCTATAAGTAAAAAGGGTTGGATATCAACAATTTCATATGGGGCAGCTTAATCTTAGGTGTCATTTAGTGGCAATTATTTTTCTCCCAGTTTTTCTTTCCTCTCATTTAAGAAACTGTGTCTGTCTGGGCCAATCGCTTGTTTCAGCCCCCCCCCCCCCCAATAAAAAAGATTTAACAAAAAGAAGAAAGAAAGGAATACTTTCTTCCTTTTAGGTCTCAAAAACATGTGCACTTAAGGGAAAACAATGAATGTAAGGAATAGAAGAAAGTGTTGGAAAAACATTTGCGGTGAGAATAAGACCTTTCCACCCCCTTGGCTAGGAAGGCAAAAAAAGATTCATCAGACTAGGGAGCAGGTGGGGGAAGAACAGAGCGGAAGGGATGAGGGCAAACTGTGCGCATGTGTGTAGCTGGTTCGAGACAAGAGGGCTGGATCTGAACGGAACACGGGTGTGAGCAGATCGCGATGTACAGAGAGATCACCGGGCTCTTCTCAAGAGAGCAATGCCCATCCTCAGTGGGCAGAAGCCACTGGGAAGCTGATGCAGCACCAGAGGGTGACCGCCTCCTGGTGTCTGTCTCACAGCTACATTTACTGTCCTTTAACAGCCACCAGCCGGCGGCTCCTTGATCACCCTAAAGCAATGACTCCACCATGTGCCCGGAGACTCTACCTATGCATGGCCCCTACCTATTTTCCTCCCAATAGACAGTTCCTCCCCTTCGCATCCAGAACCCAGCCCCAAGCACTGTCTATTCAAGACTTTGGCAACGCGTTTGACCAATTCACCGAAGGCAGACATGTCCTTCCGATACACATTCCCACCTTATACATGCACGTGAATTTACAAAGCCCAAAGCGCTTCCTTATCCAACCTTTCAATTGGTCCAACAGATTTTCTTTCAAGTACGAAAAGTGCTAAGAATGAATTTCTCTCCTTTCATTTTTCCCACTGAGTTTATATCAAGGGTTACTTCCCAGCTGTTGAAAGATAGGAGGTTTACTCCCATTGGAACATTGTGTTCAGAGAAAGAGAAGAGACTCAATAACTGGGCTGTCTTCATGGTGCTTCAAGAAGATGAACCTGGCTTTGGTGTGCAAGATGGCTGAAGCGAGGCCAAGTCAGCTTTCTGGAGGCTTAGCAGCAATCCAGGGAGGAAGTGATCTGTTCAAGAGGTGCCTTACTGCACGAGGATTTAAAAATGTTAATTACTTTAGTGGTTTGTTATCTAAAACCTGGGCTACACACTAGGTCAACTAAATTATTTATTCCCACTTTTCTCATTCTTTGGTGCACTACAATTACTGGACCAGAAAAGATTTATGTGACATACGTAAAGGCCCAAGACCAACTGTTGAAAGAGGATCGGTTTCATAGAGATTGCTTCCTTTTGTCCTTAACAGTCCCCCTCCTCTTTAAACTCCCTTCCACGTGGCGTCTATCAGTAGCATGTCTGAACCCCCCTCTGAATAGGAATTGTAAAGGATTCTGGCTTCACAGCTATTTGTTGATAAAACAAAAATTGACTTTCAACAGAAATTAGCATGGGGAGGTCAAACACAGAAGACTATAGAACAGGGGTCCCCAAACTTTTTACACAGGGGGCCAGTTCACTGTCCCTCAGACCACTGGAGGGCCAGACTATAAAAAAAACTATGAACAAATCCCTATGCACACTGCACATATCTTATTTTAAAGTAAAAAAAAAAACAAAACGGGAACAAATATAACATTTAAAATAAAGAACAAGTAAATTTAAATCAACAAACTGACCAGTATTTCAATGGGAACTATGCTCCTCTCACTGACCACCAATGAAAGAGGTGCCCCTTACGGAAGTGTGGTGGGGGCAGGATAAATGGCCTCAGGGGGCCGCATGTGGCCCACGGGGGCCGTAGTTTGGGGACCCCTGCTATAGAACTTCCAACATTGCCATGGGCCTTCAAAGAAAACTGGCTTGTTCAGAGGCTAATTAAGATCAAACTGGTTCCTGCTCCAGGATCCATGGGCTGCGATCACAACTCCTCTTAAAAAGTATCAGCACATTGTTTATCTTGGGTTTTATTTTCCAATTTATTGCCTAGTGGCTCAAGCCAGAAATTGGACATTGTCTTCATTTTCCTTCCTCTCTGTCAACCTGCACGTCTAATCAATCACCAATTCCTGGAGGTCGGTGGTGCTCAAATGTTTGCATGCATCAATAAACCACCACCACCACCACCACAAAAAAAAACCCGGTGGGCTTTAAGTTAGAGCACAACTGCTGAGCCCTAGCGTCAGAGTTTCTGGGGTAAAGCCTCAGAATTTGCATTTCTAACAAATTCTCCGTGATGCTGTTTGTTTAGAGATCCCGTGGTGAGACCCACTGCAGCAGATTGATTTCTGAGCCTCTTTCACCTTCATCCATTTCTGTCTACTCTGTGCTACTGTAATTCAGGGCACCATCTACATCAGCTGTGTTCTGCTGTGATTGCCCTTAAAGCACAAATCTGATTAACTCACACCCCTGCTGAAAACTTCAGTGGCTCTGTGGAGCCCAAAAGATGACGTCATCCTCCCTACCTCTTTGCCTTCTTCAGAAGCAAAAATTCAACCCTTTATCTGATGTTTTTGTTATTTGTCTCCATGTTATGCATTTATGGTTATATATCCTTTTTTGGAATTCTTACAATGTTTGCTTCATATAATTTGAGTCTATGTTGTTAGGCATTTCTAATTTCAATACTGATATATATTTCTGCTGAAGTAGTCCCTTCATGAACATATAAGAATTCTCTTTATCCCTAACACTGCTTTTTATTTTTTGCCTTTAAGTAATAATCTGATATTACTAGAGTCCTATCAGCTTTATTTATGTTACTATATTCCAAGCATATTTTTAAATAGTTTATATCAGTAATTGGGGGGGGGGTTATTACATTTCATTGTGAGACTATATATGTATAGCTCTTTACATAAATTCAGAAATGCTACTGTTCAATGTAAATTTATTTCTCACATCACAGTTTGAGCTTTTTCTCTACTTTCTTTTCCTTTTAGGCCTTCTGCTGGAATGTTCCATTTTCTGTGTCCAATTTTGTTATCCTGGGAAATGGTTCCGTTTTTCTACATTTTGAAACACACGGGTGCCCGGCGTTTACGGTATTCAGTTACGGGGTATGCCATCACTACTACATGTTCAGTGATGTTTTCCTTTTTATGCCAAATGCTATCGATAAAAATTTCCAATAATTTCTAGATACATCTTAAGTTTCTTAATTTACCTATTTCCCTCCTGGTTTGAAAGTCCTATAACTTATAGCACATTTCTATTTAGATTTTAGTGTCTTCACCTTGGGCAAGTTACCTAACTTTTCTGTGTATGTGAGTTTCCCTATTTGTAGATAAAAGCTGACAGTAAAATATTCCTAACAGAGTTACTGTGAGAAGTTAATCAGAAAATGTATCTAACACATTCCAATATTTAGTACATTGTCTAGCTCATAGTAAGCACCCAGTAAAAAGTCGATATGGTGATGATCATTATTAATATTGTGAAAATTTGCTATAAATGATCTGAAAATGTTTCTAGACACTCCACTAACAGTAATTTGGAGAAGCAGATTGTGGATTCCAGTGCAATGATGTAGTTTACTAGTGTGAGGGAAGTTTAATTATGTGCCTTCCTGCTAAAGCCTTTAGTGGGTAGTCGGAATATCAGCACGGCAGAAAACTGATTGATTGACTCAATCAAGATCCTCCTCCAAGATAACTTCACAAATATATGTGACAGCTTGTGGCTGAGGAAATCAGCAATTGGGAGTAAGAGGAGTCAGGTAGAGGGGTCACCCTCTCTGTATTATTAGTCCTGCACCAGTGGGATACTATGTGATAGCCCCACGTAGAAAACTTTTTCTGTTACTTGCTGAGTGTTACAAATATCTCTTCAAAATTCCTTCCAAAGTGATTTTGGTTCCAAACTCTGGGATTTGGGAGTATTTATTTGCCCTTCAGAGCATAGACCATTCTTTGGTTGTTGTTCTTTTCCTCAATTTTATTGAAAAATAACTGAAATATATAATTGTATATATAGTTTAAATCTGTACATGTACTTTGTGGAATGATTATCAAGATCAAGATGACACATCCTTTACCACACATACTTAACTCTTTGTGTGTCCGTGTGTGTGGTGAGTACACTTAAGATCTACTCATAGCAACCTCCCAGGAAGCAATACCGCTTTCACACCAGACTATGTACCACAGAATAAATCACCACTTTTATTAAATTGTATTGTAAAGAGACCATTTGAAGGCACTGGTTCTGGTATAGGGAAGCATCTATAGCAAGAGGCTCACGTTTCCAAACCCTGAGAGAGTAACACGGGAACTTAGATCTGGGCTGGAAAACATGGATGACACCCTTCTTTCTACCCTTTGTGATGGAGTCACTTACCAGTCAGGATAATCAAAGTAGATCTGAGAAGAGACCATGTTTGTTCTCAGTAGGTACTCCACTGTCTACACCAAGCAAACAGGTGCCCATACACACATACATGCAAACACACATACTTTCTGCATCAAGAACAAAGCCACTATTTCAAAAGTCAGCTCATTTCATTCTTGGGTGGCTCTGACAGCTAAAACAGATAAAATCCTAATTCTGTCATTCAAAATGTTAGCAACATCTAACAATTTGTATCCTCAGTCTTTTATCAGGATGCCTTCTGTGTGTTCATCCAAGGCCCTGCGAAAAATTCTGGACAGGATCCAATTCGTAGTAGAGTGGGTAATGCATCATTGAAGACATCTTTGTTAATCTATGCACTGTGGGGATAGCTATTCTAGGAGGCTTGGCATATATCTTGACACTTCTGCTTAAAACATTTCAATGGCTCACCATCATCTCCAGCCACGTTACTTAAAGTGTGGTCTGTAAACTAGAGTTGGGCTGCAAATCCTTTATTGTTAGTCTGCAACAAGGTAAGTACAGAAGTTAAGAGTAAGTGTTATAGTTACTTGAAAGAGTGATTTTATATGTCAGTTTAATCTCACAATTAAAAATTTGGCTAGGATTTTGTATGTCTTTATTTCCTTCTTTTAATTGTTCATATTAATATGTTCTACAAGTGGACTGACCTGTCATGGAATAAATAAAAAAGAAAGAAAAATGCATCTTTTATGAAAAGAGTTTCAGAAGAGCTGATTGGCAGGACAAAGTCCCAGCTCTGTGGGATCTACAAGGTCATCTGTGTTTTGATCACTGCTCAAAGCTTCAGCTTTGTCAGCTGTCACTCCCTCTCCCCTTCACAGCACTGTGGTTGAGCCATCTGAAATCACAGCCACTGTCCTTTCCTGCCTGGAATGCCTTTTGTATTCTCAGCTGGCTGCTAGATTTCTACTTATAAGTCGAAACTTCTCGTATGAGTCAGGACCCATAGTGACAAGGGACCCATTTCAAATCATTTAAACAGAAAGGAATTTATGGACACAGGTGGAGCTGGCTTAAGACTCAATAGGATGCAGGTAGTTGAATGATTCTCTCTCTGTGTCTCTCTCTCTTTCTCTCCCCCAGCTTTCCCCTTCTTTTTCTCCTCCCTGCCATTCTTTTCATTTTCTTGGTCTTACTCTATTTTACTGCAGATTGGCTTGCTCCATGTAGTAGAGGAGTTGCAGAACCCAGCTTCATCAACTCAACCTAACAAGGCAAGAGGAAAGAGATGTGTCTCTTGGCTTCAGAATAAAATCATCCCAGAAAGGATTCTTGTTGTTCTCAGTTGGATCCAGTGCCTGTTTTTGGACCTATTACTGTGGCCAGGGAGAAGGGATATTCTCTACAGATCAGCTGCCATCCTTCCACTTGAGAGATTATTCTAAACCTTAATTATGCTTATATTTCTCTTCATCTTTAAGACCTTACTTTCCCTTTCTGCAGGAAACAAAATTCAGATGTTTGGTCCTTGATGAGCAAGGCTTGGTGTTTCCCACCACTTTCACTGCTGGTGTAAAAGACACAACTGTTAACTGCCTCTGGCCATTCACATTCTGAAATGTGAACACACAACCTCTCCTCCACAAATCCAGGAGTGAATCCCTGAGCATCTCTTAAAATAAACTGATGTGTTCCCTCTTTTAGTAAGTCTTCTCTGATCATCTCTACACAGAGATACTGACTACTCCTTGAGACTATTGTATGCTTGAATTCCTTTTAGCAGTGATCTCGTAACACTCTATCATAATAACATGTCTTTCTTTCCTAATACATTTTCTACTAAACTTTTTGAGTTTATCCACATTGTTTAACATAATGTTTGGCACCTAGTAGATGCTCAATTTAGTGTTTGTTGTAACAAATTATAGCACTGATGCTCTTTGTATTATAGACATACATTTACATAAGTTCCTTCCTTTCATACTAAAGTTTGATCTCCTTGTATGTGGAGAGTTCATCATTGCATCCTTAGAGAAGAACGTGGTGCTTAAAGCACAGTAAATGACAAGTGAGTGCTGAGGATGAATAACTGGATGAATAAATTATGAAAAAATAGGTATATATGAAGTACCTTGATGCCTCCACCAAGCCTGTTTTTGCTACAGAGAATTGACTGGTCTTGTGGGGTTACATGGGCCATTGTCATGAGCTTTGCTTCTTTACAACTAATCACATGATTGGCTGGATACAAGACAGGTGAGCAGAGGCTGTGTAACTAGAGATGAAGTTGGTTTCTGACCCCTAGACCATAACTGAGACTCGTGGTTACCTCCTAGCTCTATTCAGGGTTTGTTAAATAACCCCTCAGGTCAACTCACTTCCTTTTGATACTTGGGGCTCAAAAGGCAGGAATCTTCTACCTGTATTCCTGATAAATGCAAAGAAATACCTTTCTTTAAAAACATCTTCTAAACAGATTCTCATGAGACATAAATATCCATGCAACAACCTGGTCTACAGAGATGCTTACAGCAGGAACTGGGTAGACATCCTGTATATGGGGTTAAGGTAGGTGGTAAAAAAAGAGGTGATGGCCGAGACTCACCATTGTGCACAATAACAAAGTGAGATCGTGATAACCGTGGCCACGGTGACAAGCCATTTCTGTCGCTCTAGCAAGCACATGACTTGTTATTAGTCACCATCTCCACAATGTCAGGCTGACACAACCTGAGGAGTCATTAATGTCTTGAAAATGCAGGCACAGGAGGGTTATACCTTAGCTCTTTATTCCTGCTAAGCAAGAGCTAAGGACAGTTTCTCAGTTTCTGTTTGCAGGGATTCTGTGCCACACTGGGACCTGGAAAGCAGACGTGGGTGGCTTATGGCCTTGATGTGTCTTGTTTGAAAAGATGTCATAGTCTGATTAGAAATAATTACTTTGGAAGGAGCTCTGTTACTTGTAAGAGGATGAGATGTTTGCTTTTACTGAGCAGTCTACTGTTAATAAAAATACTTGATAATTATTTTGTCACTCTTCTGTGAAACCCTCTGCAGAAGGTCCCTGCTGAGTTCACTCTTTGATGAATACATACATGGGCACGGGATGGTTTCAAAATCTGTTTTTTGTGCTAGAATGATTTTGACCTTGAGAATAGAATTCACCTGGGCAGAAACATTATAATAAACTTGGAAATAACCTGACCAGGTGGTGGCGCAGTGGATAGAGCATGGACTGGGACGTGGAGGACCCAGGTTTGAAACCCTGAGGTCACCAGCTTAAGTGTGGGCTTATCTGGTTTGAGCAAGGTTCACCAGCTTGAGCCCAAGGTCACTGGCTTGAGCAAGGGGTTACTCCATCTGCTGTAGCCCCCCACTTAAGGCACATATGAAAAAGCAATCACTGAACAACTAAGGTGCCGCCACGAAGAATTGATGCTTCTCATCTCTTTCCGTTCCTGTCTGTCTGTCCCTATCTGTCCCTCTCTCTGTCTCTGTCACACACAAAAAAACTTGGAAATACTAGTTTTACTATTATTATTCAATTAGTTATTATGGCTATAATTATGAAATTTGACTATACCAATAGGATAGCATAGCTGCATTGCCTATCACATAGTAGACACTCAAAAATATTTGTTGAATGAATAAATGAATGAACAACTGCAGACCTGTGTATATGATTTTAAATTTAGTGGCTGGAGTGAAACCCTGAGAAACACATGAAATGAAAGTCAACATTGTATCTAATCTCAATTATTTGCCGTTTCCTAAATATGTCAGGTTGTTCAGCTTCCAATGTCCTGACCCACTATGTTCCCTCTGCCTGGAAGGTCCTTCCTCACTTTGTCTGTAAGATAAATCCTTACGCTGTCGACCCTGATTTCTCTGCAGCCCTTCCCACTGTCCCCTACAAAAGGCACAGTGAGTTCTTCTCCCTCACAGGCCAGCCTGTAGCCTGCGAGTTCCTGCCAGTCTGATTCCAGTAACCACACTGCCTTGTAAGGACCTCTGCATTTAAACCTCATCTGGCTTTCTCAGGGACAGATGTGTCTTACTCAGCTTTGCGTGTCCAGTGCCTGTGTAGAGTAAGGACCCAATAATTGTTTTTAAAACTGATTCAAGTACGCCTGAGACCAAGATTCAGATGCAGACCAAGTGTATACATTGATTCAAACCTAAGTTATTCAAAATCACAGAGCATGTAAGTGGCGGCTCCAGAAGACCCTCCCAGACTTGAACCCGGCTCTGTCTAATGCCAGCGCCCATGTTCTTCCCATCAGGTCCTGAGGGGAGTCCAGGCGCTGTGGGAAGCTATTGGAGGGAAGATTCCGGAAAGAGGTCACTGAATCTGACATCTGCTGAATGCCTGGGAAGGAACTGCTCCAGGGAATTAATAACGGAAGCAGGGAGAAAGACGCCAGGAGGGGACTCCTGTGATACTTCATCAAGTCATTCCCCACAGCTGGGGCAAGAAGGCAACGGCGCATTTGCCATTTTGAAACTCCACTCCTGACTCCGCGAGAGAAATTCCATTTTGGCTTCCCACCGCGTAGGAGCACGGAGCAGGCGCTGAATAAATACTTAATGAACAAAGGAACATGAAAGCAAAGCAATTACGTTGCCGGAGTGAAGTTTCCAGCTCTGCTCACAAAGCTGTGGGAGCTCACATTTTAGCCGGGTTTATTTTTACCTCCGCGTCCTCCAGCGTTGGTGTGCAGGTAGAAAGAGAACTTTCTTGGAAGAAACGATTCTTCTTCCGAGTCTTATTCCCACCACTCTGTGCTCAAAGGGAGTTTTCCAGGAGGTCCCTTCAATCCTTCACATCTCCAGGCGGTGGTAGTTAGTTGAATGTCTTTGAAAACATGAAAAGCTGTCCCCCACCCCCTCCACCTGGCTGTCCCCCAGGTGACGCACTGAAGTGCACAGCGGCGGGGCTGCACCTGCCTCAGATCCCCCCCCCACACACACTGAGCTGCAGCCGTCCTTGGGTCTTGGACCAATGACAACTTCCACCTCTTACATAAAGGCTACTGTGAGCACGCTGCCAAGGACTCAGAAGGCACTGTTTTCAAAGAAACAAATACATTTTGTTTTCAGAGTTAGCATGAGACAAGGCCAAGCTTCACGGTTTTCCCCTACCTGTGCTCTGTCTCAGCCTGAGATGTATGTAGCTAATTATACACCGGACTGAAGGGAGCAGTCGCCCACACTGCATCTCCATGCGGGCTCTACACTGGGCAGAATCTGGGTCAGGCTTGCCTTCCAGAAATGCAAATTAATAGAACAGCCTCGGCTGGCGTGTCAGGGCTAACGAGCTTTAAAACATGGTGGCAGCAGAGGGAATAGAGTTCACAGGCTCGTGGTTGGCAAAGGTGTACTCTTTCATCTTTGGGGACAGATGTGGATTTCCTGAGCCTTTTCACATGGTCCCCAATGCCTTTGCTGTTAAATCCCTGAGGTGTCAACATCAAGCAGGGAGGGTTGGGTGCCAGGATCAAACTCTCTCTGGCCTTGAACATGATCTGAGCGTCTGGTTTCCCACCAGCACCGGAGTCAGTTTTAGCACAGGCGCTGTGCTCCATGGGCAGCCGAGATGCGATGGGCAGACTCTGACTAGATCTAACCCGGGGTCTACGTCGAAGTATTGATATAAAGGCATTTGTCTGGTGGAATTTAGTAGAGCCTGTGTTTCCACAGAAGGATTACGAATGAATAGACCATCAGTGGCCTCTTTTCTACCTACAGGCATCTGGAAATTTTTCCTAGGCTGATATTCAAGGCCATCTTCCCTTGGTAGGAAATCATTTCATTATCTCCCCTGATATCACATTACATTTCAAATTGCATAATTTTTAATTAACGATTTCTCTGCATGTGCATTAAATTGCCAACATTGCTCAGCACTTTACAAATATTTCAGTATTTGTAACTTTACAATGATTCCAACTTGACCAGCCTTTGCAGATATTGCAAATATAGTTCATGTTCTTCACTCATCCTAAAAAGATTTCTTGAGTACCTGCTATGGGCCAGGCATTGTCCTAGGCTTGGGTGTTCACACTTCATAGAGCTTACGTGCTGGTGTGGAGACACAGACACTATCAATGTGTAACACATTAATAAATCCCAGAATACAAGTGGTAATGAGGAAACAAACTCACTCAAAGGGGATTGGAGTAGAGGGCATACAGGAGGGTAGGGAGGGGCAGTTAGTTAGGACTATCCGGGAAAGCCTCTTTGACGAGCCATCTGAATTATCGGAGACATGAGTCATGAACAAAGCCAGGGAGAGAATCTTCTGAACAGAGAGGCCGAGGAGGCCAACAGCCCTTCGTTTCTGTCTGGTGTATCTGATAATTGGCTAGAAATCAGTGAGGAGAAAAATGACAGGAAATGACGTCAAACAGGAAGTCAGAAACCTGACCATGCAGGTCCTTGGAGAACATGGTAATGAACTTGCATTTTATCCAAAGATAACAGCAAACCTACCTGTGGGTTTTAAATACCATTACATTGGCCATGGGTTGGCGAGAGTTGGGAAGAGAGAGACAGTTAGGAGGCTCTCACACATGTTCGGGTCGGGGATGAGAGTGGTTAGTTGTCACGTGGTGCTAGGAAGGTGGCACTGGGGTGTCTGAAGGCACAGATAGTAGTAAATGCTCACTTAAGCATACAATACATAATTCTTGGATATTAAGAAACAAAGATGATTAAACAGAACTGTGATATATTTGCTGGTGGGTGCAATAGGAGTCAACTTTATAATAATCCAGAGAGGAAAAAAACTGAGCTGACGGGGGAGGCAAACTCTGTTGGAAAAATCTAGAAGGGAAACTGAGGCAATTAATTAGACCGATAATTAAGGCTAAACCAGACCATAGCTATTTTTCTTCCATTGTTACCTGGGAATTTCCAAAGGAAGTCTCCAAGCTAGCCCCTCATCATCCCTTCCTTCCAAGTGTTTCTACACTGAGAAGGGCTCAGAAACTCCGCAGTCTGTCTCTTATTTATTTACATTGTTTCTGTTACCATTTGATGTTTGCTTCTCTCTTATCACCACTGATGAGTCACCAGAAAAAACAAACCCGCTTCATAAACTTCCATAGCGGCGGCTGCTGCTCTGCGCTGACAAAAGAGAACGCTGCTGGCAGAATCTGATGCTGTCGGCAAAATCTGACTCAGCCGGCTGTTTGTTTTCTTGGAGGACCCAAAGGTGAACATAAATAATTTAAAATAGCTTTTATGATCTGTCTGTTCCTGGGTGACAACAGTAAATGAATAAAGCTAAGATTGAAGAGGGAGAGATATTTTTAAAAATGGAAGGAAAACATAAAATTTCATTTGCCTTAACAAATATTTATTGAGCTGTCACAGAGGGCATGGAAGCAAAGAAAAAAAGGACTAAAAGCCTGTATTTTCTAGGTGCTATGTGCCTATGTACGCCCGAATCCTGAAAAGACACGATGCAATAGGTACAGTTCTTTTCATCACTTTGTGATGAGGAAATGAGCAGGTTTGGAGAGGTGAGGACTTGCTTTTACTCCCGTACCCAGAAAATGGCAGAATGGGCCCCTGCACTGCCGGATTCTGATTCTAAAGGCCATGTTCTCAATGATCCTGTGGACTGCTTCACAATTAAGGGCTCCGTTAGGTATTGTGAAGCCAGTGACAATGGCTACCATCACAGCCGCCTGGCCCATGAAGGTTCACATTGGATTCAGACAGTCGGTAAAGAAACAACGGAGCCAAAAACTGGTGGGCCATCATCTTTAATCCTAGCTTGCACCCGGCGGGCAAGTAAAAACACACACTGGACTCCAAAACCCACTCATTCAGTGCTCACAAAGCTACTGACTTATCTGAGTTTCCTAGAATCAAAGGTTTCTAGCTCACCAGACTTATTCACCTCTGTTCCCCATCTCCTTCTCTCTGCACAAACTGGCTTCTTCTTCAGCACTCTGCCATCTTGGTTGCTTCTCCTGGCCTCCTCCATGTGGCCTTTCTCTGCTCTCCTCTCTGCTCTCCTCTCTAATGTTCATCTCAGGAACCAAGAGAGCAAGCTCCCAGTCTGCCCCCATTTTATAATGTAGAAGTCAAAACCTTTAATCCAATACACAAATAAGGAAGTCTCTGATACAAAGTCATTTATCTGAGGCATAATGAAATTCCTCATGAGAGTACACTACCCCACATCAAAAAGGGTGGGAAAGGCTTAGTCCTAAATCCAAGCCCCAGGCTACAAGGATCCTGCCTGCCCACAGCCTGCCCCCAACACACATTAATATCACCTGGGCAACGGGCTTCTATATGGGCAGCACCATCTTTAACAAAGTGAGCATAATATATTTTATCTGCCCAACAGGTATCCACTATCTAGTGGTGTGAAGTGAGGAGAGGCTCTGTAAAGCCAGTATCCAAGGCCACTATCACAGCAGCCCAGCCTGTGCAGGTTCGCCTTAGATTCGGACAGATGGTAATGAAACAACGGAGCCACAAACTGGCGGACCATCATCTTTAATCCTAGCTTGCACCTGGTGGGCAAGTAAAAACACACACTGGGCTCCAAAATCCACTCATTCAGCGCTCACAAAGCTACTGACTTATCTGAGTTTCCTAGAATCAAAGGTTTCTAGCTCACTAGCCTCATTCTCCTTTGTTCCCCATCTCCTCTCTACACAAACTCTGCACAAACTGGCTTCTCTCTCAGGACTCTGCCATCTTGGCTGCCTCTCCTGGCCTCCTCTATGTGGCCTTTCTATACTCTCTGCTCTCTCCTCTAATGCTAATCTCAGGAACTGAGACAGAGCAAGCTCCTGGTCTGCCCCACTTTATAGTATAGAAATCAAAACCTTTAATTTAATATACAAAATAGGGAAGTCTCTGATACAAAGTCCACCCCACATCAAAAAGGGTGGGAAAGGCTTAGTAAAACCAAGCCCCAGGCTACAAGGATCCTGCCTACCCACAGCCCGCCCCCAACACACATTAATATCACCTGGGTGATGGTTTCCACGTGGGCAGCGCCATCTTTAACAAAGTGAGCATAATATATTTTATCTGCCCAATAGGCTCTTAGCGCCAGAAGTGATTTAGGGTCATTGAGAGGGTGGCATGGAAGAGCTGTCCTTTAGGCTGGGATTGGGAGGAAGTAGGTATGACTTAAACAGGAAGAGCGAACATCTCCTCAGACCAAAAATGATGAAAAAAAGTAAGGAGTCCAGGATATCACCTAATGAGTTTTCTCTGGGTTACCAAGCTACATTTTTTGCATATTTGTTCATTTTACTGATAATAGGTATATAATGTGATGCATATATATTGCAAATAAAACTAACACACTTTATATATTATAATATATAAGGCATAGTATGTTTTATAACATAAAATATATTACATATA
The DNA here is from genome assembly GCF_036850995.1 of Saccopteryx leptura. NCBI lineage: Eukaryota > Metazoa > Chordata > Mammalia > Chiroptera > Emballonuridae > Saccopteryx > Saccopteryx leptura. The sequence goes on from NC_089505.1 coordinate 353,358,685, forward strand.
TTAATATAATATTTGATATAAATATGCAAACAGCCTGACCTGTGGTGGCACAGTGGATAAAGCACCGACCTGGAATGCAGAGGTTGCTGGTTCGAAACCCTGGGCTTGCCCAGTCAAGGCACATACTAGAAGCAACTACCGTGAGTTTATACTTACTGTTCCTTCCCCCACTTTCTCCCTCTCTTGCTTCTCTCTAAAATCAATAAATAAAATGTTTTCAAAAATAAAGAAACTAAACAAGTAAATATACAAACAACGTGACCTATATCTGTAATATTCTGCTTAGAACATGAATTTATATACTTATGGTATATAAGTGTTATACTCCAATATGCATACTATACACTTAATATTACATATATTTTACCAACTTGACTAATAAACTTAGTTCCAGTTTTTTTAATGAAGAAAGGCTCAGACTGGCAGTCTGGAGATGTGAGTTTCCATATTTTTGTCAGGCCCTTCCTTTGTCAAAGTCTCATGCTCTAATTCAGACAATGAAGGGGCTGGACTAAACACTTCGAGTATCCCTATCAGCTCTCAAAGTCTCTGATTGGAACATGAAAACCCAGCAAATGCTCTCCCAGTTGGTGATATGTCCTCAACTTCGGTGCTGGGTGTGCGTGTGGCCCTGCTGTACCTATTTGCTCAAGTGCTGCTCAGCCCTTTGAGCTCAACTGGGATCTTCCCACGGGCGGGGACGTCGACCGCCAGCATCTAGCCCAGAGTGAATGGTCACTAACTAAATATTGCCTTTCTTGCCCAACAGCCTTTTAGATGATTCTACATCAATTTCTATCGGAAAACTACCACTCCAAACACTTCCTCCCCCATTATTTCCAAGTACACAGTTCATTTCCAGCTCGACGAAAATAACCAGTTTCTGGTAGTTGGGGTTTAGGTTGGAATCCTTTGTCAGAATGTTGCTAAAAGGTTTCAAAATTACTTCATAATGATCATTTCAACAAGAAAGCTCAGAACAATTTACCAAGAAAGCTATCAGTTTCCTAATTCAGACTGAGGTACAAAGAGATTTAGGAATTTATTAAAGGTTAATAAATTATTCACTGGTTGAGATGTGAGCTTCTGAGCCCCAGCACCACAACTTTTTATATAAACCCAAAAGACCAGGCAAAGGAAACAGTATTCTGAGGTTGTGTGTTCCCAGTGTACTTAGCATAATCAGTTTATCTGTGTCAATTTCGTTATCGTTTATAAATAGGGATGCTGCCTCATGGGGAAATAAAAGCTTCCCTATTCTTTTTCCCAGCCTCAAGCAGGGCAAATTCACCATTCAAATCTAGTCTGAAAGGGGCCCCGACTTGATTTCAGCCAGCTCTCAGAAAGGAGGGAGCTCTCGTCAGAAGCGGTCCCTGTGGGGTTTGATTGGGATTGCAATGTCCTCGCTTAGGTGTTGTGTGCCCCTCGACTGTTCGTTCTGACGGCCTTCTTCTTCAGAACCATGTTTGAAAATCCCTTTATCTTTCTTTGACCCTGCTGGGCTGCTACCCAAAGGAATACACTCTAATCCTTCTCAGCCTGTCTGGAGAGATTCAGCTCTCCGTCAAAGGAGTTTCAAAGAAAAGATTTTCAGCAGTCCTGGAAGGAAAATGTATTGTTGTCTACAAAGAAATGGGTCGTGTTTACTTGTTTTTGTGACTGAGTTGGAGATGCTTTGGGAAATTTAAAAACACAGAAGTACATATATGGGTGTTACCCTCACTTCAATATTTCAGGGAGAAGAGAAATCATACATTTGTATAGATTTGAATAGACTACCTGCATATTCCAGACGAGCTTGAATTGGGGAATGTTCAGCACCAAAGAAATGCTCTTTTGTTACTTTCCAGCACAAAATTAATTCAGGTTAAGAAAACGGTGCCTAATGAAATTCCGAAGAAAATGTACTTCCCTGTGTAGAAAAAGAACTGTTAAAATGAGATGAACTCCATGATAATCTAGAACACTGGTCCCCAACCCCCGGGCCGCAGACCAGTACCGGTCCGTGGGCCATTTGGTACCAGTCCGCAGAGAAAGAATAAATAACTTACATTATTTCTGTTTTATTTATATTTAAGTCTGAACAATGTTTTATTTTTTAAAAAATGACCAGATTCCCTCTGTTACATCCGTCTAAGACTCACTCTTGACTCTTGTCTCGGTCACGTGATACATTTATCCGTCCCACCCTAAAGGCCGATCGTGAAAATATTTTCTGACATTAAACCAGTCCGTGGCCCAAAAAAGGTTGAGGACCACTGATCTAGAGCACATTTTCTTGAAGGCACTTTAAAATTTGACTCACTCGTTTTTGTTTTCGTTTTTCACTATCATTTAAAATAATTATTTTCGCAAACTTACACTTTTAGCAGCACGAAATTTCTATCTAAGAAAACGGCACCGAAAGAAGCAAAGAGTATTCTGGAAATAACACGCGCTTTGGAATCAGACCTGGTTCCAACTCCAACTTTGCCTCTTGCTGGGTGGATAGACTTGGGGCTTTTACTTCCCCTCCTCGGAACCTCGGCTTCTGCTGTAACAATGATGAAAAAACACCTCCTTTGGGAGGGTGTTGCATGAATAAGATCACATATTCTTTGGGAGGGTGTTGCATGAATAAGATCACATATTCCCAGTGCCTAGCAGCTGTAGACATTTAAAAAAAAAAATCATGCTTTCTACTTTTCTGCCGAGTCTTCTCCCAATCTCCCTAAATGCCAAAATAATTGAGATCAAATTAAGAAGGCATTTACTATGTGTTATTTATCTCTTTGCTATACTGACCTCTTTTCTGATGGTGTAGACATTTCATGTATTTCACATTATGTTTTTCTAACAAATATTTTTAAAATGTGACTTGTGGTAAATTGGAAAAGAATAATTGACTTTCTGTTTTCCTTTGAGGAAAAAATGACAACTACTGAAAAAGTAGTTAGCTTTCTCTAACTCCAACCCTATTGCTAACTTATAGACATTCAAACCCTCAGTAAAGTCTAAAGGTAGAGATATGGATGAATTTGGGAATTCATATGATGAAATACAGTAGGTTAAACTTTTCTCATCTCAATCAATTCCTTCCTTAGCTACCACTATCTTTTAGTGACTTGGAACAAAACACCGAAATTTTCTGAGAATCAGGTTCCCCAAGAACAAGTAAGAAATTATTAATACAGAGGCTGACACCTGAAATAGCTTCAGGGATCAAACACAGTGAGACAAAAGGACCAGCTGGGTGTAATATTAGTTGTTGACAACCAGTTAAAAAAAAAAAGAAAAAGTCTGGTCCAAACAGTAACTCTACTTTCAAGGATCTTGTCAGTTTCCTCTTGCAAGGATTCATGTGAAAAAGGCCATGTCTGTAATCAATGAATCTAATAGATTCCCTTCCATAGAGCTCAATGTGTCTATTATTACAGGGATCTTGTGAGAATCAAAAAGTTCTTAGAATTCCTGATCAGTGAAAATCATCAAAGATATAGGAAAAGATAGTATATCTATACTAGCGCATAAGAGGGAAGATGATGAAAGAAATGTCTCTAAAAGTACATTTTAAGACCATAAATAATTTTGTATTGATTTCAAGGAGGAAGGAACAAAGTGTCAGTGACTCCTCAGAATTCTTCCCTGGACTTAGGAACTTCAACATTATGTAGACAAATAACCAACGCGTCTTGATCCTCCTTTCTTTCCCCAAATGAAGGCATAACTATATGCATCTTTATATAAGAAAATGCACATATATTTGACTGCCTTATTTCCTGCACTAGAGAAAGGGCAGACCTGTGATCTTTTTTAGTATTATCACTCCCGATGATATTGTATGTTTTATTAAAATGTAGTTAACATACAATATTATATTAGTTTCAGGTGTACATAGATATTCAGCATTAATATACCTAATGCGGTGATCAGCACACTAAGTCAAGTAATCATCTGTCATCATACAGGGTTATTATGATGTTATTGACTATCCTCTCTATTCAGAATATTACATCCCTGTAACTTGTCTGTTTTATAACTGGAAATGTGCATCTCTTATTCCCCTCCACCTGTGTCACCCATTCTCCCACCCCTCCTCTTCTAGCACCATCAGTTTTTCTTTATATCTATGAGCTTATTTCTGTTTTGTACTATTTGCTCAGTTGTTTTGATTTTAGAGTCCATGTATAAATTAAATGAAATGGTATTTGTACTTCTCTGAGTGATATTGCATTTTAAGTAGTTTTCCTTTAACTGAATATTTGGTATGTGGTGATTAATTTAAAAATTGTGAATCTTTAGTGTGCGTTTTGTCTATATGCAGATAGACTCATATTCAGTGACATAACAGCTTACAGGAAGCAAAATACATTGCCCCATTCTCACTCCGTAACTCAAAGCAAATAGCCAACTTGGAACACTCTTTTAACTGAGCGGCATTGTAATATAATGTCTGACGGCAGTCTGTTTAGGAAGACAAGGCAGGAGAATGCACTTTTGAAGGATGATTATGGGTGGTGAATAAGAGAGTGTCTAAGAAACTAATAAAGCTACACTACAGCAACAATCATTGTATTATTAGATGTTAAAGAACATCAAAGAAGATTGATATCTTCTTTTAACTCCACCCTGAGATAGTTTCAAATTCAATTGCTGGGTTGTTTTAGAGCGCAGCAGAAGTTCAAGAGGGGAATGTCTTTCTGCAGACTTATGATGATTCAGAGTAGGTTTAATCATTTTCTGCTCTCTGCATGAAGATTACGGACGTGACTTAAGAAGCAGAATGTACACTGATTTTCTCCTCAGAGAGGAGAGACGCTAAAAGCTCATTATGGACAAATGCATTTGCATGTAGCCTGCTTCTCGTTCTGAGAGTGCACAGAAATTCACCATGTGGAATGGGAAACAGAGCTTTTGGAATGTAGAACATGGTGTGACTTCCAGTGTAAAAAACAAAATTCTTAGAGCCTCAAGGCTGTTAGTATAAATGAGCTATTCTCTAGCTGCAAACGGAATAGCAACCTTAAATAAATTTAAAATATGCACGTGTGCTTGAGTAAGGTGTTTTTACATGAAAAACAGTGGATCCTCTGTCTGAGGATTTAGGTGAGACGCCTTTATTTTCTGAGTACAGTCTATCCTGTCATGCCTGGCTTTTCACACCCTAATTTTCAGGCAAGTGAAAGTATCCCCAACTCCCCATGTTCCGAATTTGCCTTGCTTCCCCTTTGAGCCATTGATAACACTCTAGAACGTTCTTCCTACCCATCTTGGTATTCATAAAACCTAATTATCCTTCAAGGCCCAATTCAAGTATTCCCTCTTTCAGAAAACCTTCCCTTATCTTCCCCAATAAAAAGTAGCATATCCCTTTTCAAACTCCCATAGCTTTGAAATGTACATTATGATACTACCTTCTACTTTACACTATGACCATATAGGCATCAGGTTTCTTATTTCCCCAACTGACTCCTCCAGTTCACCTTTGTATCTCTCATAGTCCCTAAACAGTCTTTTGTTTTTAATAGAGTCTCTATAAAATTTGTCAGAGGAAGCTAAACATTTCACTCACTGATATTCCTAGGTAAACATAAAAGTGTTACATGATGGTCAGTTTTCATTCATTTATTCCAAAAATATTTATTAGGTGCCTACTGGGTGCTAAACACTGTAGTATATACTGGGAATACAAAGATAAACAAGATCACTTATCTTTGAGTGAATAAATAATACACAACAAAAAATATATATAGTTATAAATAGTATATCACACATTAAATTATGATGATCTACTAATGAATGGCTGGATGAGGAGGTACTGCTTAAGATGAACACAAAAAGGACAAAAAGGAAGCAATGAGCTCTTCTCTGGGGGAAAAGCATAACATTCCAAGAAGATGAGCTAGAGAAAAGTTATAAGGCAATAAAGTCGGACACAGTGTCAGCCAGGATTTGGACAAGAAAGTAGAAGCCGTTCCAAATATTTCAAGCAGAAAGGGATTTAACACGGGAAATAAGAGACCTTGGAAATCTTTGAAAGGTTTTGGGATCAAAAGTCCAAGATAGCCATATGTAGCACTCAGAAAGCCTGCAGAGAGGGGAATCAAAGGAAACGGCCAACAAAATGTGGAGTTGTCAGGAGGACATCCATAAGCAAATATAAATGACATTGCAACACGTTTGAATGTTGATGCAATGACTCAGGAGACAGGGTTAGATTGAGGATACAGAGAAAGTGCAAAATTTCAGACCCATTGTCCTTGTCAACCCTGCAGGGGATGGGACCCAGGCCCAGTTGGCCTTTGACAGGAGTGAAGAAAAGAGAAGGCAGAGGTTATAGGAACAGATGCAGGTGCATTGTAGGTTTCAGAGCAGGGAAAGAAAGAGTTCCTCTTCGGCAGATTTTATTTCTTTTCAATGATGTCTGAAGTCACTAGCTGACAGTGAAATGTTGGACAGAAGAGGTGCAAAGATAGGGTGAGGAAGAGGCTCTGAAATAGTCCTTTCAGAGAGCGGGCACTCTGGGAAGTGATGGGACATTGAACAGCAGTGTTGAGCACCCACGTGTGATTTGTAATCATGATTTTAAGGTAAAAGTCATCATCTCAAGTTGTTGGTTTTTTCCCCCTCCACAAATGGTCAGCTTCTGGAGTGTAGGACAAAATAGGTACATAGTTTGATTTGATCAGACTGAAGACATTTCCAAGTGAGCACAATGTAGGGGGTTAGGAACGAGGTATGGAGAAATGAAAGTGTTGGCAAAGGTGTGATGGTGGTGATGAACAATGGAAGCTGGAAAGGAGAGGTAGAAATATGAGAGGGTTGACAGGAACGAGTGGCAGCATGCAGGAGTGCCAGGCTTCAGTGAGATCTGGAATTGGCAGAGTGTTGGCACAAGTGCCCTGGAAGTCCAGGAGGTAGAGGTCACAGAGTGGATCAGAGGTGGGCAGTGGTTGGTGAAGATAAGGTCACAGGTGACGTGCCTGAAAGCATGTAAGCCTGCTCAGAATCTTTGTGAAGCTATTGGAGTAAAAAGGCCCCAACCCCCTTTTGCTTGTGTTTCAAGTTTTCTATGTGCCTTATTATACCAGCATTTATTTATCTGTTTAAATTAACAAAGAGCTAAGAGTGAATTAGAAATTAACACAGCTATACAGAAGCCAGTATGAAGTGAAGTAGATAAGATAGTAGCAAATAAATTCTAATTTTTTTTTACATACCTTTAAAGACCCATTGAGACTCTTTACCTGAACCTGAAGACCTGAAATAAATGTGCAATGTCTTGTGCAATGACATGCTGAGCCTTAACTCCAGGACAAAAATTAAACCCATAAGAAACTTGGTTGTGATTGGGCTTCTCAGAATCAACGAGCAAAGGATCCATGCTCTGCCCTTTGGCAAGAGTTTGAATTACAAGGATGGTGATAATTAAAAAGATGGTGGTCATAGCATTGCTGATGATGGCAATGATTGGGCACTCAGTATGTGCCAAGCATTTTACACTGCATTGTTTGTCTACTTAATTATCTCAGTAATCTATGTTACAGAGAGAGATACGGAAACTCAGAGAAGTAACACACCCAAGTAAACAAAGCTAGTAAATTTAAAACTGGCCATTGTGACCCCAGAGGTCACCCTCTTAATGACTTCAGTGCATTGACCCTCACTCCAATGGGTCCCTGCATAAGAGAAACAAGGAACACTCTGTTTATCTAACTCCCAACTCAAACTAGTCTCTCCCGGGAGCTACATGAAGGCCAACAAGTTAGGGCTTATGATGAACAAAGCAAAGCCACAGGACTCATACAGACCACGATGGGAAATACAGATTGGCCTCATACGGATTCAGCATGTGACCCTGGGCAAATCTGCGTCTTGGTTTTTTACCTCTAAAGATGGAGAGTATATCCACACCTCACCAGCTCTAATGGAAAGGTGAAATGAGATAGCAACTCATGTGTAGCTCATGATAGAGCTCTTCCTTTGTCTAAGCTAAGGGCATGGATCTTACCCATCTTTATATTACTTCAATCGTCTAGTAAGTACCACGCAGACAAACAATGTTTCATAACTGTGAGAAAGTGAAGAAGTGATGGGTAATAGAGGACCAGTCTGAGGTTACTGTAGATACATGGAAGGGAGGAGGGAAGTGATACGAGGTGTCCTGCTCACTCTGCCCCCAGTGCCACGTTTCCCAGTCCCTTTGCAGGGGAGCAGAGTCTTCCAACTTGTTTTGGCCACTTACGAGCAGAGTGATGTGTGTGACCTCTAGCCCACTGCATTTAAGAGCCAGAGCCAGTGAGTGACTTTCTCGTTCCTTTCATTGCTGCTTCGATTATGGAGGACCTGTGACAAAAGAGCCACAGGATGGGAGTAGCCAGGAGGACTGAGTCACTGAAAGAAAGAAACCTCCCTGGAATTACAGGGCTCTCACCAGACTGTGGTTAAGCTATGATGTTTCGGAGTTAACTTCTTTCTGCAGCAAAACCAAGTTCATTTTGCTTCACAGAGAACCAGAAGGTCATTGTTCCGGCATGACAAATTCTTGAATTCATAACAAGGATAAGAGTAGTAAGAAATAATGTCGAGGATAAGAAAAAAACAACTTGAACAGAAAAAATGTTTTGGCTAAATTTTGGTAATTTCAACAGCTTCGTAGAAGAAATGATTGATGCTATCTATATAAGACCACATCTTACAAAAGCACCATCTAATTAAGCTAAGACAAATACATGGTGATAGAAGATGATTTGACTCTGGATGGTGGGTGTGTAATGCAATACATAAATCATGTATCATAGAAATATACACTTGAAACCTAGGTGATCTTATTAACCAATGTCACCCCAATAAATTTAATAAAAATAACTAACTAACTTAATCTATGAGATCCATACTTCATGGTATTAGACTATTTTAGTAGAGATCATTTTCTCAGAGACTTCAGAACCGCAGGTACGAAAATATCTTAAAGGCCATCAAGTATGACCTCTTTATCTTACTGATGAAAAGCTATACAGGTCACATGGTTAACTGAGTGTCCCGTGGCACATCTGTGACTCTAGGGCAGAAGTGGCCTTAAGCAGCCTCTGTGTTATGCCTCAGCTGACTGTCTTCCTAACCCAATGCTCCGAAAGTTTTTTCCATTACTACGATTGCCTACTGATACCCGCATGCTCTGAAGGAGTTAATAATGTATCTTCCACAGGGTTATTAGTATTATTGCTTAAGTTCGGAGGAAAGCCAAACTAGATGAGAGACATCAGGGTATTTGATCCTTCTTGAGGCTGCTCATCTACAAAATGTTAAGAGATGGAAGTTATTTAGCGAGAATCTCAGTAAAATACTTACAGGGAGAAAAAAAAAATGAGTTCTTGCTGCCCGATGGAAATTTACATAAGTCTTTATAGAGGATTGATACCAGTGCAGTCAGCACTTTTCCCAGAAGGATAATGGGATCGCGCCTAATTCTCTTCATTTTTTAATTTTGAAGTGCTACCAACTAGGTATATCCGAATGAGTCAGCAGAAAGTGGATCTTGTTAAAAAGCTGCTCTGTGAAATGCTCAGGGTTTAGCGCAAAGTGATTACTTATCTTTTGGAGAAGTTTTCCGAGTTTTCTGCAGTGTCTAACTTTTTCTCCTCCCTGGTTTTTTCTTGCTTCTTAAAGAAAATACTTTTAAGACCTCTACCTTAGAGTGCCAAGAAATTCTTCTCTTCCCTCAAAAAACTCAAGAGAGTGTGGTATTCAGAATAAGAGGAAGGTGTGGCAATACCACAATTTTTTTCCCCTCACACTTCACCAGGTTTTTAGGGACTTCTAATTAATTTAGGTTTGGGGGACTAGCAAATGTCTTATGTGCTTAAAACAAAAAAGAAAAACGACAACGGCCCGTGGTTACTAATGTTCTCCCTGGGAAGGCACACCACGGAGAGGAAGCACGTCATCACGTCATCACGTCATCACGCAAGACCAGGGGGTTCCCCGGGGACTCTGGACTAAACATTCTAAGTCTATGGTAATTTTTGTATTTTGTTTCTGATTTCTGATTTGGCCTAGCATGAATTTTATCAATGAAGAAATAGCAGTTGAATTAGGAGGAAAGAGAAAAAATAATCATTATTTTTGAATTTCCAAATCCCCGCCATCCACTTCAATCCCTGCAGTGCTGACTGAGGCCGTCGCAGTCTCTGAGTCTCACGTCGATGTGTATTCTCATCCTGTAGCAATTTTATTTCTTAGAAAAATTTTGACTGTTTGCCAATTAAATAGCTGGAAGGATCTCAAAGTTTGAATTTGCATTACTTTAATTATTTGTGATAGTAAGCATCTTTTTATATGGCTTATTGGTCATTGTATTTTGTCTTCTGTGATCTGCCTTTTCCTAATTAATTTCTTACCTCTTATGTTCATATTTTTTCTTCGTTGATATATAGGAGTCCTATAAATACCATCAATCTTTTTTTATGTTAAATACATGGCAAATAATTCCCCTCAGGCAGGCATTTACATAGCACACATACATATGGCTTTTTAGACTATACGTAGGTTTTTATTAGTCACATAGCCAAATAAGCCAGTTTTTTGTTTGTTTGTTTGTTTGTTTGTGGATTCTAGGTTTGGTTCATGCTTAGAAAGTCCTCCCCCATTCCAAGATATCAAAGTATTCTTCTAAATTTTCTTCTGGTGTTTCCCCCTTTCTCTCTGACACCAACCCTGTGACTCCAACCCAACACCTAGATTACAGGCTGTAAACTAGGGGTCCCCAAACTTTTTACACAGGGGGCCAGTTCACTGTCCCTCAGACCGTTGGAGGGCCGGACTATAAAAAAAACTATGAACAAATCCCTATGCACACTGCACATATCTTATTTTAAAATAAAAAAAACAAAACGGGAACAAATACAATATTTAAAATAAAGAACAAGTAAATTTAAATCAACAAACTGACCAGTATTTCCATGGGAACTATGCTCCTCTCACTGACCACCAATGAAAGAGGTGCCCCTTCCGGAAGTGCGGCGGGGGCCGGATAAATGGCCTCAGGGGGCCGCATGGGCCCCGCAGGCCGTAGTTTGGGGACCCCTGCTGTAAACCATATTGGTGAGAAGCACAAACTCCAAACACTTTGGCTTCCCTTATTTCTAGCTGTACGACCTTGAGCAACTGGGAAAGGCAGTAATAGGAGTCTGTACATCACAAAGTTGTTGTTAGTATTAATAAATTCTTTCACATAAAGTATTTAGAATGGTACAGTATTTCATAAATATTAGCTACGTGAAGGCACTGAACATCATTTATCTCTGTGAGTCTAGCCCGAGCACTGCTCCTGGCATATAGCTTACACTCAGCAAATAGAAAGTTAATCAATTCATTCAAAATATGTTTTCCTCATTCTGCTTTTTCATAAATTATTTATTACTGAATCTGTCTGGCCATGGTCCACATAATCATTTCAGCAACTCAACATAAATAGTTGTGTTGATTTTTGGTCGATCTTGAGGCTCTTAGATGCAACATGTAAAATAGCTTTGCAGTAAAATGGAAGGCAGTCCGGTGGTCTTTCCGAACAAACCCAATCATGGCTACATTTCTTTGGAAGGCAATGAACATTTTTTAGCCTGAAGGTGTAAATAAGGACCCTCGCATCTTTTTCTCTCAAATTTTATTGATGCATTTTCATCTCTCAGTCCAATGATGATTTGCGTCGTTATTGGAAAGAACTCCCCATTCTTTGGCACCAATAAATCAGAAAGCTTTACAAGAAGAAAAAGAATGAAATTGAAAAGACATAATAACACAAAACCCCAAAGCCTTATCTATGTGACAGAGCTGCTGAAGTTATTCAGGGAACTGAAGCCAGGACCCATAGCAGTATATCCCTTAATTTATCAGGTACCCTCATTCCCGCCCCTGTCTGATTGTAGAGACAGACTCAACTGATTGCTTTCGCTCCATCTGCTCTTATCGCCCATGAGACGCTAAAGGTAGAGAAGACAGGTATTTTTTTTCTCTTTCACTGTCGTATGTCCTTTCTAGCCAGAGCAGCAAACCTCACGGCGTAGCCATCACCGGAGATGCTTCACATACTCGAGGCTTTGTTCTTACTACTTACTAATAGATGGGAACTGGAGGGATTTGTAAATTCTATCTCTCTCAGAAAACCTAGTCACAAGCTATCTCCCTACTGGTAATTATTATCTTCAGTGTCGGGAGCTCAGCATTACCTTGTTTCTTCTCCATTCTTTGCTGTGCTAACCATTGGATTCCCTGCGGGAAGGTGGATACCTCCACCTTGCTAAGGAGAAGACGAGGACCTGAAATGAAAAGCAGGAAGCACACTGATATTTTTCTGACGTAGTATCTCGACTAAATGTGTACGCTTGGAGGCTACCATCGGGCATGCTGCTTAAAGTGGACATTTGGTAAAAAAAACGAAGAGGGACAAGGTCAGAGCAGTGTCGTTGGTAATGTCCTTGAAGCCCATGTGGCAGCATTTGAGTTTAGTTTAACAGAGAGCCAGAGGCTTTGGTTTGCTTACTTGGAAAGGGGTGTTCTGATCACAATGGCACTTTGGACTGGGAATCTTAGACTTCATATAAAAAACAAAGTGTGTATTGTACGGGTGAGAACAGAACACAGTAAGGGGAAATGGAGGACCTGGGGGTCTGGTGAAGTCATTCTGGAAAAATGAGTTTCCCTGGCCTCCACAAGGCTTGCAGATCACATGGAAGGAGGGATGCAGCACCTAGCACCATCTATGAACCACTGGAAAACAAAACCTAACATTTAGCTCAAAGCCCGTGTCTATGGGACAGTTGCCGAGGTCACACAGAGGACTGAAGCCAGGAGAGCAGTGTGACTTTTAATTCATCTGATACATTCTCTACCTTTGATTCATGCCTTGTCTTTGTGAACTATAAAGGTAGTGAGCCTACGAGGTAGACGCTATTCCTATTCTGCAGCTGAATGGATGAAGCTCAGACAGACTAAATAACACGGTCCGGGTCACATACTTACAGAGTGGCAGAGCCAGGATTTGATCCCAGACCTGCTGACTCTGGAGCCTGTACATTTAACCCCTGACCCTTTAGGTCTCTACAGAGACCCTGTCTGATTAACGAAGACACGGGGGACTCAGGTGAATTGACTAGAGTGGACAGTATTAAAAAAGGACTTAAGATGATTTCAAGGTTACTAATTCAGTACAAGTATCAATAATGGAGATAAACATTGTAAAGAAAATTGAGAGTTTCAGAAGGAAAACATTTAAGCTCACGTCTCCTTTAACAACTGTTCAACGGGGATAAGTCAAGGGCCAGGCCCAGTGTCCGCCAGGCACTGTGCAAGTTTCTGGAGATAAAGGAGTGAAGAAGAGTAGTGAGGAGTCCTTGTCTTCAAGGAGATCCAACTAGTAGGCAAGGTAGACTCTCTAACTATCCACCACAATGAATTTGCTGAAATTTGACACAATGTGTGAAGCTGACAGCTCTGAGTAAACATCTAGGATAGCATAAGGGCTCAGAGGAAGGTACAAGGATGAAGCCTTCTTAGACAGAGTGGGGTATACATTGAGTTTTAATGGATAATAAATAGCATTAGATTGCCAGGTAGTTACTTGGTGGTAAGCAGAGGAAACAGCATGAAAAAAGCAGAGGCAAGACGGAATGAGCTGAGTCCTCACCAGTGTGGTTCTGGGGCTTTATCCTGCAGGGAATGAGGCACCATCAGAGTTTTCACCAAGTCAGGCTCATGACTAGTTAGGTGTTCTGCCCAGATCTCTTTGGCAGATGTGTGTAGGATATATGTGAGTGGGATAATCCTACACATCGCAAGGTGCTTGTCTAAATCCAGATAAGAGATGACAGGAGCTTCAATTCAAGAAATGGCAACTGAGTTTGGAGAATGAAGGCCAGATATGAGAATTACTCAAATTGGTTGGATGAGGAGGGGGAGTGGGGGTGAAGTTGAAGATGACAAGCTGGGTGGTCTGTGTGAATAGTGGTGCCCCCAAATAAATGTGAAAATATGAACAGGGAAACACATTCAGAGAGATAAATGGGGAGTTCAGTTGGGGACAGACATTGTATATTCGCGTCCTAGGGCCGCCATAACAAATTACTAAAAACTTGGTGGCTTAAAGCAAGATACATTTATTTTCTGAGTTTGGGAGTCCAGGAATTCAAAATCAAGGTGTTGGCAGGGTTGTTTCCTTGTGGGAGTTCTGAGGGAGAATTTGTTCCATGCCTTTTCCTAGCTTCTGGTGGCTATGGTAATTCTTGGTGTTCCTTGGCTTACAGACCCATCAATCCAATCTGTGGCTCATTTTCACGTGGCCTTTCCACCTTGTCTCTGTGTGTCTTCTCCTTCTCTGACACATTATTAGATTTAGGACCCATCCTAACCCAGGATGATCTCATCTCAAGATCCTTCCCTTTATTATATCTTCAAAGACTCTTATTCTAAATAAGGTCACATTCTGAGTTTCTGGGTGGGTGTGTCTTTTAGGGGAACCACTATTCATCCTATTACAGACACTTTGAGAATACATAGGGCTGAGCAGGAGCTGAAGAAGGGACCTGGGAGCTGAGTCATCAGCATTTGAGCACTAACTGAAACCAAGATAATGGGTGAGGAACAAACGGAGGGGGCCTAGGAGCAAAGAACAAAGTCTGAGAACATCATTACTTACTTGACAGATAAAAAAAGGAGGGGGTGTGGTCTACACAGGCAATAAGAAGGCATAGGTGTTTCAGAGAAAATCAAAGCATTATTTTCTGATATCTACAGATTTACAAATGATTGATAAGTTACTATGTTTCAGGCACTAGAGTAGTTTTTTACACTTACTTAGTTACCCAAACAGGTGTTCACAATGGTATTTTTATATCCATGTTATGCATCAAAAGATGAAAGCTTGGGAGTTTTAAATAACTTGAGCAAGATCCAAGAACTAATTAGCGGTGAACTAGTAAGTGAACATCTGTTTGATTCCGAAGCTTCAGGTCCTTGTCCTCACTGCCCTTTTTGTAGCATTTCAATAAAGGGAAATGTGAAGGTAGAGAACATGTTTTCAGATATTACAGCAATCACAACAGTGAGCTTTGGCCCAGTAGCTCAGCTGGCTAGAGCACCATCCCAATATACTAAGGTTGTGGGTTTGATTCCTGGACAGGGCCCATACAAGTCAACCAATGAATGCATAAATAAGTAGAACAACAAATCAATGTCTCTCTCTCTCTCCCTCTCTCTCTTTCTCTCTCTCTCTCTCTCTCTCTCTCTCTCTTCCTCTTCCTCTCTCTTCCTCTCTCTCTCTCCAATCATTAAAAAAAGGATATTATGGCAGTGACTAAGTTGCATATTCAAATCCATTGTCATGTTTTCCCTTCTAACTGCGTCTGGGGCTTTCAGAGGTAGTGATATGCCAAGCTTTAGAAGATGTGTCTTATATTTTTCTCTGAAGGTAGAACTGGCCACAGCACAGAAAGGTAACCAGTAAGATACAAGCAGAAATTGTTGGTCTAGGAAATCTCTTTAAAACAAGGGTTTCATAAGCTGTAAGATGTTCCTTTGATTTTTTTCCTCTTTCTTCTTTCCTACTTCCATGCCTGTGGCCATGATAGCTAGAGCTACAGTGACTATTTTTTGATCATGAGGCAACTCTTGGGATGAGAGTCAACTGCTGAGCAAGGAGGAACAGAAAGATCAAATAAACCTGGGCCATTGTTGCAATACAGAGCTCTGTACCACCCCAGAATGCCTCTCCCATTCTTAATAACATGAGGGGAAAGAACACCCTAATTTATTTAAGCCTGTTTTTCTGGATTCTATTCAAGCAACCAATGAGGTCCCCAGTGTGGTGGTCCCTTCCCACAGCCTCTGAAATAAAAGGAAAGGATTAGAAGACAGAGGTGGATATAGATAAATTTTAGGTAGGGAGGTAGGATGGTTAAGGGAGATTGAACTCAATTGCTTCAAATTCTAGGATGAAGTTAGAGGTAATGTCAACTGAGATAGAGTGTGGTAGGGTTTGGAGTAGGGACACTTTTAGTCACTTTAATGGTGTGTTAAAATAAAATACTGTACTAACTGCTGATCTAATGTACCTTGTCTACTTTGTGCTATAACCTGTCTCTGAAAATAAAGACTGGATAGCATTTCTCTCTTTCTAAACATAAAGAACAATTGATTTTTTTAGTTATGCGGACTAATTCCATCTGGAAGCTCACTGTGAACCTTTGCAATTTTTCAGTGATAATAATAATAACCTTCAAGCTGGTCCAACCTGAAGAACATTTTCCTTTTTAATACTTCAAAGGAGCTACTAGAGCCTCACTTGACCACAGAAAAATCTTTGAAGTAGATTTGGAGGCAGTCAGACAAGTGAAACTTTTGGGGTAAACATTAGTACTTATGTGAAAGAGCCTCTTTTCCATCAGATTAAAGGTAAGTGATTGAGATAAGAAGATTTCTGGGAAAGACTAAGGTTTTCTTTTCTTTTTCTTTTCTTTTGCCTTTCTGAGGTTTTTAATTAATTTTCTTAAGCCAATTTTTCAGTGCACCTAAAATAATCAATGTTCTCAGATTTTTATCGCTAGCTTCTTGGCTACATTCCCTAAGTTCACTGCGTCTTGATTTATGCTCAAGCACAGGTAACTGTGAGGTGAATTTTTATTTTTACCAGGACTGGCTTTCATTATAGGATCCCGTGATATTTTTGTTTCTGCCTAGCAGGGATCATGTTCTTAGGAACACACTCGTTTAAGAAGAAATGGTTTTATTATCCAAAATAATTTGTTAGAGATAATTCAACCTGAGATTTTACCAAATTTAAATTTAAGAGGCATTGAACTATGTGAAGGGGAGGTGAGGAAGGAGGGAGAGAATATGAATTATAGCGAGTATGTAGCATCATTATCAAATAAAAAGGTGACACATACATATGTATGTATGCTGAGACTATAAAGGATAATATTAACTACTGTATTTCCCCGGGTATAAGACACATCCTTTTTCAAAAAATCTGGGTCTAAAAACTGGGTGCATCTTAAACAGCAGTTGTAGCATTTCAAATGCCATAGATGGAGCTAAGGACAAGGCAATATATGTGAAGACAGTGACTCGTCATCAGACACAGGTCACAGGTGAGGACAAGCTAATGGATGGGAGTTTGACAATGATGAGGAGTTGTATGAATTTTATGATGAATAAAACTTGAATTCAATAACTTTATGTCATACGTTTATTTTTCAAATTTTGGGCCTCAAAATTAAGGTGCATCTTATACATGGGAGTGTCTTATACAGGGGGAAATATGGTAACACTCTGGGTCCCATCTCAAATTTAATTTTTCAACAATATTTATTGGTGTGTTTGTTCTTCATAGTCCTCTGTGAGAGATCAAGGATGGAGTGTTGTTCTTCTTTGTGTCCTCAGTAGCAAGCAAGCGCAATTCCAATTACACAGCAAGTCATCCATAAGTGTGTGTTGGGTAAGTAAATAAATTGATTATAGATAATAGATGTCACACAATTCCTTCAACAAGCATTTCTTGCATACCTCCCAGTGCTAGGTATGGTGTCAGTCCCTGGGAATGAAATCAATGACTAAGAAGACATAGGCTCCACCCAGAGCTCACATACATGTGAATATTTACACACAGCATTGTGTGATTAGTGTGTCTATACAAGTAAATGTCAAACACTAAGGAAGGATGTAAAGGAAATAAGTGGAAGTGAAAGTGTCAGAATTTGGAAGGTGAGGCATTAGGGAAGTATAGGAAGAAGAAAGAACAAAGAACAGGGGCTCAAATTGGTAGTGACTGACCCTCGGTACCACCATTTCTCCTCTCTGCTTCTATGAACACTTCTATGAACTCTTCTAGATTCAACATATAAATGAGATTATACAGTTTTGTTTTGTTTTCTGTTTCTGGTTTATTTCACTGAGCATAATGTCCTCCAGTTTCATCCATGTTGCAAATGGAAGGATCTCCTCTTTGAAGGCTGAATAGAATTCCAATGTATATATTATGTGTTTATTATTTACTATGTAAATGTATAGAATATATAAATAAATATATGTGTATATACTATATATAAATATATATATGTATTACAACTTCTCTATTCACTTATCCATTGATGGACACTTAGGTTGTTTTCATATCTTGGATTTTGTGAATAACGCTGCAGTGAACATGTGAGCACAGGTGACTCTCTCTTTGAGGTACTAATTTAATTTTCTTTGGATGTACACCCAGAAAAGGGATTGCTGGATATTATGATGGTTCCATTTTTAATTTTTTCAAGAACCAACACACTGTTTTCCATAATGTCTATACTGTTAAGGTTTTTATAACACAGATAGTCAATAGGAAGCAGAATGCTAATCTGCCTTAGAGAGAGGCCTGGATTGTAAATATAAAGCCGGGCGTCATGAGCACATACAAAGAGTATTTGAAATAGTACCAATAAAAAGGCTAATTCAAAAACAGCTTGTAGAAACCAAAAAAAAAACCCAGAAAAAAAAAAAACAATAAAGAATGACACAGCATCATTAACCTACCTCTCTCCTATTCTGCAATTGCAGCGTTCTTCATTTCCTTAAGATCCATATCATATCCCAGCTTCTCAAGGACATGCACATGACCGCCAATACCCGTGCCACTTTCTCCTCTCCACATGGTTGTGCATGTCATAATTTTGTCACCAGATTTCTTTAAGATAGAGAGCATAATTCTTTGTGCCTCTATATCTAGCAGAGTGCTTTGCAAAGATCAGTACTCAATAAATGTTTGCGGATGAAACTAATGACTACCTGCTTGGCCATTAGGTAATGCAAGCTAATAGCAGACAAGGAGCTTGAGCAGCAAACAAAATCACTGTCATCCCACTTGGTTTGTTAAGGAAAAAAAAAAAGAGTATTCAGGATTATCCGTGCTCTGACCTCAGCCACAGCAGCAGAGACTGGCTACAAAAAACCAGCCCCTCATTTTTATGATGGATTTCATAAAAGTTCCCAGCCAGAAAGCAGGTTTTCCCTTAAGACAGGTTCTATCATACAAATCCAAATGCTGTATGGAAATTCTGTGAGTGAAAACACTTTATACTTATTCAACTATCCGAACTTAATTAAACCCTCAATCATTTTCCTAGGGACTGAGATGATGAGATGAGATTCAATGATCTGTAATTTCTGGAATCTCCTTTCATTTCCCCTGTTTTTCTCCCCTGACGGGTGCACCTTGGCAATTTATTCTCCAACCTTTGAGGAGAATTTCTGTTTATAGAGGACATACTACGTCCTTACTGGCAGTGCCGCTATTTCATAGTTTATTTCCTTCTGAATTCTCAGATGAACACCAGGGAAAACTAGTGATTTACTGTCTTTGAGCCCCTGAAAGTTACTCAAGAACTGAATCCTTAGAGACTGACACACACTTGACTTTCCCATAAAGAACATTCGTGCTGCAGAAATGTATACGTTACCACATCTACTCATCGTGTTAGAACAAATTACCAGACAAGTTTTTTTTCTTTTTTTTCCTAATGTGGTCTCTCCTATGATCTTTTAATATCGTCCACAAAAATTAAATATGAAAAAATGCATTTTCATCTTTTGTAATGGAGTATTTTACCACAGGGCAGACTCGCCCGCTGTTTAGATGCTACCCTCAAGCTAGTAAGGAACACTCCTCCTTCCAGATTGGGAGCCATCACCCCCAGCACACAGCAGGGCTCCTGAGCTTGGTCGATAAACGCCACTGCTCTTTGCTCAAGTTAGGTAATGGAGTGGGCACGTGCTTTGTTGTTTGTATCTGCCCACCATCCATTTATACTTCTGGAAATAACGGCTCAATGTTATTTGAGGGTCGCCCCCATCCCTACCTTTAGCTCATGTAGTTCAGATGGAGATGAACTCACCAGCTGCCCTCAGGAGTCCAGTTACCCTCAGCTGGGCCAATCAAAACACTGCATGGGTGCAGGGACTGTTTTAGGGAGGGGCACACCATCCAAGCCAGCCGAAAACTCTTACTCCTGTTTCATTGTTGTGACATCCTCCACAGAGCCTCCAGAATGATCATTTAAAAAGGTCACATCCTATTTCTTTTTTTTTTTTTACTTTTTTTTTTTTTCTTTTCTGAAGCTGGAAACGGGGAGAGACAGTCAGACAGACTCCCGCATGCGCCCGACCGGGATCCACCCGGCACGCCCACCAGGGGCGATGCGCCCCTCCGGGGCGTCGCTCTGCCGCAACCAGAGCCACTCTAGCGCCTGGGGCAGAGGCCAAGGAGCCATCCCCAGTGCCTGGGCCATCTTTGCTCCAATGGAGCCCTGGCTGCGGGAGGGGAAGAGAGAGACAGAGAGGAAGGGGGGGGGGTGGAGAAGCAAATGGGCGCTTCTCCTATGTGCCCTGGCCGGGAATCGAACCCGGGTCCACCGCACGCCTGGCCAACGCTCT
Source organism: Saccopteryx leptura (assembly GCF_036850995.1). Taxonomy (NCBI): domain Eukaryota; kingdom Metazoa; phylum Chordata; class Mammalia; order Chiroptera; family Emballonuridae; genus Saccopteryx; species Saccopteryx leptura. Next base: position 353,379,127 of record NC_089505.1, read on the forward strand.
ACCGCTGAGCCAACCGGCCAGGGCCTCACACCCTATTTCTTGACTGTTCTCAAATAATTTCACCGGAACCAGGATTACATCCCCACCCCTACCATGACCCATGAGGTCACTGTACTCTAATTCTTACCGACCTTATTTATCTCATCCTGTTTCTCTATTTGCACGTTACTCTGTGCCTAGAACAGGCAGTGCAGATTCCCATATTAGGAGCTGTGCACTTGCTATTCTCTCCACGTGCAATATTCTGGTTGCCTCTTTCTCATAATAACCCATTTAAGTCACATGTCCCTTAAACAGATAGGAACTTCTGCATGATGAAACAAAAGTAGCTATCATATTTTATTTTCTATAGCATTACCTTGTATTATTATCTTTTTAATATTAATTTTCAGAGCCCCCATTATTTTATTTGTTCATTATTTTATTCTCACTCCCCCATTAGCAAAATGTAAGCTCTCTGAGAGCAAGGACATTAATTATCTAGCTCACCACATAATCCCTCTATTACATACACATCAGACTTCAATAATTATTTGCTCTCTGTTGCTGGGCTTGCTAAGCTGGCAGGATCGGAACCAGGAGTTGCTAGTGTCAGACTGTCAGCCAACAAGGCGAAGGCGAAGGAAAGGGGAGCTGGGAAATGGGAAGAGACAGAGTGCCAATAGCATAGCAAAGCCAGATACCTGGGAATATTGGTTCTACAAGCCCATAAATTCCCCTTTATGCTTAATTCACTTCGGATTCTGTTGCTTGTACCTAACAGAGTCCAGGCAGAGAGGCATGTGACAGAACTTGGAAGGGAGTGAAGTGCCATGCTCCTGGAAATACTGTGTTCCTATACAATATCTGTTTGCTATCACAACATATATCTTACTATTTTTCTGTCTTTGGCCGGAATTACAGTTATCTGAAAGGGTTAAAGACCTTATTTGAGAAAATTCAGGTAATTCAGCAGTGGAACATTACTGAAAATCTCACTTCAAAACACAACCTCTGTAATTGGTTTGATTTGGGAAATCGTTTCACAATATATAGATATATCAAAACATCACATTGTACATGTTAAGTATATACAGTGTTTATTTGCCAAGCATACCTCAATAAAGCTGGGAAAAATTTTTAGAAAGAAAAAAAGATTTAGCTGACATTACCATGTTATGGTCTATATGGTATTTTTATTGTTGTGTTTAGTTTAAAAGGTGAATTGTTTGGGTCCCTTTTCTTCTAGGCATGATACAGTAGCTGTAGTAGATTTGCTCTCACAATAAAAATAGCTATAAATTAAACATAGATAATGAGTAAAATAGATAAAATGTGGGAGAGAACTGTTTTTAGAAATTGAACAACAGGTGGCACAGCACTGCAATCTTCAAGAAAAGGAAAACACTCAAGGTAGGGACCGTGGTTGTATCACGATCATCTAAGCTTTCTCCCTGCTGCAGAACAGGGAGAAGAGGCCCACTTGAGACAGGGACTGAAATTTCCAGTGTCTGAAGTGGCTGAAATGTGTAAGGCAGGATGTCAGAGAAGAAAGGGCTTCAAGGGATTGGGGTTGGGTGTGGGTAGGATAAATACTGCATGATGATTCCAAAATTATGTAAAATGTAAATGGACTAAATACTTCAACTAAAAGGTAGAGATTTTCCAGTTTAAAAAAAAAAGACTGAACTATTTTCGTGCATAAGAAATCCACTTTAAATATAAAGACAGAAAGAGTTTGAAAAATGAAAGAATAGAAACAAGATATACCAGGTAAAGAGTAAGCGTTAGAAAGCTGGAAGAGCCATTTTAATATTAGACAAAACAGACTTTGAGACAAGAAGGGTTGCCAGTGATCTCCCTAAACTTAAAGCCATAAATTTAGAATGAAAGGTTAAATTTCAGTCCAAATCCACAGGGTACCTTTTATTCATCCTCCTTTTCATATTTCTAATTCCCTCCAAGAGCGGGAAACCTGCCTCCCATCCCCCACCATGTATTATTATTCATTGGCTCAAATCTATGGACAATATAGTTTCAAAATGACTAACAAATATGAAAAGCAAGCCTACTGGGGAAGGAGACACACAAAATGAACTTGGAACACTTGGTATTGCCAGAACATAAGAAAGCACTCAAAAACAGATAAAATTCACATTAACAGGCTAGTATCAGAGAGACAGATGAGCCAACTGAAAGAGCTTCCCAATGGCCAAAGTTGGGACAATCTGAGCAACAATGTAAATAAAGTAGCATTGAATTATAATCCAATGTACAAAGTAAATATCCATGAAGCTGCGCTGCTATAAATAAATTAATTATTAAGTAAATGATGGAGAGGAGAGAAATCTCCCATGAAAGAATTCTGAATGACTCAAAGAGAAGAAACACTTTGGCCTGTGGATAGTGACTTCCTTCCAATGAGTACAGCATGGTAGAGTGTGGAAGGTCACCTTACTATGGAGAAACCTGACAAACACACCTTCTGCAAGGTGATCAAGTCAATGTCAACAGTGAAAAATTATATTGCTAGTGTGTACTCTTGATATGAGGTGATGAGGATGCCCCTTTACCTCTGTGTTCTTTCTCTAAAGACCACACAATCCCAGTATACTCATAAGAAAAACATCACACAAGGCCAGAAGAGGAGCATCCTATAAAATACCTGACCACCACTTCTCAAAATTGTCAAGATCATAAAATATAAGGGAAGTTTGAGAAACTGTTGCAGTTAAGAGGAGCCTCAAGAGACATGGCAAGTGAATATAATACAGTATCCTGAACGGGACCCCAAAATATAAAATGATCATTAAGCTAAGATAAGGAAATCTGAATAAATCACAAATCTTAATGAACAGGAATGTCTGTTTGGGCTCATTAATTACAACATGTACATAGTAACATAGGAGGTTAATAATTAGGAGAAATAAGCATGGAATGCAAGAAGCCTCTCTATGCTATCTGCTCAAATCTTTTCATTTTTTCTGTAAATCTAAAACTGCTCTTAAAAAAACAGTGTCTATTATAAAACAGATGTAGTACTGATTGCTGACTACAGCTTCTTCCACAGGAGAAAAATAGTGGTTCTGATCCTTTTATTTCTCCCATCTGTAAAGCAGAAATAAATACCCTTCATTTTCTATAGCTAAACAAGCAAATCTACTAACCTAACTAATATTTGTGTTTGTTGAAATGAAGAAATATATGCGTATGTTGGTGTATTATAGCCTGGCTGCCTCTGCTGAGAAGTCACAGATCTAATACTATACCAGAAGTAATGAGAATACCCAGTGATTGTTTTCTAAATTGCATTTGCCTCTAAAAAGCAATGGGTCTCCCTGAAGAAAAGGTTGATTCCCAGGCTCAAATACAAGATAAGCCTGGATCATTCTCCTGTGCACCAAAAAAAAAAAAAAAAAAAAAAAGAAGTAATCTAAGATGATGGAACTGTACCAACAGGACACAGGAGTAAGCTTGAAAGAACCCCATTGGTGAAATCAGGGTCAAATTGAGCCTTAATATGAATGAAGATATAAGTGATTCATAGTACATTGAGTACAATAAAAATCTATGGGTTCCCAATGATATAGATACATCAGTTTTTCCTTACAGTATGCTAACTAATAAACAAAATGATGGCATTTTAAAAATCACCATTGAATGCTAAAATTAGTTTGATGAGGAATAGATATTTACACAGATCAAAGCAGTTAAGCAAAAATTACTTACAAAGGGGAACACAGACATTTTGCAGTAGAGAAATCTGGAAAACACCACCATAACCATGTGATCAGAGCTGATACTATCACTATTAGCACGAACAAACATCACACAGCTTCTGATATGACACACTGAGGAAGACACACATCACATGTCTAGTATTTCTCCCCAAACTACTTAACTTGGATTTAACAAAGAAAAAGATGATAAAATCTAAAGTGAGGAATATTTTATAAAAATAAGTAGTCTTTGAAACATGTCACTGTCAAGAAAGATAAGGATAGGCTGAGTAATATTCCAGAATAAAGGTAAATAAGAGGGCATGCGTGACTCTCAATAGGACACTGGGCTTGAGAGGACAAGAGCTATGATAGACCTACTGAAAGAAATGATATAATTTGAATATTACCGTGAACGATGTAATAGTATTTGGATCAATACTAAATTCTTGATTTGATAGTTGCATTGTGGTTATATAACAGAACGTCCCTGTTCTGAATTCTGCCAACAACCTAAATGAATAGGGAAGTGGATCCTTTCCCAGAACCTTCATATAAGAAGCTGGCCCATTTGAATACTTTGAATTCAGTCTTGTGAGATCCTAAGCAGAGAACTCAGCTGCGCCTGCCAGGGTCTCTGACCATCACAACTGTGAGATAATAAATGGGTGCTATTTTAAGCCATTAAGTTTGTGGTAATTTGTTGTGAAATAATAAAAAATAAATACAACCCTACAGACACACAAATGCACACACTGTCACACATCTCTATTCAAGTGTTGACATCAAGAAGTAGTTATGTAAGAAAATCAAGCTGGCTTCAATAGATAAACATCAGGGTGGTTTAAAACATTGCCCCCTTCAAGATAGGTTGTTTTGGATAACCTTTAATTCATGGTGGAATTTCTACGGTGATAAAAGATAGTCCTCAAAAGGAGAAACATCAAGAGTACACATCCCTTCTTCATCCAAAACACTAAAAACAAGACCCCCTGGTCACTTAAGAAGAGCATGCATTCAAAGCTGTGCTGGGAAAGGGGGGAGAGGGAGGGGAAACAGCCACAAGAAAGCGTGAATTCAAATGAGGGTGAACTTCATGCTGTGCTCAAATTAGATAAAGAGATTTTGATTTATACAGAAGTCCTCCCCCTCCCCATGCACAGTTTTGCCTTCCACGGTCTCAGTTACCTGCAATCCACCAAAAATATTAAATAGAAAATTCCAAAATTAACAATTCCCAAGCTTGAAATTGTGTACCATTCTGAACAGCGTGATGCAATCTGGCACCATCCTGCTCCATTCCACTGGGACATGAATCATCCCTTCGTCTTGAGTCTCCACACTGGACCCTTTCGCCACTCAGTCGTCATCTTGGTTGTCAGATCAACTGTCCAGTATCACTGTGCTTGTTTGTGTTCAAGTCACCCTTATTTTACTTAATAAGCGTTCCAAAGTATAAGAGTATTTAAACTCTATCACAGGTATGTATGTACAGAGAAAAACATAGTGTATAATGGGCTCAGTACTATTGTGGTTTCAGCCAGCCACTGGGGGTCTCGTAATGTATCCCCCATGGATAAGGGGGGACTACTGTACTGCATTCTCTTTCTGGGACTTCAAATACTTTCACAGATGTCATCACATTTATCCTCATAATGACCCTTTGGTCCTTTATTCCTTCTTACAAACCCAATTATAAATAATGTTGACTCTTCCTTGACCATAGAATAAAACCCAAAGCTCTTTGAAAGACAAAGAGCTTTTTATACCAACCTACTTCTCTAGTTTCAAATCACTGCCCCAACCCACCCTTCACCTGGAGATTCATACCACAGGACAATTCTCCAATAATGATTTTGAAAATTCATGCTTTTGTGTCTTTTTTCCAGATTATACCTCTGCCTCAAATGCTCTTAATTTTATCACCGTGATAAATCCTCACTTATCCTACTTTATGCAGGAAATAGGGGTTGTGATTGGCATCCGGTTTCCTGGAGAGCAATGGTTGCAGGTACGGAATGAACTCCTTTTTGATTCTAGTTTATTATGCTATCTATTCTAGATTAGACCGCTGCTCAAGTGAAATAGTTAGACAAAAGCAGTTAGAGACCTCACCTTAACATATTTTGAAGATTGCTGGAAAAAAAATGAATAAATCAGTAAATGAATCAAGTCAAGAGATATATTGGGATAAAGATCGATGATAAGGTGAGTTTTGATCATTCAATTTTCTAGACCATTTGGAGTTGATAATGAAAGGTTAAGGATTCTTTCCACCCTCATTTTAGTTACACTTTAATGTAATATATTCTTCCTTGTAGAAAACCAAGTGGTTTTTTGTTTGTTTTTTACATGAATGTTCATGGTAGTTTTTTTGGCAATATTTAAGAACTGACAGCAACCCAAATGCTCATCAACAGGAAAATGGATGAATTAACAGTGGTGTAGCATGCAATGGAACATTCACTATCTAACAAAATAAAGGAATAAGCTATTGGTACACACAACAATTTATAGTGAATAATAAAGCCTAACATAGAAAGGGTCAACACTGCATAATTCCATCTACATAAAACTCTAGAAAATAAAAACTAATCCATAGTGACAAAAAGCACACTAGGGGTTCCCCGGGGAGAGAGCTGACTCGTGGGTGAGGATTACAACAAAACATGAGAAGCCATTTAGGGAAAATAGCAATGTTCACTGTTTTGATCATGGTTATGGCTTCCAGGGTGAATACGTATGTTCAATTTTATTAACTCCTATATTTAAACATGTATAGTTTATTGTATGTCAACTATATCCCAACTAACTTGTTTTTAAAAAGATGTTCTTATTTGGATGGAACATATGCTGTCCTTATTAATGAGGGAACTGGCATCTAGAGAGTGCTTAATTAATGTTGAATATTAGTTTTACTGTTCATGTCAAAATATTAGTATTAGTATAACCTTCCCTGCCATGGTCACAAAGGCCCAGGAACAAAGCCAGCTCTCACCTGCAGGTAGATGCAGACAGTAGATCTAAGTAAAAGTGGATGATTAGGAAGCTAGAACAGTACAGGGCTAAGAGCTGGGTTAAAACCCTAGCTCTGCCATTTATCAGCACAGCTCATAGGACACCTCCCTCCAGAAGCCTTACCTGATTTCTCCACTCAACATTAATTATCTCCTCTTCTGTGTTGCCTTAGCACTTTGTAGATACCTTAATGCATATTATTTTCCTTGTCACAGAACATAACATCCTTAAGCAAATGTTTTACACCAAACTTAGACTGATTTACACACAAAGTAAGAAAAAGCTAGGCAATAATGTAGAAAGGTAAGAACCAAAACAAAACCCTGAGAGATGTGAACTGGCATGTAGCCAGAAGAATAAATGAAGTTAGGAAAGTTCATCCTTATTTCACACCTCTTCATCTGAAGAATACATCATTTAAACCTTATTTTTTACAAAAATATAATGCCTACTTGTTACAACATGCTTTTATAAATATTATAGAAACATATAGTGTGAAAAAAATTTAAGTCCACTTCCTCCTACTCACCAGTGTGGAGACAAATCAGGGTTCATACATTCAGTTATCTCAGTTCCTAACAAGAAGATCATGTTCCAAAGAAACTTAGAAATAATCTGGAAAACAGAGGATGCAGATATATTATATGAGTAAGAAGAAGAATGACTGTTTCTCATGACAAATAATTTAAGTAAATGTTACACTGGAGTAATTTTGAGTAGTACAGAACACCTTTCTGAGTTAATGATAATGGAGTTAGGAAAGCTGTGTCTAATTAGTGTCATCTTTTAAAAGCTCACTGTACTCAGTTCAATAAAAATCATTAAGACAATGTCATCATTTTCTAAACTGGAATCACGCTTGCCCATACTTTTGGACAGAAGTTCCTACAAAATTATAGGTGAACCATGCCATTTGAAACTGCTGCCTTCGAGGAGATATTATGTATCAATTCATTTAATTGATTGTTGATCATAATCTCAAAAGTCATTAGAATTATAAAATTTTAAAGTGTAGAAGAAAGCATACATATTATGTAGTTCCAAAATTCTGTTCTACAGATTACGAAACTAGCTACGAGAGAGATTGATCTGACCGGACTCACACAGCAATTAGTGGCAATACGTGGTTCAGAACTCTCGCGATGCTGGTGGTCGAGGCCAGGAAGGTTCACGTTGGGTTTGGGCAGACCACAGAAGAACTGCCGCACGGCCACAGAGAGAAAAACCGGAGGGAAGCTAGAAGATATGAAGATATGGTACAAAGGTAGCAGAACTGATCAGTCACCTATACCCATCAAAGAAATATAGAATATATGCCCCTCCCTGTTTATCATCCTAAATCCCTACAAGAGAAACTGTAATTAAGAGTGATCAACCTCAGCTCTACCCAGTTTCCAGGACAATGGATTGACATTCAAGATAAAGTTCTAAAACAGAGATGACCTAAAGGCAAAATAATAATTGTCCAAGTCAGGAACTTGAGTTGCAAATCAAGTGTTTCACAGTTGAGTTAATGAAGAACCAGGGAGATTATTTTATTATTTCCCCAATGAGCCTGTTGAATTAAATTTTATGAAACTTCTTGTAGAGCTTGTCTCTTTTTCACTTGATTTGTAGAGTACTCCATAGAGCTCAATGTGAAGATTAGTGCTTAACAAGATTCAGACAATAGACGATGATTTAATTAGAACAGAGCAGTCTACAATGTCTTAGCCCATAGAAATACAAGAAGACTGTAGGATAGAATTCTATCATTCCAATAGCTAAGATGAATAAAGAGATATTTTCAAGCATTTCTGATTTCAAAAAATGAGGAAAAATTGCAACAATTTGCAATGGCACTGATAAGGGCCATAAACACCTCTTACTATTTTTAACTCTCTCTATATATATTAAAAAAAAAAAAAAAAAAGACACAAAGATTGAAGGACACACAATCAGACAATCACTAGAAAATCAATTAGGATGCTGAATTCAAAAATTATCTCCATTTCTGATTTCTTCTTAACTTTTTCCAAAAAGGAGACGCTATGTAGAGGTAGATTGGAAAACATAACAGGTGCAGTACAACATAAGGACATGAGCTCTCATACCATGAGCAGAGGATCGATTTGTGGAGGTCATAAAACTATTCCCCCCCCTTCCAAACCTCATCCTTACCAATAAAGATGCAAATTTTCCAGATTCCAGAAGGTTGATTTAAATTATGGTGAAAATAAGTTATTTAAATTAGGATTTGAAGGTTGCATGGGAAGGAGATTGGAATATACCATCCCAAATGTGCCACTTTGGTGTGTGGATAATTTTGAGCAGAAGGCAATCAAGACCATGCAGAGTGAGAAAAAACTTTTGCCTCTCCCTCAACTGCCTAAAAAATTTTAGATAAAGGGCCTGGCCAAGGAAAAGAGTGATCAGCAGAGATAACGTTTTTATCTGAAAGACTTACCTACGTGGCAGGGCAAACGTCTGATGACCAGACATCTGCTCTTCTTAGCTTCCTGTGAATTGCCGTCCTCCCCTCTGAGGCCTCGGCCCCTGTTCCATTCCTTAGCTCAGGTTGGAATATAAACTTCAATTGCCTGAGTGCCTATGAGTATCATCGTCTTTGTGAGGCTTCCATAGGTAATTAAATTTTTCTTCTGTTCATCTGTCTTAGGTCAATTTAATTATTAAACTAGCCAAAGAACCTAGAAAAAGGGATAAATTTCTACCCCTACAATGGTCTACCACCCACAACGTAAGGAATTAACAGTCAGTGACTTGTCATTTCCTGTAATTCTGTAGGATGGCTAGGTGGTTCTTCTGCTGGTCTCAGCTAAGTTCACTGACATGATGGCGTTCTGAACTGAGCTAGAAGAGGCAAGGTGGCCTCAGTCACATTGCTGGTACCTTGGTGCTGGCTGAGGGATGGGCTCCTTGGTTCTCCTGCACTTGATCTTTGTGGTAGACAGACTAATGATCCCCCTACCCTAATATTTTATCTTACATGACAGAAGGGACTTTGCAGATGTGATTAACTTAAAGATATTGAGATAGAAAGATTATTATGTATTCCACAGTAGTCCTGACATAATCACAGGGTCCTTATAAGAAGCAGACAGGAGGTCAAAGTCAGGGATGTAAACAACAGAAGCAGGGTCATAGTGAACCAGGAAGGGGCAACCAGCCAAGGAAGGCAGGTGGCTTCTAGAAGCTGGAAAAGGAAGGAAATGGATCCTCTCCTAGAACTTCCAGAAGAAACTTAGCACTTTTGACCCTTGTATCACCAGTACTGACACATAGGAGCTTAGTAAATATTTAGTAAGGACATAAATGCTTGTCTAACTGGAAGGATATATAAACCATCTCATAGCCTGAATCTGAAAACAGTTGGTCTTGTTGGTCTATGTCTTTATAATAAAGTCTCCTAGATATTAGGAGTGCAATCAACTATATGTTCAAGCCTCACATTAGAGAATCCAGGTATTCAGCTGTTTCTCTGTTCTGCCTCCTTGCGTTGTTTGTATGCAGTTTTATGAGAGTCACCAGAAAAGGGAGTTGAGATTAAACTCAACCTAACTCGTTCTGTCTCTGTGTGGTTTTTTTTTTCAGTTCTCATGATAACAGTAATGGTAGGAAAGTTCCAAACTATGTGTCATAGGTAGGCTTGGAAATTGTGGTTATATTTTATTTCATTCAACAAGAATTTTCAAAATTATTTTTTGTGAAACCATGAATATTTCAGTAGCCAACCTATCCCCAAGTAGCTTTGTCTAGGTGAAATGATGAGACACACACAAAAACAATTTTGAGAAAGAATACTGTATGCAGCCAAACTCCAGAAATGTGTGATAGAAGCAATAACCACAAGGTTGTACACAAGACCTGGCCTGTGGACAGGTGACCCTTGATTGTTGTCTGAATGAAGGGGCTGATGGAGGAATATTAAATGACGGTAGTTTCATAACATTTAGGGTCTGACAAAGCTCTTTGCACATCATCAGGATTCACTATGAACTTTCTGCCTAGTACTACCCTTGGTTAATGGCCACCGTCTCTGAAGTTGGCCCAGAAAAAGGCCAAGGGGTTATTCTTGAATCTGCCATTCTTTCCCCTCACCTAGACAGTAAATCCGCAAATATCTTTTCATTCCTCCTAATAACTTTGTATCTATTCATTCACATTCCTTTATCCCCTTGCCACTACATCACTGTGACCATTAGAAAGGCTCATCTTAACTTGCTTTCCTCTAGCCTCCCTCCAATCTATTCTGATTGCCACCAGGATGGCCTATCTCAAGAGCAGATAATGAGACATTGCCTTTTTCTTTTTTAAGAGACAGGAAGGGAGAGAGAGAAGGAAGGGAGAGATGAGAAGCATCAACTCGTAGTTGCTTCGCTCAGTTGTTCATTGATTGCTTTCTTATATGTGCCTTGATGGGGGAGAGGGGCTTAAGCCTAGCCAATGACCCCTTGTTCAAGCCAGTGACCTTGGGCTTCAAGCCAGCAACCTTGGGACCCACACTCAAGCTGGAGACCCTACGCTCAAGCTAGCAAGCCCGCGCTCAAGCCAGCAGAGCCCGCACTCAAGCGGGCAGCCTCAAAGTTTTGAACCAGGGCCCTCAACATCCCAGGCCAATGCTCTATCTACTGTGCCACCAGCTGGTCAGGTGGGACCTTGTCTTTTATATAACCTTCCATGGCTCCCACAGATAAGGGAAATTCAAGCTAAAGTAAACTCCTTGGCATGGCATATAAAACCCATCTTAATCCAGTACCTGTTCACCTTCCCTACCTTTCCCCTGTCATTATCCTACTCTAAATGTCAGCCTAACAACTCCTTAAGTCCCCAGGGTCTCTCGCCCATCTTGGTTCCCGGTAGATTCTTCTTATCTCTAATTTAGATACTAGGCTGGGACTCTCCTCCACTGACTCTGCCTGGCTCACTCCTAATTGTCCTCTTGATCTCCCTTTAGTCTTCGCTCACACCAGAAAGCTCATCTGTGACGCTGAAGTGCTTTGTGTTCATCCTTATTATAGCAACCGCCTCTTGTCTTAAGTGCCTATGAATTGCTTATGTGTCTCTCATATCTGAAGTGTGGGCTTCTTGCAGGGCCTGAGTATGTCTTGCTTATAGTTGTATCTTAGTTCCTAGTTCATGGTAGGAACTAAATACACATTTAAAGAAAGAGGAAATAGGTAAACAAACATACGTATGGCAGAGAACTCATTAGACACAGCCTTGTTGACCTGTTGCCTTACTCCCAATAGAAGTTAAGAATCCTGACCCCCAGGCATTTGTAGGACCTTATTCCAACAGCTGCCCAGGCCACAATGCGAGGAACAAGTAAAGAGAATGTCAGACCACCTAAAGTAAAGCTGCACTGTCTGTCATCTTGCAGCCTGGCTTGCTGGAGTCCAGAGGACAGTCTCAGAGCCGCTCATCTTGGTAGCGTACTTGAGAAACTCTGAGAACAGCACCCAGGATTGCAATTAGAATTAGAGGAGAGGCGGAGGAGACAGGGGCCAGGGCATCAGCCAGTAATCAGTGCACCTCCTTCCCCACCCCCTCGCAGACAGCATCAGGAGAGACGCTAAGGTTCCGCTTTTCGGAAGTGCACTTCTGCCATCTAGTGGTTCTCTCCCACGCTCCCCGATGCCTTCTGCAGAAGAGGATTTCAGCGGCTGCAAACAGACTGACAGCTGTCAAAGGGGCCAGGCGTTGGGGGCTAGGTGAGAACGTGAAGGAAGTAAGCAAAGAAGAAAAAACCCTCATAGACACAAACAACAAAATGTGGATTACAAGAGAAGAAGGATGTTGGAGGAAGGTAGAAGAGTGAACAGGGGAGATGAGGGCGATGAGAGGAGACAACTTGTGGTGGTGAACACACAGTACAACACAGATGATGTGTTAGACAGCGGTACACCTGAAACCTAGATGATTTTATTAACCAATGCCACCCCAATGCACTCAATAAAAGATTAAAAATAATATACCCAGCAAAGGCAGAACCAAACCAGGAAGCCAGACTTAAAATAGTGCTCAAGTATAACTGAAATTTAAATAGAGAACCACAATGCTAGTTTTGAAAAGCATTTACAACAACTTTGTTGAGGTATAATTTACATTTCATGATTCACTCAGTTTTAAGTGACTATTCAGTAACTTTCGGTGTGCAGTTGGGCCCTCACCACCGTAATCCAGACTCAGCCTATTTCCATGAACCATGATGCTATTTGTATCCCTTTATCCATTTGTGACCTTTTGAGGAGAGACCATCGTGACCTGCATCTGATGAAATACAAGGCTGAAGGCTGTGTCACCCTGGAAAGTCAGTCAGACTGAAAGTCATATTTGAAACTAGTTTTTATTTCACCGGGGACTAAACCATGGTTTTAGTTTCTCCTGGGTTGGTTTATTTTATTTTATGTTATTTTATTTTTTCCCCACTTCTCCCAAATGATTCTAAATGTGTCGCGAACATTGCCTAAAGATTGTTTTACCCAACAGTGACCTAGAGGATTTCAAACTGAAAGGCAAGCTAAGAATCCCTCTGTGACTCTCAGCATAGAAGCACCAAACTAGCTGAAAAACACAGGGCTGAGATTTAACAAGAAAAACATTCCTGGGAGCAGATCTGACAGGGATGAACATGGCCCTGGTTTCCCAGCCTTTGAGGGAAGCTGGAGTACTGACTGCTGTCTTCATGGTGTCCCTAAGATCATTCATTAAAATGTCAATAGTCTGTGGCTACCAGGGCAGGACAGGTGATTCGGGACAGACCCAGCTGTACAGAAACACTGGAGGATACAGATCTCGTCCACACGCTCTTCGTCCTGAAATGATTCTGAAGACGACAGAGCAGCAGACAGCAGAAGCAACAAGAGCCTTCACCACCAGCTTGAGAAGAGAACAGACTTCCTCGGGCAAAAAATCGCTGCATATATATTTATATATAAGTACATAAAACGTACGCCGTGCCTCCACCAAATAACCGATATGAGTGATGGGGGCAAGGATAAACAGACTTGTGCGAGATCCTGCATCTTATTTCTAAATCGTTTTCTTTTTTCTAAATGGCCCCATTTCATGTACATCACAGTTGCCAATATTGTAACGTGACCTCCAGCAGAAACTTGCTAACAGCTGCCAAACATTTACACACCTCGCTTGGTCCTTCCACAAGCTCCCTGTGTCCTCGGCAGTCTGTGTGGAGACAGCTTTGCTGTCTGTTTAGACAGACAGGAAAAGGAGTTGTGGGTCCTGTCTGAAAAACGCAACGATGGGGACGTTGAGTTTTTAAAAATGGACGTGTTTCAGGGGAAAAAAATCAGCTAATCCAGTGTTTGATATCACATGAGAACAATCAACTCACTTGGTCATTAACATACTTTAAATAAGCTGTTTTGTCATGTTGACACAGACTTATGTCATAAGAACTATCTTGAGGTTGGCAACCGCCTGAGGTATAAGACTTATATTTAGTATATGGACCACTCTTATACAGAGCAAGCTACATACTGCCTCTCCTGTCATTCAGCTAGGGAAGAATATAGGGTTGTTGCTCAAATTATTCTCTACTTTATCTTTCTGAGCCAAAAAAAAAAAAAAAAAAAAATGATGATTGATGATGTTTAGGTTTAAAAAGCACTCACATGCAAAAAACACCTCTTGGAGAAAGTTTCATTATAAAAAAGATAAATCAGACATTCATCTCAGGGGGACAAGTCTTTAAACAACCTTACTCCTAAGGAGCGGCACCGAATGCCACTAAGCAGGAATGACAGAAGAAAATTCCAGTACGAATATAAAAACTGGGGTAGGGTTTTCAGGGAAGTACAAAAAGAGCAAAATCGCTGCCTAGATCACAAGCCCCGAATTCAGGAAAGCTTAGGGCCCCTCTGCTAATTCCGCAATAGCAGGTAATTAGCAAGTGGCTTAAAGCATAGTTTTTTTTTGTTTGTTTGTTTTATTCATTTTAGAGAGGAGAGGGAGAGACAGAGAGAGAGAGAGAGAGAGAGGAGAGACAGAGAGAGAGAAGGGGGGGAGGAGCTGGAAGCATCAACTCCCATATGTGCCTTGACCAGGCAAGCCCAGGGTTTCGAACCGGCGACCTCAGCATTTCCAGATCGACGCTTTATCCACTGCGCCACCACAGGTCAGGCAAGCATAGTTTTACTAAGTTAAGGCTCTCCGCGAATAATAGGCTGTCAGGCATGATGCCTGAATTGCTTCTGCAGTGATGGGAGTGGTCTTTCCGCCAACTTTGTTTTCTTCTGGCGAATTACTGAGTTTTCTGAGCCTGTTTTCCTTGTTTCTAAAGTGAAAGTAATTATCAGGCTAGAAAAAAACAGTTCGTGTACATCAGAAACCATAAACTATCTGCAGTTTCGTCCGTTCCTCCAAGAAAGTTGCCACTTTCGTGGACCTGGGAGGCAGTGCAGAGAGCCGACTGTGATCTAGGTGTGTCTGTTTCTAACTAGCTGATGGACAAATTGTGGAGAAAGCTTACTCAGGCAGAAAGCTCCCAACTAGACAGGTTCACAACCAATTTATCTGTCAGGGTCTTTGTCAGCTGGGTCAAAGGGCTGTGTGAGGACACAAGTACATGAATTTTTTAGCCCTCTGCCTTGGAAGGGTAAGAAATCATTTTAGAGTCTCTAAGAGAGCAGGAATTACTTTGAGACCATGATGTGATGGACGAAGTGCCTGACTTGAAATAAAAATATTCAGGTGAGAATCCCTACTCTGCAGTGAAGGCACTGTGTGACCCTGACATGTGGTCTGATCTCTTTGAAGACCACATGCTTCTTCATCTCGAAGATGGAAATAATAAATAGGGCCCTAAGTGCCACATAGTAGCAATACTGTCATTGACTCCATACTTGCTGTATGCTGGGCATCGTGCACTATTTATCATGTTAATTCCCCACAACAAGCCTCTGAGGAAGGTACTATTACTAAAATTCCCTGTTTGGAAGTGAAGAGACTGGGGTTCAGAGACAGTAAGTGGAAGCACACAGAGAAATGAAGTGGGAGAGCTGAGATTTGAACACCCGCAGTTGAATTCAAGCACGTGCTGCCTACCAACATGCTTCACTGCTTTTCATCAGAAGGCCTGCGCTCTGGCCTAGGCTCCATCACTCATTTGCTTTACTGGACTCATTTGATTTTCTCTTTAGACTAATGACTAGATCGGACTAGATTCAGATTCTAAATGATTTATCTCCAACACCCACCCTGATCATTTTTTCTTTGAAGCTTCCAGGAGCAGAGTGCTCAGAAAGATGTCAAAAGCCACATCTCGGGCCACATCGCAGTTCAGCGGGAACTCACACTTTGATTAACTAGTGATGTCTGCAAGGGCAGCCAGGCGAGGGGTGGAGGCACTCAGAGCTTAGTCGCTAATCCTGGGAGAGATAAGGGGCCTCTGACTGCTCTATTTCATTATTCTACCCTGCGTCTCGTCTTAGTGGCTGCTGAGAGGGCAACCAAGGGTGGTCTGGTCAAGCAAGGCCTGCCTAATAGGACGGGGCTGTCGAACAGAATGTTCTGCCATGTTGAAGATATCCAGTACAGTAGCTAATAGGCACATGTAAAATCTTTTAGATTTTATATCTTTTAAAAGATTTTAAAATCTTTTAGTTTTGTGTTTGGTTTTTTTTGTTGTTTGTTTGTTTTGGGTTTTTTTGTTGTTGTTGTATTTTTCTGAAGTGAGAAGCAGGGAGGCAGAGAGACAGACCCCCACATATGCCCAACTGGGATCCACCCAGCATGCCCACTACAGGGCAATGCTCTGCCCACCTGGGGTGTTGCTCTGTTGCAACCAGAGCCATTCTAGCGCCTGAGGTGGAGGCCATAGAGCCATCCTCAGTGCTCGAGCCAACTTTGCTCCAATGGAGCCTTGGCTGTGGAATGGAAGAGAGAGACAGAGAGAAAGGAGAGGGGGGAGGAGTGGAAAAACAGATGGGTGCTTCTCTTATGTGAGCCCTGGCCGGGAATCAAACCCAGTACATTTACACACTGGGCTGATGCTCTACCACTGAGCCAATCGGCCGGGGCCAAATCTTTTAGAGTTTTAATTAATAAAAATAGAAAGTTAAATAGACCCATGTAGCTAACGGTCACTGTTTTGATCAGCGCAGTTTGAGAACGAAGTTCAGTTGGTTAGAGATGAATGCTTTGAGCATGACAACTAGGGGAAGGGGAGTTGGGGCGAGAGGGGAGGTTTGACCAAAAGGGATACTGAGGAGGGATGTGGAGGTCAAGGCTGATACGTGATGGCAAGTTTAGAGGCAGACATGGAGAGCACGTAATAGAAGTTAATGATCTGACTAGTCGACTGTGTGAATCCTGTGCTGGGGGCTCCCTAATAATTCTGAAACAAGCAGGGTCTGGGCTTTGGTTATTGGAATGCCAATGGGCATGCTGTGCTTATAGTAAAATCGGCCCTATCATCCCCACCCATTCTCAACTATCTTGGGAATATTCCCAAATCACCACCATTCCTTAGGGTCTTCCTAATGGCCAATGTCTACGCCAGGGGTCCCCAAACTATGGCCCGCGGGCCACATGCGGCCCCCTAAGGCCATTTATCCGGCCCCCACCGCACTTCCGGAAGGGGCACTTCTTTCATTGGTGGTCAGTGAGAGGAGCATAGTTCCCATTGAAATACTGGTCAGTTTGTTGATTTAAATTTACTTGTTCTTCATTTTAAAAATTGTATTTGTTCCCATTTTGTTTTTTTACTTTAAAATAAAATATGTGCAGTGTGCATAGGGATTTGTTCATAGTTTTTTTATAGTCTGGCCCTCCAGTGGTCTGAGGGACAGTGAACTGGCCCCCTGTGTAAAAAGTTTGGGGACCCCTGGTCTACGCACTGGCTAGGTGAAACAGTCTTAACCATTCAGCATGATTTGGTTTGTTAGCATGCTTAGTAGGTAGGTAGTTGAATAGTTTTGTTACCAACATTCTAATTGATTAGCTTAATCAAAATGAGGAATTAAAGGAAAGGTACTGGAGCATCTCATGTAAGAATTGAGCGTTTGGACCACTGGAATGGAAAGTGGTAGGCTTCTGCAAGAAAAGGGATTCAGTCAGGACTTTGCCTTTCCTTCCAAGCTTTCTCATTCCTCTCTTTCTGTGTGCTAGCTATTCTGTGTGTTAGACATCTACCATGTCACCAGAGGCTAACATGCCCTGTGGGAACTCCATCTAGGAAGGAAGGACAGCCTGGTCCCTCTCTGTTCCAAGTTTTAAACCAGCACGAAAGGAACCCTGACCCCTCCTGGGTCTGGTGCCTCGCCTGAGCTATAAGTGAGGAGCAATGGGGAGCAGAATCATGTCTTAATACGGGCCTTCCTACAAGAAGTCACAAAGTTGGAATGGGGGCCGGGCCAAGGACAGCTCCCAGGGAAACGGGCCGGGGTGCTGTCCCAGGAGGAAAGGAAGTTAGGAAAAGAGAACAGGACACTTTCACAGAAGAAACAGTGGGATGGCACAGCCAAGGCGGCAGATCCATGAGCAAAGGTGTTTTTCTTTCTTGTAAAGCAGACGAGCATGATAGGAGACTTTGCTGTCTACAGAACCAGGATCATTTTTTCTCTTATTAAGAATCAAAGGAAAGCAACGCAGATGCTTTAATGACTTTGATTGTGGAGGTGAAGGAGAGCCTTGCTTTTAAATGAACATTGTATTTATCCATCCATTGTATCAGGAAATTGAAGAGACACTTTGGTTTTATATTTGATTATCTCAATACCTATTAAATAAAAAAAGGATTTTGCCTCATTAGCAGTAAAGTAGATAGGGATAGTGATGGATCATTTGAAGTATTATTTCCTTATTTTGGGTTCTAATCAGTATATTTAATAAGGAAGAGCCAGGTTCAATAAAAGGGTACATCTGGCTTCAAATAATTAACCGATTTTTAAGGACTCACATGCGGGCAATTTCTTTGGGAAATGACAAGACAACGTGAAGCCCATATTCGTGAAGCCCCCCCCCCCCCCCACCCCGGCTCTGCTTTTACTAAATCAGCTTTAGTGGACTGTCTCGGGGCATTTTCACGAAGGTGCATCCACTCTGTCTCTCCCATCCTGAACTCATGCTGGAGGTAATTAGCTTCGGGGCGAGGGCTCTTTCATCTGCATGCAAGTCAAGGAAAGGGTTTTCCTCTGCTGCTTGAAATGTGAGTCTCTCTCCCTGCCCCCGCCCCCCTGGACCCTCCTCTGAGCTTCCTTTAATTAGGATGTCAAACTGTATCATGCTGTAGGGAGCTGAACTTTCTGAGATTGTTCCAGGACCGACTTCTCTTGAGTTGCAGGGGGGGTGGGGGGGAAGGGAGGCAATTTTTCTTTGTAATGTCATTTTCAATTCCTCCAGGCAGCAGATGAGCTCGTCTGGTGCGTGAACCCCAGGGAGGGAGGCTATGACAGGCTGCAGATGCCGTAGAGGCGGAGGAAAGCGTGGAGTCGGCGGGAGGTAAACACAAGTCCACGCATGCCAACGTGGGCAGAGCTGGCTTGACTGACTGAGGACGCTCTTGAAAATGAAATATAAACCAGAAAAATAGAAAACATTAAAATCCTGGGATTGCCTGTTGCCAGGGTGTTTTAGCTACTAAAACCATGAATGTGGCTTATTTATTGCTTTATCTCCAGAGACTGGGAAGGGACTGCAAATACCTGGTGTGTCTGCTGCCCTCACTCCCAGTCCTTCTTCTACAGCTGATGTCGCTAATCACTAATGACGTTTTCCTGCTGAGCCCACATGTAGACACACATTGCTACGGACATAACCACCAACTGATCCGAGCTGGCACAAAGGGTGGGATCTCTTTGCCACCCGGGTCCAGGACATGGCAAGTGTTTGGTCAATGCGCAAATGAGTGAAAGCATGTTTCTAGACATTATGGGGCTTCACTGTCTCTCTCTTTTCTTGTATTTAAAGTGCGGTTTTTTTCCCCAGCCACTCCCAAAAAGTCATAGCTATATTGTTTTTTTAATTTAGGTCCATTATATGACCCTCAATTTGATCTAAACAGGAATACAAATGCTTCCCTCAAGCTGTGTCTGTCCTCTGGGTGTGTCTAGAGAACTAGAGAAGTGAGCCCCAGAACCACATTCCAAACCGTAAGATTTCAGTACCTGAGTTTGGATCGAAGGCCGCTGACCAGGATAGAAGGGAGGTAAAATCATGAGTATTGAATGTGTCACTCAGGTAACTCTCCAGCCCAGGTCCACGCCAGTGTCTAACGGTGAGTTACAGTGGAAGGTCCAGTAAAAAATAAAAAACCTAGTTCAATAAATCAATCATGTGGTGGCACACGTATCAAGCACGAGGGACACTGGGTGATGGAAAATGCCACTCTTTCAACTTAGTCAGCAAGGCTCCTTGGCAGGATGGGTGTGGACAGGAAAGGTCAGGGGCAGCTGTTTGGACATCTTCCATCATTATCCTAAACCACTCCACTGCTGCTTTGGGGCTGACTCTATCAGGAGACACAGGGGGTTGGAATCAGACTTGAGGCAAATAAATGGCAGACCCCACAGAGAGCACAAGAGGACAAGGCTTATCATTTACAGGTAAAACAGTAGTTGGGGACACTCAGAACTATACAGAGGTAATACTGGTGTAGTGTGAAGGAATACCTGCTTACCATTGGGGGAGAGATGAGAAGAAATGCTATCATATTAAAGTAAGTCCTCGAGTTATAAACACCCAACTTATGTATAACTTATACTTAAGCACTGAGTGCCATAAGGCCTATTGGTAATCAACTGCAGGTGGACATCAGTGAAAATGATATCATAGAGTTACTCAACTCCCATGGCAAAGAACTAACCAGTGAAGACCTTATGGAAGTAGAGCAGCATTTAGGGAAAAAAAACAAACAGGGACCTCGAAGCTCCAAAATCAAAGAAGTTTTCTACAAAAGAGTTAGCTGATGCTTTTCATCTCATTGAAGCAGGAATGGCAAGTTAGAGGAGCAAGATCCTGATACAGGGAGGGTCACCAACATCTACCGTATAGTTACCGACAGCCTGAGATGCTTCAGGGCCATTTATGACGAGAAAAAGAAAAGCTCTGTGCAAACCTCCCTTGATGCCTCCTTCAGGGAACTGAGTCCAGCAGCAGAATCAAACCCCGACTCTTAACACCAATCCCATCCTCTCCAACAAGTCCACCATCTTCTGCATCATCCAAGATTGTGTAAGGTTGTATTTGAGAATGTTTAAGTATTTATAAGCACAGAAAGGTAAAAATAAATACTATGTTAAGATACATATCTAAGTGCATTTAATAGGTAAATGTCCCTGTTCCAACTGACAGACAAATTCAACTTAAGAACAAGCCTACAGCCTGACCTGTGGTGGTGCAGTGGATAAAGCGTCGACCTGGAAATGCTGAGGTCGCCGGTTCAAAACCCTGGGCTTGCCTGGTCAAGGCACATATGGGAGTTGATGCTTCCAGCTCCTCCCCCCCTTCTCTCTCTCTGTCTCTGTCTCTCTCTCCCTCTCCTCTCTAAAATGAATAAAGAAAAAAAAAGATTTAAAAAAAAAAAAAAAAGAACAAGCCTACAGTACCTATCTTGTTCGTAACCCGGGGACTGCCTGTATGGTGATTTACTTTTTACAGGCTGAGAAATTCAGGTCGCAGGTCTTTTGCAGATTTCACTACCTCATGGACTTTGAACATGAAGGACAAGTGAAACACACATACCTCAAAAAAAAAAAAAAAAGAAAAAAAGAAAAACTTCAAAGAAGGAATAATATTTTCTTCACAGCAGCTTGATCATTAAAATGCACTAATTTAATATCTGATGGCGACGCAGCATTTGGCTTGCTACAAAGGAAACACCACAGAATTCAGACTCAGCCTCCAGGGGTGTATACAAATTAAGGATACTTATACACACCACCACGGCCAAATAAACACCTCAAAGCTATGCCCGGGTTGTTGGTGCCACATTCTATCACATATAGGTCATTTTGCTAAGAGGATTGCAAGCTGCTTGAAGCACATAAATATATTATCCAATTTTCTTGACAAAAATAAAAGCTCAGAAAATCAAAATGACAGGCGCCAGGTCTGCATGGCTGGGGGAATCTGAGCGGTCTAGAAAATTTGATTAACTCAATTTGCCCCGGTTCTTTAGGGAAGCTTTGGAAATCAAAATTACTATTTAATAACCCAAGTGGTAAATTTGGATTAAAAAGATCTTTCCGACCTTTCTGCACTTGTTTTTGAGACACAATCTTACCTGAAGGGTCAGAGGAAACGGATGAAAACACATCACAGCATTATTGACCCTCCAAAGTACAAAGAAATTGCTCTCACCTCTGAACCTCTACTGGGGCCAAAGAAGAAAGAAATAAAATGAAGGGTTTGGAAAAACAAAAACAAACAAAAAAACGTCAGTGTCCGTAGATCAGCCCTAACCCTCCTAGATTTCTCAGAAGAATGAAACAATGTGAGCAGGTGTGGTATAAAGCAGTTCTCAACCTTGAATGCTCACCAGGATCCCCAGGAGGCCTTGTTTTTGGGGTGTTTTTTTTTTGTATTTTTCGAAGCTGGAAACGGGGAGAGACAGTCAGACAGACTCCCGCATGCGCCCGACTGGGATCCACCCGGCACGCCCACCAGGGGCAACGCTCTGCCCACCAGGGGGCGATGCTCTGCCCCTCCGGGGCGTCGCTCTGCCGGGACCAGAGCCACTCTAGCGCCTGGGGCAGAGGCCAAGGAGCCATCCCCAGCACCCAGGCCATCTTTGCTCCAATGGAGCCTCGCTGCAGGAGTGGAAGAGAGAGACAGGAGGAAGGAGGGGGGGGGGTGGAGAAGCAAATGGGCGCCTCTCCTATGTGCCCTGGCCGGGAATCGAACCTGGGTCCCCCGCATGCCAGGCCAGGCCGACACTCTACCGCTGAGCCAACCGGCCAGGGCCGGAGGCCTTGTTATAACACACATGGCTGGGTCCTGCCCCCAGAGTCTCTGATTTAGTAGGATTGAACTAGGGATTAAAGATTTTCATTTCTAACTCATTCTCAAGCGATGCTCATGCTGCCGCACAGGGGAGCACAATTGGAGAGCCACTTGTGAAGAGGATGGTTTACCATGGTCTGAATCAGTGGTTTCACCGGGCATGTTAAATTTTGACTTTCTAATTTTCTCCTTTGGTTTGTATTGACTTGTGGAAATCATTCTGTATAGAAGAACTTTCCTGTATCCATGAAAGTTATGTGATAACTTCTGAACTACAGATCAAAGCAGAAGGGCACAGGGATTGTTTGCTTCTCTTCCTTTGATTATGAACTTGCAGAGTAATGAGGAGCGCTTAGCCATCTCTGATGGAGTCTAATAAGTTCTCATTCCATGGTTCAGAGAGAGGTCAGGAATGGTACTTAATGTCCCTCTGTCCCTTGAGAAGGAAACAAGACTTTCCTCAGTTATTATCTCTTTTTTTTTCCCCTCTTGTTCCAGACTAGCAACGGTAAGTGGATTGCCTATTTTCTTGATTTTCTAAACAATTAGTGTGTTTTATTATTAGATCTACTGCATTTTTTAACTTGATATAAATTTCCTTTATCTTTTTAAGTTTTTTCCCTCTACTTTCTGTTGAATTGTTCTTTTTCTGGTTTTTTTAGTTAGATGTTTAATGTATTTTCTTTTTTATTAACTTTTGGTATTTAATGCTCAAATTTTCATCTTATGGCTTAACATAGATGTATCTCACAGACATTGAACAGTCTGTTTCTATTAATTTTATTTTCCATAAAGTCTTCATTTAGTTTTCTTTTCCCTTTTAACCCATAGTGAATTACTTCAACAAAATAATACAAGAACATTGAAAAAAATAATTTTATGTACCCCTTCCATTCTTTGTTATATAGTTTTAAAATATTTATATATTACATCAATACAAGGTTGGGCAAAAGTATGTTTATTGTTATGAGTATGCAAAACACAGTTTATTCTTGTATAACTATTTATTATTGTGCTACTTTTCATACAAACAACTGTAAATCTACTTTTGCCTCAATCTGTATGTTATAATCTCATAAATTTTGCTTTATTCAATCATTTATCTTTTAACATGATTATGAGAAAAAATATTTTTTATTCCCATTCATCTTTACCATTTATTCTCCCATTTAAAACTAAATAATTTATAGTATCATTTTTTCTTTCTTATTGAATTTGTGGGGGTGACATTGTTTAATAAAATTATATAGGTTTCACGTGTACAGTTCTGTAACACATTATCTGTACACGGTATTGTGGGCTCACCACCCCATGTCTAGTCTCTTTCCATCACCATTTATGGTCCCTTTACTGTCCCCTGCCTCCAACCCCCATTTTCCTCTAGTAACACCGTGGTGTTGTCTTTGCCTATGAGGTTACTTTGTTTATCTTAATCGCTTCACCTTTTTAAACCAGCCCTGCAACCCCCTTCCCCTCTGAGAGCTGTCAGTCTGTTTTCTGTCTATCTATGAGTCTGTTTCTATTTTGTTCATTTATTTTGTTCATTAGACTCCACATATGAGTGAAATCAAATGATATTTGTCTTTCTCTGACTGGCTTATTTCACTTAGCATAATATACTCCAGATCCAGTCATGCTGTCTTCAAGGGTAATATTTCCTATTTCTATGGCTGAGTAGTATTTCATTGTGTAAGTATACCACAGCTTTTACATCTGCTCATCCACTGATGGACACATGGGCTGCTTCCAAATCTTAGCTAGTCTAAATAATGCTGCAATGAACATAGGAGTGCATATATTCTTTTGAATTAGTGTTTTGGGTTTCTTTGGCTCTATTCCCAGAAGTGGAATTGCTGGGTCATAAAGCAGTTCCATTTAAAATTTTTTGCGATAACTCTGTACTGATCTCCACAGTGGCTGCACCAATCTGCATTCCCTCCAACAGGGCACGATAAGTTCCCTTTTCCCCACATCCTCACCAACACTTGTTTGTAGATTTATTGATGATAGCCATTCTGACAGGTGTGAGATAGTATCTCCTTGTGGTTTTAACTTGCATTTCTCTGAGATTAGTGATGTTGAGTGTCTTTTCACATGTCTATTGGCCATCTGTGTGTCCTCTTTGGAGAAGTGTCTATTTAGGTCTTCTGCCCATTATTTGGTTTTTTTTTTTAATGTTGAGTTGTATAAGTTCCATATAAATTTTTCATATTAACCCCTCATCAGATGTATCACTGATGAATATGTTCTCCCATTCAGTGGGCTGTCTTTTTCATTTTGTTGACTTTACCATTTTGGATGCTCTTCTTTCCCTCATATAGGTGTCATGTCTTTTCTCTCTGAAGAACTTCCTTTAGCACTTATTGTAGGGCAGATCTTATGCCAATGAATTCTCTCACTTTCATGTTTACATGACCATATCCATTTCTGTTTTATGAAGATTAGTTTTGTACATAGAATTCCTGATTAACAATTTCTGTTGTTCAATATTACATTTGTTATTCTGATGTCTTCTGGCTTCCTTTGTTTCTGATGAGAAGCATCTATTCATCACATTGTTGTTTCTCTGTAGATAATTATAATATTTTTATTACCGTCAAGATATTCTTTTTAACTTGGCTTTTAGCAGTTTGACTATGAAGTAATTACATAGGATTTTCTTTGTATTTTTCTGCTTGTGTTTTGGTGAGCCTATTGGGTACATAAATTTAGAAAATTTGGGGGAAGTTTAGAGTCATTAATTCTTCAAATATTCCTCTGCCCTTTTCTCTCTCCTCTTGCTGGAATTCAATTATACGTACATTGAAACACTTGATCTTGTCCCACAGGTTTCTGAAGCTCTGTTATTTTTCTTTAATTCTCTTTTTCCTTTCAGTTCTCAGATCAAATCATTTCTATTGATTTATCTTCAAAGTCACTGACTTTTTTTTATCTCCAAACCACTCTTGGGACCACCTCGGTAATTTTTCATTTTGTTTAATTAACTCTTCAGATCTAAAATTTTCATTTGGTTCTTTTTATAGTTTCTACTTCTCTGTTGAAATTTCCTACCCATTTAATTGTCAAAACTACATTTTCTTTTAATTCTTTGATCATGTTTTTTTTTTTTTTTAATTATTCAAACATATTTAAAACAGGTACTTTAATTTTTACTAAATCCAACAAGGGCCCTCTCAGAATCTGTTTCTGCTAACTGCCTCTTTCCTATGTATGGGTCAGACTTACCAATGTCTTTGTGTATTTACTAATTTTAGTTGAAACCTGTTCCTTTTAAAGGACATCTTGTGGCAACTCTGAATTCTGGCAGGAACTTCTGAGGAGTTGAGTGTTTTTCTCTAACAGACAATTAATTTGCCTGGACTCAAATTTTAAAGTCTGATCCCCTCCTCAAAGATTGTTCATTGTTATTTTTTTTAAGTGAGAGGAGGGGAGATAGTGAGACAAACTCCCACATGTGCCGTCACCAGGATCCACCCAGCAACCCTGTCTTGGGCCAGTGCTCAAATCAACTGAGCTATTTTTAGTGCCTGAGGCTGATGCACTAGGACCAACCCAGCTATCCTCAGCACCCAGGGCTAATGCTAGAACCAATGGAGTCACTGGCTGCTGGAGGGAAAGAGGTGAGAAGAAGGAGAGGGAAGGGGAGAGGGGGCAGAGAGGGAGTTGGAGAGAAGCAGATGGTTGCTTCTCTTGTGTGCCCTGACTGGGAATCGAACCAGGGAAGTCCATATGCCAGGCTGATGCTCTATCCACTGAGCTAACCAGCCAGGGCCATAGATTGTTGTTTTGGTAGTAGGTTTATAATTTATTTTATTTCAAGAAAGTTTTTTGACATATAATTGTAAATATTTGTTCTGTCCCACTGATTATTTTGCTACTTGGAACTCCAATTCTATTCTATTCTATTTCTTACATAGTTTCTTATTCCTATTTCCACTTCATTATTTTCACTGATTTTTCCCCTTGGTCATTTCCCATATTATGCCTTTTATAAGGTCTCCTTGCTTTCGTATTGCTTTTAACTCAGTCTTTCTATCTGAAAGAATTTTTCTAGGTCCCATTTAATTTCTTTAATCTTTCTTTTTATCTCCTTTGCTGCCCAATACCTCATTTCTGAAATGTTTTAAGTCTTATTTTGACTATTCTCCCACTGTTTTGGTCATATTCTTAAATTTTTATTGGATTTAAAATTCTGGTTTCAATTTTAATCTTCTTCTTAGAAAAAAAATTTTTTTAATTTTTTTTATTGCCTGTGGAGATTTTTGGTTGATTTTCATCTTTTCTCTTATGATATCTTTTCATCATGATTTTTTTTCTTCTTCTTTGATGAAATGAGACTATTAAAGACAAAGGTCTATCGTAGAGATTAAAGGCAGGCTAGGAAGGCACTCCCACATTCCACAGCTCAAGGAATCCCTCTTCTGTGGTTATAAATATATGACACTTTTGTTTATGTACTTCTCTGCCTCTCTTAGCTAAGCCTGATTCAGTGAGCTTCCTGTTTCCATCATTCATTTCCTCTGGAGACCTATGAGCTTTACTTTCCAAAGTGTTATCTTCACTTGTACTTTCCTTTTATAATACCTTGTCTTTTTTTTCTATACCCTCTGCATCTGTGACCATTTCACAAGTGTTCAAAGCAACATTGTTCCCACCTTGATTAACATGAATTCCGTCCCAAGAAGGTGTGTCATCACAGGTCTCTCGTGCCACTAACAGGCTACTTCTGGGATTCTTAAAGCAGCTACTGCAGCCTGTTCTTTCTTAAATGGCTTCTCAGTGTTATTTTGTACTTACACATGGCAACCAGAACCCTCTGAAGCAGGGGTCCCCAAACTACGGCCCATGGGCCACATGCGGCCCCCTGAAGCCATTTATCCAGCCCCCGCCACACTCCCGGAAGGGGCACCTCTTTTATTGGTGGTCAGTGAGAGGAGCACATTGACCATCTCATTAGTCAAAAGCAGGCCCATAGTTCCCATTGAAATACTGGTCAGTTTGTTGATTTAAATTTACTTGTTCTTCATTTTAAATATTGTATTTGTTCCGTTTTATTTTTTTACTTTAAAATAAGATATGTGCAGTGTGCATAGGGATTTGTTCATAGTTTTTTCTTATAGTCCGGCCCTCCAACAGTCTGAGGGACAGTGAACTGGCCCCCTGTGTAAAAAGTTTGGGAACCCCTGCTCTGAAGACTGCCTAATCTTTTTTCTTTTTTCTTTCTTTCTTTCTTTCTTTCTTTCTTTCTTTCTTTCTTTCTTTCTTTCTTTCTTTTTTTTTTTTTTTTTGCCTGCTGTCTCAGATACATTTACTCAGGCTTTTACTCGCTATGTAGTTTTCCCCTTTAGAACTAAATTGGCAATTTCTGGTGTCAGGGCACATAGGATCCCCCAGCTGCTCTGTCTGCTTGCCCTGCACGCTGCAAAGCTGAGGGTCCCTAAAGGCGCTGCTCAACTGGATTGAAATACTAACTTATTTCCTGATGTGTACTCAAGAAAATGGTGACTAGACATTTCAGAGGCAAGTCACAGGGCCTGCCTAAGACAAGGGAAAGGGCTCCCACTGTTCAAATGAGCTGCATTTCTTTATGTGAAACTCCACCCAGTGCAAATGTTCCTTCAGAAAAATCGTCCTTGATCCTCGTGATTCCCGTCCACCTACCTGTCTAAACTTAATTACCTTTTAGTCGTTCTCGTAGCCTCTTCTTTCTGGTTTTATACCTTTATTATGGACATGTTCATCTTTTATTGTAATTGTTCTGCTTATATAACTATTTTTTACTAGATTTCAAGATCATCTAAGGTATGTATATATTTCAGTACTTTTTCCTATCCCCAAAGTCTAGTAGGCATTTAAGTATTTTATTAAAATTTTTTATTAAATACTTATGAGTACTTGCTATGGATCAGGCACTATTATGGATTCTGAAAACAAAAACAAAACCTAAAAATGAACCCCCCCAAACCATGAATAAAACAGTATCCATTTGCAGACCTGGGGCGATTAGCATCTGCTGCTAAGGTTTCCACTATAGGTGCAGAAAGAACAAAAGTGTCCTTGTGCTTTTTGTCTGTCTGATTATGACAGCCAAGTTTAAATAGGAAAACACAGAGTAAATATGTGATAACATGGGAGAGATGGAGAGAGAATTATTGCAATTCAGAAATAACTTGGTAAACAGTGAAGAGCTTCTTCACTGAATAGAAAGTGTGAGTAAAAAAGGAAGTGAATAAAAAAGGAAAAAATAGGTTCTACCCTCCTCATAGAACTTTCATTCTAGTGGGATGATAGTAACTAACACGCCTCTAGTGCTTCCTGAGTCCTAGACACTGGTCTGAGAGTGTCAGAGCTATGTTAACATACTTAGTGCCCATCATTGAAGCATGTATAGGCAACCATGCAATGAAAGTACAATTACTGTCTTGTTTTAGATTTTCCAGAAGCAGTCCCTAAGACAAGGATTTTGGTGTAAGCTGCATTTGGGCAGTAATCCCCAAAACATGATAGGAAGTTGGGAAGTGAGATAGTGAAAGAAAAAAGCAATAAAATATGGGTTATCAAGACATGTCGCTGGACTTAATCTCACTGAGAAACACTGGGAATGGGCAGAAAACCTCAGACTGACCCCAAACTAGAGGTGAGAAAGCTAGCTCCACATGTATCACTGCAGGGCCCTCTGGGCAGGCGCAGCGGTGAGAAAGCTAGCTCCACATGTATCACTGCAGGGCCCTCTGGGCGGGCGCAGCGGTGAGAAAGCTAGCTCCACATGTATCACTGCAGGGCCCTCTGGGCGGGCGCAGCGCTGAGAAAGCTAGCTCCACATGTATCACTGCAGGGCCCTCTGGGCGGGTGCAGCGGTGAGAAAGCTAGCTCCACATGTATCATTGCAGGGGCCTCTGGGCGGGCGCAGCGGTGAGAAAGCTAGCTCCACATGTATCACGGCAGGGGCCTCTGGGCGGGCGCAGCGGTGAGAAAGCTAGCTCCACATGTATCACGGCAGGGGCCTCTGGGCAGGCGCAGCGGTGAGAAAGCTAGCTCCACATGTATCACTGCAGGGCCCTCTGGGCGGGTGCAGCGGTGAGAAAGCTAGCTCCACATGTATCATTGCAGGGGCCTCTGGGCGGGCGCAGCGGTGAGAAAGCTAGCTCCACATGTATCACGGCAGGGGCCTCTGGGCGGGCGCAGCGGTGAGAAAGCTAGCTCCACATGTATCACTGCAGGGCCCTCTGGGTGGGCGCAGCGGTGAGAAAGCTAGCTCCACATGTATCACTGCAGGGCCCTCTGGGTGGGCGCAGCGGTGAGAAAGCTAGCTCCACATGTATCACTGCAGGACCCTCTGGGTGGGCGCAGCGGTGAGAAAGCTAGCTCCACATGTATCACTGCAGGGCCCTCTGGGTGGGCGCAGCGGTGAGAAAGCTAGCTCCACATTCATCATTGCAGGGGCCTCTGGGCGGGCGCAGCATCGTCCTGTGACCAGAAGAAACTCAGTCTCGGCGGAGATTCACAGGCATTCCACAGTAAGCAGATCTAAGCATGGGCCAAGGGGATGTGGTGAGACGACGACTGCTGCTACAATTATGTTCTCCATTTTATAGACGAGCAAACTGAGGCATATGGAGGTTCAATGACACACCTAGGGACATAGACCTAATCATTTATGGAGCAATAATTTAATCCTTGAAATCTGGCTCCAGAGTATGTACTCTTAACCATTATACTCACAGAGTAGACAAGAAGGAAGGAAGGAAGTTAGGAGGGAAGGAAGGAAGGAAGGAAGGAAGGAAGGAAGGAAGGAAGGAAGGAAGGAAGGAAGGAAGTTAGGAGGGAGGGAAGGAAGGAAGGAAGGAAGGAAGGAAGGAAGGAAGGAAGGAAGGAAGGAAGGAAGGAAGGAAGTTAGGAGGGAGGGAAGGAAGGAAGGAAGGAAGGAATAAAGAAAGAGAAAAAAAGAAAGAAAGGAAAGGAAGGGAGGGAGGAAGGAAGGAAGGAAGGAAGGAAGGAAGGAAGGGGGGAGGGAAGGAGGGAGGGAGGGAGGGAAGGAAGGAAGGAAGGAAGGAAGGAAGGAAGGAAGGAAGGAAGGAAGGAAGGAGGGAGGGAGGGAGGGAAGGAAGGAAGGAAGGAAGGAAGGAAGGAAGGAAGGAAGGAAGGAAAGAAGGAAGGAAAGAAGGAAGGAAGGATAAAGAAAGCAGAAGAAGGAAAGAGAGGAAGAAAACATCTATTCTTTTTCATTGACACATTTTATTTCCACTACCAGGTTCAAACTTGCAGAGAGCAGAATTCACATTTTATTACTCTTTATATCACTCCACATCCCTCTGTCAACCAACCTGACAACCCACCCTGACCACTAACTACCAAGAAATGTCAGGGACAATACTTTACACATAGTAAAGCTCAATAAATATTTGTTCATGAGCGAGCAAACCTCTATCTAAGGAGAAATGATCAGGCCCTTGGAACTAGGATTTTTATTATTGAAAACTATATATTTAATTCATTTGCAGGCTTTGGAGTCAGAATTACTTGCATGAAACATTTATTTTCAACACTACACATTCCGTTATGGCTCATTCTCATAATGATAGTGTAATAAATGGTTTCTTCTTTGTAATATTCCATGACATTTCACAGTTTTAAAAAAATGTATACCCATTCCTTACTTATTTTTTCATAAGTTACTTCTCATGCATATACCTCTACTAGGGTACTCTCAATTGCCATAAATTGTATAGAAGAGGAAAGCAAAGACCCTAGTCTATAAAAGTGAAAATAAATTGTGCTTTATTAAATTACTTTTCAGCAAATATACCCCCCTCTCTCCCTTGGGGTAGAGTGTATTTCCCCGGCCCACTGACATAAGGCATGTCATTTGCTCTGGCCAAATAAATATGAGCAAAAGCGACGCTGTGCCTATTCCAAGCTGCAGCTTTAAAAACAGCAATGTTTCTCCCAGCGCCGTTGTGTTCCT
This sequence comes from Saccopteryx leptura, assembly GCF_036850995.1. Classification (NCBI taxonomy): domain Eukaryota; kingdom Metazoa; phylum Chordata; class Mammalia; order Chiroptera; family Emballonuridae; genus Saccopteryx; species Saccopteryx leptura. The sequence continues at coordinate 353,410,771 of NC_089505.1, forward strand.
GCATTCTGCCGTGGGAAGGGCGTACCCAGGGAGCAGCTGCCTCTTGATCCTGGGCCCCGGATGAATGGTACAACGAATGCACTTGAACCTGACCTTTAACCCGAAGCAGAGCTGGGCCCAGCTGACTAGCAGTCCTATGAGCAAGAAATTAATTTCCTTATTCACTTGTGAGAAATACCTCTGCGTACTTGCTGTTTGTTGTCATAAGCCACTGAGATTCGAGAACTGATTTTTAGGCAGTGGGACTGTAGTAACTGCTGACTAGTATTGCGGGTGTGTAAGTATTTGAAGTTCTCATGTATCTTTGATGGTCAGCTCCTCAGTGCTTTCAGAGCCCCTCAGCCTCGCCAGATCTTTTCCCACTTGAGCAGTGAAGTTGTATGGCTGGAAATAAAAGCTTTGCCTAGGCCCTGGCCAGTTGGCTTGGCGGTGGAGCGTCCGCCTGGTGTGCGGGGGACCCGGGTTCGGTTCCCGGTCGGGGCGCATAGGGGAGGCGCCCATTTGCTTCTCCACCCCTCACCTCCTTCCTCTCTGTCTCTCTCTTCCCCTCCCGCGGCCGGGGCTCCATTGGAGCGGGGATGGCCCGGGCGCTGGGGATGGCTCCTTGGCCTCTGCCCCAGGCGCTAGAGTGACTCTGGTCGCGGCAGAGCGACGCCCCGGAGGGGCAGAGCATCGCCCCCTGGTGGGCAGAGCGTGGCCCCTGGTGGGCGTGCTGGGTGGATCCCGGTCGGGCGCATGCGGGAGTCTGTCTGTCTCTCCCCGTTTCCAGCTTCAGAAAAATACAAAAAAAGGAAAGAAAAAAAAAAGCTTTGCCTATTTTGGTCCACAAGTTCAGGTCCCTCAGGATTCAAAAGCGGTGGAAAGCCACAGCATGATCCAAGATGCAGGTGGCCATCCTAACATGTAAGTAAATGCATCTTCATTTCGATAGCAATATAATGATATCTCACTTGATTATCATGTCCTGAATGAAATAAAATTAACTTTCTGATAATTAGCCGCAAATTTCTCATGTGTGCATCTTTACTATCCGCTACCCAGCTCCACCAAGCTGGAAGCCTCAAATCCATCAACCAACAAATCGTTCCTTGGGTTTCACTTCAGGGACCAATTAGAAGTATCAACATAGTTTCATTCATTAGACAGGGGAGTTGTACCTCCAGCTGTTGGGATCTGGGCTTTTCAAAGTATGAAGCATGGTTGTCCAGCGAGAAGGCACTTGAGGCCGCTAGGGGGAAACGGATGCTGTTGAAAGCTCGTTGACGCGAGCCTGTTTCTGCAAGCTCAGTGGCTCCGCCCTCCCTACTCAGTTCGGGGGGCACGTGCTCTGCGGAGCACGTGGTGAGTAACACAGCTGCTGCTGCGGAACCTGGGGGCGGAGCTCCGGGCAGAGTCCGAGGGAGGGCCGCTGTCTGCCACGTGTGCAGGCACAGCTCCTTTTGCGGAGGACTGTGGATTAAAGAAGAAGAGAAGGAACCTGGGAGCTATCGAGTCACCTAGAGCCAAGGTCAGTCTGGACCAAGGGAGCTTGATTAACGTCAGGACACCATAGCTGGCCGTCAGCGTGGTTCCTCCAAATCACAGGCTTTGAATTCTAACGGGCACAGGTTGGAATCTCAGTTTCTCTCAAATTAGCTGTACACAGTGGGTAAGTCACTTGACCTCTCTGAGCCTCAGTTTCCTTCTGTGCTAAGAAATAAATGCAAACTGTGTAACACTGTTTTACAGACTGAGGTACACCGATAGTCAAGTAGCTATCAAAGTGTCCAGATACCCAGAGACACCCAAAACAATGTTCATTCCCATCCGTGGTCGACTGAACAACTGACCACCATCTTTCACGCCTTCCTGCATCCATACCATCACCACAAGTATGTCTTTAGTAGAGTGCTCTTTCCCACCCCTGGCTTTGAGCTTGACCACGTGACTTGCTCTGACCAAAGAATGTGAGTGACAGTGACCGTATTTGCCAGTTTGGAGACTGAGCCTTAAGAAGCCTTCCATGTATGTGTCCACTTGCCCTTTGCACCTCCACCTTTAACACAGCAAAACCCTGGCTGGCCTGCTGGTTGCAGCAGGAGGTAGAAGACACGAGGAGCAGCACTGACCCAGCAGGTCTGCAGAGCCCCTGAGTCAGGCTCAGCCCGGGACATCCAGAGGCCGTCCACCGTGAAGACAGCTGAGTAATAATAAAATAGAGTTGTTTGAAGCCACTGTGTTTTGAGGTGGGTTAGGTTAGACTATAATATCTCTCAGATCTATGGTCTTGCACTCCTTGTCTGAATGTTAATTGCATTTTTGCCCAGGATTACTGAATGATTATCTTTTTGCAAGGCTAATATTACTGACTAGGCTCAGGACACAGTAAGCTTAAATGTTTCACAAAATCTTCTGCTGAATTATTGATTTAAATCTTCATTTCCAAACTCAGGTATGAAAGAAAAGCGATTGTGCTGTGAAAAATATCCTATTCCGCTGGATAGCAGGAAAATTTCTCCATCAGCTCAGGATGTCCTTTCATCCGGGTGTTGGAGTTTGGGAGGTTTCTCATAGGGCACGACAAGCAGGTGTAACCAGCTGGGAGGGACAGCTGGACTTGCTCCTGGTTGGTGAGATCCTCCAGGTCTCTGCTGGAGCATCTTGGTCTATAGTAGCAAGGATCCAGGGTTTGGTTCATTTTTGGCTAACCTTTTTTGGGAAGCCTATAATTATTTTCAACTGAAGGAAACTTGGGGCTGATCTCAAACATGCAAAAATTGTTCCAAAGCATCTACATCTTGTTGGGGTGAAGAGAAAAATAAGACATTGGTCTTGGACCTGTCTGTCCAGAAGCACCAGGTGGGCATTTCCACTCTGGCTCTTCCCGACCCTCCGGGCTCTCGCAGAGAAGAAGGCACCTGTCCCTTCTGCAGAGCAGTTACTTAGGCTGCCCGAGGCCTCCACCATCCCCCACTCCCTCCCAGATTGAGCTTAGAGTTATGGCAGGATGTCCACATGTTTCTCAGGAGTCCGAGTGCTTTTTTCCTCTAACTTCCCTCATTTCTTCCACTCTGAGGAGCGTCACTGTTTTCCTTTTTGTCGTCTGAGAGATCTAGACTTTTCAAACTTAAAAACTGAGAACTTTCCTTCTCTCTTTTTTATCGGGATAACAGCTATCTTGAAATACAGAGTGTGCAAAATCCTAACTGTGGCCTGAGTTAATTAAGGAGTCAAGAGGCAACAAGCAATTCAAGAGAAACAACCACACACTTAAGCCAGTTGATATTTTAAAACTGCTTTCCTTCACATTGTATATACTTGTTTCATGGAATGTAGATATCATATGTGAAATATTACTTTGCATATGCATCAGGATGGATTTCTCATCTATTCTACTACCTAACTTAAGAAGATGTTAAGTTAATATGTGAGTTAATAAAACTTGAAAGGGTCAATGTTTCCAAATAAACTTAATTGTACCCTATAACAAATATCAAAAATACTTAAGGCCCTGGTTGGTTTGTTCAGTGGTAGAGCATTGACTTGTCGTCTGGATGTCTCAAGTTCTATTCCCAGTCAGGGCACATAGGAGAAGTGGCCATCTGCTTCTCCACCTCTTACCCTCCCACTTCTATTTCTCTCTCTCTCTCCTCCCCTCCCACAGCTGTGGCTCAATGGGTTCGAGTGAGTTGGCCCCAGATGCTGAGGAGCTCTGTGGAGCCTATACCTCGGGTGCTAAAAATAGCTCGGTTGCTGAGCAGCATCCCTAGATGGACAGAGCACCACCTTGTAGAGGGCTTGCTGGGTAGATCCCAATTTGGTGCATGAGGGAGTCTGTCTCTGTTTCCCCTTCTCTCACTTAAAAAAATACTTAAATGTACACAAAACTACCTAGTAACCAACAAGGTAAAATTTACAATGTCTGGCATCCAATAAAATAGTACCAAGAAGGCAAAGAAGCAGGAGAATGACCCATCATGAGAAGAAAAATCAATCAATGAAAATGAACTCATGAAACAGATGCTAAAAATAATAGAGAACAACATGAAAACTTCTAATCATATTGCAGACCTTCAGAAAGGTAGAACAAAGCATGAGACTGTTAATCAGAGATGGATGGTATAAAAAATAACCCAATGTAAACTTTTCAAGATTAAAGGTGAAATGTCTGTAATGAAGAATAAGATTAACAGAAGATAAACATGGCAGGAAAATGCGAATGACTACATAGCAATTGAAACAAGCCAAAATAAAAAAGAGAAAACTGACTTAAAACCAAAAACCAATGTGAACTGTGAAACAACTTCAAGATGCCAAATATAAATATAATTTAAATCCCTGAAGTGAGGGTATTGGAAATATATTTGAGGAAGTATGGCCAAAAATTTTCCAACTTTGATGAAAATGGTAAACCCACAGATATAAGAATCCCAATAAACCCTGAGCACAATAAAACTACTCCAAGACGTTGTCATAAAAAATATAATTACCCAACACCCAAAGTCAAATTGTCACCTTCTATTTGGTTTTCTTTGTGCCCTCTCCTAATTTGGGTGATGAGTATACAACATAATCAAATGTCAAAATGACCTGGAGATGTGTTCTCTGAAGCTATGTACCCTAGTTAATCAATGTCACTTCATTAAAATTACTTGTCTAAATAAAAAAATTAATTAAAATCATTGAACAGGGAACATCTTAAAATTAGAGAGGATAGACACATTCAAAACAGGGAAAAGAGAGAGAAAGGAAAGGAAATGAGAGGAGAGGAGA